>NC_136464.1:163744966-164994966 GCF_902686455.1 Sciurus vulgaris
TTGATTTAAAGCAACATGAATTTATTATCTTATAGTTCTCTTGGTCAGAGGTTTCATTGGGTTTAAGTAAAGGCGTCACCAGTTGCTTTTCTTCTAGATATTCCATGCTAGAATGTCCCTGCCTTTTTGTCTTTCTAGTGGTCACTTGCCTTCTACAGCTAGTGTGGCCTGCATTCATCTTCAAAGCCAGCAGAATAGCACCTTCAAGTTTCTCTGATTACTGACACTGTTCCCTGCTTTCTTTTTTGGTCTCATATATTATATGGGACTCATCCAGACAATCTAGGATAATTGTCCTATCTTGAAATTTTCAATCACATCTCAAAGTCCATTTAGTCATATAAAGTAACATTTTCACAGGCATCGATTAAGTCCTTGACATTGTGAAGTTAATTTTGTGTGTCATCTTGAATGGGTCACAGGATGCTCTGATTGCTGGTTAAATATTATTTCTCAATGTATCTGTGAGGTTCTATGTGGAAGAGATAAGCTTTTGAATCAGTAGACTGAGGAAAGTAATAATACTCCCATGGTTGGTGGGCATCTAACCCACAGAAAGCAAGCCTGTGTAGTAGTCCTTATCTGTGGGGGATTTATTTCAGGACCACTAGAACATGCCTGAAACTGTTGATAATAATAAATCCTATATAGTTCTCATACCTTTCTCTATACATACATCCCCATAATAAAGTTTAATTTATACATTAAGCATGGTGAGAGATTAACTATAATAACTAATAAGTACATAACAATTACAGTAATATACTGTGATAAAATTTATGTGAATGTAGCCCCTCTCTGTCTCCCCCAATACATCTTAGTTGTTCAGGAATCACTCTCCTGTTGTTGACCATCAACTCTTAAAAGTCAAACTGTGTGTAAATGGGGACTGCTGGAGAGCAAAATGTTGGAGGTGATTTTGTATTAACTCTGCCTGATTGAGGTGAGACAGTGTCTCCTTCCACTCTTGGATCTTAGGTCTTCAGCATCAGGAGCCATGCTTTTGGCTTTCCAGTTTCAAGGCTTTGAACAGGTTTTCCTCAGTCTCCATTTGCAGACAGCAGGTGATGTGATGGAACTCAGGCATAAACTAATCCCCATAAATCTGTTTCTTTAAAGACCACTAAATCACAGACATCTTTTGGGAAATTTTGCTGCCATATATATCAGCATACTGCTCATTTATATATTGAGAGAGCCAAGTTTGATACTGCATTATTATTTAGACATTAGAAATGAAGAGACTGACTTTAGGATTATTAGTAAGCAAGTGGTCTGAAGCAATAAGTTTCCTATGACCCTTTTGGTAGAAAAATTGAATTCATATTTACTTCATTTTTAAAAGTTTTCTAACAAACTTCAAGTACACCACTGTGTTCTTTGTTGCATGTATTAGCTAACAGGGTATTATCGTTCAAAATATGCTAAATGGGTACACTCACATAGCAATAAATTTCCATTAATCGGGAGGAGAAATCCCATATCAACTCTTTGAGTCTTAACAAACCATAGTGACTCAAATATAATTAGATAATAGATGAATATTTGTGATTACAACTTGAGGTCTTCCACAGAGGTATAGCCTTTCTGCTTTGGTAATTGCTTCTGCTCACATTCCCTGTTGTCTTTTGTGGGTCTGGGTGAATAAAAGAACTCTGTATTTTTAATCTCCTGTTTTAAGCAACAACTTCAAGTTCACTTCTAACCACAGCCATCTCAAATGTTCAGAGGTAATGAAAATCTGGACCTAGAACCATTTAATAAACTCATGAAATCAAAGATTAGGCATAGATTGTATTTTAGAATACTAAAAGATGGAACCAATTAAAAGCAAAAATAAATGACAAAAAACTGAACTGGCACTTTAACAATGAGATATGAAACATAAATATGTGGAAAAAAGTGATATATTTTCATTTTTTGTATAAAGATAAAAGGAAGAACCTGAAATTATGAAGTAAACATCCTGAGGGCAAGTAATTTTGCCAGATATGAACATCTTTATTAATAAGATGACATTGTGTTTATCCATTCTCAGATGCTACTGGGAAAGAGCTTTTGAGTTCTAGTTCAGTATTCTGCTTCCTTAAGCATTTCAAGAACTTCAGATTGTATAAAGAAAATGTTTTATATAGGTTATTAAAATACTAACAAGCTGTTATATGACTAAGTTGAGAAAAATACAATTCTAAAACAATTAGTTTTGCTGACAAAAAGGCAAGGAGTACATTATTGGAATGGAGGCATACTTTAAGGAATATTGTGTTAGAATGTAAGTTTCTTGAGTAAAGTAAAATTTAAATCATACTTTGAAAATATGTAGTTGAAAGTTGAGCATTATAAATATATTGAATGGGAAAGACAAAATGTGCCTAAGTAATGATATTAAAGGAGATGGATTTAGTGATAAGTTAACAACACACAGAAATGTGACTATTTTAATAAGGATTGGGAAAAAGAGGAATTCTTGTCCTTAATTAGAAGTTGTAATTTCATGTAAGAGACAATTAAGGAGTATGAATGAATATGACAGAAGTGGATGCTTTGACAGAATCAAAATATTAGTTAAAAAAACCATTTTTATCTTTTACTTTGTAGCACATTTGCAAAGATAAGAGGTAGGATAATTATGCTTTAGATAACTAAAACAATAACAATTGATAAAATGTCCTTAAAATAATGTGTAGTTCTGTGATTATAAATTAAAAAATACTAGCTTAGTGGTAAGACATGTAGAAGACATGTTGTAGCAAACAACACAAGAATAAGGTTAAGATAAGATAGCAAGATACAGGGATGCAAATACTTAGCCAAGAAAACCACGTATCAGAACATCATTTAAAAAAGAAATAGATATGCTTCTCCATGAACTGATATGCTGATGGTGCATTAGAAACCTTGTGCCAATTACAGAAGCTGAAATTTCAGTTGTCTTAGTCATACTACAACTGTAAATATACAGCAGTTCCTGTAAGAAGGAATAAAGGAGAAAATAAATTATTACCAAATAAGGTCAATGAACAAATAAGGTCACCACACAGCTACATTCTCCTGATCCTTTATGGTTCATGAAAACGTCCAGCTTCTGTTGGAAAGCATGCTCTTTCCTTCTGTTCTAGTTCAAAGTCTATAGGAATTTTATCGGAACAACACCTCCCCACTAACAGCTGCCTCAGAAGCTGATGAGGAACATGGAGGAGAGTGTGCACCACAGTTGCCCTCTTGGCATTGTGCAGGTAAACAGAAGAGTTTTCAGAAAAAGCTTGCAGTATTTAAGGGCAGCATCGTGGCACATTTGGGATGATCTTTTTTTGGGAATAACTGGGTAGCATTATTTGTGGCACCACATAGGTAACAATTCATTGCAAGGCCGTGTAGCCTCTCTTTTGAAATTAAAAAAAAAAAGAAACTCTTTTTATATATTTTGTAACATAAATAATAGCACTTAATAAAGCACTTATTTCAAGGGGGCTTCAGAGTAAGTGCAGTTGTCACAGGACCTACCCTAGACCACAAAGGCTATGTACAAAGAGGCTTAACACCAAAATAAGTTGGAAAACAAAAGTGTTTTTTCTTGGTCCTTTGCATACAGATTTTAAATAATGTAGCTTTAATAATTCATTGACAAATTTAGAGTCCTTCTTGTCTCTAAATCCATTTCTATCAGAAAGACATCTACTAAAATAAATTCTATTTTGAATAAGCACATAAAACATTAAATGATAAGATATAATATTATACTGTATTATGGCAAGACACAATTTTTTAAGAAGTTACATTTTTAAGAACTTTCATGCCTTATTAAAACTAGTTGAAATTTTAACCCTGATAAGCATGTAAAATGGATGCTCTTTTTGTTGTATGTTTTTGCAATGAAAATGTAATGTAGTACTTCTTTCAGAAGAAACTACATAGATATTTGCAATATAAAACACAAAAGAGAATATGTTTTTGTTGCAACACCACTTTTACTGGACTCAGCTGTTTTAAAACACATTGAATTTTAGAACTGTATTATTTAGGCTGACTGAAGTTTAATTTTATGTTCTTGTACTAGAATGGTTATTTGTGACCATGGAATCCATTTATAACTGATTCTACATTGATTTACTGTGTGTCCCTGAGCAAGGCAATTAACTTCTTTCTGACTCCATTTCTTAATTTATATGGTACAGGTGCCATTATTATGCAGAAATGGTAGAATAAATTTTAAATTTCCAATGAGGAAGAAACTAAGGGGGAGCAAAGGACATTATGTGATGGAAATCTGGTCATCTGTCTTAAAACACTAGTTTTTAAACTCTGTGGAAGCTTCTTAACCTAGTCAGATGACTCAATCTATATAATTGATAAAAGCAAAAATATAAACAGAATAATGTATTTAATGTTTTTTTGAAAACAAGGGAGGTAAACCATTTTACATATGGCAAGAGTTGTGTCTCATGAACATTAGTTGGCTTCCACAGTATGGTAGTAAGTGTAGTATAATGTCAATCATAGAAGAAAATGGGTTAGAAACTATTTATTCTCTCCTTACTATAGACTGTCATGAAAAAAGCAATGTTAATTGCCCTTAGCTCTGTAAGTTTTCACATTAGACATGATTTGCAGTATATTTCACATTAAGTATATCTCTCTCAAGAATCATTCAGATCCCTGCAATTATAACATTAGAAAAATATTTTCCTCATAGATATAAAACTTTTAACCATATTCTATATTATGAAAAATTTCCTGATTTTAAAAAATGCGGAATTAAATATTAACCAACATCCTCTAGAGCTTTTATAGTAATAGATCTAGGCAAACGACCCAGAGGATGAGTGGTAATTCATGAGTGGTAATCATGAATTGAAAAAATGCTTGCTCTGAAAAATTGCTTGTATCGTGTGTGGGTAGAGTGGAGATTTGATGTTGGCGAGAGGGAAAAATGGTACAATCCTTGATCAAACTAACAGAGTTTTACTTTCAATAAAAATTAAAAAGGAAGAAAAAATAAAAACAGCTCCTGAGAAACAGGTGGCAGGAGAAAGGTGGGGAAAGGGAAAAGGAAAATGAAAAGAGAAAATGAAAATCGTATCACCTGGAATTTAGCAAATGGGGAATATTTCTCTCCAAAATTTTAGTATCAAAAGTTTCCTCCAATGATCTTGTGGTTTTGTAATCCCAGTATAAATAACCCATATTATCTGAAAAGTTGAAAATTGAAAAAATAGTTATAGAAGTCACATGTTTTAGAAAAAGGGTGGTCCAGCAAATGCAAAAACAAAAACCTGCTGCTGTCAGTATTCCTAAAACTAAACCCTGGGGGCTTAGAAGTCACTCTCACAAATTGCTAAACATAAGTAAATGTAGCATCCTACTGTAGATTCATCAGAAAAAAAAATCATGGCATGATTAGTGTTCTTAGTTTTCTATTGAGGGACAAATCAAATAAGAAATAAAATAAGAAATAATAGACAAAGTGTTTTTAAGAGAAAAGGCTTATTTTTTAAAAGTGACTATATGAATTAATAAACAGAAGCTTAAGAAATGAATACATCAACAGAAAAGATGAGTTTAAGAAAAAAAAATAATGAATTGGAAGGGCGAGACTAAAGATACAGTGAAAAGTAAAGTACAGAGCAGCAAAGACATGAAAGGTGAACAAGAAATCGAGTAATATGGAGGATAAAATTACCAATATATGGCTACATGGAATTTCAAATTTAAAGGTAATTTCAGAGTACACACACACACACACACAATCACAAAAATTTCTAAGCAAAATGCATATAAATAAAATCATACAAAGTCTAATGGCTATAAAATTTCAAAATACTGACTACAAATTTATCTCCAAAGCAAATGAACAAAACCCAGAAAAATTAGAAAAAAATATTTAGAAAAAATATTGTATTAAAAGAATACTTACCCAAGAAACAGTCTTAATAAGATGTAGCTACTTAGTAATACTATAACAAAGGAACTCAAAATGTATAGATATGTGGGACATTGTTTCCTAGAAAATGTCATATGAGCTATGATATCAAAAGAAAAGAAATAGAGATGTTTTGTAGATCACTGTGGATTGAGTTAATCTCCCAAGGGTTCTTGAATTGGAAGCTAGCCCCAGGGAGGCAGTGATGGGAGGTGGTATGGAACCCTAAATATGTGGGACTTAGTGGGAGGTTCTTACATCAACACCGATGCATGTGCTCAAAGGAGGCTCTAGCTTCTCTGTGGTTCTTGATGGCGATATCATTTCTGCCTCCTACATGTGTTTGCACCATTCTGATACATTCACCTTGAGGGTTTCACTAGAACCAAGCAGATGACTACACCAGAGCCAGACAGATATCTGTACCATGATCTTGAACCTTTAGAACTGTCAGTTAAATAAACCACTTTTCTTTGTAAAGCAGCTTGCCTTTATGTTACTATATTTAATTACAGTGACAGAAGACTAAGGCATGGTTGAAATATTCCCATGCTGCATAGGAGTAAACCCACAAAATCTCACTTATAAATCTCTGTTATTATTCTTTTTTTTTTATTTTACTTTTTTTTTATTGTAAACAAATGAGATACATGTTGTTTCTCTGTACATGGCGTAAAGGCATACCATTTGTGTAATCATAAATTTACATAGAGTAATGTTGTTTGATTCATTCTGTTATTTTTTCCCTTCCCCCCACCCCTCCCACCCCTCTTTACCCTCTATACAGTACTTCCTTCCTCCATACTTGCCCCCCTCCCTAACCCTAACTCTAACCCTAACACTAACCCTTCCCTTCCCCCCATTATGTGTCATCCTCCACTTATTAGCGATATCATTTGTCCTTTGGCTTTTTGAGATTGGCTTATCTCACTTAGCATGATATTCTCCAATTTCATCCATTTGCCTGCAAATGCCATAATTTTATCATTCTTTATGGCTGAGTAATATTCCATTGTATATATATACCACAGTTTCTTTATCCACTCATCACTTGAAGGGCATCTAGGTTGGTTCCACAGTCTGGCTACTGTGAATTGAGCAGCTATGAACATTGATGTGGCTGTATCTCTGTAGTATGCTGATTTTAAGTCCTTTGGGTATAGGCCAAGGAGTGGGATAGCTGGGTCAAATGGAGGGTCCATTCCAAGTTATCTAAGAAATCTCCACACTGCTTTCCAGAGTGGCTGCACTAATTTGCAGCCCCACCAGCAATGTATGAGTGTACCTTTCTCCCCACATCCTCGCCAACACCTGTTGTTGCTCGTATTCTTGATAATCGCCATTCTAATAGGGGTGAGATGGAATCTTAGGGTGGTTTTGATTTGCATTTCTCTTATTACTAGAGATGTTGAACATTTTTCCATATGTTTGTTGATTGCTTATAGATCTTCTTCTGTGAAGTGTCTATTCATTTCCTTAGCCCATTTGTCGACTGGATTATTTGAATTCTTGGAGTAGAGTTTTTTGAGTTCTTTATAGATTCTGGAGATTAATGCTCTATCTGAAGTATGATTGGCAAAGATATTCTCCCACTCTGTAGGCTCTTTCTTCGCATTGCTGATAGTTTCCTTTGCTGAGAGAAAGCTTTTTAGTTTGAATCTATCCCAGTGGTTGATTCTAGCTTTTATTTCTTGTGCTATGGGAGTCCTGTTAAGGAAGTCTGATCCTAGACCAACAAGGTGAAGATTTGGACCTACTTTTTCTTCTATAAGATGCCGGGTCTCTGGTCTGATTCTGAGGTCCTTAATCCATTTTGAGTTTAGTTTCATGCATGGTGAGAGATATGGGTTTAGTTTCATTCTGTTGCATATGAATTTCCAATTCTTCCAGCACCATTTGTTGAAGAGGCAATCTTTTCTCCATTGCATATTTTTGGCACCTTTGTCTAGTATGAGAAAATTGTATTTATTTGGGTTTGTGTCCGTGTCCTCTATTCTGTACCATTGATCTACCTTTCTATTTTGGTACCAACACCATGCCGTTTTTGTTACTATTGCTTTGTAGTAGAGTTGAAGATCTGGTATTGCAATACCCCCTGTTTCACTCTTCCTGCTAAGGATTGCTTTAGCTATTCTGGGTTTCTTATTCTTCCAGATGAATTTCATAATTGCTTGCTCTATTTTTGTAAGTACGTCATTGGGATTTTAATTGGAATTGCATTGAATTTGTATAGCACTTTAGGTAGTATGGCCATTTTGACAATATTAATTCTTCCTATCCAAGAACATGGAAGATCTTTCCATCTTCTAAGGTGTTCTTTAATTTCTTTCTTTAGTGTTGTATAGTTCGCATTGTAGAGGTCTTTCACCTCTTTTGTGAGATTGATTACCAAGTATTTTATTTTTTTCGAGGCTATTGTGAATGGGGTAGTTTCCTAATTTCTCTTTCTGAAGATTCATCACTTATGTACAAAAATGCGTTGGATTTATGAGCATTGATCTTGTAACCTGCTACTTTACTGAATTCACTTATGAGTTCTAAGAGTTTTCTGGTGGAATTTCCAGGTTCCTCTAAATATATAATCATGTCATCAGCGAACAGGGATAGTTTGAGTTCTTCTTTTCCAATTCGTATCCCTTTAATTTCTTTGGTTTGTCTAATTGCTCTGGCCAGAGTCTCAAGAACAATGTTGAATAGAAGTGGTGAAAGAGGGCATCCCTGCCTTGTTCCAGTGTTTAGGGGGAATGCTTTCAGTTTTTCACCATTTAGAATGATATTAGCCATGGGCTTAGCATAAATGGCCTTTACAATGTTAAGGAATGTTCCCACTATCCCTATTTTTTCTAGTGTTTTGAGCATGAAGGGGTGCTGTATTTTATCAAATGCTTTTTCTGCATCTATTGAAATAATCATGTGATTCTTGACTTTAAGTCAATTAATATGGTGAATTACGTTTATTGATTTCCTGATGTTGAACCAACCTTGCATCCCTGGGATAAAACCCACTTGATCATGGTGCACTATCTTTTTAGTATGTTTTTGTATGCGATTTGCTAAAATTTTGTTGAGAATCTTTGCGTCGATGTTCATTAAGGATATTGGTCTGAAATGTTCTTTCCTTGATGAGTCTCTGTCTGGTTTAGGTATCAGTGTGATATTGGCTTCATAGAATGAGTTTGGGAGGGTTCCCTCCTCTTCTATTTTATGGAATACTTTGAGAAGTATTGGAATGAGCTCTTCTTTAAAGGTTTTGTAGAACTCGGCTGAGAACCCATCTGGTCCCGGACTTTTCTTTGTTGGTAGGCTTTTGATGACTTCTTCTATTTCAGTCCTTGATATTGGTCTATTTAAATTGTTTATGTCCTCCTCGTTCAGTTTAGGCAATTCATATGTCTCTAGAAACCTGTTGATGTCTTCGAAATTTTCTATTTTGTTGGAGTATAGATTTTCAAAATAGCTTCTAATTATGTTTTGTATTTAAATCCTGTCTGTTGTGATATTTCCTTGTTCATTCCGAATTTTAGTGATTTGGGTTTTTTCTTGTCTTCTCTTTGTTAGTGTGGCTAAAGGTTTATCAATTTTGTTTATTTTTTCGAAGAACCAACTATTTATTTTGTCAATTTTTTGTATTGTTTCTTTTGTTTCAATTTCGTTGATTTCAGCTCTGAGTTTAACTATTTCCTGTCTTCTACTACTTTTGGTGCTGTTCTGTTCTTCTTTTTCTAGGGCTTTGAGCTGTAGTGTTAGGTCATTTATTTGTTGAGTTTTACTTCTTTTATTAAATGCGCTCCATGAAATAAATTTCCCTCTAAGTACTGCTTTCATAGTGTCCCAGAGATTTTGATATGATGTTTCTTTGTTCTCATTTACCTCTAAGAATTTTTTAATTTCCTTCCTAATATCTTCTGTTATCCATTCATCATATAATAGCATATTGTTTAATCTCCAGATGTTGGAATAGTTTCTGTGTTTTACTCTTTCATTTATTTCTAACTTCAATCCATTATGATCTGATAGAATACATGGTAGTGTCTCTATCTTCTTGTATTTGCTAACATTAGCTTTGTGGCATAAAATATGGTCTATTTTAGAGAAGGATCCATGTGCTGCTGAGAAGAAAGTGTATTCGCTCTTGGTTGGATGGTATATTCTATAAATGTCTGTTAAGTCTAAATTATTGATTGTGTTATTGAGATCTATGGTTTCTTTGTTCAATTTTTGTCTGGAAGATCTGTCCAGTGGTGAGAGAGGCGTGTTAAAATCACCTAGTATTATTGTGTTATGGTCTATTTGGTTTCTGAAATTGAGAAGGATTTGTTTGACATACATGGATGAGCCAGTGTTTTGTTCATAGATGTTTATGATTGTTATATCTTGCTGATTTATGCTTCCCTTAAGCAGTATGAAATGACCTTCTTTATCCCTTCTGACTAACTTTGGCTTGACGTCCACATTATCGGAAATGAGGATGGATACTCCAGCTTTTTTGCTGAGTCCATGTGCATGGTATGTTTTTCCCCATCTTTTCACCTTTAGTCTATGGGTATCTTTTTCTATGAGGTGAGTCTCTTGCAGGCAACATATTGTTGGATCTTTCTTTTTAATCCAATCTGCCAGTCTATGTCTTTTGATTGATGAATTCAGGCCATTCACATTCAGGGTTATTATAGAGATATGATTTGGTTTCCCGGTCATTTGGTTCATTTTTTAAATTTTATTTATTTATTTGTTTGACACAACTTGTTTCCTCCTTTATTTGACAATTCCTTTAGGATAATTCCTCCCTTTGCTGATTTGCTTCTTTGTTTTTCATCTCTTCCTCATGGAATATTTTGCTGAGAATGTTCTGTAATGCTGGCTTTCTTTTTGTAAATTCTTTGAGCTTTTGTTTATCATGGAAGGATTTTATTTCATCGTCAAATTTGAAGGTAAGTTTTGCTGGGTATAAGATTCTTGGTTGGCATCCATTTTCTTTCAGCGCTTGAAAAATGTTGTTCCAGGCCCTTCTTGCTTTTAGGGTCTGGATTGAAAACTCTGCTGATATCCATATTGGTTTCCCCGTGAATGTAATTTGGTTCTTTTCTCTCACAGCCTTTAAAATTCTGTCTTTGTTTTGTATGTTAGGTATTTTCATTATAATGTGCCTTGGTGTGGGTCTGTTGTAATTTTGTGTATTTGGAGTCCTATAATCCTCTTGAACTTGATTTTCCATTTCATTCTGCAGATTTGGGAAATTTTCTGATATTATTTCATTGAATAAATTGTTCATTCCTTTGGCTTGTTTCTCTAGGCCTTCCTCAATCCCAATAATTCTTAAATTTGGCCTTTTCATGATATCCCATAGTTCTTGTAGATTCTGTTCATGATTTCTTACCATCTTCTCTGTTTTTTCAACTTTGTTTTCAAGGTTAAATATTTTGTCTTCAATGTCTGAGGTTCTGTCTTCCAGGTGTTCTATCCTATTGGATATGCTTTCTATGGAGTTCTTAATTTGGTTTATTGTTTCCTTCATGTCAAGGATTTCTGTTTGGTTTTTTTTCAATATCTCTAACTCTTTATTGAAATGATCTTTTGCTTCCTGTATTTGCTCTTTTAGCTGTCGATTGGTGCGATCATTCAATGCCTGCATTTGCTCTTTCATCTCATCATTCAGTGCATGCATTTGCTCTTTCATCTCATCGTTTGCTTCTCTGATCATTTTAATTATGTACATTCTGAACTCCTTTTCTGTCATTTCTTCTGCCATGCTGTCATTGAGTTTTATTGATGTAACATCTAGATTTGTTTGCAGCATTTTCTTTCCTTGTTTTCTCATATTGTTCAGGTATCAGAGGACCGCTGAGATATTGCAGATTTCCTCTATTGACTTACAATGTCCCTGAAGATTTCTATATATATCTCCCCTTAGCCTTCAGTAGGCTGAAATCTTGGAGGAAGTTGATAATGCTCCACAAGGAAGCTGCCTCTCTAGGAGTGGTGGCCTTCAGGTGGGGTATAATCCCTGCTAGTGGGCAGAGGTGCCTCCACTTGTTGACCAATGGTCATCCAAAAGGGACCTAGGCTGCAGGCTGAGGCAAGGCCTGTTTGGGCCTGAGTCTCTGGTTTTACCGTCCTTGTGGGGAAACCTCACCCAGCAGGGAAGACTCACCCGGTGGGGAGGTCTCGCTGGTAAATTGCCTCCTAGAGGTTCCCCTCAATTTACAGCTACCGCCTGGGCTGGGCTGCCTTCCTCTGCAAAGTTCCCAGGGGCCCAGCCCTACCTCCTGAGCCTTGGAGCCTCACCCTTTGCAGATCAATCTCCTTAGGCTGCCCCTCCTCAGAGAATCTGCCCGCAGGCCTGGAACCTTCGCTCCGCCCTAAGCCTGTCTCTGTGCGACTCTTCCACCAAGAAGCCTCCTAGATCCTGGGACCCTGCTCTGCACCTAATCACCTGGCTATGCGGCC
Source organism: Sciurus vulgaris (assembly GCF_902686455.1). NCBI lineage: Eukaryota > Metazoa > Chordata > Mammalia > Rodentia > Sciuridae > Sciurus > Sciurus vulgaris. The sequence continues at coordinate 163,757,331 of NC_136464.1, forward strand.
CCTCCTCTGAGCAGCCACCTGGGGCCCCGTACAATCGCTCTGAGTCCCAGAGACCCACCACACGCCTCTTCCTCCAGTCAGCCGCCCAGTATTCTGGTGCGGTCACTAGGAGTCCAAGAATCTCACTGCGTGCCTCCTCCTCCCACCAACCACCCGTAGCCCTGGGCAATCAATCACTCTGAGTCGACGTGACCCTCCCCGTTCCTCCTCCTTCTCCAGATAACCCCCCGGGTGTTCAGGAGCGGTCGCTCTGAGTGGCTCTGAATCCATGTGACCCGCTGCACTGGTCCTCTGGGCAACCGCCCGGAGCTCTGGTGCGGCCACTCAAGACCAAGCGACCCACCACGCTTCTCCTCCAGGCAGCCCCCCTGTGTTCAGGCGCTGTCACTTTAAGTCCAAACAACTCACCACTCGCCTTCTCCTCTGAGCAGCCGCCTGGAGCGCTAATGCAATCACTGCGAGTCCACACGACCCGCCGCGCTCCTCCTCCTCCTCCTCCTACTCCTCCGGGCAGGCCCCGGTGTTCAGAAGTGGTCTGAGTCCAAACAGCTCCCGCGGAGCTTCTCCTCTGGCAACCGCCTGTAGCTCTGGTGCAGTCACTCCGAGTCCAAGCGGCCACGTTCCTCCTCCTCCTCCTCAGGGCAGGCCCCGGTGTCCTGAGTCCACACAGCTCTCCTCGCCACTCCTCCCCTGGGCAGCCGCCGGAGCCCCAGTGGTTGCTCCGAGTCCCAGCGCTGTGCCGAGCGGCCTCCTTTATGGAGCTCCCAGTTGTCCGAGTTCACTGCTCCAGCGGGGGGAGGGGTGTCTCGCCGGCAGCTCTACTTCACAAAGTTTCCTGCGTTCCGGGACCACCGTCCCATCCGGGACGCCTTCCCAACGGGTGAGAGTCACCTGGCTGCTTTGAGTTGGTCCCAAGTGTCTCAATATCTCCTCTTTTGAATCCTGAGTCCTGGAGCAACATGAAATGCAGCCACCCTCTAGGCCACCATCTTGAAACCAATCCTCTGTTATTATTCTAATTCAAACTTAATGTCTGTGAGGAAAAAAACATGGAAAGCTGGTCTTGAGGTCCTTGACATTCCTTGCTTCCTCTTATTCGTTGTCTGTATCTTTAAAATTATTAGTAAAATAAGATCTCTATTTATTAAAGCCTCTTCTGACATTCTGTCTCATGTGTTAGTTTCACCGATTAGCTATCTTTTTTTTTTGCATTGCCGATTATAAGCACTTCTTCACGCACTGTGAAAAATATGCATATGCTTAGATTATCTTATCTCCTGTATCCCTTTTTATACAAATATGAATAGAAAATGCGAATTAATAAGCTTAAGATGTTTGAATATGATTTTTAATCTGCTGGCATTTTGAAGTACAATTTAATGGGGTATACATTCAAGGAAACAGAATTTCTGTTCAAAATCAATTTGATTAGTTCAGTAAGTCATTTTTGACATTTGAGATCAGTATATTAATCTTCCATTTAGCCATTATTCCTTCATCTTAGGAGATCAAGAGAGCAAACTTAAATGCAACTAAATGGTACTTAAAAGCACAAGTACGGAATCTAGTGTCCTTTGGGCATACATTCACTGAATTCAAATTCACTCTAATTTTGATTTTCTTTGACATAATTCTGTTACTTTTGTGACATATTTTATTACTCAAAATTTAACTTGTAATGGAGATGCCCTTAAATTTGTCCTTGAAGCATGTAGTCATTTCCCAAGAATTTAAAGATACTTTAAAGAAAGTGAGTTATAGAGATATAAAATCAAAGAAAGTTTAGACTACATGAAAATATAATTGCAGGATTATTATTATTTTTAGGAAAACTTATAAGTATAATATTTTATATTATTGAAACTAGTTAAAATGTTTAACCATTTTCTACATATAAACCTTCAAAATGAGAAGTATCTAAGAACATATTATTAATTTTGTTATTCTGTGCTTATTTTTGAGCACATACATCAATATTTAATAAGATTAATGGCAATTAATATAACTGGTAATATTAATGATCCCATTGATTGTAAAACTGGGTTACCTTCTTACATATAATATTAACATGTTATGATTAGGTAAGCAGTATTTTCTTGGCACTATTCTGAAACCTAAATAAAATAGTGAACTTGAAAACTATTATATATTTATTAATTTCATGATAAATATCCTAAATTTGTAATTTGTTGCCGAAATGAAAAATGATATAACAACAGTTGAGTGACTAGTAACCAAGAAGGCATATTTTCAGGTACCACATCACAATGTTCATATAAGCAAGACTGGATATATGACCATTATATTTACAGATATATATTCGGGGTTTAGATTACTTTTTAAGAAAAGACAAAAGTGCCAGTAAAAAGGAAAATAAAGATTAATATGACTAGATGATGCTGAATGAAGTAGTGCTTCCAGGTTATTCAGTGATGAAATCAACCATGTGTAGGTAGGAAGGAGGTGCAAATTACTCAATCACAAGTTAAATTCCAGAAGATGATAAACATTGTTTTCGAACTGCCTTTATTGTCCTCATTGACAAATAAGAAATTTTTATCAAAATCTATTATTTGTTGAAAGGCCACATAAAAATGTTTCTAAAAGAATATTATAGCCTGCTTGAGAACTTTTAGAAATTTATTACTAAACAAAAATTGAGGAAAAAAAACAAATTAGCACCAATGTATTTACTGATTCATGTGTGTAATATCTTTTTATTGACATTAACTATGTTAGGTGCCGAGGGTCAGTACAAATTGGCACAACTACCACAAATAAAGATCAAACCCAACCCAACCAACAAACAGAAAACCCTTAAAAAAAAAAAAAAAAAAAAAAAAAAAAAAAAAGTCCTTCACAAAAGGAAATTATCCAAAATAATGGCGTTATTTTATGGGGTTGAGTTGTGATCTTATAGTCTCTGCTTTTTCTTTTTCCTGTGAGGTGACTCTTACCTTAAAGCATCCTGGAGAAACCCTGTGGGAGCGCTGTGGTGCTGTGGTTAAGAACCTTCTAAACATCATCTCATTCATCTGATGATTGATAACAATCCTTACTTTACACTTACAGAAACTAAGGTTTAAAAAATTAAATCTTCCTTCAAGCACTTACCGTAGAGTAATTTCTCATTTGTAGGATGGGTTTTGTCTCTGTATTCTGGTATCATGAAAATGTACCTCTTTTCAATAGTCAGAATTGTTTTGGCATTTGTTTCTGTAATGGTTTGAATAAATGGTTACAGCACATTCAGAAGTGCCTGTAGTTCTAAATTTTTGCAATGTGTTCCATAGTTTATTTACTTATGGAAAGATAACGACTATTATTTGTGTTATTTGAAATTCTATTCATAAGTGATGGTGACCCCTCCCCCAATATTTAAGAAGTAATATCCATCTGCAGTTCTATATGCATTGTATTTATAGCTGGATCTGCTCCCACATGACCATGACATCTAATGTCCTTCATCTCTGCTTTATTGAGATAAACAGATTCCACACACTTCTTCCAGTCTCCGAAAAAAAAGTGCCACATTTTAACAGTTTTTATTTTTTGTCAGGCACATATATTTGTCCAGAAGTGCGATTAATTTGAGTTATGAAATCATTTTTGTTTGCTCTATAAAAAGGATTGGAATCTTCAGTAATCTCTGAGTTTTTGGATATGCATAATTGACTCATTTGAATCCTGAATAATAGGATTTAATTAGGCAGACTGACTCATTTTGAGACCTAGTAAAAATATTTCAGTGACAAATTTATTTGTGGCAGTTTTGAGACTTTTCCCAGGTCATGTTGACTGAGTTTACTTTTTCCAGAATAGTCACTCAGATACCAATCTGCAACTGATGAGAGGTTTGAGTCCCAACTGCAAAACAGAGAATTTGGTTCTTTGAGAAAACCTGTACCTATAAAACACTCCTGTCACATCCTGTGCAACAATGGATAAACTTCCTGCCAGGTCTTACTTAAAGTTAGAAAAAGAAGAAAAGGGAGTGAAAAATAAGAAAGAAAACCAATAGGAATAAGATTTCTGAGAGTGAGACAGTCATACTTGAAATCACTTGGTAACTGACTTTTTAATACATGGGACTTTTCTAATGACAATTAAAGCTGAAAATTTAAGCTGAAAATTTGACCTAGATAAAATTGTTTATCTGTGAAGAATTGTAAGTACAGTCTTGATCTCTTCATGTATCTTTCCATATTAATCATGATATAAAAGAGTGAAACTTACACAACTGATTCCAGGTTTGAAACAGAAATAATGCAAAAGAAAAGGACTTCTCATCTAATAATAGGAAGTTTTAAAATGCTGAAAATTCCTACAACACTTTCATTATTGTTTTTCCTTAATTCATTCATACTTACAGGGAAATTTGGCCTACCAGTAAGCCTGCAAACATCTCCATTACTTTTTAGTCTCTCCAAAATTTAAAATGGTTTCATGCATTAGAATATATCAGCCAATTTCCAAGAAAACACTAGCCCCTGTGCTGACTTTAAGATTCACATTTTATCTCCACACAGACATATCTGTATTCCAGAATCTAGATGATACCTGTGGTTCCATTACAGAAATTAGTTCCTGTCAGTTCTTCACAATATTGATGTCTTACACAAAATTTCACAATTTTTTTTTCACCAGGCCATAAGGGTCGCACTTTTATGATATGTAAGTCATTACTGAAGTAGTCAAAATAATAAATGTGCAAAACCATTTTTTAAAATGTCCAATCATCTTCCCCTACATTAAAATTTATAGTACATGAATATGCATGTGTGCATGTGTTTGTGCAAGTGTGTGTATATGTGTGCATGTGTTTACAAAACAAACCATGATAAATCTTAATGTAAAAAAGAAAATTAGTGAGGAAAAATAGATAAGATTGGAATTTGTACAATTTTCAATTTTAGAAATACCTTATAAAATTGAATTTAAGTGAAATGCAAGCTTTAAATGTTCACATTGATATTTATGTTGGAAACTGATGATAATTATTTTTCTCATGATTATCTTATTAATTTATTAATGGATATCAGATGTTCTTTGGGAGTCTTTGGCCTATTGTGGTTACCTTGGCTTAAGACAGCTCTGTAAGTTGAATACTGTGATTATCATGATTTCTTTAAATGGGGAATTTAAGAAACAAAGAGATGGTATGGTTTTCCTGGGAAGGTAGAAAGAAAAAGTGAGAAAACTAATTCCTCAGAACAAACGACATCACAGCATATCTTGTAATTTATAGTCTTTGGCTACTGACTCAATAACAAATATTAAGCCATATGGCATATTTTAATAGTGCAGTTCTATGAAATGGTGAAAATATATATATATATATGTATGTATATATATGTATGTGTGTGTATATATATATGCCATGCTAAAATGTTAATCAAGTAATATGTAGAATATTTATTAAAATGAGAAAAAGGTTAAAGTACAAAAACATTAAAAAACTCCAGCATGTATGTCTGTATCCTAATTTTTTCTTGTCTCATGAGTACATCCAAAATATGTGAGTAGAGCCCATCCTAAGATCTCATTTAAATTTTTTTATTTTTTATTTTTGAGGATGGGTACTAGGAATTGTACCCAGGGACACTCTACCAATAATTATTTTTTAATTTTTTATTGTTAGACAAGGTCTTATTAAGTTGTTGAGGCTTGTCTTGAACTTCTGATCTTCTGCCTCTGCCTCAGACTGTGGAGTCGCTAAAATTACAGGCATATACTACCACACCCTGACACCTGATTTGACATTGCTTTCTTATTTAAGACCCTATTTTCAAACCCAGTTAAAAGTTGAGGTACTGAGAACATTTCAATGTATGAAGTTTGAGGAGACATGATTCCCATGATAATAGATGATATAGACATGTTTGGAATATTGGTTCTAACTATGGCTTCTGTGTTGTTTCAACTGAAGGAGCAAAGTCTGGACCTTCCGAGGACCATCCCTCTCCTTTAAGAACGTATGCAGAGAATATTCAAAGTGCATAGTAAAGAAAGAAAAGTATACCATCTGAGAAAATGGCACCTGGAGTCTAATTTTTGTTATTTAGTACCTTGTTTTGTGTACTGACAAAAATCATGTAGAGATCAGCTATAATTTAGCCATGCATATAGAGAAGTTTTCTTGAGTATGCTAAAATATAGCACCTTCACTTTGGTATTTCCATTCATAAAAGCAACATGTATTTGATTTTAGAAAATACCCAACAAAAATAGATGGGTGTTGTAATGATGATGGTTCCAATGCAACAATTGGACTTTGGAAGATGGGAAAGGACATAAAACGTGTTAGAAATTCCTTCTACTGGTCTTTTGGTATTCCAGGGAATTTGATGATCTGTGATAGAGGGATTGATGAGAGAGTTAGAAAGCAATTTTATCGTTCATCTGAACTTATGGACAACATTTGGGGCCTTAGAGGCAGGACAAGAAATTATTTTATATATAACACTTCTTACAGCAATATGATTTGATTTATTTTAAGTAGTGGTCTCCTTTTTTTTCCAGCAAATATAATGGTTTCCCAGTGGCTCTCTTTTGCTTCTGTGTTGTAAAGTAGCTCTAAATTCTCAATTCATAAATAACACAAGATCTCTCTCTCTCTCTCTCTCTCTCTCTGTTTTATTTCTGAGGCCACTTTTTTTCCCCCTGAACTATTCTTAGTCATTTATTGAATCTTTATATAATTTGGTAGTTAAAATCTTAACTGTCTTTTCCTAATGGAAAGTTTTTGAGATAGCTTTATGTAACTTTATATAGCACATACTACACTTTTCAGTTCAAATTAATTTATTTGAATTTTGCTTATGTGCTGTTTACATTTTCATTGGATTTTTGTACTCTACTCATTTTAGCAACATTTCCCTCTAGGGTACTAACAATTAAGTGAAGTATTTGATTAAGTAACATTTAACAAAATCCTTATTTTGAAGTAAATTTCTGTTTTCCTGAAGTCTAAAAAAATCTTTAATTATTGACCTTAATTTGGCTTTAGACCAAGGTTGAAGTTCAACTGGTCTATAAATTTGGGCCAGGAATCTTAATAGAATGTGTGTATAAAAACTGTTCTTTTCCTTTTATATTAGAGAAGAGAGAATGAAAAACAAAAAATCCCACAAAAACAGACTAATGAGTGATTAGCTCATCTACAGAAATCAGGGTAAGAAACAGAACAAATGAGAAATATTTAAGTTTTTATTTACTTTCTTTTATTTATTAGAATTAAAATAAATACAAAGAGTGAGATGGCTTCATAAGCACAAATTAAAATGTTTGAATAAAACTGAGTTATTTTCCTTTAATTTTATTAGTCTTCAATAAAGAATATCACTAGAATAAAGAATATAGCAAAGATTATATTTGAGGCCTCTGTATGCAAATCAAAGAAAGTGGACCATTAATTATTTTTATTTGTCCTCCACATCAGTTGCTTAAATTCTTTAAAAATATGCAAATCTGTCAAACTTACCATTTTATGTATCTTTAATGAAATTTTGTTCTTGACATCAAGTTAAGTGAAGAAGTTATGCTTTTGCTGAGAGTATATTAGGAACATTCTTTCCTGGAAATAAGAGCAACTTCCTTTCTAAATGTTTTTGTAAGTGCATTAACATTATCTCCAATACTGGGGGCCGTTGCAACATACTCACATATACACATGATGTGATGTATTTTTCTGGTATTCCTTTTATTTATTTACATGTAGGGGTTTTACTAACCCATTATAATTACCCATAATAGTGGGACTCGTGATGACTTTAGCGTTCTTGCAGACGAAGCCTTTAACACACAGGAGAGGAACCGTCACTGTCCTCCCACATATAGAGTCTCCGTGTCCCAATTGAGCAGGTGCAACAAATACTGGCAAAACTTAAATCTCTACTATCCAGAATAAGAAAAGTGACTCTATTTTGTGACTTTTTCTCTTTCCTTTTATCAGAGAACAGTCTGAAGGAGGTTTGATAGGGTCTCAAAAAAGTGTGACCAATCATGTTTGTATGAATAAATCATCAGATGAATAGACTTAAAATATGAGTCATTTAGACTGGAATGAGTTGGAGACTCCTCAAGTCTATGTCAGCACTTGTTCATATTTTTGGGTGAGGGTACTGAAGATTGAACTCAGGAGCACTTGGCCACTGAGCCACATTCTCAGCCTTATTTTGCATTTTATTTAGAGACAGGGTCTCACTGAGTTGCTGAGGGCCTTGCTAAGTTGCTGAGGATGGCTTTGAACTCTCCATCCTCCTGTCTCAGCCTTTGGAGCCGCTGGGAATACAGGTGTGTGCCATCATACCTGGCTCTTCACTTGTTCTTTATGCACTATTTCTTCACCAACTCAGCAGAGGAAAAAGTAAATAATGAGCTAAACATATGAGATGCACTTTTACACAACCAAATAATAAGCATCTACTATCACAGCCAAGAAAACGTTCTAACTACATATAATTAACAGAAAGTGAATGTTCAATAGATAAAAAAAATTAAAGTTTTTTTTTTTGTAAATTATATACTTCATTAGTAATAATATTTCAATATAGGTTTATTTTTTATAACAAACGTGCCATACTTAGTAATGTTAGTAATAGGGAAAACTGGGGCAGGAATATATGAAAACTCTTCATAATATCTTTTCTGTTTTTTTATGTGAATGCAGACTATTCTACAATAAAATTTTATTTTACAAAAAGGAAGAATGGAGAAATTTTAAGAATAGATTAACATCAAGAGTATGAATATTATTCTTCTGATCCTAGATCTAACTAATTTATTGAAAGACTTATTTGCCTACAAATCCTGGGCTTTTTTAAGTTAAACAGCAGAACATCAATGAAATAAGTCAGTGCTCAAATTGTTTTTGTGATTCTAATGCAGATCTGAAGGACTATTGTGAAGGGAAAGGACTAACACGCCTTTTTTCCCCCTGAGACCTTCATGAAAATTTTGTAGTGATGGTCTTTCCCTCAAATTGGTGAAATCTCCAATTTTTGATGCTCTAAAATCAGAAACAAAATGAAAAATTTGTTGTTTGCATATAAAGGGAGAGTTGGATTTGTAAACCAGTCTTTTTGAGCAAAGGCAAAAAGTGCTTATCTTACTACTATTTGGAGAAACACAAAGCTGGAGAACTGGCAGATTTTCAGAAATCAAAGTATTTAGGAGTGGTTGACCTCTAACTGTAGAAGCATGTTTAATGGAGTGCTGCTTTTGCTTATTGGCTGACTTCCAGAATCATGGTTACTGAGGTGAATTGTCATTGATTTATGGAATGAGTATAAAATTAGTTCCAATGGTTATGTTTTACCTTGACCAAGGGAAAAAAAAAATCTTTCCTTCTAGAAAACTAGGAACTTTTATTATCTCCCCAAAGAGAACACAGATATTTAGTTGTTCATCATTTTTTATAACAAATTTGTAGGTTTTTATAATGATCTGATGCATGTTACATCCTGTGTATTTTCAATGGGTGCCAAAACTCTTTCAGTGTGATAGATTCAATCAGAGTACGTGTGAGTTAATATATAATAGTTACAGTGTTTACTTCTAACATTTATCAAGTGTTCCTCTATTTAAAGGAAAGGTAGAAATCTTCAGTGAGTATCTCATACAATTTTGATCCACAACCACAATGAAGTTGCATTTACTTTTATTCTGTTTTAACTGCATTGCAGCAAAGCAATCGATGGAATTCGCAAATTTCTGTCCCTGGTGAATGTTTCTTATTATATTTAAAGGTGGTAGAAAGTGATAGTAATAATGCAATTACATGTGTAGCTGTGATTTTTTCGAGTTTATACTGCTTGAAATTTTATAGGAACCTTATTAATCATTATACAAACCCTAGAAGATAAGGAGGAAATGGAATAAACTATGAGGAATGCTTTTTTAAAAAGGATGGCTAAAAAACTAGAAATGAGAGTTTCTTTTAAGTTTTACCTAATGTGAATTTGTGAACCAAATAACTTTTATTTAAATGCCTTCAATTAATGGCATGTAATGAATCATAGACATTGTTTAGAAGATAAAAAATGAAAGCAATAATCAATACATTTACTAATCAAGATGAAAATAAATTACAAATAAGATTAAATTTGAAGAACCTCTGCATCTGATAATATATGAGTAATATTTTTAGGCCAAGGGTCACCAGAAAACAACTCATAAAACTGGACAAAATAGAATCATGTTATTTCCTGTGGTTTCAGAAAGACAGAAGGCAGTGAGAAATTTTGGGACCAGTGTCTGGAAGAAAAGGAAACTTGAGAGTTTAATCTGGTGCATGAGTCTCCTTTTCCCGTAAGGTAATTGATAATTCAAGAAGACATGTATTCACTGAGAGAATGAGAAGGCAATTAGAATCCTCTTCCAGGGAACTAATGTGGAGGGCCCCGGTGAACACCATATTTTGGACTTGACCTTGTGGGGGTCACACACCATGAGTAATAAACAAATGGAAATAGACTGTCCCACAAAAATTGAAACCCAACAGCAAATTATATTATAGCCAAGTTTATTAAGAAAATCTTCCTTTATTCTAGCTGCTTCCCAGGAATGAAAGTAAAACTACTCAGGAAAGGCAACATCTTGAAGTACTACATATTAATTAAAATATTTCATTACCATTGCTTGAAATCCTATATTTTTAAAAAGATAGGAAAGAAAAATAAAAATTAATTTTTAAAAGAGAAATAGCAAATTTGAACAGATACATATGAGCTCCAAATATTGGAGTTGTCAGTCATTCAAGTTAAAATTACTATGATTAATAATAACTGAAATGACAAAATAGAGAATTATAGCAGATCACAGAAAACTCTAAAGTAGAAGTAAATTGAAATTATATAATTGAAAATACAAATTATTATCTGAGGGAATGCTCAAGTTCAGAAGAGGACCAATACTGGTGACAGATTTGATAGATTTCAAATGGAAAAATCCAAATACAAGTAAAAGAGACCAAAGATGGAAAATACAGTAAAGAATCAAGAAAGAATGCAAGCCAGAGTAAAGCTTCAAATTCACGTGTACTTTAAATCCAGAAAAAGGGTAAAAAATACAAGATCAAAACACATTTGAAGAGATAATAGGTAATATTCCAAAATGGGAAACCACATTAAGTTATACCTTGAAGAACAGTACAAAACTCAAGAGAGAAGAAAATGAAATGAATGAAAACATGACTAAGCACAAAGTAGAAAGTTACTAATAAATAATATGTGACTGGTATCAAAAATTGGAAATTTACCTCATTTATTTAAACACTTGGAGTTTTTAGTGTGGAGTTTTGAATATCTTTTTGCTAAACTTATTACTATGTTCTGTGGATTTGGGGTAATTAGAAACATTTTAATTTCCAAATAGGCAGCTTTCATATACATTTTTAGTTTAATGATTTTTCATTTAATTATTTCATAAATATAAAGCATAGTTCTTTATGTATCTCTTAGATCTATCAATAGGACATACTTTATTTTTTTCATCTATCTTTTAATTTTTTACAGACTGCATTTTGATTCATTGTACACAAATGAAGTACATCATTTCATTTCTATGGTTATACATGATGTAGATACATACCATTCATGTAATCATACGTGTACATAGGGTAATGATGTCTGTCTCATTCCACCATTTTTCATATGCTCCTCCCCCTCATCTCCTTCTACATAATCTAAAGTTCCCCCATTCTTCTCTCACTCCCCATCCCCTACCCTCATTAGGTATCATTCTCCATTTATCAGGGAAAACATTTGACCTTTGGTTTTTTTGGGCTTGGCTTATTTACTTAGCATGATATTCTCCAATTCCATCCATTTATTTGCAAATGCCATAATATTATTCCTCTTTATGGCTGAATACTATTCCATTGTGTATATATACCACATATTCTTTCTCTCTTCCTCTGTTGAAGGGCATCTAGGCTGGTTCCACAATCAAGCTATTGTGAACTGAGCTGCTATAAACATTGATGTGGCTGTGTTACTGTAATTTGCTGATTCTAAGTCCTCTGGGTATAAACCAAGGAGTGGGATAACTGGGTCAAACGGTGGGTCCATTCCAGGTTTTCTGAGGATTCTCCATACTGCTTTCCAAAGTGGCTGCACCATTTGCAACTCCACCACCAATGTAAAAGTGTGCCTTTTTCCCCACATCCACGCCAACATCTATTATTTTTGGTGTTCTTGATAATAGCCATTCTAATTGGAGTAAGATGAAATCTTAGAGTTGTTTTAATTTGCATTTCTGTAATTACTAGAGATGTTGAACACTTTTTCATATATTTATTAATTGCCTGTGTGTCTTCTTCAATGAAGTGTCTGTCCAGTTCCTTGGCCCATTTATTGATTGGGTTCTTTGTATTTTTGGTGTAAAGTTTTGTAAGTTCTTTATAAATTTTGGAGATAAGTGTTTTATCTGAAGTGTGTGTGGGAAAGATTTTCTCCCAGTCTGTAGGCTCTCTCTTCACATACTTGATTGTATCCTTTGCTGAGAAAAAGCTTTTTAGTTTGAGTCCATCCCATGTATTGATTCTTGCTTTGATTTCTTGTGCTTTTAGAGTCTTGTTGAGGAAGTCTGATCCTAAGCCAACATGATGAAGATTCAGACCTACATTATCTTCTATTAGGTGCAGGGTCTCTGGTCTATTTCCAATGTCTTTGCTCCATTTTTAGTTGAGTTTTGTGCAGGGTGAGGGATAGGGGTTTAATTTCATTTTACTGCATATGGATTTCCAGATTTGCCAGCACCATTTGTTGAACAGGCTATCTTTTCTCCATTGTATGTTTTTGGCTCCTTTGTCTAGTATGAGGTGACTGTATTTATGTGGTTTTGTCTCTGTGTCTTCTATTCTGTACCATTGGTCTACCTGTCTATTTTGGTGCCAGTATCATGCTGTTTTTGTTATTATTGCTCTGTGGTATAGTTTAATGTCTGGTATTGTGATAGCTCCTGTTTCACTTTTTCTACTCAGCATTGTTTTGGCTATTCGAGGTTTCTTGTTCTTCCAGATTAAGTATATGATTGATTTCTCTATTTCTATGAGGAATGCCATTGGGATTTTAATTGGAATTGCATTGAATCTGTATAGCACCTTTGGTAGAATGGCCATTTTGACAATATTAATTCTGCCTATTCAAGAACATGGGAGATCTTTCCATCTTTGAAGGTTTTCTTCAATTTCTTTCTTTAATGTTCTGTACTTTTCATTGTAGAGGTCTTTCACCTCTTTTATTAGATTAATTCCCAAGTATTTTATTTATTTATTTTTTGAGGCTACTGTGAATGGAGTAGTTTTACTACTTTTTCTTTCAGAGGATTCATCACTTATGAATAGAAATACATGAGATTTATGCGTATTGGTTTTATATCCTGCTAGTTTGCTGAATTCCTTTATTCTAGAAGTTTTCTAGTGGAGCTTTTAGGATCTTCTAAATATTGAATCATGTCATCAGCAAATAGTGACAGTTTTAGTTCTTCATTTCCTATTTGTACCCCTTTAATTTCTTTGGTCTGTCTAATTGCTCTGGCAAGCATTTCAAGGATAATGTTGAATAGCAGTGGTGAAAGAGGGCATCCCTGTCTTGTTCCAGTTTTTAGAGGGAATGCTTTCAGTTTTTCTCTTCTAAGAATGATGTTGGTCGTGTGCTTAGCATAGATAGCCTTTACAATTTTGAGGTATGTTCCTACTATTCCTATTTTTTCTAGTGTTTTAAGCATGAAGTGGTGCTGTATTTATCAAACACTTTCTTGGCATTTATTGAAATACTCATGTGATTCTTAACTATGAGTCTATTGATGTGATGAATTAAATTTATTGATTTCTGGATGTTGAACCAATCTTGCATCCCTGGGATAAACCCCACTTGATCATGGTGCACTATCTTTTAAGTATATTCTTGTATTCGATTTACCAGTATTTTGTTAAGGATTTTTGCATCTATGTTCATCCGGGATATTGGTCTAAAGTTTTCTTTCCCTGATGTGTCTTTGTCTGATTTTGGTATCAGAGTGATACAAGCCTCATAGAATGAATTTGGAAGGGTTCCCTCCTTTTCTATTTCCTGGAATACTTTGAGGAGTATTGGTACGAGTTCTTCTTTAAAGGTCTTGTAGAATTCGGCTGAGAATCCATCTGGTCCTGGGCTTTTCTTGGTTGGTAGGCTTTTTATGGCTTCTTGTATTCTGGTGCTTGATATTGATCTGTTTAGATTGTGTACGTCATCCTGATTCAGTTTGCGAGGATCAGATGTCTCTAAAAATTTGTCAATATCTTCAATATTTTCTATTTTGTTGCAGTATAGATTTTTGAAGTAGCTTCTAATTATGTGTTTCAATGTTGTCTGTCATGATCTTTCCTTTGTCATCTCAAAATCTAGTAATTTGAGTTTTCTCTCTCCTCTTAGTGTGGCTAGGGGTTTATCAATTTTGTTTACTTTTTCAAAGAACCAACTTCTTGTTTTGTCAATTTTTTGAATTGTTTCTCTTGTTTCAATTTCATTGATTTAAGCTCTGATTTTAATTATTTCCTGTCTTCTACTATTTTTGGTGTTGATCTGTTCTTCTTTTTCTAGGGCTTTGAGATGTAATGTCAGGTCATTTAGTTGTTGACTCTATGTTTTTTAAATGTATGAGCTCAATGCAGTGAACTACCCTCTTAGTATTGCTTTCAGAGTGTCCCAGAGATTTTGATATGTTCTGTCATTGTTCTCATTTACCTCTGAGAATTTTTTTAAATTTCTTCCCTGATGTTTTCTGTTATCATTGCATCATTCAATAGCATATTATTTATTCTCCAGGTGTATGAGTAATTTTTGTTTGTTATTTTATTGTTCATTTCTAATTGCATTCCATTATGGTCTGATAGGATACAGGGTAGGATTTCTATTTTTTTGTATTTACTAATGGCTTCCTTGTGGCAAAGCATATGGTCTAATTTGGAGAAGGATCCATGAGCTGCTAGAAGAAAGTATATTTGCTCGATGATGGATGAAATACTCTGTAAATATCCATTAAGTCCACAGCATTGATTGTATTATTTGGTTCTATAGTTTCTTGGTTCAGTTTTTGTTTAGAGGATCTATCCAGTGGTGAGAGCAGCGTGTTAAAGTCCCCCACTATTAATGTGTTTTGGTCTAGTTGATTCTTAAAATTGAGAAGGGTTTGTTTGATATACATAGATGCTCCATTGTTTGGGGCATAAATTTTTAAAATTGTTATATCTTGCTGTTTTATGCTTCCCTTAAGAGTATGAAATGTCCTTCTTTATCCCTTCTGACTAACTTACATTTGAAGTCCACTTTGTCTGATATGAGGATGGAGACCCCTGCCTTTTTACTGGGTCCATGTGCATGGTATGTTTTTCGCCATTCTTTCTCCTTTTGTCTGTGGATATCTTTTTCTATGAAATGAGTCTCTTGAAGGCAGCATATTGTTGGGTCTTTCTTTTTCATCAGTCTGCTAGTCTGTATCTTTTGATTATTGAATTTAGGCCATTGACATTCAGGGTTATTATTGAGATAGATTTGTATTCCTGGTCATTTTGGCTTATTTTTGGTTTTTTACTTGTCCTTTGATTGGCTTTTCCTTGAGGGTAGTTCCTCCTTATGCTGACTTGTATTGTTGCTTTTCACTTCCTCCTCACAAAATATTTTGCTGAGAATGTTCTATAGGGCAGACTTTCTATTTGTAAATTCTTTTAACTTTTGTTTATCATGGAAGGAATTTATTCCATTGTCAAATCTGAAGGTTAGTTTTGCTGGGTATAGGATTCTTGCTTGGCATCCATGTTCTTTCAGAGCTTGAAATATATTGTTCCAGGCCCTTCTTGCTTTTAGAGTCTGGGCTGAGAAACCTACTGATATTCGTATCAGTTTCCCCCTCTACATAATTTGATGCTTTTCTCTCGCAGCCTTTAAAATCCTATCTTTTGTTTTGTATGTGAGGTATTTTCATTAAAATGTGTCGTGGTGTGGATCTGTTGTAATTTTGTGTACCTGGTGTTCTGTAAGCCTCTTGTATTTGATTTTCCATTTCATTGTTCAGGTTTGGGAAATTTTCTGATATTATTTCATTGAACCAGTTGTTCATGCCTTTGGTTTGTAACTCTGTACCTTCCTCAATTCCAATAATTCTTAAATTCAGTCTTTTCATGATATCCAACAATTCTTGGAAGTTCTGTTCTTAACATCTTCTCAGTTTGTTCAACTTTATTTTCAAGATTAAATATTTTGTCTTCATTTTCTGAGATTCTGTCTTCCATGAGATCTATTCTGTTGGTGATGCTTTCTATTGAGTTTTTAATTTGGTTTATCATTTCTTTCATTTCAAGTATTTCTTTTTTTTTTTTTTTTTTTTTCAGAATCTCTTATCACTTTATTGAAGTGTTCTTTAGCTTCATGCATTTACTCTTTTAACTGTTTACTGGAATGGTCATGCATTGCCTGTGTTTGCTCTCTTATCTTGTCTTTTGCTTCATGGATCATTTCAATTATGCAGATTCTAAACTCTTTTTCTGTCATTTCTACTGCCAGGCCGTCATTGGAGTCTATCACAATAGCATCTTGGTTTGTTAGGGACACTTTCTTCCCCTGTTTTTTTCATATTGTATCTGTATATTCCCCTCTAGCAGTGAAGATCAGAGATACTGAAGTTCCCCCCTTGCAGGCTTATTATGACCCTGTAGTTTTCCACTACCTCTCCTTTGAAGGGGAGATCAATACCAGTAGTACCCAATACAGAGAAATGTATCCCTGAACCAGATATCCCCTATAAAGACTTTAACATTATTGTAATGAACAGGATGAGTTCAATTATTATCTACAGTATTTCTATTCTAAACAAGAGGATGGGGAAGGGTATAGAATGAAGTGAGTAAATAGAGGTACCTGTCAAAGGGCCTCCAGTCTCCTGTGGGTGTCTCAGGAAGGGAGCCGTCCTTCCAATGATGATGGTCACACCCTCAGGAATAATTCAAAATGCGTACACCAGCCCCTAAAGAAGCTGGGGAGCCCCAGTGAGGGTGTGCTGAGTCAGCACAGAGGCAGGCGCAGTGTCCCTCAGCAGTAGGGGGGCAGGCAGGCAGGTTCAGCTACTGGCCTCTGTCCTCAGTGTGGGGCAGGCTGGGGGGCTCAGTTCCAGGGTCTGACCTCGGTGTGGGGGGGTGGGCTCAATGTGGGCATCCAACCTCAGTGTGATATAGGACATTTATTATTTACTGTATGTGAGTTCTGGAAAACTTTCATGAGATTTGTCCTCAGGATTTTTACCACATGTTCTATATCATATATGTTTTTAAAATTTTATTTTCTAATTGTTTATTTTTATTGTATAAGAATATTTTTCTCTCATAATTTTGCGATGCTCATAGTTTCTTGCTAGTTCTGATGGCACACCTGTAGATTCCTTTTTGTTTTGTATCCGAGTACTCATATCATGATAGTATATGTTCTCAAAACCAATTATTATTATTTTCTTTAACTTATTTTATCTCATTTCTGTGAATATGTTCTAGAGAATTCATCATGTGGTAGAGCTGAATACTATGTGGTAAAGCACTAACTGACAAGATGAAATGATGTTTTGCTTCCCAAAACTGCTGTGAAAATAAAGCTGAAAATATAGAGGAGTTAAAGAAGATGTGTAGAAAGGAAGGGCATTTCTCATAGATAAAAGCAAACTACATCTGGAAACAATACATGAACAAGTGTCAATCTCAGTTTTCAAGAGTGCCATTTATTCATGTTGCTACCCAGAATTGGGTTAATGTGGGAGAAAACATATCAGGATCAAGTTTCAAATTCTTTATAATCCCATGATATTGGAGACCCTATAAAGCCTTTAGTTGATCCTTAATTACAGAGTAATAAACCTGACAGTCTTAGAAAATCATAGATAATCAAAAATTGCCAGAATTCCAGCTCTCTAAAATAGCTACTTTTACATTTTGGTTTTACATTTACATTTTGATTTATTACTGTTCTTTCTTCTTTAATACTTTTTATACTGTGTGGTTCTCAGAGTATCACTTAGGGGACATACTGTCAGGTTACCTCAAACTATGTGGTGCCGAGGTTAGTTATTCATTCAAGGTGGTAGTTCTCAGACCTCTTTATTGCTAGAAATTTAAAAATTATAATTGATTTTAATGCACCATTCAAATATTTCAATACAAAATTTGGGTCAGATGCATCAGATACAAATTTTTATGCTTGCTTTTCTCTGGAAAATTTTGGCAACTTTATAGATATATTTTATAATTTCACTTCAGATTTTTTAAAGAGGGAAGCCATTTTTCAATATACAATGTGTTTTAATTAGTAAAAAGTCAAATGCAGCCCCTGAACAACGTAGAATTTTATTTATCTTTTAAAAATAATATTCCACATGTCACCCATGAAACGTCAGCTGAAGATTTCCACCCCAGCAGTGTAATTAATCAAGGACCTTGGGCACTGCTATGTGAAGTTTTCTTCCCATGGTTTGCTCCCAGCTGATGACTGTATTCACCAGCTTTATTAATTTGGGCCTTGAATCAGGGCTCCTCTTTCAAAGGTTGAATTTGTCTTAAGGATTTCCTGAAACCCTTGCTGAAACTTCCTCAGTTTCACTGTAAGATGTTTTCACCCAATTTCTTCAACTTTACTCAGAGTCAGACTTACCCTGTGTTCTCACAACTATTCAGCTTTTTCTTGCCTTCTTGTCATTTTCCCTGCAATCACTGAACTTTTAATCCTGGCTTGGTGTGTGCTTCTTAGAGTACGTGCACTACCACAAAACCCCACAGGTGAAGTGATAAGAACTAGGTGGTCTGCCCTCTCACCAAGGTCCCATGTGGGTTCATGATGACAGATCCACTCCTATCAAAGTACCTGTATACATCCAGGAGAAAAGATGAGAGTGACATTTATTTCTTTTGAAGGCGTCGCAGGGAAGGATCCCTTTTCACTTCCATTCAGATAGCTTTGCCTATTTTTTTTTCCTTTTTTTATTTTTTGTTCTCTTGAGAGAACTGACAAAATACAAAACCAAGAAAAATTTATAATCTTCTAAGAAAGAGAACTCAGATTGGTCTCAAAGGGGAAAAGAGCTGGAGTGGAAAAAAAAATGTGAACAAAATAAAGAAAAAAAGGAAACTTCCATAGGGAATAATAATAATAAATAGCAAGAGAAAGCAAGTTCACTTTTTAAAATGTATCCAGCTAATTGAAAAATATGTTTTTATGCATGTGATTTATATATTCTATAGAGATTTATTAAAGATAATTTACTACTTTTAACATGCTTAGCATTGTTCATTAATGAGTATATGGGAAAATACACTAAAGCACAATGGGATGTTTTGTGAATTCCGAGTACAGAAAAAGATGTCCTGTACCTTCCCTCCCCTCTGTTGTAATAGTCACCTACAGTGGTCTGCAATTAAAAAAAAATGTGCATGAGTACGTTAGAACAACCAAATAATCACATCAATAAGCCTGACAGAGCATGTAATCTGAAAATCTGACACACACATATGTATATGCATGCACATGGGCACACGTGTACACACATACACTTACACATATTCATATATATACATTTGTAACTACACACACATTTGTATAATAGGAAATTTAGAAAGTTCTCTAGAATCTGTTTGATATATTTGTATGATGTTTTTCAAATTCTAGAAATGATCATATACTGAAGCAACAATGCCAGTAAATTTGCCATCTGCTGTAAGCATTTTTATTATAACCATGGTAAAGCTAAGAAATAATTATAAGAATAAAATGAATTAATGTTGTTTCAGTTGATGAATGTAGGTACGATTGACTTAGAAATTCATGAAACACTGCCCCCAAAATTTATACTGTTATATAGCACAATACCTTAGAGGATCAATAGTGCAATCAGGTAGAACTTGTTTTAGTAATATTTTTTCTTTTCATATTTTGAAAAACTATAGAACAACAGCAATGAAAAAATGTAGTTTCAGAAAATAGTTTTTTAGAAGAATGATAACTGCAGTACTAGTCAATATGAAATTATAGAGAAAATCACAATTTAATAATAAATGTCAAATATATAAGTATAAATACATTCGAATATTAGGATAACAGCATTATGTAGGTCTATTTTAAAGATTTAGGAGTATTAAATGTATATTTGATGAAGAATTTAAGCAATAAGGGTACTAATTAATATCAATAATAAAATACAAGTATTACTATGTTAACATGTTGAAAATTATTAATCTAAACAAATTAAATATAATATATAATGAATTAAATGGTGATTTCAAATGTATTTTGTATCATAATTAACGTGAATTTATTTTCAGAAATATATGAGAAATGAAAATAGTGAATTTTAAAATTATTGAGTAAGTGATAAAATTCTAGTAATCCATATCTGTAAAATTGAAAATCCTTTGTCAGTTTACTCTGGTGCTTCTTTGTTTGCTTAACATCTTATGGTGGAATAACTCAGTGTTCAGTCCTTGGTGACCTTCTCCACACTCTCTCCCCTTACACCTCATCTAGTTTTATGGCATTAATACTATTTATAAGCTCAAAAGTCCTATATTAAAATGCTTAATCTATCTGGGCACTGTGGAGCATGCCTGTAACCCCAGCCACTTGGGAGATTGAAGCAGGAGGATTGTGAGTTCGAACCCAACCTCAGCAACTTAGCGAGGCCCTAAACGACTCAGTGAGACCCTCTCTCTAATAAAATAGTTTAAAAAAAAAAAGGCTGGGGATGTGGCTCAGTGCTTAAGTGACCCTGGGTTCAATCCTTGGTACCAAAAAATAAAAAGCTTCATCTATTCATCTTTTATGTACTTCAGATTGCTATATCAGTTTCATGCTGGAGAGCAGTTCCTCAGTCCAAGACTTAACCACTCAAGAAGATTCCTGCATAGATCAACTGCGGCTTCCTCCTCCTCCTCCTTTTGGCTCCATCTGTGCCCCAGCCTATTGGACACTGCTGCCCACATTCAGGTTTGATCTCCCCTCTGGGTTTGCTGTCCCACTGGCCATTATCTCTGGATGCATCCTCATAGACACCCAGAGGTCCCTAAATCCTAGGCATCTCACAATTCAATCTAGGTGTCAATCCTGACTGATCATCACATCTGGCTCTTCACTCTGCCTGGCATTTTTCTCCTCAGACATTCTTTCACCTCCATCCATGTTTTAGTCCTATTTCAGACTCATCAATGCCAACTTGACTGACCTCTAAAATTTGCAAGATCTAACAGTTCAGAGATTTGTATATAAAGCACTTAAAAGAGTGTGTGGCATTTGGTGATGAGGTAATAAATTTATTAGATGAGCAATAAGGAAGATGAGTTTAGTAAACTGGATTATCTAGAGAAAAATCATCCTTTTGAAGAATTTATCTTTAAAAAATGTTTTTTTCCTTGTCAGAAACCTTAGGGTAAATGCTTGTCCTAAACAAGCCTGAATACTTTTTAAATTATAGAGCCATAAATATGTTATATATACATATATTTAAAAGTATGTAGTCATAAATATATGTAATTATTTACTAGAAATTATAAAGTAATATGAATATCAAGAGCATATATAGTCCTTCATACAGTGTTCAATGTATATATGTACATATGTATTTAACAAAAATTTATGAAGTTACATAGATTATTATAAAGCAATTTTATGTGGTCATTTGGAGTCTGAATATTTAAGAGATTATCTTCTCTAGTTGTATTAATTGGCTCATCTTGTGTTCTCTTAAGTAAAGGAGTAACACAATATATTTTCTTCTGCACTGGGAGTTTACCACTCACAAAATTACCCCCCTCATCAACTCATTTTATCACATTATCTTTCATACTTTGAAGATAATATTAGTAGTATAATAGTAATGAAAACAATAAATAAGATTAAAACTTGCTCATTATTACCAATCTGACAAAAACAAGAATAGAATTTGGTTTTAAGCTAGATGAATCTGTTGCTTAGATTGAACTTTGTATTGATCGGGGTTCTCTAGAGAAACAGAATCGACACAATATAAGTGAAGGTATGATTATGAAAAGGGGATTTGTTAGATTGGTTTAAATGACCAGAAGCTGGAGAGCCCCACAATGGCCACAGGTACGCTGAAGGGTTAGGGGAACCAGTAACTTCTCAGTCCTAGAAGCTGGAGCCTCAAGAGGAACCAGTGGAGTAGCCCCAGTCCAGGACTGAAGGCCTGGAAAGTCCTCTATGGAGTGGGGAAGGACCCGAAATCTGATGTCCTCAGGCACTCACAGCAGCAATCTACGCATCTGCTCAAGAAAAATCCCGTTTGCTCCTGCAGCTGCTTCCTCTTTTTTCTACATTTTTGTTCCATCCAGGCCCTACCCTGTTGGACTGTGCTCTCCACATTAGGGTGGGTCTCCTCCTCAGTTTGCTGTCCCACAATGGAATCATTCCTAGAAACACTCTCGTTGACATACCCACAAGCTTCTTCATAATCTTGGGCATCTCTTAATCCAATCAAGTTGACAATTCACACCACATGCTAAAAATGCCCATGTCCATCTTTTGATATAATCTACCCCAAGACATTGCAATACAGTGAAAAAATATTTTTAGAGGCATTACACTATGTGTAGATTCAATATTTTATTACAAAATCTGCACTTAAGCTTTAAGTTTAAGAATCACTGGAGGACCTTGTTATAGTGAAAATTTGGCATCAGTAAGGTATGAGATGGGGCTGAGATTTTGAATTTTTAATTGTTCCCAAGTGATTCTGATAATGCTGGTTTATGCTTCAAACTTTGAATAGCAAGGTTATACAGTTATGCCAATTAATCAAAAATGTGATATCACATTGATTTCTAGTATAGTAAATTTATTTAAAGTATAATAATGCTGAATTATTTGTATTATATATTTACTTATACCAGATTTGGAATTGTGTGGATGCACTAAAACAAATGAAGAGAAAAAAGGCATTTAAGTATTTCAGTAAAGCATGTAGGGATGAATTAATATAGAAATGTGTGTCTTATTCTAATGTCACAGTGAGTTTATTCAGGAACATTCATGAATTTATAACAGAATGACAGTAACCCATATTGTATCTTATTCTAATAGTTTATGAAAGTTATTTCACATTATTGATTATTAGATTCCTAATTATAAACTTAGAGAAGGAGGTCATTTTATGGGTTTTATATTTCAAAGAGGAAGGAATTATATGTTTTAAAATTGTTCTTATGTGGTAAGCTCAGATTTTGAAGTAGAACTTGTTGGGAGTGGCAAATAAATTATTGCTTTGAACTCCATGACCTGGACAGCTTGACTGCCACATCTGGGAATCTTTTCTTGCAAAGGTATAGAAAGACACACCCACTTGCAGGTGGCTTCTGTTAATGGGGCAGATTCCATGCCTGGTGTGGAATTTATGGGTTCCATAGCTTTGAATTCAGGTGCCAGTTACCCTGGGATGAAAGGAAAACCAGTATGCCCAACTAGCTTTGTGGTGCCAGCTTCCTGGAGGAGGAAGAATTACTGTGCAAGTGATAAGTCCCCAACCAGGTCAACTTCCCCACAGCTTCTCGCTTCTTTATACCTTGAGGAACCCCTCCTCACCATAAATTCCTTTGGTGTGTTTCATTATAAATAAAGCATTCATGGGCTTTTTCTCTTTGTTAGAATCAGACCCATCAGGTCTCTTCCACCAGTCAAGCCTCTGCTTCAAATATTTTCCTGCATCTTTTACTTTATTTCTTGATATTACTTTTTCAGACTTTTTATTTCTAGCCAGCCCACACCTCCGAGAGTTATTTATTCCATTCCCACGCAGGTCATGGGCGACAGATCTAATTAATAAAACAATATGTATATAATTTCTTTTCCAAAATTATGAACTGTATATTAGAATAATTGGCCTTTGGAAGGAAGATTTCTCTGGAGTATGTGTTGTGGAATGATTATTTTACCACACTGACATTCTGACATGCAACCTTCTTTTCTTCTTGGTCCTTTTTATGGGATATATGTGCCAGTCTATTATTTAGAGGGAAGAACAAGGTGTACTGTTCATAGATTATACTTGACAAGTATATAAAAATAAGTATTTCTTGAAAATAATTGCATGAATGAACTTTACATATCTATTTATAGTATTTTTTATAATCTTAGAATTAGTAAGGTATTTAATCAGAATGTAATAAAGTGATATTTTATCTTTTTAAAAATCAACAATCCTGCTTTTTCTACTTTAAAATAGCTACTACTTTTCCAGATTCAAGAAGTGACTTATTTGTTAAATGTATGTGCAGAACTTGTAACACTTTACCTCAAGTCATGGCAACGATTTTGTAAAACAATAAATCTAAAATATGTATAGATTTTCCCAGTTTCAAATTACAATTGAAAATTGTGAATATGTAGAAAATGTAGTGACCAAAAGATAAGAAATTGTTCTTAATATGTATTTTTTCAAAGACCACATTTATGTTCATATTTCTTTAACATTTTCACAATCATAACTGATTTATATTATTTTCTGTGCTCATTTGCAGCTTTAGTACTAGTGTTTTACTAAATAATCCACAGTTTACATCTGCATGAACAAATAAAAGTATAATACATATTACATTTTATAAAGTCCCTTTTCCCCTCTGATTACTCATGTAACCATTTGGAAATGTTTATACTTACCACTAGGAGCTTGTTCTTAAAAGTGTTTCACTTCACAAAGGCAGGTAACTGCAGGTGTTTCTCATGCAGGTGTTTGCCTATGGAAAATCACTGCAGTGAATGTAAGGCACAGCAGTTCTAGCAGCAAAAAGTAACCCAAAGTGTTTTTTACAAGTGAATTTAAGCCATAGGATATCCACACTAAAAATGCAAATTAAATACTGAACTTTCAAACTGGAAACCAGGAATGCCAACAGATTCCCTTGGGTGTACAAACAAAAGATACTGGTTTGGTCAAAGTTAAACAAAAAGTAATATTATTTGAAATGATAATATGAAGAATTCCCAAACGAAGATATTCTGATAAAGATTAATACAGAATCAAATATTGTGGGATTATTTTAAACACTGCACTCAATGGTCATATTTGTCTACATATTATGAGAAAACTTAGATGGCCTACATTTCCTTTTATTTTTTAGTAGAAATAGTGATGATTGTTCATTTTATTTTCTAATATAAAACCCTTAACTGGAAGATGTACATACTTTAAGTCTGGACAGTGTTCTTATGGACATGATGGCACTTTAAGGAGGAGAAACTGTGATACTAGTACTGGGAAGTGAAAGAAAAGATTGACAGGCTTTGAGAACAGTTATAAAGTAGCTGAGAAAACTCACATTACTTATTAAGAAATAGATCAATTCTCCAACTAGTATTGGGTGATCTGTATGATTAATATTCCAGAAAGTAACCTCTAAGGTGATGTCTTCTGTTGCGTCCCTTTCCCAGATTTGAGTTACCAAATGCATATTGCTGAGGCTCAAAATTCCATCCTGTAGAAGAACAAAAGGAAAGGACTTTGCGAGACATTTTGGTTAAATTCTCATTTGAAGAAAATATATTATTGCAAATACCCTTCTATATCTAATTGAGTGTTGATAAGAAGATAAAATTGACTCACACATAATGCAATATATGGGCCATTGTTAGCTGAGGATGCAAGGAGTGTCTTTGCATTTTAATATCTGTTCAAAGTTACATCTATTTTAACCACTAATTCAAGAGAACTTATCACTTAAAATGAGGTTTACAGTTTTAAGATTAGAATAGAGATGAGGTATAAAAGGGGACATCTTTTGAGAGCAGAAATAAATACAAGAACAATATAGGCTATAAAGTATTGAACATATATAAAATCTCTTTCTGCTCTATAACCCTTGGTGGAAATTTCACAAGTGACCCTGATAAGAGATGCTGTTCATCTGTGTATTTTCCTTACATTCTTTTTGTGTCCTACAAAGCCAAAATACTTTATAGATTTCTCTAACATTAAGTATTACCGATTAGTACCTTCAGAGATTTGTAACCATGATATCAATAGTATTTTAGTGAAAGTGAGACATGTTCTCTAATGTTCCTAATGAAATACTCAATTTCAGACTTTCCTATAGAAAAGTTTCTGTTATCAATTAATCATTAAAATAGGCCTCTGTTCTAACTTATTCAGCTATAAGCAACTTAGAAATGAAAATGTTTAAAATTCCTTTAGTTTGCAAATACAGTGAGTTTTGGAACACAAAATAGTTTTATTAATATTATTAATTATTATCTCTTTTGTCAGTCCTTATTTGGCTCTTAGACCTTTTTATATTATTCCCTAGCCTCACTGTAAAATCATACATTTTATCATGTGTTAAACAAAAATTATGAAAGGCCATTGTTTTGGACTGAGCTGTTAGACTTGGCCCCCACAGACCAGAATGAATCAAAATGGAGCCAATCATAGTACATGCTAAATAATCAGATTGAGGAATTAAGGAAGCAGATAAATCCCAAACAGATTTTTCCTAGAAAGAGGTGATTCCAGTCTGTCTGAATCAGTGTAACAAGTCTCCTATGCTTTAAACTTTATGGAAAAGTAACCTGAAATAACTTGCTAAACAATCAAATATCACTGTCATTGTTTTCCATTTGTTTGTTTCTTTGATCTACCTTACAAAACCCACTGTTTTGTCATTACATGTTGAGAGATTTTATTCTATTTGGTAGAATGATGAATGCCTGATTCATTGAATTGGGAAGAAAAGTCAGTTAGACTTTTGACTAAATTTGTTTGATTTTTGTCTTTGACATAATAAATTCTGGTGTTTTTTAAACTGGAGAATGCTGTTTAACAATCGAGATTTGTATGGTAAGTATACTCATGAATACTAAGATATCATTATTTGGGGGCAGTTTCAGTGAAGAAATGTATGTATGCACACTAACTCATATACATAAATATTGGTAGTAGTTCTGTATATCTATGTTTAAATAACTATAGTGTTTGTTAATTTTATATGTCAATTTATAAACCATGGAGTACTCAGATTAAATATTTTTTCTGTGTTTGTTTTTCCAGATGAGGTTAGCACTTAAATCAGCTAATTTAGTAAAGTAGATTTCTTTCCCCACTGCTGCTGGGCATTATCCAGTCTATTGAGGGCCTGAAAAGAACAGAGAAAGGTAAAATAAGTATTTTTTCTTTTGTTTTTTTCTTTCTGTCTTTTTCCTTTTTCTTTTCTTTCTTTCCTTTCTTTCTTTTCTTCCTTCTTTCCTTCTTTCCCTCTTTCTTTCTTTCTGTTCTCTCTCCTTCCTTCCTTCCTTCCTTCCTGCCTTCCTTCCTTCCTGCTTTCTTTCTTCCTTTCTTTCTTTCTTTCTTTCTTTCTTTCTTTCTTCTTTCTTTCTTCTTTCTTTCTTTCTTTCTTTCTTTCTTTCTTTCTTTTTTCTTTCCTTCTTTTCTTCCTTCTTTCCCTCCTTCCTTCCTTCCTTCCTTCCTTCCTTCCTTCCTTCCTTCCTTCCTTCCTTCCTTCCTTCCTTCCTTCCTTCTGTTTTACTTCTTGAACTAGAACATATCATCTCATTTTCTCCTGCTCTAGAAATCTACAACATTGTTCACTCCAGTTGTACATCTTTAAATACTAAAAATGAATTTCACTAATAGATTTCATGAGTTTCCAGTTTCCAGACAACTCAGCTGATTATGGGACACTTTAGATGCCACAATTGCATGGTAAATTCTCATGGTAAATTCATATATTTTTGTTTACACATATTTATAATACTTAGTCCCTTTTCTGTCACCATGATCAATACCTGAGTAAAACAAGGAAGGGAAGCTTGATTTATTTTGGCTCATGGTTTCAAAGGTTTCAGTCCACAGTCACTTGGCCACATTGCTTGGGACCTGTAGAAAAGTAGAATGTCATGGTAGAGAACATGTGGTGGAAGAAAGCTTACCTCATGGCTGTCAGAAAGTAAAGAGACAAAGAGAAACAGAAAAGGAGGAAGGGGGCTAGAAAAAGGTACAACTTTCAGAATCTCAACACCAAGCACCTATTTCCTGCAACTAGGCCCAACTCCTAAGGTTTCCACCTCCACCCAAAACCCTTTAAATTATGGATTCCTCAATGGATTAATCCATTGATAAAGGATTATCAGATCACCATTCCCCAGCCCCTCAGCTCCACCCATGAACACTTCTACCTTGGGAAACAAGCCTTCAACACATGAGATTTGGGGACACATTTCAGACCTAAAGTGTAACACACACACACACACACACACACACACACACACACACACACGCACACACTCATTGTAACTCCTG
Organism: Sciurus vulgaris; assembly: GCF_902686455.1. NCBI lineage: Eukaryota > Metazoa > Chordata > Mammalia > Rodentia > Sciuridae > Sciurus > Sciurus vulgaris. Next base: position 163,785,639 of record NC_136464.1, read on the forward strand.
AATATTTATAGTAGCTATTCTTAAGAACTGCAGCTTGTTTCTCTTTCATTTCATAGGTCAGGAGTACTCCACGACCCTGCCATTGTGAGGCAGTTCTGCCATGCACCTGTTACAAAGCTCAGGAGAGAACTCTATTCTAGGATGGTAAGCCACCAGGACTTTGTACAGCCCCAATTACTGCTGTGCAGTTATGCTCAACTTGCATCCCATTGATGCTTTGATCTTTCTTTGAACACTTCTGTGACTTTAAAAGTCCATCTTTAGGGCAAACAGGAAAGCTGTAAGTGTGTACTGAAAACAACTTCCTGGTTGGAGGCTGATGTTTCTGTTTTGTATCCAAAAAACTCACTCCTTCCATTTGTAATTTTTATCTTGTTTATAGCAGCCTGATGTTTAGCATTCTCTTTAGAAAGCAGTTTTGGTTTTATTCCAGGATGAAAACAGCAATTGAATATTGCTCTTTATAAATAAAGGGAATTCAAATGAACAACTGGCCCAATTGCAACAAGTATAGTTTTTCCAATTAATAGGAGTAAAATCCTAAATAATACTCCCAGTAACACTCCTGCTTATTATATTTGTTTTATTCTAATATCTATTATTATGCTCCATGTACAGTGAGATTGTTTTGGCTATTATTTCACATACTTAACTATATCTTTCAGTAATTTTCAGCTACTAGCAACTTTCACCAGAGCTCCTATGAAATTTTTGTTTTGAGATGTTTTTGTCACTTAATTATCTGTGAAGGAAAAGAACATGAATAGTCCATAAACTATCTTGATCTAACACATCCATAATTTTGCATTTCTGCACATACACATATTTATAACTGTCATCACAAACACAAATATCTACAAAATCAGTCAAAGTAATAAAATCAGTAAAGAATGTTCACTGCAGCTATGACATTTAAGCCAGGTCCTGTGTATCATTTGTTGGGCTTAGGTCAATAATACACATTGAGGTCCCCAAACCATATGTTCAAATATTTTTAATTTGCAAATCAAACTCAAAAAGTGCTTTTAAGTCTTTTGAATTTTACGAAAATATGTTGTGTTTTCTTCCTAGCTTTCAAATAAACTTAAGAAACTCAGCCAAGCTCCAAATTTACATTTATCTTTTGAGAGTTTCATAGTGTTTAGGGCACAGAAGCTAAGAAATGAAAAATGGCAGCCAGCCTTCTGCTTAAAACTTCTTCTCTTCCAGTAATAACTGGGGTGGGCCCTTTTAACATAAGTGTATGTACACATTGCTTGAGTATCTAGGGACCAAGATGGTATAGTCCAGCCTCACAGGTTCCCAAATGACAAAAGCCTAGAAACCTATAGTTCTTGTCATGTAAAGTATTGTCATGTAAGAATTCAAAGTAGAAGCATAATTAAAGTAGGCATATCCAATAGGGACTGCCTTCCATGGAATCTGATGAGCCCAGTTAAAAGCTCCAATCCTCTGTGTTCAAATGGAGATGCATTTTCTATTGTACCTGGTGGGAAGAAGACCCTTGAGAAACAGAGTGTAAAGTGGAGTCCATTCCGAAATTTCTTATATTCTGCTGGTTACATAGTGATATCCATGCTGCCATTCTCAATAGCAGAAACTTTCCAGGTTTTCACCAACTCTGTACACAAATGCTCAGTCTCACTGTTACCAACCATGTTGAAAACTGGTACAAAGCGGAACACTTTAGAGCCCTGCTCACAAAACAACATGACTGTGCCTTCACCAGAGGTCAATGCCATGCACCTTCATTTCTTATTTCAGTAAAACAGCTGAAGCCAGTTCCAGGCGTGGAGGAAGTAACTACTGCACACTGCATGGCTCTTTTCCTGTGCAAGTGGCACATGATTTATCTTTTTTAAAACTGCACTGTTTGTTAATACAAGGTTTATCACATTATCTATAATAGTGTACTGTTTAATCTTGACATCCTTCCCTTATATAATCAGTTTTAAAATTATATTGTTAAGTTGTATCACTTTAAAAAGAAAAGCAAAAAGTAAATAATGCCACTTGGCATTATTTAAATTCTGATTTAATTTAGGGAGATTTGACAGTTTTTTCAATACTGAGTCTTAGTATCTACATTTGTTTAGATTGTCTCTAACCCATGCATTACAGTCTATACACTTCACATGGGGCAAAAGGACTTTGATTTGTTTATTCATATGTACTTCCTGTTTCTGTTGCTATTGGAAATGATATTTTAGAAAACATTTAAAAATAATATTATTAAAAGGCATAGTTTTGCTTTCTCCTTTTAAAAGTGATCCTTTTCTGTGCTTATTACCTCAAATAACCATAGAAGTTAAAATATTTTCCAGGAGTTCCATCACAATATTGAAATGAAAATATTAAATCATGGCAGTAGATACATTTGACTTGTATTTATTATGAAAGGAAATTTTTTAAATGTTGCATAATGATTTTGTTTTCCTTTTCTATTTCTAAATTTTTTGAAAAATATGAATTTAAGGATGTTCATTTCTATTCCTAGTTTGCTAAAGATTTTAAAATGTGAATTTTTTTGATTGGATATTTTCTTTGCATTTTCTCCTTAGTACTTGTGATGTATTCTTTAAGTTTTATTCAACATAATGTTAACAATATGCCTCTTAGGGAAACAAAACAAAACAGAACAAAACAAAAGAACAACTACTATATGTTTTTAAGGAAAAAAAAAAAAAAACATTTGAAGGGTAGATCTGACCTATGAAAATCTGCACATAAGTGAAGGGTGGGCAGAGTTTCACTCACTGTGACACATCTCACACCCAAGAAAGCAATACCACATTCAAGAAAATGAAAATATTTCCCAGCCAAAGGAGACTTTATTTGGACTCTCTGAAGGCTTTACTCCTCTTCCTCCCACCATTCCACTACACTTCCAGGGAATCAATGTCATGGATTAGTTTATCCTGCTCTTCAGATGGGAAAACCAGTGTGTGATGATTACCTATTTCCAAAACGAAGGACAGCAACTCTAACACAGTACTCTAAGAATAGAGAGATAGAAGAATATCGTACACAGAGGACAAGACTGTGGGAACAATGTAGAGGCAGGTGTGGCTAGACCAGGGTTCTACCTACAACTTGAATGTCACCATCTTTGTTCCAAATGTTCTACAGTTTCAGTGTCTCTAAAGATCAATATCAGTTAGTGGAAGTACTGGTTATATTTTAGAAGATGGAGGTATATCCATTAGTCACCATTTAGAGGGCCTGGCACCAGATCCTTCTGGACAAGACTCAGAGAAATTTTTAAATATTGCTTTATAATTTTATCACACAGTGAAAATATGTAATATGAACAAAATTATAATTTAATTTAGGGCATATTTCACAGGACAGTTTTTGTGTAAATTATACTTCAATTCAAATTGCCAGTCCACTTTAAAAAAAAAAAAAAGAAAGGAGGTGACAAACTCAAAAGAATTCTTGGAAGTGTTTAAAGGTGCTAATCTTTACAAAAATATGGACAAGACTAGAAAGCACACTAAGATCAAAAAGTGGGAAACCATTACTGCTGTGTTCAGTGAAGCTACTGGATTTCAGTAACAACTGGAACTAGAGGGAAGAGCTTGGCTGGCAGCAGCTGTGGCTGTGGAGGAACAGAGCAAGGCCTAAACATCCACCCTGGAAAAGAAACGCCGGAGTAGATCATCATATTTTCCTATCGAGGTCTTCCTCGGAAGTAAGGCAACTTCAGACTCAAGGACAATTGAACCTAAGTTCAAGCAGTCATTACATATTATCCTTCAGGGGCACAGAGTATAAGGTAGGAATGAAGAGTGGGACAGAAAGTGCACACAAAATATCCATCCTGAGACTCAGAAATCACTGAATTATTTTTAAGGTTCATACATTCAAAATTTTCTCCTATGTTAGGAAGACATTTTTAAATCATATAATAGCATTAGATATTTAGAACTACCAGAACAGTCGTGGTATCTATGTTTCCTCTCCTATTTATATATTATCCTATTGCTTAAAATATTTTCAATCTTTGTTTTATTTGTTTGGCTGTCCCACTAAATGATCTTCTTAGAGAAAGAAAAATATAGATTTTGTTTCCTGAGAACAGGAGATAATTGGATGAATAATAGGAACTTAATGTACATATTTTAGGCTAAAGTAAAAGGGTTTTTCTATATCAGTTTTTTTATTACTGAAATAGATTAATTCTCTATATTTTGAGAATCTAAAGTGATCGATATGAAAATATAATAGGAAAGGATATTGGTAAATATTAATAATTGCAAAACACGCTGTTTATAAATCACCCTTGACTAAGTAGCTATTTTCATTAATTGAGTATAATTTTCCCAATTTAATTGGCATATAGTGAACTATACAAATTGCTGTTTTAAATTGACACACATTTCACAAATTCATTAATTTTTCATTTTATTTACCTCATTATCAATTTATTTACATTTTTAAATTATATATTTGACTTTCATTTAAGTATGAAGGAATTAAAGGATGCTTTTTGGATGACTTTGGAAACAAGAAGAAAGTAAAAGATGTATGACATGAAATGACAGAAACAATAAGAATGTAAAGTGAATGTAAGAGGAAACAACATAAGAAATAATGCACTAATTCAATAATGTAATGGTAATTGGTTACATTTACTAGAGTAAGTTGAAACATTAACCGTGATTGAAGAGATCCTAAGATAAGTCAGACTACCAAAATCCTAAAACTACCAAACTTGGAATACCCTGACACTTTTTACAAGAAGTGGATTTCAGTAACAACTAGAACAGGAGGAGCTTGTCTGGTAGCAGCTGTGGCCTATGGAGAAACAGAATAATGCTGAACCATCCACCCTGGGAAACAGAGAGTGTTTACAGTCAATTTTTGTGTATAAATCTTATATAATAGTTATATCAACATCTCATTGTGTCCCATAATTATATACAGTTATTATTTATCAATTCAAAAAATATTTGAAAAAGAAATAGGAATCCCAGATTTTATTTCCTGTCTGAGAAGGAGGCACAATTCTCAACCATATTCCAGCAAACAACCTTTCATTTATTATCAGATAAGCTATTAACAAAGATAGTATCCAACCCTGGAAATAAGAGAATTAAACATATCAGTATTAAAAAGTATATAATCACTGCCTAGTAGGAACTGACATTTCTTAAATCTCTGGATAGGATTCCTTCCTGAGGTAATATTATAATGTACATGTACTGATGCTATGAATCCTCCTACACAGGTGCTCATTTATATGTTACAGAATAATGGAGAAAAAACTTGAAAGTTTCCAAATGGGTAGAAAATATCATGTATAAAATTTCAGGAATCAAAAGTGTTCACTTCTTTTCAGGAACAACATTAGAGTCTTAACAACATTGGAGAAAGTTTTAAAGAAGCGATATATAAGACTATTCCTGTGGAAGGGACTAATCACCTGTAAAGTATGTTCATACATAAAAGACTTAAAAGTAATACATTTAGTTGCCCTTTCTGTGTAGTCAGTTAATGGAAAAAATGTGGAAATAATATAAGAAAAAGAAGTTCATTAAATAAAGGAAATATAAGTATTGATAAGATAACCTAAAGAAGTGTTGGCTAAAAGATAAGCAAAGACCTTATTCTATACCTACCTTAGAATTCATTAAGCAGAGATTGTGATAGAAGAATGAAAACATAAAGGAAGTCATAAAATTTAAATGGAAGAAACATATTAACTAAAGAATTCTACAGTGTTTTGAGTATACTACAGGAAGTCAAACATGGAAATTTTGGAACTAGATTTGTGGCACATAATTTGGTTATAATGGAAGACAAATATAGAAGAGACCACAAGGAAATCAGAATAATACTATGATCAAAAGTCATTTAAATGCAAAAACAAATATGGTACTTCTTTTCTCATATTTAAATAATATTAAATGGACTTAATATATAAATAGAGCATATTTTATATTGAAATACGATTCACTATTATTAGTAAATATGGGAATAGGCATAGTATATAGGTACCTTGAGTGTTAAGGAGTGAGGGACAGGATGGATAGAGAGCTAAATCATAATAGAAATCCAGCTCTTAATTCAATATAATGCATATTATATTGCATTAAATATAATATAATGCATAACTGACAAAATTTATAAAGAAGGAAATACCAACATTTGCATGTTATTTAAAAACATAAAGGCATATAAAAGAAGAAATTACTGAAGTGAATGACAGTGTTTTTTCTTGGGAAGTGGTAGAATTGGAAATTGGCAAGGTGGGTGAAACCATAGTCTTACTTTAGCAATTGGAGCAAATTTACTTCAAAGGGAACATAACACATTTTATGCAATCGCAAAGAAAACTTTTTTTTTTTTTTTTTTTTTTTTTTTTTTTTTTATTGTAAACAAATGGGATACATGTTGTTTCTCTGTTTGTACATGGCGTAAAGGCATACCATTTGTGTAATCATAAATTTACATAGAGCAATGTTGTTTGATTCATTCTGTTATTTTTTTCCCTTCCCCCCACCCCTCCCACCCCTCTTTACCCTCTATACAGTAGTTCCTTCCTCTATACTTGCCCCCCTCCCTAACCCTAACTCTAACCCTTCCCTCCCCCCCATTATGTGTCAACCTCCACTTATTAGCGATATCATTCGTCCTTTGGCTTTTTGAGATTGGCTTATCTCACTTAGCATGATATTCTCCAATTTCATCCATTTGCCTGCAAATGTCATAATTTTATCATTCTTTATGGCTGAGTAATATTCCATAGTATATATATACCACAGTTTCTTTATCCACTCATCAATTGAAGGGCATCTAGGTTGGTTCCACAGTCTGGCTATTGTGAATTGAGCAGCTATGAACATTGATGTGGCTGTATTTCTGTAGTATGCAGATTTTAAGTCCTTTGGGTATAGGCCAAGGAGTGGGATAGCTGGGTCAAATGGTGGTTCCATTCCAAGCTTTCTAAGGAATCTCCACACTGCTTTCCATAGCGGCTGCACTAATTTGCAGCCCCACCAGCAGTGTATGAGTGTACCTTTCTCCCCACATCCTCGCCAACACCTGTTGTTGCTCGTATTCTTGATAATCGCCATTCTAATTGGGGTGAGATGGAACCTTAGGGTGGTTTTGATTTGCATTTCTCTTATTACTAGAGATGTTGAACATTTTTCCATATGTTTGTTGATTGCTTGTAGATCTTCTTCTGTGAAGTGTCTATTCATTTCCTTAGCCCATTTGTTGACTGGACTGTTTGAATTCTTGGAGTAGAGTTTTTTGAGTTCTTTATAGATTCTGGAGATTAGTGCTCTATCTGAAGTATGATTGGCAAAGATATTCTCCCACTCTGTAGGCTCTTTCTTCGCATTGTTGATGGTTTCCTTTGCTGAGAGAAAGCTTTTTAGTTTGAATCTATCCCAGTGGTTGATTCTAGCTTTTATTTCTTGTGCTATGGGAGTCCTGTTAAGGAAGTCTGGTCCTAGACCAACAAGATGAAGATTTGGACCTACTTTTTCTTCTATAATCTGCAGGGTCTCTGGTCTGATTCCGAGGTCCTTAATCCATTTTGAGTTTAGTTTCGTGCATGGTGAGAGATATGGGTTTAGTTTCATTCTGTTGCATATGGATTTCCAATTCTCCCAGCACCATTTGTTGAAGAGGCTATCTTTTCTCCATTGCATATTTTTGGCCCCTTTGTCTAGTATGAGAAAATTGTATTTATTTGGGTTTGTGTCCGTGTCCTCTATTCTGTACCATTGATCTACCTTTCTATTTTGGTACCAATACCATGCCGTTTTTGTTACTATTGCTTTGTAGTAGAGTTGAAGATCTGGTATTGCAATACCCCCTGTTTCACTCTTCCTGCTAAGGATTGCTTTAGCTATTCTGGGTTTCTTATTCTTCCAGATGAATTTCATAATTGCTTGCTCTATTTCTGTAAGGTACGTCATTGGGATTTTAATTGGAATTGCATTGAATTTGTATAGCACTTTAGGTAGTATGGCCATTTTGACAATATTAATTCTTCCTATCCAAGAACATGGAAGATCTTTCCATCTTCTAAGGTGTTCTTTAATTTCTTTCTTTAGTGTTGTATAGTTCTCATTGTAGAGGTCTTTCACCTCTTTTGTGAGATTGATTCCCAAGTATTTTATTTTTTTCGAGGCTATTGTGAATGGGGTAGTTTTCCTAATTTCTCTTTCTGAAGATTCATCACTTATGTATAAAAATGCGTTGGATTTATGGGCATTGATCTTGTAACCTGCTACTTTACTGAAATCACTTATGAGTTCTAAGAGTTTTCTGGTGGAATTTCCAGGTTCCTCTAAATATATAATCATGTCATCAGCGAACAGGGATAGTTTGAGTTCTTCTTTTCCAATTCGTATCCCTTTAATTTCTTTGGTTTGTCTAATTGCTCTGGCCAGAGTCTCAAGAACGATGTTGAATAGAAGTGGTGAAAGAGGGCATCCCTGCCTTGTTCCAGTTTTTAGGGGGAATGCTTTCAGCTTTTCACCATTTAGAATGATATTAGCCATGGGCTTAGCATAAATGGCCTTTACAATATTAAGGAATGTTCCCACTATCCCTATTTGTTCTAGTGTTTTGAGCATGAAGGGGTGCTGAATTTTATCAAATGCTTTTTCTGCGTCTATTGAAATAATCATGTGATTCTTGACTTTAAGTCTATTAATATGGTGAATTACGTTTATTGATTTCCTGATGTTGAACCAACCTTGCATCCCTGGGATGAAACCCACTTGATCATGGTGCACTATCTTTTTAATATGTTTTTGTATGCGATTTGCTAAAATTTTGTTGAGAATTTTTGCGTCGATGTTCATTAAGGATATTGGTCTGAAATTTTCTTTCCTTGATGAGTCTCTGTCTGGTTTAGGTATCAGTGTGATATTGGCTTCATAGAATGAGTTTGGGAGGGTTCCCTCCTCTTCTATTTTATGGAATACTTTGAGAAGTATTGGAATGAGCTCTTCCTTAAAGGTTTTGTAGAACTCGGCTGAGAACCCATCTGGACCCGGACTTTTCTTTGTTGGTAGGCTTTTGATGACTTCTTCTATTTCAGTACTTGAAATTGGTCTATTTAAATTGTTTATGTCCTCCTCATTCAGTTTAGGCAATTCATATGTCTCTAGAAACCTGTTGATGTCTTCGAAATTTTCTATTTTGTTGGAGTATAGATTTTCAAAATAGCTTCTAATTATGTTTTGTATTTCCATCCTGTCTGTAGTGATATTTCCTTGTTCATTCCGAATTTTAGTGATTTGGGTTTTCTCTCGTCTTCTCTTTGTTAGTGTGGCTAAAGGTTTATCAATTTTGTTTATTTTTTCGAAGAACCAACTATTTATTTTGTCAATTTTTTGTATTGTTTCTTTTGTTTCAATTTCATTGATTTCAGCTCTGAGTTTAACAATTTCCTGTCTTCTACTACTTTTGGTGCTGTTCTGTTCTTCTTTTTCTATGGGCTTTGAGCTGTAGTGTTAGGTTGTTTATTTGTTGAGTTTTACTTCTTTTATTAAATGCGCTCCATGAAATAAATTTCCCTCTAAGTACTGCTTTCATAGTGTCCCAGAGGTTTTGATATGATGTTTCTTTGTTCTCATTTACCTCTAAGAATTTTTTAATTTCCTTCTTAATATCTTCTGTTATCCATTCATCATATAATAGCATATTGTTTAACCTCCAGATGTTGGAATAGTTTCTGTGTTTTACTCTTTCATTTATTTCTAACTTCAATCCATTATGATCTGATAGAATACATGCTAGTGTCTCTATCTTCTTGTATTTGCTAACATTAGCTTTGTGGCATAATATATGGTCTATTTTAGAGAAGGATCCATGTGCTGCTGAGAAGAAAGTGTATTCACTCTTGGTTGGATGGAATATTCTATAAATGTCCGTTAAGTCTAAATTATTGATTGTGTTGTTGAGATCTATGGTTTCTTTGCTCAATTTTTGTCTGGAAGATCTGTCCAGTGGTGAGAGCGGCGTGTTAAAATCACCTAGTATTATTGTGTTGTGGTCTATTTGGTTTCTGAAATTGAGAAGGATTTGTTTGACATACATAGATGAGCCACTGTTTGGGGCATAGATGTTTATGATTGTTATATCTTGCTGATTTATGCTTCCCTTAAGCAGTATGAAATAACCTTCTTTATCCCTTCTGACTAACTTTGGCTTGAAGTCCACATTATCGGAAATGAGGATGGATACTCCAGCTTTTTTGCTGAGTCCATGTGCATGGTATGTTTTTCCCCATCCTTTCACCTTTAATCTATGGGTATCTTTTTCTATGAGGTGAGTCTCTTGCAGGCAACATATTGTTGGATCTTTCTTTTTAATCCAGTCTGCCAGTCTATGTCTTTTGATTGATGAATTCAGGCCATTAACGTTCAGGGTTATTATAGAGAAATGATTTGGTTTCCCGGTCATTTGGTTCATTTTTAAAATTTTGTTTATTTATTTGTTTGACACAACTTGTTTCCTCCTTTATTTGACAATTCCTTTAGGATAATTCCTCCCTTTGCTGATTTGCTTCTTTGTTTTTCATCTCTTCCTCATGGAATATTTTGTTGAGAATGTTCTGTAATGCTGGCTTTCTTTTTGTAAATTCTTTTAGCTTTTGTTTATCATGGAAGGATTTTATTTCATCGTCAAATTTGAAGGTAAGTTTTGCTGGGTATAAGATTCTTGGTTGGCATCCATTTTCTTTCAGGGCTTGAAAAATGTTGTTCCAGGACCTTCTAGCTTTTAGGGTCTGGATTGAAAAATCTGCTGATATGCGTATTGGTTTCCCCCTGAATGTAATTTGGTTCTTTTCTCTCACAGCCTTTAAAATTCTGTCTTTATTTTGTATGTTAGGTATTTTCATTATAATGTGCCTTGGTGTGGGTCTGTTGTAATTTTGTGTATTTGGAGTCCTGTAAGCCTCTTGAACTTGATTTTCCATTTCATTCTTCAGATTTGGGAAATTTTCTGATATTATTTCATTGAATAGGTTGTTCATTCCTTTGGCTTGTTTCTCTAGGCCTTCCTCAATCCCAATAATTCTTAAATTTGGCCTTTTCATGATATCCCATAGTTCTTGTAGATTCTGTTCATGATTTCTTACCATCTTCTCTGTTTGTTCAGCTTTGTTTTCAAGGTTAAATATTTTGTCTTCAATGTCTGAGGTTCTGTCTTCCAGGTGTTCTATCCTATTGGATATGCTTTCTATGGAGTTCTTAATTTGGTTTATTGTTTCCTTCATGTCAAGGATTTCTGTTTGGTTTTTTTTCAATATCTCTAACTCTTTATTGAAATGATCTTTTGCTTCCTGTATTTGCTCTTTTAACTGTCGATTGGTGCGATCAATCAATGCTTGCATTTGCTCTTTCATCTCATCATTCAATGCTTGCATTTGCTCTTTCATCTCCTCGTTTGCTTCTCTGATCATTTTAATTATGTACATTCTGAACTCCTTTTCTGTCATTTCTTCTGCCATGCTGTCATTGGGTTTTATTGATGTAACATCTAGATTTGTTTGCAGCATTTTTCTTTCCTTGTTTTCTCATGTTGTTCAGATATCAGTGGACCGCTGAGATATTGCAGATTTCCTCTGTTGATTTACAATGACCCTGAAGATTTCTATATATATCCCCTCTTAGCCTTCAGTAGGCTGAAGTCTTGGAGGAGGTTGATAATGCGGTGCTCCACAAGGAAGCTGCCTCTCTAGGAGTAGTGGCCTTCAGGTGGGGTATATTCCCTGCTAGTGGGCAGAGGTGCCTCCACTTGTTGACCAATGGTCATCCAAAGGGGACCTAGGCTGTGGGCTGAGGCAAGGCCTGTTTGGGCCTGAGCCTCTGGTTTTACCGTCCTTGTGGGAAACCTCACCCAGCAGGGAAGACTCACCCGGTGGGGAGGTCTCGCTGGTCAGTTTCCTCCTAGAGGTTCCCCTCAATTTACATCTACTGCCTGGGCTGGGCTGCCTTCCTCTGCAAAGTTTCCAGGGGCCCGGCCCTACCTCCTGGGCCTGGGAGCCTCACCCTTCGCAGATGAATCTCCTTAGGCTGCCCCTCCTCAGAGAATTTGCCCATAGGCCTGGAACCTTCGCTCCGCCCTAAGCCTGTCTCTGTGCGGCTCTTCCACCCAGAAGCCTCCTAGATCCTGGGACCCTGTTCTGCACCTAATCACCTGGCTGCGTGGCCCCTCCTCTGAGCAGCCACCTGTGGCCCCGAACAATCGCTCTGAGTCCCAGAGACCCGCCACAGGCCTCTTCCTCCAGACAGCTGCCCAGTATGCCGGAGCGGTCACTAGGAGTCCAAGAAACTCACTTCGTGCCTCCTCCTCCCACCAACCACCCGTAGCCTGGGGCAATCAATCACTCCGAGTCGAAGTGACCCTGCCCGTTCCTCCTCCTTCTCCAGATAACCCCCCGGGTGTTCAGGAGCAGTCCCTCTGAGTGGCTCTGAATCCACGTGACCCGCTGCACGGGTCCTCTGGGCCACCGCCCGGAGCTCTGGTGTGGTCCTCCAAGACCAAGCGTCCCACCACGCTTCTCCTCCAGGCAGCCCCCCTGTGTTCAGGAGCTGTCACTTTAAGACCAAATAACTCACCACTCGCCTTCTCCTCTGAGCAGCCGCCTGGAGCGCTAATGCAGTCACTGTGAGTCCAAAGGACCCGCCGCGCTCCTTCTCCTCCTTCTCCTACTCCTCCGGGCAGGCCCCGGGTTTCAGAAGTGGTCAGGGTCCAAACAGCTCGCCACGCAGCCCCTTCTCTGGCAACCGCCTGTAGTTCCCGTATAGTCGCCCGAATCCAAGCGGCTGCTCCTCTTCCTCCTCGTCCTCAGGGCAGGCCCCGGGGTTCAGAAGCGTCGTTCTGATTCCAAACAGCTCGCCGCGCGGCTTCTCCTCTGGCAACCGCCTGCAGCGCTGGCGCAGTCTCTCCGAATCCAAGTGGCCACGCTCCTCTCCTCCTCCTCAGGGCAGGCCCTGGTGTCCTGAGTCCACACAGTTCTCCCCGCCACTCCTCCCCCGGGCAGCCGCCGGAGCCCCAGTGGCAGCTCCGAGTCCCAGCGCTGTGCCGAGCTGCCTCCTCTATGGCGCTCCAGCGGGGGGAGGGGCGTCTCGCCGGCAGTTCTACTTCACAAAGTTTCCTGCGTCCCGGGACCCCCGTCCCATCCGGGATGCCCCCCCAGGGGGTGAGAGTCACCCGGCTACTTTGAGTTGGTCCCAAGCGTCTCAATATCTCCTCTCTTGAATCCTGAGTTCTGGAGCAACACGTAATGCAGCCACCCTCTAGGCCGCCATCTTGAAAAAAACCCAAGAAAACTTTTAATAAAACAATTTTTTTCTTCATTTATCCAGGTGCCCAACTGTAAAATGATTTTTCCAATGAAAACCCTTGACTAGATTTTTCCATTTACTTCAAAAATTGCATGTATATACAAGAGCAATTGTATACAGTACTAATTTTTCTTTCATTAAAATATTATAAGATCTTTACAGTTATGCTCATGATATTCTTTAAATATTTCATATTTATCTGTGGCTTTTCTTATATATTTCCTGATTTTAAGTAACTTTTAATTAATGTTTCTGAAGTAAAATTGTGTTGTGATTGAGAGTATCTTTCTAGTATAAATTGATAGTTGTTCTGTTGCTCTTGTTCATTTGTTATTTATTACTTAAAATAATAACAAAATTTATAATTGCATCTTACATTAAATAAAAATGTCTAATCAGACTCAGTGGTGGGCATTTAGATTGTTCTTGCCCCTCAAAATTAAAAACAACATTGCAGTGCTGCAAATGGTATATTGAAATTATTTTTGGCAAAAGTATAAATGTATCAAGTTTAAAATCATAGAAAGGAAATTCTAGGACAAAGGCATTTGCATTTTTAATTTATATAATTATAGAATTAACCTGTAGGATGCTGCAGCAATGTTTAGACATTATCCTTTGCAAGGTGACTAGTTTCATAAAAAGTTACTTTGTATTTTTGTTTTTATACATTTTATTTAATTAAAAGGAAGATATATTTAAATGACTGTATCAATTATTTTATTTAATCTGAACTATTTATTCATACTCAATATTTTCTAGTGATCTCAAAATATTTATGGCAACTATTTAAATATTAAGTGACATCATTGTTTCATCATATACTTTTTATGTATTGCTTAACAGATATTTAGTTTCCCTAATATTTTAAATACATTTAGTATATTCTATTTATGACTAATAATCCATCTTAAAACCATAATTATGTTACTTGTGTTTTGTTTTTATATTGGCCAAATATGGTATATTTTGGGGGAATAATTTTTATTTAAGAATTTATTGACAGAGAATGAAATAGAATAAGAGAATAAAGGGAAATAAAATGTTAATAAAATAGCTAGTAATGTTTTTATTTTGAGACTAGCTTTTTCAAAAGTACATTAATGAAATAAAACTATATATGTCTTTCATATTTTGCAAATAATTTTAAATTCTGTATATTACAACATAAACATGTTATAATTTAAGACATATCTGTAGTTACCTATATTTACCCAAATTGGTAAAACATATTCCTGTCAATGACATAAATTTGTAATCATACTCATAATACATTGGAAATATTGACATTGTTCAAATTTGCATCAGAGTAAAGCTCACCTAGTCAGTGAACATAACCTTATTATATTTTAAACTTTTTTTCCCTTGAAGATAAAATCATTGTGACACACAAATACAAAAATAGGAAATTAAACTAGATAAGAGAGCAGCAATGACAGGCAAAGACAGTGCACAGAGATATGCTCTATCTCCATCTGCCAGAATCAACTGGAGCTCGTCTGCATGAGGGAGAGCTAACATTCCCCCACCGCCCCTGATATCACAGTGATGGCATTCAGGAACTGTCAAAATGAACCCTTAGCTGATCCTAATTTCCAGGATGATATATAGCAGCAGACAGTGCTGGACAAAACCTTTGTTTACTTACAACTTTAATAACCTGGGTTATAGAGATGGGAAAATTCTATAAAGTGTCTTTAAAAGACATTTTATTAACCTTTAGGACAATCTCATTTCAATGTTTAGCATATGCATTCCAATATGGGGCCATGTGGCAAAATGTTCCTGACTTAGATTAGTGCTTTCTTTATCAACTGTCAGAGGAATATTCAGTATGACATTAAGGCCATTTTTGTTTCACATCCATCATAATATGTTTTATTTGGCAATTTATTGAGCATAGAATGTAAATAAGATACTGTTGCCTCACTATCAGTAACATTTTAAAAAATGAAGCAGAGACACTCTTATAAAAAGTTTCAAACTGTAATTTTGAATTTAAAACTCTACTAACAATTTTGTCATATTTGCATTGGAGGTGCCGTTTTTTCTCCATCACTTTAGCACACTACAGATTTTACTAAAACAAAGTTTTTCTAAAT
Source organism: Sciurus vulgaris (assembly GCF_902686455.1). NCBI lineage: Eukaryota > Metazoa > Chordata > Mammalia > Rodentia > Sciuridae > Sciurus > Sciurus vulgaris. Next base: position 163,801,069 of record NC_136464.1, read on the forward strand.
GTAATTGCTTCCTAAATTTAGATGTCACTGAAATTTTTTCATGACATGGTAATTTTTGTAATTAAAGGAAGGAAATCTAATGATGAGATTTATTAACATATATAAGATCTTTACCTAGAATTTTTAAATTATATACCAAAATATTAAGTGAAATAATTATGAATATGATTATGTACTTGGTCATTGGTATTGAAAGAAAAATTGGAAGCCCAATTACATTAGTTTTTTTTTATCTTAGGATTATTGTTGGCATTATGTGTTAAAGAGAAATTAATAAAGCAAATGAACTTTGCTGTGAGTTTATTTCCTCAACTTGAAAGCCAGGAAAGAAAATGGAAATTAGGCAATGTCTTACTGGGAATACAGAAAGCTATTGGATGTCAAACTCCATAGACTGTGAATCCAAATCTAATCAATGTGGGCCTAAAGAGTCCTGAAATCAATATGGTTAAATGATGCCTGATCTTTTAGATAACTCTGGAGGGTACTTACCCAATTGATTTTCTTAAATTATTGTCATTCAGTATACATTTATTGAGATTCAGCCTTGGTTAGGTGTTTGCAGTGTCATGGGGATATAAAATCAAGTATCATACTACCTATTTTCAAGAATGTTTTAAATTTCAGAAGAGTCAGATAACTAAATCAGCAATCCTAGTACACCATGGCAAACAGAGTGAAAGAAAATGTTTTTAAATGAATACCGCATTCACAAGAGGACAGTTTGCAAATCTGTGTGGACTTTTTTTAACCTAATGATGTGTTGGTGTTTAGTGGACAAAGGCAAGACATGATACTTGCCCTATTATATAGTGAGAGCCCCACATGTAAAATGATAATTCAGCATCCCCTGTAACTCAAATAGCATGAGAAACTTCTTTAAAAAATGAACCTAGAATCTACTTCAATTTTACATAAAAACTTAAACTACTTGGGTTTTTTTTTTGATACTGGGGATTGAACTCAGGGGCACTCAACCACTGAGCTACATTCCCAGCCCTATTTTGTATTTTATTTAGAGACAGGGTCTCACTGAGTTGCGTAGCGTAGCATCTCACTTTTGCTGAGGCTGGCTTTGAACTCACAATCCTCCTGCCTCAGCCTAAGCTGCCGAGATTAGCAGGTGTGCACCAGCATGCACAGCCTTCAACTACTTTTTGATCAGTTTACATATATTCTTGTTTTTGAAGAAATTGCAAGAAATATAAAAATTGAGAAAAGATGTTTTTAAATTTTTTGAATATTTTTAAGAGCTATTCACTATAAGTCACATTGTCATGAAAGTACAATCATATTACATGTCTATTTGTGACTGTTTATGTATCAGCATGAGATTCTTATTTATCCATTTTTAGTATCATAATTTTCTTTTTAAAGCTGAATAAAGAGTCCATTGCCTTTATATACCCCATTTTTTTCACCCATTAATTATTGATAGTTGGATATGGAATTACTGAGTCATATGATAATTCTTGTTTTAATTTTTTGAGGAAACGCCATCCAGTTTTTCATAGTGGTTGCAATCATTTCCGTTTCCGCCTCAGCAAACAAGGTTTCGATTTTCCACATCCTTGCCAACACCTTTTCTTTTGTGCCTTCCTTCTCTTCCTCCTTCTCCTCCTTGCCTCCCTCCACTTCCATCTTCTTTTCTTCCTCCTCTTCTTAGCAGTTCTAATCTATGTCAAGTGGTGCTTCATTGTAGTTTTGATTTGCATTTCCAAGATTTTTAGTGCAGGAGAACTCCTTATATACTTATTAGTAGCTTATATGTCTCCTTTGGAGAAACGGCTCTTAAAATCCTTTGCCTCTTTTCTAGTCAAGTTTTGTCTTTTTTGTTGTTGTTTAGTTGTTATATTTTCTGGGCCTTAAGCTCATATCAGGGATAGAATTTGCATACATTTTCTATCAATTTATATGTTGCTTTTCCACTCTATTGAGTTCCTTGATGCATAAACATATATTGTATCCTGAGAATTAAATTTTAAAGATACATATATACATACATATACACATACACATACAAATGTGTGTATATAGATATTTACATATAATTCTTTTTTGAGAAAGTGTCTTGCCATGTTTTCTAGACTTCTCTTGAAAACTTATCTCAAGCCATCCTCCTGCCTCAGATTCCCAAAAGCAGACATGTGCTATAGCAGCAGCCAATGATAATTTTGAATATTTGACTCAAGAAGGAAAATCTATTTACATGAAGAAACTTCAGCTTCTCAATGAAGTCCATAGACAATAAAATAAGTGTTGATTTAAGTTAATATAGAAGGAAATGTCTAAATTAAGGAAAAATAAAGTCCAAATAAATAAGTTAACTTGCCAAAAGATATTGATTTTTTAAAAATAATAGCTTTATATTTTAGGTTACTTGAAATAAACCTTAAAACTCTGTGTGACAATGTTTAGTTCAGGAGTTATATGAGGACAGAATTTGTGAGCTACGTGAGAGGTTGAATCACAACGTCATTACAGCAAAGTCTCCACTGGTACTATGAGTATCTCAAGAGAAACAGTCTATTTCCGGCTTTCACCTATTCCCTGGACTCATCAGTGCATGAACAAAACTTGACTCTTCCAATCAGCTGTTGGTGTGGACTGAGGGAGAAAGAGGTGTAGAAACCCTGGAGAATGCATGAGAATCTGGACCGCCTAATCATGAATCCTAGTTGTGACCTTTGTCTTTGTACATGCTTGATTCCAAAAGCACCACTTTATGTTGGATTGCTGCTGGAGCTATGCTGGAGAATCTTTTGATTTGGTGAGTGTAACTGAATCTTACCCTTAAAGAGGTGTTCTAGTATCTAGAACTTGTTATTTTGTGCTCAGAGCCTAACTGTGAGTCCGTTGACTAAAAAAATGGTCTAAAATTCTCTGCTGCAGGTGGAATGACTTTGCTTTAGTACCTTGAATATCATTTTGTGATTTTCCTCTTAGGGTTTGCCATAAACACCATATGACCTCTTTCTTCATCATACCTAATACCCTACAATGTGTCTGATATATTGGCGCAAGGAACAAATTTGCTTCCTTGACAGGCTGCATCTTCCCAAGAGTCTTTCTCTGACACATTGACAGTTGAAGCTAACGGTCTTTTGTAGACTCATAAATTAGTGGAGGCAAAATTCTCAAGTATGGTGTGTAATGAGTCCCCAAACCAGAAGAAGCATTCTATGTGTTGTACTTACTTATTTTTAAGTGGGAAGTAAGGAAGACATAATTTGTTTGTGTTCACTTTGGAGGGCATGTTTGGTCGCATCACTGGGCTTCTGAACGTTTCTGCTGATGTGACAAGTTCACATCTTTAGTTGCCTAAAACCATCTGTACCTTCTGCATTCCATCTGCCTTACAATATCCCTTCTATTTTTATACTCTTTGGACATGAACTCTGATCACACAAGCATCATTATTGAAGTATAACACTGTGATGGTCTATGGCAAATTGAGAAGTTCCAGAGAGTTTGGACTATTATAATGGGTAGGGGCAGAAGACAATTGATTTATATCCTATTGTATGATGGTTGTTGCATTCATGTGAAGACAGACTGGTCTTGGGCATCCTGGGGAAACACTTTAAAGTAGAATAATGGATGAAAATGCCAACTCAGTTCCCTTTTTGAAATGTCACGTTTAGGACGATGTACCTGTTTTTGTGCTAAAATGAAAAATTGTTATAAGTTGTTGTCACTCCCACACAAGAATTAAAATATCAAACCAGAGAATCTTAAGGTGTGATTGTTCTGGCATTTTGGTATTTAAAGACTTCATTTACAAGCTGATAACTGATCCATGTCAGGAAGGCAAAGAGCTCAAATCCAAAATCATGCCTCTACGTGTCATAAGGTCCATCAACAAAATCATCAGTTTCATATACCTGTACTCAAAGGGGTCATTAGGGATGCATTTCTGTACATGCGACACTTTCTGATCAATGTCATTCCTTCTGTCACTTATAGGATGGGAAACCATAAACAAATAGACTAACAATTACTACTGTATACTCTCTGGTAGAAGCAAGAACAAACGTTTAATTAGTTTAAAGGGCCATAGGTCCAAGATCAATCACCCTTATATTTGTATGTAGTAAGACTATTTTTTCTTTTGGTACTGGGGATTGAACTCAGGGTTTCTTGACTACTGAGCCACATACCCAGGCCTATTTTGTATTTTATTTAGAGATGGGGTCTCACTGAGTTGCTTAGTGCCTCACTTTTGCTGAGGCTGGCTTTGAACTCTTGATTCTCCTGTCTCAGACTCCTGATCCACTGGGACTTGCACCACCGAGCTTAGCAGTAGTAATAAGACTTTACTAAGTTCATTTTTAATATTTTCTCTTTATTACTAGCTTTGAGCATTGGATTATGACATATCTTAGAAGTGTTTTCTTCATATTTCTTGTTCTTGGAATTTATTGAGCTTCTTGGGTCTACAAGACATAAGATTTTGCTGCTTGTCCAGAGGGAAGAGGCATTGTGTCCAGCCCTGTGTGGATGCTTATAATTATTAACTCTATTCTGTTTGTCTTACATGCATGTTCTGATCAATACTCTGTTGAACACTGGAAGCCCTAATGTTGTCCATATGCACCAGTCTCTTGCCTATTACAGTGCCTTCTAAATTCTAGTTGTCTTATCTTAACCTGATTCTCTGTCACATCTTCTCAACTAGGGCGTCCATTGAACTTTACCAGATTTTCCCTTCCTGATCAACAGTAAGGAAAGTCATCTCAGGATGATAAGTTTGAGTCAATATAAAGCTCATCTGGTTTGCTTTCTCTCTCTTTAGGATCAGTGATCTTCATAGATTGTGTGGTGTCCATTTTTTTTCAGAAAAAGGGTCTTCCTGTCCCATCTTGGCTTTTCATCAGTGTTGCAATTACTTTTGGAAAATATATAAACTTTCTTCTTACAGACTTTTTTAAATTAAAAAAAAATTAGAGCATATTAGTTATAAGTCAAGAATAAGTATTTCAAAATTATTGAAATGTGATCTATAATTTTATTATGGCCTTAAATGTATTTGACATTTATGCTTTTATTCCAGAGTCTACTTTATTCTGTGTTTTAAAATCTTTCTTTAATATCTCCTCACAAGTCAGGATATTAGTGTTGTTATAATTTTGCTTCTTATTTCCTGAAATGAGATGTCATTGTGGAAAATTACAGATAAATTTGCTGATACCTGTACCTTTACATAGATACATAGAAAAGTGTTACTTTTCTTCAAGTTCAACAATTGGCCATTATTAAACTATTGCTTAAATGGACACTCTAAATAGATAATAAGTTTCATTAACAGAAGGTAATGAATAGAATTTGAGCACACCAATATTATTTAATTATTAGGGAAAGGAAAAACCAGCTCAAGTACAATCTCCTACCCATCATGCTAATGATAGTCTAGATTATAAAAATCTTTCAGAAATTATCTTTAATGAATAATGGAACTAGCCAAACAATTAAGTTGTCATTTAATGGTTGCCATAAAGATGGACAGATGCTACATTAATTTGTCATCTGTGCACTATTAGAATCATTTAATTACTAATGCATGATAAGCTTTTGCACTGGAGAATGCTTAGAATGAATATCACCCTTAACTAGAAAATTATGTTGCATTTTATAGAATAATGCACAATATGTTATATGTAGTAAAATCAATCTAGTAAAGTCTAAGTAGAATAATGCTGTTTATCTTGACGCATTTGATTGAACTAACATTAAAGTATAAAAATGATTACTTTTCAACAGGTTGCAAGAAATACTTCCTTTAAAAACCAGTTCATAAGTTTTTATATTAGCAGTTCTCATATGCTCTTTGTTAAATTGTCCAGTGTCCAGTTAGAATATATAAATGAATGCCAAATAATCAACCACCATGCACCATGGAATCTATACCTCAAATTATTGACTGAATTTAATTGACCTATTGATAAGCATACTTCTATTGGTTTCTTCATAAAAAAATATATGATAGCAACTAATATGTTTTAAATATGATAGAAATTATCTTGGAAACCATAATTTACATATTTCTTTGACTTACCTGAATTGATTAGGAAAATGAGGTTTATCTTTTATTGTTTCAAAGATTATAGCTGAGAATCAGAAAATTCTGTCTCAAAGAGTATGTTATGAGTAACTGCTGGATTTTTTTCCCCCCATAGTTACTAGGGATTTCTTAAAATTAAGGATTGTTACATAGCTCTAAAGAATGTGGATTAAATACTGAATTCAATTTCTTTTTTGGTCAGTACTGGATATAGGGTATCATCAGTGTGTGTCTTGTACTGAGCTCCATGTTCTGAGTACATTCTTCAGGAACTATAACTTACTAGTAAAGTAAAGGAGTTATACTGTTAATGTAATATACCACATTATTTTAGAGCAAGAATGTTACCAGTTTATCCTTTGATCTGAGTCATTAAGACTGTGGAAGACGAAGGATATACATCACCATAAGACAAATCTGTGGTACTGAATTGATAACTCATGCTTCTAATGTCTGTTTTTACTTTCCAGTAATAATTGAAGAGGTATCATTGTTTTGGAAATCTTATAATTTCTTGCAATTGTTCTGTTAGTTATATGAAATAGACTTACTTTTTCAGGTCCTAATGATGTCCTAGTGAACAAATCAAGTATAGCCTCTGAAGAGATATTAAGCTATTCATTGTTATTGAAATTGGATTGATTTGTACATGTATATATAGGTGAGCACAGAAATAAGAAAGTAACATTTTTAAATTGAAAGTTTTTTCTTACAGCATTTGATTTGAGCTTCCAATTACTATAAAATGTTTCCAGTGGCGTACTCAGCTTTAGGTCTGCTTCTCAACATTTCCACTAATCTTGTCCACAGAATTCACATTATTTGTAGTTCATTAGTCAAAACAAACAGAATTTTGTTGGAAATAAGAATTTCAATTACAAATTTTCATAAGAATGTTTTGAAAGTTATAAGACATAATTGGGAGTAATTAGAACACAAATGAGCCACGATATATATGGTTGCTAAAGATTCTTACAAATGTTAATAGATCTCTTTGTGTAGGTACATGTTCAATGTCAAAATCTCATTTTCATGTTCTTACATAAAACATATATATTTGCCTACCATTTAATGTTTATCAGTTAGAATTTCCCATGTGTGCTGAGATGTAATCACAAGAAAATATTCTTACTTTTTCCCAACTTGGTAGTTCAAATTATGATACTTGAAGCTAATTCTGGTTCTAATACTTAATGATGATTTAACTGCTGGTTGAAAAACAGTCACCTGAAGTTCAGCCATGATGATATATTTCATTAAAGTAGTAAATGATCAGAAAGATTACAGCAAAATTCTACACCTAATCCCATATTTGAACTCAGTGTTCACTTTATCTCACTGTAAATTATTCCAGCTCTTCAAGAATCCATTTCTGAGTTCCAGCTGTACCAGCATCTGTCATTCAAAGCTGTCTCCAGACATCTGAATCCCAGTAACATGCCCTCCTCAAAGGTCTGGGTACTACTTCCCTCACACAACTTTTATATTTGTATCAATGAAGTGTCCCCTTCTCAAAATTCTAAGTATATTCTCAATGGGGATATTCTTCTAAAAATAGTGTTGAATTCTATTTTCTTTCAGTGACTTCCCTAGCCTTAGTAATAGCATCTGTTTCCTACTAACTATATGACATATCATTATTTAGTATTTGTTTTTGACATTGCAGTTCTCTAATACCCTATTAAAACAGTCATTTCTGCCTTCTGATCAGACTTAATTAATACAATCATTGCAACCAGGAGTGGAAGAGACTCATAATAACTGTCTCTAGAGACCTGAGCACAATATTAAAATAAACCAAATTTGTATTTTCAATTATGAAAAATATCCTTTATACTATAGCTTTATAGTTCCACGATCTAATCTCTAAAACAATGTTTACTCCTCTCATTTTTTATGATCTTCAGTTCAAACAGCTGTTATTTGACTTTGTTTCATTATGGTCCTTACAGCAATAGTAACTAATCCTTGACAGCATAGCATTATAATCATTCATCATTCAAGGTAAGAATCAAACATAGCTAATTTGTTTTTAATGCCTAGCTTTTTATTGTATGTCTTATACAATTATACCTGTGTAATTTATTAAAGGGCATAGAGACACTTGAGTTTACTTAATTTATTCTGTTTTCAATACTCTCATCTTCTTTCAGATTGGATTTTTGAACATTTTGTTACATTTTGAATGTTAGAATAATAAGGATTTGAGAATAAAATTATTTTATATATATTACATAATTAAATAATCTTAAAAACATATGCATAGATAAATGCATTAAATGTGATATCAAATGTTGAATTGATTTGTTGGTTTTTGCAGGAGTTAAAGGTTACTTTTTTATTCATGTACAAATACATTATTTCTAAATATTTCCCCAAATCTGTTTTTTAAATCACTATGCATTTGCTGAATTAATGAATAAAAGTAGCATAATAAATTTGTAATATGCAAATGTTTTTGTTTTAGTGATAGCTAAAATATCTCTTCATGTGGTTCCAATTTTCTTAGTGCAGGATTTGCCTAATTCTTCCTTTCTATTGTGAGTGTTTCTCCCAGGGCTCTCCTCTTCTTCCATTCTGGAGACTCTCAAGTGGCCTTTGGAGGTTTCATCTTCCATCATTGAGCTGACATTTGTTTGGAGGAATAATAGTAAAATATTTAGGGCTGAAAGTGATGCCAGAACTTAATGATTCGTACTAAATTAGAAGCATAGTCTGTCCAGAAAAGTTTTGTATTTATACTTAGATTGTTGTGCCCTAAAAGACAAAGTAAATGTAAATTTTATGTAGTTAACTCTGTTGGAAAGCTTGAGAGTAAGAAGATATTTGTTGCACCCCTTTTATCTCAGGATGAGCTTATTCCCTCTGTGGTGTTATTTGGGTTGTTTTTGGTGTTGACTCTCTTAATCCAGCACATGGTGGATTGTATTTTTCTGCTCATTTGAAAGTAGTTTCATCTGCAACTTGCTTTCTAAATGAAGTATTGGCAAAGATTTAGTGTGATTTACAGAAGCTTTAAAGCTCACACTGAATTCAACAGGGTCTTTTCTCAGTCACTGTGATGTGGAACTTCATGACCAGCTATGGTCATCGTGATCTGTGGGTGACGTAACTAGTGTCATAGTTATATCACCCTAGGTATGTAGGTCTGCTTCCTTGCAGACCCATGGTGGACACGCACAGGACAGTGGTGCATCTTCAGGTGTGTGTTGACACAGTAAAGTCTAGTCTACCTCTCAAGAATACCCCGTGAGGAACTCCATCTCTTTGACACATCCAACCTCTGACCCCCACTTGCAGGAGCCCAGCCTCCCTATGCTCCCTGTACTCATCTCTCATGTTGATTCTGAGTTATCTTCAAGAGTCATTAGCCTCTTACTATTTCCAGAGGTTAGTCAGTTCTAAGATAACTTTATTTTCAATGATAGTCTAATTCACCTTTCCTTTTCATCTAAGAGGTTGAAAAACTGGAGTGGGGTTTGAAACAAAACTTTCAAGTTCAAATCTACCTAAAGCACATACATATTGTCTGTAGTATTGGTATTAATCATGGGAAATTTTTATACCTCACACTTGGCGTTTCTTTTTCTCTTTCTGTTGTTAACTCCTAAATATTTATTAGCTCCTAAATATTTATAGGTTATGTTTTACAATACTTACATATTTCTTTTCAGGAAGACTTATTCTTTCTTTTTTATTAAGGTGTTTTACAGAATGAAAAGATTGTGCAGCTATAAATAATACAACAAATAACTATGTACCCAACGTGCAGTGAAAGCTGTAAAATCTTTAAGAATCAAGCTGGTGCTTTCTGCCAATCACATCCTCCATCTTTGGTGCCTGCTCCTCCCAATTCTCTTTGTATCACATTTGGTTTTGACAATGCACAAGCATTTCCTTATACTTCTTCACACATTCATGTATACCTTCAAGTGTAAGAATTTGCTATTTTATTTTTCATCTTTCAGTTTTGTTTTTAGAAACAATTATATGAACATTGTTGAAGGCACATTCTCACATAGGTATGAGAGAGTTCCTTTTGGATTTTTGGGTAGGAGTGAAATCATTGTCATAACACACAGAGACTTTCACTAATGGACTACCAACTTGTTCAAACTGGTTGTGCCAGTTTACACTTGTTTCAAAAGTGAAAGGGAGTTTTCACTGTTTTATACACTTGTTATCACTTGTAATATTGTCAGTATATAAACACATTGCTTGTGAGTATAGAATATCATGCTTTTGGTGTTAGTTTGCATGTGTGGATTACTTGTAAATGTAGTGGCTTTTAATTGATTGCCACACATTTTTTAGTTTCAGCTTCTTGCTGTAATTATTGATACTCTTTATTTTTTGATTTTTAAAAATTTTTACAGACTGCATTTTAATTCATTGTGCACAAATGGGGTACAAATTTTCAGTTCTATGGTTGTGCACAATATAAAATCCTCAGAAATCTTAGAATGCACCCACCTTTTGACCCACTTATGCCACTCCACATTTTATATCCAAGGGACTTAAAATCAGCCATACTACAGTAACACAGCCACATCAATGTTTATAGCAGCTCAATTCACAATAGCTAGATTGTGGAACCAACCTAGTTGCCCTTCAACAGATGTATGGATAAAGAAACTGGTATATATACACAATGGATTATTATTCAGACATAAAGAATAATAATATTATGGATTTGCAGATAAATGGATGGAATTGGACAATATCATGCTAAGTGAAATAAGCCAATACCCAAAAAACAAAGGCCAATTGTTTTCCCTGATAAGTGGATGATGATATATAATGAGGGTGGGGGCTGGGGGGTGGGGGTGAGAAAAGAATGATACTCTTAGTGGTTATTTGAACTTTGTTAAGCTTATCCCATGTGTACTAGTCAGTACTTATCTGTTATTATTCTTCTATTCTAGATAAATTCAATCTCCATTGTCACTAAGTATTTTATCCAAGTTATTTAAATATACATGTGTGTGTTTACGTGAATGCACTCAATATGTTTCAGGGCCCCCATAACCGAAGCTAATGCCCACTTAGCATTATGTACATGTTGGTAGACAACACCATTTGTATGGCTAGTATGACATTTTATTTATTTTATTGTATAATGTATCATGTCTGCAAGGTAATTATTATTCATGTATGCCTTCTAAAGTTGAGGAAATTAAATTAGAGAAAGATTTAGCAACATGCCCTAGCCCATGTGTCAGTAAGTCTACGATTTGGTCCTGTGCAGGTGATTTCAAAACTACTCACCCTTTAGAAAACCTTATGGTATTTTATAATGTTTAATATTTTTAAGACATTCCTTCCAAGCAAGTTCCACATTAAAACAAAATGTATACATACAGGGCCATAACCAAGCCAGGCAAACCTATAAGGCATGGAAAACATGCATAATCAGGACACTCACTTCCTTGCTCATCTAATTTCAAAATACTGCTCCACCTTCAATCCTTGTCCCAAAAAGTGTGACATTTTCAACACACAATAGACCAAGCATGAAAAATGCACACTTCTCTTTATGGAGGGCTGCACATGGTAAGGCAGAAAACCTGAGAGTGGATTCTTGCTGCAGCACAACTGCGCTACCAAGATTGCCAGTTTGAACTCTAGGACTTATTCACATTGCTGGGAAAGAAAACATTCTGAGGTCACGATCAACACAATTCATGATCATACATTAATGGGATACCTGCCTGTTTTATGAATTAGAAAATCAAGTCAGAATTTAAAAAGATGAATTGGAAGTTCAAGTAGTGTTTTATAATCAACTATCTTAAAATTCACTGAATAAAATTGTAGACTGTTTCAGCACTGAAACTGGATGGTTTTTTTCTAACTCCTACTGGATACAGGAAAAAAATGTATTCTTTCATCAACTCAACCACTACGTTTTTTCCTTCAATCAAATCTGACCTGTGCAATACCACCTGAGTATCCAGTGAAACTGCAAAATTCCATTTTGGCATTCCATCATTTCACACACCTTAAACAATCTAGCCAGCATCCAAGTGACAAAAACCATTATGTATATGGATTTGCTTTTGCTGCCCTTCCTCTGTCCATCTTCAACATAACACTACAGCTGTATATGTTTATATGGTACCAGGGAAGAATTGCCTTTGACATATCATGAATCCTTCAACCAAAAGGCTCCAGTCTTATAAAATATTACAATCTTCTACTACAGAAATAATATTGGTTGCAACCTGGAAATGACCTTTCTGGTGTTGGATTGTTCTTCTATCAGATGTGCTGTTTCAAACCAGAATACACAGCCAAAGTAATCTCAAAAAGTTTAAGGGAAGCTAGTGCCCTTTTAACTATACTAAATAATTTATTTAAAACTTTTACTTCTTTCTACAAATCTGGGCTCTATTCTGGTAGATATTTTACTTTTATGCTTGTATCCTTTCTTGAATAAGCTGATACTGACAGAATCAGGAGATCAAAAAGTCTTAGAGGGGTAATATATTTGAAAGGAAGAAGCAGAATCAGATTTGAGAAGCAGCAACCTCATATATAAGGTGGATCTGGCACTATCTCAGCCAACTGCGTAGAATTTCCAGAGGACAGATGGCCCAAGGAGTTCCATGGTATGCAGAAAGGCCATGCCCCAATGCCTTTGCAACATTTGATCTTTGACTAGGAGATAACTGGTAAGAGAATAGCCTCTACGCACATATGGTGTGCAGGTCCCCAAAATGTTGTATTTGAAGGCTATGGATGGTCAACTGAAGATACTATTTATTATTTACAGTTTGCAACTAAGTGGTGAACTCTTCTCTTTTCTATTCTTTCTTTTTTCTTTTTGTTCTCTCTCCTTCCCTCCACCTGCCCTGCCCCCCCCTCCTTTCTCTCTCTCTCTCTCTTTCCCCCCACCCCCGTGTGTGTGTGTGTGTGTGTGTGTGTGTGTGTGTGTGTGTACACCAGTAAATTATATCCCTGGTCCTTTTATATTCTGAGATCAAGGTTTTCCTAAATTGCCCAGACTGGCCTTGAAATTATGATCTGCTTCAGCTTTCCAGGTCATTGGGATTACAGGAATGCCCCACCATGCCCTGTATGGCAAGTTTTTTCTTAAGGGAGATTTAAGCATTGAACTTTTATAGCTTGCACTGGCATGAGGATATAATAAATATTAACTTCAATATCAGATTGTGAATGCCACTTGCCATATTGGTCTTATTCCACTTTAAAAAGTAATAAGTGAGGTCAGAGGGTAATTAGCATTTACAATAAAGTATAAGTAGAGAATTGATTTAATAAATGAAGGTAGAGAAGTTTAAGTGCAAGTGATTTCAACATCCAACTTTCTCTCATATAGAATGATTAATAGGGACTCTTGAATCTCATGAAAACAGGGACTCAAAGAGCTAAGATGGCATCAGTGTAAATGTTGGGGTCACTTCTCTTATCAAAAATCCGTTATCAGAATGAGATTTATCAAATTATGTTACATGAATGTATTAATATGGCATGGTGAATCCCCCTATTATGTATAAATATCATGCGCCAATAAAAAATAGTTAACTAATTAAAAAAAAAATCCCTGACCAGCTAAAATTGCAGTTGAAGTAAAGATGAGCACAGAAATGATTTTTGGGAATTGAAGTCATATAAGTGATTTAGTAAAAAAGTCACTATGCATAAACACACATGTACATTACACACACACACGTTTGCATCTATATTAGTATTCTTTTACACATGGATATTTAATGATATATTTATCCAAAGTTGTATTTTAGAATGTATGCTATATTACAGAATATTTTCACCACGAACAAAAATACCTGGTAGAGGAAAAGACAAATAGTATTGAACTTCATTGTGTCTATTATTTTAGGAGAAGAGACAACTCTGGTATTCTTGGCTTTTCAGTTTAGTAGCCCAGAACTCCAGTTGTGGTTTGTAAAGTAAATTTTAAAATAATGAGTCCAATGTATTGTGCAGTTGTTTTGCTAATCCTATGAATTCTGGAGTCAAACTGGAGCCAGGTCCACTGTAACTATATATTTAGACAAATTACTTAACTTTATCTGATTTCTAAACTGTAAAATGAAAATATTACTGAAGAGTAAATATTAGTAAGACTCTGAAAGTTATGTATGTACAAAAGAACACCTGGCATTTAGTAAGTAGTCAACATTATCTTTTTAAATAATTAGTTGTCACTTAAAAATTTGAAATAGCCTAAATTTCAGTGCCTACTATCCATATATATGCCTATATTCAAATGTAGGCATATTTGAAATATTGTTCAGCAAACAAAATTGAACAATATTACGAAAAAATAAACATCAGCAAAAGCAATTTTTGATGAATAACACTTGTTTTGTGTATTTCAGGAACATGTTTGTTTATTCAGTTTTCCTGCTTTAAAATTTAAAAAACATTCATTGCTTGTATGAAATTTTATCTTTCCTGATATTAAATGATTTGAAAGATCTGACCTCAACCCCCATCCAGGAGGTACCACACCCTCAATCTACACACATATTCAGTTGGATCCATTAGTCAAAGGAAAACCATCATTTCCTCTCATTATAGGCACACATTTAGAAATTTGTGGCAGTTTTATTCTCAACTCTCAAATCACAGTTTCTTTGTGAAATGTAATTAGGTTTTTAAGTAGGTAGATATAAATTATTAGTTCACTATAACATTTAGGTATTCTTTTAAGGTCATTATGTTTTGATTTTATTTTTAATATTTTTAAGTAAATGTCTTGCTATCCTACTAGGTCATAAATGACTTATTGAGTAGAGTTCCAAGGCATTGTAGCGACTTTGTAATGCATCATTATTGAATGATTAAATGGGGGATTTCAATTGGAGTTTTCTAATCTCAAATTTTTAACAGAATGTGTATAATGTATGACTTAAACTTATTTTTTTCTAACTAAAATTTTGTATGATTTGGTCAACATCTCTCCAGTCCTCTCCACCAACCCCTCTCACTCAGACACAGGCAATCATGATTTTATTCCTTTTTTTAAAATTATTATTTATTTATTTTAATTAAAAATCATAAATTTACATAGGGCAATATTATTTGATTCATTCTGTTATTTTTTCCCTTCCCCCCACCCCTCCACCGCTGTTTTCCCTCTATACAGTCCTTCCTTCCTCCATTCTTACCACCCTCCTTATCCCTAACCCTAAACCTAACCCTAACCCTAACGCTAACCCCTCCTACCCCCCTTATATGTCCTCATCCGCTTATCAGCAAGATCATTCGTCCTTTAGTTTTTTGAGATTGGCTTATCTCACTTAGCATGATATTCTCCAGTTTCATCCATTTGCCTGCAAATACCGTAATTTTATCATTCTTCATGGCTGAGTAATATTCCATTGTATATATATATGCCACAGTTTCTTTATCCATTCATCAACTGAAGGGCATCTAGGTTGGTTCCACAATCTGGCTATAGTGAATTGAGCAGCTATGAATATTGATGTGGCTGTATCTCTGTAGTATGCTGATTTTAAGTCGTTTGGGTATAGGCCAAGGAGTGGGATAGCTGGGTCAAATGGTGGTTCCATTCCAAGCTTTCTGAGGAATCTCCATACTGCTTTTCAGAGTGGCTGCACTAATTTGCAACCCCACCAGCAATGTATGAGTGTACCTTTTTCCCCACATCCTCGCCAACACCTATTGTTGCTTGTGTTCTTGATAATCGCCATTCTAATTGGGGTAAAATGAAATCTTAGGGTAGTTTTGATTTGCATTTCTCTTATTACTAGAGATGTTGAACATTTTTTCATATGTTTGTTGATTGCTTGTACATCTTCTTCTGTGAAGTGTCTGTTCATTTCCTTAGCCCATTTGTTTATTGGATTATTTGTATTCTTGGTGTAGAGTTTTTTGAGTTCTTTATAGATTCTGGAAATTAGTGCTCTATCTGAAGTATGAGTGGCAAAGATATTCTCCCACTCTGTAGGCTCTCTCTTCACATTACTGATAGTTTCCTTTGCTGAGAGAAAGCTTTTTAGTTTGAATCTATCCCAGTGGTTGATTCTAGCTTTTATTTCTTGTGCTATGGGAGTCCTGTTAAGGAATTCTGATCCTAAGCCAACAAGTTGAAGGTTTGGACCTACTTTTTCTTCTATAAGATGCAGGGTCTCTGGTCTGATTCCGAGGTCCTTGATCCATTTTGAGTTGAGTTTTGTGCAGGGTGAGAGATAGGGATTTAGTTTCATTCTGTTGCATATGGATTTCCAGTTTTCACAGCACCATTTGTTGAAGAGGCTATCTTTTCTCCATTGCATATTTTTCGAACCTTTGTCTAGTATGAGAAAATTGTATTTATTTGGGTTTGTGTCCATGTCCTCTATTCTGTACCATTGATCATTCCTTACTTCTATGAAATCAACAATTTTACATTCTACATGAGTGAGATAATGTGATATTTATCCTTTTGTGCATGTCATATTTCAGTTGGCATAATGCCCTCAGGACCATCTACATTTTTGCAAAAGACACAATTTCTTTATTGTTGTTTAATAATAGTCTATACATGCAGACATGTGTGCACACACACACATTTTATTTATACACACTTTGAGTTTAAAATATTAAAATATTGGGTTCAGTAATCTCTGCACTGTATATTTAGTCAAAATTTTATAACTGTTTATTAACATGTTTCTAATATTGCTCTGTCTAGCTCCTCATACTATTAAATATTGTCCTTCAACTACATTTTTTTTTAAGTGTGAACAAAGAAAATGTTCTGTGAAAGTTACAAAAGTGACTTTGGTTTTTGTTTATGGAATGTGTCAAATGACCACCATTGTTAGATTGATCTTTTATTAAGTATTTTCCAAAAACATTGTGTTTAGCATTGATTAATTTTTAAATCAGTTTTACAAAGTAATGGCTTTTTAATTATGAAGGCATATTTGAAATATTGTTCAGCAAATAAAATTGAACAATATTATGAAAAAGTAAACATCAGCAAAAGCAACATATAATAAATTTAAAATCCTTTTTGATGAATAACAATCCTGGGACCCTTATTTTAGATTTCAGATCCCTCTCTCTCTCTCTCTCTCTCTCTCTCTCTTTTTCCACTCACATCACAATATTCATGGCAATATTTACTTTTAAAAGGAAATGATAACAGCTAGAATATATCAGTCAGGGAACATTAGAACATTAGATGATTTTATAAAAAAAAAATTACCAAGAACTGTCTATAAATCTAATGTTATTCTCTACATGGAAAATATGCAAGGCAAGGGTAAGAATTTAGTTATCTGCATTAAACAATTTGGGTTTAAATTTTGCTGTTTCTTTGAATATCATTAAAGGATATCACATATTTTGATAGCATGAATTTCTCTCTTCTTATTTAACGTACAGAGTTAATGTGTATAGCCAACATTTTCTCTTTTGCCACATCAACTATTAGAGTTTCATCATGCAAAATTTCACCAAATATTTTACTTGAAAAATTATTAAATTCCACCCAATATTTTACTTGAAAAATTGTTAAAATGTATAGTATTTCTTTACACCATTAGTCACTTGTTAAATTGCACACATAGAACATCTGTTTTCTGCTTGTATCATAGTCCATATTACAAAGGCAGTAGTACTTTGCAGCTCGAAGGGGAAAACAAAACAAAATCTGGAAGCTTAGCTTTATGGTGAGGAATTATCCATAAATCAGAATGCTGCTTCTTATTAATACTGCATTTCAATTGGTCAGTTCTAAAATTAAACTTAAAATTAAAGTAATAATCATATGAAGTGAAGCTTCATTTAAAGTGAAGATAACATATAGGTGGTTATTGATTGTGCAAAATGTAAGGAATATATTACAGACTTTGAAAATTAACATCTTTTCTTTGAAGATTAGAAACTGAATAAAAACTTATGGTACGAGAGTATTATTGTAGAATTTGAAATGTTATATCTGGTGAAAGTGGTAAAGAATGGATTTTACAATTATATTAATTAAAATTTGTCAAGAGGATTGAGCGTAATGTAAAATTTCCACAGACTTCGTAGTCTTAATTTTAAGTTGCCAGGAACTCGCACTTCCGTCCTTTTGTACTTGAAATTACAAGAGTTTTAAAATTCTGATCTCTCTCTCTCTCTCTCTCTCTCTTTCTCTCTCTCTCCCCCCCCCCCCACTTGCCATGAAGTGAAGCTGCTTCCTATACCACCTCCTCTCCACCATGATGCTCTGCCTTACCACAAGCAGGTAGAAATGGACCAGCCCACCCTGGACTGAAATCTCAGAACAGTGAGCCAGAAGAAATGTTTCTTCCTCTCAGTTTTTTTTTTTTTTTTTTCCCCATGTATTATGTTACAGAGACACAAAGGTGATTGTCACAATAATATGATAGAAAGATTTTTTTCCCCTCGAACTGTTGTTTGGTGGAGGAAACAGGTGGTAAACAAATAATCAAAAAGAAAAATCTTAAAATTTAAATACTAATAAAAAAAAAAAGTAGAGACTGGTGTGGGTGAGATGATGTTTTTAAAGAATTTACACTGAAAATCTCTTTGAGGAAATGACTTTGGGATTCTGACAAATGACAAAAAAAAAAAAAATACAATAAAAAGAGCCTCGTTTGAAGTTCTAAAAGTAGAAAGATGTAACACATGTAAAGAACTGAAATCAGTTGGGTAACTGGCAAGTTTGGTTCACGAAAAGAGAGCCTGTGTGGCTGTAACTGCCTCAAGCAGTGGGGCAGCACAGATTCAATCAGAAAGGAGGACGGTGCCAGATCACTTAGCATTTTGAGAGATACAATGAAGACGTTTGATTCAATTACAGGTTTATAGGAAACTATTGGAGGCTTTTAACAAGAGGAGAGATATAATTTATGTGTTCACAAGGATAAGTCTGGCTACAGTGTGGGAGACACACTGGGACTGGGGGACAAGAATGTCAGAAGAGAATGTCAGAAAAGTTGCCAGTAGAAGCTACTGCGTGAGTCCAGCAGGGAGGTGAGGGCGATGCCAGGCAGCGTTCCTTCAGAGGTGCCTGCGTTCCCTACCCTCAGACTCAGTAAAATACTGCTCTGCTCCCCCGAATTCCTTACATTTTGAAGTCATTTAACAATATTCCTGAAATCTTACTATATTCCAGGCACAGTTGCAAGTAGTTTACATGAATTGATGCATTTAGGTCTTTCCATTTCACAAGGTAGGTAATCCTATTATAGATGAAGTTATTGAACTCCAGAAAGGTTAACGAAATGGCCCAGGGTCGGATCCAGAAGCGATCAACATGGAACTCCGACTATCTTGACTCTAGCTTGGAACTTTTGCTGATATTGTATAGAATGTACAATAAGTAGATAATATCAAAATATATGATTCCATTTACAAAACACTCTAAGGATATATTTAAGGGGTTTGAATTTATCTGTTCACTTCACGGCTGCTCTGTCTCTGTTAATTAGCAACTTGAAATTTGGAGATATTGCATTAGAAGATTGAAGTCATATGAAATACGACCTTAGATGTTTCTAATTGAAAACAAATTAGCACACGTTGTTTCCATTTATTTCATTGTTTTAATGCATAAATATTGATGCAGAAAATCAAATTTGACATTTCACTGTCATCAATGAAAAATATAAACATCGTATTCTATTTTATGTTACATTTAAAATGCATTCATGAAAGGTGGTTTTAAACCCAGGTTTTAGAAAAGCTTTGAGAAAATGATGATGGTAGCTATAGGCAGTTTAATAGGGCAGCT
This sequence comes from Sciurus vulgaris, assembly GCF_902686455.1. NCBI lineage: Eukaryota > Metazoa > Chordata > Mammalia > Rodentia > Sciuridae > Sciurus > Sciurus vulgaris. The sequence continues at coordinate 163,820,874 of NC_136464.1, forward strand.
GTGTTTTCTGCTGCTGGTTATTTGATGCCAAAAACAAGCATGCTAAACATTTGACCACAGTGGGACAGATAGCATAAAGGGAATTGGAAAATTTCAGACTTAAATGCGCATCTCCTTTTTAGTACAATATTTCTCCCTAATATGCACACACATTAACCTTGAAAAAACTGAGTTGTAATGGCTCAAATATTCGTACCTACTGTGAAATAGTATGTGAAACCAAAGTTAAAAAAATTATGGAGATAAGTCATATTTTAAAATATATAATGAAATTTCTCAAATTAAGAACAGATTAGTCTTCTAACATATCTGATGATTCATCTAGAAAAGCATATTTATTTCCTAGTAGGGGATCATTTTTACCCTAAAGGTCCACTGAGCAGGGGTATTCTTGCTATAGAGCCAAAATGCTTTTTCAGAGGACTGTGTTGTGCAAAAGTAAGTACTTGGTTAAAAATATGAGATACAATTTAGTACCCACATAGGTGGCTATTTGAAAAATGTAAAACAATAACATTTGTGAGGTTGTGAATAAATCAGAACCCTGATATAGTGCTGTTAGTTATGTAAAATGGCACAGCTGCTATAGAAAGAAGTTTGGTAGCTCCTTAAAAAATTAAACACAAAAGTACCACATGGTCCAGGAAATCCACTTCTAAGTAGATATATAATAGAATTGGAAAGCACATATACTCAAACAAATACTTGCTTCTGGATGTCCATACAAGCACTATTACTACAGGGAAAATGTCAAACATCCATCAATAGAAATTAATTACTGGTGTATATGCTACAGAATGAATGAAACTGGGAAACAATAGGCTAAGTGAAAGAAGACAGATGTGAAAGATGGTCTAATTCCATTTATATGAAATACCCACAAGAGATAAATTCATAGAGATAAAAAATAGATTGGAGTGAGATGAATTCCTAGTTTTGATTTGCATTTCTCTAATTGCTAGAGATGATGAACATTTTTTTAACATATTTGTTAATAGATTGAATTTCTTCTGTGAAGTCTGTTCAGTTTCTTAGCACATTTATTGACTGGGTTATTTGCTGTTTTGGTGTTAAGTTTTTGAGTTCTTTATGTATCCTGGAGATTAGTGCTCTCTACTTGAGGTGTGTGTGGTAAAGATTTTCTTCCATTCTGTAGGCTCTCTCTTCACTTTATTGATCATTACCTTTGCTGAGAAGACACTTTTTAGTTTGATTCCATTCAATTTATTGATTCTTGATTTTACTTCTCGTGCGATGGGAGTCTTGTTAAGGAAGTCAGGTCCTAAGCCAATGTGAAGATTTGGGCCTACTTTTACTTCTGTTAGGCACTGGGTTTCTGTTCTAGTACCTAAGTCTTGACACACTTTGAGTTGAGTTTTGTGCAGGGTGAGAGGAGTTTAATCTCATTTTGTTACATATGGATCTCCAGTTTTCCCAGCACCATTTGTTGAAGAGACTACCTTTTCTCCATTGTATGCTTTTGATGCCTTTGTCTAGTATATATTTGGGTTTGTCTCTGTGTCTCCTATTCTGTACCATTGGTTTTCCCATCTGTTTTGATGCCAATATCCATGCTGTGTTTGTTACTATAGCTCTGTAGTATAGTTTTGGTTCTGGTATTGTGATACCTCCTGCTTCACTCTTCTTGCTAAGGATTTCTTTGGTTATTCTGGGTCTCTTATTTTTCAAATGAATTTCATGTCCGCTAGTTCTGTTTCTAAGAAGAATGTAACTGCATTAAATCTATATGAGGCTTTTGGCAAGATGGCCATTTTGACAATATTAATTCTGCCTATCCAAGAACATGGGAGATCTTTCTGTCTTCTTCACCTCTTTTGTTAAATTGATTCCCAAATATTTATTTTTTGAGGATATTGTGAATGGGGTAGTCTTGCAGTTGATTCATCACTGATGTATAGGAATGTGTTTGACTTATGGGTGTGAATTTTATATCCCGCTACTTTGCTGAATTCATTTATGAGTTCTAGAGGTTTTCTGGTGGAATTTTTTTTTCTTTTTCTTTTTTTTTTTTTTGGCCTTCTAAATATGTCATCAGCAAATAGAGATAGTTTGAGTTCTTCTTTTTCCTATTCATATCCCTTTAATTTCTTTTGTCTGTCTAATTTCTCTGGCTTTCATTTTCAGGACTATGTTGAATGGAAGTGGTGAAAGAGGGTATTTCTGTCTTGTTCCACTTTTTAGAGGGAATGCTTTCATTGTTTCTCCATTTAGAATGATGTTGACCTTGGGTTTTGCATAGACAGCTTTTATGATGTTGAGGTATTTTCCTATTATCCCTAGTTTTTCTAGTGTTTGAACATGAAGAGGTGCTGTATTCTGTCAAATGCTTGTTGTGCATCTAGTAAGATGATCGTATGATTCTTGTCTTTAAGTCTGTTGATGTGATGTATTAAGTTTGATTTCCAGATATTGAACCAACATTGCATCCCCAGAATGAATCCCACTTGATCATGGTACACTCTCTTTTAAATATGTTTTTGCATCTGTATTCATCAGGGATATTGTGTCTTTGTCTGGTTTTGGTATCAGGGTGATACTAGCCTCATAGAATGGGTTTGGAAGGATTTCCTCCTTTTCTATTTCATGGGATAATTTGAAGAGTATTTGATGGTCTCGTAGAACTCGACTGAGAATCTGTCTGGTCTTGAGCTTTTCTTGTTTGGTAGGTTTTTGGTGGCATCTTCTATTTGGTTCTTTGAAATTGATCTGTTTAAATTGTGTATGTCCCCCTGATTCAGTTTGGGTAGATCATATGTCTCTAGAAATCTGTCAATGTCTTCAAGATTTTCTGTTTTATCACAGTATAAATTTTCAAAACAGCTTCTAATTATCTTCTGTATTTCAATAATGTCTTTGTGATATTTCCTTTCTTGTCGTGAATTTTAGTAATTTGAGTACTCTCTTTTCATTCGTGTGGCTAAAGGCTTATCAAGTTTATTTTTTCAAAGAACCAACTTTTTGTTCTGTTGATTTTTTGGATTGTTTCTTGTGTTTTAATTTAATTGATTTCAGCTCTGATTTTAATTATTTCCTGTCTTCTACTGCTTTTGGTGTTGATTTCTTCTTTTTCTAAGGCTTTGAAATATAATGTTAGGTCATTTATTCATTGACTTTCTATTCTTTTAATGAAAGAGCTCAGTGAAAATGAACTTTCCTCTTAGCACTGCCTTCATAGTGTCCCAGAGATTTTAATATGTTGTTATCAGTGTTCTCATTTACCTCTAAGTATTTTTTTTTCCTTGCCCGATTTCTTCTGCTATTCATTCATCATTCAATAGCATATTATTTAGTCTCAGGGTGTTGGATTAGCTTCTATTTTTTATTTCATCATTGATTTCTAATCTCATTTCATTATGGTATGATACAATGCAGGGGTCTCCCCCTAGTCAGAATGGCAGTTATCAAGAATACAAGCAACAATAAGTGTTGGCAAGGATATGGGGGAAAAGATAACACATTTGCTGGTGGGACTGCAAATTGGTGCAACCATTATGGAAAGCTGTATGGAGATTCCTCAGAAAACTTGGAATGGAATCACCATTTGAATCATTTCTCCCATTCCTTGGTTTATATGCAAAGAACTTAAAATCAGCATACTACAGTGATGCAGTCACGTCAATACTTATAGCAACTCAATTCACATTAGCTAAACTAACTATGGAACCATCCTAGATGCTCTTCAATAGATGAATGGATAAAGAAAATGTGGTAGTATACACAATGGAATATTACTCAGTACTAAAGAAGAATGAAATTATGGTATCTGCAGGTAAATGGATGGAACTGGATAATATCATGCTGAGTGAAATAAGCCGATCCCCCAAAACCAAAGGCTGAATGTTTTCTCTGATACATAGATGCTAATCCATAATAAGGAGTGGGGGCTAGGGAAAAATAGAGGTACTTTGCATTAGGAATAGGGGAGTGAAGGGAGGGGATGGGTATCGGGTTAGGAAGGATAGTAGAATGAATCAGGCATTATGACCCTACATACATATATATATGATTGCATGACTGGTATTATTCTACATCATGTACAACCAGAAGAATGAGAAGTTATACTCCATATGCACAATAGGTCAAAATGCATTCTACTGTCATGTATAACTAATTTATAAATAAAATTTAAAAACAGACTGAGGTTTGGCAAGGCTGGTGAATTAAAAAGGAAGTGACTGCTTAATGAATTTAGGGATTTCTTCTAGGCTGATGAAACTGTTTGAACACTAGTTAGACATGGTATATGCAAAAAAATTTGAATGCAATAAATGGCAATGAATCACACAATTGAAGTGGCTAATTTTACATTACATGAATTTCATCTCAAAACCAAAAATGGTATAAAATATGTCCTTTTGTCAATTAAATAAATGTGATATGCAAAAGATAAAATAAATACTTGGGGGATATGTATGAAAAATCATTTATTAGGCAAGGAAAATCTCCACAATTATAAAGTGTATGTGAAAAGCTTCTAGTTGAGAATGGAACTCCCAGTAATATAGTATGATGAAACATGATAACTGAAAAAATTAAGTACTGTGAAAAAACACAACACCAAAATGGTATACTGAAATAATTTTATTCATAGACTTTGTGGGCTTAAAATGTTGTTTGTGTGGCTAAAAACTTCTCAATGCAATGTAGTAACAGGAAATAGTGTACTGAGAAAAATAAATAAGAATAAAAATGCTGTGTGTCTAACCCTTATTGCATCATCAGCATGACACCTTTCCTGCTGGACAAGACTGCAATGTATTTTCTTTCACTTCCTTTTTTTGCCCTTGGACTTCTTTGCTACCTTTGTAGATTTTAAAGGATCATAAAGCACATTTTGGAATAATGTTCTGACTCATTTAATGAATCACTTGGAAGCATCAAGATTTGAGTGGGTTTCACAGTAAGTGAGGGCTCTGCAGCGAGCATATACCACAGTACAGCTCCCCTAGAATCTGCCATCTAGCAAATCTGGAGGTGCTTTAGATCTGAGGATGTTTTGTGAACTGTATGGTGAATTTCTCTGAAGTCACAGCAGAGACTTTGTTGTACTGGAAGAAGTACATATTTTCTGCTGCATAGACTCTACTCTCTTTGAAATTCAGAATTTATATAGCTGCTGGGTCTTATTGAAGAAAGAGCTTGACCAGAGGATATTAAGAATCTGCGAGCAGAGCTGCACATCATAAGCATATATCAGAAGTCTTGAAATACACAGAATGCCCATGCTGGAGAATATGGAAGTTGTCCCTGTTCCCCCCAAAAAAGGGTAATTATTGCTTATCTAATTCCTACTGATGAAACATTCATTTCTTAGCAGCTCGATAGACTCTGAGTTCTTGATCTTGCATTCTCAATATAGCGCCTGGTTGCTACAGATGCATGCCATCCTTGCCAAGAGAATGCCAATTAGCTATGGTATGAATAAAGACCATCACTGGCAACATTAGGCAGCATACTTCATCACTAAGTATCATATATCTAGGTAGGGGGACACATAGCCGAGGTGATTCTCAGAGTCAGTGTCTGCTATGACCAATCGGAGTTTATCTTTATTTAGAATATTTCCTACAAAATGAAGACATGTTATATTTAAGATGACCTGAGAAGCTAATTTTATTTGAATAATAATCATTTATTGTGATCTTTCAAAAAGGCTATAAGAATATATCTCAACATGATAGGACCTTATGCTCTAGAATTGTTTGTTATGGCTGCTCATTAAATTAATAGTAATTTAAAGTACATTATAAATTCACATTGATTTATCATTTGAAATGAGATTATATTATATCCCATTTTTTAGATGAAATATAATCTCATTTCAAAGGATGGTACTAGAACAAAGAATAAACTGAATTAGCTTTCAAACAATATTTATATGATACTTGTGTTTATAGTGCTAGCCTGCTTGATTTCCTTCATTTTGTGAAAGATAATTATATATTAAAATGTCATTGGTAGTATTCTTCACAAATGCTCAAGAAGAAACTATAGTATTACTATTGAGATAATTGCATGGTATAAATTACCAAAAATATCATGAACATTGTAATAAATGTTGGAATTTGTTTCACTGTTTTTCAGCAAAAAAAAGTCCAATATATTATTTGCTTCTAAATTTGATTAATTACAAATACAACTGTTTATGTACAAATATAAATTCTTTTTAAATATAAACCTTTTGGTAATTGATCATTATATTCTTATTACTAAAAATGTCAACTCCAAAATAAGTAAAAAGAAAGACAAGTGAAAATGGATACTTGAAATTAGTTCTGATTACAAGTGGCCTGGTTGATGCATGCATAAACTCATTTACAGATCCATGCATGAGAACTTCAATAATATGGGTTTATTTAATACCACAATGTATACACATACATCAAAGATTGTAGATCAAAAATACATACAACTTTATTTGTCATTGAAGGTAAATTATTTTTTAAACAACTTTTATTCATCATTTCACAAATCTTTGCCAAATACCTGCTTTGTGTTAGTTCTCACTGTAGAAATTGAAACTACAGCAAGGAAAAAAGAAACAAGTGATTCTCAAATCCTTTCAGAGTAGTATCTGAGCTGAATTACACAAGCATTAAGTAATAATATTGAAGTAGAATTTAGAGATCAAGTTCCGTTACTTATTTTATTTATGTTCCCACATTTTCTATCCAGATATTTAAATCCAAACCACTTTCCGTATTTTCAGTTATAGAGAATTTTGGAGAAAATAACTTTGATAATTTTAGACGGGACTTCAAGTTGCTATAAATCTTTCGAGTTATTTGTTTATTCCTTAAGTTCCTGAATAACAATAATTTTCAAGTATTTTTGAAAATCCAACCCAAGAATTCACTGCTACCCTTTACTGTGTCAACTGAAAGATAAAAGAAAGAAGAGGATAGGAAAAGAAATAATCTAAACAAAAAATATATTCTAGAATCTTAAAGAATTAGTGTATATTATAAATTGGTCTTAATGATTATATAAAAAACATTTTGTGCACCAATTTGAATTATAGTGAGTTATTTTATAGATAAAAATGACAAAATTTTTTGAGAAAATAAAATTATTACTTTATAGAAAAAATTTTAGTATGAGAAATGAGTACCCAACATTTGCCTTTAAGATGAATAATACTATCACTCCAGCCTATAGATAAACTAACTCAGGTGCAAAGATATAACATATATTGTTTAAAAATATATATTGGGAAAGGAATAAAAAACTAATTTGAACTTTTGAACCCAGATAATATATTTCCAGAATCAATAATCAGTCTGGCTGCCACTTACAACTATTATGCAGTCTATTTATATAGTAAATAATTTTCTATATTTATATATATGTATATGTTTAGGTCTATGAAAGCTTATATATGGATAAATTTGAAAAATAAGACCAAAATTACCCTCCAAGATACAAAACCGCCCCATTGAAGTTACTTGATTATTTTTCACATAAATTCAGAGGATTCTTTTCCTGAATTAGAAATGTAGACATTGCAATTGATTTAGTGACAGCATGAGGGCATCCTAAGATCATGAATACATAGACACAATCAATTTTACTGGATTTTGAATATACTGGACTTTGAATATATATTTCAGGCACTATTTTTTATTACTACTACCAAATCATTTTAAAAAACAATCTGCCATTCTGCAATAGTTAAGAGAAAGAAGTTGAAAACTTTACCACAAAAATTGTTATTGCTTTCATTTTATAGGCTACTTCTGCCCATAATACTTTGCTCTTCTATTCATTTGTATAAAATTTCTATATTATGTTAATGTACAATAGACGCTATTGGTACATCTATTCAAGATTTCTCTGAGGATGCTAATTAAAGTAAAGGAGTAATTGCCTGACAGTTGTCTTCTCTTTGTTCCTCTTTCCTCAGTTGATAAATGTGGAGACACACTGGATCCATGCTGGGAATTCAGAATCTCTGCATTGGTAGTTTAATTTGAAAGGCACAGAGACTGAAGGTGCAGATGTATATGCACTAACGGTCCCTTCTGAGTTCTGAATATGTGTTGCTTGTATATGAGGTGTCCCCCCAAAGCTCCTGTTAATGCAGGAATAGTCAGAGATCAAAAGATCACATTATGAGAACTATAACTTCATCAGTGCATCCTAGTTTTAATGGACTAACTGGGGGGTAACCGTAGGCAGCTAAGGCATGGTTGGAAGAAGCAGATTATTTCAAGTGTAGCCTGGAAGGGTGCATCTTCCCTGTGGCCCTTTCCCTTTTTCCCCCTGTTTCTTGGTCACTATGAATAGAACAATGCTCCACCACTATGTATTTATGCCATGATAGCTGCCTCATCTTAGGTCCAGAGCAATGGGGCTGAGGAATCATGCACAAAGCCTCTGATACTGTGATACCCAAATAACCTTTTTTTCCTCTAAGTTGTCCTTGTGAGGTATTTTAGTCACAGTGATGCAAAATTGACTAACATATGCATTGATGAATTTCAAATAATTCTTGTAAACTGTTTTATATCCTAGAAGTTTTCCAATAAATTACCTTCCATTTTTTAAATGTAAGCTTTATGAATTTTTTCCATATATTCAAATGAAAATAAATATTTAATGGAATGAAAATCATGTTTGAAATTAACAGAAAATTACTGAATGGAACTATGCATATATAAATACTTATTGTAAATAACAATATTTAACTTTTACTGAAATCTTATACTTTTTTCCAACAATATGTAAAGCATTACAACATATCTTTTAGAGTCATACAAACTTCAATTGCTAAGTTGTATAATCTAATTTGTAGTGTTGTACTAAACAACATATCTAGTACAGGGCATACAAAATTATCAATAAATATTAACTATTTTTAGATTTTGCAATGTATTTTCAAGATTACAAGAAAGTAACAGTTTTCACATTAAATTCTTAGCAATATTAAATTATTTTAATAATACAGATTAGCTTTCCATTTTTAAATAATTTATGGAATTATATTTTGAACTTTTTCATTGCTTAAAGTATGAAGCTGATATGTTGTGAAATCTGAGGCAAAATAAAACATGATTCATGTGTGAAATCTTATATACTTGAAACTCAGTTATCTGGCAACCATATATATAAAATGTTGAAATGTATAAAATAAAAGCAGGCAAATATTCTAATGAGTCATAATAAAAGCCACAAAGAAATAATGATAAGACAGCTGCTCAGTGGCCTGCTTTGTGTGTGTGCATGTATGTGTGAGAGGGACATGATTCATTTTTTATGTGTCAATCATCATAATATCTTGTTACAAATTAACGTCTAAATTTCTTACTCATTTTTCTACTCTCTCACTGTCACTAGGTAGGCTTTTAGCAACAGCTCACGGTAACTGTCTTACACTTTCTTCTTTACAACAGGAGATCCAGAATAAGATTCTGGTATGAGTATACATTAAAAATAATGGATACATTCAGGGTAATTTTATGATAACACAGATGCATTGAAGCCCCAATAAGTTTGCTGAAAAATCATTTAATATCAATCCATATAGCATGTGGATTCACATTGAAATGACAGAGTGTGAGATATTTTTCTCTTTAATTTTTAATTTCTCCTGTTTCTGCACATCCTTTGAGCCTTTGTTTCAACACAACTTGAAGCTCCGTTCCACACTATCTTTACAAGGAAAGTTTTAAAGCAGAGAACCTTGGAAAACTGATACAGTGTCCCCTTGAGACACTAAGGACAGGTAGACATACTTAGCATTCAGTAAAAGAAAGATGTCTACTTGGTGAACAAAGGTGCATCATGTTTACTGACATTACAAAATCTTCAGGTTTACTAGGCTCAGAGCTCTTCGTCTGTAAAATAGTCCACTCCACAGGCAGGCATAGCTCCGGGGCCATTCTTGCCAGCCTTATGAGACTGGAGGGGTGTGGGGCAAGAGGAGTAGGCACTAAAATAATGGTGCCCTTGAACCCTTCCTATTTCTTGATAGTTTTGGAACGGGAAAGGGATACTTAAGGGACATGGGTTTCTGGACGAGGAAGTACGAAGGCCTTGTGAGACAATTTATAGGTTAGTAGGGAAATTCACAGGAATGGGTAGCAAATATGTTAGTGAATCTTAGGACTCATAGGGAAAATGGTGCTTCACATTGCCAGCTGTTAATGAGAAGAAGTTGCAGAGGTGATTACAAAACAATTTTGGAACTGTTTACAGTGACTTCTGCCTAAAAAGTGACCTGCTTATTTTTTTTTTTCTATTTTGTACTTCCGTGAAATTCTGTCAACTACTGTGAAGTCAGTATAAGATCTTCCCATAGTAAATTCTGTTATTTTTATTCTTTCTTTCTTCAGACAAAAAAATTACAGAGATGTACGCCTACACTGAACATGAAAAGAGAAGAGTTTCTAGTTTAGGAGAAACACATACAAAAACTTGTAAGTTTTGTCTGTTTTCTTGTTAGATAAGGGGACAGTGCATTCAGTTCTTGTAAAGAAAAAAAAAAAGCAATAAGAAGGCCATTTATGGTTCAAAGTCTTCTAAAATTTGGATGCATTTGGAGATGACCAGAGTTTTCTTAATGAGCATTTGTTTAAGTAAGTACAGTCTTACCTTTACAGAAACAGTTTCAGACAGGAAAAAAAAAAAAAAAAAAAAAAAAAAAAACCTGTGTGAAATGAAAGCAAAACACAATGCATCCATCGTTTTAACAAAAGGCTATCCATGGGTAAGTGAGATATTGACCCAATAGAATCCAATAATTCCAAAAGTCATTTCACCACTGAGGCAAAACTCCCCTACTTATATGTTAAAACCAGACCAAAATTTAAGAGGTACTATCTTGCCAATGTAGCAGCAAATGACTCCAAGTAAGGAGAAATCCCCAGAGAAATTTACCATTGTAAGAACCAAGCCCAAGTCAACCAAGGAGCACAAGATACACAGCTCCAGTCAAAAAGAAATGTGTCATGGTTGTTGATTCAAGAGACTCCCAAAACCGAAGCAATCACATCAGTAGTGATTGCCCTGCTAATTCACATGAACTTTAAGTAGACAGAAATCTTCAGAAGTCAATTAGGTTGAACACAGAGCAGCCCATTAGCACTGGCATTGCATAAAAAGCAGTTAGCCCTTTGGTGAAAATAATACACTACATGAAGCAATGCTTTGAACCCTTGATTCCCAGAACTTCTCTAAATATCTAGGTATGATGCCCCGTTAGTTTGCCTAAATTGAAACCTAATTATTTCCTCTACTGTGTTCTGTGGCTGTTTAACCTCAGGGCCAGTTCTGCAGAATGAAAAGTATATATGGTCACTCACTTGATGGGCAGAACTTAAAGCCATTTTTATAGCACTAAACATTACCCCCTTGATGTAAAACTTGTTATATTTCTACCAACTTTTGGACTGCAGATATATTTTCAGCTCCTTGTTCTACCACATGGAAAACTACAATCAGTCTGGCATACTAAAGCCACTTGTCTTTAGTACCACGAATTTGTGAACAAATTGTGACTTCTGATTTAACCACCTGTGTGATTCATACTCATTCCCCAATATGAGCCCATTCTCTGATGAGACTTTCTGGAGTGAAGTTACATATTGAGCCTAGAATTATCAGATGGCTACCACCACTGTTTGGATTCTTTATTGTACTTGTCATGGAAACAGAGTCATCATTAAAGAAGTATCAACAAATTCAGGAATCACACTGCATGAATTCTTGTCCCTACATATTCCTGACAAAGCTGACCCCTTCTCGGTGCCCATGGCCACAGGCCTGTTTCTTTTACATTGTTGCAGTGTTACTGTTCCAGACTGACCAGTCGACTCCACTCACATTACTGTAGTCTTTGAACCTACTCAGGTGGGTTTTCAGCAATCAGTGTCGTTTTTAGTCTGTCAGTGATATATTTTTCATTGTGAAAGCCTCTCAGTAATGGACTGGCTACAGTGGTTTTCAAAATCACAGAATAGAGAAGGCTGCTTTCCAGGCTTGTAACCAAGAAAGTGGCAGCATCTCTGCAAGGTGGATTTACTGGAAAAAAAAAAAAAAAGTGGGGGTGTTTTACTGGAATTTAAGCTAAACATTCAAAGCGGATCAGGTACACAGAAGCCACCATCTCTCCAGGGATGTGGAGGACATGGGAAGGAACCATTTTGCAGCTGACACGGCACTGGGGGGTGGTAGCAGAAGGGGCCCAATTTCTGGCAAAACTGAAATACAGGCCCAGTAAACGTACACTGCATGACATACAGTGTTCTTTTTTTTTTAATAGTTTTTTAAATTAAAAATCATAAATTGACATAGGGCAATCTTGTTTGATTCATTCTGTTATTTTTTCCCTTCCCCCTGACCCCTACCACCCCTCTTTTCCCTCTATACAGTCCTTCCTTCCTCCATTCTTACCACCCTCCTTATCCCTAACCCTAAACCTAACCCTAACCCTAACGCTAACCCCTCATAACCCCCATTATATGTCCTCATCCGCTTATCAGCGAGATCATTCGTCCTTTAGTTTTTTGAGATTGGCTTATCTCACTTAGCATGATATCCGCCAATTTCATCCATTTGCCTGCAAATGCCATAATTTTATCATTCTTCATGGTGGAGCAATATTCCATTGTATATATATGCCACAGTTTCTTTATCCATTCATCAACTGAAGGGCATCTAGGTTGGTTCCACAATCTGGCTATAGTGAATTGAGCAGCTATGAACATTGATGTGATTGTATCTCTGTAGTTTGCTGATTTTAAGTCCTTTGGGTATAGGCCAAGGAATGGGATAGCTGGGTCAAATGGTGGTTCCATTCCAAGCTTTCTGAGGAATCTCCATACTGCTTTCCAGAGTGGCTGCACTAATTTGCAACCCCACCAGCAATGTATGAGTGTACCTTTTTCCCCACATCCTCGACAACACCTATTGTTGCTTGTAGTATTCATAATCACATTCAAATTGGGGTAAAATGAAATCTTAGGGTAGTTTTGATTTACATTTCTCTAATTACTAGAGATGTTGAACATTTTTTCATGTATCTGTTGATTGCTTGTACATCTTCTTCTGTGAAGTGTCTGTTCATTTCCTTAGCCCATTTGTTGATTGGATTAATTGTATTCTTGGTGTAGAGTTTTTTGAGTTCTTTATAGATTCTGGAAATTAGCGCTTTATCTGAAGTATGAGTGGCAAAGATATTCTCCCACTCTGTAGGCTCTTTCTTCACATTACTGATAGTTTCCTTTGCTGAGAGAAAGCTTTTTAGTTTGAATCTATCCCAGTGGTTGATTCTAGCTTTTATTTCTTGTGCTATGGGAGTCCTGTTAAGGAATTCTGATCCTAAGCCAACAAGTTGAAGGTTTGGACCTACTTTTTCTTCTATAAGATGCAGGGTCTCTGGTCTAATTCCAAGGTCCTTGATCCATTTTGAGTTGAGTTTTGTGCAGGGTGAGAGATAGGGATTTAGTTTCATTCTGTTGCATATGGATTTTCAGTTTTCACAGCACCATTTGTTGAAGAGGCTATCTTTTCTCCATTGCATATTTTTCGAACCTTTGTCTAGTATGAGAAAATTGTATTTATTTGGATTTGTGTCCATGTCCTCTATTCTGTACCATTGATCTACCTGTCTATTTTGGAACCAATACCATGCCGTTTTTGTTACTATTGCTTTGTAATAGAGTTGAAGATACCCCCTGCATCGCTCTTTCTACTGAGAATTGCTTTAGCTATTCTGGGTTTCTTATTCTTCCAGATGAATTTCATAATTGCTTGCTCTATTTCTGTAAGGTACATCATTGGGATTTTAATTGGAATTGCATTGAATCTGTATAGCACTTTAGGTAGTATGGCCATTTTGACAATATTAATTCTTCCTATCCAAGAACATGGGAGATCTTTCCATCTTCTAAGGTTTTTGTTAATTTCTTTCTTTAGTGTTCTGTAGTTCTCATTGTAGAGGTCTTTCACCTCTTCTGTGAGATTGATTCCCAAGTATTTTATTTTTTTCTATGCTATTGTGAATGGGGTAGTTTTCCTAATTTCTCTTTCTGAAGATTCATCACTTATGTATAAAAATGCATTGGATTTATGAGCATTGATCTTGTAACCTGCTACTTTACTGAATTCACTTATGAGTTCTAAGAGTTTTCTGGTGGAATTTTCAGGTTCCTCTAAATATATAATCATGTCATCAGTGAACAGGGATAGTTGGAGTTCCTCTTTTCCAATTCGTATCCCTTTAATTTCTTTGGTTTGTCTAATTGCTCTGGCTAGAGTCTCAAGAATGATATTGAATAGAAGTGGTGAAAGAGGGCATCCCTGTCTTGTTCCAGTTTTTAGGGGGAATGCTTTCAGTTTTTCACCATTTAGAATGATATTGGCCATGGGCTTAGCATAGATGGCCTTTACAATGTTAAGGAATGTTCCCACTACCCCAATTTTCTCTAGTGTTTTGAGCATGAAGGGATGCTATATTTTATCAAATGCTTTTTCTGCATCTATTGAAATAATCATGTGATTCTTAACTTTTAGTCTGTTGATATGGTGAATGACATTTATTGATTTCCAGATGTTGAACCAACCTTGCATCCCTGGGATAAAACCTCCTTGATCATGGTGCACTATCTTTTTAATATGTTTTTGTATGCGATTTGCTAAGATTTTGTTGAGAATTTTTGCATTGATGTTCATTAAGGATATTGATCTGATTTTCTTTCCTTGATGTGTCTCTGTCTGGCTTAGGTATCAGGGTGATATTGGCTTCATAGAATGAGTTTGGGAGGGTTCCCTCCTCTTCTATTTTATGGAATACCTTGAGAAGTATTGGAATGAGCTCTTCTTTAAAGGTTTCATAGAACTCAGCTGAGAACCCATCTGGTCCCGGACTTTTCTTTGTTGGTAGGCTTTTGATGACCTCTTCTATTTCATTGCTTGAAATTGATTTATTTAAGTTGTGTATGTCCTCCTCGTTCAGTTTAGGTAATTCATATGTCTCTAGAAACTTGTTGATGTCTTCGAGGTTTTCTGTTCTGTTTGAGTATAGATTTTCAAAATAGCTTCTAATTATGTTTTGTATTTCACTCGTGTCTGTTGTGATATTTCCTTGTTCATTCCGAATTTAGTAATTTGAGTTTTCTCCGTTTCTCTTTGTTAGTGTGACTAAGGGTCTATCAATTTTGTTTATTTTTTCAAAGAACCAACTATTTATTTTGTTAATTTTTCCGATTGTTTCTTTTGTTTCAATTTCATTGATTTCGGCTCTGATTTGAACTATTTCCTGTCTTCTACTACTTTTGGTGTTGGTCTGCTCTTCTTTTTCTAGGGCTTTGAGCTGTAGGGTTAAGTCATTTATTTGTTGATTTCTACTTCTTTTGTTGAATGTGCCCCATGAAATAAATCTTCCTCTAAGTTCTGCTTTCATAGTGTCCCAGAGATTTTGATATGATGTCTT
This sequence comes from Sciurus vulgaris, assembly GCF_902686455.1. NCBI lineage: Eukaryota > Metazoa > Chordata > Mammalia > Rodentia > Sciuridae > Sciurus > Sciurus vulgaris. Next base: position 163,836,328 of record NC_136464.1, read on the forward strand.
TGTTCTTGTTTACTTCTAAAATTTTTTTATTTCCCTCCTGATGTCTTCTGTTATCCATTCATCATATATTAGTGTATTATTTAATCTCCATGTATTGGAGAAGTTTCTGTTTCTTATTCTGTCATTGATTTCTAATTTCAATCCATTATGATCTGATAGAGTACAAGGTAGTATCTCTATCTTCTTGTATTTGCTAACAGTAGCTTTGTGGCATAATATATGGACTATTTTAGAGAAGGATCCATGTGCTGCTGAGAAGAAAGTGTATTCACTCTTTGTTGGATGGTATATTCTATATAAGTTGGTTAAGTCTAAATTGTTGATTGTGTTATTGAGATCTATGGTTTCTTTATTCAATTTTTGTTTGGACGATCTATCCAGCGGTGAGAGAGGTGTGTTAAAATCACCTAGTATTATTGTGGTGTGGTCTATTTGATTTCTGGAATTGAGAAGGATTTGTTTGACATACATGGATGAGCCAATGTTCAGGACATAGATATTTATGATTGTTATGTCTTGATGATTTATGCTTCCCTTAAGCAGTATGTAATGTCCTTCTTTATCCCTTCTGACTAGTTTTGGCTTGAAGTCCACATTATCTGAAGTGAGGATGGATACTCCAGCTTTTTTGCTGTGTCTGTGTTCATGGTAACCTTTCTCCCATCCTTTCCCTTTTAGTCTATGGGTATCTCTTTCTATGAGATGAGTTTCTCGCAGGCAGCAAATTGTTGGATTTTTCTTTTTAATCCATTCTGCCAGTATATGTCTTCTGATTGATGAGATCAGGCCATTAACATTCAGGGTTATTATGTGATATGATTTGTATTCCCAGTCATTTGACTCATTTTTGTTTTTTGACATGATTTGGTTTCCCCTTTATGTGGCTATTCCTTTAGGCTAGTTCCTCCCGTTGCTGATTTGCATCATTGTTTTTCATCTCTTCCTCATGGGATATTTTGCTGAGAATGTTCTGCAATGCTGGCTTTCTTTTTGTAAATTCCTTTAGCTTTTGTTTATCATGGAAGGATCTTATTTCATCGTCAAATCTGAAAGTAAGTTTTGCTGGGTATAAAATTCTTGGTTGGCATCCGTTTTCTTTCAGGGCTTGGTAAATGTTGTTCCAGGCCCTTCTAGCTTTTAGGGTCTGGATTGAAAAATCTGCTGATATTCTTATTGGTTTCCCCCTTAATGTAATTTGATTCTTTTCTCTTGCAGCCTTAAAATTCTGTCTTTTTTTGTATGTTAGGTATTTTCATTATAATGTGCCTTGGTGTGGGTCTGTTGTAATTTTGTATATTTGGAGTCCTATAAGCCTCTTGTACTTGGTTTTCCATTTCATTCTTCAGATTTGGGAAATTTTCTGATAGTATTTCATTGAATAGATTGTTCACTGCTTTGGTTTTTTTCTCTATGGCTTCCTCAATCCCAATAATTCTTAAATTTGGCCTTTTCATGATATCCCATAATTCTTTTAGATTCTGTTCATGATTTCTTACAGTCTTTTCTGTTTGGTCAACTTTGTTTTCAAGATTAAATATTTTGTCTTCAATATCTGAGGTTCTGTCTTCCAGGTGTTCTATCCTATTGGTTATGCTTTCTATGGAGTTTTAACTTGGTTTATTGTTTCCTTCATTTCAAGGATTTCTGTTTGTTTTTTTTTTTCAATATCTCTAACTCTTTATTGAAATGATCTCTTGCTTCCCGTATTTGCTCCTTTAACTGTTGATTGGTGCGATCATTTAATGCCTGCATTCGCTCTTTCATCTCCTCCTTCAATGCCTGCATTTGCTCTTTCATCTCCTCGTTTGCTTCCCTGATTGTTTAATTATGTACATTCTGAACTCCCTTTCTGACATTTCTTCTGCTGTGCTGTCATTGGTTTTTATTGATATAGTGTCTAGGTTTGTTTGGGACATTTTCTTCCCTTGTTTTCTCATATTGGTCAGATGTCAGTGGGACTTTGTGATATTGCAGAAATCTTCTATTGGCTTATATTGTCCCTGTAGATTTCCAGTGTATCACCTTCCTGCCTTCAGTAGCCTGAAGTCTTAGAGTAACTTGATAATGCAGTGCTTCCAAGGAAAGCTGCCCCTAGCCCGTTACTGGTTCATGGACTTGAAGCTTGGTTTTGTGCAGAAAGGCTCTCACTGGGGGGCCTGCTCCGAGAAGCTGGATAATCTGGTCCTGTGGGAGGAGCCCACCGCCGGAGTGCACAGGGCTGCCTGTGGAGGATTCTAGCTCCTCTTCCCTACCCTAATAAGCCACCTGAATCTGGGCCTGCCACCCAGGCATCGCTTCACCGGGTGGGGGAGACTCACACGTGGCTCTATTTTAGTCCGAGTCTCTGAATGCCTCCCCTTCTTGAATCCTGGGTTCTGGAGCGACTGGAGATGCAGTCACCCTCTAGTCTGCCATCTTGGATCGCTCCCACATACAGTGTTCTTAATGGAGCCGGAGAAAATCAAATGTGGAGAGAGGTTTACACAGGGATGAATGGTCATGTGAACCCACACAGCTCTACCCCTCATCCTCTGATCCAATTGCTTGAAGGATTTGCTGGGAGAGATGTGCCTTGTTAGGGATTCAGAAGGATGGTGGCATGAGAGATTGCTTGGAGACTGAACCCAAAGCCAGGAAATGTGGGGCCAGCAGACAACACAGGGTTAAGAATAGGCTCCCCCATCGTATGAGTGGAACCCAGGGGAGATCCCTGCATACAGCCTCCAGCGTGGACCAACAGTTACTAGGCACTGGAAATGTGCCATTTTAAAATCTCCACACTGGCATTCAGCAAAGAGACTGGAAACCACCTAAGCCTAAACCCTGCTTCCCTGATTCTGCTACTGTATTATCTCTCACTCCAGCATCAGAGGGTGGAGCATCACACTTCAGACCACACCACCTAAAACTGCTGAAAAGAGAAGCTGAGAATATTTCAAACTTCATTTGACAGAATTCTTTAAATTTTATCAAGATTTTTAATTTTTCCTTTTTTAAAATTCTTTATTCTGTTTGTGACCTTAATGGAACATGGACACTTATATACATTTTTTCTTGTTTTAGCATTTTTGAAGTCATTCATTTTTTCATGGATTCATTATTTGAGGATTAGAATGTTTCATTAGTACATTTTAGGTTGTTTTGGTATTTTTCTTTAGTTTTTAAAATTTTTACTTTACATTTTTTTCCTCCTACCTGTTCCCTTGGTTCTTTCTTTTCTTCTGCTATTAGCTAATCTCTATTGTTCTCTTGTTCATTCTTCCTTTAATCTTTTACTTCTGTCTTCTCTCCTTCTCCCTCATAATCATCATATTCTATATCATTTCTATTCTCTCCCTGTCCACCACTTGAAAATGTAAATCCTTCTGCAAACTTGCTGTTCTTATTATAGGCAATAACTGATCATATCATTTCTGTTTATTGTGACAATTACAATTGCAGCTATCATAGTAGGAATTATTTGGCTTAATGTTGTATATTGTTTGCTTTGGTTGTTGTTATTACTGTCTTCCCCTAAACAATAAGGTACTGGGATCCTTCAGGGACACTATAAATCCACAGGGTAGAAACTCTGCTGCCTCAGATCCATACTGTTAGATGGATAGACACACAAACAACATGAAAAACCAAGGGAACAAATCACCCCAAACAAATCAAGATACTTCAGTAACAGAATTCATTTCCACCACAGTGGAAGAAATGTCAGAGGAGGAGTTTAGAATAGATAGCTAAACTAATCTTTGAAGTAAGGGACAATGTAAGGAGTGTTCTCATAGAGAAAATACAGGAAGTAAATGATCAACAAGGAGATAGAGATTCTGAAATAAAATACTCAAAATGAAGGAATCAAAAAACCAAATTAAAAATTCAATGGAAACAGACAAGACCACTTGGAGAACGGAGTTTCAGGAAATGAAGACAAAATACATAATCTTGAAAATAAAGTTGACTGTAGAGAAAATATATTAAGAGACCATGAACAGAACATCCAAGAAATATGGGATAACCTGAAAAGACCAAATTTAACATTTATCAGAATAGATGAAGGCTTGCAGATACAAACCAAAAGAATGCACAATCTATTCAAAGAGATACATTAAGGAAATTTCCCAAGGCTAATGAATGAGGCTTACAGGACTCCAAATATACAAAATTACAACAGACTCACAAAACATCACAATATTTAAAAAAATGCCTAACATACGGAGTCAGGCTAGAAGGCTTCCAGAGAAAAATGACAAGCCACACTTAGAGGGAAACCAATAAAGATATAATCTGATTATCAACCCAGACCCTCAAAGCTAGAAAGTTTTGGAACAATATATATCAAGCTCTGAAAACAAAATAATGCCAGTCAAGAATACTATTACCAGAAAAATTAAGCTTCAGAATTTATGATGAAATGAAAACCTTCCAAGATAAACAAGTTAAAAGAATTCAAAACTAGAAAGTCTGCTCTAAAAAACATACTCAATAAAATATTTCATGAAGAAAAAAACCCAAAATAAAAGGGAAAGGAGAGGAACAACACTAGAAGAACAGTCTATCAAAGGAGAAACTAATTCAAATTAAAAACCAGAATTAAATCAAATGACAGGGAATAAAAATCATTTCTCAATACTAATATTGAATGTAAATGACTTAAACTCATCAATCAAAAGACATAGACTGGATTTAAAAACAACACCCAACAATATACTGTGTACAAGTGACTCACCTCATAGGCAAAGATATCCACAGACTGAAGGTAAAAGGATGGGAAAAAAGTTATCACTCATGTGGATAACACAAACATATCAGATAAAATGGACTTCAAGCCAAAGTTAATCAGAAGGGACAAAGAAGGACATTTCATACTTAAGAGAATTATATATCAATACATAACAATCATAAATATTTATGCCCCAAACAATGGTGAATCTATGTACATAAAACAAATACTTCTCAATTTCAAGAATCAAACAGACCACAACACACTAATACTAGGTGATTTTAACTTGCCTCCCTCACCGCTGGATAGATTCTCCAATAAAACAAAATAAAAAATCTGTAAAACTAAAAATGCAATGAATAATTCTGACTTAATAGACATATGTAGAATATTTTATCCATCAATTACTGAATAAATTTCTTGTTGGAAGCAAATGGATCCTACTCTAAAATAGACCATGTCTTAGGCCACAAAGCAAGTATTAGCAAATATAAAAAAAATAGGGATAATACCTTGCATTCTATTAGATCATAGTGGAATGTGTGTGTACGTGTGTGTGTGTGTGTGTGTGTGTTCTTTGGCCCAACTTTTCTACATTTTTCTGGCCCTATATATTATAGCAATTTTAATGTTTTATAGCTAATTTTTTAAGACTATTCCAGATGATTACTACAAGTTTATACCTAGATTAAAGGAACTGTGGAGAACAGTATCATGTATTTGTTTTTATTAATACTGGAAACAGTATTTGTTTTCATTTATGGTTGAGTAGTACATGATCTTGATCTAAAGTGCTTCTAGTAAATAGTTTTCAGTGTCTTCTCTCAAAGAAATGCTGACACTGGAGCATCAGAGGACACATATTGGGAAAGAGTATCAATACCTGGATATTCATCAAGCCCAAGGCTTATAAGTAGAAGAAGGCAGTTCTAAAAGTTCCTACCAATGGGTTCTTATATTTTAAAAAAAATGTAATATATGAAGATACCAAATAAATGAACTAATGTTACACCTCAAAGACATAGAAAAAGAAAAATACATACACACTCAAAAAATTAATCACCACATAGTTCAAGACAAGGATCACAGGATTATATCAATATGTGCAGAAAATGCATTTGAAAGGCCAGCACCCATTCATTTTTATAATACTAGAAAAATGAAGAACAGAAAGAACTTCCCTAGACATCTGAAAGCCTATATATGACAATCTAAATGTCAACATGATACTGGAGAAAAACTGAAAGCATTTCCTATAAAAGCAGGCATGTCCACTCTCCCCACTACTGTTCAACATAGACCTTTAATGTCTAACCAAAGCAATAAGGCAAGAGAAAGAAATTAAAGGATATGAGAGAAATACATGATCCTCTGTGTAGAGATGGGAAAAAAAAATCACCAGAACTGTAGAGTTGATTAAAAAAAAAAAAAAAAACTTAGCAAAGTAGCAAGATAGAAGATCAACACATAGAAAGTAGTCAATTTCCCTTACTCCAATAATGAATCTGCTGCAAAAGACATTAGGAAAACTATCCAATTCCCAATAACTTCAAAGAAATTAGGAATAAATCTAACCAAGGAGATGAAAGACCTCTAAACTGGAAAACTACACTACTCTGACATACGCTTTCTAACAAGGTATCCATTTTTGACCACCAAGGGGCAGAGCAGGAAGCTGCTGTCAGAGCAGCACAGGGTGCCAGGCCTGTGGAGACGTCAGAGATCAAAGGTGCCCAGAGCCGCCCCCTTTGACTCACCTGGTCATTTCCCACTTGTCATTTGTGTGCACTTGGCTTTAAAAACTGAGTTCACAGAAATCAGAAGTGAGAGCAATTCCACATGGTGCACTTCACCTTTCTGTAAAATTGCATCCACAAGATGGATTGACACCTCCAGTCCTGAAAACCTGTGTGCGACCTGTCCCGTAACTGTGGCAACAGTCATGCGATGAAGATTTTTCATGGGGGGTCTTCATGGCAGATGGTGAGGGACCCAGCCACTGCTGCAGGCGGGCCTGGCCCTGCCCACTGGCACCTCTTCCCTCGACACAGTTCCATGGAGATGATGTCATAGAACATCCTGAGGCCTCCCGTGCCTTCTCACCTGGGATTTCTCCCACAGTTGCCACCCACATGTCCACACACCTCAGGAGGGATTCCTCCTGACTATGGTCACCAGCTAAAGGTCATGTCTACATGGCTCAAGGGAACAGAATTCATACACACCGAGTTAAGGGGAGTGAGTCTCTCTGTACCTGGTCAAAGCAAGTGAAAGTTCTACACTGACTTAAGGCAACTGTTCCAAGTGTGAGGGAGTCTACGGATAAAGCAGAGGAAGGTGCCTTGGTCCAGGAATGAGTGATGATGCCTGGTGGGAACCTGCCCACCCCTTGAGGCCCCTCCTTTCTTTACATCAGTCCAGTTTATCAATCTTTGAAACAATTATTTTATTATACAATTGTCTAAAACAAATTTAGTAAGAAACATTTCAGAAGAAGGGGAGAAAGGACAGAGAGGGGCAGGACAGGTGAAATGTCCAGGGCAGAACAGTCTCTGGTGTCTTTGGCAGGTGGGGGCAGCGGGGACTCAGGCTGGGCTCTGGGTTCTGTGTGGCTCGGCTCTCCACTTGCTCGTGGCCACACCATCTATGGGTCAGGCGCATCTCTTCTCTCTGCCATTGGAACAACCGCATTGCTGGCGCGTGGCAGGCAGCAGCACAGTCTTCGGACACAGGTGGCGATCCTCCCAGTCCAGCCCTTCCTGTTGTCTGCGGGTGAATCTTGGGAGGAGTTTCTTCCAAGCAGCCTCAGTAGCACCCTCCAGCCTTTGGGCAAGTAGGACAGAGAGTCAGACTGGGAGGCTGAGCTGGGAGTGGGGTTCTCTGTGGGCAGGAAGCCAAGAGGGATCGCAGGCAGGCTGGCCCTTCTGGCGGCCTCCTGCCCTGGCTCTTTGGCCTCATGGGGCAGCTGAGGCTCACAGGGCGAGGGGAAGTTGTGAAGGGCAGACTCACTCTTGCTCTTCCTTGGGAGGCCAGGGAAAGCAGATGGATCCATGGCGCATGGGGGAGGCTCAAACCTGGGAGGCACAGGCTTCCGCTGGAACGTGCACCTGACCCCCTGGCTTTTCTGGTGCTGGACAATCAAGTAGGTGGCCATGGCCGCATCAAACTTTCTCTGGACCAGGGATAACCAGGTCTGGTATGGATCCAAACCCATGTCCAGCAGGAGCGTCATGATTTCGGGGTCTGGGTGTTTGGGGAGTACCTCCCTCCATGGGTGGGGTGCGTCCTCCTCGCCCTGCTTCAGCCACGGGTGCTGAGAGATTTGCTGGGCTGTGGGCCGCTTCTGGGGCTTCACCGTCAGTATGCTGCGGATGAGCCTTCGGGCTTTGACGGGCACACGGCCAGGGACATGGTACCTTGCCAGGACGATGCACATCAGCAGCTTCTGGGAGGTGGAGGCCATAAACGGGAGGGTCTGTGTCAACATGAAGTACAGGATGACCCCCAGGCTCCAGACGTCCACTGGGGGACCCTCGTACTCTTCCCGCATGACCGTCTCGGGGGCCAGGTACGGGAGAGTACCCCAGAACCTCCTCAGCTTCTGCCGAGGCTGGAACCTGGTGGCGGCGCCAAAGTCCACGAGCTTGACGTTGCCTCTGGCATCCAGCATGATGTTCTCTGGCTTCAGGTCCCGGTGCACGATGCCCCTGTCGTGGCAGTAGCCCACGGCACACACTATCTGCCTGAAGACCCTGCGGGCCTCCTCCTCCTGCATGCCCCGTGCGATGTGTGCCAGTAGCTGTCCCCCACCTGCGTGCTCCATCACCATGTAGATGTGCTTCTTGGTGCCAATGACCTGGAAGAGCTGGGCCACACTGGGGTGCTCCAGGCTCATCAGCACACTCGGTTCGGAGAAGACCGGGATGTTCTCTGGCACCAACTCCAGGACTTTCACTGCCACCTCTGCTCCAGTGGGGCGATGGCGGGCCAGGACCACCTGGCCATAGGCGCCATGCCCAATGGCCCTCACGAACTCGTAGTGGTCCGTGAAGGCGCACTCAGGGCAGGAGCCGAGCCCCCGCGCTGAGGCTAAGCTACTCTCACTCTCACTACTCTGGCTAAACATCCTAAGCAGGAGCACCACCTAAGGATGCTAGCTTAAAAAAAAATAACAAGCCAAAACAACAAATCAAAACCAGAAAACAAAACAAGACAAAACAACAAACCCAAATCAAAGAACCAATATCCCAAGACCACAGCCACCAACCGCCAATCACCAACCACCAAACGCACTAACTAGCTGGGAGTCCGACAGGTCACCACCAAGAGCTTCCTGTACTTGTGGACAAAAGCCCAGCTTCAGCCCACCCTCTTATATACCTGCCCTTTCAACATGCCTCACAATGGCTCCTTGTGAGGTCAGAGCAAGAAATGGCCCAGTCATGCCTGGCCAGAATCCTAGTGGTCACCTCCCTTTTGGGCCTCCAGAAGTTTTTCATATTCACCACAGGAATAAAAAGACTCCAGACATTTTGGGCTTTTGTGGGTTATGGAGACTGATATTTACTTGTTTACAAATTAAAATTTGTACACTATCTAAAAAGACTCACCTTTTCAATTCTAAAAATTTCTGATAACTCTAGGCTTTGAGGACCAAATCATATGTGTACACTCAAGTTATTTACTTTCTTTCTCTTCAAAATAATTTGGGTCCAAATATGGTAGCATCTCACTTCTATCGTGATACTATAATAAAATGCTCTGTTTCCTACGACACTGGAGAGCACAGTCTTCACACCTTTGGGGCTAAATGGAAGGAAATCTTCATCATAAGTTTGCAGTGCAGGGCTTCAAGGGATTTTTCATTAGAAGCTGAAACAACAACGGGTTGATATGTTCAAAGTGTTAAAGGACAGAATGTGGAAGCAAGAATTCTAGAATCAGCTAACTTGTCCTTTCCAATGTGGAAGAAATGGAAGGATTCCCAGGTGAATAAATCCCTTCATGCTGCTGTAACCAAATACTTTGGACTAGGTAATTTATGAGCAGGACTTATCCTCTACCCATTCAAGATCAAAGCATTCTGTTGCTGTATCCTCACATGATACAAGAAGAAGAAAGATTGAACTCAATGCATCACGCACTATTTTGGGGGGTGGGTATTAAGGGGGAAACATACTGGTGATTGATCCCAGGGCATCACACATATCAGACAAGTGCTCTAACACTGAGATACACCCTCAGTCATGTATGTATGTATGTATGAATTTTGAGACAAGATTTTTCTAAGTTGCTCAGGTTGGGCTTGAATGTGTGATTGTCCTGCCACCATGAACTGAGTAGACAGGCTTAGAACCTGTTACAGGTTCGATATGAGGTGTCCCTCAAAAGCTCCTGTATTAATGCAGAAACAGTGCTAAAACTTTAGTTAGATTGTGAGAACTGTAACTAGTCAGACCATTGTACTTCCACTGGAGTTACTGTGTGGTAACTGTTGGCAGCTGGGGAGAGAATTGGGTCACTGGAAGCCTGGGTCACTAGAATGCCCTGGAAGGCTGCTTCTTTTCTGTGTCCTCCTTACTCTCCCTTTGCTTTTGTCATGCCTTGAGGGGAACAGCTTTCCTTCACTGAGCCCTTCCTTCATGATGTGCTAACTTAGGGTGGACCCAGATAAATGGGCTTTGCCATCTATGGACTGAGACCAGAGGGTTCATGTGCCATAGGTAAACTCTTCATCCTCTAAGTTGTTCTTGTCAGAGGGTTTCTTTAGAGTGACATAAAAGCTAACTGAAAAATTGGTATAGGGGGTTGTGAGTTTATTGCTCTGAATAAACTTATCGGTTAGATCTAAAAACCTTTGAAGTTGGTTTGCAGTAAGAATTTTTATTGTTTAGGGATCCAAGCTGGAAAAGCTTTAGAATGTTTCGCAGAGTTTATTGGTGATTCTGGTTAGAGCTCAGCTGCCCAGAATACTAAGAGAAATGCAGACCTTGCTCATGATCAAGAGGGATATGAGGAACTTATTTGAAATTGAACTGTAGACCACTTGTGTTACATTCTGGCAAAGAACTTGATTACATTTTATCCATGTCCTGAGACTCTGTGTGAGGCTGAATTTTAAGGTACTGGTCTAATGAAACTTGTGGAGGGGATTTCAAGATAGCACAGCATTCATTCACTGTCAAGGATATTGCTGGCATCTTTTAGCCTGCTCTATTGTGAGAATGGGGAACAGAAAAGAGAGAACAAAGATTTCAACAACTTGCAATTTGTCCAGAAAAGTGCATGAGTAGCTGAGTCTCAGGAAGATGAGCTTGTTAAAGAGATTATAATCCCTAAAGAGATGGCAGGTACTTTTTACAAACAAAAGAGGAAGATGAACTGATAGTAACCCAGGAATTTACAAGACCATAGCCACTAATGGCTCCAGGATATAGAAGAGAATATTTCTTTGAAAAGATCGTATGGGTCACTCTACTGGCCCAGGGGATATTTAAAACATGCTTCACCATGCTAAGTCAGGACCTCATTGGCCCCCTTAGCCTTGGTTCCATGCACAATGGATACGCATTACATTGTGACATCAGTATCTGAGGCAGACCAGGTTTGAAATGTATGAGTACAGCATTCTCTCTGAAGCTCTCACACTATAGCTTAACATCAGCATTGTTTCTCTTTCTCATGTTAAAGTGATCACTTTTGCTAACTGCACAGCAATATCTGTAGAACATACCTATATTATAGGTATGAAAGGGATGGAAATTCAAATGTTTTACTCCAAAATCAATTTGATAGGAGAGAGGAAACCATAGATAGATACATGGCCAGTGATTCAGGAGATTTCCCTGCTTTCCTTATAAAGACACAAATCCCATTGAACTAGTAGCCTGCACTGCTCCCTTTATAAGGGTGCAAGTCACACACACAAAAAAAACAGCTTTCCCTACCCTCTTATGACTCATCTTAGGTAATTACATTATTATATATCCATTTCAGAATAAAAGCCCTTATACCTAGGTGTGGGATTAGAATCTAGCAAATGCTCTGGGAGATATAACTTAACCCATAATACTCTCTATTTCTATTTTTCTAAGAGTTTTTATTCATAGGTGTAGACGTTTGTCATGTGACATTTCTACATCAATCCACTACAATCAAAAGACTTCCTGGATTTGTCAGTGAAGTGCATGTCCTTAGTAAGTATGGTCTTACAAATTTATCATGCTCAATGAACCAATAACCTTTCACTTGTTCACCTCTTAAAGATTCCACTGGCCAACCTCACCACACTGAGGAACAAGCTTCCAATACATGAACCCTTGAGGCAGTGAGCACTCCATACCCAAGCACAGCCACACTATTTTCTTATTATACTGTTGATGTTTTGAGTATCTGTCATAGTTGATATTCCATTTAATACTTGATATTAAAATTTTGTCCATTCTTTCCTTCATCCATGTTATTACATTTGTGAATTTTACAAATCATTTCAAACAATCAGCTCTTTATCTCATTGATTTTTTTCATTGTTTTGATTTTCAATATAATTAATTTCTGCTCTTAAGTTCTACCTTTTGCTTTATTTTGGTTTATTTGCTCTCCAAACCCCCCACCCCCACCCCAGATTTTTCAGGTGGTAAAAATGATTATTGATTTGTGCCTATTCCTCATTTGTAATGTGTTTTTAATGTTATCAGTGTCCAAGTACTGCCTTAGATGTATTCTACAAATTTTTAAATGCTGTTTTTTACTAGTTCAGTGTCTATTTTATTCCCCTTTAAAGTTCCTTAACCCATAGATTATTTAGAAGTATGCTTATTTTCCAAGATTTTGGAGATTTTCTTTCATCTTACTGTTTTCTAGTCTGAGTCCTTAGTGTTGAAAGAAAATGAACAGTGTAATTTCAATTCTTTTAAATTTGGTAACTTTGCTTTATGGCATGGGATATGGTTTATACTGATTTATGTGCTTTTTTATGCATATTAAAAGAATCAGTATTCTGTTGTTGGGTTAAGTACACTGTAAATATCTCTTATAGTCTTTTCTTAGACGTTGTTGCGTTCTCCTATATCTTTTGCTGTTTTCAGCCTTGTTGTACTATGAATTGTTCATTCTCAAAATCTAATGCTATCCCTCTCCTCTTGCCTCTCATGTCACCCAACAGAAATAAATTGATGATTGTTAAATAGATAGATCACAGAAAAGTTATCCATACCCAATAGGGAAATGAAATTGAATCAGAGTCAATAAATTGATAGTAGCCTCATTCCTGCACTGTCTGGTGCCTCTCTTGATTTCCAAACTCTTGGAGGAACTTACATGGAACCTCTCATAGTTGCATGCTTTTTCTTTCCCTGGATGATTTACTAGGATGGACTCGCTTCTTACTTGAATTTATGGTATTCACCTGTTCCTCCATCTGACCTCAACCTTGGGGTCACTTTTGTGTTATTTGCCAGGTCAAGATTGCCCAGATATGTTGTCATTCAGGAGCAGCAGACATGAACATTTTCAATTCTTTTCATCATCTCCCATTTCTGTGCACTCTACATCTGTCCCACCAGTATGTAACTTGTCCCTGAAAGCTCTCAGCTTCTGTGACACAACCCATGATTCACCATCTAGGGACTTACCATGGACTCCAAGGTCCACCCCACTTTCCCAAATAGAATAGTTCCACATTAGTCTTTCACATATGAGGAAGGAGTGAATACAGGGCAAGAAATACTGTTTTTACACAAAGTGTTCTCACACTAAACAGGTTTTAAGGACAAGTGATCTTCATTAGTATTTTTTCCCTCTATTTTCCCACCTCAAATGGGCCTTCAAATTAGCTTTCCAATATTTTTACTCATATTGCATTTCTTTCTGTGCCTATTAAAAAGCACAGACTCTTTACAAGTTCATTTTCCTCTCCCCCCACTATTCACATAACTTACTTCTTCATGGAATATTACTGAACCTTCAAGAAGAATGGAATTATGGCATTTACCAGCAGTGGATGAAGCTGGAGAATATCATGCTAAGCAAAATAAGCCAATCCCAAAGAACTAAAGACTGAATGTTTTCTCTGGTATGTGGATGCTAATTTACATTAGAAGGAGCTAGAGAAGAATAGAGGTACTTTGGATTAGACAGAGGGAAGTGAAGGCAGGAGAGATGGTATGGGGGCAGAAAGGATAGTAGAACAAATCAGAAATCATTACCCTATGTACATATATGATTACATGACTGATATAAATTCTTTATCATGTACAACCAGAAGAATGAGAAGTTATACTCCATTTATGTATGAGTCAAAATGTATTCTACTGTCAAATTTAAAAGAGTGGACTGATAGATTTTGAAGAAACTTCCATGAGCCTTATAATCCAGTCAACCAAAATAGATATCCTTGACCTCTTCCTATTCCAAATACCTAAGAAAAGCAGATTTCTTTTTTCATTTGATTCAGGTGTCTTAATAAATCTATTCATAGGAAAAGATTTGAACAAAAGTAGTGGTAAGGTAACTGACCTAATTTTGAAAATTTGGGATGCCATCTCCTGTTGATCCAGGATGTGATATATTTTTCTTTCCTTAATAGCAACCCCTGAAAATGGCCCAACTGCTGCAGCTTTCTGGTGGCATCCATGTAAAAAGGGGGGCTAGGGGGAAAACTAGGTTCTGATATTGCTCCTTGATTCTTTTGTTGGATTCACATATTCTTAAGTCATAAAGAAAATGTGTTGTTTTTGTATATTGCACAGCAAGCCTCCTTCCTCAGCTCATAATGCATCTCTGTAAATTTTATAAATATTATCCTTCCAGAAAAAATCACAAACATCATTTTTAGGCTGAAGGGGCTATAGCTCATTGGTGGAGTGCTTGCCTAGCATGTAAGTGACCTGAGTTCAATCTTTGTCCCACACTAGCAAATGCACAGGTGCAAGTAGGGGATAACTGTGAAAAAGATAAAGTTTCAGCTACTGAATAAGACAAAACAACACCCTCATCAGATGGGGAGTCAACATCCGAGACCCTAGAAGGTACATCGGAGTGGGCCTCAGTTACCTCCTTTAGTATTGCCCTTCTTCATCAAGAAAAATACCTGGCTGTAGTTCTAATATTTTTCATGCACCTTAACTTTAATTAACCAATAAGTTTTCCAGCCTCTGTGATGCAATTCCATGATTTATCCAACATTTACCTAAACTTTCCCAAGAAATCCTCCAGAAAAAGGAGGTGATTGTTCTGGTTTCTGGACCTCTACCCCACATGCCTGTCAGGCCCTCTGTGTCATTCCACGGGGAACTATATATGAACTAGCTCAACATGTGTGCAAACAGGACAGGATGTGCAATTCTAAAAATCAGGACTGAGTTCAGTTATTAAAATTAAACTGGGAACCTTACAAACTACTACATTTCCAGTAGGCTGTCTTGGCCATGCCAATCTGTGCCCTTTACTGTTTGCTTCTAACTTTGGGAGTTCTCAGCATCCTGAATAACCCACTCATTCTAGGACTCTCATAAACATTCTTATGTTCACATATTATATATGGAAAAGAGGTTTTGCATTCCCACCCTGCTCATGCAGTGAGTGGTCATGAAAGACTGTGTCTAAAGAACATCTCAGTAAACTTTTGATGGCTGTGGCATCTTTCCAAAATGTCACCACTCTTCATCACGGTGCGAAGCTTCCTCGAGTGATAACTGTCTTGTTTCTTAAGTGCACAAGGTAGTTATTCCTACCCCGAGAATCATTCCTGTAAAAAAGGTGGTAAGAAATCTACTTTTAGGGTTTAAGTAATAAACAGTTTCACCTTGGTTATGAAAATTATTCAGGTTAATCGCAGTTCTCTGTTCAGAGCTGGTTTGGTTGATGAAATTTCCCTGAATTTCTTTGTAAGCCCATGAAAAGTTATGCACTGTTACTGTATCTTTTTATACCTGTATTAGTGATCTGGGCCAAAGAAAAGATCAAAAAAATACTTAAGAAAGCCATTTGGATTTCTAAGGTAAATGCAGATGGTGTATAATTTGTTCAGCTGAATTGATTCAGAGACCACGAGGGTAAGTATGCCAGATAAAATATGGGACAGCCATATAAATTTGAAATATTTTATCATCAGTATGTACCATCCCATATATGGAACTTTATTATATTTAAAACCTGTGGATATGCTATTTAATTTGACTGGATATTGTGAATTTTTATTTACTAAATCTACAATCACTGAATGGGAAATATTATTGAAGTCAATATTGCAGAATGGTCTTATCCTTTTTATTGAAGTCCTGCTGATGTTTGCCTTAATTAAATGTTGCAAGAAAAAATTGAATGGGTTCGATCATATTCTCTGTTGGAATGATTGATTAGGGTAGCACTCCTGAATAATTCCTCTAAAGCCAAGACATAAAACAAAAGATGGATAATTTGGAGAAACAATTTTCCATTTTCATTTGCATAAAATTGCATGCATTCTTTTCATAGATCCATTTCGTAATGTATATTTTGTAGATGTGAATTTGTATCTCTTTAATATCTTTTACATCTGCACATAAATTCTCTAAGAGTTAGGAGTAAGAGTGTTTATACTATGGTGGCTGCCTAATAAATGTGTTGGAATGAATGGATATATGTATAAATAAAAATAAATGAATCAATTACCATGTAAGAATATATTCACCATTAGATACATAGGCTTTCCATATTGCTTTTCCATTAGGATAATTTGTTTACAACTCTAACATCTACATATAAATAAGCTTGCTCATTGTAAAGCCAGAATTAAAGAACAGGCAGTTAGTGTAGAATAGGTAATCAGACTGAATAGAGAAAATGAAGGTCAGTTTGGATCCAGAGAAGTTGGAGACGATCCCTGGGAGATTGGAATATCACTGCCTCCAGAGCCCATTGATCACCAAGACTACCTGCCTATCCTACCCCTCCCAAAAGGTTGCGGGACAGGGAATAGCTAATTAATGCCCCCTGGGTGGGGGGGGACTGCTTCCTGCCTGGATCACTCCCTTTGGCTCTTCCCCCTGCCCAGCTGCTTCTCACCTTTTAACCATCCCACCAGCATCTCCTGGGCCTGGTCACAAAGGCAGGAAGGAGAGAGATAAGGGGGGAGAGAGCAGGAGAACAAAGGAAACTGTGGTCTATAGGAGGCAGGACGCTCTCACTTCTTGGGATTCCAGAACACCAGCCATGGCCCCCTTCTCCCTCCCAGGAGAAGTCTGTGTTACTACCTTGAAATAAAACCTGCTCCATACACTTGCCTCAGCATGCTTCTCTCATGTTCAAACTTCAACATTTGAGGAAGCAGAACTTGTCACTGATAATCAATCGCTATCTAAATATTTGAAACCAAATGGTGTTGGTTATGATATCGCCGTTTACCGTTGATGAGTTCTGCTTCCTCAGGTGTTGAAGTATAACATCAGAAAAGCACACCAAGGCAAGCATATTAAGCAGGTTTTATTTAAAAGTAGTAATAATACAGACTTTTCCCAAGGGAGAGAAGGGGGCCATGGTTGATGTTCTAGAATCCCAAGAAGTGAGTGCACCCTACATCTTTTATAGGTTAAGGTCTCTTGCTCTCCAGTTCTCTCCCCCCTTATCTCTCTTTTCTGCTTACATGACTAGGCCTGGTTTTGCAGGTGAGATGCTAAAAGTGAGAAGCTAATGGGCAAGGGGAGGGCCAAAGTAATTCAGCCAGGCAAGGGCCCTGGGTGCTTTAATTAGCAGCTTCTTGCCTGTAGTCCTTGATAAGGGCAGGTAAATTTGGTAATCAATGGGCTCTGGGGATCCATGACATTTCATTCTCCCAGAGGCAGTCTCCAACTTCCAGAGGCAGATGGCTTTCATGGCCTCCATTTCCTTGATTTGACCCAATCCCCTATTTCTACACTAACTGCCTGTCCCCAATTCTGGCTTCATTTACAAAGTAATTTAAAATGTATTGTTTTTATTGACGGGTATTGCATTAATATAAGGAGAGTAGACACCACTGAGGATCTGTTCCAAAGTTCTCCGAGAATCCCCGTTAAAATGGGGTTGGAGGGCTGGGGTGTAGCTGAGTGATAGAGCACTTGCCTAGCATGTATGAAGCACTTAGTTTGATTCTCAGCACCGCATATAAATAAATAAATAAATAAATAAATAAATAAATAAATAAATAAATAAATAAAATAAAGGTGAATTGACAACTAAAAAATATTTAAAAACATAAATAAAGTAAAAAAAAAAAAAATAGGGTTGGATTCCTGGCAATCATTCTTTAAACATTTACTTCTCACATATCAGTTTTTAAATTACAGTGTTCTTTTCACTGTATGTATTGGGTTTTCACATGTGACTGTGGAGTTGATGAGGCAGGGTGACTTTCTTATTATTAAATAATCCTTCTTGTCATGCTCTTGCCTTGGATGATTGTATTTCACTACCTACTAGGCTTCAATTGACTACTATAATTTCTATGAAGGTAGTTTAATTTAATACATTATTAGCAAATCAGTTTTCTCTTTTCATCTCTCTTGACTTCAAAGGTTTTCTAAAGATGTTCATCAAAATTTCAGGTAAATTTATTCTCATTTGTCTATATTTCACCTTTATGTATCCTTAAAAGTGTATGTATGCATCATTGCATGGCATATGTGTCCTTATAATTAATGGAATTTAATACACTTGTTCATCATTATCAGAATTGTAGTCAACTTTTATTGAAAGGCTGTAGCTCACTGTAAGCTCACTTTCCTAATAGTGAGATTTCTCCCTAATAATTGTCTTTATTTTTAGAGTCTATGAATAAATTTTATATTTAAATAAAACATGACCAACATCTCAACTTTTCAGGTACAATATGGTGACCCAAAAGTCAAATGAAGCTATGAAATATTTATAGAATAGTTAACTCTAAGGCAAAACAATTTTAATTTAGAAATTGAAACAATACATTTCCTTTGGATTTCTACCATAATTGGTTCTTCTTCAACAATTTGGGCAAATACAATATCCAAATATAAATTCCAAATTATGAGGAAATTCCTTTTTGGGACCTAGATAACATTCTCTCTACAGGTTTATTTTCAAACATTCAGCTCACAATGGGGAGTCCCTTCAACATTGCAAGGAAATGACTGACAGAAGGTATTGTTTCATAATCTCTTTGATGCAGTTGGCGTGAGACTTGCAGTCTAAAAGAGGCCTTTGTAAGTAAAAGGTTGAATGCCATGAAAGGCAGTCTATACAGACTCTATGTATTCCTAAGGGGGTTTGTTCCTACTCTTTAAACCTGCCCTTTTGATGAACTGAAATGATTTCAAAAGAAAATGATTACCAACATTGTACGTTTCACTATGGATGAACAGTGAGCTATACATTGAGATAAAGGTCAACTGTGGCTATTGGTTAAATCTGCAGGAGCCAGCAAGTCAAAAAACCATCACTGCAGAAGGAAAGAAATGTGTCTCACCAAATCCTTCACAATCCTCTAATAAGAGAGCTCAAAACTAAGAGGTGGAAGCAAAGTCACTAATAATACATATTAATTTTCATTATATAGAATTAGTGAAAAAGGTAGGGTGGTTCTATTATTTGACAATAGAGAATTCTTCTGTAGTCTATTTTAAAGAGATTTACTGTGCCTTAGCAAGCTTCAGAAGTAGTTCAGAGCTAAAGCTTAGGGATGTCGTTTTATAAAGACTGGCCATTAAACTTCCTGATTAAGGAGAATTCTATCTTCAGAACTGGGTAAATATATTCCCAGTTAATTCTTGCACCTTGACATAGGTAAATTTGTCTGAATATCCTTGATATGGCATCTTCAACTCTTTAAGGGATAATAATTTCTGTATTCCTAGAGAAGGATATGGCTCTCAATTGTGTGTGTGTGTGTGTGTGTGTGTGTGTGTGTGTGTGTGTGTGTGTTTATGAGATCAGTGAGGAAAATTGTGTCATGGAAGATTTAGAAATTAGACATATTCTTGGGAGTACAAATAGATAATGGTTTTATAAGACTACCTATACATTTATCTATTCCTTAAGGAATTTATCCATTGTCCATTGTCTGGTAAGGAGTTTATGAAACAAAACAAAAATTCTATTCATACAAAATACAGTTCTTGAGAACAGAATTTTGAAGCAACAGCAATGTAAAATGGTGAAATAACATTTGATCATATTTGATCAATATCATTTCCCCAGAAAATTCTTCCCTTTCCACTCTTTCTGGAATATATTTCCACCCTTCCCCTGTCCCACTTGTTTTCTATACTTCTGCTGAACTTGTGTTCTGTCCTTCTTCTACTGCTTCTTAGGATAAATTGACCCCACCAATACCAGTAGACTTCTAACTGAGACTGGTCAATTGCAGGCTGGCTAGGAAGATGAAGGTATGAAAAAGGAAGAGTTCATGGATTTAATTTTTTCTGTGTGTCTTTGGTTATATCTCTAGAAATAGGTGGTTAAGTTCTGTGGTTACTGTTTCTGACACAAGGATCAGTCATGATTCTAGCTTCTGCCAGTGACCTGATCTCTGGGCTTCTATAACACTCCATTCTCCATTTGTCTTTCCAAGAAGCATCCTGCTACTGGACTGGATTGCTTTACAGACTGGTTTAGGTTCTCAACCTACTACATCAATAAATCATCCTCCGCATTAAATTCTTTCTATACACCCAGAAAGGTTTCTTTCCTGACTTGACTCAGATTAATTAGTATGTTTTCTTTTTTAACTCCAATTGCCGTACTAAACAATCTTTTGTAATGTATTGTATGGGAGCCTTCAAATTATTTAATGGGAACATTACTATTATACTCTCCGGTCATTATAAGTTTACTTCTAATGTTCAAATATCATTTTGGAAGTTGTTACACTTTTCTAATTCAAGATCTTTCAGTAATGTTGACTAAATCTAGTTTTAACAGTGAAAGTACTGTAAGCACTTTGGAGAAACTTCATTGAACACCCTTTGGGAAATTATTGTCTCAACATGTCTACTTCCTTATTTTTAGTAGAAAAATCTCAATGCATTTTAAAAAATTATACCAATTTTACTTTAGATCAATCAAATTATCTTTTTTTAAAGCAAGTTAATTGAATGGCAAGAATTTTACTTTGATTTTTTTTCAACATGCATTTGGCCCATGTAAATGACTCATTATGAATCATGCTTACCAAATGGCTTGCAAAGCAATTCACTTATGTTCAGAATTTAAAGTTACTTTCCCTCTTTGTTTATAGTTTTTACTTGCCTTCTGAGTTTTTTTTTCTGATAATATTCTCATTTAATAATTTTTATTTTACATCTTATTTCAAAATAGTTTCTTTTCACAATGAGATTTATCTTTGAAAAGAAAATTGATTTAGATCTGTAAAAAATTTTGATAAGTTTTGCATTTGATTGGAATGTTTCACCCTGATGACAGAACTAAATAAAAAATTTCTTATTCCAGTTGGGCTTTCCATTTTTTTTTGCTTTGCTTATCTGTCTGTCCTCATACCAGTTTATTTTTCAATACTTTAGAGTATTTGTGCTTACCTTTCCCCACTAATATAAATTTATATTTAATGTGAAACTATCAGCAATCATAGAGGTAATATTTTAGCATTTATAATTTTACTTAATTTAAATTAGCAGACCGATCTGATTTTTTTGTTTAAAATATTTTCTCTCAAGGATTTTTATGATCATGGAATTATATGAAAAAATTGATTAAATACCATTGGGAATACTCATTATTATGGTTTAGATGTGAGGTGTCCCCCAAAAGCACAGGTGTGAGACAATGCAATAAAGTTTAGAGATAATATGATGGGATTATAAAAAGTTTTAACCTAATCAGTGCATTAATCTCCAGATAGTTGTTAACTTGTGATAACTGCAAGCAAGTAGGGTGTGGCTGGAGGAGGGTGTCCCTGGGGCATGGCTTTGGGGTTTATAGTTATCATTGATGAGAGCTCTCCCTTTCTACTTCTTCCCTGGTTGCCAGGTCTCCTGCTGGCCCAGCCACACTCCTCTATGAAGTTCTGCCTCACCTGGCGCCCCAAGAAATGGAACTGGCTGTCTACAGACTGAGGCCTGTGAAACCATGAGCCCTGTTATGAACTTTTCCTCCTCTAAATTTGTTTTCGTCATGTCTTTTGGTCATAGCAGTGAAAAAGCTAACTAAAACAATCATCTTCAAAATTCACAGGATTTTCAGAATCTCATTTTCTCTGGTGTCTATTTACAGTGAACTAAATTTGTGAAGATGCAATTCAGGTTTTTTAATGCGATAAAGAAGAACTAGCAAAATAGTGTGTATGGAGTTCTGTATTTTGAGCAACAGACCATATTTAGCCAATTTGCTGATGATATAAATTTGCTCAACTAACAAGATACATAACAGAAATAATGAAGTTCTAATAATAATGCTATTTATGTATGTAGTGAAATGCTTAGGAATTTGTATTGGGAAATAATTAATTTGTGTAATTTTCTAATAATTATGTTAATTCCATGCAAACAAACTAACCTGAAATACCCAATGTTACCTCTTTAAGAGTAATTTATAATATACTCATGTATTTTCCCAAGAGAAGGCATATGAACTACCTGCCTATTCATTCATAATAGGAAGGCATTTCATTGTCAAATGTTAAAAAGAAGGTTCTAAATCTGTATTTTGTTCATGTGCATACCATTTTGCTTGAAAAATATTGTAGGTCATTTTTATAAGTACTCAATTTATGTTTGAAGCATACAGAAACAATGGTTCTACAAATCAAGTTTAAGCATTCTTGGCTCTGGCTGCTACCCTCTCCAAGCCATTCCAATTGATGAACACCACCTGTGGCACTCCTAATTCATAGCAGCAGGCAATAATTTCCCTTGAATACCCATTACCAGTAATTATTCCCAAGATAGACTATTAGATATGGCTTGTGAACATCTCAGCTGTAAACTTGAAAAAATTAATTCTAATATTTCCTGTGAGATTCATTTGTAACTTGATGACAACATATATTAATGAAGTTCTCTTAAAATGGCATGGGCTTATTTTTGGATAAGTTATAAAATTAAGTAAATTTTTAAAGATTTTGCAGACATGATTATTTTAAAAATAAAAATAGTTGTAAGTCCTGGTGATAAGGGACATGAAGTAAATTATAGTTGACTGTTGAGGTGGTTGTTGTTTTTGTACTGAAGCTGTTTTCAAAAATTTGAGTTAAAGCGCATATAATTCAAATTATACATTTATACATGCTTTGGTACAAACATAACTGCTAAAGACTAAAAGAAACAAAAACAAAGTGTCAAGCCTATTTAACATGCAAATTGATTTTGGAAACTTGAATTAACTGAAGTTCAAAAGAATTTAAAGAGATTAAATACTCTTGTAAAATTATAAATTATTTGTAAAAATGCAGTTCATATTTGCATGTAAGCACCATCTATTTGTAAGCTTTTTGATATTAATAAAAGCATTGAACTTTTAATCTTTTATGTGTATTTAGTGCAGATATTTATGTCAATGTTCTTATTCATTTTTTCAACTTAGGAGTTATAATAAAGGAATATGTATGGCTATAAAAGTTTGTGAGATGTATATTCATAAGCTCCCATAGTCTGCTACAAAATGATGGTGCTTGACAGTTCACAATTACCCACCTCTTTGTTTTTTCTATGAAAGAGAAGTTATAAATTTATACACAGTAAATGTGAAATAAGAATATTAGTGATAGGCAGAAGCAGTATTGCATGCAATCTATGCAAGACATGTTTTTGTTAAGGAAATAGAATAGTCATGCTAAAAAGTAAAAATGACTGCTGCTTCCTGAAGCAGAGGAAAGTATATGCAAAACCTTAGTGGTTATAGATAGCCACAGAAGATGCATGGAGAGGGAATTTTACTTCTCCTGGTCAAAGCTGACTAACATTTAAAAGATTTATTTGTAAAATTTTCAAAATATGCACTAAAACAAAATTATATTTGACTTTTTTTTCTGTTAAAATAGGAAGATTTCTTAGAGTATTGATCTTCTTTAATTAAGAGTCTGCAAAGATTTTCCTTTACTTTTTGGGAATCCGAATATATGGAAAGATTTTCCATCTTGATATAATTTCTGGTGCTGTCTATTGACCTTATGATATTCTTGATTATTTAAAAGGGCAAAGACCTTTCACTTTTGAGAGAGTTTTTTAGATTCATGTTGCCTCTTACATTTACTTTTAATAGCTTTTGTTTTTACTTTAATTTAATATGTAGCCATAATAATGCAGCAATTCAATTAATCACGTTCAAATCTATTGACAAATTTTAATACTTACTTTTTGCTTTCAAAATCACACTTAAAATGATAACTCTTCAACCAAAAACACTTTTAAAGATTTTTGAGAAGCCTCCTGGAAATCACAAAGGATTCTTTCTTTTACTTTTTGAAAAGAGAGTTGCTAGAAATAATTGTTTCTTTTATTTCTATTGATAAGCAGCTTGGCATGCATCCTCAAATCAGATGTAGTGCTTAAGCCTTCCTAGGTTAAAGGAGTGTGAGTAAAACATAATTCAAATAAAAATTTCAGAGAATGTTTCATAGGAGTTTTTTTTTTAATTGAAGACATTTTTATTGGTGCATTATAATCATATATAATAGCAAGACATTATGCCACATGTGAATTTAAGAAATTTAAGAGTTATTCTTTCTTTGGTAGAGATAGCATTCATTTCTTGTAAATTAGTTTCAATTTTAAATGGATTTTTTCTTTACAAGAATTTCAAAACTGCTGAAGCTCTAATTTGTGATTCCCAAACATAACTCTACTCCTAGTTGAGACACCACTGAGGAAAAAAAAAAGAAGAAGCTGGGAGTATGTGAACTGGGTGTCCAGAGGTCATGCAGGAAGCCTGTGTGTGTGATATGCCCCAGGTGTAGTTGGTTTGGGTTGAGGGGGTTGGGCACTGTGCAGGATTCTAATTGCATCCATATATCAGATACTTGTGTGTTGGTAACTAAGGTGTACTCTCAGTGGTGTCTCATAGGAATTTTCAAAAGATATGTCAATGTAACCATTGTTAAATATGTGTTTTTTTTTTTTATTGTGGTTCTTGAGCTTGTCTTATATTTGATAATAGAAATATAGTGCTATTAAATATAAATTTATTTCTTAATTTAATCCAGGATATTTTAGGTCAGATGTTTTCAATTTGCAGATTCAGCTCACTTTTTAAAAAAGAAAATATTAATATGCAGCTTTTATTTTAAAAACAATTTTAATTAAAAATTAAAAAAATCTGTGTATGGTATACAATCTCGTGTTCTGGTATATGTATACATTGTGGAATGGCCAAATCAAATTGTTTGATGTATGCATTACTTCACATAAAACTTTATTTTATGATGACTTCACTTGAAGCCTTTGATCAATTTTTAAGTGTGCAATGTATTTTTATTGATACACAAGCCATGATCACCTTGTGATATATAATAGATTTCTTTAAATTACTTTTCCTGTGCAATTGAAATTTTGTGCCTTACAACCAAGATTTTTGCCATCCCCCAACTTCCCAACTTTCAGTCAACACCATTTTATTCCTTGTTTCTCTCAGTTAAAATGTTTTTACCCTCAAGATAAAAGTGACCTCATGGAATATTTGTATTTTTATGCCTAACTTATTTCACTTAATATAATGTCTTCTAGATTCATACATGTTATCACAAAAGCAGGATTTCTTTCCATCCTTTTTAAGACTGAATAGTATTCTATTATAAGTATATACCAAATTCATTCTTTGTTATACATTTAAATTGATCACATGTCTTAATTTTTGTGAATAATGCTGAAATGAGCATTGGAATGGAGATATATTCTTGAAATACTGGCTTTATATCCTTTGAATGTACAATGAGTGGGTTTTACTGCATCAGTATGATACTTCTGTTTTTAATTTTTTTAGTGATATCTGCACAGCAATACTAAAGTACATTTCTGACAAGTGTCAAAACCTTCTCTTTGTTTCATTTCCTTACCAGTATTTGTTTTCTTCTCTTGTTATGGTTTAGATATGAGGAGTCCCCCAACAACTCATGTGTGGGACAATGCAAGACTTTTCAGAAGTGAAATGATTGGGTTATGAGCTTCAACCAAATCAGTGGATTAATGCACCACTTGGATTTATTGGGTGGTGACTATAGGCAGACAGGGTGTGGCTGGACGAGGTCAATGTAGGTGTGACTTTGGGGTTTATAATGTGTCCCTGGTATGGGAAGGGAGCTCTCTACTTTCTGGCTCTCATGTCCTGAGCTGCTTTCCTCCTCCATGACCTTCTACCATGATGTTCTTCCTCACTCTGGTCTCAGAGCAATGAAGTGAGATGTCTATGAACTGAAACCTCTGAAACTGAGTGCCAAAATAAACTGTTCCTCTGTGTATTGTTGAGTTTTTTAGTCATAGCAACTAAAAAGCAGACTGTAATATGTCTTATTGATATTATCCATTCTAATCAGTGTGAGGTGATATTTCATTTTGGTTTTACTTTGCTTTTTTCATGGTGCTTTCTGATGCTGAACATTATTTTAGATACCTATTCACTGTTTGTATGTCTTATTTTGATAAATGTTTATTCGTGTCACTTGCTTGCTTTCTAACTAACTGGTTATTTCTTAAAATTTAGTTAAGTTTCTCATTTATTTTAGATATCAAACATTTATTTGATATGTCATTGTAAATGTATTCTCCAGTCCTAAAGATACTGTCTCTTCCCTCTGTTGTTTCCCTAACGGTCCAGAAGCATTTTAATTTGATGTCCATCCAATGTATCTGCTCTTGCTTTTGTTGCTTAGACTTTTGTGTTCCTATCCAAATATCAGTAAATATTAACTTTTCTGTTAAGCTATTACCTAGTATTTTTACAGTTTCAGGACTTAAGTTTGACATTTATTTTGAGTTGACTTCTGAGTATAATGAAACAGGAACTAGTTTCTTTCTTCTGCATTCAGATATCCAGTTTTCTCAGAATCAAATAATTTATTAAAGAAACTTATTATTTTTATTGTATATTTTTGGGATCCTCATCGAAAAACAATAGACCATAAGTGTATTGATTTATTTCTGAGTTTTCAATTCTGTGGCATTGGTCCATGTTTCTATTTGTATACCATTACTGGGTTGTTTAATTACCATGACTTTGTGATAAAGTGTGACCTCAAGTAATGTGATATCTGCTATTTTTCTTTACTCATGATTGCTTTGGATTTTAAGGATCTTTTGTGTTACTACGTGAATTTTTTAAATAGGTTTTTTTTTCATTTTTATGAAGAATCACATTAGAATTTTGGTAGAGGTTGCATTGAATCTGTAAATCACTTTGGGTAGTATGGATATTTCAACAAATATTTTTCTAACTTATAAGCATGGACTATTTTCCCATTTGTTTGCATTCTTCAATTTCATTCATCAACATTTAATAGTTTTCCATGTACAGATCTTTTATTTCATTCACAAAATTTATTTCTCAATATATTTTCTTTCTTGTAGTTATTTCAAATAAAATTACTTTGTTGATTTCTTTTTCTAGTACTTCCTTCATTGTAAGGAAATACTACTGATTCTTCTGTTTCATTGGGTATTCCACAATACTACTCAGTTTATAAGATCTAACAGGCTGGGGCTATAGATCAGTGGCAGAGTGCTTGCCTCACATATGTGAGGCACTGGGTTCAAGCCTCAGCACCATATAAAAGTAAACAAATAAAATAAAGGTATAAAAAAAAATCTAACAATTTTTTCCTGGCTTTCCAATTCTTAGACCATGCACTTCAAAAAACTTGTCAATAAATTTTTTTCTCTTCTTTCTTTCAGATGTAATTCTTCACCCAATCTCGTGCCAGATTTATATCCCAGGAATATATGTCATAAAACCTGGGACCCTTATCTTTAAAATGTAATGATCAAGAAAGAGAGCACCACTGTCTACCAGTTCCTTTTGAAAGTAATAACCTAAATTTAATAAGCACCAGTGAGCAATCACAGCTCACGTCGATCACGTTGATTGTCCTCCCACATCACCCCCAATACCTTTTCATTTGCTCACTGGTGCTTAATAGTCCTTCTACCTTTTCTTTCCATAGAATTGAATTCCATATCTTTTCAATATAGCAAAAGTCTCCAGTAATGTCTTTCTTGCCTGTTTAACTCTGGTTCAACTTTCCACTCACATTTCTAACTTTTATATGCATGTTTTTAGGATGGCTAAAAGCTCTTTCTCATAAACGGGTTGTTCCCAGCACTGTAGCTAAATTGCTACTGAAAATTATTTTCCCCACTCAATGAATCCCTTTGTTCCCCTCTAGGGACTGAGGAACTCATTTAACTGCTAAGGTTGTTCGGGATATGTAAAGAGCATTTCTACTCTCACAAAAAATACATTACACATGCCACCATCGATTCTCTGAAAAATAGAATAGGCCAAATACAATTCTTAAATGCAAACTGGCCAGACTATGGGGAACTCAACTGATTTTGGCAAAAGTGTTACTTTATTTATACCTGATGATACTTTTACCTTCCTGATTAAAACCAATTATCCACTTATAAAATGACTGTGACACCAATAAATATCACTATACCTTCTGTGTCTTAAAGAACGCTACTGTGATCCAACCTGATATCTTTAAGTACTGCTAAGTTCTTATTAAATATGGCCATACTTACCACTCACTAGTCAAATCTCTACGTTCTAGGTGTACATACTCGTGTTGTCCAATAAAAAGGTATTTCCATTATACCTATATCTACTAAAATTTAGTCTCATCACTGAGTTAGACAGTAACTTTTAAATTTTATACTTCATTCCTTTATCTCAGATCATCACTCTAGAATAATTTTCTTGCTAATTTAGACAGTAGACATGCCTGTAATATAAAGCTATAAAAACATACTCATTTTTGATAATCTAAACATCTTTGTGTATTTTCTTTAAATGTGATTTTATTATATGCAAACCCTAAATTTTCTTTACTTTTTGAAGATATTTCCACATTTTTTTCTGGATTATACTGTGGATACTCATAAATCTAGAATCTTAATGAATTTTTTAGATTATCTCATTTATTTTTGCATGATTTAGACCCTTTTATTTTTGGTATTTATCCTGGAAAAAATATTCCAAATTCCTGATTCTGTAGGTTTATTTTTTTCTTTGAACAAGAACACTTTTATTCTCTTTACAGGAATAGAATCTTATATAGCTTACATACCAATAACAAGTGTGTTCACTCTTCAACTATATATTGTTATTAAAATAAGTTATAAATTATCAAATTATTTAGACTATGCATTTCATATTTCTTAAAATCTACTATATGGTCACTTAAGAAATAAAATTTAGGCAAGATAGTTTGTTTCTATGTATGAGCTTTTCTCAAGTTAAAAACATTTCATGTTAAATATTCAAAATAGATTATGTTTTACCTCCGGTTTATCATTGGGATGACTTTATCAATTGTGTAATAGTATTCATTCTATATTGACTTCTCTGTGTTTAGAACATATTCATAACTTTGCCTCTAATTATAAGTTTGCATAAAGGACAGAGGAGACAGCTTGGTATTTACTTTTCACTGTTCTATGATGGATCATAGTTTGTTTATTGGGTATATTCCTCTATGACCAGAGTTACATTTGAGTCGCCCCACTTACCTGCATTTAACATTTACTACTGTCTGGTAACTTGAAATCTTTCCTATATCTGGGTATGCAAATAGCTTCCAGATATTACATTACCTTAAGAGTTTCAGCATCCATTTTCATTACACTAACCTCTGTAACTACGTCTCTGAATATTTATTAAATTATCTAAATACAGCTTTTGATTATGTCATCTATTTCCTGTCAAGCCTGAAAAATTAATAATTAGGCTAACTGAATTTTCAGCAAGATTACATTAGATTAATTTAGTATTTTACCAATTACATAATGCTGTGTGATTGGACATAGTAGAGTAAATGGTTATGAGGATTTTCTTCCTACTTGAAATATTAGGAGGAAATACGACAAAGACATCTCACACACATTTTTCCTTTTCATCTTAAGATTCTTCAACATGAAACAGCTAAAATCTGAGGATAGACAAAATACCCTAAGCCTAGAAACAAGTGTGGCTGCTAGTTTTACTTTAATATCTTTAGCATGGAATTTAAAACAAATATGCTTCTTCAACTCTGTCCTAATAAAGACATATGTACTCTGCACAGCTAGAAAGTACTTTAGAATGAACTTTTAATAAGTATTCTCTCTATAAAAATCACACATCTTCTCTGAAGGAAAACTGAATTTTTAACTGATTGGAATCTTCTACTATGAGGGCATAGTTCAGGAAGTAGTAAAGTATCTATTACCAGTTTTTATTGGTTGTTTTTGCATATGTGATACTATTTTTTATTCTTTATAAAAATTCCAGTTTATTGTGAAGCCCTAAATTCTATTTCTCAATGAGACCAAGTTAGAAAAATTTTAAACTAACTACAGATAAATGAAATTATTTAGCAAGTGCTTCTGAATGCCCAATGTTGGAGAGAGCAGTGAAGATCAATTTCCTTCAAGATTGTAGGAGAGATTGGAAGTACATGTTCATTTTCTCTACGTTGAACCATTATTTGAGAACACAGAGAATTAAGTTTTATTGATTTATTTTATTTATTTTTTATTTTGTATTATTTAATTTTATTTATTTGACCAAAACTACATTAATAATTGTACTTATTCTCTGATACTGTTACGGTTTGGATAGGATGTGTCTCCCAAAAGCTGTTAATGTGTTAATGTGTTAATGTAGGAATGTGTTAATGTAGGAATGTTCAGAGATATGATGATGACCTCATGGGAACTGTGAGCTAGTCAGTTTGAGTGAACTAACTGGCTGGTAACTGTAGGCAGTTGGGTGTGGCTGGAGGAGATGGGTCACTGGGAGCGTGCCATGGAAGGGTTCATTGTCCCTTGTCCTTGACCTTTTTCTGCTTCCCAGCTGCCATGAGGCGAGCAGTACTCTTTTGCTAGAGCCTTCCTTCATGATGCTCTGCTTCACATTAGGCCAAAGTGAATGGAATAGGCTGACCATGGACTGAGTATCTGAAACCATGAGCTTCAAATAAACTTTTCCTAGTCTAAGTTGTTCTTCTCAGTCATTTTAGTCACAACAATGAAGAGCTGACTGACACAGATATAAATCAATAAAGATAATTTATTCTGTATCTTTACCTGATAATACATTATTCTAAGAAAACATTAGAAAAGATTAATTAGGAGTCATGATGACATGAAAACTTAAAGAATTATCAAAAATATATATTCATAAAATACAAGTTTTATCATCATTCACTGAAAGTGACTACATAACTATATAAATAAAACGTAGTTTCCTGTGGAGTCTCAGTATTTGCAGGTTTATAGTATGTTAACATTTTTAAATATTATTTTCTTAATTCCTAGGTTGGTGATGACATTTGTAATGAGCTCTTTTATTTTTATATTTAATGGGTTAAATGTCACAGTCACAGATGTGTGTTGCCACTTTTCCTAAATGAAATTTAACAGCAGCAGCAGCAGTTATTTCTAAATGGTATTGATCAAATGCCAGAAATATATGAAAGAGGAGAGGCAAAGGAAATAGAAATGAAAACAGAATGAGGAAGATTAGTAAGAGTATGTGACACCAACCTCGCGATTCTTAATTAAATGTAGGCGTCACATTGGATCTCCGGAAGATAGAGGGATTATATTTTCTTTTTTCTATATCCTTTATTTTCCCACTTCTCTCTTTTACTTTTCATTACAGTGTTTTCTGCCTTGTTTTTTTTTTTTTTTTTAATTGTCTTCCTCTTTTTAAATAAAATGTCTCTAAAGCCTCCAGTTATTTCTCCCAAAGGTATTTCACTCCTTTCCCAGGCTCTGTTCTGACACCTATGCTCAATTTTCTCCTTGATGTTTCTGGCTCACAAAATTCACTAGGTGCTTCTGCTGAGACTCACACTTCCCTTAGATGAAACCCACTTCAAATCGGTGGTGAAATCTCCCCAAGTCTTTTTCCATTATAACTCCCTTTTCTTGAACTTATTTTCTCCAAGTTTCTAGAATTGCTTCATTATAACATGCTTTTCTCAGATTTCTTCTCTACAAAATTCAAAAATTATTATCAGCTTTAAAATAAAGTAAAACAATGTTATTTTACATCTTTTTTGTTTTTTCAAACCATGAATGAAAGCTAGAATATCTAAGTTGTCCAAAATTGCACTAATTTGTTCAAAAAGGCATTGTCTATATTGGCATTCCTTCCAGCTGACCAAATTCCAGGTTCTTTTAATGAATTAAAGTCACATTTGACTGTCAAAGTCAGTTGAGTAACTGACTAGTTAGAAAATAAATTTTTGCACAGTATGATAAGAAGACACTTACTGGACAGTGTTGTTCTCAAAAATATTATTTTCACCAAATGTGTGGTCTTTGTATGAGTGCATATGGCAAGGATTTCTATGTGCCTGAAATAGAAGTAAGAAACAAATGATGGGAAAATTTAAGAAAAACTAATCCCTGCAGTGCACATTGAGTCATAAGAGAATTTCAAAAAGACCAGAGACACATAGTAGAATAATAAATGTGAACGTGCTCTCCCAAGACAACTATGCCTTTAATGAATAAAACAAAATTGACTCATCCTTTTGATTCAAGACTTCAAATATAGTTAACAATCATAGTAGTAGTCCATAGCTCTTAGGCACACCTTCCATGAAATTGCCCTTAATCTATCCCTATAATATACTTTCTTGTGTCTAGAATTTTCTTTTTTTGGTCTTTTTGTTTTGTTTTTAATTCATTAGTTCTTTCTTAAATTTGAGTTTCCTTCCCACTATTTAAATTGTCAGCATTATATTTTAAAATTGGCTATGTTTACATATCATCCTCACATAATTACAAATATTGGAGTTAATGGTTTAGTTTACTAGTCCTATCATAGAGTCGGTTATGTCAACCTAAATCTATTATCAAGTAGAATTGGTATATTTAAAATCAGGGTGTGAGCTAGTCCCAAAGCCAGTAGTCATTTATATTTCTAGAGAGTCCACATTCTTATGACAAGTTTTGTCAACTTAATGTGGCAAGGCTATGTTACATACTTATTTAGTGATAAAACAGCTAGATTTTGCTCTGAAGGTATCTTGTAAGGTGTTTAAAATCTACAGTGAAATGATTTTAAGTAAGATTACTTTTAATAAAGCAGTTGAACAAAAATATCAATTGTGTACAATTCGTGTACAATTAAAATGTATCAATAAAAACAATGTGTTTGATTTTCATCCAATTAGTTGAATGCTTTTAAGAGCAAAAAGGTACATTTCCAGAGAAAAGATTTATTTTAAGGAATGGGCTTATGGGATTGTGGGGCTGGCAAGGTGGAAATTCTTAGGTCAGCTTCAGACCTCAGCCAGGAATTAAGTCTGTATTCTTGAAGCAGAAATTCTTCTTTTCCAGAAATCACAGTTTTGTGCTCTTAGGGTTTTTCAGCTAATTATTATTATTATTTTTTTGTTTCCAGGAGAGCTCTGACCAATATCTATTTCCAATGTTCCAACTTTTGTAGCACTGGTGTTATACAATGGGATGGAAATGGTTATAAGGCCATCTTTTTTCTCCTTTTACTGTGAAATCTTATCTGGAATAAAAAGTATGTAGCTCAATACATTTTGCATACAAGTAAATGACAGAATTCCTGGTAAACAAATGAATACCATTTTTTAACTTATGGAATAAATTTTCACAGTAGATTGTACTTCATTTATCCAATACCTCCGCTATTGGGGCAAGGCTTTCTGGAAAAATCTTACTGTAGTAATGGAATGACCTAATTTTTTAATAGTAATATTTAATAACAGACATTTAACTCTTTGCACCAGCTTGGAATCTTACATTATAATCTAGGTCCAAGTGCTCTTAGACCCAATTGGTCCCAATGAAAGAACAGACTGGGGAGATGAAATTGCAAGTCTTATTTTTCTCTCTTTTCACTTATGGTTTGGAGTTATTTGTTCTAACAAATATATAAAGTGTGAGACTAGTGAATCTCTGATTTATCTTGATTCAAATATCCAATAATTTGGGATTCAGAAACCCAATTCTTTAGATTAATTTGCACATTTTTTAATGTAAAGACAAGTGTATATGAGAAAACTTAAAGTCCCTGCAATTCTATTTTAATATATAATTCTGCATTAGAATTAATATATCCTGGGCTGGGGTTGTAGTTCAGTGGTAGAGTGCTTGCCTAGCATGTGTGAGGCACTCCATTCAATTCTCAGCACACATATAAATATAAATAAAATAAAGTTTCAATGACACTAAATGTTTTTTTTAAAGTATATCCTCACTTCTCTTGTTCTACTATAATCTATCTATTCTAGAGCCAATATTTTGATGAAGTTATATAATTATTTAATAATAAACTTTTCAGGCTCCTTCTTTTACTTTTTCATATTCTTTTTATTTTAAAGAAAAAATTTCATCTGGTCAAAAAAATATACAGATAATGTTATACCTAACAGAGAAATCTTGATGAATTTTTTTAGAAGATAGAAACAAGAAAAAAATTCCGACCAACACAGCAACTGTGGAACATAAAAACAGAAATTCTAGTGAACATAATAACTGGAAAACAATAGGTAAGAGAAAGATTGGAAGGAAAGAGGTAACTCTCATTATAGAAGATACGCAATTTCTAAATTAATCAGTCAATATAATGAAAACAAAAACTTTTTTACAGTAGAAAGAGGGATCAGGAGTTGCAGGATAAAAGAAAATGAGCATGTGGAACTAAATACCAGTGCAGGCAGAAGAAAGATGGTGGAGCTGGAGTGGGAAGCACCATGAATTTGTCTCTTCACTTACATAATTGCATTGGCAAAGTTATCTGAGGTAACACTTTTCACACTCTGCACTCAAGTCTTGAATTATAAATTTCTGTCAATTTTGGCCAATTGATTTTTAGCACAGTAGTAACTACCCATCTCCTATTCTCTAGTCCCAAGGCATGCAATTGTGTCTATATTCCTATAGTGCCAAACACACAGCTTGTGGGAGGAAGAATGGGCAAAGAGCACTCTGCCCTTCCAAAATAAGAGGGGCATTAAGACATTTTCAGATAACCAAACTTGAGAGTAGAACTAAATAAGTGGAGAGTTATTCCATGTTCATGAATAGAAGAACTCAATATTTACCAAGATGTCAGCTATTCCCAACTTGATCTATAGATTCATTGCAATCTCAATCAAAATCTCAACAAGGTATCAAAGAACAAATTCTTACACTACCCAACTTCATTATTTACTGTGACACTAGAGTGATAAAAAGAGTGTGGCGTTTGTTAAATAATGGATGAATACATCAATGGAATAGAGTAGAGGGCCCAGAAATAGACTGGCTTTAATATAGTTGACTGATCTTTGAAAAAGGAGCAAAGGTAATAAAATGGAGAAATGATAGTTTGAAAAAAGCTTGATTCTGGAGTTCCTGCACATGCACATGTTAAATATGAACCTAGATGCAAATTATAAGAGACTCAAAAATTATTTTTTTTTCTTTTGAAAATCCTTTAATCTTTTTAGGCTACCAATACCATTTAAATGATGAATGTAAGAAAATGAAACTTCACAAAGAAATCATCCCACTGTGTTCTGAAATCCTTAAACCAAAACTCTTATACAAGAGTTTAACATCAAGCCCACCCAGCCCCCACACCGAGGTCGGATGCCATCGCTGGGCCTGCCTGCCTACCCCCCTACTGCTGAGGGACACTGCACTTGCCTCTATGCTGACTCAGCACACCCTCTCTGGGGCTCCCCAGCTTCTTTGGAGGCTGGTGCAAGCATTTTGAATTATTCCTGAGGGTGTGGCCATCATCATCATTGGAAGGGCAGCTCCCTTCCTGAGACACCTACAGGAGACTGGAGGCCGTTTGTCAGGACTCAGAATTCAAGAAGAGGTATTGAGAGACTCAGGACCAACTCAGAGTCGCCAGGTAAGTCTCTCCCACTGAGCAAGGCTTCCGGGATGGGGCACTAGTCCTGGAACACAGAGAACTTCATGGAGTAGAGTTGCCCAGTGAGACTCCCCTGTTGGAGTCATGAATCCGGACAACTAGGAGGACTGTAGAGAAGGACTGCCCAGTGAGAGGCTTTGGCACAGAGCGAGGGTCCCAGACCCAGGCGGCAGTACCAGACGGCAGGAAACTTCTTGGAGGAGGGCTTTCCAACAAGAGACTTCAGTGCAGGGGGAGGCTCCCTGGCCCAGGCAGTAGGTTTAGTCCCCAGGGAATGTCGCAGAGGAGAGCTGCCGAGCGAGAGACTCACTTGAAGGGCGAGGCTTCCTGGCCCAGGTAGGTCTGGACCCCTGGAAACAACACAGAGGAGAGCTGCCCAGCCCAGGTGGTAGATCAGGACTGATGGGAACTTCTCAGAGGAGAGCTGCCCGGTGAGACTCCCCCACCAGGTAAGTCTTCCCCGCCAGGTGACACTTTCCCACCAGGAAAGTAGAACCAGA
This sequence comes from Sciurus vulgaris, assembly GCF_902686455.1. Classification (NCBI taxonomy): domain Eukaryota; kingdom Metazoa; phylum Chordata; class Mammalia; order Rodentia; family Sciuridae; genus Sciurus; species Sciurus vulgaris. Next base: position 163,872,589 of record NC_136464.1, read on the forward strand.
GACACAGGCCCAGAACAGCCAAGCCCCAACCTGCAGTCTAGTCCCCCTTTGGCTGACAAGTGGAGGCACCTCTCCCCACTAGCAGGGAATATACCCCACCTGAGGCCACCACCTATAGAGGGGAATCTTCCTTGTGGAGCACTGAATTATCAAGTTCCTTCAAGACTTCAGGCTACTGAAGGTTAGAATTTGAGTTATTGGAAATCTACAGGGACACTATAAGTAAACAGAGGAAATCTGCACTATCTCAGAGTTTCACTACTAGAGGGGTAGATACTTGACCAATATGAGAAAACAAGGGAAGAAAATGTCCCCCAAAAACCTAGATGCTACATCAATAATATCCAATGACAGCATGGGAGAAGAAATGTCAGAAAGGGAGTTCAGAATGTGCATAATTAAAATGATCAGAGAAGCAAACGATGAAAAGAGAGAGCAAATACAGGCTTTGAAAGATTGCACCAAGCAACAGTTAAAAGAGCAAATGTGGGAAGCAAAAGATCATTTCAATAGAAATACTAAAAAAAAATACTTTAAATGAAGAAAACAATAAACCAAATTAAAAACTCCATAGAAAACATAACCAATAGGATAGAACACCTGGAAGACAGAACCTCAAATATTGAAGACAAAATATTTAATCTTGAAAACAAAGTTGACCAAACAGAGAAGATGGTAAGAAATCATGAACAGAATCTACAAGAATTGTGGGATATCATGAAAAGGCCAAATTTAAGAATTATTGGGATTCAGGAAGGCATGGAGAAATAAATCCAAAGGAATGAACAATCTATTCAAGAAATAATTTCAGAAAATTTCCCAAATCTGATGAATGAAATGGAAAATCAAGGACAAGAGGCTTATAGGACTCTAAATATACAAAATTACAACAGACCCACACCAAGGCACATTATAATGAAAATACCTGTTATACAAAATAAAGATAGAATTTTAAAGGCTGTGAGAGAAAAGGATGAAATTATACTTAGGGGGAAACCAATTCGCATATCAGCAGACTTTTCAACCCAGTCTCTGAAAGCTTGAAGGGCCTGGAACAACATTTTTCAAGCTCTGAAAGAAAAGAGATGCCAACCAAGAATCTCATACCCAGCAAAACTTACCTTCAGATTTCACAATGAAATAAACTCCTTCTGTGATAAAGAAAAGCTAAAAGAATTTACAAAAAGAAATCTGACACTACAGAACATTCTCAGCAAAATATTCCATGAGGAAGATATGAAAAACAATGATGTAAATCAGCAAAGGGAGGAACTAGCCTAAAGGAATAGCCAAATAAAGGAGAAACCAAGTTGTGTCAACAAACAAAAGTGAGCCAAATGACCAGGAATACAAATCATATCGCAATAATAACCCTGAATGTTTATGGCCTAAACTCATCAATCAAAAGACATAGACTGGCAGATTGGATTTAAAAAAAGATCCCACCATAGGCTGCCTGCAAGAGACTCATCTCATAGAAAGAGATACCCATAGACTAAAGGTGAAAGGATGGGAAGAAACATACCATGCACATGGACTCAGAAAAAAAGCTGGAGTACCCATCCTCATATCAGATAGTGTGGACTTCAAGCCAAAACTAGTCAGAAGGGATAAAGAAGGACATTTCATACTGCTTAAGGGAAGCATAAATCAGCAAGACTTAACAATCATATATATTTGTGCCCAAACAGTGGCCCATCCTTGTACGTCAAACAAATTCTTCTCAATTCCAGGAGTGAAATAGACCATAAAACAATAATACTAAGTGATTTTAACATACCTCTTTCACCCCTGGACAGATCTTCCAAACAAAAATTGAACAAAGAAACCATAGATCTAAATATCACAAACAATAATTTAGACTTATCGGACATATACAGAATATACCATCCAACAAAGAGTGAATACCCTTTCTTCTCAGCAGCACATGGATCCTTCTCTAAAATAGTCCATATATTATGCCACAAAGCTACTGGTAGCAAATACAAGAAGATAGAGATACTACCTTGTACTCTATCAGATCATAATGGATTGAAATTAGAAATAAATGACAGAATAAAAAACAGAAACTACTCCAACGCCTGGAGATTAAATAATATGCTATTAAATGATGAATGGATAACAGAAGAAAGACATCAAGGAGGAAATAAAAAATTCTTAGAGGCAAACGAGAACAAAGATACATCATATCAAAATCTCTGGGACACTATGAAAGCAGTACTTAGAGGAAATTTATTTCATGGAGTGCATTCAATAAAAGAAGAAAAGATCAGCAAATAAACACCTAACACTACAGCTCAAAGCTCTAGAAAAAGAATAGAGCAACAACAAAAGTAGTAGAAGACAGGAAATAGTTAAAATCAGAACTGAAATCAATGAAGTTGAAACAAAAGAAACAAAATAATTGACAAAATAAATAGTTGGTTCTTTGAAAAAAATGAACAAAATTAATAAACCCTTAGCCACACTAACAAAGAGAAGGAGAAAGAAAACTCAATTTACTAAAATTCAGAATGAACAAGGAAATATCACAACAGACACGAGTGAAATACAAAACATAATTAGAAGCTATTTTGAAAATCTGTACTTCAACAAAATTGAAAATCTTGAAGACATCAACAGTTTTCTAGAGACATATGAATTACCTAAACTGAACCAGGAGGACATACACAATTTGAATACATCAATTTCAAGCAATGAAATAGAAGAAGTCATCAAAAGCCTACCAACAAAGAAAAGTCCAGGACCAGATGGGTTCTTAGCCAAGTTCTACAAAACCTTTAAAGAAGAGCTCATTCCAATGCTCCTCAAAGTATTCCATGAAATAGAAGAGGAGGGAACCTTCCCAAACTCATTCTGTGAAGCCAGTATCACTCTGATACCTAAACCAGACAGAGACACACCGAGGAAAGAAAATTTCAGACCAATATCCTTAATGAACATCGATGCAAAAAATTCTTAACAAAATCATAGGAAATCACATACAAAAATATATTTAAAAGATAGTGCACCACGATCAAGTAGGTTTAATCCAAGGGATGCAAGGTTGGTTCAACATCTGGAAATCAATAAATGTAATTCACCATATTAACAGACTTTAGGTCAAGAATCACATGATTATTGCTATAGATGCAGAAAAAGCATTTGACAAAATAGACACCCCTTCATGCTCAAAACACTAGAAAATAGGGATAGTGGGAACATTCCTTAATATTGCGAAGGACATCTATGCTAAGCCCATGGCCAATATCATTCTGAATGATGAAAAACTGAAAGCATTCCCCCTAAAAACTGGAACAAGGCAGGGATGCCCTCTTTCACCACTGCTATTCAACATTATCCTCAAATTCTAGCAGAGCAATTAGACAGACCAAAGAAATTAAAGGGATACGAAGAGGAAAAGAAGAACTCAACTTGTCCCAATTTGCTGATGACATGATTATATATTTAGAGGAACCTGGAAATTCCACCAGAAAACTTTAGAACTCATAAGTGAATTCAGTAAAGTAGCAGGATATAAGATCAATGCTCGTAAATCTAATGCATTTTTATTCATAAGTGATGAATCCTCAGAAAGAGAAGTTAGGAAAACTGCCTCATTCACAATAGCTTTGAAAAAAATAAAACACTTGGGAATCAATCTCACAAAAGAGGTGAAAGACCTCTACAATGATAACTACAGAACACTAAAGAAAGAAATGAAAGAAAACCTTAGAAGATGGAAAGATCTCCCATGTTCTTGGATAGGCAGAATTAATATTGTCAAAATGGCCATACTACCTAAAGTGCTATACAGATTAAATGCAATTCCAATTAAAATCCCAATGACGTACCTCACAGAAATAGAGCAAGCAGTTATGAAATTCATCTGGAAGAATAAGAAACCCAGAATAGCTAAAGCAATCCTTAGCAGGAAGAGTGATGCAGGGAGTATCACAATACCAGATCTTCAACTCTATTACAAAGCAATAAAACGGCATAGTATTGGCACCAAAATAGACAGATTAATGGTACAGAATAGAGGACATGGACACAAACCCTAATAAACACAGTTTTCTCCTACTAGAGTTGCCAAAAACATGCAATGGAGAAAAGATAGCCTCTTCAACAAATGGTGCAGGGAAAACTGGAAATCTGTATGCAACAGAATGAAACTAAACCCCTATCTCTCACCCTGCAAAAAAATCAACTCAAAATGGATCAAGGACCTCGGAATCAGACCAGAGACCCTGCATCTTATAGAAGAAAAAGTAGGTCCAAATCTTCAACATGTTGGCTTAGGATCACACTTCCTTAACAGGACTCCCATAGCACGAGAAATAAAAGCAAGAATCAATAACTGGGATAGATTCAAAGTGAAAAGTTTTCTCTTAGCAAAGGAAACTATTAACACTGTGAAGAGAGATCCTACAGAGTGGGATACAATTTTTGCCACTCATACTTCAAGAGCACTAATTTCCAGAATACATAAAGAACTCAAAAAACTCTACACCAAGAATACAAATAGCCTAATCAACAAATGGGCTAGGAAATGAACAGACACTTCACAGAAGAAGATCTACAAGCATCAACAGATACATGAAAAAATGTTTGACATCTCTAGTAATAAGAGAAATGCAAATCAAAACTACCCTAATATTCCATCTCACCCTAATTAGAATGGTGATCATCAAGAATACAAGCAACAATAGGTGTTGGAGAGGATGTGGGGGAAAAAGTACACTCATACTTTGCTGGTGGGGTTGCAAATTAGTGCTTCCACTCTGGAAAACAGTATGGAGATTCCTCAGAAAGCTTGAAATGGAACCACCATTTGACCCAGCTATCCCACTCCTTGGCCTATACCCAAAGGACTTAAAATCAGCATACTACAGTGATGTAGCCACATCAATGTTCATAGCTGCTCAATTCACAATAGCCAGATTGTGGAACCAACCTATATGCCCTTCAGTTGATGAATGGATAAAGAAACTGTGGTGTATATATACAATGGAATATTACTCAGCCATAAAGAATAATAAAATAATAGCATTTGCAGGCAAATGGATGAAATTGGAGAATATCATGCTAAATGAGATAAGCCATACTCAAAAACCAAAGGACGAAAGATCTCACTGCTAAGTGGATGATGATACATAATGGGGGGTGGGAAGGAGGCAAGAATGGGGGAAGGAGGGGCTGTATAGAGGGAAAAGAGGGGTGGAGAGGTGGGGGGAAGGAGAAAAAATAATGAATCAAACACCATTACCCTATGTAGATGTATGATTACACAAATGGTATGCCTCTTCTTCATGTACAACCAGAGAAACAAGTTGTATCCCATTTGTTTACAATAAAAAAATAAATAAAAACAGAGTTTAACATCAATATTCTTCAGTGCAGAATGTAACATCCTCTCCTTTATGCTCTCATAAGTGCACATTGTGTATCACCTACTGTAAGTACTGCTGAATTATAATCCTGATTGTATTCTTCCCTAGCATTTCTGCAGCTTATTTGGAAACTAGGATCCTATCTTGACTTATTCACTTTCAAATATTTGGAACCTAGCACAAAAAAGGACCATAGAATCAGGCAACATTCTATTAAAGTGTTGTAAATCATGTAGATAGAAGCTATGTATACCAAAGCAGAATATAAGAAATGTCAGTGGTAAGAAAATCTCGTTTCTACACATTCTTCAACTCATCAAGGTATTTGTAACCTTTGTATCAAAGCTATTTTTCTATCAGTTCTGCCTTCTAAATGTGTTCACTATGGAAAGAGACGGCATCAATAAGGTGTCCCCATGTTCTCAACTAAAAGGTTAGGCCAAAACCAGGCATGTAGGTATTTGCTGAATCTGTCAATGGAAAACAACTTGGCACAGTAAATGTAGGTGTGATAAAATCATATACTTTAAGGTCTGTATGTCTGTGTATATTCATGTATAAGCTTACATGTCTATACATATGTGCATATATATATGTACGCACACATATACATATATATACAAATATGCATATACAAATAATATATATGCACATATGAAGAACTCAAACTATTACTATTTGCTGATGACATGATTATATATTTAGAGGAGCCAAAAATTCCACCAGAAAACTTCTAGAACTCATAAATAAATTCAGCAAAGTAGCAAGATATAAAATCAACACTCATAAATGTAATGCATTTTTATTTATAAGTAGTGAATCTTCTGAACAAGAAATTCAGAAAACTACCCTATTCATAAAAGCCTCAAAAAAATACTTGGGAATAAATCTAACCAAAGAGGTGAAAGACCTTTACAATGAAAATACAGAACACTAAAGAAAGAAATTGAAGAAAACCTTAGAAGATGGAAAGATCTTCCATGTTCTTGAATAGGCAGAATCAATATGTCAAAATGGCCATATTATCAAAATCGCTAAACAAATTCAATGCAATTCCAATTAAAATCCCAATGATGTATCTCATAGAAATAGAGATAGCAATCATGAAATTCATTTGGAAAAATAAGAGACCCAGAATAGCTCAAGCAATCCTTAGCAGGAAGAGTGATGCAGGAGATACCACAATACCAGACCTTCAACTATCCTACAGAGCAATAGTAACAAAAACGGCATAGTATTGGCACCAAAATAGACAGGTAAACTAATGGTACAGAATAGAGGACAGAGAGACAAGCTCACATAAATACAATTTTCTCACACTAGACAAAGGAGCCAGAAACATACAATGGAGAAAAGATAGCCTCTTCAACAAATGGTGCTGGAAAAACTGGAAATACATATGCAAAAATTATTTCTAAATGGATCACAGACCTAAAAGTAAGATACAAAGCTATACAATTCCCAGGATATGACAGCCAAGAAAATTATGTGACTTTGGATATGAAAGGGCTTTTTAGAGTACCAGAGGTATGATCCATGAAAACATGATAAATTGGACTTTATTATAATTCAAAGGCTTTGGCTCTGTAGAAGATAGTCTGAAGAGAATGAGAAGATAACCCACAGTTTGGCAGAAATATTTGCAAAATATACATTTTTTTGTAGCATGTGGCACTGGAGATTGAACCCAGGAGTGCTTTGCCACTGAGCTACATCTCCAGTCCTTTTAAAAATTTTTAATTAGCAAATTATATCTGTACATAATATCTGGGTTCATTTTGACATAATCATACAACATGGATTACAATTTGCTGCAATTTAGTCCCCAGTATATATCCTTTATTTATATCACCTTCCTCTACTGGTCTTTCATTTATCATTTCTTAAAATCATTTTTTAAATTACTGTTTTATGGTTATACATAAAGGGGAAATTCACTGTGCTATATTCATATATGTACATAGCAATTGAATTGCAAGAAAGTAGAAGAGAGATCAGTGGAGTAGAGGAAGGAGATAAATTAGAAAGAGAAGGAATGGGAATAGTGAGGAACGGTGGAATGAAATCGTTTAATATTTTTTAAAAATATGCATTTTAGTATTCAGGTCCTCTGTCTAAAATTCTTTAATGCATTTTGAGTTAATCTGGTTATTGGTTAAAATTCAATTCTGCTATAAATTATTTTAAGACTGAATGAATAGATCAGAAAATTTAGAATAATTATTTAATTATGCAACATTTTCACTTATGAATATCTTGTATGTATTTTGAAATGCCTACAGATTTTCAGTTTTCTATGTTTTTTTTTTTTTACTTGTTGAATGATAATGAATGGATTAAAGGGTTATATTTATAAAACTTCCACTTAGGTTGAATTTTACAAATACTTTTCCTAAGTAGTGATTATATGTTATTTTTATAGAACTTATGTGTATTAAATAAAACAGATCTATTCAAAATCAATATATATTTTGTATGGCAGAGTTGAGTAACAAACTATCTCTTGTTGAATATTTTCTTCATATTTCTGCAAGTTAAAAAAAAGACCAAATTTTGTGTTTCATTCGGAACTTTAGCCACTGAAATTATTGCTTATGGTTTTGCAGATATTTATCATTTATTTCATGAAATAGAGATATAATTGCCAAAGAATTATAGTAGCAGTAATAAATGAAATGGAAAAATTCTGAAATTTATTTTACTGAAGTCTATGGTGTGACTATAACAGTCAAGTTTATTGATGTTCCTGCAGTGACTACATGAATTATTTGTTATAATTATTCAGACACCAGGATAAAACCAATGTGGTGTGTTGTTTTTAACCATATGCTGTATGTTTGCATTTTTTGAAAAGGTTTCCATTAGAATATATAAATATGTACTTATATGTATAATATTATAGTTGAATATATGTTAAATGAATTTTCAGATTTCTATTAAAAAGTAAGCATGGATCTTTTAGCATTGTGAAATATCCCTTTTTGCTTAGTTGAGATTTTATCACGTCTTGTCACTATTCTATTCACAAAACAAAAATATTTTTTGTACAAAATATTATGTACAAAATAGAACCATGCAGACACTAGGGCAATAATATTAGTGTTGGTTATTAATCTTCTCAACAGCTTACAAATGAAATCAAACCATTCTTATTGGCAGAACACTCTCAAAATGTGCAACATATATTTCTAGAATATATAGCTAGAAAATTTTCTTCATATCAAGATTGGTGATTCATTTTGAAAAATTATAAATAAAATAAAAATAATCAAAAATCTATTTTTACTTCTGATCATGAATTGAATCAGTTTCTGCAACAGTCCCTGAAATAATAAAGTTATTCCTACAATAATATGTACTCCATTTATAGTTGTAACTATTTCTATTTGAGAAATGCAGTCAGTAATTACACCTGTATACATCACAGTATACAAAATTAATACATGAACTGAAGACCCTGCATCAACAATAAAATTTAAATTGCTTAGTCTGGTTTCAAGATATTTGTTGGAAATAGTTAAAGGAGTCAGTTTCTTCCTCCATATCATAGGTAAGATTTGGCATTTTTCTCAGTTGTAGTCAATGTTTTGATAGTTCTAGACTTAAAGACATGACAAGTTCAAATGCACCAAGTTATTGTCAGTTTACTAGCTCTTTAAAAGGGAAAATAAAAGAACTTTATGTGAAAAAAAAAAAACCAGAAAGTTTAGCCTTTGTTAAACATGATTTATTTTTTCCACATACAAAATGTTAGTTTTATTAAAATCTAATCATGGTCTATGAAACTTTTATGTTTCATGTGCTTGCCAAGCAAATTGGTAATCACTGTATATATAATTGCTCTTCAGACTCAACTAAGTACAGATATGTTTATTATTTTTAGATTATCAAAACATTGAATATATAAAATTATATCTACAACTATAGATTTTAATATGTTTAAGACATCAGAGAACTGTGTATGTATTCATTTATTTGTATTTACCTACAAGTCTTTTGAGGAAAGTATTAACTATTCTATAATTGTAGTTTTAATTCTGTACCAAGTAATAATAGCTTTTCTCATTTTTCAAAGATTTGGATCATGATCTTATTTTCAGCTGTGCTTTTGCTTTGGCAATCACAAATCCCTTGAACTCTTGGCCTTTCATGACTTGGCTGCCTTAATTCACTTCTTTTGCCTAGAAGTATTTTTTCATTTTGAGTTTTATTCAGATTTTTTTAAGAAATTCAGATATACAATATAACAACAGGACAGAACAAATTCTTTGCAAATTATCTAGGTACATAATTCCAATTTATTTTGTTTTATTTTACACTAAAATCTAGGTATAAATGTTGGGAAAACATTAAAAAGTAGAATAACATTATGATATAGTACATTTTCTTTGTCCCAGAAGCCATTCAAAGTGAGTAATTTTCCTCTAGTAAGCCACTTACTACAATAAACATGTCACTTATTTTTATACTTCTAAATTTGTATGTTGGGAAACTGAAGGACAGAGAGACTATTTTTCTTGGAAAATGCCATATAGCCACTAAATTCCATAGGAAGAGTCTAGCAAAATCATTTTCATTCAGAAATATTGACTTTAAAAATATTCAATAAAAATAAATTAGTATGCAATTTTTGTGACTGTGCAATAGAAAAAACATTAAGCAAGTCATAAAAAGCAAAAGTCACAAAGCATACTTTGCTAAACTTGGTTACATCAAAATTAAATATTCCAATTCACCATGAGCATTGTTAAAGACAAACAACAGACTGAGAGAAAACATTTGCCACATATTAAACCCAACAGAATTGATATAACTAATTCCTATAAAGCAAATGAATAAAATAAACTGAATTAAATAATTGAGAAACAATTATGAATGTGAGCCAAAGAAAAATAATAAAATGGTCAATAAAAATGTACATAATATTCACCATTTTTTAAGAAAACCACATGTTAAGACTAGTAATTGAAATGGCTTTATAGAAAATAGATGAAAAATACTATTAATATACAATTGTGTATAATTTATATCAGCAATTTTTCCATTTTGTTTGTTATCTAAATATTTGCCTTTATGTGTTCATGATAAAATATGTACCCTAATATCCAGGAAAATTTTTTTTTTCTAATAGGGAAAAAATTAAGAAGATATGTAGGTGTGCTATTAGAAAATGATCAAACAAATTTTGGACTGTTTTAGTCAGCTTTTATGCTGCTTTGATCCAAAGACCTGACAAGAACAATTAGAGGAAGAAAAGTTTACTTTGGGGGCTCCTGGTTGCAGATGTTTAAGTCCATAGAAGGCTGACTCCATTCCTTGGGGCTCAAGGTGCGGCAGAACATCATGGCAGAAGGGTCATAACATTACATCAGGAAGGAGGGAGGGAGGGAGCGGGGGGGGGGGAGAGAGAGAGAGAGAGAGAGATCTGCTCAACTAGTACAAAATATATACCCAAAGGCACACCCCCAAGGACTCACGTCCTCCAGCCATACCCTACCTATCTACAGTTACCATCCAGTTAAGCCCTATAAGTGGATTAACAACAATTAGGATAAGACTCTCATAACCATTCTTGCATTGTCTTACATAGGAGTTTTTGAGGGATACCTCAGATTTAAACCACAACAGATATGCTTGTATTATATAGTGCAAAACAGAAATGTATTCACATTATTATATATATACATACATGTAAAATTTTTCTATTTATTTGAAAAATACACCAAAATCATAGGATAGATTACATTTAAAATATAATATCAATTGTTCAAACAAAAGCACACATAAACACTAGTACTATAAATTTCCACATTCAAATGTGTGCACATGAGGGAAAAATTTGTAGATGTATACAGGAAACAGATCACAGCAATACCTAAATGGGGAAGAAGAAAAGGCTGAAATTAGTAGATATCAAAAGAGACTTTAGCTTGAAGTAGATCATTTTAATTGTATGATGAGCAATCACATTAATGGTATATTCAAGGTTAACATTTGAATAAAAATGACAAAAACATTCTCCATTACAAAAATACAATTTAATGATTTGAGAAGAAATTGATTTGGGTAGTAGATTATAGACATAATTGTACACCAAAATGTCATAATATGTGAAACCTGAACTATACAGCAGGGTGGCCTAAATATAGTGAAAGCAAAACTAACCACGAATGCAGTACACGGGAGTATTTGGAAATAAAAATTGGAGATAACAGATGAAAAAAAGATGGAAGAAGAGAGTTAGGTGGAGATCCCTGATCCGTCCTCAACACAGAAAGGAGGCAGTGAAGAAGAGCTGCCAAAGAGGTGGGTGACACAAGGAATTCTCTAAGACTCAATATTAGTCTGATCCTGGAGATTTTCTTTTGTTTCAATTTCATTGATTTCAGCTCTGATTTTAACTATTTCCTGTCTTCTTTTGGTGTTGTTGTGTTCTTTTTCTAGGGCTTTGAGCTATATTGTTAGGTCGTTTATTTGTTGATTTTTTTCTTCTTTTATTGAATGCGCTTCATGAAATAAATTTCCTCTAATTTCCTCTAAGTACTGCTTTCATAGTGTCCCAGAGATTTTGATATGATGTATCTTTGTTCTCCTTTACCTCTAAGAATTTTTAAATTTCCCCCCCGATGTCTTCTGTTATCCATTCATCATTCAATGGCATATTCTTTAATCTCCAGGTGTTGGAGTAGTTTCTGTTTTTTATTCTGTCATTTATTTCTAATTTCAATCCATTATGATCTGATAGAATACAAGGTAGTATCTCTATCTTCTTGTATTTGCTACCAGTAGCTTTGTGGCATAATATATGGACTATTTTAGAGAAGGATCCATGTGCTGCTGAGAAGAAAGTGTATTCACTCTTTGTTGGATGGTATATTCTGTATATGTCCTATTATAAGTCTAAATTATTGTTTGTGATATTTAGATCTATGGTTTCTTTGTTCAATTTTTGTTTGGAAGATCTGTCCAGGGGTGAAAGAGGTATGTTAAAATCACTTAGTATTATTGTTTTATGGTCTATTTCACTCCTGGAATTGAGAAGAATTTGTTTGACGTACAAGGATGGGCCACTGTTTGGGGCACAGATATTTGTGATTGTTATGTCTTGCTGATTTATGCTTCCATTAAGCAGTATGAAATGTCCTTCTTTATCCCTTCTTACTTTGGCTTGAAGTTCACATTATCTGATATGAGGATGGGTACTCCAGCTTTTTTTCTGAGTCCATGTGCATGGTATGTTTTTTCCCATCCTTTCACCTTTAGTCTATGGGTATCTCTTTCTATGAGATGAGTCTCTTGCAGGCAGCCTATGGTGGGATCTTTTTTTTTAATCCAATCTGCCAGTCTATGTCTTTTGATTGTTGAGTGTAGGCCATAAACATTCAGGGTTATTATTGAGATATGATCTGTATTCCTGGTCACTTGGCTCACTTTTGTTTGTTGACACAACTTGGTTTCTCCTTTATTTGGCTATTCCTTTAGGCTAGTTCCTCCCTTTGCTGATTTACATCATTGTTTTTCATATCTTCCTCTTGGAATATTTTGCTGAGAATGTTCTGTAGTGTCAGATTTCTTTTTGTAAATTCTTTTAGCTTTTCTTTATCATAGAAGGAGTTTATTTCATTGTGAAATCTGAAGGTAAGTTTTGCTGGGTGTAAGATTCTTGGTTGGCATCTCTTTTCTTTCAGAGCTTGAAAAATGTTGTTCTAGGCCCTTCAAGCTTTCAGAGACTGGGTTGAAAAGTCTGCTGATATGCGAATTGGTTTCCCCCTAAGTGTAATTTCATCCTTTTCTCTCACAGCCTTTAAAATTCTATCTTTATTTTGTATAACGGTATTTTCATTATAATGTGCCTTGGTGTGGGTCTGTTGTAATTTTGTATATTTGGAGTCCTATAAGCCTCTTGTCCTTGATTTTCCATTTCATTCATCAGATTTGGGAAATTTTCTGAAATTATTTCTTTAATAGATTGTTCATTCCTTTGGACTTATTTCTCCATGCCTTCCTGAATCCCAATAATTCTTAAATTTGGCCTTTTCATGATATCCCACAATTCTTGTAGATTCTGTTCATGATTTCTTACCATCTTCTCTGTTTGGTCAACTTTGTTTTCAAGATTAAATATTTTGTCTTCAATATCTGAGGTTCTGTCTTCCAGGTGTTCTATCCTTTTGGTTATGCTTTCTATGGAGTTTTTAATTTGGTTTATTGTTTCCTTCATTTCAAGGATTTCTGTTTGGTATTTTTTCAGTATCTCTAACTCTTTATTGAAATGATCTTTTGCTTCCCACATTTGCTCTTTTAACTGTTGATTGGTGCAATCTTTCAAAGCCTGCATTTGCTGTCTCTTTTCATCGTTTGCTTCTCTGATCATTTTAATTATGCACATTCTGAACTCCCTTTCTGACATTTCTTCTGCCATACTATCATTGGAATTTATTGATGTAGCATCTAGGTTTTTCCAGGACATTTTCTTCCCTTGTTTTCTCATATTGCTCAGGTATCTTCTCCTCTAGTAGTGAAACTCTGAGGTACTGCAGATTTCCTCTGTTGACTTGTAGTGTCCCTGTAGATCTCCAATAACTCACATCCTAGCCTTCAGTATCCTGAAGTCTTGAAGGAACTTGAGAATGCAGTGCTCCACAAGGAAGCTTCCCCTCTATGGGTGGTGGCCTTCAGGTGGGGTATATTTCCTGCTAGTGGGCAGAGGCACCTCCACTTGTTGACTGATGGTCAGTCAAAGGGGGGGCTAGACTGCAGGCTGGGGCATGGCTTATCTGGGCCTGTGTCTCTGGTTCTACTGCCCTGGTGGGCAAGCCTCACCTGGCGGGGAAGACTCACCTGGTGGGGATGTCTCGCTGGACAGTTCTCCACTGAGAAGTTCCCTTCAGTCCTGAAGTACCACCTGGGCTGGTGAGCCTTGCCCTGTGAGGAAGTCTCTTGCTGGGCAGCCCTCCTCTGCCATGCTCCCTGGGGTCCAGACCTACCTCCTGAGCCAGGGAGCCTCACTGTGCGTGGAAGCCTCTTGATGGGCGGCCTTCCTCCGAGAAGCTGCCTGTGGTCCATTCCTGCCACCCGGGCCAGGGAACTTCTCTCTGCACAGAAGTCTCTCGCTATGCAGCCCTCCTCTGCGACTTCCAGCTGTCGGGGTTCACTGCTCCAGTGGGGTAGTCTTGCTGGGCAAATCTTCTTCAGAAAGTTCCCTGTGTTCTGGGAGTACCGCCCTGGCCGAGGAACCTCACACAGTGGAAGAGACTCACCCAGCGGCTCTGAGTTTGTCCTGAGTCTCTCAATACCTCCTTTTCTTGAATCCTGAGTCCAGGCGCGACATGAAATGTAGTCACCCTCTAGTCTGCCATCTTGAAACCCCCCCTATTAACTGATTTTTAAACTGATTTCAGAACTTGGCTACAAGTTCATATCTGGATTAGACAAGCTATGGAGAACAGTATTAACAAGTAGCATTTTAAAATTCAATAGCATAAAATTTTCTGTTTCTTAATATTCAAAATTCAACATTCACTATACTATATTTTTGTTCAATTTATTATTAATATTAATATAAATTAACAACATGAAACATAGTTTCAAGTGTGTATTTGAGTCTGATTTTATGGTATATGAATTGATCGCAATAATCTCTATATAAATTCTTCATTTTATCAAGGTTTTATTCTATTTGGCAGTCAACATTATTATTAAAAAATTTTAACAAAGTTGTTGAAAATGTAAGCAACCACAATAAATTGGTGTGTTATTCTCATTAAGAAAATAATCATTTGCCATGCTTTATACATCTCCAGGTCCCAGTTGTTTAGTTTAAACCAATGCATTTAGGGAAATGACTAAACAATTTCTCTTTTGATCTGAATTAAGCCATTGTTCCTTGTGACTCATATTTAGTACTCTAGTGGTAGCTAAGTATTAAGAAATTTATCTTTATATGTTTTAGTTCTTTTCATTTTCATGGAAGTTTTGCAACTCCCATTGTCCAAATAACAATATTAAATTATTATTTGTCTTTTAAAAAAATCCCAGTAAACTTGTCTATTTTTCAGCAAGGAATAGTCACTTTCATTACCCTCATTTCTGTGGGAGCAATGTGGTCCTGCACTTTATTGATGCTGGATTCAGGCATGGAACTTGTTTGATTAAAAAAATGTCATGGATTTGTGTAATAGGCACCTGAAAGGCACTTGTGTGTCTGACTACTTGTCTTCTCCTGACATTGTTATGAGAAAGACATACTTCATGTCATATGAAAGGGAATGAAGATCTCTGGGGCCAGCTTGCACCCATTCCTCGTCCTGGAAACAACTCTGAGTTCAGAAGTAAATAAGAAGTTAATATCACTGTTTTTTTTTTTTTTTTTGTCACTGAAATGTTACTTTTTGTATACAGTCAGAGCTAACCTAGTTACCATTATAAAGTTAATTAAAATATGTAGCTTTCTTAATATTAGCCATCCTATTAGAGAGTCCACTCCTTTTTATTTTTTAAATAAACCCAGAATGTTTTTAGGACATTAGTATTAAAGTGAAAAGCCAGATATAATCATACTTTTCACCACTGAATATAGTGCATGAAAGTGATTATAAAAATAAATTTGAAAGCTACTGGTGTGTATGGAAGTGGATACACATGAACACGTAATCTACAAGAAATAAATAAATGGAATAAACATGTAAAACAATGCTTTTGGTAGTTATGTTTTGACAGCTAATATTTGTCACTAATAACTCCATGCTCACTCTTTGAGCTTTCTTTGAAGACTATCTGTGTGCTTATTTAGTTGGTAACCATTAAAAATTTTGCTTCTTGGCTGGGGATGCAGCTCAGTAGTAGAGTACTGCCCTAGCACAGAACAAGGCCCTGGGTTCAATCCCCAGCACCCAAACAGCCAATGTGGCTTCTTCTATATAAATATAAGCCTATGATTTCTTCCTCTAACCAATACTCATGGTTCCATTAACATCAACATACTTTAAAACAAAGATCAAATCACAAATAACTCTGTGTGCAAAATCTACTCACTGTTTTCTGCAGACTGTACTGCTGAGCTTGCCCTCTGTGTCCTCATGTTCAAAGAACCCAGTAGTAACCAGGTTACTATTCTTTGTTCAGAAGCTAAAATGAACAAGAAGAAACCAACAATAGTCTTCAATATTTCTGACTAAAAGGAAATATACAGCTAAAAGGTGTTCTAGGATATTCAGATCTTATAAACATACTCAAGTTAAATCAAAGCCAGTTGTGCCTGTGCTGGTTCCAAGAGTGTCTCCACACATCTAATTGCCTCTCATAATTTCAGAAGTGCCATGGTAAATTTCTTCTTCCAAAATATGAAACAAAAGACAGGATGTAATGTTGGAAAAATGAAAAGGGGACGTTGTTCTATAAATGATGGAAATGATAATTTTCATTTCTAATTTGAACAATGTTTTGATTGAATTTTTATGTTTAGATTAGTGATGACAGTTCCTTGCAGGGAGGAAGAGAGAGAGAGCATTTTAAACCTTGGCACATGCTCTAATTTTGAAAGCCTAAGAATAAGTGAGTGCTGTGGTTTGAACATGCCCCTTCAAATTTATGAGTTAGAAACTTAATCCTCATTGCAACAGCATCAGTAAACAGGATCCCTGAAAGGTGAGGTCTTGTGAACTACACCTTCATAAATAGATTCAGGTGCGGATCAGGGGGTGGGTTAGTTATCCTGTTAGTGAATTACTGATGAAGTGATGAGTTTGTTGTTCTCTCTCTATTTCTTCCTCTGTCTCTTTCTATTTCCCCCACTCTCTTGCCCTTCTACTTTCCACCATGTGATAATGAAGCAATAAGATATTTATCAGTTGTGGCCCCTCAGTTTTGGAATTCTCAGCTCCTACAACCAGGAACCAAGTAAATTTCTATTTTTTTTTTTGAGTTTTGCCAAGTTTTATTTCTTTTTTAATTAACAAATAATAATTTTATATATTTATGAGGTATGATATAATATTTCAATGCATATATATATTATGGAATGATCAAATCAGACTAAGTAGCAGATCCATTAACTAAAATAGTTATTTCTTTTTTATGATTATTATTTTTATTTAGCTTTTAATTTTTTTACAGACTGCATTTTGATTCATTGTACACAAATGGGATACATAATTTCGTTTCTATGGTTGTACACAATGTAGATTCACACCATTCATGTAATCATACATGTACATAGGGTAATGATATCTGTCTCATTCCACCATTTTTCATACCCTCCTTCCTCTCATTTCCTTCTACATATTCTTTGTAAATATATCCAATGTGAGGAATTTTCTTATTGAAGTGCATAACAAATAATGATAGTAGGTTTGGACTTTTGTACAAATTAATTTTTGATAATTGACTAACATTTATCATCAGTATATTAAAAATTGGTGCTTACCTATTATTGAAAAAGAATTTTGTTTTCAGATTTTTTTCACTTTATAATGTCATTATCACCATGAATTAGATTTTCCATTCTTATTGCAAATATTTTATTAATGCTTTCTAATTATCTGTCATCATAAGGAAACTTAGAATCACTCAAACCAATTTTTTAGTTTCATGAGAATAGGAATTGCCTAATGGCTGTTTTTGCATATGCCCTACAAAATGATCATTTAGAAGTGGAGTTGAATTATCAAGGTTTTCACTGCATTTTCCATTTGATAATGGCTTGATAAACTTTGTCTTGTCTACCTCCAGCAACAGCTTTATTTATAATTATGAAACAAATTATAATGATAGAAAAAGAAAGGCATCATAATAACAAGGAAAAAGCTGATATACATGAACAGTTTTAGTATTCTATGCATTAAAAATATTCAAGTACTGTAATTTTACTCAGAGGTCCAGATGCATAAATACTAATGGCTTACCACATCAAGTAGAAGGCAATTAGACTCACTACATTTAGAACTCTACTTAATAACTTTCACGTGTTATACATATAATACTTAAAATGCAGAATGATATTCTCTAATTACCATGTTAGAAATAAGGTTATCTGATGCTGTAAAATATAACTAAATTTAAGCTACTAAAATCCCCAAATTTAAAAATGGTAGCATTTAAGTGAAAACCTATATTTGTCAGATCCCAAAGCCCATATACTTAACTACTATGCAATATCAGTAATCGTGTTTGATAGGAAAGGATATTAAAGAAGAACTCATAACTTTGTTAGATTTTATTAGGATAGAGTTAAGGGAAAAGAAAATGAGTTTTAAATGGTTTGAGTTAATGTACCAGTGAAGGGTAGTCAACAGTGCAGGAGTATAAAAAGCACACTGTAATTGTGATCAATAAACTAGCCGGGCATTACGTTTACAGGAGCAATTACATTAAGACAGAAATAATTTGAAAGTTATCTTAGGAAATTTCAATTTCTCTTCCAGGTCAGATGTGACCGTTAAAGAAATAATACAACTTCATTATATTATCAAAAAATGAATATAGAATTGTAATCAATAATCACTTTAATTTACCCAATTTATCTATGAAGAATATATTATTAAAATATTATAACAGATATAAAATTAATGTTTATTGAACCTGGTAACATAAAGAAAATAAAAATAAAATTTAAGTTAACTGAATATGCAATTTTCACACAAAGCTAAATATAAATGCTTGGTCTGAGAAGTGTCTGTTCACCCAAGAGAGAGAATTCAACTTAAACCAGTGAATTGAAGAAAATTATTGAACTGAGCATTCTCAGCAAATATTTCCTTCAGGTTTCAGTGTGGTGATTCTCATATGACATCTAAAAAAATTATCATTTCTTTTTTCCTTCCTATTAGATGTTAAACCATGCAGAAATTTTATTGCATCTTTTTGAAATGCTTCTGCAAGTATAGCAGATTGTTTTCCTTGCAAAAACTTGCCTAACACATAAAAAGATTTGTTAAAATAGCTATAAAAGTTAAGGAATTTTGTTTTTGTGTCTACTACTTTGGTAATCTGATAGGAAATGTAGATATGATTAAAAATAAAAACAAGTTTAGTATATTTTGAGCATAAGCAATGATATCTAGTAAAAGTGAACTCTGATGAAGGAAAACATAACAGACTCACCAAGTAGATGAAAGCAAAAATGCACAGAAAAAATGTGATTTACTTATCTAAAACTGCATACTATCTCAGAAAATATTAATTGATATTAAATATACCAAAAGCTGTTTGATGTTTCCATTGAAATTTTTAAAAATCTACTAGGGCATAGAAGAAGAACATTGGATATTTGGGACTTCTTCATTGTACTTTGCAATGTATCTGCCAGGGTCAAATTTCCATTGATGAGTACTAGAATTCACACTATGGATATCCTGTAGCATCTGTGTATTAACTGGCCTCTCATTCTATTACTGTTCTATTAAGGAGTTTACTGGAGTTCTAACTGATCAGATTAATTAGCATATGCACTCAAAGTTTTCGTATGCCCATTATTCATAAGCAATTGTATAACCAGCCTAATAAGAAATAGAAATGGAATTAGAAAATGATTTATAATGTATTTGAACTTTGGGCCAATAAAATCACACACCAACATGAAATCTATTCAGGCACTGATCAATAAAAAATGAGAATTAGAAAATCATGTGTATAATTGAAAACATCATTTTTAGAAATCATCATATGAGACCTAAACTAATCACTATCAGGAAAAGAAAATGTGTTATCACTATGAACCATACAGATATGAAGTAAATAAGAGAAACTTAGGATTACTATAGACTGACCTAATACAACATTTAAACAACGTCGACACATTCCTTTTAAAATGAAACTCCCTAATTGTGACATGATAATAGAGAACCTTGCAACTACGGAAGTATTGGCAAATGTAATTAAAGCCATTCCCACAGAACAAGGGAGAGTACCATGACAAACAACCAAATAAAAACCTCAGGCCAGATGGCTACTCTGGTGAATTCTTCCAAACTTTTAAAATAATCAATTTTCACACAAATCATTCTAGATTATAGAATAAAGGGAATATGTCCCACCTGTTTCATGGAGTCTAATATAATCATATGCTTGGCAAAGATATTCTGAGAAAGAAAACTTCCAGTTAAGCTCATTCATAAGCTCAATGCAAAGTTCCTTTAAAAAGCAAGCAAAGCAAATTCAAAAGTAAAACCCAAAGAAATTGAAGCACAACCAAGTGAAGTCATTCTAGAAATGAAAATGGTGTGATTTATAATTTAAAATTTAGTGTAATTCACCAGATTTTTAAAAAAATGGATGAAGTCATATGATCATCTTAATAAATATAGAATATAATTTGATAAAGTTAACTAAAATCTTTGTAAATTATAGAAATAAGTAACTTCATTATTTTATTCAAAAATATATTCAGGGAAAAATACTTAGCATAATACATAATGATAAAATATGAAGCTATTCCTCTGAACTGAGGGAAAATTTCTGCTATCCATTCTTGTTCAAAATTGTACCAGAATTCTATCTAAGGTCATGAATGAAAACACATGTTAATAAAGAAGAAATTCTACCAATATTTATTTATGATAAATGTTATTTATAATCCACAGAAAACTCACTGTAATATCTAAAATTTGTAAATTTGCTGTAAGCAACTTACATAGGTGATTTCCAATTATATTTATGTAACATTCACAGAAAATTAAACATTTAAAAATGGCTATTTGTGTTTTTATCAGAAAATCACAAATACTTTTAAATAACCAATAAAAACAGATCAGATATAAGTACTTAACACAGAAAATCACAATATATTCCCAAGTGAAATTGATAGATATTAGAAAATGTTAAGAAAATACTGTGTTCATAATGTACATAAATCTGTAGAATAAAACTTTAACCTTTTGATTTATAGATTTAAAGGAATTGTAACAATACTCCAGTAGGTAGTGTGGTAGTAAAGTGTGCACAATGATATATTAAAATTTTTCTTAAGCTTTAACAATCAAAATACCAGTTAGACTAATTTTTTCCCTAATCCCTGCCCCCTTTCTTCTAAAATTCTAGTGACCACTATTCTACTCTCAATCTCTACAACACCCACTTTTTGAAATTCCACATGTAATTCGAATCATGTCAGGTTTATCTTTCAGTGTTTGGTTTGTTTCTCTTAAGTAATGTCCTCTATATTCATCTGTTGCAGCAAATAGCAGGACTTCATTTTTTCATGGCTGGATGACATTACATTTTGTATATATATATCATGTTTTTTTTTTTTTTTTAACCCATTTTCCCTTAATGGTATTGTGAATAGTGCTGCTGTAAACATGGGAAAATAGGTGTCTACTGATATCTTGATTTCATAAATAAATAATGAAAGTTTGAGTTCATGTTAATTATGTTTCATTAATATCCAATGTTTGTATGAGTCAATTCATTCATTGTACCTCATAAATATGTACAATTATTAAGTGTCAATTAAATATCCCTAAAGCATAGTTGATAGAAACAAAAACAGACAAATGGTATTGCATCAGACTAAATACCTTCTGCACAAAGAGATGATCAATCAAGTGAACAGAAACCCCAGGGAATGGGAGAAAATATTTGGAACTATGTACATGAGAAGGGATTAATATCCAAAACATATAAGAAACTCAACTCAATAGCAAGAAAACAACTTAAATTTTAAGAAAATGGGGAAAGAACTTGAACAAACATTAAAAAAAAAAAAAAGAAAGAAATGACCAACA
This sequence comes from Sciurus vulgaris, assembly GCF_902686455.1. Taxonomy (NCBI): domain Eukaryota; kingdom Metazoa; phylum Chordata; class Mammalia; order Rodentia; family Sciuridae; genus Sciurus; species Sciurus vulgaris. The sequence goes on from NC_136464.1 coordinate 163,894,682, forward strand.
GGTTTACAAGAAAAAGTCCTCACTGCCATTACTCATTAGGAAAATGCAAACTAAAACTAGCAGATATATCACCACTCGCCCATTAGAATAGTTTTAATTCAAATGAACAAAGAAACAAAAAACAAGTGTTGGAAAAGAGGCCAAGAAAAGCAAAACCTTGTATACTATTAATGTGAATACAAATTAATATAGCAATTTGAATTTTACTGAATTGATTGGCTTGCCATGTTATGGACCAGGCTATATGGGCAATGAGCAAACAGACTCTATTTTACTCTGTGACTCTATCTCATGTAGGAAATGTTTCTCCCATGGGAACACCCTGCCTCTGTACCCACCAACAGTTGCTTAGCATAGCATGTTTCGCAACATGAAATTGCAATTCTTATATAATGTAACATTGCTATCTTTTTGTTTCGTATTTTTCTTGAACAACTACCCTGTTAGAGAATGACTGTCTAGATGTTAGTAGCATTTCTTTAACTTGTACCCATCTAAGGTTTTTTTGACCCACTTGCCCTGTGCTTATGATTTTAGATCTCATGATGTTAATGTGTAGTTTTGAATCATAGCAGTAGACACTTATGATTAATGTACGTCATGCTTTACTTATGGTATAAAAATCCCTGCAATCCTCACTCTGGGCTATTCTCCCAATGGCCATTTTGGGTGTTGTGTGAGGCAGTCAGTTGGTCGGCTAATGAAGACTCTCAAATTTGGACTTCTCAGTGGTGATCAGTCTTTTCTTAAGTTGTGTCCCACAACACACAGGATATGACTGTGAGGGTGTTTCCAGAGGTTAGTGGAAGTCATTGAACTGAGCCCTACATAGGCAAGATCCAACTGGTTGGTGATGGGGGTGCTCAGACAGAACAAAAGAGTTAGACAAAAGGTGATTTCTTCTCTCTCACTGCTGGATCTAGAACACTCTTCTTCCCTTGTCTTTGAACATAACTCCAGACTCTTCAGTCTTTTGGACTCCAGAATTTATACCACTACCCTTCATACTCCATGTTATAAGGCTTCTGACCTTTGACTGAGAATTAATTACACAATTGCCTTTCCTTTTTCTCAGGAAATTGAACTGAAATATGCTACCAGCATCCATGGTCTTCAGTTTGCAGACTGCCTGATGTGGGACTTCATAGCCTTCATAATTGTATGAGTCCATTTACCTAGTAAGTCCCTCTGATTTCTTTCTGCACATCCATTTTACATGTTTCTATATTTCTGAAGAACCCTGAGAAAGACAGGTATGAACAATGAAGTGAAATAAATAAAAGAGTCATTATGTTCATTCAATTGCTATATGCTGTATTAAGTAGGCTAAATTTTTATTTTATATAAAAGGAAAACATATTACTATGATCAAGCATGAGAATTTTGTAAAAATATTTATATGGAAAGATATACGCAGTTGCAGTGTTACAGGTTTTGGAAAATGACAGCAGCACTGAGAACTAAAAACAAAATTATTGATTTTAATAAACCAGGTCAAGATATATAAAGAAAATAGGATATAATGGGTCAAGTAATTGATCATGGGAGATGAGAAAAATAGAATGACCTGAGAATATCCAACGTATTTCTAGTTGATATAAATGTCTAGGTATTCATGTCATTTGCCACAATAAGAAAACAGAAGTAAAGCCAACATCGCTAAAGAAAAATTGGGGAGGTGGGAATCACTTCAAAGTTATCATAGTGAGGACAACCCGTGTTTCCACCTGTGTGAAGGATGAAATAAATTTTTCTCAAACACGTTGTCATCACTGTTAGTTTTTCTTCTCAGCCTTATTTATATCCACATTCATCCATTTGCCATTTTATTAAGTACCACATGTAAAGAATGGGTCAAATATTAAATACATGTATTTATGAGAAACTAGTAACCAAACTTTATATTTTAATGACTTTATTAGAATTTTTCTCTTTCACTATTTGACATAGATTCATGAGGAATAATATTATGCTAATTTTAGTAAAAATACTAGTTATATTAATAAATATGGAATTGAATTACTCAGTTGAAGTCATATTTAAATTTATAATTTATACTGATATAAAAAAGAAACTTAAAATAACAAAGACTTTGAATGCCATAGTTAGAATGAAAATAAAAACAATCATCTGTTTATACCACAGTCTAAACTCCAACTGCCTTATTATTATCATCATAGTGGAGGATAAAGTAATTTTAGTTATAATTAAAGAAGATAGACAAAATATATAAAAGAAAAACCTGCTTTTGGTTTGGTTTCCAAAAAGACCTGTGATTATTTTAAACTTTTAAAAACTATTATTGTATTTAATACATACAATATATGTATATATATATATGTCCATGTATACATATAAATGTATTAGAAATAATGATATTTATAAAGATACTTTATATATGGACACTGAGGCACTAAGGAGAAGATCAAGGTGAGCATTAAAGGTTTGTAAAAGGAGAATAATAACTTTGCAAAAAGTGGACTTGAAAATGCAAAGCCTGTTTTATCAGAAAAACAATCTTTCTTTTAAATATGTATGAAGCTGTAAGCAGACAATTTTCCATAATTTATCTCCCTACTGCATGCTATCATTACATCTTCCTGGATAAAGAGATCAGAATGAATTATGTAAATTCTTGATTGTGTTATCAAGCACTCTTGTACCTTGGTAATCATCGCTTGATTCTTTGCAATTTGGAAATAATGACCTCCAGAATGTTCACAATCTATTTGTAATCTGCTCAAGGAATCAATGCAAAGATTGGTTTATATTATTAAAGAGTATCCTCAAAAAGAAAGCAAGACAACAATATGTTGAGAAGCAGAATTAATTAATTGTGGTTTGTACAAATTGCTCTTTGAAAGAATGGACATTTTTTGAAACACATTTGAACTTAAATTGCCTAACATTATCGAAATTATTCAAGTATCATTTTAATTGACCTTGGTAAGGCTTTCACATTCTTTTAATATTTCTTATATACTGTGAAATCATAAGATTCAGGTGTCAATTCCATCAACTAAATATCTATCTATGTGGAACATATTGCATTAGAACACTGCTTTATAAATTTTGTAAACTACTTGAAAAAATACACTTCCATTTATGTTTAACTTTCCCTATTGTAGTCAGAATTTGAAATTTGTGCCTTTCCCTGTGTAATAATGCATCCCACATCCCTTAATAAGCTCTCTGGATATCCTTAGACATTATATTTCTGGGAACCTGAAAAGTTTCTATTAAATGCCATCTCCAAAGGACACTTCTATAAATTAATAATCTTAGTAAATACTCACTATAAAATAACAAAACAATCTCAACTGAAACAAAAGTTTGACTCCTAAGCCTCAAAGATATTTTCTGTCTTTTTTAAGCTAAGAATATTAAAACATTACTCTTTAAAAATTTTTCAACTTCAGCATCTCAGTATCTCAGGCAGGTTTTCCTTATGGGCAAACAAATATATGAAAATGTAGTTTAATGAAGATCACAAAAACCTAACATTAAATCTCTGCAATTTGTATTCTTAAATTGTTATGTATATATACACATAGGTAAAATAAAAGTTAATCTTTTAAGTGTGAACTAATTGAAAAATAAGACAACAGATAAGATTTCAGGGCTTTGTAATTTAAGTAGTCATAACTGCAAGAAAAGGTTAAGTGAAAATCCCTTATTGTTGAAACGTTTTAGAAAATTTGTAATAACAGCTCAAACTTTTTTCTTTCACTTGAATTTGTTTTTTGTTAACTGAATTTCATTTTAAAAGTCACAAAAAGCATGCTAATAGGATTAATTTGAAAAAAAAATTATGAAAAAGAAAAAAATCAAAGGGAGATAGAGAGACTGGGTAGAGGATAGGTTACCTGGGAGGGAGAGGGCAGAGACCAGATGTTCTGGGGGTAAAAAGAATAAGCAAGGGAAATAGAGATATGATTTGTAAATAAGGTAAATAAAGATAGGCTGGATATGACTGGAGAATAAAAAGTAATACAAAAATATTTCTTTTTGGTACATTTATTAAACTTAACAATTCTAATAACTTTTCTGGGGTAAATTCTGTGCAATTTTCTACCTAGGAAACAAAACCCACTTTTAATTTTTCTGTAGAATTAATTTCTTTGATTTATTATGTTGTCTAGAATCACCATAGAACTTTAATCAAAAATGTTATAAGCTTTGATCAAAATGAATTTTTACATGTCACTTCATGCTTTTTCTTTAAAGAGATGATCATCATTTAAGTTAGACTATTATGAATGCTCTTCATTAATGTTAAATGTTCTGGGATAAACTCTTTTGGTCATGATAAATTTTTTTTTTTCTGTGTTGTTGGATTTGAATTGCACCTTCTAATTAAAAAAACTCATTAGAAAATAATTTTACATTCATTAAAATTTTGCATAGAATACAGAGTTTTAAAATACCCCTCAAATATAAAAACCGTTTCCTTTTTGGTGTCTTGATTTAATATTTAAGTCAGCAGAAAATTAGATACAGGCTTTCCAATAAGAGTTTTTAGGCCAGAACTCGTCACACAGTTCTATTCTACCAGAAGAAACCAAGTGAGAGCATCTTAACATGCACTGAAATACAGAAAGTCAGAGATTCCGTCAAATCTTTGAGTCATCAGAGCTGCCAGTATGGAGCCATAAGAGGCTGCTTTTTTTTTTTTTCAAGAATTATTTTCTTTCCATGTACCATATTATAAATCATTTGGAAATGTTACAAGGTTTATGATTTTAATATGCACACATTATTATCATGAGCTATTTCTGTAGGCATGTTATGTCTACATTATAACATTGTCTGTTTCTACATTATATTTGAGTGCATTACACCACTCTAATAATGGGTGTGTTTTGTGCAGTATGACATTAAAGTTTCCACCAATTTGCCTACTTACAGGCCTTCTTTCTTTATTACACTTTTCTCAATACTGAACCAGCAATAACTGAGTAGTCTACAGCTCCTCATTGAATAATAGTCCCTAAAACTTCCCATAGACTATGCTCACAACACTGATCTTGGACCCTTCTAGAACTCTTCCTTTATTCATTTGAAGATTTTCTTATGAGACTTAATCTGCACATGAGTATTCCCATTCATTAGACAACGGTTGTTTCTTGGAGAAAAATCAAGCCCCAGCATTTTAGCTCTTGTATCCAAGTCTCATGTAGAGATAGGAATAAGAAATTGAAAGGAAATGATGATAATTTCCTTGTATTTGATCATGGTTTACATCTTCAAAATACTCTATGCATATTGGCCTTCTCACACAAGGACATAAAACACCTGATAAAGATGTGTAATTTATCTATTATTTCCATCTGGCTAATTTCATAAATTCTTAAAGTCTGTTATCTAATTATGTTTCATTACTTTCATTTTTTGATCTATCATGTTATTTAATTGTGTCTCTCCTATTTCCAAATTACATTGGTAAGTGAAAATTCTTTCACAGCTCATTGCTTTATAATAAAGAATAAATTTGATTTTAAAAGGCATCATTAATACATTCTAGATTAACTTGAAACCTTGTTTTTAAGAGAAAATACTTATTTTTTTGTTTGAATTGTCATTTTACTTTTTGTACTTTATATTTGTCTGTTATATATGTGTGTATGGGTGCATATCCATACAATTTAGTGATATGCGTCTATATTTGTCCATTTATACTCGTCAGAAAAATAATTATTTATACATGTAACTATATATGCATAGACTCACAAATCTGTATGTCCTATAATTCAGTTATTTTAAAATCTTCATCATAATTGTTTATTTGGTTGCAGTTAAAACAGACATGTTACAAAGATATTATGAAGATGTTGCATTCATTAGTTTATTGATATATTTAGCCCTGATAATCCCTATAGAACTACTGGTTTGATTTCTCTCACTTTAATAGAAATCAATTTATAATTAGTTTAGTAGTTGAAGAATTTAATAAAATTGAATTAAACGTATACACTGTATCTTTCTGTCTTTACTTGGCACAATTTTGAAATTATTTGTATCGTTAGGTGCAAAACTACCTTATTCTTTTGAGTAAGGGGTACCTTCACAACACTAGGCTATGTATCATTGTTTGTTTATGTAGTCACCTACTATGGAAGTTGGGTTTTTTCCATTTTATGTCTATAAAGTATAAAGCTGCTATGAAAATTCATGTTTATGTCTTGTGTGAAAATATATTTTAATTATTCTTAGCTATACAACTAGGACTGGAATGAATGGGTTACATGGCAGGAAAATTCTTAATACCTTAAGAAATAGTCAGTTCTTACCCCAAATGGTGCCCTTTAAATGCCTAATAGCAGTGCATAAGAATTTCAGTTACTTTACATGTTTGCTAACATTTCATATGTTCAATATTTTGTTTGAGTTAATTATGAGATCTATAGTGACATTTCATTCTTATGTAATTAGCATTTCTCTAGTTAATATGGATGTTGAGCATATACTTGTGTTTATGAGTTTTTGTTCAAATTATTAAACTTGTATTTTTAAATAATTTTTTAAATAATTCCATTGGCAGCCTCAAGACTATTGATATTTTTTATGGGTAAATTTTTGTTTTCTGAGGCTGTACTCTTCATTGGTAATTAGTAGCATTATCTTTTACAAATGCATGGTAGTAAATTGCCTTCCTAGTTGTAATAGAAAAAAATATCTCTAGATATTGTTGAATGTCTTCTGGAACTAATAAGGAGTTAACAAACTCCTCTACTTCAGTCCAGAATAGAAACTACTGATCCAGGCTTTTCATACATCATGGGTTAATTTTTAAATGTGGTAAAGAAAGAAGCCATGTTCCTATTTTTCAAAGGATTATAAGATTGGTCTGATACCATTTTTGAAAAGATTATCTCATACCCATTTAATCGCCTTGATATCTTCAACGGATAACAATTGATCTTTTATGTTGCAGGTCTGTTTATCAAATCAGTTTTGTCCTGGTGTTTACTACAATGTTATAATAAGACTTAATATCACATATTAAATGAACCCAATATATTCCTTTAGTTCTAAGGTTGTATTATACATTGTAGGTGCCAGAAGTTCTATCTTCAGTTTTCAAACATCTTGACAATATCTGTAAAATTCCCTTTGGAGACTTCAATTTTGAGTGCTTTGAATTTATAAATTAATTTTGGGGAATTAATGTTTTAATAATTTATAGTCTTACAACCAAATGGTCATAATACATTTCTTCTTTTATATATTGTTTGGTTTTCCTCACCAAATTTTTTCAGTTTTTAATATATAAATCTTAAATATATTTTGTGCTTTCTCTATTTCATATGTTGTGTTATTAGAGTTCACATTATTTTCTGAATTTTAATTCATGATGTTTGTTGGCTAGTTTATAATAATGTGAAGATCTATTTTTCTTGTACCCTCTATCCTTAATAGCCTAAAAGATTTGTTAGCTTAATTTTTTCTTATATATTTATATATACATGAAAATGTCATTTGTAAATGAAGCAAAATTTACTTCTTTGTCTTTTTTCCTAGATTTTTTCATATCAGATGATCTAGGACCTCAAGTAAATGTGACTAGAACCTGGTTCCCCAACTTAGGTAAGGCAATCACTCTTTCATAAGTCACTATGTTACTATTTCAAGGATTCTCTTAGCATACTCATCAAATTGAAATTCAGTTGTGTGTACATTACACTGACAATTTTTATCAGAATTGATATTGAAGTTTTGAAATGCTTAACATACATCATAAAACATTGCAATTGTTATTTTTAGTTTCCTTACAAGATTAAATACAACTTTTTTACAATTGGGATAAATTTTACATATCAAAATTAACTTTTAAAGTGAGTAATTCACATGAATTCAATTTTGAAAGTTAATATGATTAGATTGCATCTGGTTATAGTTATCTCCTTTCATATCTGTTTGGTCTGATTAATTGCCTATGTCTTAGAATTTATGCTTTTGATTAAGTTTGGGAATGTATCTTAAATGTTGTGAAGTCTATCTTAAATTAATTTGGACTCCTTTTTGCAATTATCACAAACAAAGTCAAACAGCAATTGGTATATTTTATTTTGCATCTATGACTTGACATAATTTTTATCCAATTATTGAATCAATATCTTCATTTTTGTATTTCATAAAGTTTTGTTTATGAATAATATCATAGTTTCAGAATATTTTTTTAAAAACTGGCAATATTCATATCTGCAGTATTAACTAAGTGAAATGAAATTGTATATTCTTAATATATTTGACTAATCCTTTGGAAAATGAGTTACATTTTGCTATTAAGTTTGAATTTCACAGAATAGCAAAGAAAATTTCTGTAATCATTAACATGACATATATTCAACCCTAATTTTGAATGGTAATATAGATTAATCTAATATTCATTCATGTTACATTGTTTTATTTATATACTGAATACACATGTATTTTCCCCAAAGATAGTATGTGTGATATTATCCAAGCAGTATGTGTGCAGTGACCACAAAAATGAGAAGTCTGTATATTTATAGGAACAATTTTCTACTTTTTTAATCCTTTGATTGTGCCAAAAGAGAAATCTGGTGAATTAAAGAAAAGATAAGAATATTTTAAAACCAAGACAATTGTATCTTATAATTTCCAATTCTTATTACTTAAAAACAAAAACAAAACACAACAGAGATTTAAAAAAGAAGAGCAGTGACAACAATAGCTATAACAAAATCGGAACTGGTAATAGTATATGAGAATTGTATAAATAGATTTCAGACTCATCTGTTGTGAAAGCTTTCTATAGCTTGTTAGAAGGTGTGAAATATTCTCACATACAAAATCTCTCTTTGGATTTGTTAGGGAAAAAATACAACACACACCTCTAATTCTATGAAAGACAATAATCAAAATGACCATTTGATATATTCCAATTAAATAAAGATTCATGAACTTTAAAAATATTAACCATGTTTTAAAAAATCTATAAGCATAATAATGATTTTATATTGTTTATGGTTATAATAGGCAAAATGAAAAACTATTATACAGTGTAAATTAATATAGACAAAAATATAATTTTAGAAGTAGGTTACACAATATATTGCTATCTGTAATATAAACATTTGCAAATCTATACAAAGGCATTGCCATCAAATTTCTTATAAATACTGTTTTAGTCAGCTTCTTATCACTGTGAACAAGAGAACTGACAAGATTAATTTTAGAGGAGGAAGAGTTTGGCACTCAGAACTTCAGTCTCAATCCATAGATGTCCAACTCCATTGCTCTGGGCCCAAAGGGAAGCAAAACATCATGGTGGAAGGGTGTGGTGGAGGAAAGCAGTTCCAGACATGACAATCAGGAAGAGAGAGCTCTGCAAACAAGGACAAAATATATACCCCAAAGGCACACCCTCAGGGACCAACTTCCTCCAGCCACACCCTACCTGCTTGCAGTTACCACTCAGTTGTGCTGATTAGGTTATGTCTGTCAGAATCGAGTCCTTTCACCTCAAAACTTTCTTGCATCATCTCACTCGTGAACTTTTGGGAGACAGCCCACATACAAAAGGTATTTTGAATACAGAAATTTAGATAAAGATATTTCTAAGATTTTCATCTAGTCTAAAAATAATAATTGTTTCCATAAAAGATGTAACTGGAGCAGTGAATGAATTACAAGTTGATTTGAACCATCTCAAGGCAGAGGTGATACCCTTCTGAGAACTCTGGTGGTGTCTCGACACTGATAGTAGACAGCTCAGTCGCTGGTGATGCCCTGCTCAATGAGAGTTCTGTGTCTCACAGAATTTATCGGTTCAAATAGCCTTAGCTGCAAATGCCAGCTGGCCCGGTGGGTAGAAAAGATATGGGAGTGCCTAATAACCTTGAGGTGCCAGCTGCCCAGTGGAAGGAGAAATATCTCCAAAGCTGGTGAGCCCAACTGAGCTGTTTTCCTCATCATCTTGTTTTTGTTTATCTTGAAGAAGCTTTCTCACAATAAATTCTTTTCAAGTTTAAACCTCTATAATAAAAGCGTTGGCACCCTGCTCTTTTCTGTTCAGTTAGACCCCACCAGGGCTGGCTCACCCACTGCCCGCTTCACCTATTTTCACATCTTTTGCCTTTATTTCTAACTCTCACTGTAGTTTCAATGTGCTCAGCACCCGCGTTTCAAAGAACTGATTTGTGCTGCGCAGCATTTAACTGATTTTCAGATAAACAATGCTATTTAATTGATATACAAACTTCATAAAAAACATGACCAAAGAAAAAACTAAGGGCCACAAAATGTATCTTTTTCTTATATTTTTCTACAGAACCCCTGATATGGTAACGACTTGCACAGTTGACTATGTAAGTTTAAATTTAAACTTGATGATACAAATAAATTAATTAAATAATATAAAGTTAAATATCGGTTCTTCAATCTAGTGCTCTGCTATGGAAGATAACACGTGATTCTCATTCTGGATATCATAGTGGGGCATTTCCATCGCTGCTGAATATGTGTTGGACAGCACTGTTGGAGAAATTATTTTTGAAATTTCATGATGAAATTCCCAAGAGCCTGCATTGATGTTTTACCCATCAAACTATTAGCTGTGTGACTTGGACAATCACAAAATTTATCTACTCAAATTTTCTCCTGTCTAGATGGATATCTGCTAACATACTTGTCATAGAGGACTAACATGAGGGTTAAGTTATATAATGCAAATAGTACACTCAGGAAGTGCTAGGTTTATTGTATGTGCTATATGAGTCCCATTGTGGAAATAAGATAATGATTTTCTTTACTTAATTGTTTCTTGATTGTAACAGTTTGAAAATCTCCCCTAACTTCCTGCTATGATGAGACTTCCAAGGATTTTCTTCCTTTACCCTGACTCCAAACCAAATGATCATGCTGTTTGACTTTCTTTAAACACACACACACACACACACACACACACACACACACACACACAACCGGATCAAGGCCAGTCCTCATGCATATCAATTCTTGACCTGCCACTTTACTGCACTCTTTTCTCTAAAACAGAGTGCACATAAACCACTATAAGCGTGATAGTGAGCCTGACCCTATACTTTATCTTCCAAACTGAGACACTTGCAAGAGTGAGTAAGATTAGTAATTGTTTTAGAATATGACATTGAAATAGAGCCTAGGCAATATGATAAATTAGGGTGATTCTACCAGTCTTTCTAATAGCAGAAGATGCAGCATCAAAGTCCATTAGCAGGAGTATCAAAGAAAAACCTGAACTTCTTGGCCTGTAGAATTCATTATGTTGCCCTAAATGAAATTCTTGACTTCTTATTTCACACTGCATTCCTTCGTACTGAGGCTGCCTCTTTTTCACATGGCTTTGTCACTTACTGAAAAGCAGGGAGAGGACAGAGGCAGATCAATAGGGTGAAGTTGTCAGTCATTTTCTCCAGCTTTTCCTTCTCTTCAGTTTATTCTCACTTCTCCCACTTAAAATTTTCTCTGTATTGTAGTGAAGTAAAAAATGTACAGCAATTGACGCTTTAATCATTATCAAAATATGCAGATGGATTAAGTGACTTATTCTATTTTATCCTCTAATTCACTGTTTATTCAATGATCCTCAAGGGGCTGGTGAATTACTCCATATTCTGCAAAAGAAACATTTTCTTGATGCACTTTGATTTAAAGGAAAAGTGACTTCTAAGCATTTGTTGACTGAACCAGGAGCAAAAGTGTATTTCTCACTGCTAGTTAGCTCGCTGCCTATTTCATGCTTGCCAAGGTGTCCACACATTATAAATACACATTCCCCATCTTTCTAATGATTTTATTAGTGCAATATAGTTATACATAATATTGGGTTCATGTTGACATACTCATACAAGCACAGACTGTAATTTACTCAACTTCAGTACCAGTATCTCCCCTCCACCCATCTCTTTCCCCTGTCCCCTCTCCTCTCCTTTACTGGTCTTCCTTCTATTTATAGATTTTTTTTTCATTAGTGCTTTATAAATATACATAGGTGAAATTCACTTTGACACATTCACACAGTATGCTATACTGCAGCATCTTCTACCACAATGTAGCCTCTGGTCATTTCAGCATTTCTTTGTACTATGTTGATCATTGATAAAGAACAATTTCCAATTGCCTTATCTGCATGCCTCTTTCTTCATCTTCATACCTATTTCTCATGACTTATTTTGATTGGCCATACATAATTGTTAATTTAAATACCATTTACCAATTTTTTCAGAAATAAGACTCAGAATGTCTAACGATGTTCTTATTTCTCTTTTCATTATGGATCATTATTAATATTAGATTTCTTTAAAAACTGTTCACATGATGTGATTGGATATTATTCATCATAAAGCAAATCTTTTTATAATAATTTCCTAAATAACAGAATTGTTAAATGTCTGTGAAGATATTTTTCCTCATGTAAATAAACTAGACCTTGACATATATCCTAACCATAATGTCTATACTCCAGGACTAGAAAATTCCTTTATTAAATCAATGCAATGCAATTCCATAACTACTTTGTTTTCACGCATCTATTTTTATCGAAATTATTATGAATCAGAAAGTTTACACTGTGACAAACTTTGAACTACCAGTTTGCTAGATAATTTTTTAGGAAAAACTGTTTCAATATGTCTTCCAAAAAAAGTTCTACTTTTGTTTCCATTGCACTTTTCCTCTTTATTAAAAAAACAAATAAAGGTCTAAGGCAGGTCCAGCCAAACACTTGCAAGAAAGTTGAATACAAATGGCTGCCCATATGCCATGTGTATAAAAACTTAAGAAATTATAGATCAAGAGATTGTAATATAACCCATATTCTTTCTCCTTTGATGATAATATTTTCATAGCACCTTTTAGCCCATTTCAAATTTGAAAATAGTTTATTTCATTTATTGCAATGCTGAATTATTACACCATGGAAGATGGCCCCCTGGCTACATTTACAGCCCATCATTGGCTCCTTCCTGTGTGACGGCCCCGCCCATCGGCCATTAAGTCTGAGAGCTAAGATGGCGCTGAGCGGAAGTTCCTCGGAGCACTTAGGTGGTAAACAACTTTCAGGAGGTCTGACAGCGGGAGCATGAGATGCACGGGAACACCGCATGCCACGGGGCAACTGCCAATGGACTGGCTGAGTCCATGTGATGTGCACGTGGACAGGCTGCTGATTGGCTGATGGGCTCTATAAGGGAATGGTTTCTGGGGTAGAGGAGAGAAGAAGATCTACGGTAACTCTGTAAGAACCTGGGGTAATAAAGCCGCTTGAAGAAGATCGTGTCCGGTAGTTTTTGACAGCGACATTCCTGCATTATGCACGACCCTGCATATATGTTCAGGTTTATGACAAAGATTTGTCTGTCAATCTTGAAATTAAATTATCTTGACTACTACTTCTTATATACTGGATTCAGAACCCACATAGATCCTGATATTTGTCTCAGAACTATTTGGACAAAGAGTTTCAGTTTTGGGTACTCACTGCCTGATGTACAAAATAAAGGCATGGGTTCCAAGTGTGACCATTCCCCTGGCCAATGGGAAGAGGTATATGTGTAAATGAGATTCAGTAAGGCTTCATAATAAGGCACCCAAGGCATTTGACACTTTTTCCAGGGTTTAAGGGCAGCAGTATTTTGTCATCTTGTTGAAGTGGTAGCCTTCAAGGGCAATACCAGATGAACTATCCCAGATGTCATGGAACAGAAACTGTCATGGACCAATTTGAAGTGATTGAACACACAATTTATCAAATTAAATTGAAATGCACCAACAGAAACAAACAAACAAACAAAAAATGCCAGGGAAGTAATATCAGTATAACTATGATAAGGTAAATTTTGGTATATTACACTAACTGATCCTGAATTATGTAATGTTCGTATGTGCTCAATCTATCTTCATCCTAATCATCATCTTTCCACCTTTCTATATTCCTACCATCACATTATTGGCAGATGGTCTTGTTACAGGTATCAGAGTCAGTGTTTGAGCACAGGAATGCCTGGGACAATGATGCATACACATCTTCTATTAGAATGTTGTATATAAATAGGGGAAAATATGCTTTGCCAGTTAGCTGCAGCTTGCCAGTTATCCTGCTGAACAGTTATAAATTTATCTGTATTTGGGAGGGTGAGACATATGGCAGAATGAAGCCATACCGAGTGACACCAGTGGGGGCCAATTTAAAGAAGACACAGTTGTCAGCCTCGATGTGCACAACTGAGATTTTTTCCCCACATTTTCTATCTAAAAGTGATACTCTTGCTTCACCAAATTCTCTATGTATTTCTACGATCATTGTTTCTTACATTTATCTTACTATAAAGCATGTTACATGAAATCTAAGTCTCTTTCCCCCAGCTCACTTTTATGTGTACTTAGCACTTGACACTATGAATGTATATGCATTTCATAAGTAAATTGCTGACTTGTTATTGATGTTTAAGTTTTCCTATGTTGGAGCCATTTTTCTTATTGTTTATAACAGAAATATTTTAAAATTAAATAGCAAGTTCATATTATGTCTGAAGGCTTTCATTTCCTTTAAAAGTAAAGTTGTTTTTGAAATGACCTAAATTCTTATTTCATTATATAAGCAAATTAGTAAGTCATGTTCTTTTGAAAATGCCACATTGTAGACATCATAACTTAATATGGAACGAAACACAAAAATGAAAATAATGGGATATTATTTTTTCTTCTTTATTTCCTTTCTGCCTATTCCTTGAATTTCTTTTATATTTATTATGGAATATTCCATTGTGAAAGTATAAATTAGAGAAAAAAGAAAAAAGAAAATAAAACAAGAAAAAAAGAAGAAAGGATAACATCAATCTTAAATCTCTCACTATATATTAGTGAGGGCCAAATTTCAGCAGATGATAAAGGTTTCAAATTGATGGATCAAAGCAGGTTTTATATAAGATATATTTATGGTTTCTTTCATAAATCAATAGGAATCAACATGATTTTATATTCATTAGTGGTAAGCATTTTATGATTCTAATGTAATTCATGACATGCTTTTGTTCTAACTACTTGTCAGTCTATTAAACATCATTTCTTTCAACTTTACCTTTCAATTAGATATAAACAAATATCTTTTGAATATTTAGCACTTTCTGCTTTCCAAAAGATTCTCATTATTCCATATTTAGCTAAAGTTTTTCATGTAATGAATGTCTGTAATTCAGATCTAGACATCCAGCAAAAGTATGTTGCATTAACATTGTTTATTTTTTATTTCAGAAGTTAGTTTTAAGGAGAGTTTTGAAATCGCCTTATATACTCTTATACACTTAACTGGTCACAATAATTTATATACAGGTGACTCTTCATTAGATTCTTATTTACATTAATTTACATGCCTGTATGTTCAGATACAAATAACCTGTTATATGATTATCTGTGCAGTAGAAAATGGCAATATCAAGTTTCATTAGTATAATTAGAATCAATTAAATGGCAGATGTTACTGAATTCTTTATTTGGCTTGTTTATTTTCTAGGGTAGAGAACTAAACTAATTCTCCTCCACATTTTATAGCACATCATCAACTTTATTCCTTTTTTAAAAGCCTAATTTTTTGTTTTGTTGAAGGAGTATGTGTTATGAGCCCTGGGTGTACAGAAGGAAAAAACAAGCATATTTCCTGCTGTGAGTCTAGGTGGGTACAGGATAATGGTGCAAATGTATTTTAACCAATGCCAGTCAGTAAAAATGTTGCAGAGAAAAATAAAGAGGGTGAGGCAATATGAAATGTTGGGGCAGAGTAAAAATGGATTATGAGTGATGATAAGTTATGTTACATGGGAAGAGATTTTAAAAGTTCATGAGGATATGGAGAAAGAGTGAACATTGAAATAATGATAATAATGATAATGATAATAATAATATTATTAATAATAAAAATAGCTTTAAAGGGGAGACCTTGATTAATGTCCGGCAAGGGCACTAGTGTGGTCAACATATCAATGACCAATGGAGAGTGATGAAAGATAAAACCATAAAAATGAGAATGAGAAAATCATGCACAAACCTTAACCATTTTAAGTATTTTGTATCATACTCCCATTGACACAGGAAAATATTGGAGGTGTTCAAACAGAAGATATATATGATTATGGTTTTCAGTGGCTCATTTTGATTGCACTGTGATTCAAAGACCATAGGTGAAGAAGGACTTCAGCAAGGTGACCAGTTGTACACTTTTGGTAAAATCCAAGTGAGGTGTTGCAGTAGGTGGAGCAGGACTACAGCAATATAGCAGCAGTTTTGGACTTCCTCTGTATAAAGACATAAACCATATAAGGGATATTGTTTCAAAGTACCTGGCTTCCAAATGCTATTTACAAGCACAATGATATGATATTGAAAAAATATTGCAATTTCTCCCAGTTTCAGTATCCTCATCCATATTTGAGGCTTACATATATAAATGTAAGATAGCAATTGAAGTGTAAGATGTAATACCTAGTACAGAATAAAAACTGAGTGAATTATTAACTTTTTAAAATTTCGAATGTGAACAGAAAACTGGATGGAATGATTGAGAAAATAGAATATGGAAAATATACTAAAATTCAGTGGATTCTAAACTTTTAAAATGGCATATTTATGGTATGTAGAATATATTTCAGCAAAAAATAAAACAAAAGGTATAGGGATAGTATTCGGAATACATATTTTTCTACAAATCCTTTAGAGACATAGTATCATTCACATACTAAAAAATAACAAAATCAAAAAAGGGAAAAATAACTGAGTGTAATACAAATAGAAACAAATTACTCTGCTTCAAATAAATAGCATAACCACACCACATAGAAGTAGAGAGATCAACCTAAATAACTGTGGAATACACCTTTTTAACCATCCTCTTCTAGGCTAGTGCCAAAACAACTGTGTGTTCATGAGCTTTCTATGACTATAATGAAATTTCTGGGAGAGTCAAATTATAAGGGGTAGAGGCTCATCTTGGCTCATGGTTTCAGAATTGTCAGTCCATGTGGCCTGGCTGTTTCATTTTGGGCCCATGACAAGGCAGCACATCATGCTGGGAAAAGCAGGTTGGACCTACTCATGATTGTAGTAGGAAACTGAAAAGAAAGAGAAAGATATTGGCATCCCATGATACTCTTTAAATTTTGCCACCAAGGACCCACTTCATAAAGTTTTCCACAGCCTTCCCATCACACTAAGCTAAGGACCAAGGCGACAATACATGGACCTTTGGGTGACATTCAATATCTACACTATAGCAAACTGTAAATAAGTAGCATACTTAAATTAGTAAATTTGCTACTCAGTTTATGATTTAATAATTATAAAACTGCTTAGTATACAATATATGGGCTAACAAAACAATTAGATCATTATCCTATCAATTGATTGGATTATTAGTATTTATCCAAAAGAACTAAAATTAGGATATTACAGTGATACATGCATATCAACATTTATAGCAGAACAATTCACTATAGTCAAATTATGGAACCAGTCTTGGTGTCCACCAATAGGTGAATGGATTAAGAAAATGTGATATATGTATGCATTGTAGTTTTACTCTGCCATTAGGAAGAATGAAATTTTGTCATTTTCTGGTAAATGAATGGAAATGGAGATCATCATGCTAAGTGAAGTAAGTCAGACTCAGAAAAGTCAAGGGTCAAATGTTTTCTTTCATATGTGGAAGCTACAGGAAATAAAAAGAATTAAAGTGATCTTATGAACATATAAGGGAAATCAATAGAATAGGGGAAGGGAATAAAGAGAGAAAGGGATCAGAAGAGGGCATGGGGACATACTGTGAAATGAATCTATCCAGCTATGCTATGTCCATATATGACAATACCACAATGTATCATGCTTTTATATATAATAATAGTGCACTATTATCTTAGTGATAATAATAGATGAGAGATCAGAATAGAGCAAGCAAATCATGGGGAGGGAGGAGAGGAAGGAAAAGGATAGTAAAGTGCAATGCAATTGTTCAAATTATGTTGTACATAAGGAATACAACTAGATGTGAAACAAGAAAGTACCAATAATGGATAAAAGAAAAAATTTAAGTTATGTTGCTAAGAATATGTTAAGTATATTGGAGTCATCAATTTGAACTTTAATATGGCTTTAAGATAGAAATAAAGATAGAACCAAAATGAAGTAAATATATAAATGTACGTTAAGAAGATTTGCAAATTCAGCAATTTAAGATAATTTTAACTCTAGTCTCATATTTTTAATTGTTGTATTTCCATTCTCTATTCCTCCTATTTGTCTTATTATTAGCTGTTTCTTTATCACATAAAAGCATTTAACAATGACACACGTCTGATGTCTATTATACCACAATTATTTTTATTATATTTCTAAAATTTACATTTCTGATTGCAAAACATAAGCAATTTTCTTCTATATTATTATATATAGTATAGTACTATAATAAAATAGCAAATATAAAGCAAATTTGAGCTTCAAATTACATACTTCTGTAATTCACAACATCAAGATATAGTGACCTAATCAGAACTCAAAGTTTTCAAAAAATAAGTTTTATGGGATAGTATTTGTTTTATGGATTCGCTATGGAAATAACATCATACCCTATGAATGTATTGTTTTGTGATTCAAGGTGACATTATGAAAAATATAATACAATTAGCAAGGCAAGTAAAAAATATGTCTAGAATATATCAAGTTATGTCAGAAGATTCATCTTCATAATTGTTAGAATATTTTGATTTTGATTGCTCCTCATAAAATTCTGTCTTTCTGGTTTCAAAGAATTCATATACATTGTAAATTCAAGTTTAATGAATGACTAAATTTTACCTGCAGATAAAAATATAAACATCAGTCACATACATTTCCTTTGTGTATCTCAATGAACTTTAAATTTTAAGTTACTTTGGAAAATTTGCTGTAGATGATGAAAAAAATCTTTTGTGTTAAAACCTAAAGAATTGCATTTTTTTGTGTTTCAGTTAATCCAAAATTTGAATACCTATGCAGTTTTCTTACTACATATTGCAAACCTGTTAAGCACGATATTTAAATATTTAAAGGGCTTTCTAGAGAAATTTAATGACAGTTTTTTACTGCTTACAAAAATTTGTTGATCACAAATATAGTCATAAGAAAGTTACATACTTTTACAACTCAAATGCATTACATTTTCTAAAGTTTTGATTATTTAGCTTTGCTCAAGTAAGGATTATAGTATTGTGATTATTTAAAATCAACTGTATATGTAATTTGATTGTGCCCTTTAACCTGAAGTTATTAAATTAGTACTTATATGATGTTTATCTGATAAATTACAGTTAATTTATTTACTATATGGGATAATTAAACTACTGAGAGAAATTTAAAGTACAATTAAATTTTTTATTAGGGTATTGAAAATCCAATAAACATACTAAAGTAAATTTATGTGTAAATTATGTATTCTGAAGTGAACTACACAACTTCTGGTCATATGCAATGACACCACAGGGCTTTAAGCTAGCAGAATGGGATATATTGTTCTGTACTCTTTTCATGTTAGGAATTTCACACACACACACACAACACACACACACACACACACACACACACACAAATAGTTCTAATTTAATGTAGGTCTAGATTTAGCATTTTCTTAAATCTTGAGCATATTTTGCCAAAGTAGTTTTGCTGTGCCTTCTCTTTATGCATGCAGTTGGTAATCCTAACCTTTGACTTTGATTCTAACCCATGTTATCAAACATCAGTAGTCACTCTGCCTTCTCATATAGGAATTACCTGCATTGTTAGTAGTCATTATGTAATTCTAAGTTCATTGAAATTTTAAAATAGAGTATAAATAGATAGGTAAATAGGCAAACAGATGCCTAAAAGATAGGAAACATTTGATTTCCTATCAATGAACATATAATCCACAAAATATGTGAAGACAGGAAAAATATAAAAATGTCCATTTTGATATTTACTGGTACTTTAAAGCAAAGTTTGAAATGTGGATTTGTACTTTAAGAAATTAAAAAAAAAATTCATTCTAGTTATAAACACTATGTTATGTAACTTGTGATTTTGATAAAACCTTCTGTTTTTGCCAATCATTTATCCATGTGCTTTCAGACAGCTAACTTTTGCTTTCCTTGCTCTACTTCGAATCTTAGGGCAGCATCTTTCCTGGAGCTATCTTGTTGATTGTATTTTGGTCAAGTTCTGGGAATCAAGTTCCCAGAGACTGGTTGGAGAACTGGGAAGAGGGAAACCCAGGTGATATCTTCCAGGATTTAGTTGCTCTCAGATACCTCTGCCCTGATCTCTGGCCCTACAGAGCAGATTAGATTACAAACCTCCCCCGCATCTCTGCCATCATGGTCACATTACTCATATGCCCATCATACCAGCACTGAGTCATTTTGCCTGTTCTTTTTTGATTATATACTCTTCATTGTTTCTGATGTGTCATGGATGACAATATTTGATAGGAGTTTTCACCTCTTGTGTTCATCATTCCTATCGACCAATTCGTATGTCTGTAACATTAAACTTTTTGTCTGAGGAGCATCAATTTTTATTTCTTTTCCTTTTAGACTCCTGACTCATCTAATACATCTGTCACTGCCCATTTTTTACCTTACTTTCTATGAGACTTTCCTCTTTGTGTAGATCATGGTGGTTAATTTCACAAGAAAAATCATTGTCCATTGGAAGGACTTCACCTCATCGCTTTCTTTCCGGTCCTCTTTGAACCAAGTTCAGGCTTTTCCACACTCTTCCATGAGCTGCTTGTAAAGCTAGATTAGGCACTGAGATAGCAGTGGTTACTGATGACATGAAATCCCAAACTACTTTTTGTTCTGATTACTTATGCCTTGTGCTGTATCCTAGATATACTACTGCCATCTTCCAGAAGATTGTTTGAAGGAAACCCACAAGACCGTATGACACGGTGTCTCTAAAACACACAACTTATGAGGGGCAATTGCAATTTTCTCATGAACAGATAGTTTCCATCTGGATCAAGTAGTTAACCGTGTTTTGTTTTGTATATGTTTTTGTCTTTACCAAAAGGTGTACAATTTTCTATTGCAAATGCCATGTCTTTGTTCCAGAACACTAGATTTCTGTATTGTAATTCTTCCATTGGGGCTTTCTACAATCTCCTGTTATCTTTTTCAGCAATGATAACATGAAAATTTATTGCAAGCAGATCTACTCCTGTTTTTAATTCGCAATACTCAACTGCAGTTTTCAAGGATCTATCTGGATGTTTGCAAGGTCCAGACTGGCAAATTAAATGGTGATATTTCAAAAACATTAATCTTGCATCATTCAGGGTTAAGAGTGGCACTTAGTTATTTTAAACTCCATGCAAATTATATTGTTTTTAACACAATCTCTCAGCTAAGATTTCACAAGTGCCCACTTGAACTGGGTGAACTCAGATATCTCTTACCTCTTGGGCTTACTGAGGAAGAACTCACGCCAACGACAGGGTGTGTTTGTTAAATCAGTAACACCAGTAAAATAAACACTAGGTGGATCTTCTCACTGCTGGATTCACTGTGGGATGAACTTTTGTCAGGTCTATTTATTACCTGACACCTCTGAACCCCAGTTTAGCACAAGACCATAGTAATGCTTTGAGATCCTGGTAAAAAAATGTAGACTTGGAAATTTTGTTCAATTGTCCTTTCAGTATTTTAGCCTATTTCCTTAGTGCAGGGATTCCTGGGGGGAAAATGGCTCTAGATTCCTTTATAGAACAATTGGGTAAATCAATACATTTTACATTTGCTATCATGTTACAAGGTCCTTCCTCCAGGGACCTGAGTTTTTCTTTCACCAGTGTTTTTTGAGTTCAGAAACTTGCTCATTTTCAAAATCTTGACAAGGGATTGTGACATTTAGCTGATGACTTGACTGTATGTACACTTTAGATCATCCATCCTTGATTTGTTTTGCTGATACAGATCCCGTAGTCTCCTTCTCAACTGCCTATAAATACTTCACCTGAAGATCCCATGTTCTTTTAAACTTGTTTATTATTTTTGTTTATTTCCTCTCTTTTTTATTCCTTTTTCTCTATTTTCTTGCCTTACTGTGGGTTCCTTGAATATGATTTAGGATTCCTTCTTGATTTAGTCATACATTTTATAAGATAATTGTATAATTTGCTTAGTGGTTGTCTTAGATCTTAAAATATGCATAAATGCACAGTCTACTGATATTGCTGTTTGTCCAATTAGAGGAAATGTAGAAATTTTACTTTTACTTAAGTCTCTTTGGCATCTGTATTTGTCACAAAATTAAGAGTTTATTTTATAGTGTATGTAATATATGAAACTGCTATAATTTTTACTTGAATGATCTAATTATAATTTAATAAAATCCTGAGAACTGCATATTATATTTATTATTTTTCATGATTCTGGTGATCATTTTTCCTTTCCAGAGATCCAAACCTTTTTCTATGTTTATGCAGTTTCTATTACTTCATTAATCCTTAAGTTTAGTGATAATTTTTTTTTTGGTTTTCCTTCATCTGACAATTATTTATTTTGTCCTTATTACCAAAGGATATCTTTGCCAGGTGTGAAACTCAGTTAATGATTATTTCAGCAACTAAAGCTTGCTGTCATTTTCTTTTGACTTGTTTTCATTCAGATGAGGAATCATTGCTTTTTGAAGTTATTCCTGTATAAATTGTGTGCCATTTCTCTCTGCTCTCAAGAGTATGTCCTTTTCATTATTAATTATGATGTGTCTTGGTTTAGGGTATTTAATATCTATCCTATTTAGAATTCAGATTCTTAAATCTGTAGATCTATATCTTCCACCAAGTTTGGAATTTTCAATGATCTCTTCTAATATTTTTTTCAATACTGTATTCTTTTTCTTAGACTCTGTATGTTGTTTTAACTTTATTTTATTAGTTTTGTTTGAATTGGATAAATTCTATTGAGCTTATATTAAAGTTCCCTGAGCTCAGAGTCTATCCTCTGTCATCTTCACTTTAATATTGCTATTATAGCGCTTTTCAGTTCTATAATTTTCATTTGGTTATTTTCCCATAACTTCTTATATACTTAATGTGGTTTTCTTCCTCTCTTTTTGTTTTGATTAATTCATCAGAACTAATAATTTCTTGCTAGAGCAATTTTATAATTACTGTTCCAAAGATTTGGTCAGGATGTGGGTGCAGCTCAGTGATAAGAGTACTTTCTACCTCTGTTAGGTTCTGGGTTTGATCCCAAACACTACAAAAAATATTTTCTAAAAATAAAATTCTAGTCAGACAATTTTAATAGGTTATTCATCCAGTGGGTAGGGAGGTGCAGGGTGTATACTTGGCTTCCCACTTATAACTATTGAAGGTATAATGGCAGGAGGTGGATGGTTTTCAATTTTTTGTCTCAATTATTATCAAAAACGTTTTGTTAGGTCAAAATTTTCCCAAAATTTATTAGAGTATCAGACAAGCTTGTATTTATCATTGCCTATAGGAGTTTCTGGCTTGGGGGTTTCTGTAATGCCTCGCTGTGGCATGTGGGAGTCAGTAAGGGAACCAAGGACCTATTTCACAGTCATTCATCATATTCAGAAGGTCTCTTAGTGGCCTGCCACCTGCTCTCCAACTTTTAGAGTTTTCCTATGCATGTTTATTGCCTTGATCCAGGATATTTTTGCAAAAGGAGGAAAGGACTAAGGGGAGTTTGGCTACTTCATTTTTGCCAGCTCTTAATAATCTTCGTTAAAATTATTACCTGAGGATCAGGTCCCTGCTTAGTGGTACACCCTTGTCACATGACCTTTATTAAGGTAATTACTTTGGAGTCCTGCCATTAACAGTGATTCCTTGGAGGCAGTCCAATATGGGTTGCTTGTACTCTTACACATAATGTTAAATTTGTCAGATTAGTAAGACCCTAACTATTCACTCATGCTAGCCATTTCTCATGATTGTGTATACTGGTATCAGTTCTGAGAAGTCAGGTCATATTTCTCTCTAAAGAGCCACCTTGTTCTGCTTGCCAATAGCTCTAATACTATTTTTGAATAGTATTAGTTGTAATTATGAATTTGTTTCTGATCTATGGGAATCTTGTCCTCTGACAGCATCCATGAAACTATGACTGACCAATGTATTAACTTATCATAATGTTAAAATCAATAACCTCAAAGCTAACATTGAGCTTCATTTCTGAACTACTTCTATTATCATTCCTCTCACGGTCTGCAGAGGAGAGCTACAATGCATTCTTACCAATGCCTATTCTTTTGTCTTGGTAGGTAAATCATGGATACTTTTTTTCCTCTCCTTTTCTCTCTCTCCCTTCCTTCCTTCCTTCCTTCCTTCCTCCCTCCCTCCCTCCCTCCTTTCCTTCCTTCCTTCCTTCCTTCCTTCCTTCCTTCCTTCCTTCCTTCCTTCCTTCCTTCCTTCCTTTCTTCCTTTCTTTCTTCTTTCCCCTCCTTTCTCTTTCTTCCTCTCTCCCTCTTTCCCTCTGTCCCCGCCTCTTTCTTTCTTGTTTTTTTCTTTTTTTGGTACTGGGGATTAAACTAAAGGACACTCAACCACTGAGCCACATCCCCACCCTTATTTTGTATGTTATTTAGAGACATGGTCTCACTGAATTGCTTAGTGCTTCACTTTTGCTGAGGCTGGCTTTGAACTCTTGATCCTCCTGCCTCAGCCTCCTGAGTTGCTAGCACTACAGGTGTGCACAGCATGCCTAGCAATACTGTGTTCTTTCTAATGGAAAATAATCACTTACTGCATCTTCTAGCATTATAATGTATTTATTTCAGCATGCCCACATCTCTGAGCACAGTAAATACTTTTTCTACTGTCTGTAACAATTCTGGTATAATGATCATATTTTGTATTAGTGATAAAATATGACTTTTTCTTTCCATCAAGTATCCATCTCTGTAGTACGTTTGCAGTAAATTCACAGTTCGAGGATTACTAATCCATATGTTTGTCTCATATAATGTGTCAGTGTTCCATATTTTTCTAGCCAAGTCCTGAACTTGGCAGAGCAATCTTCTTAGTTTGGAGTTTAATACTTTTTGAAGCTTGGCTACTTTGAATTAAGCCCTAGGTCTGTTCCTCAGCACGTTTTGCCCTTGTATCATATGAAATGAAAGCAATGTTCACTACCCAGAAGGTATCTGGGTACACAATAGCATTCAATAGCAATTAGTTTGGCTCTTATTTCTGTTATATATTTTCAGAAACAAATTGATCTCAGCAATAGCCACCATGTACACTTATTTCCCTCCCATATTTCTCAAATACTTGACTTTTCACAAGTTCCTAAATGCTTTCAATCAGTATAAGTAGCGATATTCCCACTGTGTAAGAGGTATGGATGCTGTACATGGTACTGCAGATGAGACTCTGGTCAACCAGTCTGTAAGATATCCTGTCTCAGTGCTTTCTTTCCTAGATAGCTTCCAGTAATAGCTATCACAGAATAATTGTCTCTAGGAATCCAATTCATTGGTAAACTATTACGTGTAGTTAAAATTCTTATTGTGCAGAACTTCCCATGGATAAATATTTGTGGAAGAAAATGGAAGGAACAAAGAAAGAACTTACCCTTATTGAGGGCCAACAGCAACTTCAACTTTCCTATAGAATGTTATGAGGAAAGTGCCTTTTCAGAAGTATAGCCATTGGGTCAAGATGGCCAGCCCTTTATTTAGTCCAGTATTAGTCATCACACATGGGCTTCCCAGTATAACTCTGTGTGATATAACTTTATTCAAAAGTGGAACAGATACTTGAAAGGGGAGATGATATTGTCCTCCAACAGCTTTCTCAAATGAGATAATGCAATCTGATGAATACAGGGCTATCTTCTTTTAGTGTTTTTGTATATTTATATTAAGGATTAATATTAATTAGTCAAATCATTTGTTATTTTAATATGTCATGTTATTTCCAGAATTCAATAGTTTATACTGTTTCAATAGTCTTAATTTTCTACTCAAGTAGGCTACAAAGAAGTATCACTTATGTTCAATTTTATTTCTTTTATTCTAGAAGTTTAAATTATTTAATAATTTCATCTATTCACTTACATTTGACTAATGAAATTATTTATTAAATTATGATAAGTATCAGAAAAAGATGCTTACATCATAAATACAGTCTTACATGCTTGTATGTTCTTATAAGCCATTTTTAACAATATGCTTTAAGAATGAGATCTACATATGTTATAGAATACATAGTATGTATTTAGGAACTTCAAATCCTATTTTATCTAGATATCCTGGTTATTTGAACATTCTTCTAATTTTAATGTTTCTACCACTACCAGTTGTTCATATTGCAAGGTTATATTTTGTAAATGTAAAAATACAGGCTTTGGAATAACATACACCACAGTTCTAAGACCAGCACAAAACTGTTTAACTTCTGAAGGTTTTAGATACTTGGAAAATAGTGGAGATAACAACTAGATGTATATTATTAATTTTAATGAAATGGTGTGGTTAATACAGTATTAGGCATGTAATAATAACAAATTAAATGAAGGTATAATTCAGTCTGATATAATTGCATATTTAATAAATCAAGTGGCAATTCAATGTGTCTAACTGAGGGAAAAACAGAGAGTTTAATGAGACGTATTGTAATCAATGTTTAGAAAAATATCATTCTAACTGCAAGAAACCTGTCTGTTCTCATCCACAATATATTTATTATTTTATGCAGAATACATGAAGTATTTTAAGAAACTATGCTAACTCATAACCTTGTGAAAAGCAAATGTACCATAGAACTTCACGTTTCTGCAGTTTTTATCTTTGTTCTTTCAGAATTTAGAAAACTATTGGGCTCTAGGGATGGTCAGTTGGGTTCTTTTCACTATACTCTTCAGTGTGTTTATGTCAGTCTTGAGTCATATCCTTAGGTTTGTAAGTCCTTGTATTCCAGTGACTTTCCCCCATATTCTAGCTAACTTTCATTACTGTTTTTGACTATGTGAAACACTGCCATTGTTCCATATAAAATATTATACTCAAGGGATGTGTCATTTGCTACTCATTCCTTCTACCAGTGTGTATTCTTGAATTTATTTTTGCTTTTTCCAATTCTCTGCCTGTAAATATGCAATCTCATATCTTATTAGTTTTTGATTTATACTAGTATTATTTCAAATAGGAAGATATTTGCATATTATATTATATTATATTAATATATTATCTCCCACAGTTTAACAAAGAGAATATCACATTATATAAACTCCTTGTTACTTTGCTCCTTTCTAAAGTTCTTTTCTGGTATGGGGGGATTGAGAGCAGGAGAATTCTACCACTGAGCTACCTAGTTCATTTATTTTATTTTTTTAATTTATTCATGATAGTAGAATCAATTTTGTTATATTTATACAAACATGGAGTGTATCTTATTCTAATTAGGATCCCAGTCTTGTGGATGTATATGATGTGGAGATTAATTGTGATGTATTCATAATTTTATTTATCTATTTGTTTATTTTGAGGCAGAGTCATCCTAAATTGCTAAGGCTGGCCTGGAACTTGGGATCCTTCTGTCTTAGCCTCTTGAATCACTGGGATTACAGACAGGCATTACCATGTCTGACTGGTGCTATTTTGTAATTAAGAATATTTCTTCTAACATATCTTGGAAATCATATCAATTCATATAACCTCTTTTATTCTTTGTTCTTCTAGTGCTTAGATAAATGGTAGTTTCCTTAGTCACCTTGTGAAGAGACACTTAAATTGTTTCAATTTTTTTTTTCTTTTGGTCTTTCTTCCTCAATTCTTGAGATAGCTTGTTATAGTAAATATATTAGCTCCTTATGAAACAGGTTTAATCATTTTTCACATTTTCATCTTATCATTATTTTACCTTCAATTTATAATTCTAATATTTTGTAAGCAAAATCTACAGTTCTTTTTTGTTTTCCTTCTTGATGTTGATTTGGTAGAAAATCACCTGCTTACTTGTGACTTAAATCGGAGCTCACCTGCTTATTTCTCTTTAGGACATGTATGATTTCAGGTTTGTACTGAATGTGGTTGGTCTTAATCTTAACTTCCTGTTCAATGGAACCATGGTGTATTCCTTGGTAGATGCATTTCTTCCTCTGGAAAGAAGACTTTCAGAGGAAGGAGAGCATACAGTCATGGGAATAGAAAGAAAAACTTGCTTGGTTATAAAAGGAAATAGTACCACCTCCATTTCCCTCCCTTATTGGGCCCACAGATCCAGACTAATGGAGAAAATGTACTACATATTGGGTAATGAGTCAGAATGTAAGCCTTCTGGAGAAGCTTTCCCTGACTACAGTGTACTGCCACCAGTATAACACTATCCAGGGGTATTCACAATGCCAATGCTCTGTCAGACTAACTACTTCAGGATAGTGAGAAGCATGACAAGGACAGTTATGGCAGTAGCATGAGTCCATTGTCACAGTTGATTGTGAAGTAAGTTCCTTGATCAGAAACAAGGATCTATGTGATAACACTGGGGGGCATGAGACAATCTGTAAGTGCACAGAAGGTAGTATTATAAAAAGCGTTCCATGCATGGAAGACAATTCTGTATTAATAGTGAGTGAGTATTTCTGTAAGTACAAAAATACTTCCCCCCCATGATGGAAATTGCTCCATGTAACCATCTTACCATGAGGTAACTATCTCATTACCTGGTAAGTGAATCCATGTTGGGCTTGATTGTTGTCTCTGCTGTTGGTTGATTGGAAATTTAAAACTGATCATAGCCAGGTTGGTCTGGATATTGGAAGTCCATGTCACTGATCTTATGCATGAGCCTGACCACTTACATCATGGATAGTTTGTTAATTAGCTTATTGGACAATGACAGGTGTGACTAGTGAAAGAGATTGACTGGTATCCACAGAAGGGGTCATCCTAGCTACCTTACTATTAAAATTCTCCTCTGAGGTCATCCTTTGGTGAGCATTGAGACATAAATATCTTTTTTTCATATCATAAAGGTTTATACAAACACTCAAAATTCCTTATGTTCCTTCTAAGTCTCTGACCATCTAGCCAAGTCATTTTTACCCAAAATCATACCTCTGACCATTTCCCTTCCTAAGCAAAGAGCACAAATCCATTCACTGTCCAAAATTACATCTATTGGAAGGATTTTCCTTCACTACTGTCCTTGAAGGATATCCCAGAAAGGAACTGTAGTGTTACATCTTTTCACTTTCAAGCTGTTCCTGCATATTTTGCAGAAGTATTTATAAAGAAGAATAAATCATCTACTTCTCTATCAATTGGTCATAGGGAGTTCCCCATAGATGTAGGGTACCATAGATGTAGGGTAGGAGAAAGCAGTGTAGCAGGAGTTGGGGTCATGGGCATTTGAACAAAATTTCATGCAACTTGTGCCTGCAAAGCTTCTTCAGGAGCAATCACATAGTATCGCTTATCGCTTCCCTTTGGGAATGCAGTGTTAATGCATATGTACAAATTAATAGCTTGGTTAGTCAGATGACACCAAGTTCAAGACAGGCAGCTCAGTTCATCTGATAAATTGGTGATCCATGTTTAAGCATTTAAGTTCCCAAAAGATCCAGTATCAGACCGAAATCTCAAAAGGAAAATAACTATTGCAGAGGGTGACAAAGACTTTCTCCAAACTCCTAAAGGACTCCGCTGTGATTTACTTATGGGAGGCTAGCATCAAAGAAAGGATCAATTACACTACAAAAATTTTGTAGTGTCATTTTTTTTTCTAACAGTCTTTGCCAAAGGAAATTATTACCTTTTAACTAGGCAACCATGAATTGGGGTAAAATATTGGGGGTGGGGAACTACTAGAGACTACTTCTGAATTGATATCTCTATGGTCTTGATATTTAGAAATTCGTGGTGCCAAATTATATAGATTGAGAGGCTATATACCTCATTATATTGAGTCAAGAATCAATAGGATATCAAGAATAATAGTAAGCAACTAAAACTATATGCATATTTAAAGATGTAATATTAAATAAGTGGAGGAAAGTAGCAGAAAGAGATAAACTGTAAATATATCAGGTCTATAATTCTGCAAAATACTATGGACAGTGATAATAGATGAGGAAAATTCCATTGTTAATATGAGAGGAAGTACTATTGTTTATTAATCCGAAGCAAAATGGCAGAATCTAAAGATGGTTGTGTAGATTGTGATAATGATGATTGCATTGATTGCACTTGCTAAATATGTGTATGTGTAAGTCTGCGTGTTTACAGTAAGAAAGACAGAGAGACTAGGGAAAGGGAAGGGAAGAAAAACTCAATTTGCCAAAGGTCAAAGAGCAAGCTGAGAACGCTGGGAGTGATGCACCCTCTCCTCCCAAATTCTGTGGTTTGTCTGCCTCATATTTCTCACTTAGTCTTCACTTTCAGGGAAACATAAACAGTCAAGACTGGGAATCCACCTATGCGGTAACACTCTTCTCTCATTTCCAGTCCTAAAATTACAACTCTAATTCTTATCCTTGGTTCCATCTCACCAGGATTGTTGCAATAATGTCCTAGAATAGTCTCCTTATGTTCAGTCTCTTTTCTCAAAACCATACACATGCTGTGTTTTTATTTACTTTGGCTTTCTGAAAGCTAACCATTCCTAAATGAAAGGTGCTTAGGAATTTGAGACATTTCTGAAAACAGCATAGTGGTTCCTGTTTATTTGTTACCGTGCAACACAAGTTTTGTGTCACTCACCACTTCCACCAGCAATCCTGGAATTTCTAGACCGTGACTTTAGATTTTTTTTCATCTTTCCTCATATAAAAAACCCTCCATCACCACCCCTAGTAAAGATTATTGCAATCACTCACATTCCCTAAAGCTGAAGCTGAAAGCTGTATGAATCTTACCTTATAGTTGAACTTATTTTCCTCCATAATTATGTTTTTCTGCCACTGATAATAGGTGGACCTACATAATAGCTACATATATACTTTTTAATACTTCACCCAGCCTGGTAAATTATAGACTGCTGAAGAGTAGATACATTGTAATTGTTTTAAAAGTATTTAATTAACCCATGTCTTGATAGGGATCAATCATAATGTCACATTGGCCAACTTTTATAAATTCATTAGATTAAAAAGTACTATTTTCAGATTCTTAAAGTAAGTACTAATTTTCTGCACCCCCTAAATAATAGCTGGCTTTTTAATATGGTATATTTTTCTTTTATTAATTTTAATGTATAATTTTTGATAGATTTAACCTATTAAAATGTAAATAGGAAGTAAGTCTTGCTTTTAAAGAATATTGCTATTGTTTGGATATAATCTGACTTTGGAAAATTAGTAGAATGGAATAGATACATAACGTAACCTGAAAAACACTGATATAATTTTTTTCAAAAACCTACAAAGTAATCTAATGGAAGAGTAGAAAATATTTAAACATAACTTTTATTCAACTTTGTTTTCTATAAATATCAAAGTCTTAGTGTTTCAAAGTGTCTGTATTTTCAAAACTGAATAGCCCCCCTTCAATTTATTGTATTTGTCTGAATTCTAACTATAGTATGGAACTTTTGAATTTGTGAACAAACACTGTTTCAAATGAAGTTGAAATTTTAAATATCAACTTGAATATTGTATTTTAACAGTAAAAATTTCAATGGTCTCAAAGCTTTTAGAAACTCAAAGAGGCATATATATTTGAAGAATTATATTATCTTGTAAAAATAAAGATGGAGTATTGCATTATTTTATTTTGTTGTTGTGTTCACAAAATGTAAATAATTTATTTTTTAACTCAAACTTTGAAAAAGAGTATAAATATTTAGTTGTTACAATAATGTAGCTACCAACCTTTTCAGATCTCAATATGATATCAACTAGATCTCTTATATTCAAATTACTTTATTCATTAAACCTAGTGAGATAAATGGGAAGCTCATTAGCAGGAGTTCCTTTTAAATTTATTCTGCTATTTTACTTCTTATCTTTATACCCTTTATTTACAATTTCAAATTATTTCCTTAAAATATAAAAAAAAATTCTCTTAAAATAATTTCTAGGGACTGGGGCTATAGCTCAGAGGCAGAGCACTTGCCTAGCATGTGTGAGGCCCAGAGTTTGATCCTTAGCACCACATAAAAAAAATTAAATAAATTATAAAAAGGCATTCGGTCCAACTACAACTACAAAGATAATTAAAAAAAAAATTTCTGATAATATTTCTTAAAGGTTATCATAAGTCACAGTGAAGACACTTAGACATACCAAATGTTAATTCTGGTATAAAATCTGTTCGTAGCCAATGAATATTTGGAGGAATTTTTCAGGTGGAATTTATGTGAGATGAAAAGTAGGAGAGAACCTGTTGTTTCTGTGTGGATCAGAATGTTCCCCTACTTCAAAGCTCATGTTTTGCAAACTCTGTCACCAAAACGCCAATGTCCAGAAGTAGTGCTTTGGGGAAATGATTGGATCATGACAGCCCTAACCTCATCAGGGAATAAATCCCTTTGAAGTATTAATAATTTGAGTGGACTACTGGGTGGTAAATATAGGAAGGCAGGGCTTGACTGGAGGAAGTGTTTCACTGGGGATTCCTGGGGGACTGTACCTTATCTCTGGCCTCTTCCAATCTCTCTCCTTCTCTCTGCTTCCTGGATGCCATAAGTTGAGCAACTCTCCTCCACCACACACTGCTGCCATGATATTCCATGTTACCTCATTCCAACAGAAATGGAGTTGGCTAACCATGGATGCAAACATCTGAAACTGTGAGTCAAAATAAATCTTACGTCCTTTAAATTGTTCTTGTCAGCTATTTTAGTCACAGCAAACAATGCTTTTGTGCCACTAATAATAGGTGGACTTACATAAGCGCTACATGTGTACATTTCATTACTTCTCCCAGGCTGGTGAGCTACAGCAACAAACAGCTCACTAACACAAGTTTTATGCACATTTAAAATATTTTTACTAGAATTTGTAAAGAAATAGGAAGAGTGATGATAGTCAGAAAACTAAGAAAATATGTGATATGTTTTAATTTCTCTATCAGATTTTATCTTTGAAGATAACATTTTCTGGAACAGATTTCAAACTTACTACTCACAAAGATAAGCACATTAGATTTTTATTCAAAGATATTTCTGGAGATGATGTTATGTAGTCCAACTATTATCCAGTACATGTGAAAAGAGGGTTAAATTTACCATAAAATAGAAGCCACAAAACTATGAATCTGCACATTTATCTAGGTAATAGACTTACCAGGTTCCCATTTCTGACAAAAAGGGAAGCAAATCTTAACGTAGATAAATCCTACAGACTGTTAACCCACACCTTAGGATTTTATCTCTTTTAGACAAGTAAACACTTGCATTTGAGGGAGTGTTTTAGTCAGCTTTTTCACTACTATGACCAAAAGACCTGACAAGAATAAATAGAGATGGAAAAGTTCATTTTTGGGGATCATGGTTTCAGAAGTCTTTGTTCACAGATAGCTGCTGGCTCCATTCCTCAAAACTCCAGGTGAGGTAAAATATCATGGCAAAATATGTGGCAGAGGAAAGCAGGTCAGGATGGGGCCATCAAGAAGCAGAGAGATCTACCTTTCTATTTTAGTACCAATACCATGCCGTTTTTGTTACTATTGCTTTGTAATAGAGTTGAAGATCTGGTATTGCAATACCCCCTGCTTCACTCTTTCTACTGAGGATTGCTTTAGCTATTCTGGGTTTCTTATTCTTCCAGATGAATTTCATAATTGCTTGCTCTATTTCTGTAAGGTATGACATTGGGATTTTAATTGGAATTGCATTGAATCTGTATAGCACTTTTGGTAGTATGGCCATTTTGATAATATTAATTCTGACTATCCAAGAACATGGGAGATCTTCCCATCTTCTAAGGTTTTCGTTAATTTCTTTCTTTAGTGTTCTGTAGTTCTCATTGTAGAGGTCTTTCACCTCTTTTGTGAGATTATTCCCAAGTATTTTCTTTTTTTTAATGCTATTGTGAATGAGGTAGTTTTCCTAATTTCTCTTTCTGAAGATTCATCACTTATGTATAAAAACGCATTGGATTTATGAGCATTGATCTTGTAACCTGCTACTTTACTGAATTCACTTATGAGTTCTAAGAGTTTTCTGGTGGAATTTCCAGTTTCCTCTAAATAGAGGACCTGGACACAAACCCAAATAAATACAATTTTCTCATACTAGACAAAGGGGTCAAAAATATGCAATGGAGTAAAGATAGCCTCTTCAACAAATGGTGCTGGGAAAACTGGAAATCCATATGCAACAGAAATGAAATTAAACCCCTATCTCTCACCCTACACAAAACTCAACTCAAAATGGATCAAGGACCTCAGAATCAGACCAGAGACCCTGCATCTTATAGAAGAAAAAGTAGGTCTAAACCTTCAACTTGTTGGCTTAGGATCAGACTTCCTTAACAGGACTCCCATAGCAAAAAAATAAAAGCAAGAATCAACAACTGGGATAGATTCAAACTAAAAAGCTTTCTCTCAGCAAAGGAGACTATCAGTAATGTGAAGAGAGATCCTACAGAGTGGGAGAAAATCTTTGCCACTCATACTTCAGATAGATTGCTAATTTCCAGAATCTATAAAGAACCCCAAAACTCTACCCCAAGAATACAAATAATCCAATCAACAAATGGGCTAAGGAAATGAACAGACACTTCACAGAAGAAGATGTACAAGCAATCAACAGATATATGAAAAAATGTTCAACATCTCTAGTAATAAGAGAAATGCAAATCAAAACTACCCTAAGATTCCATCTCACCCCAATTAAAATGGCAATTATCAAGAACACAAGCAACAATAGGTGTTGGCGAGGATGTGGGGAAAAAGGTACACTCATACATTGCTGGTGGGGTTGCAAATTAGTGCAGCCACTCTGGAAAGCAGTATGGAGATTCCTCAGAAAGCTTGGAATGGAACCACCATTTGACCCAGCTATCCCACTCCTTGGCCTATATCCAAAGGACTTAAAATCAGCATACTACAGAGATATAGCCACATCAATGTTCATAGCTGCTCAATTCACCATAGCCAGATTGTGGAACCAACCTAGATGCCCTTCAGTTGATGAATGGATAAAGAAACTGTGGCATACAATGGAATATTCCATACAATGGAATATTCCATACAATGGAATATTACTCCACCATGAAGAATGATAAAATTATGGCATTTGTAGGCAAATGGATGAAATTGGAGAATATCATGCTAAGTGAGATAAGCCAATCTCAAAAAAACTAAAGGATGAATGATCTCGCTGATAAGCGGATGAGGACATATAAGGGGGGGTAGGAGGGGTGAGCGTTAGGGTTAGGGTTAGGTTCAGGGTTAGGGTTAAGGAGGGTGGTAAGAATGGAGGAAGGAAGGACTGTATAGAGGGAAATGAGGGGTGGGGGATGGGGGCAAGGGAAAAAATAACAATGAATCAAACAACATTGTCCTATATAAATTTATGATTTTTAATTAAAAAAATAAAGTAAATATTAAAAAAAGTCCCTAAAGTAGGAAGTTCAGCAAAGTATTCGAAATGAAATTATCATGAGAATATAAAAAAAAAGAAGCAGAGAGAGACTAAGCTCAGCTTACAAAATATATATCCCAAAGGCATGCCCCCAGTGACCCACCTTCTCCAGCCACACCTTCATTCACCACTCACTTAATCCCTATCAGGGTGTTGACACACCGACTGGGTCAGGACTCTCCTAACTCCATCATTCCACCTCTAAACCTCTAAACCTTCTTGCATCGTCTCATGCATAAGATTTCGAGGGACTCCTAATATCTAAACCATAACAGGGAAACGCATCATTGGGGAGGCTATTTCTCTGTTTACTCAGTGGTTTTTTTTTTCACTTAGAAATACACTTTTTAGGTTCCCATCATCATTGTTCCCATTGTCTAGCTACTTAGAAACATGGAAATATTCTTAACGCTTAAAATAATGGTCAGGATGGTATCAGCACTGTCATTACTTTATTCCCATATTCTATGAAGAAAGAAGCAAAGATCAATTTAGAGAAATTCCACTTTGGTTTTTATAAGGTGGCATTTTTCACTCTGTATTTAAATTTTAAAGGATATTTTTCCTCTGTGTATGTATTAACTGTAATCAGAGGGATAAAGAAAGTAGTTTTTAGAAGTTGAAATTTTATATGCTTATAAAAATATTTTTCCTGAACATTAAATAATTTCTGTAGTTATAATTTGATTTTTTACTGCTATGTCTGTCAGCCTTTTTTTTTTTTTTTTTTTTTTTTTGCTGAGACCAAAATACATTACATACACAACTTAAAGGAGAAAAAGTTTTATTCTGGCTCAAAATCTTCATAAACTTTTAGTCCATGGTCAACCAACTCTATTTCTTTGGACCTGAAGTGAGACAGAACATCAGGGTGGAGGAGTGTGGTGGAGGAAAGCTTCTTAGTTTAGGAACTAAGAAGCAAAGAGAGAGAAAGGAATGGACCAGGGACAAGATACAGTCCTGTAGGGCACACCCCCAGTGAACTACTTCCTCCAAACATGCCTCCAGGCTTATAGTTTCCACCACTTCCTGGTAGTTTATTCAGCTAATGGATTAATGGATTAATTAATCCATTAATTAATTAATGGATTAATCCACTGAAGAAATAAGAACCCTCATGATCCAAACACTTCCCAGAAGCCCACTTATGAGCATTGCTGCATTGAGGAACATGTCTTCAACATGGGAGTCTTTGAGGCACACCTCATATCTAAATCATAGCAACTGTATATGCTGGATTGATGGGCTTAGAATTTCATTTTATATTTCTTTTCTAACTACTGACTAACTCAATATGTATTGAGGAGTCTTTTGTGCATTGTTATAGAGGTTAAAAGATATGTTATGAACTTCCTGGTATTTACATTGTGTTGGGAAAATGCACAAAAATAAAAAAGTATAAAATATTTTCATATATTAGGTGTAAAATGAAGTTGTTAAGGTCTTACTAAATAAAAGATAGCAAGTTAGATAATATAGTCCATGAAGGTAATAATTTAGACAAGACATAAATGAAAAGTTTTGAATGTCCCTTAAATAATTGAATAAAGTTTATACCTGTCAAAGGAAAGAATAATTTCCAAGTCCCTACAATTTAAAAAGAAAGAATCCTCCCTTTTAAAAAAGTTTTAAAATTATTTTTTGGTTGTAGATGGACACAATACCTCACAATACCTTTATTTTGTTTATTTATTTTTATGTGGTGCTGATGATTGGACTGAGTTCCTCACATGTGCTAAGCAAGTGCTCTACCACTGAGCTAAAACTCCAGCAGAATCCTTTGATTTTAATGATTAAAAAAGAAAGGCTGGTTCTGTTCGTGAATTGGTATGGTCAGGATGAGAGTGGTTTAGGGTGATATTAAGGAGATAAGACAAGGCAGTATTACTTAGGCCCTTTTAGACCATTTTGAAACAAACCTAAGAGTAAGAATTAAGAATTTTATTACCCTGGAATGGGAGGCCCTTTTTTCAGAGGGTGAGGGAGAGGTTAAAAAAGAAGTTGTTATTATTTTTATATTTTTATGAGTTATTTTGGTTATATACAACATTAGTATTTAAAGCAACCCTCTTATAATTATACATTAGATAACTCCATGTGGTTTCAAAGCCCAAACTAGACCTCGTAAATGAGAATTGAAAAATTAAACTAATCTATGACAGTTGCCTTATAATTAGCAATAAAGAAAAGAATCTAAATTTAGCAAAAAGCAAGTTGTAGTGAGAACTGGTTAGATATAAGAAATATTTTGAAATACAACGAATTTAGTGTAATATACTAAATTCACAGTTGGATGGAATGATTGTGTTTTTCTGGGCAGCAGAAAGGAGAAAGCAATAGATAAAAGAAATAGAGGATACCACTTGGTCAGCTGAGTAGTTGGGTAAATAGTGGATCTGCTAAGTTTAGGTAATGGGGAAATGCAGATAGATGCAGAAAATAAATAATTCTTATTTAGCCATAGTAAATTTGATATTCCCAAATATATTTTGGAGTCAAGGCAGAATCTGGAGCTCAGAGTAGATGGTGAGAATGGGGATAAAAAAAAAATAGCATTGTTTGCATTTGAAAAACATGGAAACCATGAAATTTGAGATTGGTTTGTAGAGAACATAAAATGATCATAAAATAAAGGTGAATGATGCTAAGATGTCTTAGAATTTTATAGAGAACAGTTTGGGTTAAAATATATTTTTAAAGTTCAATACATCTTCAATATTGTCATCACCCTAGCAGCCTATGTAATGGACATTTGTGAAAATGTATCTATGGAACACCAATAATGATAAAATAACTAGGATTAATTCAGTGTTCAATATATTCCAAAATTGTACTGTGCTTATTAATTATTCATACAAAACATTCAGCTTTTACAACTGAAAGACACTCATGATTCATAAACATGTCTAATGTAATAGTGGACCTTGAGTGTCATTTCAGTTTTAATATGCAAAGCCAGGTTCTCAAAACCTTCTCATGCTTAGGATCTATACGGCTCTTTATAGCATGTTTTTTTTTTTTGTCTGTTTGTTTGTTTTGGTATCAGCGATTGAACCCAGAGGTGCTTAACCACTGAACCACATTCTCAGACATTTTTTCATTTTTTATTTTGAGTCAAGGTCTCGCTAAATTGCTCAAGGCCTTGCCAAATTGCCAAGGCTGGCTTTGAACTTGCAATTCTCCTGCCTTAGCCTCTCCAGATGTATGCCACTGTGCCCAGCAAGATAGTTTGGAATATTGCCCAAATATGCCCACAAAGCAGTCTTAGTTTTCTTCTATGCCTCATCATTTCTCAATAAAACAACTTAGAATGCATTGATATATTAACATTGGCTTATTTAACCCATTTTATAATTACTCAAAAATCTCATAAGAACTGAAGAAAGAAAAACTTTCCTAATAGAAATTAAAACTATCTAACAAACCAATGCTAAAATCAGGAAAGAAAAATAGACGATCTGTGAAAAAGAAGTTGTTATAAAAGATAGGTCTGCAAATATGCCCCAACAGAAAACAGAAAATATAGTACCCTTTCCAATCCTTATGAACTGTGTTAATTCAGTTATTTAAAATAATAACTTTTCAACAATGCAAAATAAAATGAAATAAAAAATTTTCTATTATTTTTAATTAAGATATCTGTTAAAAGCATCAATTATTTCAAATAATAGGAAAAATGATAACCCAAAACAAGTACATTTACAATCATTATTAATCATTATTTTTACAATATACTGAGAAACAGAATACTAAGTCAAAACTAACCAAAAGTACTAACATCAGTTACAATAATTATTGGTAAATATGAATTCAACATTAAATAATAAACCAATGAAATTAGGAATTTTGATTGATGAAAATGTATAATTATGTTGTGTATTTTACATGTGAAAAAATTAACAAAGTGCTAATTTCAATATTAGCATGAATAAAAAGATAAATCAAGAAAAGAGATTTAAATGGAATAATAAGGTTATAGCAAACTGAAAAATGTATGAATTTATAAGTTGTGATTTTATGAATTTTAACAGGTATATCAAAATATATTTAATAAAACAAGCTATAAATTATAGAAATAAGCAAACAACAGTGTAAATTTTTGCTGGATTGATTTAATGATGGAGAACATGATAAAATTTGAGTATTATCTAAAACATTGGTTTAATGTATAAGTGTAGTTACATGTTTTAACATGAAATGTGTGTGTGTGTTTTCATGTATATATCTGGTATTTGGCTAAAAATAATTTATATTTGACTACACAAGCAGTAATGTTATGACTAAATTTATCACATTACAATTGCAATGCAATTGCTGAATTGATAATAAAATGCTAACTGGTTCAACTTAAAATACATAACCATATAAAAATAAAGGTTATTTCCAAAATAGCTCTTGCATCAATCAAAAGTTATACATGCAGAAAGTAAAAAACTAAGAAACTGTACTCAGAAGTAAATGTTTAAGAGTCATAAAATATTATTAGATAAAAATTAATTTAATTAAAAATTGGTGACTTATGTAAAAGCATAATAAAATAAATATTTGTTCTATGTGAAAAAGGAGATAATACAATAAAAAGCACAAATTAAAAACCAAAATGAGCAAAATGGATTTTATTATCAAGAAATAATTCTTTCAAAATATTTTAATAGTAAAAATATTCCAATAATAATGAAAATTAAAAATTAGACACATGAAACTCTCAATATTAGAAATATAGCATTAATATTCACAAATACAGTCTATGAAAAACTTAGAAAATATCATCAGTACTGATAGGCTAATATGTGTAGCACATTTTTAATTCCAAATATCTTATAAAATCAAGATAAATATATACCTTCCAAATACATAAATGTCTAAATTTGATATGACAGTCTTAAAAGTCTCAAACATATTCAACCATCATCCTCTTTTCTATTATTAGTTTTCCCACTAATACTAAGCTTTAATCTAAGAGTATTTCTCTCAAAATGTTTAATTGCCTTTCATTTTCTTTGTTTTTCTGTTTCTCTCATTCAATGTCAGAACCTATATAAATGCTAGGTTTCTGTTTTTTTATCATTACCACACCTCTAGCATACAGATACTTTCCCTAAATCTTTTATCATCCATTCAATACACTTTATCTATTTCTATGAAGGATCACATTGATATATGTGCTTAATGCATTTTATGTTCATCATCTATGCAGCGTGTCTTGTGAATCTCCTCTATCCTAGTTACTTTTCTTCTTCCACAGTATAATTTTACTTTCTCAAGTATTCAAGTAAGTGCACATTATCCTGATGCAAATCAAGGAGAGACATGATGAATGAGAATAGAATGCCTATGTAGGTCCAAATTTATTAAATCAAGTACATACTTGTTAAATAGAACCCACTGTGGTTCTTATAAGTAAAACAAAACAAAACAAAACACAAACAAAACAAAAACCTGTACTTATGATTGGGGAATATCATGAAGTATGTAAGTCTCTGGAGTACAAAACAGAGATGTTTCATAACTTAAATGCTCTCAACAGAGTATAAAGTAATAACCCGCAAATGTCCTCTTAGAGAACTTATTTATTTCTCTGCTCCAGAGAGTGTGTTGAATGTGAACAGGGTGGAACTGGTGACTCATGCAGCGTGGCCAGAACTCAGGAGATTTTGTTCATCTTGGGCAGTATTTTTTATTTTATCACACTAGGAATTTTTTTTTTTTTAGATTACAAAAGCTGTAGCTTACTATAACGGAAGAATGCTCTCATTTCTAACCAGTATTTTACACAAAATAAACTCCTCATGTCTTTGAGACTGGAATTTAAGTAATAATTAAGAAAATAAGTAACTAAGCTCTCTATGATTTTTTATATCATTCTGGTTGAGAAAATTCAAATTCTTAAAGTAATTTTTCTTTTTATTCAAAACAACTTTGTTAAAACAGTTTGATAAGTTAAATAAAATTGAAAAGCTTTAGTTTACAGGAACTGAATTTAGTTGTGTGCATATATTATATTATTTACAATCCTACCCAGGATTTGGAAAAATGTTTCATTATAATGAATTGTAAAATATGACCTCAACTAAAGTCAGTCATCCAATTGCGACTTTTTTTCCTTGAAATATATATAAAGTATTTTATGGTCATTACATAAGCAGGCTGTTTTATCTTCTATTGCAGCTTCATTTTGCTCTAGGGAACCCAGCTGCCAGAAAATGTGTTATCATTACATGCATGTCAAAAGAGATAGTACACACTTCACTAAAATGCACTCATTCAACACATTCATTTGGCAACCTCCAGCTGCTACATATTTAACACAACCTTGAAATTATCTGCTATACTGGGAATTGAGAGCAAGATTTACTTCAGTGGAAATATAAAACTAATTGGATAATATGATTTGCAGTTTACTCCTTTAAATTCTTATAAAAAGCAAATCACTTTTACATAAATTTTTTTCTTAAAAATAATGAATTTATTATGCCCAATCATTATACTGTAATGTCTTAGTGATTTAAAGACATATGTAATTGGATTTGGAAATATAAAATGTTGATTTAGTAATATTCTTGTATGACTTCAGGGAAATTTTTTCCTGATAATAGCTATTTCTTTTTCATTCTTTTTTGGTCATTTTGACCAAATATTCGTATATGACTCAGCTTCATAAAGCTTTTCCTTTTGTCAAAATGCATTCAAATAATTCAAGAAATCATACTCTAGCCATGAAAAAAATTAAGTTTAAAATAGCAATGATAAA
The DNA here is from genome assembly GCF_902686455.1 of Sciurus vulgaris. Classification (NCBI taxonomy): domain Eukaryota; kingdom Metazoa; phylum Chordata; class Mammalia; order Rodentia; family Sciuridae; genus Sciurus; species Sciurus vulgaris. The sequence goes on from NC_136464.1 coordinate 163,937,002, forward strand.
ACATATCTATCATTTCAAAGCCTTTCTTGATGGCCTCCATTCAAAATTACAATGTACAAAAGCTGAAACTTGGTCTGATTTGTGCACTGATATAAATGTATTTTTTGCAAACCATAAGTTTTTTATCAAGACATTTACAACATGTATATAATATGAAAATGCACGTTTATTTAATCTTTTTGATTTTAGAGTCTTTTGAACAGTACACATGTGTTATGGCAACATCTTTCCACAAGGAAATCTTTTCAATATTGTTGTACTTATAAATCAGAAAATGTAAATTACAACTATGTGGAATTGAACACTATGAAGGGCCCTATACCTTAAAATATACAATGAACTCTTCATAATTATGATTTTAACTTCTGCAAGTACTAGTTGGTAGAAGTTGAACAAAAATTCAGAAAGACAGACATTCTGATTTCTTCAAAAGTTTAACTCTGAAAATTTAACAATAAATAATCTGAATGCTCTCTATATAATTAAAATGTATGCAGGACTCCAAATTGTAAATGATCTTAATCTTTAAGCTACTGGGAGCATGTGAGTCACTTTGTGAAATCAATCTTTATATTCAGTGTAAATTTTGGTATTAGTTACACTGTGTAGACAAATAGATTGGATGTGTGCAAAGGAATTGCATATTTTATCTATTGTTTATACATTTATATATATTTAATTTTGTCTTTTGTTGGTGTAAATATTTATGGTATCTTTATAAATGTTAATTGGGCTTAGGAGATGAATATGACTTACAATATTTCTAGATCAAGGCAGAGAAGCAAGTCATTTATGTTCCTTGGTGATTCCATTGCCTAGACTGAATAACAAAAATGTGTAGGGGAAGGCAATTCTGAAATAAACTTTTGGTACCAAATACTGAGATGGCAGATGAAAATCTGCATGATGTCAGAATGGAAAACTGAAATATGGAAGATCTTTTTTTTTTCTTGTAGGATAGGAGGAATCTGCAGCTGATGTGTTATCTGTTACCCACCAGCATGCCAATGTTTTGTGAAATGCAATAATTGGCATCACAGTCTCTCAGGCCATCATTATCTAGCTGTATATAAAGAAAAGACAAGAATCACTTGTCAAAAACAATGTATTTGGAGCACATGTGCATTTTAAAGTAAAATTCAGACATTTTTCAGAGTGCAAATAAAATTAATTTTGGTGTATTTAGTGGTCCAAAATATGTGCCTCCTCATTAAAAATGAAATATTTATCAGGAAACATATTTTTCTTCTTTATGAAGTACTTCATTACCATTCATCGCTTTATGCAACATTCTTTATCACGGCTATTCTTTATTGGTTTCTGCCTTAGCATTGGAAAATAATAACCTTGGGATGTCAAGTCCTATAGTTTCTCAGATGTAGAAACTGAGATATTTCCTTATGATGGCTGAGGAACTGCTAGAAAAGCTTTGGGGAAAGTTTCTTTCCTGGTCTACATCAACTCATTCAATTATGCTCCTACTTCCATCTTTTTATTTGATTTGATTTTTTAAAATTTTGTTACAGGAGATTGTACTCCCAGGTGCTTTACTTCTAAGCTACATCATCAGTAATTTTAATTTTTTATTTTAAGACAGGAACTCAGTAAGTTGCTGGGACTGGCCTCAAATTTGCAATTGCCCTCAGTTTCCTAAATTTCTGGGATTACAGGCATGCGCTACTGTGCCCAGGTGCTACTTAACACATTTGTTCACTCATAGCAAATCCTTCTCAAAACATCTAGAGTGATGACATTAAACCATAACTCAGATCATATTAGTGTAATGATGAAATACACACTCAACCATTACACTTTAAATAAGCTTCAAAATCCTGCCAAGTCTCTTCTTCGGCCAGCTGCTAGCTCTTCTGTGTCATCTTCTCTAGGTACCCTGTTTGTGTTCTTTCTTTGTTTCCTCTGCCTGGAATTATTTTCCCAGGCATAGATGTATAGAATAACTCTCCCCACTGCATTCATATCTGTGCTAAAATAAATATGCTAGAAATTGTTCCACAGTTCATTAAGCCTGCTTTTCCTCACTTGGCTAAGAACTAGATAATCTCTCACCATCCATTGTTGTTGCTTTTGGTCACGTTACCAAATTCCGGCCAGTGGAATTTGATTGTGCATGACACATGCTTACTCTATAAGGAATAAAGTTTTATAACTCTTCAAGTAATCTTTAAAATGTATAAGGAGGAAATGTGAAATATTCAGGCAGTCTGCGATAGACAAGTGTTCAATTAAGGCTGCTTTGAAAAGTGATAAGTATTCCTTCTTGAACTTCAATTATATTTGTGAGTCTTTGGTTGGATAACAAGGGTAAGTAGGTCTTGGCAGAGATCCTAAAAAGAGGAAAAAACAAAAAAGAAAGATTAATCATAGTGCTTCAGGATTCAGTGTGCAGACCTTTCATGAAGCAGGCACAGCATGATGGCTATATTGTCACTGCATTGTCATAACAGGCCCCCATGGGATGGGGATGGTGAGGGAGTAGGATAAAAAGTTTTTTATATGATACTAAAAATAAAAATGATAATGATAATACTATACTGGTAGAAACAAAACTACAGATTTTTCCCAAGGTGTATAAATCAAATGTAAATAAATGAAACAGGAAACAGAAAAAAATAATAATTGGGTTCGTCTATCATCTATCTAAAAAGACAAGCAAGAGAATTAGAGCAGAAGTAACTAACAACAAAAAAAAATCTCAAACTGAGGAACATGAACCTTGATATTAAAATAAAAGAAAATTCAATTGTTTCCAGACCCAATGATAAATTTAAGAAAGCTAGCTAAAATAATTTGATTTGAAATTTTAGAAAATAATAAGTCTCTTCACTTTCTTGGCAAGGACAAGAAAAGTGTAAGCTGTATAACAATATCAGAATGACAAGACACCCCAACACAGCAAAGAAGACTACTAACAGTGAACCAGGGTTCACTGAAGAGCAGTGAAGTCCTAAAAATTCAAAGGGAAAACTTTTCCCACGCTAAGATTTAGTACCCAAACTGCCAACTACAAGAACAAAATAGAAGAACATTCAGACAAGTTGTGTACCGATACCTGAGTTGCTGGAGGTTGTTCTTCAGCAAATGAAATATGCCTGGAGAAACCAGTGTGATAACTGAAGGGAAAAGACGGAAGGAACCGTTTCAGGATGAGGCGAAACTTCACAGTTTAGAAAAGGAGTACAGATGACTAGCAAAGAAGTTTTCCAGAGAAAAACCAAACCAAACCAAACCCAAACCAAAAACAACAAAAGGCAACCAATTTTATGAGAATATGGAAAATATCAATAATAAATGTGTGATGGCCACATCATTGTGTCTACTGAAAAATACACTATTGTTACTGTGCTTTTTATTGTCTGTTGCTCTCTGATCTACTCCTCAGCTTTTCTGTTTGGTTATGTCTAAATTTCCAGTCTTCCTTATGAAAGGAACTACAGGAGATTGGGGTGGGGGGGAGGGGAGAAGCCAGCAGGCCTCTCCCTTCCCCCATCACTACTCTTGGCTTTTCCACCTTGGCTGCATTTTTTCCATGTTTTAATTCTTACAAGATAACTCCACCTTTGTGCCTTTGTGGTCCAGGGTCCTGGACTTAACTATAGTTTTAGTGACCCTGATTTCTAGGTTCTGTTGGACTGCTTCTGAAGTACTAGATGTCAGTGTCTCCCATGACTTTCTGTTTTCTCTCTCACTCTCTGCCTCTTCCTTTCTCTCTCTCTCTTTTTTTTGTGTGTGTGTGTGTGTTTCCTCCACTTCCTGTTTGATGTTCATCCTTTCCTCTCTTTCAACTCCTTTATAACTAGTTCTTCTACTACTTTTCTGGCCTTTTACTACATAAAGTAGACTCTGGAATTTACCAAAAAAAAAAAAAAAAATAGGAATGAGGAAGTGTGTCATAACTACGACTTGACCAATATTTTTATAAACGACAAACTATAGAGACTGTTACTGGTTTATACCAAAATATAGGGAAAATGGAGTGGCTAGATGAAATTGGATATGGGGACATTAGTCTTTATTACCATAAAAAGAAAGCAACAGAATGAATAAAATTAAAAATAATCACGAAAAGTTAATGTTAAATTATTCACATATTCAATATGTTATTTAAAAAATATTTAAGTGATAAATAAGACTAGTGGGTTGTACAGTTATGTGGGCCTTCTTTCTACTACAAGTATTTTATTACTGTTTGACTTTCAAAGTTATGTTTAGACATTAGTTTAACTATGAAGAAAATTATTTCTTTTACAAACTAAACTACACTGCTACAAATTGGAAGTGAAAGTGTTCATATTTTCTTTTACCTAATCTTTGATTTCAGTAATTAAATATTTAGTTACTACTAAAGCAGTATGTAGATTTATAATATCACAGAGCAATTAAATATGTTGAGTATGGCATTCTGATATCATATCAATACAAAATATTTACTACTCAACAAATACTAGTAGTGATGAAATTGAACATTATTGGATAAAAATTAAATTTAATAATAACCTTACCTAATTTCATTACTCCCACCTAAAAGATTATATATAGTGTCAGATATTTTATGGTTTTTAATATTTCAGGTATCAGATGGAAGTTAAATCACACATTATATTGAGAATATTTGGTTTGATAAATATCATGATGTAAATTAAATTTAGTCTATAATTCTTAATTAACTTTATGTATTTAGTACTTCCATTATTTCATTAAAATTTGTCTTTATATTTTCTTCCTTTAATGTAATTTTATCTTTTAAACTACTAATATTCAGTTTTAAAGTGTAGAAATACAACCTCATTATTTAAATGACAATTTAGAAATTTATTATTTTAATTTTCTAAGAAGTTTCAAATAATTTTTATTTATTTATTTTTCATTTTTTTAATTCATTCTCCACAAGTGAGGTACAACTTTCATTTCTCTGTACAAGAATTAGAGTCACATCATTTGTGTAATCATACATGTACATAGGGTAATGATGTTTGTCTCATTCCATTATATTTTCTTCCCCTCTCCCCCTCCCCACCCATCATTTCCCTCTGCACACTCCATCCTTCTTCCATTCTCCCCTTACCCCCTCCACCCACCCTCACATCACATATCATCATCCACTTATCAGAGAATACATTTGACCTTTGGTTTTCTGGGATTGATTTATCTTGCTTAGCATGATATTCTCCAATTCCATCCATTTACCTGCAAATGCCATAATTTTATTTTTCTTTATGGCTGAATAATATTCCATTGTATGTGTGTGTGTATGTATGTATATATATTATTCCATTGTGTGTGTGTATATATATATATATTATATATATTTATATATATATATATAATATATATTTATATATATATATCACAGTTTCTTTATCTATTCATCTATTGAAGGACATCTAGGTTGGTTCCCCAATCTAGCTATTGTGAATTGAGCTGCTATAAACATTGCTGTGGCTGCATTACTGTAGTTTGGTGATTTTTTTTTTTTTTTTACGTTTGTGGAATATTTTTATTTATTAATGACATTTTGCAGTTCTGGGACTCCAAAGCAGGGCTTTGCATGTTCTAGGCAATCATTTTACCACTAAATTACACCCCAGCCCAAGAATATACATTTATAATTTTGCTCAATGTCTATGATAACTCTTTTACCCTCTACCGTACTGAAGAGTCTATAATCTGAAGAGATCTTGATATCCCATAGTGTGCAAAGGTGTCCCCACGTGTTGGTAGATGGGGAGCTGCAGTGTGGCGCTGAGACTGCATGGGGCAGGACACTGCGGATTCTTGGACTGGGCCTGCCTGGTGCTGGAGATCCGCGGGAGGGGCGCCCTCTGCACATTTTAAAAAGAAAACAGAAATTTTACACAATATTTGTGATCACCATTTTAGAGTGAGTCTATTTGTCTTTACTCAACAAAGGTGAGTCGTTTTTGTCAAATGACAGTATCCTGAACATTGATTTAGGAAATTCTAATCTCGGTGTATATAAAAGAACAAATTAATTTGATACAATCATTATAAAGTCTTCCATTAATCTGTGAAAATATCATATAAAATAGGAAATTGTTTTCTTCTTTCCTCTGGAAAAATGGTGTAAGACAGATTAAGAAATTCAATATCTATTTTCCCTGTAAATTAATGAATTAGCTAAGGAAGAATCCTCCAGTGGTTTAGTTGGCACTTTTTTTCTTTCTGAACTTCTTTTGGAAATATTTTAATTTTACCATTAAGTCTAGATTCTCAAATTTCTTCCACCTCATAATACTTTATTCTGATCTGTTGGGATTGTTTCATTCTGAACCATATTATGAATTATCTTTATTTTGTCTGTTAGTTCTCAGGTGTTCTACTATCCAGATATCACAAATCACTTTGACATGATCTCTTTTAACAGATCCATAAGATAATTTTGGAACAAATCATATGTCAAACCTGAAATGAGTTTCTGCCTTCCCTGTTGAAAAAAAAAAAATCAAACCAAATAAGACATGAATCTACCCATAAGTTCAAAAGCACTTTTGAATAAAATGCATATTACTTCAGTTAGATGTAATACTGAGTGCCTCCTGAGTTATTAAAATCTAGAGAATTCAACTTTGAGAAGGGAACAAACAAAACTGGTGAAATGTAGGTGACATAAAATACTCTTGCAACTGTCATAAAACAAATTGCCTTTGATAAATCTTGACATCATTGATCTGAATTTTCTAAGTGTTATATTCACTTATTGCTAGATCATTTCATTAGGGGCATATATTACCACAAATAATATTTTCTGACTGCATGCTGTGTAAAAATTTTAATAAAGGTATAAGGAGAATATAATGGCTTTGCATTTTACAAAAACTTTGATCCGAAAGGTTCATTCATGATAAACAGAAGCAATTACAAAATATGGCCATTGCCTAAACAAAGCATTTAATGAATTATAGCATGCATTCCTAAGAGAAATGCCACTCTGTGGAGAGAGATCTTTGAAGATATAAGTAGAAGTAGGCTCTCTATTAGGGCCATGAATAATGGATTATACAGAAAATTACCTTATGTTATTTGACAGGACTTAAAGGTCAGTATGGTTCAAAAGCCCATTTGTTTCTTGATTCTATTCTATAACACACGGCATGTTCCTTTCCTGCTAATCACTTGAATACTTCTAATGACAGGCAGCTTCATACCTCCCAAGACCATCAGTTTTGATTTTATAGTTTTTAGTAGACTAGTTTCTGTATTTTCTATCTCCTTGAATTGTTTATATTACTAAAACTTGTAACATAATCATATTAGACATACCAAGGATTTGGTAATGAAGTCCCAAATTATCCAAATACATGTATTCATTAAGACAAAGAAGTTACCAAAAAATACACAAACTGAGAAACATACACATACACAATATAAATGCTTTGTTGAAAATATATATATATATATATATATATATATATATATATATATATATATATTATTGTTGTTTTGGGGGCCAAAATCTTTCAGGAACACTATTTACACAGATATTTACAGATCTCACAAATCAAATATTTTAAAATTCATTATGAGAAAATAAACCTCACATAGTATACTCCACTAGTGTCAGAAGATATAAGGATTTTATTAAGTTAATGGGGAAACTGCTGGAGCATATCCCTCTATTATTGTTATTTATGATAGTTGTGTGATTTCCAAATACTTGGCATTTAAGTAGATTTATTGCTTATGCTCTTATTCTGTGAATATTTTAAACCACGGGGATCTGACATTTTGGTAAAATCTCATCACGAAGCGTCCCCTCAGATGCTGTTGAAACATAAGACAATAATCTGCTAGAGGTCTCTAAGTTGCTCTGATTTCATGAGAGAATCATGTTTTTTGAGAAATTCCTCACAACTGAAAAAAATATTTTATATGTATATATTTGGTTATTTAGAGAAAAATGGATTTTTAAGTGAAAATTTACTTTGTCCACAAAATGTGCAAAGATAGGCAAGAAAATTAATTTTTAATAAAACATACTTACAATCACCTAGTTAAGTGACATTTTGCTAAGTGAAATGGACTATATATGATTAAATCACAATCCCCATCTTGGAAGAGTTAAATAGGGCATACGAATATGGTTGGCACATAATACAGACTATATGAATGTATTTATACATTATAAAGCACTGAATTTAATATGAACTTGTTTTTACGAAAATTATTAGGAAATTGCATTCATGCTTGCTTAACATAAGACTTGCAACTTCTTAAATAAATATTTCCACTACCTACTAAAATTCAGTGTATTTTCAACAGTTGTGGATGAAGGTTATTTTTAAGTCCCTGTTCTCCCTCCCTTCAGATTTAAAAAAACACAAGAAAGTAAATATTGGGCAAAAGCCCTTGGTGAAAGTTGGAGTTCAATAACTGCTTTATGAACAAATACACAGAACCCATTAGGGTAACTGGCCCTCTTCATCTAGAAAGAAACATAAGAACACATTGAGGAAAAATGAGTCATACTTGTCCATCTCTCTGGAAAAAAATGTGCATTGCACGTGTTTCTGAATGAAATAATTTAAATTAATTAAATTTAGCATTACCAATACCAATAGAGGAATGCAACTCATTCCTAAAATGGGCTTTTTGATGTCAGTGATTTTTCTAGAGGTTTCTGGTTGCCTTTTAATTACCCATATCTGAGAAGCATATGATCATATTGAGAAAACTGAGATGCTATCTCCTTCACCAAAAGGTAGCTACATTATATTAATAAGGCAAAACACAAAAGGAAGCAAGTGCACTTTTGAATCTTGGTCTGGAAAACAAAACCAAGGAATAAAAATATAGAGTCTATCCTCCACTAATGCTTATAAAAACCAGAGCTTTCAAAATAAATATTAACATTATTAAGGCAATTGTTTAAATATTTACTTTTCCAGAGTTAAACAAATGCAAACACAAATTGCAAAAAAAAAAAAAAAAAAAAAAAAAAAAAATTTTGGAATTCTGGAAAATTTATTGGGAAAGAATAATGAATTAGAACTCAATATTATGAAATAATGTTCTTGGATCAAAATTAAATGGATTTCACAATTCAGTTGCGCTTTGCAAGTTTGTATCAGTGACATCATGGAAAATGTTAATAAATCCTGGGAGTCAGTTAACAGTGATGCTGGAATGCAGGAGACAAAGTCCAGGGACATTTGGGTACTGAAAAATATATAAAGGGCATTACCATACCTAAATGCTAGATGGAGAAGATGTTAATGTTTCATAAAAGGTCCTGCATAAATCATTGTTAACATTTTGTATAAATTTATTGTTTAAGTACAAACTACAAAAGAATGTTAGTGCAATCTTAGTGTAAACACAGGTGTTTCAATTTACTGAAGAAGTGGATAGCACTTATTACCTAGTTACTGTTCTTGGAATTCTTACCTGATGACACTTCATTCTTGATTGACTCTTGTCTAGCCATTCAGACCAGGGTAACAATTACTCTGCTCTTTCTCACCTTAGGACTTTGAACCAGCAGTTCCCTCTTCTATGAATTTTCCTCCTTCTACTTTTGGTGTAACTGGATGTTCACATTACAGACTTTATTTTAAATGTCTTATTTTCAAATAATTTTTTCATGAAAATCCTGTTTATATAGATCGCCACATAATTCTATGTCAACACCTTATTAATACATATTAAAGGCTAACATACAATACAGTAATTCTCATTGTGATTGTTATGTTCCATAAAATTATTATAAACACAGAATTAATCAGTTAATGCAACCCTGCATGTGCACATGTCTACACATTTCTAGAAAATATTTCAAGCTTTCAAAACCCAATAAGAAAATCTAATTTCCAGTTTTCCTTTTTTTTTTCTTTTTGATATCAGTGGAATTGCTGCCTTAAGAAGATACATTGCTAAATAATTGCTATAAAAAAAAAAAAAAACAATAATAGCCCTAGCAAGAGTTCTTCCTACATAAAATCCTGCTGTCAGCTCCAGTAAAGACAAGCCTGAGTTCTTGATAATCGCCATTCTAATTGGGGTGAGATGAAATTTTAGGGTACTTTTGATTTGCATTTCTCTTATTACTAGAGATGTTGAACATTTTTTCATATATCTGTTGATTGCTTGTACATCTTCTTCTGTGAAGTGTCTGTTCATTTCCTTAGCCCATTTGTTGATTGGATTATTTGTATTCTTGGTGTAGAGATTTTTGAGTTCTTTATAGATTCTGGAAATTAGCACTCTATCTGAAGTATGAGTGGCAAAGATTTTCTCCCACTCTGTAGGCTTTCTCTTCACATTACTGATAGTTTCCTTTGCTGAGAGAAAGCTTTTTAGTTTGAATCTATCCCAGTTGTTGATTCTTGCTTTTATTTCTTGTGCTATGGGAGTCCTGTTAAGGAAGTCTGATCCTAAACCAACAAGGTGAAGATTTGGACCTACTTTTTCTTCTATAAGATGCAGGGTCTCTGGTCTGATTCCGAGGTCCTTGATCCATTTTGAGTTGAGAATGATAAAATTATGGCATTTGCAGGCAAATGGAAGAAATTGGAGAATATCATGCTAAGTGAGATAAGCCAATCTCAAAAAATCAAAGGACGAATGATCTCGCTGATAAGCGGATGATGACACATTATGCGGGGTGGGAGGGGTTAGCGTTAGGGTTAGGGTTAGGTTTAGGGTTAGGGTTAAGGAGGGTGGCAAGAATGGAGGAAGGAAGAACTGTATAGAGGGAAAAGGGGTGGGAGGGGTGGGGGGAAGGAAAAAAATAACAATGAATCAAACAACATTACCCTATGTAAATTTATGATTACACAAATGGTATGCCTTTACTCCATGTACAAACAGAGAAACAACATGTATCCCATTTGTTTACAATAAAAAAAAAAAAGACAAGCCTGAGAATGGAGGCGTCAGGGAACTTGCAGTCTCCATTGCTGACAGTTCTGTGGGAAGGAAGATTTGGGGAGCTGCGAACTCATTATTATCACCTCAGTGGTTTCAAAGGTGCTTGTTTAGCAACTACTATGTATTGAGACTGCTATATACAGGACTGTTTTGGATTTGAGGAGTAATAATCAGACGAATGCGAATGTCAAGATACCAGTGTTTTTGCAGAGAAAAATTATTTTTTTCCTTGACTAAACACTCCTCATATAATTTGTAATAAGCTTTTGTTAATTTCCAAAAACATGAAGTTGATTGTGATAATTATTATCCGTGTTCTCATCATTAGTGGTTGTAAAGTTTTATAATTCCTTGCCCTGCCATTTCTGAAGTGTTTTCTGCTTTAAAAAATTCTAATGAACACTTGTGAAAGAATGTATTTAATTTGATTTAAGTACAATAAGGCATATCACTTCTAAGTATATTTTTAGGTTTTATATTGCTCATCAGAAAAATTCATTTTTTAAGAAAGCATGCTTGAATGAGATTTCTAGGTTTGATATAAATCTAATTAATCACATAAAAGGTAATAAAACCAAAGGGCAGTTGACTTTATGGTTATATATTTTTACAAGTAAAAAATTCACAGGTTAAACTACCACATAACTGTGTCTAGATCTCAACAAATAATTAACAAATGATCAAACGCATGTTCCTGTAGAAAACTAAATCAACCTCTTAAACATTTGTATTTTAGCTTGCTCATCTAGTACCTCTCTGCTTCTATTTTCTCATTCTGTAAAAAAGTAACTTAACAGTCTCACTTATATGTTATTAATAGATTCAGATTTATATTGTGGAACCTAACTTCATTTGGAAGAAGCAATGTATATGGAAAATATTGGCATTCATACAATGAGATTATATCCTTGCATAAATAAAATTATTCTTAATGTATTTTGATAAGTAAAATTCATAACACTATAAAGCATGATTATATTTTCATTACTTATAATCCACTTATAATGTCAGCATCGTAAACATTTCTCTAAGATGTGACAAAAATAGTTCTTAGTATATGTCACCATCTTAATTAAATATGATAATGAACAAAATCACTAAAAATTTCATTTCTACTTTTACTAATATTTATAGAATAAAGGGGACTTTATAATTTGTCTTGAAATGTAAAAAATTCATACTTGCAAAATTTCATTAAATCCAGTTTAAAATTATGCTTTTAAAAATTACTTCAAGTGTCAAAATATTTGCACCAAACTATAAAAATATAATTATGATTAAATTAAAACAATATTCTGAAATGACAGTAATAATTCACACACTCAAGTACATTTTCTATTTTTTCAGAAAGGACAGTTTTGTTCTTCACTCTTGGCAGATTTGACTGCGTCCTTATGCAGGTGTGTTTCTGTATATTAATTAGTTGCCCCAAGGTCTCTACTAGACTTTTGAAAATATCTCCAGAAATGACAGGTGAATTAACAACTTGGATTACATTGTACATATAAAGGAATGTAACCTACTTTTAAAAACTTAATCATTCTGGTATTAATGCTGACAGAACTCTTTTTTAATAATTTGTACAAGTGTCACCAACGGGAGAAATCTTCAGCTATCTCCCATTTAAAACTTCAAACAGAAAGCACACTCATATACATTTTGTTGCCATAAACACAGTGTGAATATTTGTATATTTTTCCTATCTACTTTCTTAATTGTATTGTTTAAAAAATTTTTTTTAGTACAAGGGATTGAACCCAGAAGGGCTTAACCACTGAGTCACACCCCTCAGCCCTTTTTATTTTTTATTTTGAGGCAGGGTCTTGTTAAGTTGCTTAGGGTCTCACTAAGTTGCTGAGGCTATCTTTGAATTTGCAATCCTCCTGCCTCAGCCTCCCCAGCAATTAAGATTATAGGTGTGGGCTACCACACCTTGCTATTTACTTTTAATACTCTTGAATTGAAGCATTACATCTTATGTAGTTTGACAAATTAGCAGATATGGACACTTTGAAGGATGAGCGTCCTAGAACACATCACTATGAAGCTGCATAGTCTACTGGATGGAATCAGTATTATATGGACCTTTACCCTGTTCCAGGATGCTATTAATCCAAGTTCGGAAAAGTGTTTAAGATCTCATCAGTGACATCATGTACTTGTGAGAATGGCATTTCAGTGTGCTCTTGGCATGTGTTTATAAAACCTGTGACAAAACATGATTATGAAAATGTAAAAAGTGCTTGAAGATGATACATTTTTAAATGCCTATTAAGTAGTCTGATGGTTATAAAACAGGGAGGATTGTAGATATTCTTGACAAGAAATACAGTAAATATAAAAGTAACATGGAAGAATAGGCAATCTGCCTTATATACTAGATACTATAAATCTATTGAATAAAAATTTACAGTAATAGAGTGTTAGTGGAAATAATAAATTAACAAAAACTGGCTGCAAACAGTGCATGCTTCCCTGGATGACTGTAGGAGACATCACTGTGAACTTGTGTTTAGATATACTTATGCATATAGAGGCTACATTCACTTGCTGGCACGTCTTCTGTAACATTGTCTTTCAACAGGGCCTAGAAGCAGTGACACACCAGAAACAACACAACCTTTGCCTAAATCTCAAGTTTTAAATGCCATTTTCTGATAAAAATTATATTCTTTGATCTTCAGGGTTCCCTGGAGAAACACCATATCGTAGAGCTGGGGCCAGGAAAATACTAGGTTGGCTTGGAGCATTTTATAATGTCAGAAAGCAAACCATGTGCTCAAAAAATAAGAGTAGGGACTTGTAAAACAAACAAAACAAATCAACAAAAGTCCAAGGCAAACTGAAAGAGTTTTCAGTGGGAAAAGGTGGGACGACTAAAGAAACAAAAATAATATCTCATTATTAGATTATAATCCAGAGAATAAAATGAAAATTCATGTGCCAATGCTGATATAAGTGAAATAATAAATAAGTACTGAAAAAGGGACAGATGTTCCTAAGAGAAAATGCCAACTTATTACTAATTTTCCCAGGTCCTCCCCTTATGGAAAATACTCTGGACTTATTGAATGAATTTCAAAGAAGGGTATTTGGAAAGGGAAATTAAACATTTCTACTTTGGAAAAAACTTTCAGTAGATTAACCTTGGCCAGATAATAAAGGTTAATAGCTGTATTCCCTAAACTAATATAAAGAGAAAAACACTTACGTTCTAAAATATTGTTTCCCAAATCCCATATCTCCATCTAATAACTAGGAAAATATCAGCTAAACTGAGGTGGAGAGACAACCTATAAAACATGTGACAAGTTCACCAGAAACTTTTAGTCATGAAAAAGATGGAAAATTATCACAGGCCACAAAATACTTAGGTGACATCATGACTAAATAAAATGTGATACACTAGCCTCGCTTCTGGAACAGAAAAATGGATTCAATGGAAAAATAAAGGTGAAACGTAATTAATAGTAGTGCATCTTTTTTGAAACAATGAGTTTGTTTTACTTTTTATGTATTTATTTTTCTTTCAATTGATACTTTAAAATTACACATGAAAATGGACTTTATTGTGATATGTTCCAACATGCACATGACATAGTTTGATTTCATTCTGCTGTTTCTCCCCTTACACATTCCTCCCTCCTTACTCCCTCGTTCTCCTTCCTCTACTGTTCTTCCTTCTATTTTCGTAAGATCCTCTCCCTTTTAAAAAAAAATTCCTTACTTCCGTCTAGTTTTTACATATAGGAGAAAACATGTAACTCTGAACTTTACGAGTTTGGCTTATGTTGCTCACCATATTTTTCTCCAGTTCCATCCATTTACCAGTAGATGACACAATTTCATTCTTGTATCTTGTAGAGTAAAACTCCACTGTGTATACACATCCCATTTTCTTTATCCATTCATCCAATAAGGTGGTGCCTCCACCAACATATTGGAGTGTTGACCTTATGTTTTCTTCTAGAAGTCTCAGGGTTTGGGGTCTAAATCCTAGGTCTCTGATCTACTTTGAGTTGATTTTTGAGCAAGGTGAGATATAGGAATCTAATTTCATTTTTCTACGTGAGTCTATTGAGTTCACTAAGAACCATTTGTCAAAAATGCCTCCTTTTCTCTGGAAGTTTGTTTTGTTTTGTTTTGTTTTCTGGCACATTGGCCAAGAATCAGATGACTGTATAGACGTGAATTTGTGTCTGTGTCTTCTATTATATCTCATTGGTCTTTACGTCTGTTTTTATCAAATATCATGCTGATTTTGTTATGATAGCTCTGTAGTATAATTTGAGATCAAGTATTGTGATCAATACTTGCTTCACTCTTATTGCTCAGTTTTGCTTTAATAGTAGAATTTAGTCAGTAGTAGTTTATCTTTATTGAAGAAAAATAAGATTGTTTTTAAAAGTCATTGCAATCATTTGGTGTCTTTTGCTAAAAGCTATGAGAAATGTGTTGGATGAAGGAAAAAGGAATTCCATAGATATAATTAAGTCAAATAATTAATCTTTCACTTCATGTGACATAGAAACAAATATTAACACTTTATAATACCCTCCAAAGTCTTGATAGGGTGAAACACCTATTTAAAAAAAAAAAAAAGCGTATGGGAGTGACTGAAGATGTAGCTCAGTGGTAGAATCCCTCTGGTTCAATCCCCAGTTCAACAAAATATCTTAAAAAAATTAAAAGCTAAATTTATAACCCAAGGAAGAGTAAGCCTATGGACATTACAATTTTGCTAGTATGAATCTGAAAATCTTGGAATATATTTGTAAGCAGAGAAATTAAGGAGCAGTTTAATAAGAAATTAAATGTAGGTGACCAGTAGGACATTTGATTTGGAACAGGGATAGAAATATGGGTGAGTGAGACAATTTGTTTGGTTTTTATTTTTTAAGAAGTCATAAAAAATGCAGTTTTTAAAGTATGAAAATTTTATCACAAGAAAAGCTTTTCTTTATTGTAAAGGAATGATGGGAACATAAGGGAGATCATAGTATTTTTGATGGACTGAAAATAAAGCAGTATAACTATGGAAAAAAATGATACAAGTTGAAGGGGTTGATAAAAAATAAATGGTTGGAAAATTTAAAAAGGTACTTCTTCACAAAGCTAGGAATTTTTTATTTTATGCTGAAGCAAATCGAGAACAATTCCATGTCTTTTGATCAGTTCCTATAATTGTGTTTCGCAATAGTAAATGGTAGTATAAGAAAATGTGTACAAATCTGTTACAATACAGGATAGATTTATGGATCTGAACCAAGAGATAAAATTGAAATGAATGAGTCAATTAATTAAAAACAATCAAATAATTAGAATCAATGCAACATTTTATCCATAATTACAAGTTGAGATAAAGAAAAGGGAAAGCAAGATTTTTCTCTGAGATTTCCAAGCCAAGGAAATGAGTGAACTTGGTGTTGGGGGAGCTGAAACACTAGGCGTAGGTCCTTGAGTAGACAGAGAGAGCGCGAAGGCCCAGTAAAAACTGAAGGTACACCAAATCAACATAGTTCCCAGCCGACTTATTCTTGCCTCTTCTTCTTGGATTCAAATATTCTAAAAATTCAAAGAGGCAGCTGTGACTACTATGGCCAGTCACATGCAGGTGGATTCTCACTGAGAGCTTCTCCTCAGAGATCAGGGGAAACTCTTCAGCAGAGAAAGCACATGACTTCTTCTCTTTCCTGTGGAGTACTGTTAGATGGCTGCCATGGGCACACCCATTTTATGAAAGTGAGGCAGGAAGCCTAAGGGAAATTATAAGACACACTGTGAGAGTGCACACCCAGACGGAAGCTGCCTGGCTCCAAAATTAGTCAAGTATTTTAAGCAACCATTAGTTGGAATTTATTTCACTTGTAGTCAAAACCACTCTGTTTTGAAAGAGATACAAACATTACCAGCCTTCTAGTTGCCTGCAAATAAAAACTTGACAAGAATATTTGTGTAGGAGTATGGGAATTTTAAGCTTCTTTCTTCACAGGAACCAACTCTGATTACCCTTTGTATAATTCTGAAGCAGAATATTTATCTGACTGATCAAAAATCAGTAATTGGGTCACAGGTAGTATTGGGCGTTGCTTCAATTGTCTTAAAAGGGATGACAGAAAAAGGTTATGCAGAAAGTTCTGGACCTAATTTATATAGAACTTTGTACTATTTAATTGTGTCCTGTTCTTTTCTTAGACCTTATTCTTAGTCTGTAAACATCTTGTGAGTTCTCAGAAAAATAATTTGGAATAAATGTGATATACTGTAGAACATATGTTATAAGTTAATACTTTCTAATATTAAGGTATTCTATTATTTTACTGTTATGCCAACATAGTTTTTATCATTACTTTTTGCATGGAAGTCATGTTTTTTATAAGTGCTATTGCTCTTTATGACTCTTATAATAATGATCTTATTGCTCATATAATCTATAAAGGATTTGAGGTGACTGTGAGGTAAATATTTAAATTACATCAACCAAATAACAGTGGAAAATGATTGTACAATTTTAATCTAAGCTTTTATTGGTAAATGTTTGAACATTTCATCCTATTTGAAGCTTCCTGTAAGCCAAGGACAAGATGAAATTATGATACAATAAATGCATCTAATTTTTTGAGAATATAGCATTATTTCATTAAGAAATAGCACGGTTTGATTGAAAAATGTATGTATGTGTGTGTGTGTTTTGTACATCCTAACAAAAAATTAAATAAAATACAATTGGCTATCTTTAAAAGGGATATTATACAGAAGACATAGAAATATTCAATTCAAGGGTATTTCTTAGGGTCTCAAGAAATAGGTAAGGCATGTCATGAAAAAAAGATAATTATTACTTCTCAAGAGTCTGTGCTGATGTTTGTGAATATTATCTTCATAGAGCAATTGTAAAAGATATTAGAGATTAATATTTTGCACCATGGCTATGTCTAGGGTTATTTATAAGATTTGATTTTAAACACTACACATTTATTTTTATGATGACAGCATTAAATGTGGCAGCAGAATGTTTGAGCCTACTTTTCATTCCACTTGAACATTGATCTGTGAAAAAGCTGTAGCAGCAATGTTAATCAATGCATAAAGCCAGCACTACCATTCCATAATTCACCCAGATAGAGACAAGAAATGGTGGACCCAGCGTTAATATGTGGCCACACTCATCTGGATTGCAGTCAGTTTAATTTAAGCAGAAGCTGAGTAGATCATTTATCAGGATTGAATGTATTACTGTAATTCATTGCAGTGATTGTAGGGAAACAGCAGTTGTATAGATGTGTGGCTCTAACTCATAATGACACAACCTGGCTGCGTGCTCTCTGTAGTGCTGTTTTCAGCTAGAACAGTCTTTTTCACAGAAATTTTAGTACACTGTTGACTTATTCAAAAAATAAGTCACATAAACAAAGCATCATCTTCCAGAACATATTGAGAAAGATTAAAAGTCAGTCAATTCATTTCAAAATGAAAGGAACACATGTAAGATAAATATGTTATGCTGATCACTGATCCTCCCACTTCTTCCAAAATCATTATGTTCCCCATTCTAGGATGAGAAAACTCTGGCTCATATACTCCTTGATATTTTTACAGCTTCTTGGAGAATTTAAATATCTCCATCCAGGTGTGCCCATGCTATTTAGCATTTAAATTCTGATCTCTGGTAGTTAATTTTCTATTTCTGCATCACACTGAGTCTCTCCTATCAATTAAAATGGAATTGGTTCAGGAATGCAATGTTTCTCCTTTCAGTCCTATTTTATTTGCTTAAAATAGAATTAAAACAATGGTATGATTCTGAATTATGTAAGCCAATTGTAGAACTTCTTCTGCTTCCAGGCTTGCCCTCAGTCTTGAATTTTTTGACTACCTTAAAATAAACAAAGAGATACAAGGAATTTTCTAGGTTTAACTTAATGTGTGTTTTCCATTTATCATACTGTGATTCATATGTGCATAAAAAGTCCTAATGGGAATTTACCTGGCATAAGCATTTTTTCAATTATGGTAAAAGTAGCATAAAATAAAGTTTAATATTTAACCATTTTAAATGTAAAGTTCAATTTTATTCATGCATTCACATTGCTATCCCACTTGAAGCATATTTGAAAATAATCTATTTCTAATCCATTTCATCTTTTTTCTGATCTTGCTTCCATTATCTTCCTAATGAATAGATTGTGCTGTCTCCATCTCACAGTCCAGGCCCCTGTTAACCTAGATACTTGGTAACTGGTTCCTCACATTTTCCTGTGACTACACAGCTTCACAGATATCCTATCAATAGAATGAAAGATTTTTAAAAAAACGTAAATCCAAACATGTTACAATCCTAGTTTAATGTCTTCATCAATACCTTCATTCTCATTAACCTAAAACGGAAGTTCAAATTCCAAGGTGCCTTCTTGATCTTTCAATAATTTAACATCCATTCCCCCATCACATAAGTCTTACTTTTTATCTACCTTGGTCTACTCGAGTTGTTGGATCGTATTGCTTTAGTACTTTCTGAATCTGAACAGGTTATTAATTCTGTTAGAAGAAACACCTACCTTCTTTAAATCTCTACTTATCCTTAAGTGCTTCACCTGTCGCCTTTGTTGAGAGAACTTCTGTGAATTTAACCTTCTTCCCAGTCAAGCATAATTTTAGGTTTTATGTACACATGACAACGTATCTATTGTGCAAGGTATTGAAATCATGCATTTTAATATCTCGCTAACCAAACCCAATTTATTTGATGTATTATTTATATACTCATTCATAATTCCTTCATTCCCTGGCATCATTGTTTATCAGCTTTTAAGGGTAATGTACAGGAACAAACGCAGAAAACATTTCCTGCCCTTCCAAGGAGCTTCAAGGTTATCTTACAGACATGTATGTCTAGTGCATGATAAATTTCAGTTCCAAGTGAATATAAATTGGATTATTACATGAATGAATGACTTTTATTCTTCTACATTTTGACCGTTGATGATGTCAATAATCTTTCTTAATTGCTTACCATTAAATAACTAAATTATGTATCATTTTCCTGATTGTTTATTCTTCTGTAAGACTTTTTTTTCAACTAGGTTAATAATTTAGCATAACAAGGGAACCTGGATTTGGAGGAATGACTAAGACTTGTTAGGGGACAGATGAGGACAGTGGGAACACAAAGTAAAGAAAATAATTCTATAAAATGGGCCTACTGTGCTGACCTCCACATGCTTTCTTTTCCAAGAAGATACTTACCTGCAACCCTGCCTGAGCCAAGTGGACAGGATCACATTCCTCAGCAAAACAACTACCTGTTAACTGCAGGAGAAATACAGAACCAAAATGATGTTGAATAAAACGAACCCAAGTTACCCTGAAGGGGGTGACTTTGTGACCAGATCCTGAAACTCTGGGAGCTAGGGATAGTCCCCCTAACCATAAAATATGTAGGAACATATCGTTATGAATTCAATTAGAGCACTCCTGTAATTCCAGGAGAATCACAAGTTCAAAGCCAGACTCAGCAACATAATGAGGTCCTAAGCAACTGAGTAAGACCCTGTAAGACCCTGTGTCTAAGTAAAACAGAAAGGGCTGGAGATGTGGCTCAGTGGTTCACCCTTGGGTTCAATCTTTGGTCAAAAAAAAGAATTCAATTCATAGCAGTCAGCATGGGCCAAGGTAACCTAGCTTTCTACATTTGCCATCACAGTGGGTACTTAAAATTCTGATGTCATCTTGTTGTCAGTCAAAAAGTGGACTTGGGCGGGATTCTCCAGAAACTTCTCTGGAATTTCTGATAAAACTGGAGTGCAAGAGAGGTATGTTGTCCCTCTCTGAGAGGACTCACTCTGCCCCTTGAGAGTGTCCTCTTTCCCTTTTTTCTATCCCTTCTATAAAGTCATTCCTATCACTCAGCTACGTCTGAAATCTTTCTGACTTGATCACGAGAATCAGAGTTTGAAGGGAGAATCTTCACATTGCCCCAGTTTCTCCGAAGTCCTCTGCCCTGTAACAAACTGAGAGACTTCATTCATATATTTTGAAAATATATAATTTATGAATTCTGACATCATATACACCTAAATAAAGATATCTTAGTAATATAATAATTTTAGAATCAGAATCAAACATAGCTATATGGACAGTAGTAGGTTTTTACAATATAGAATTATACATTATTCTTTCACTTAAGGATATAAAAAAAGGATAGCTTGATTTATGAATCTTGTTTTTGTTAAACTGCATATAAAATGATGAAAATAAGGGAAGATTTTATTACTAAAATGCATACTTGAGGGATTGTCTTGTGTAAATAATGGTTTGCATTTTTTTTTATATTTTGCAGGATTTATTGTTAATATTTCTGCATCATTATACATGCCTTAGAGGAAATTGAAGAATAAGCATTCTAAAGAATTAAGAGCCACTGAAAAGTGAAAGTAATATGATGATAGTTCATTTGTGGTTATGTGAAGTTTTTGTTTTCGTACTCTTTAAAATTCTTATCAAAGTTAATTGTTTCTTCATAGTGTGTTACTCAGCATATTTTGTAAAATATGTTTGCTAGAAAATATATATTAATAAATTCAACCTGCCCAATCTATAAATTTCAATATGTAAATAGAAAGATCAATCCATTTCTGTGTTAAATTGAATTGTGGAGTTTGTAGATAACATGTAAGATATAGTGTTATATGTGTTCTTTTCAAAAGAGCAATGAAATTTTTGTATCTGAATAATATTTGTTTAAGATCATATTCCTCAAAAATATTGCCAAACAAATTGGCATTTTGTATTTTCTATGATTTTAATATAGCAACATTTTCTATAGAAGGAAAAATAAATTAACTGCCAGATGCTTTATTATTATGAGGATGACTATTTGACTAGACTATTTGATTAGGCATTACTGTTGATGAAACTTTATTTCTATTCAATGTTGCAATTTTCACCATTTAAGGGAAATCATGAATAGCACTGTTTTATGATGCCAGCTTGGGCAATGTGACACATGTATTTTAGTTCAATTTATAATGAGATCTTATCCATGCCATAATATGGAATCTGCAGCCCATATTAACTTGCATTCTAATCAGAAAAACATATTTCCAAATGCTCATACAGTAGTCTATATCCTTCATTTTGCTTAACAAATGCCAGAATTATCACAATAATGTTGTTACTAAATCTAGTTGCTGTTGATTGGCATCTTGGGTTTTAGATGTGATTATTCACTGGAAAAATTAGTGGCATTTTAGGTAGATTTATAGAGTAACATATTTTAGAGATATTCTCTGCCTTTGAAAAAACAATGTAAAAGAATTCATTGAACTCTATGTTCTATTTCCTTAAACCTATTCCTTACACTTAAATATTAAAATCTCCAGTAGCCAGAAATAAATTGGCAATATTCTCACTATCTGATACAATATAAGCATTGATCTGTGTCCTAACTCTAATAAAATGCACTTACTTTTCATGGAGAATATGATAGGTCTGAGACAGCTCAGTCATTAGGCTCAAAAATTCTGCATGATTTTATGTTACTACGTGATAATTGTAGTAGACTTTGTGCTGAAGATGTACTATCATTTTAAAGTTTGTTTAAGTTGAAAAGGAATTGTTATGTTAAATCTATATTTAATTATTGGTCGCTATTATCACTTTCCAATTCCTTCTTTCTGACTACATTGGCATATCATTTACCAAGTTCATTCTTTTTCGTTAGGCAAGTTTCCATAACATTTTACTATTTTTTTCTAAGATGATTCTTCATTATCTAAAGTATAATTAATAATTAATTATGCACTCAATACAAAGAATATTTTTTATTTCAGACTGCTTCATTGGGCTTCCAACATCAGTATGTCACTAATTGTATAGAAGGAATAGTTCTGAGATTAGAAGAAAAAAATTTAAGTGATAATAGGCGATTGTATATAAACATTTATTTTTTCATTTAGCAAAAATACATTTACTAGTAACCTGACTGAGAATATCAAAATACTCATGTCTTAATCAGGCAGAATATTCCTTAATAATTATGATGAAACAGTGGACTAAGCATTCTAACAAAAGCTAAAGAAGAGTCCTGAAAGAATTTGGTGGAGAAACCAGTAAGGTCTCTTTGAGAGATTGTAGACAACTATGTAGGAAAAACAATGAGTAAGGCTTTAAAACAGTAGGCGTTGAGTTGAGGGAGAAAAGGGTAAAAGGGAAAAAATGTGAATAAAGATATGGAAGTGAAACCACACGCATATTTGAGATTACTTGAAAATCCATGTAATGCGTGTTAAGCAGTGTTCTACCTTGTGATGCGGATTTTCGCATTTTTTTATTCCAGTCTCTGGACTCCTTCAGGATTCACAGGATTCAGTTTTCTTGTTTGCTTGGGACATTGACCCCACCTTAAAACATTAGTAAGCTTTGTTTTGGATTTCATTGTTGTCAACTTCAATAGCAACAAGCAAAAACTTACTTTGTTTGGAGACATTTTTCTAGGTTTGCTATATTGTTACCTTTTTGCCCTTTTTCGAGTGAAAAGTAGATATTTGGGGCAGAAAATCTTTGGCTGAAGAGTCTCACCTTTCATCTGGTATATGTTATGTGGTCCTCTGGTCAATTGAAAAGTGTGAATAATATTTTTAAATGACATGCTCTAATCTGATCATTGTTATCCTCTGAGTTTAAATTGAATTTTTTACTTAAAGATTTTTGCAACTTTAAAAGCTGTCAGCTTTTCCAATGTAGCAAAACTATGGATTTCTGGAGCTTTTCTATTATCATTCTCTTCTCTTCCCAAACCAGTCAGTTCTTTTTCTGAGCTCATGTCTTTTTTTGTAATGTCTTGTGAAGCATATTCAAAAACAACCAACACATACTACATAATGTTCTGTATTTGCATTTCTTCCCTTGGGCCAGAGTTATGTGTATGAACAATCTAAAATAATAGCTCTTAAGTTAAAATACAGACTAAATAAAATTACTACTTAAATTACCAAAGTTATTATTTATATATGTATAAGTTCACATTTATAAATAATTATATCTTAAATGTCAAAATTTTTAGCTTAGGAAATATATATCTTTCCTACATAGATGTATACTGCTGCCTTCCATGACATTAGAATGGTGTCATAAATTGCTAACTATAGAAGCTGAAATCTTACAGTTAGTGAATTTATTATGGAATGCTCAATCAAGGGTTCAGGTGATTAACATACATATATCTTACTTATCTATATATAGTTATTCAAGTCATAATACTATGAAAATAAAAAAAAAAACTAACAACATAATAAACTGTGCATGAGATTTTAGACCCTGGAAGGATTTTACAAAAGTCCATGGAAAAAGTCTTTCCAGAGACATAAGCATATAAAACAGGAGAGCATTAGCAAGCAGTGGGAACTTCAG
The DNA here is from genome assembly GCF_902686455.1 of Sciurus vulgaris. Lineage (NCBI taxonomy): Eukaryota > Metazoa > Chordata > Mammalia > Rodentia > Sciuridae > Sciurus > Sciurus vulgaris. Next base: position 163,961,317 of record NC_136464.1, read on the forward strand.
TGGGACTTCAAAGACTTTCCTGTCTTACGCTTTTCTGAAACTGATACAAGTGAAGCATAGACATATTTTAACCAGGATCCAGAATTGGAATGAAAACTCGAAGGATGTGACATGACAGCTTCAAAATTGCCCTGTTCAACAGATGCATGGAAGAATCATCAAAAACAAGTAGAAGGACTGCGTGATGTTTAAGTGTTAACTTGGCTCTCTATGGTGCCTACTTGTGTGTTCAAATCCCAGTCTAGATGTTGTTTTGAAGACATTTTTTTCAATGTAGTTCATGTGTAAATTTTACATAAGAAAAATCTCAATGTGGGTGGGCCTCATTCAATCAATTTAAGGAACTTAGGTGACATTAAATGAGAAGGGAAGACAAATAAGCCAAATATAATGGGATAAATATAAAAATCAATGAAAAATTGAAATGTAAAGAAATATTAATGCTAATGTTTATTGACAGAAGTGGAGTTAGCTGTGTGGATTTAAGAAAGAGACTTCCCATTAATTCTTGCAACAGACATTAATTTTGAGTTATCAGAAAGAGTTATCAGTAAGAATAGTCTGAATTTTTGCTTATGAAAGAATGAACTCTGAAAAATAAAACCCACTTTATATGTTTTGAAAAGTTACAAAAATGGCAGCAAAAAAAGAAAAGTTTTTGATACCAAGTTAGAGACTTCACTGTATTACAAAGTGAATGCTCTAATGTAATGTGGGATCTAGAAAATAAATCGACCTCAAAAACCATTCTGAATATGTCCATAAACATTATTTATAATATTAAGCCCCTAAATGAAATCATGCTTGGACCAAGAATGAAAGATGTTCTAAATCTGCCATTTTTTGATTTATGTCTCTCAAATCTGATCATCTACAAATTAATACTTTAATTGCTTTCATATCCAGTTGTATTTGAAATATGCTGTAACAGATTTATTAATCTTCTGAGACTCACTACAGCTCTTTATTGCCTTTACTTCTGAGAGAAATTTATCTCTTTGCTGTGAAATTAACAAATATCCTACTGCAGAAGGGGGGGTTTGATACTGATAGAGTGATGATGAAAATTTGTAATGACGAATCCTCATGTTACTGTACTTGTTTCATTTTTCTAACACATAAAGTTAATATTGTAACCCAGTGTAGCAAAACTGAAGAAAATTGAAGGAAGAAATTTCCTGAACAATAGCTAGCAGGTGCATATGGACTGCAGATACTTTCATGTCACCAGGGATATATTGATATCAAAAAGGAATCTGTATGGCTATTAAGTTCCCTTAGTGGGCTAAGAATGAAAAATAATAGATTAAATTACAAAATTTCAGAAAAATAATCTACCTCACTCAATCTGTATTATTTCATCTGATTGCCATTCTTTTTTAAATTATAAGACTTCAATTGGCAATTTCCCTTTTGAGTTGAAACTCTTGTTAAAAATCAAATGATGAAAATCCCTAAATAAATATGCTACCTTCTAATTTCAGAAAAATGCCAGCTTAAGATCAGCCTAATACCTCAGTTAGGCTTATTAGGAGGTGGCTATTCTATAACAGTTGTACTCTGGGAACCTTATTCTTCCCATGTCAGCCCATGGGGCATAAACAGACTGAGAAATAGAAGTCCGAAGACCAGAGAAAAGTGCTGGGTGCTCACACTCAATACTTCTGAGATTAGGTTGCACAGGGAAGAGCACTTTTAGAATCAACCAGCTTCTATCTTCTACCTAGTCACTGCTAGTATTTCAAGATGGAAATCTAAAGAATCTGTTGATCCACAGAAATATTAATGCTGTCATGCTTTGTAGAAAAAGACAACCAAGAGTTTGCAGGCTGCTTCCTCACTTTCTGATATGCCATGGATAAAAGGAATAGAAGTTGAAAAGTGTAACAAAGAGATTTCTCTATTGGCTCTCCTCCAGGAATTCCCCCTGCACAGCCAGAGGTAGAGAGTATTTGTGGAAGTACATGGTTAGATCCAATTTTAGTAGAACAGTGGCATATTATAGTAGTGAACAATGCAGTGGACCAACAAGCAGGTTGCAAAAATTTATGCTTTATGCATCTCCTGGAGAGACAGCATTTGGGTTTCCCATAACTCAGGTGATAGCATTTGCTTGTCATTTAGTCAGAGGTATAATCTCAGCTAACAGACAACAGAATGCAACTTTAAGTCATATAAGGAAAACTCACAGGTTTTCCATGCTCCTTATAATACTACCACTTAGGGAAAGGTCAAAATTTTGAGAGCTAGAGGATAACCACACCTTTTTATCCAATTTCAAGTTATACTTCTAGTTTTAAATAGGTCATAAAAGTAAAGACTTATGGATCAGATATCAAATTTAAAAAAAATTAATCCCAATTAAGTGTATACAATGGCACAAAGTAGCTGAATAAATACAGAATCTAAATAAGAGGTGGTTAATAAAGTCTATTAAGTGGTGAAGTAAATATGTGCATCACTACATGGTTGAGATTTTTGAAAAATAAATAAATGATATTTATGGTTGTTTATGGTCTCAAAATTAAGATATCTCAATTATATATATATATGAAAATATAATATGTACATCACATATACAAGTAAATATGAATAATACTAAGTATAGTCTTGTAATAACTTGTTATGCTGCATTATAACTTGACTTATGGGGCTACTGGGCTTAATCTAACATGAATATAAATAAAATGGAATCACATATTTTACAACATTTTTGTGGCAAACACATAAATTTTATATTTAAATTCTTATTCAGTTGAATAATATTAATCAGTAAACATTTTATTAAATTGTACCACTATTTCCTAAGCATACTGATGATGTGGTTGGGGCAATAGGATTTCCTATTCTTCCAATATTTGGCCTTTTGAAATTCATAGTAACTGCTTCTCACAACTTGTCATTTTGAACTACCTGAGTTAGTGTAAGTGAATGATTTAGAAAAATTTCAGAAATCTTAGCATGATTCATTAATCTACTTTTAGTTTTCCTGACTTTAGATATGAAATTTAAGATAGTCATATCTATCTTCTTTCTATATAAATTATAACTACACCCAGCGAATAGTCAATTGTATGCTTTACTGCTCATTCTCCATCACCGGCAGTTTTCATAACTTAAAAAAGATAAAAATGGTTTCTTCCATGAAAATCTAATTATACTTAGATACTTTTTTGACAAAGAGGAAAGCCAAACTAATCAAATCATAAGCTATATATTCCTTAATCTTTTTAGTACTCCTGGTCTTTTAAAGGTTAGCCATATTTGATGGCAGAAATTATGAAGTATAAAAAAGTGATCTCTAAAATAACAATTATTATCTGAATGGAAACCTTTGATTTCATTTCTCACTTTTGAGGTCATAGGACTATGCATACTGTAGATTTACACTGTGAAGTATAATGCCTACATATTTCATTTTGCTCTTACTAGTTGTTTAGTAATTTTTATTTAGATCAAAGAATCTAAAAAGTCCCCAAATGCTGTTAATATTCCTTAAAACATATCATTGTTTTCAGCAGTTATTACACTTAGGAACACTTCTATAATATCAGAGTACTTATTATAATTTTAGAGGAGTATTATAATTTTTATCACTAGAAAATGGTTCCATGTGAATCTATAAAAAGATCGAGCACATAACTCAGTATTATTGCATATATATTTTTTTCATTTTTATAGTACCCATCAATAGTCAACTTTACATGAAAGCAGTGAATACTGGTGGGCCTAGTTCATTTCCTCACTTGAGCAGGGTATCGTACTTGAATTCTAGCTCAGTAAACACATCATCCTCATTGTGTTCTGTTTATAGTAATAGAAGACATAGTTAGGTACCACTCAGTATCATAAATGTGCAAATGTGCTGTCAATAGATTAGATATGCAAACTATATAATCTTATACCTTTTGGTCTTCCTTTTGACACAGTCACTATCTGTAGACACCAATGACAGCCAGAAAGCACATATTTTAAATCCAAGATCCGAACTGCAGTGACATCTGCTAGATAGCTCTTCTTATAGAAATATGTCTTAAATAGACTCAGAAACAGATTGAACACAACTATTCTCAAGATAGGCAAGTGACTAATTAAATAAAAATGCCTCACTATCTTTCCCCTCAGAAAACTTAGATTAACTAGGAGAGAAGTGCAAGATATTAAAAGAGAGCTTCATTTTCACTCAAAGAAAAACAGCTTTCATAATATCAAAATTTAAAATTATTTGCACAATTTTATTGACTTGAAGTCAACAGTGATAATGTGGGCTTTCCTTCAAATTGGAGGCATTTTCTTAGCAGCAAGACATTAAACTAGAGAAATAAAATGACAAATGTTTTTCAGTGATGCACGATGAATAAGTTACATTGTTTTATTTCAAGAAATATTCACTCAGAGAAAACATGTTATATGCGCTTTCCAGCCCAGAAACTCAAATTAGTTCGTGTTTATAAATATATGTTTATGTATATTTCTCCTTTCCTTGCTGATGCTTGCCTGTATAGCTAAAATGGCTATCTTTTAGTAATTTTGTCAGTTATTATTTATGGTAAATATTTCAAAACTTCTTACAATTTTAGTTATTTGTGATCATTATGGTAAATATTTAGTGTATTTATAAATTTTGAAGTAAATTTAATAGTTATAGGTATCATTTTGTTATCAATGAAATTGAAGTAAACTTGATATCCAACAAATCATTAAAGAGTATGATTATTAAATATGGCAATTTTATATGTACTTTGTTTTTACTTAATATTTTTCAAATACTTAAAGCATATATGTTTAATCATAACTTCTATAATATTTCTCTTTGTGTTATGTTAGCTTACATATAACTTCTTTAAAAAATTCTTAAAACAGATTGATATGCTGTAAGAATTTGAATTAAATTACCTTCTATTGTCAATAGTTTCTAAATTTTAAAAAATTTCAGTTGTACAATTTAAAACTTTATTCTCAAACATATTAAAATATATCTGTAGCATTAATCTTTCATTTAACAGCTATTAATTGGACATCTACTGAAATAGTTTTCATTGTTACTATAACAAGTTACCAGAAACATAGAGGCTGAAATCAACCCAGATTTATATCACACAGATAAAAAATATTATCTAGTATCCAGTCAACCAAAATGGGTTTTACCATTTCAATAGTAGATATGAATATGTTCCTTTCTAGACTCTGGGTAAGATTCCATACCTGACCCAGACTTAAGACCATGGTTCCCATCCAGCATTAGTGAAAGTCTTCTGCTTCCATTTTCAAATTCTCTTCTCTAATTATGATTTCCTGATATTTCTTTTTAAAAGACTAATGATTATATTGGGTCAACCCACATCATCCATAATAATCACTACATCTCAAAATCCTTAAATTAATCATATCTGCACAGTCCCTTTCACCATGTATGAAAACACTGACCAGTTTGGAATTAGGACATGGGCATATTTGGAGAGCCATATACTGCCCATAAAATATATTTGATATGTAATCTAGAACTAAAATAATGTCCTTTATGTTGTCATGGAACTTGAAAGCTAAAGGACAGTATAAATATTGAAAGTGTGTTTACAAATAAAAGGACAGTAACAAAATATAATAATGAACAATGTGAGAATAAGCAAAGAAGACATTCCTTTGGGAATCATATTGCAGTGGAAATTAAAAATGAGGATACTACACGTGGGATTTATTTACAGACACAGGAAGAGTTCAGACTTACATAATCTTTTAAATAATTTAAATGAAAATATTTTATCTCCTTAGGATCTTTGTAGTGGATCTAAAACTTTATGAAGATTACCAACATGACAAAACTAATACTGCTATCCCTGTAAAAGATTGTTGCATTTCTGTGTGCAAAGGTTGGTGATAGCATGACCAACATTGGTAACAAAGATATGATCAAGTGACAGAAAATTCAAAAAGTTCTAGAAGGGGAAGTCACTTGAAATATCCATTTTGGGAAGTAAATTTCAAACTAACACATACATTACAGTAGAGCTGCCAGGTATCATTAAGGATCAGATGGTGGTTGGTGATCTGACCTTATATGTCATGTGCTGTTAGACTACCTTCAGGTGGGCCTAACAGGATGGGTTTGAGCACAGCATCAGAAATTCCAAGAAAATATGACAAAACAATGATTTTTTAAAGGAAATTTAAAACATATGCAAAAAGATGGTGATGTCAACTGAGCTTAGCTGAGTACAAGAAAGGGAAGACAGAAAGGTTCTCATAGAGACAAGAAAAGTAGTGAGAGCACCACATTGGTTCCAAAGAATCAGAAATAATATGTCTGTTCTTAGAGAATGCAAGTCTTCAATTTATCAAGTCAAACCCATTTTTAAAATTAAGCATTTTATTATTTGACCAAGGAGTAGGACAGAAAAAGAGAATGTTTAGCGATTAAAACACAAAACAAACTAAGAACAACAACAAAAACAATCAACAGACACAGGCAACTGGGAAGTCAAATAGCTGATTATTCACTGGCAGAGGAATACATTGCCATATAAATATCTTTTGCCAGCTAAGACTAATAATAACCAGTTAAAACATAATAGAATAAGGAGAATTATATTTTAATGCACCATCTTCTCTTGATTACCTTCTCTTCATTTTTACTCTCAATGTTCATTCAAAATCTTTTCCTGTCTTCACTGAAAAATATATTTTATAAATTGAAATATCTTTGATTAAATATATAATATAAAATGTTTTTTCTCTTGCTTTGACTCCTCTATTATAGGTATATTATATGTATAATATATATATAATATATCCATCTTTGTTAAAGAATGTTCAAGGAAGAAACTCTCTTATGAATAAGTATTACAGGAAATAATTCCACCTGCAGTCATCTCTTGATATTCTCTGTTCTTTCACCAGTGGATATTCTGACATAGTCACTTATTATTAGAAAGATGTAATGATAAAAATAAGATTTGGATAAGAACAAAATGTAAAAAACATATCATCAGATAACTTAATGTTTCAATTGACAAGGAATGCAGATGAGGAGGGAAAATTTTAGTCTAGAGGACAGGATTATTGGAAAAGAAGAGAGGAGTCATGGAGGTCAGTAAGAATAGATAGTAAATCTCAGCAGACAGAGTTAAAGAGTTTTCATCAATCACTGTGAATAAAGTAAGTGACAAATGATTTGTTAGCACAATAAAGACTATAGGATGTCAGAAGAAGATTTGTTATTATAGTCACAAAAATGTCATAGAAAATAGAACCTAAGTACTATATGGAAGGGTGGCTACAGTGAATGGGTTTCTAGGGTAGAAAATAATGTTATATGTCATGATTATGTCTGGGTATCTGATGAATACTTACAAATTTTCATAATTTTCACATTATAGGAGGTGCAAATGGAAAATATCTACATAAAAATATATAACTTCGTATTCTACACATTCATATCTTTCAGAATTTTCTGACTACTTCCTTCTCAAATTAATGCATATCTTGTCTTTTACATGAAATTTGATTATTTTTATCAGATATTGGTTCTATTTTACCATGAAGTATTTAAAAAAATTTTTAAAGATTTTCAGTTATTAAATTACTTGTAAGTTTATATTTCCATAATGTAAGTCAGATAACTAATGTTTGCCATAAGCAAATAAGGGGATTGAGGAAATACAATGATAATGAACTAGTTCAGTGTTACCTGGCTGGTTAGATCAAGAGCAAGTATTAAAATCCTAGATCCCTTGAAATTAATGAGGATATTTCTGGGATGAAAATGGTCACCTTTGTCTGCATGGAATCAAACTAATATTTTTTAAATAGTTATCTCCTCACTGCCAGCAGTAAACCTGAGTTTATCCAAACTCAGGATCTGTCACTTAGTACTTTTATAAACATAAGTTATTTATTCATTTATTTTCTCAGCAGCCTCGTTTTTTCATTTTTAAAAGGTCAAAAGTGATATCTGACCAATATATTCTCCATATTTTTTAAATAAGGAAAAAATACATTGAAATATGCATATATACCATGCAAATACATTTTCTGTAATGACATGAAATAGAGAAAACTATATTGTGATAGTAAGAATCTTGATAAGCAAAGCACAAGACAAGGATTGGGCATAAAATTTATTTCAGCTTAATCCATCTTACTACAACAATTGGATACATTTATTATTTTAACCTGACAGTTTATTTTGTGGGGTTTTCAAGATATTTTCTAGAAAATTTTCCTTTATAGATTATATATAGACCTTTTTCACATTTTTTCCATTTCTACAATGTACTTAAATATAGGGTCAGTTTTCCTTGAAATCTTCACATAAAAATAATATTTCCTTGAATAGTAAAGTTCTAATAATGTAAATGGAAAGCAATAAAAATTAACAGAACACCTCTGAAAAACAAGTCCAAAAATGAAGTACAAAATGAGGTAATAGAAAAAGATTATAAAACTGCAATTCTTCACTGTTATAATTTAAATATAAAAGCATATTCAATGACCAGATTCAGAGATCTGCTAGAGCATAAATTCCAATAACAAGACATGGGTACTAATTTCTAAAGGCAGAAATGAGAAATGCATTTTCATTATAGAAAAAAAGGAAAACTGTATAAAGAAAGTAGTCTTCAAGTTACAAATAAAACAAACAAACAAACAAAAAAAACTGCATGTATAAAACGTAAGGTTAGACATCAAACATTAACCAGTTTTGAAACCTCAGTCTTCCAAAAAATACTACCAGCATATGATTTCTACCTCATTCGTAATGTTGAAGCAAACAATCTAAAAGTTTGTAAATTGCTTGTACTTTATGATCACACTAACACATGGCTAATATGTTTGAAGTTGTCAGAAAGGATGGGTTTCAAGAGGGTATAAATTTCTATCTTTGAAAATCGAAGGGACCTCACACTTGTTAAAATTCGTACTTTTTATAATACTTATTATCTAGAATGGTAGCTTTCTATGCAGAGCTTGAGTTACACGTGAATCCATATCTCCATGTGTGAAATTTTGATCATTTTCTCTCTACCTTGTCCTAAGAGATTTGGCTTTCAGCTGTTTCTGCTAACATATTCCTGTCAAAATCCCATTGTGACACCTTGAAAATCAATATGAGAATTGCTAGTGATATAAATTTTACAAATTTTCATCACTGAAATTTGGGAAGACAGAAAATTTAAGAAAAAAATAATAACAGAATATGAGAATAATATAACCTTTTCTGTTGTTTTCAAAATTTTGCGCCTGTCAATGGAAGATTTTCCCTGGAATAGTTTTCACTAGAGCATACTGTCTGATTGATTATAGGCTGTATTACACACTGTGAGGTAGGCAAACTATCTGGTTACTTGTATTGGTTTTATCAAAAAATGAGGTAAAGACTAATAAGAAAAATAATGTGACATATAGTTTCAAAAGATTAACTTTCAAAACATATCCTTCTTGAACATTTTGGGTAAAAAGAAGTTACAAAGATTGTAGCCATGAATTTTATTTCAATTATTGACATAATTAATTGATTATGCAAAAGTTGAATCATTGGAATTTGATGGTACTTTAATACATTTGCTTTTTTTCAAAATAATGTGGACTTTTCTGTTGTAATTTCTTGTGACGAAGGATGTAAAATGACATCATTGAAGCATGTGAATTAAGAGTGGTCTTTAAAGATTAGCATCAAGATCGCCTTTGTCTACTTACTTTGTGATTGCTGAACTATGATGTGATTGAAGCTTCTGTTTCCCTGAAAATTCTCTGATGGGAATGGAGAAATTACTTTAGTTTGTGTTTTCATATTTAAATGATGCTAACAAGAGAACTGGGTAAAATTGCCCATTTCAAAGTCATTTGTAAGGTTATTTGTTGATTGTGGGTTTTTAGTTTGTTCTCTTCAGAGAAAAAAATCATAGATATTGACTTCTGAATATTACTAATATATGAATTTTTTTTGTGATTTCACTATCTAGCATGATTTATGGAAGTCAAAGGAAAGTAGAAGAAATTTGTAATATGCACTTATAAAATAGGCAAAAGTAAAAAAAAATAATTATAAGTATCAGTATGAACTCACAGTGATGTAAAAGTGTAATGTTATTCCTGTCAGTGTTATGATATAAGCAGTGACTTCCCCAGTAACTTTCAGTCTGCATTAAAAATCATACTTTGAACAACTTAATATTCAACACTAAATCCCAAAATTTATTTTCTCATGTGATTTTTCACTAAATTAAATACTTGTTTTGTGTGAAATGCAACAGATGAGATGTTGGATGATAGAAATTAAAGTGGATATGGAACATATCCTGAGGTACCTGGTGGAGTAATGTTTAGAAATACGTTTTGCTGTTATGGTTTGAATGTGTGGTATTTCCCAAAGACTCATGTGTGAGACTACAATGCAAGAATCTTCAGGGGTGAAATGATCAGATCATCAGTTTTGAATTTAATCAATGGTTTAATCCACTGATATGGATTAACCTAGGTGTTAACGGGAGGCAGGTAGGTTATGGCTTGAGGAGACAGGCTACTGGGATCATGCCTTTGGGATATGGACTTATTCCTAATAACCAGAGCTCTCTCGCTGGTTCCTAGTGGCCACAACCTGAGCTATTTCTCTCTGCCACTTCCTTCCACCATGATGTTCCGAATCACCTTGGGTCCACAGCTATGGAGTTGGCCCAATGGGGGCTAAACCTCTGGAACTCTAGCCAAAATAAACATTTTCCTCCTTTTAGCTTGAGATCTGTTGGTTACAGTGCAAAAAAAGAAAACAAAAAACAAAAAACAAAAACAAAACAAAACAAAACAAAAAACTGACTAAAACATATCCTAAAGAGAAGAATGCTCCTTGTAAAAACCCAAGTGACAAAAGGGAGGAAAGAATCATTCAAATGCTATGAAAGGTAAAATGTCATTATTTACTTAATTTTTTGACATATGCCTCATTTAAGAGATTTCTTGAAGGAATTATTATAGTATATTTTTGGTTTATAATTCTTTTAATCTATTATGTTTATGCTAAATACATAATTAGATCTTCACCAAATATGAAGCTTTCTTTTTTGGGGAAAGGGAACTTGTTTTTCCCGTATTTAACTATTTGGTCCCTGGTTCTTCACATTTCTTTCTTATATTAGCTCTCCATTGATACTACGTTTCATCTAGCATTTCTAGATTTATATATAGGATGGGATAAATGGCATCAAGACATCTAGTATTTCATATTTCTGCAAACAGAATTCTTCTAATACAATTGTAATAAATTGTTTTACTTCTTTTTTCTTTTTTAAATCACTGAAGTGGTCTCTGTGCCTTCCTTAAGGACTCAGAATGATAAATACATTTAATCATGGTCAATTGTCTCTAAAAACAAAAGTAAAATATATGTTTTATTCAATGAAATGCCAAACTTCTTCAGTTTTCTTATTTATAATTTTTTCATTTAGAAACTATGTTGATTCCCTTCAATGTTCTAAGCACTCATATCTACACTGTGAATCATGAAAGATATAGTCCTTACCATTTTCAGGATGAGTGTGTAGAAGAGATGGTATCAATCCACTCATGATGGACACAAAATGTAATACTGCATTTCTTACAGATGCTACAAAAAAGAAACACATGATTTGCATTTCTCTTATTACTAGAGATGTTGAACATTTTTTCATATATTTGTTGATTACTTGTAGATCTTCTTTCATGAAGTGTCTGCTCATTTCCTTAGCCCATATTTTGATTAGATTATTTGTATTCTTAGTGTGAAGTTTTTTGAGTTCTTTATAGATTCTGGATTAGTGCTCTATCTGAAGTGTTTGTGGCAAAGATTTTCTCCCATTCTGCAGGTTCTCTGTTCACATTGCTGATTGTTTCCCTTGCTGAGAAAAAGCTTTTTAGTTTAAATCTATCCCAATTATTGATTCCTGCTTTTATATCTTATGCTTTGGGAGTCATGTTAAGGATGTCTGGTCCTAAGCTGACATGATGAAGATTTGGGCCTACTTTTTCTTCTACTAGGTGCAGGTTCTCAGTCTAATTCCTAGGTCCTTGATCCGTTTTGAGTTGAGTTTTGTGCAGGATGAGATATAGGGGTTTAGTTTCATTTTGCAGTATATGGATTTCCAGTTTTCCCAGCACCATTTGTTGAAGAGGCTATCTTTTCTCCATTGTATGTTTTGGGCACCTTTTTCTAGTATGAGATAACTGTATTTATGTGGTTTTGTCTCTGTGTCCTCTGTTCTGTACCATTGATCTACCTGTCTATTTTGGTGCCAATACCATGCCATTTTTGTTACTATTGCTCTGTAGTATGGTTGAAGGTCTGGTATTGTGATACCACCTGCTTCACTCTTCCTGCTAAGAATTGCTTTAGCTATCCTGGGTCTCTTATTGTTCCAAATGAATTTCATGATTGCTTTCTCTATTTCTATGAGTACATCATTGGGATTTTATTTGGAATTGCATTGAATCTGTATAGCACCTTTGGTAGTATGGCCATTTTGACAATATTAATTCTGCCTATCCAAGATGGGAGATCTTTCCATGACTCTACTTCATGTACAACCAGAGAAATGATAGTTGTACCCCATTTGTATACAATGAATCAAAATTTAAAAAGAAACACACAATGCTCTGTGAGACAAAATACAGCATTTAATATTAAAGGATTTGGATAACTGCATTTGAATTTTTATAGTGAAACGGTCTGGAACGAAGCACCCTGTGAATTGCAGAATTGATCAGGAAGAGCCCAGCTAGTGAATTAAAAGTAAAATCAATTCATCTTTCACTGGTTATCAAAATGCTTCAAGCTTTCCAGTGCCACATACACGTGACCTAGTGGAAGGTTATCATCATTCTGCAGTCTAAATAATTTGTCATATTAAATATCAAGTGGTACCTGATTTTGCTATTTCAAAACTTTGTCTTAAATTAGTTTTCAATGTTTGGTTAGAAACTTGGGGAAATATATGAGTGTGTATTTATGTATATGTATGTGTGTATAGTTTATGCTACTGGATAATCAAATACAGGGCCTTTTGCATGCTAGACAAGCACTCTGTCACTGAACTGAACCCATGTATATATAGCTAAATGCAATAAGTTCCATTGTCCCAGATGTGGAACAATATAAAAATTTAAACTGAGCAACAAATACATCAGTTATGTAAACTATTGAAGTAAATATGTTTTTAAAGTTCTATTCTTTTGATAAAAGTAATAGGTGACTGGTTAGAACATTTGAAAAAATACATAAAGAACATCCGAGCTCTAGATTATGATTTTTAACCTTTTATTGCACCTGTGTCATTCTCACTGAAAGAATGTAGAATCAAAAACTTGGGTCTTAATGTGCTATTGTAAAAAAGAATCACTTTTATGTTTGAGGAAATAAAAATTGTTATTTATAGTGAACTTTTGCAATCATCCTGCTATCCTTATAATTAAAAGAAAAATTATAGGAGTCTTAACATCAAGCAAAAATCATATTCTCCTTTTGTAAATATTTCTAAATCATTCTGTGTTTTGATAGGAAACTTCTTGCTACAGGAACATTAAACAAAACATTTTATATTCATGAAAAAGAAATACAGATATAAAACCAACAGAACAAACACTTTGGTCCATTAAAGGTGCGTCATCCTGGCACCCCAAGTGAGCCTTCCTGCCAGGACCCACTCTGTGGAGCTGATTACTATCACTTTCAAAGACTTGATAACTTCCTGAGATATTTTATTGCTTTTATTTGATTTTGCTTGATCTACAAGACCAAATGAACTGGTTTAATTAATCAAAACACACATTCCCATTGCTGGAGCTAGAGCAGCACAAGTCAGTTATGTGTGGTCAAACAAGGCCAGCTTTCTACTCTATTTGAAAAGTCTCTATGCTGTTTAAGGGGGATTTGTAAGGGTGGATTTGTCATCCACCATTGTGATGACAATGGACATCTTTCTCCAGTTCAATTTTCTCCCTCATTTATGAAGATTCACATGATTGTAGGAAAGGGTAAATTGCCATTGTCTTTAACCAGTAACTACCTTTTATTTGAGGAAAAGTGGTCTTTTTAATAGGTTACTTACTGTATATGGAGTTATGCTGGTGATTCCTGTGATATATTGTACCTATACTACACATCTTTCTGCAATTCCAGCCAAAGAATTTGCCACAGTGCCAAGGTAACTCCTGGTCTCTGAGCCCATTATAGTTATTATCCTTTTGAAAAGGCAAATCTGGGATTGTAGAGGTTATGAATATTAAAGGGACTGGACTTATACTGATAGAAATTGATTTTCCTAACACTGTGTTATTAATATTGGTATATTTACTATATACAGAACATTTCAGAAGTAGAACTACCATTGTTAAATATGAGGTAATTCTAACTATAAAAAATCAATATATAGGATGGGGAACTTAAAATATGTTTTTAAAGCAGAATGACCTACTCAAGTATATCATTTGCCATAAAGTTAAATACCACAGTTCACCAATTCATATGCCTGATGTAATGTTCCATGTCCACTACATGACTAACCATAGTGTTAATTTTTGACCTGCTATTGGTGGTACATTATTCTTTTCAGATGTTAAGTCATTTATTTCAAAATGAAATTCAAAGATTAAGTATAATGATTAACTGGTGTCATTCATAATACATTTGAGCAGGAGATTTTGTTCCAAATTTGAAAAAAAATTCTCATCATAGCATGTTTTACAAAATTTAACTTCATGACATTTGGAGGAGCTCATCAAACTGAATAGATATAAAACAAAATGAAGTTATTACTTGGGGTTAAATAACTCTAAATCTTATGCATGTGCTCTTTTAAGGAAATATTTCCAAATTTTTATCAAGCAAGCTTATTTTTGGCAAATCAGAGGTCTCATACAACATTTGTGAAGGAAAATAATTTGATATAAGGAAAATTACACTTGTGAAGAAGTTTCCATATCAAGAGAAGAAATACAATAACCAAAAAGAAAAATTAGAAGAAAATGTGGACATATATGAAAATGGTAAATACAAATATATTTCACTTATAAGTGTATATGTATATTTATAAATATAAAACTATGTTTGCATATGCCATATATGCATTTGCATATATACACATGTGTTTATATTTGTATAAATATGTATGTATATATGCATGCACTCAGATGCTTGTCATTTTATTAAACAGTAAATACTATTTTGCTCTGGTGTTTCATTTTTCTATAAAATGTTCTTTTTTTATTTATCTTTTAATTTTTTACAGACTGCATTTTGGTTTTTTGTACACAAATGGGGTATATCATTTTGTTTCTATGGTTGTTATAAAATGTTCCTAAAAGGAAAGTGATAACAAAATTATCTTTGTATTATTTTATTTCTGAATCTAATTCTTTTTGGTTTATCCTCCCTACATTATTGCAAATATGTTAAAATTTAATCTTGACTTGCATATCCATATAATTTATCATATACTTTACTGAGTTTTGATATACAGTTTAAAAATATCTGGTCACTAATAAATATTGAAGATCACCATCAAATTAGTCCTTAATATTTTGTTCCTCTCCTAAATAAGTCATGTGAATTATTGATGAAGTTTGAGAGTGATTTTGTTTAATGTTTTGAAATCTACATTGTGCCTTAGCCCATGTTTCTATTTGTATGTTTACCTCATGATTGAACAAAACAGACTAAGCTACTGAGTTGCTGGTTGCCTCAGGAAATTTTTATGTAGGATGATATATTTTCAGGGTCTACGGTCTTGGGATGGACTGCAGTGTCAATGATTAGGATAACCCAGTAGAGTTTGAAAGATATAAATCAAGAAAAATGTCTTGATTTGTTTAAGGTTTTACCTGTTATGCTGTGATCTGGACAAAATAACTAGCAATAACTGACAATAAAGCTTGTTGTTTGTGTCTGGTAATGGATTACAGGGAATTATAAGATCTTAACTCATAGTGGCTTATATCACATGGGGATAATTCAGATTTCCTTGTTACTTATATTGCATTGTAATTATATGACACATGGCCATATGTGATCTGCATAGCTAATTATTTGAATTGATAGGTTATGTCAGAGTCATTTCACGTTGCTTGTCATCACAAATTTGTATGCATGCTAAGAATTTTGTTTATTGATTAAGTCATGAATTTACTGGTTTGTTTATTTCTGATTGAGTTCATTGCAGGATCAACAAAAGAAATCTTTTTAAAACCAGGTTAGCTTTGCTGTGACATAGATTCTGATTGAAATGCTTTTTGAACTCATTACTCTAGCACTCTGGTAAGAATAGAAACAATGTACGTGATAACAATGTGGAAGAATAATACATATTTTTATAGGTTTCTTAGTGAAATAAGTGTGATGATGATTTGATAGAGGAGGGATGATCCCATCTTTAAAAACATGAACTACATTTTCAAAGGCAAGTTATGCAGAAACACTTATTGTCAAAAGATGGTTAAGTTCAACCATATAAAATATCATAAATGAGAATACCAGCTGGTGGAAATGACTTCTGCTGACCAAACATTGAGGGCAGAATAGAGTTTTTAAAGATGAATGATGGTGAATTTAATAATACATAATAATGATGGTCTATTAAATTCACCAGAATTTCCTAAGATCCTTGGCAAATTCAGAAGAAAAAGGAAATATAAGAAGTCTCTCTTCATGCATCATAGATTCCCTTCTTCCAGTAACTATCAAAAGTTTAATTTTGTGACCCACAGTAAACAAAATGAAATTAGTTGGATTTAGAAATAGAAGGACAGCTAAAGATAAATATGAGTCCTATGAACTCTTCTAGTATGGGTCTAGCAAATTTTTTTTTTTTTTTATATTGAGAAGGATCCTTCATTTGGATTATGAAATGCTACATTTTATAGGGTCTTTTTTCCCGGAATTTTTTTAAGGGAACTAAAAGTGCGTTGTCCTTTTATTGTTTTATTTCTTTTATTATTAAGTTCTCACTTGTTTCAAGTATTCCCTGCACTTATTATTCGAAATGAAATTCAGAATTTCAGAGGCCATAATACTGGATTCTTATGTGTATTTTGATATGACATTTTTAAAAGCATTTAGAAGTTTTTTGTTTTTGTTTTTGTTTTTTAGGATTGATCAGGTTCTCTACTTCCTAGATAAGGCAGCAATTTTAAAATGTTCTAGAAGTTCAAAACAGGAAATGAAACCAGAGAGTTCAGAATAAAACTGCTATTACAAGACTTTGCCTTTTCTTTAGATTTTCAGAATTATTTTGTATTGAGAAAGACAAGAATTAACCTATGACTTTCTGTGCTGGAAAAGAAATCATGATAAATATGGGATGGCACAACACATACTCTAATGGTTAATTTGAATTGTCAACTTGATTAGATTAAGAGATTCCTACGATTTTTGAGGCCTCTGGGTGTGTCGATGAGGATGTGTCTAGGAATGACTGGAATGTGAGATGGTGAACTGAAGTGGGCACTCTCCCTAAGAGTGGGAAGCACCACCCAAGAGGATGAAATAAAAGTTGGAAGGAAAAGGAAGCAGAGGCAGATGAAGCTCTACTCTTCTTGAACAGGTTCTTGATTGCTGCTTTGATCGTCTGAGGATATCAGACTCTCTCTTCCTCACTCTTCCAAAGCAGACTTTGCTAGTGACTCTCCAGGGAGTTTCCAGAAGCCTTGGTCTTGGACTAGAGTAGCACTGTTTATCTTTCTTGTTCTGGGACTTCCGCCTCTTGGACTGTGCAGCTGCTGGTTCTTCCAGCTCTCCAGCCGCAGACTGCCTTTTTGGACTATCCAGCTTCTGGTCATGTAAGCCAATCTAATAAATCCCCTTCTGTAATCATACTACCTGTTGATTCTGTTCCTCTAGAGAACCCTGACTAATACACATACATCTTACGGCACTAAGCTATCAACACCTTGAGGCATAGAAAAGCTACAGTTTTCTTTTTCTTTTTTACTTTATATTTTGAAGTTAAGCTTGCAAACACTATTTCTCTTTTTATGAACCCCAAAACATTGAATGATTATGTCAAATAGGTCTATTTCAATTTATAATAAAGCTACACAAATTATTCAAATACAAGTTCCAAATTACTTACATAATTTCTAATAGACAAACTTAACGTACTTACATGAATTATAAATATAAACAGGTACATTTTAAACCAAAAATATTAATACTCTTAATTGTTTTATAATTTTAATCTTAAAAATTTTCAAATCTGTTATTAGATATTTAATTACAAAATTTTAACTGAGTCATATAACTTTACATACCCAGAGATATTCATCTCAACATCATCCAAGGGAGGTATTTCAGTATCTCGTATAATTTGGGGTCACCTTCTCACCTCTCCTTAGGTAACAAGTATAGGATAGGATGCAAACTACATCAAAGCTTCCAAACCAAATGATGTAGTCTCGGAGGTTGACTGACTTCTAATTCATGTTTTTGACTTAAAGTTCATCTTTGGCTAGTAGATGGCATTTCTAAGTTCTTGGAATGTATCAACTTTTAGGGTCTGGTGGAAACACAGATTGACTAACGGATGGTACTTCTGCAACTACCCATTGGTGGACAAAACTAACAGTAACCAAACACTGTCTATAAGCTTAATTTCGCCTCCACTATGTACAGTCAGATAATTCATAATCACGGTGCAAGAATCACACTACGAGTTCCACTAAACAAACAAATTTCACACTTAATTTTAAGTTATATTTATTTGTGCACAGTCTTCTATCCAAATAACATTACCTTCATTAAATATCAACAATATAGCTCACTCTTACACAAACGTTGACTTTTCTGTACATTTTTATGTCAAGCAATTCATCAAATATAATTTATAGTTTTATATAACATATCTTAGTAATGCTGGATCCTGCTTTATTTTTTGACTTTTTTTAAAAAATAACTTCCTTGGAATGTGGGATCTCTTTTTCCCAAGGTGTGAGTCTGCTTAAGACTCTGCATATATTTCCTTCCTTCCTTCTTACCTTCCTTCTTATCTACTTTTCTTTCTTTCTCCCTCCCTTCCCTCCTACCTTCCTTCCTTTCTCTCTTTCTCTTTTTTCCTTCCTTTCAGACTGGCATCCTTGAGTTTACCCCGAGGCTTGCATTACTTTATGATCTGCCATGAATTTCCCAGTTCTTGCCTTTCTATCCCTTTGTGGTTTGAAGAATATATTCACAGGACTCACAATGAGTCCTCACTTCCTTCCTGGATTTTATACTTTTTTCTGGGCTGTTCAGGTCATTCCTAAGGTCTCATTCCCTGGACATTCCTAAGGTCTCATTCTGCTTGGAATCTTGGGAGAATACATCTTTGCAATTATGTGACTCTCATTTCCACTGTTATCACTTGGTTAAATTTCTGTTTACATTGCCACTGTCCTCAACTATGATAAAAATCTGAGGATAACAAAGCTGCTGGAATTTACTGGCTGCTTTCCCTAAACTGAAAAAATTGTTACCACCAGCAAAATATGTTTTGGCAAAACAGATGGGAAAATATCTAGGCAAGAAAGCCACAAACTCCCATCATTTTCACCTGCAGCTCTCAAAATTGTTCAATAATAAATGCTCCTCAATTTTTTTTTTATCTGCCTTTGCTCAATTTGCAAAACCTTAGAATTGACCATTCTGACATTTTTTTTCTTCACTGTGCCAGGGCAGTGGGATATGCTGTGAACAGAAAGTGCCTGGAGGCAGAGGGAGACCTATGATTTACTGGAGATCACTTACAGGAGAACAGTGACTTTTTCAAGAAGAGTTCTGTAGCAACATTCTGATAGAGAGACTCCCTTCCTCTTGGTGCTTTGTGAAGAAGCAGTACTTCTCTCCCTTTGGTGTCTATCCAGTGGCATTGGCTGCACAGATGGCAAGCATACTTTCCATGGCACCCTCAGTTCCATACCTGTCCCCACTCAGGGCAGAAGCGGTGACATCAGCAATAGCTTGTTTGTATGAGCAGCATTCCAAGGAGCAACTGTCCTGGTGTGTGTGGAAGAAAATAACTTGTACAGATCACACTAACATTACCTAGTTCCCAATGTGCATAAGAGCAAACCAGTGTCCATCAAGATACTACGTGTCTGGATTTTCCAGTCTAGGCTTACTTTCATTTTTCCTGTAACTTGGTTAGATTTTTCGGAACAGAGAGATTAATTCAGGGACATTATGCTTTATTGTCCCCCTTTCCTTTAGTGATTATGCATATTTACATTAGAGTTAACTTAATACTTCTGACTTTTCCTAATGTTACAACCTTCACAATCACTAGTAACTTTTATGCTTGCATGACAATTCTGGATATTCATATAACTAGAATCATATGTGTGCATCTTACTTATTTAATTTAGCATAACATTTACCAAATTTCTCTATGTTGTAGCATTCATCACTATTTAATATTTTTTACATAAATATTTCACCATAGGAATATGCATTTTATCTATGCATTTATAAGCTGTTTCCAGTTTGGGACTATACTGGTAAATTCTATCATAAATAATCATTTGCTATTTTTCTACAACATATACTTAGTGATGAAATTGCAAAATTGCATGGTAACCCTGTTCAAATTTTTAAGAAAAATGCCAAATGTTTTCCCATAATTGGAATCATTTTATAACCTGTCAGCAATAATTGAGAATTGTAATTATTGATATTCTCCCTAAAATGTTATTATATAACTTTTTGATTATAGGAATCCTAGTGTGTATGGAATGCTATCTTTCTCTGATTTTGACTTGCCTTAACCTAAGACTTATTATAAGGATTTTCTCATTGGCTTACTGGTCATATTAATATCATCTTCAGATTAAGTCAGTTTTAATACTTTGTCTATTTTAAGTTGAATTATTTGTGGTTCTATTACTGAGTATAAAAGTAAGGAGAATTTAAGGAAGTACTCTAAATACTAAGATTTCAAATTCACAATTTTCTAATATATTTCTCCTTTGAGGTACTTCCTTTTCTGTCTTCAACATATCTTTTAAAGTACAAAAATATTTAAGTTAGTGATAACCAAATGATCTACTATGTATGGTATCTATCTTGATAGCACATTAATAGTAGCCTCAAAAAATGCTTTGGGGGAAAAGTTTTTCCTTCTCTTCTAACAGCAGAAAGGATTTGTGAAGAATTTGTGTGAATTATTCTTTAACTATTCAGTGGAATTCATCAGTGACTGCTCTGGTTCTGCTTTTTAAATTTTGGGTTTTTTTTTTTTTAGGATTTTTAAAATTACTAGCTTGACCTTTTACTTATTTTTAGTCTACTTATATTTTCTATTTCTGCTTGGGTCAGTATGGGAACTTTATATTTCTTTCTGTGTATTTATAAAGATTTGTCCATTTCATCTAGGACATCTCACATTTTGGTATCTGACTGTCCATATTATTTTTATTAGTTCTTTTGACTTGTAAGCTAAGAAAGAATATTCCCTTTTCATTCCTGATTTTTGATTGTCTCTCTTCCTTTACTTGGTGAATCAAGGTAAAATACTGACATTCTGCTGATCTTAAAAAACAAATTAGGTTTCATTTTTCTTCACAATTGTTTATCTATGATTTATTTCACTTACTCCTATTTTAATTTACACTATTTTCTTCCTTCTACCTGCTCTGTATTTAATTTTCTCTTCCTGGTTTCCTAGGTTGAAATACTCTATTTATGTTGAGACATTTTTCTCTTTTTAATAAAGGAAATTAGAGCTACACATTTTCCTCTTAGCACTGGTGTTCCTGCCTCATGGATTTTGGCCTGCTGGTTTGTTGTTGTTTTCATTCATCATAAATTATTTTCTAATGTGCCTCAAGATTTCTATTACTAGTGTATGAGTCAAATCTTTGACCTATATTGTTCCAGTTATAGAAATGCTCATTATTGCTTAATGTGTACAAAATTTTCACACTACTTCTAAATCATTTACTTCATATTTCCTTTTATTCTCTACTTAAGAAATCTTATGCTCGGAAAACAAAATAATTAAGTTTAAATTTTAAAATGACATTCCATTTTATTAGCCTTACTAATAAGCCTAAAGCACAATAGGTTTTTAAACTCCTGATGGTTTTGTTGTTTATCCAGATGAATGTAATTATTACAATCAAATTATTCAGCTGAAGAAAAAAATCTTAAAATATCAATAGTTATTTGAGTCTTTGGCCCTGCATGTTTAGCTTAAAATTTCATTTTTAAGTTGCTACCTTAAAATTTCATTAACTTATTTTCTTTCAATTTGCACTTATTAGCATACTAAAATAATTATGGGATGTATTTCACTGAAATTTTTTATTTTTTCTAAAAACATGATAAGTTTCAAAGAAACAACTTTTGGTTTTAAAATTCAAAGGGATCTTCTACTAATATGTTATAAGAAAAACACTTCCAGAAATCTCTCCAGAGAGAACTTAAGTAGTTTTAACCATGATTTTAGATTACATTGTATTGTTTAAGCTTTGATTCAATTAGACTTTAAATAAAATTTTAGATGGGTGGTGGAATTTCATTCAATTATTCTGTTTAGTAAGATTATAAATTATTTATTTATTAATAAGATTATAAATTTATTTCTATTAGCCTTTCCCCCTACCTTCTATGAATAATCTCTTAAAGAGCAGGGAATAATTAATCAGAATCTTTAGGGAGTAACGTGAACATTTCATTTAAATTGTGATATTTAAAACCAATTTAAAAATTCTTTTGTTTCCACGCTTTGGGAAATAAAAGTCTAAAACAGAGAACTTTTTAATGACTAAAGAAATTTCAATTTATTAATTATTTATGATAATTGATTAAGTTATATTTTTTCTGTGATCATTTCAAACATTACTTTCATAGAATAGAGCTTAAAATTTTCAAACACTAATGCATATAATGAGTTTATCAATAATTAACAAATGCTGCTCTGTTGTAACACAAGATATTTTAACCTCAATCATTGAACAAACATCCTAGTTAATGAATATTTTCACTTAGGTCATATTTAATTAAAATTTCAACTTTTTAAATAATTGTTTTAATTTTTATTCTAGTTCATTTACATGGTTAGTACTCAGTGACTATTGCAACTACAGTTTTATATTACAGGATGTGTAGACTAGGCTTTGTGGTACTCAGGAAGCTGAGGCGGGAAGATTGAAACTTGGAGGTCAGCCCTGGGCAACTGACACCCTGTCTCATATGATTGAAAGTGCTGGTGTGTAGATCAGGGGTAGAACACTTGCCTCTTAAGCATGCAATTTTGTGTTTAATTCTCAGCAACACCTGCACACACACACATACGCACACAAAACACAATTAAAATTATCTATAAATTCCTTTATTTTTAATTTATTATTTGTTCTAATTAGTTGTACGTGACTGTAGAATACTTTTATGCATTTCGATAAATCACACAAAAATGGAGTATAATTTCTCATTTTTCTGATTGTACATAGTGTAGGATCACATTGTTCATGCAGTCATATATGTGCATGAGGTAATAATGTTTGCTTCACTCTACTATCTTTCCTACCTCATACCCCTTCCCCTTCCTTCACAACCCTCTACCTAATCTAAAGTAACTCTATTCTTCCCTGCCCCCATCTTTATGGTGAATTAACATCCACATATCAGAGAAAACATTTGTCCTTTGGTCTTTGGTTTTCTGGGTTTGGTTTATTTCACTTAGCATGATATTCTCCAACTCTATCCATTTACCAGCAAATGCCATAATTTCATTCTTCTTTAAAGCTGAGTAGTAAATCTCTTGATTTATGTTCTAATTGATAATTAATACTTATGTATACTTTTGGAGTACATTGTGATATTTTCATCTATTTGTGCATTATGAAAGATTTTATGGAACTAATTAATCTTCGATACATGTATTTGAAAATGCCAAATATTTTTAACCCATTGTTAATTGTTAACCCATCTGTGAATTTTATTGAAAGTGATCATAGGCTATACTATGAGCTTTGAGCTGCCATAACAAAATGACATAGATTAGGTAATGTTAGCAACAGAAATTTATTTTTAATGATTCTAATGAATAGAAAGTTCAAGTCCAAGGGACAAGCTGGGTTGGTTTCTGGTGAGAGCTTTCTGTCTGGCTTGTAGGTCTTTTACCCTTCAATCCTCACATGGCAGAAAGAGCAAGGTCTATTGTCTCTTCATCTTCTGATAGAGGCATAATGCCTATCAGATTAGGTTTTCACCCTATGACCTCAATTAGCCTTTACTACCTGTCCATGTGTCCTGTATTCACATTAGTCACTTTAATGACTAGAACAGGAACATACTAATGGTGGGAGAAGCACACCTCAGTGCCCAATGCAGCAAAAATGATCTAGGCTCTTGATAAGCAATATTGAATTTATCCATGGCTATTCATTGCCATATAGTTTATTATATCCTTTAAACTTAGGTTTCTTTTGTATATATCTCTAAACTAAATGTATTTTAAAAAGGTTATAGTTAATTTGGAATAGGCACATAATACAGAATTTTGCAATACCAGGATCTTTTAATTGTAATTCAATAAACTTATAATCTATCACATCTTTCTTAAATAATGATGAATAAAATTGGTTCATATTGGGGATGGGGGGGAGTACTTCAGTGGTAGAGTGAATGCTTAGCATGTACAAGTTCCTGAGTTTAATCCCTACACACACACACACACACACACACACACACACACACACACATGCAAGTCCATATTATTATCTGAAAATAGAACTATAGTATTTTAGTTTTTCTTCAGATAGCCATAATAACTTAGCCAATTTGTTTTAAGTATTTGAAATTAGATCACTGATCTCATGGTGATAATGATGATAATCGTAATAAGAATAAAATAACAAATATGCAGTAAGAATTTTATATATAAGTTACATATAACATTTCATGATGAAGTCTCTTCCAATGTGTACAGCACTATGTGATTTATCTTTACTAATTTACCAAGTTTAGAAAATTGGAAAGGTTTATAAACTACTTGAAGATTATATAGCAAGACAAACAACAGCTTTTTTGAATTTGTTCCATTTAGTTATACATGACAGCAGAATGCATTTTGATTTATTGTACACAAATGGGATTTTAATAGGAATTGCATTAAATCTGTATAACACTTTTGGTAGTACGACCATTTTGACAATATTAATTCTGCCTATCCAAGGACATGGAGAGCTTTCCATCTTCTAACGTTTTCTTTAATTTCTATCTTTGGCGTTCTGCAGTTTACATTGTAGAGGTCTTTCACCTCTTTTCTTAGATTGATTAACAAATAGTTTACTTTTTTGAGGCTATTGTGAATGGGGTAGTTTTCCTAATTTCTCTTTCAGAGATTCATCACTTAAATAGAAATGTATTAGATTTATGAGCATTGATTTTATATCCTGCTATTTTGCTGAATTCATTTGAGTTCTAAAAGTTTTCTGGTGGAATATGTTGATCCTCTAAATGTAGAATCATGTTGTTGGCAAATAGTGATAGTTTGAATTCTTCTTTTCCGATTTGTATCTCTTTAATTTCTTTTGCCTAATTGTGACTAAAGTTTCAAGGACTATGTGGAATAGAAGTGGTGAAAGAGGGCATCCCTGTCTTGTTCCAGTTTTCAGAGAGAGTTCTTTCAATTTTTATCCGTTTAGAATTATGTTGGCCTTAAGTGTAGCATAGATAGCCTTTACAATGTTGAGGTATGTTCCTACTATCCCAATTTTTTTTTTTTTTGAACATGAGGGGGTGCTATATTTTATCAAATGCTTTTTCTGCATCCATTGAGATGATCATATGATTCTTATATTTAAGTCTACTGATGTGATGAATTACATTTATTTATTTCCAGATGTTGAACCAACCTTGCATCCCTAGGATGAATTCCACTTGATCATGGTGCACTATCTTTTTAATATGTTTTTGTGTGTGCTTTGCCAGAGTTTTGTTAAGGATTTTTGCATCTATGTTCATAAGGGATATTGGTCTGAAGTTTTCTTTCCTTGATGTGTCTTTCCCTGCTTTTGGTATCAGGGTGATACTAGCTTCATAGGATGAGTTTGGAAGCATTTCCTCCTTTCTATTTCATGGAATACTTTGAGGAGTATTGTTATTAGTTCTTCTTTGAAGGTCTTGTAGAATTTGGCTGAGAATTTGTTGAGTCCCAGGCTTTTCTTGGTTGGTAGGCTTTTGATGGCATCTTCTATTTCATTGCATGAAATTGATCTGTTTAAATTGTGTATATCCTCCTGATTAAGTTGGGTGGTTTGTATGTCTCTATAAATTTATGATGTCTTTGAGATTTTCTTTTGTTGGAGTATAGATCTTCAAAATTACTTCTAATTATCTTTTGTATTTCAATAGTGTCCATTTCGATATTTCCTTCATCATGAATTTTATTAATTTGAGTTTTCTCTTTGCTTCTCTTCATTAGTGTGTCTAAGGGTTTATCAATTTTGTTTACTTTTTCAAAGAACCAACTTTTTGTTTTGTCAGTTTTTTGAATTGTTTCTTGTGTTTCAATTTCATTGATTTCAACTCTGATTTTAATTATTTCCTGTCTTCTACTAATTTTGGTATTGATTGTTTCTTCTTTTTCTAGGGCTTTGAGATGTAATGTTAGCTCATTTACTTGTTGACTTTTTATTCTTTTAATGTATGAACTCAGTGCATCGAACTTTCCTCTTAGTACTGCTTTCATAGTGTACCAGAGATTTTGATATGTTGTACTGGTGTTCTCATTTACCCCTACACATTTTTTAATCTCCTCCCTGATGTCTTCTGCTATCCATGCATCATTCAATAGCATATTATTTAGTCTCTAGATGTTGGAGTATTTTCTATTTTTTATTTTATCATTCATATCTAATTTCATTCCATTATGATCTGATAGAATCCAGGATAGTATATCCATTGTTTTGTGTTTGCTAAGAGTTGCTTTGTGGCATATTATATGGTCTAATTTAGAGAAAGATTCATGTGCTGCTGAGAAGAAAGTATAGCCACTTGTTGATGAATGGAATATTCTGTATATGTCTGTTAAATATAAATCACTGATTGTATTATTGAATTCTATGATTTCTTTGTTCAGTTTTTGTTTGGAAGATCTATGTATTGGTGGGAGAGTTGTGTTAAAGTCACCCAGTATTATTGTGTTGTGGTCCATTTCATTCTTGAAATCAAGAAATTTTTGTTCAACGTACATAATTACTCTATTGTTTGGGGCATAAATATTATTATTATTATGTCTTGTTGATGTATGATTCCCTTAAGCAGTATGAAATTTCCTCCTTTATTCCCTCTGACTAACTGATTTGAAGTCTACTTTATCTGATATGAGAATGGAAACTCCTGCTTTTTGTGGAGTCAGTGTGCATGATATGTTTTTCCCATCCTTTCACCTTCAGTCTTTGGAGACCTTTTCCTATGAGATGAGTCTCTTGAAGGCAGCATATTGTTGGGTCTTTTTTAAAACCAATCTGCCATTCTATGTCTTTTGTTTTATGAGTTTAGTCCATTAACATTCAGGATTATTATTATTATTCAGATACGATTTGTATTCCTGGTCATTTTGGCTTACTTTTGATTTTTAATTTGACTTGGTTTCTCCTTTGATTGGCCTTTCCTTTAGTGTAGTTCCTCCCTTTGCTGACTTTATTGTTTTTCATTTCCTCCTAATGAAATATTTTGCTGAAAATGTTCTGTATTGCAGACTTTCTATTTGTAAAAAATTTTAACTTTTGTTTATCATAGAAGATTTTTATTTCATCATCAATCTGAAAGTTAGTTTTGCTGGATGTTAGATTTTTGGTTGGCATATATTTTCTTTCAGAGCTTGGTATGTATTGTTCCAGGACCTCCTAACTTTTAGAGTCTGCCTTGAGAATTCTGCTGATATACAAAATGTTTTCCACCTATCTGTAATCTGATACTTTTTTCTAGCGAACTTTAAAATTCTATTCTTATTTTGTATGCTGGACATTTTCATGATAATGTGACTTTGTGTGGATCTGTTGTAATTTTGTACATTTGGTGTCCTGTAAGCCTCTTGTATTTGATTTTCCATTTCATTCTTCAAATTTGGGAAATTTTCTGATATTGCTTTATTGTATAGATTATTTATTCCTTTGGTTTTTCATCTCTGTGCCTTCCTCCCCAATAATTCTTAAATTTTGTCTTTTCACGTTATTCCATAATTCTTGGAGGCTCTGTTCATGATTTCTTACCATCTTCTCTGTGTGGTCAACTTTATTTTCAAGATTAAATATTTTGTCTTCATTGTCTGAGGTTCTGTCTTCCATGGGATTTAGTCCGTTGGTGATGCTTTCTATTGAGTTTTTAATTTGGTTTATTGTTCCCTTCAAGGATTTATGTTTGTTTGTTTGTTTTCAGAATCTCTGTCTCTTTATTGAAGTAATCTTTTATTTCCTGCATTTACTTTTTTAGTTCTTCATTGAAGTGATCTTTTGTTGTTGTTGCCTGCATTTGCTCTCTTTTATCACTTTACTTTTGCAGATCACTTTAATTATGTACATTGTGAACCCCTTTTCTGACATTTCTTCTACTGTGCTGTCAATGGATTATATTAATATAACATCTCGGTTTGTTTGGGGTGCTTTCTTCGTTTTTTCATGTTGTTCGTATGTCGTCCCCTCTATCAGTTCAGATATGAGGCATTACAGTTTCCACCATATAGATTTATAGAGTTCCTGCAGGTTTCCAATACCTCACCTTTAAGGGGGAGATTAATATTAACAGCACCCAATAGCCCCTATTAAGACGTTAACAGTTTTGTTGTAATAAACAGAGATGATGTGTGTGATTATTATCAACAACATAAATATTAGGTTTGCAATAAGGTCTACAATTTCTAATAGTGAAAAAAAGAGAATGAGGAAGGGGTATGGAATGTGATGTTAATAAAGTAAGAGGTGAGAATATAGAGGTACTAGATCATAGGAAGAGCAAAAGAGGAATCGAAAGAAGGTGGTTATTATAGCAGGAGAAAAGAGAGAAAGAGACACCAAGGAAACAGATAAATAAGAGGAAAATAGAGTAAAAAAAAAGAAAAAAAAGTAAAAAAATAAGAAGAAGAATCTACAACAAAACTGTAATATACTATTCAAACCTTCCAGTCCTCAGTAGCCACATGCATGAAGAGTATTTGATTTAAAAAATGTTGGGGATGTGAGAGCAGGAAACAATAAAAGAAAAAATAGGGAAAATTAAGAAAAAGACTCTTGAAGGAAATTGAACAATTCTTTCTGTTGAAGTTCAATGTCTTCTCTGCTTCTCTTCTCTTCAGGTAGGTGGGGAGGTGGAGTTGTCTGGAGTTTGCTGGTAACTCCACCCTTAGGATGATGACAGTTACTAAGGTGAGAGGAGTAGACTTGCAGTGGGACTCCTGGAGGCAGGGTATAGAATTGCCAGGCCCTCTGGAAGACTGCACTCCTGGGCTTTCTTTTAGGGTCCACTTGTG
Organism: Sciurus vulgaris; assembly: GCF_902686455.1. Taxonomy (NCBI): domain Eukaryota; kingdom Metazoa; phylum Chordata; class Mammalia; order Rodentia; family Sciuridae; genus Sciurus; species Sciurus vulgaris. Next base: position 163,990,782 of record NC_136464.1, read on the forward strand.
TGATGCAGGAGCCTGGTCTTAGCCACTTCCCTCACTTGTGTACCCCACAATTCCTGGTTTCTAATTTAGTCTCTAAATTGTATTTCTCCTGCCCCTGCCCTTTCAACTTCCCACTCAGGAACCTCTTTCCCTGGAGATCCTGGTTGCTGAGCAGCAGGACCTGTGTGTGTGCCTTTGCAGAAAGCTGTTCCATATTGTGCAAATCGGGACCAAGTGTTGAGAGTTGTGGGCCAGCTGCATAGCTGTAAGCACTGGGTTGGGTTGGTGGCTATGGGGTGGTTGGGAGACTGGGGATTCAGGAGCTGGAGGGCCCGGTTGATTGTCAAACTGGTGGGTCCAGGTGATCAGCAGGTGCTGTATTGGGGACGGAGTCATGAACAAGGCTGATGTCAGGTCCCAGCAAGTGCTATCCAATTTATCTCTGGGATCCCCGTGGGTGGCAGGCTGGTTGACTTGGACAAGCTGGAATCAAGATGCTCTTACACTCTTTTATACCTACTGACCCTTTGCAAGGCTCTCTCCTGCCTCTGTAGTAATATGGTGGCTAGCAGGGATACCTCAGAGGTCATCAAGCCTGCAGGGTCTTTAGTGATGATCTTTCAGGACCTGGCTATTATCCCTAGATGAAAGTGGCCATATCCCTAGTTGGTGGAGAGAGCAGTGGCTAAACTGTAGGTTCCTTGATAATGAGCTTCTAGTGTCCAGAAGGTGTCCCAAGATGGAAACTGCCCTAGCTAAAGATGGTGGCTGTGGCACTGAAGGTAATCCAAGATGGCAACAGAGGTGCCTCAAGATGGAGGCTGCCATGCCTTGGTAGACGGAGAGTTGCAGCACACAGTGTTTCCATGTGGGGCACCGGGCTGGATCTGCAGGGGCAGGTGCTTGGCTGGATCTTTTTTTTTTTAATTGACATTACTTTCCACTAAAAAGATTATCTTCTTAAATACTTGTTATATTGTCTACTCAATAAGTTTTCTGGATTAAAATTGTTACCTTGTTTTCCAACATATTTATGAATATTGCACATTTTTACCCTAGTAATTTTTGGTGATAATTGCATATTATTAGATAAGTGAATAATACCTAAGTCTTCCATTATAATATATAGGTTTAACTTAAATTACCTGACAGGAAGTTTGGAAGACAAAGTAGGGCAAGTTACTTTTATGAATCATTTAAAAAAGTTATTTGATCTTTGAAGAAAAATCCAGAAAACTGAACAGCAGTATAAAATTCAAATCAAGAAGGGAGTTCTCCTTCTACCTGTACAGAAAGGCAGAAAAATGGGAATAACATTGATCCAGTTCTTACAGCAAGAGGAAACCAAATAATTTGAGTCTATAAAGGAATTAAGAGTCACACTGCCTCCAAGCTGACTGAGTTCTTGGGAAAAGTAAGTGCCATCAAGGAGACATAGAACAGGAACACAGAGTCCTCAGTGCGAAAGCATGAGAGGAAGGGAAGCAAGACATCACAGAGGCAGGAAGGAAGGACAGCTCAGCTTTCAGATAAATTGTATGAGAGTGAGAACTAGCACATAGAACCCTGGGAGCAGCAGACGCAAGGGCCATTTGAGCGACTGGCAGTTTACTAATAAGTGGGATGACATGGAGTCCTCATAAGAAAGAGCACTGGGGAGCAAAAATCTGTCCCAGGTGAACAGGATTTCAGGAGGAAAGTGGCTTCATTACAAGATTGAAGTCTCTCTAACCTGTAGCCCCAGATTTTTTTCTCCCTCCAAAATGAAAACTGGAAGCTACTAGAGAAGTGTTGGTGGGAGAAGTTGGTGTCTACAAAAGTAGAAAAGGGAATTTTGGAGAAATTTCTTGTTTCAATACTGGTAATAGTTACATAATTTTTTTTTCAAAATTCAAAAAAAAAAAAAAAAAGAGAAAAGAGAAAAGAAAAAGAAAAACTACACCAGGAAGGGTAAATTGACTCAATGAAAATGACATCTAAGAAATGACATCTGAAAAAGGCTGTACCCATCCCCAAACACAAAATTAGGTAATGCTTATGTCAATGTGAGTCTCTGGCTAAAAGCAAATGGGCAGAACAGTACATTGTACACCTTAAATAAATATATTTAAAAAAATAGCAGATGGGTCTCTTGCTGGAGCAATGCAAGTGGGAGCAGCAGAAGCCCTGGCTCAGAGCCAGACACCACAGATCATTTTAAGGAAATGACAGGCAAGTCAGGCATGGGTGGGGAGTGGGCAAGAGCCAGGTTTCATAATGTGAAGCTAAAGGAAAGAGACACAGAAGAACACTCTGTGGACCAAAAAGACCATTGAGCAGGACAAGCAGAATGATATTTCCTAAGAGTTCAGAGAATTCCCCACTCACCGTCTCGAGATCCTAGTTGTGATGAGGACAAGGAGCCACCTGCAAGATGAACATGAACCACAAGCTGTGCTGTGAACCCAGCACTCTAACAGATGTCACCAGTCTGTGGGTCTCTGAGGGGACCCTCAACGCACTGCCAAATTTTCTGCTATGCTCTGGCATATTATAGAAAGTGACTTGTACAAATAATGAAAATAAAACATACCTCATGAGAAAAAAAACTAAAGCAGATTGTTCAATAAACCAGACATTAGAAAGAAAAATACTTACAAGTAGAATCATTAAAAAGAAAAAATGAATGCATAAAAGCAGAGGAAAATAGTACTTATCAGAGATTGGAAAGAGGAGGATGGGAGAAAATGGGAAGATGTGGGTTAAGGGATACAAAATATGGTTGTGGAAAGTAAATGAGATCTTTGAACAGCATGAGCATTGTAGCTAATAGCATTGCATTATATACTGGTCATTTTCCAAAAGAAAAAATTTTATGTACTCATACCACAAAAGAAAGAAAGGAAAGAAGGAAGGAAGGAAGGAAGGAAGGAAGGAAGGAAGGAAGGAAGGAAGGAAGGAAGGAAGGAAGGAGGGAGGGAGGGAGGGAGGGAGGGAGGGAGGGAGGGAGGGAGGGAGGGAAGAAGGAAGGAAGGAAGGAAGGAAGGAAGGAAGGGAGGGAAGGAGGGAGGGAGGGAAGAAAGAAAGGGTAAGAGAAACTACTGGTGCAAGTCTCAGTGTCAAGTACAGCAAAATCTGGAGTTCTCATAGCCAAGAGCAGGAAGACAGAGGCACTGGATTTCAGAAGAGAGGAGGCAATTTCCTTCTTCTATGACCTATTTGTTCTCTTCCACCAACCAGGCAGACCTCCCTCGATTCAGTCAGTTTTATACCCAAAACTAACCATCACAGAAACATTTTCCTTATGTCATCTTCTGGTAGTTTTTCTACTTTCAGATATTTTGTTTAACTTTTCTATGGTATTTTATTACAGCTATGTGAGCAATTAAAGAAGACTGAGTGACAGGATAGAGATAAAAAGATGGAGGCATACACAGACACACACATAAATTTATTCGAATATACAAGAGTGACACTGGAAGCTGCTCTTGTCCTCAGAGTAATTATCCAACCCAAAGATGGAAACTGAGAATCCAGAAAATATATATCAACTGGTGGTTCATATTAGATTAGGAAAAAATCAACAATTCCATTTACCCAATAATTTTATTTTGAATTAAACATAAGTTCATCAAATGTTAGACAATTTAAAATTATAACAAAGTAATATATCGATATCTCGAAATACATTTTTATAATAAGCAACATAGCATAAGAAATTATGCTTAAAAATTCCACAAGAATCATAATGAATAACTCAGCATCAAAATTTCTCAGATGAAGAACCTGAGCATGACAAAAGACCAAAAGATACTTAACTCCTATCTTAAAATTGGAGTTTCCCTTGACTTTAATCATAGGACATAATAACATTAAGACCTACCTGAAATGATATTCTGTATTGCAGACATGTTTTCCTTTAATTTTTTTTGTACAGCAATAGTCCACCTTTTGATCCAGTTATTCCACTACTTGTTCCATATCCAGAGGGCCTACAATCAGCATACTACAATAATGCAGCCGCATCAATGTTTATGGCAGCTTAATTCATAATAGCTAGATTGTGAAACCAACCTAGATGCCCTTCAACTGATGAATGGATAAAGAAACCGTGGTATATATACACAACAGAATATTATTCAGCCATAAAGAAGAATAAAATTATGGCATTTGCAGGTAAATGGATGGAATTGGAGAATATCATGCTAAGTGAAATAAGTCAATACCAAAAAGCCAAAGGCTAAATGTTTTCCCTGAAAAGTGGAGGATGATATATAATGGGGGTGGGAGGGGTAGGGAGTGAAAGAAGAGTGGAGGAACTTTAGATTATGTAGAAGGGAATGAGAGGGAGTGGGGTATGAAAAATGGTGGAATGAGACAGACATCATTACCCTATGTTCATGTATGATTGCATGAATGATGTGAATCTACATCATTTACACCACAGAAACAAAATTTGTACTCCATTTGTGTACAATGAATCGAAATGCAGTCTGTAAAAATAAAAAAAAATAAATAAAGTAAGTTCAATTTATGTTTGGTAGTCAGTATCTATCACCTCAGCTAGCATAGTAATTCCTGTTTTTGTGCCCATAATTCAGAGGCAAGAAGACCCAGAGGTGCCAGACAACAAACGGCTAAATTCCCATTCGGACATTATCCTAGCACCCAATGAAAACATTCTTTGCTTTGGATCATAAACCTATAAGTAGTATGGTTTTCTCTTCTGGATGGTACAGAGAGTGTTGTAGTCAATTTTTTTGCTCCTGTGATCAAAAGACCTAATAAGAACAGTTTTAGAGAAGGAAAAGTTTATTTTGTGGCTTACAGTTTCAGAGATTTCAGTCAATAAGTGGCCAACTCCATTCCTTAGGGCCTAAGATGAGGCAGAACATCAAAACTGAAGGGAGTGTCTGAGGTAAGCAACTGGGAACATGGAACCAGAAAGCAGAGAAAGAGAGAGAGAGAGAGAGAACCTCCACTCCTCAGGGACAAAATATATAACATACCTCAAAGGCCCACAGTGACCCACCACCTCCAGCCATATCCCACTTGCCTATAGTTACCACCAATTTAAACCATGTGATTAAATGCCTGGGCTAAACTTTCTTACATGTCTAAACTTTCTTACATTGTCTCACATATGAGCTTTTGGGGGACACCTAATATCCAAACCATAACAGAGAGGATATATAAAGAAAATATTTTATTAATTGTTTTTCATTATAAGTTAAAAATATTTAAATATTATTAGTTGCCAGGTTCTCTACAAACTATGGAATCTGCTTGGACTGTCTTAATAAAGCACTTTTATTTAAATCTATTAGTTTTCTCATAGAATTGTTGAGAGTACCAAATGCAGAGACTTAGCATAACTATTGACAGCACCAGACTATCTTTTCCTCACCAAATAACTATTGCATCAGCTGGCAAATTTTCTCTATTATCAATGAAAACCAGACTTTTCAGGCAGCACCTGAAGTGTGGTAAGCTGACAAGTATATGCTGAATACTTACCTTAAATTTTCATTTCTTGTTCACATTTTGAGGGGCGGGTTGAGACTAGGACTATGGCTACATGTCTGAGTTCTGACCTCTAAGATATGATTACATGTCAATTTATCCAATTGTGATCATGTGTTGAAGTACAGTTCAGATATGTAATAAATTTCCACCTACCCCTACAGTCTTGATGTTCAACACCAATGTATAGCCATGGTTTTGTATGTAATCATCCAATTCAATCACATTCTTCTTTATCATCAGATAACAATCCTTCATAGACAAGATCTCCTCTGAGTTTATACTCAGAAGGAGAAAATCCAAAATATCTTCAGTTACCATGCCTGTCTTTAAGTTTATATTTTTGCTGGAAACTACTGTTTATATTTCCTTGAGGTCTGTCATAATGCTATCTTGAACTTCCCTCACATTCAGTTGTACTATTTATAACCAACAAAAAAATTAAATATAATACCAAGGAAACTAAATAAATAGAAAAATTAGGGTATATGTTAAAGTTCTTTTGCAACTGATCATGAGACTGTAGTTATGTTTCATATTTATACTGTACCAATCATTTTGTGTTCCTGTGGCTACCTGTCAAAACTCATCTCATTTTTAAATTTCTTGTCTGTAAAAACTAATATCTACATTGTCATGATCCCAGAAAACCATAGCCCTAATAAGAATTTGGCCACTTAAATAAGACCAAATTTGAAACAGTATTAAACATAATAGAAATTTGGTATGTTCAGGTGGCTTCTATATGTAATCTAAACTAGTTTTATACAAAACAGATTCAATTCATTATTAAAATGATGTATGAATATTTTGATAGTCATTGAATTTGCTAAATCATGGTGCAACTTATTCTAATGTACAGTATTCCCATGTTTTTATAAATTCATTTATTTTTTAGACAGGTACATTTTACTTGTATTAATGAAACAAGAATCAGTTGGCATTTGAAAAATTTTATTCCTGAGTTAATGAAAAAGTAAGGTATGTTATAGTGGTGATAATACTGTGTTTTAGTCAGCTATTTCACTGCAGCGACTAAAAGATCTGATCAGAAAAATTGTAGAGGAGGAAAAGTTTATTTGAGGGCTCACACTTTCAGAGGTCTTAGTTCATAGAAGGTTGTTCCATTCTTTGGGGTTCAAATTGAGGCTAAACATCATGGTGGAAGTGTGGCAGAGGGAAACAGCTCATATGTTGATCAGGAAGCAGAGGGACTCCACTCTCCGGATACAAAATATATACCCCATAGCCTCACCCTCAATTAGCCACTTCTTCCAATCACACCTCACCTGCCTCCAATTAACACTCAAGTTAATCCCATCAGGGATCAATTCACCGATTATGTTAAGACTCTCAAAACCCAATAATTTCTCTTCTGAACCTTCCTGCATCATCTCACATGTGACCTTTTTGGGGCACCTCATATCCAAACCATAGCATACTGTATTGAGAACAAATTATTAAATTCTCCACGAAAGAGTGTAAAGAACTACTATTTGACAGATATCAAAAGTATGCAATAATTTCATGAAATAAATAAAATGCCTTCTGGTAAATTGATGTGAATTTGCACTGTAGAAATTCTCCTTTCCCTTTAGTCTATTTATTAGAAGGACTTTATTTATCTACTTTGCTACAGTTCTGATTTTATAGGATGAAATGAACCAAACAGTTGTTAAAATATAACCAGGTGCTGGTCATGGTTATTGAACTGATAAATGCTGAAGTATGGAAAAATCTGGAGAACAGAGGAATGGAACAGATAGAATACTATGGAAATCACCTGCATTACAAGTGTTTGATGAGCAAGAGAGCCATATTTTATTTATTTTTTCTAAAAGTTACTTGGACATGTGTGTAGGTCATTGGGTTTTCAATGATCTTATCTGAGGCTTCACAGTCATGTCACCAAGGGGACACATGTGGGATAGGGAGATCTTGATGCTAAAGGCTATGAAAGTGACCACACATGTGTCAGGAAGGTCAAATGGCTGTAGTTAGGCTCTCTCACTGAGCCTTCCAGCAGCCTATTTTCAGTGTACAGTTAAGGTCATAAACACTCTGATTCAGCATATGTACTTAGGGTCATGAACATTTTCTTGTGAGCATGTGCTCTCTGATGTAAACTCTTGGCAGCATGCCTTCTTTGTCTGGGTAAATGGAATTATCTGAGAGTTGGCTAGGAGCTACTCTCGGCTCTGAATAAAGAATGACTACTATCTGAACTACATCTTGCATATTCTTTCAAATACCAGAGCCCCAAACCCTGTTTCCTGGGCCTGAACCTCAGCCTTAGCATGACAGTATGTCGGAAAGCAGCTGAGGCAGGGGAAGCTTATGCTCTCACTTGTGCATTTTCAGATGCTCCAGAAATCAACCATGCATCTTTGTGAAGGGGCCACATTTTGTAAGCCTGTCATACAGAGATAACAAATTTATATACATAACTGTGCTGCTATAACAAAATACCTGAGAAATTTAAAATAACAAAATGTATTTCTTGAGTTCTGGAGGTTGGGGGTCCATAATCAAGGTACCACTAGGTTTGGATCAACATTACAATAAGTTGTCCCATGTGTCCTAAGAGCAGACCCTTATCTGGTAAGGGCTGCATCTTCTGAAGGGAAGGAAAACTGTCTTCACGTGACAGAGGATGGAAGGACAAGAGAACCTAGTGCAGTGTAAAGCTTCTTTTCTAAGGGTCTCAGCCCTAGTCACAAGGAAAGGAGCCTATGACTTAATCACCTCTTAAAGACCCCACATCCTAATACTATCCCATTGGCAACACCTGAATTTTGGAAGGGATACCTGTGGGAAGCCAGCCTTATTTAGCAGAATCAGACTAGGTTGAGCCATGGGATGCAGAAGCCTGGCTTCTAAGAAGGAACTGCCAGGAAGCATGTGACAATGTGTGGGAGTGGTTCCCTGTCTCCTTCTTGAATTTTCCCCCTAAGAGAATGGCTTCCCTAACTCACCCTATCCTGTCCATCATAGAAGAAGCTCCTCCTGGTCCTGGCCTGCTTTATCTGTATGTTATAAATAAAAGAGAGTTGGGCGAGTTGTTGTTGTAAGAGGCCAGAGATGGTATGGCCAGACCCGTCATGCCCCCTCTCATTTTAAGAGTATTTACTCTTGTGTGTTTATTGAGTAGATAAGTTTTTTGGGTAATAGAAAAACTGCCAACATCCTCCTTGACAATTAACCCTTTTCTCCACCACATGGGACATGGCAGAGAAGACCCCACAGACACCTTCAAACCATAGCAACATAGCAGCAGCAAATCAACAAATGATTGTGGATGGTTGTTTGTTAAGAAAGCAAACAATAATCAACAACAATCATTTTCAGACTGGTAAATAGGAAGATAGTGCAGGTGATAAAATAGTACAACACACTTCTTCTATTCCACTCAGAGATTTTGGAATCATAAACCTACCCTTTATGGGAGGGGTGAGATTAAGCTATAGGAGTAAGACATGTTCACATTTTAAATACAGAGTGGCCTTATTCCTATAAATTAAAATGTTGTTTTATATTTTTCATTGATGTGAACAAAGGAACTGACGAGAACAATATAGAGTAGAAAATTTTTATTATGGCTCATGATTTCAGAGGTTTAGTCCATGGTTGGCTGATACCAAAGCTCTGGGTCCAAGCACATCATGGCACAAGGGCATGGTGGAGGAAGGTAACTCAGGACATAGCCACTACGAAGCAAAGAAACTTGGCTCATCAGGGAAAACATATAACCCCAAAGGCATAGACCCTGTGACTCACCTCCAGTAACTCCCCACCTACTTACAGTTACCAACCAGCTAATCCACTGAGTAGGATAAATCCACTGATTAGATTACAATTCCATAATCATTTCTCCTCTGAACATTTTTGCATTATCTCACAGATGAGCTATTGGGAGATACCACATATCCAAACCATAACAGTCATCTTAATAATCAAACTATAAAAGCAGTTATTAAAATCAGGAAGGCAACATATTATTTAATGGAAAAAAGTGGTTTAGCACAACATAATTGTTACTATAAAAATAAAACCAAATCATGTTTACATTTCATAGCAAAAATTCATGTATATATGGCTTCACAGATACAAATATACATAGATGTGTGTGTGTGTGTGTGCATGTGTAAAATTAACCTTTTGATAAACTTGTCAGCTCAATAAATGATACTATAGCCATTAAAATATGAATGGCAGAAATTCTGATTGGTTTAGTACATTAAATGTTAATATATATACATTTTATTGACAAGATTTTAAATTTTATATTCCATATCAAACATGGATTTAATATATTAAAATATGTGTGGAAAAATGGTGAGTGTCATAAATATTCACCATTTATTCCGCTACTATTTCATTGTTACTTGGATAAGAATAGCTATGACATCATTCTGCAATGTAGGACATGTTTAATCTTTATTCTCACCACATGCAGATTTGTCGTGGGGACACCCAGCAAACCAACAGTACAAGACTCTAAAAGTTTTTAGTCCCTATAGATTTGGCAGATTTCTCATCATCTCCAAGGTCATAATTATTCAGAAAATTGAGAACTACATTACCTAAGGAATTGATAGAGATCACAGTCTAGTCACTTTAATACTAAAAGGTTTAACTTCCTATGAAATTAGAAACACTCACAAAGACTAAAAGCAACAGAAGAGATGTATTCCAGCCAAGTTAATAAAAATGCCCTACAGCTATGATCCGTAAGATGGAGTCTGATGGGGATTAAAGATGTCACTTGATACTCCCTTGCAGTACTCATATCTTCTGAAATTTTAAAGTTAAAACAGAACCTAGCCTAAAACTTTACATTCAAATGTCAGAAGACATTTAAAATATTTTATACATAATGAATATTTTCAGGTTTCTGTATGGAGCCAAAGTTTTAAACTCAATTATTTTCAGCTAATTTACTATTAAATTATCATTCCTATACAAATCATAAGGAAAGATAAACCTCTATGGTTTACATTGAAATATCATTACTTCTTTAAATCATTGCTGCTCCATTATGAACTTTCCCAGTAGAAAAGGAAGCCATGATAATTCAGATTTGTAACTTAGATATTTCTCTTTTTTTCCCTGTTGAGTTTACTTTTTAAATTTACAAGTATTTTATGATTGTCCACAACTTCCTGGCACCATGCCAAATGCTGCAAATAGCAGTATGAAGATAAATGTATTATTTTGGAGCATAAAAAACTGGGAAAATTGATAATAAATTATACATATATGTATGTGTGTGTACATATATATATATATATATATATATATATATGAGATAAACCACTTGTCATTAGAATATATGATAATGACTGAAGCCTAGAAAATGAAAAAGAAAAGTGGGGGTAAGACCATGGGGGGCTGGGGAGATAGCTCAATCGATAGAGTGCTTGCCTTGCAAACACAAGGCCCTGGGTTCAATCCCCAGCACCGTGAAAAAAAAAAAAGACCATGGGTACTTCACAGATGTTTGATCTCTGAAGTCACACAAGGCACACATTCAGTAGTCTTCCAGGCATGGTATAAAGCTCCTTTCACTCTTTCTTGGTCTTTTGGGGCTACTATGAAAAAATTACAGTTATCTCTCAGTATCCCTGTGGAATTAGTGTCAGGACCCCTGAAGACACTGAAATGTATGGTTGTTCAAGCCCCTGATAGAAAATGGTATAATACTTGTATATAACGTATGAACACCATTCCATACACTTTTAATTATCTCTAGATTACTTATAATATTGACTAAAGTGTGCATGCAATGTCTATAATTGTAATATCGTATTATTTAGGGAATAATACCAAGAAATATTCTGTACATGTTCAGTATGGATGCAATTTTGGTTTTAAATATTTTCCATCTGTGGTTGGTAGAGACTGTGGATGCAAAAGCTCTGGATGAAAAGCCCACCCATAGGAAGGGGCAACTCTATCATGATATAGCTGCCTTTTGAGCAGCAGGTGTTTATTCCTCACACTTCTGGAGGCCACAGAGCTCAAGATCAACCACTGGCAGATATGTTGTCCAGTGAGGGCCAGCTTCCTATTCACTGATGTGTCACCACTTGTTGGGAAGTATGATAAACTCCGTTTGGCATCTAAGGGCACCAGTCTGATTCGTGAGCACTCTGCCTACATGATCAAATTCCTCCCAAAGTCTCAACTTCTAATATGACCACACTAGTAATTAGGCTTCACTATGTGACCTTTGGGGAAATATAGATAATGCAATCCATATATACAGTGTTAAAATTAGTAATTAATTCTTAACAAGGTGTCATGCATTTTCTTTTTCTGTGGGGTCCCACAAATTATGAAACTATTTGCAGATAAGATTATTTTATATAGTGTGATCGGGGAAGACATATTTGAGAAAATGATTTGACCAGAAATCTAAGACATATTAGGGGGATTTATGTCCCAAGATCTTCCACCAATATATATGAAGAATATTGAGGTGGAATAGCAAGTGAAGCACTCTGTAAAAGTGAGAAGCACCCTTGTGAAAGTAATAGGAAGGTTAGTACTCATGAAGATGAGAGCAATGTGGTAAAGGGTTAGAAAGAGGAGGTAAGAACAGAGCATGTATGGCCTCTGGTTATCTAAGGACTTGAAATTTCACTCTGATGAAATAGAAGCCATGGAAGAATGGATATCCTACCATCCCTTCTCCCAGGGTCAAGAGTGTATGGTGAATGCAGAGCAGCGGACATAACTCAAAGGACTTTGGACCTCTAGTGGCCAACTAGGGAAGAATCTCTGAAGCCTGGATACAATATAATGGAGATTTCAGGAATGAAGCAACAAGGATGGATATTCATACTGGGGACCCTGTCCACAATGTCTGCTTCCTTATATTAAACAGATCAAGAACCTACATGCCCTTCAACAGATGAATGGATAAAGAAACTGTGGTATATATAAACACAATGGGATATTATTCAGCCATAAAGAAGAATAAAATTATGGCATTTGCAGATTAATAAAGCCAATAATGGAGGTTGGACGCTGTCACTGAGCCTGCCCCCACTGCAGACGGACCTGGAACTGAGCCCCTCAGCCCGTGCCCACACTGAGGACAGAGGCTGGTATCTGAGCCTGCCTGCCTGCCCCCCTACTGCTGAGGGACACTGAGCCTGCCTCCATTCTGACTCAGTACACCCTCGCTGGGCCTACCCAGCTTCTTTGGAGGCTGGTGTAGGCAATTTGAATTATTCCTGAAGGCACGGTCATCATCATTGGAAGGGCGGCTCCCTTCCTGAGACACTCAGAGGAGATTAGAGGCCCTTTAACAGGTACCTCTATTTACTCACTTACATTGTACACCCTTCACCATCCTCTTGTTCACAACTAGAAATACTGTAAATAGTAATCAAACTGATCCTGTTTATTTTAATAATATTAAAGACTTTATAGGGGCTATCTGGTTCAGGGCTGCATTTCCTCTGTATTGGGTAGACTGGTATTGATCTCCCATTCAAAGGAGAGGCAGTGGAAAACTGCAGGGTCATAATAAGCCTGCAAGGGGGAAACTTCATTATCTCTGATCTTCACTGCTAGAGGGGAATATATAGAAAAAATATGAAAAAACAGGGGAAGAAAGTGTCCCTAACAAACCAAGATGCTATTGTGATAGAATCCAATGATAGCATGGCAGCAGAAATGACAGAAAAAGAATTTAGAATCTGCATACTTAAAATGATCTGTGAAGCAAAAGACAAGATAAGAGGCAATGCATGACCATTCCAGTAAACAGTTAAAAGAGCAAATGCAGGAAGCAAAAGAACACTTCAATAAAGAGATAGAGATTCTGAAAAACCAAACAGAAATACTTGAAATGAAAGAAACGATAAACCAAATTAAAAACTCAATAGAAAGCATCACCAACAGAATAGGTCTTGTGGAATACAGAATCTCAGACAATGACGACAAAATATTTAATCTTGAAAATAAAGTTGAACAAATTGAGAAGACGTTAAGAAGTCATAAACAGAATCTCTAAGAATTATGGGATATGATGAAAAGACCAAATTTAAGAATTAATGGGAATAAGGAAGGCACAGAGATACAAACCAAAGGCATGAACAACCTGTTCAACAAAATAATATCAGAAAATTTCCCAAACCTGAAAAATGAAATGGAAAATCAAATACAAGAGGCTTACAGAACATCAGATGCACCAAATTACAACAGATCCACACCAAGACACGTTAAAATGAAAATACCTCACTTACAAAATAAAGCTAGGATTTTAAAGATTGCAAGAGAAAAGCATTGAATTACATATAAGGGGGACACAATATGGATGTCAGATTTCTCAGTCCAGACTCTTAAAGCAAGAAGGGCCTGGAAAAATATATTTCAAGCTCTGAAAAAACACAGATGCCAACCAAGAATCCTATACCCAGTAAAACTAACCTTCAGATTTGACAATGAAATAAAGACTTTCCATGATAAACAAAAGTTAAAAGAATTTACAAATAGAAAGCCTGCCCTACAGAACATTCTCAGCAAAATATTTCTTGAGTAGGAAGTGAAAAGCAACAACACATGTCAGCAAAGGGAGGAACTACCCTAAAGGAAAAGCCAACCAAAGGAGAAACCAAGTCAAGTTAAAAACCAAAAATAAGCCAAAATGACCAGAAATACAAATCATATCATAATAATAGAACATCAATGGCCTAAATTCAATAATCAAAAGACATAGACTGGCAGATTGGATTAAAAAGAAAGACCCAACAATGTGCTGAGTTCAAGAGACTCATCTCATAGAAAAAAGATATCCACAGACAAAAGGTGAAAGGAAGGGGAAAAACATACCATGCACATGGACCCAGTAAAAAAGCAGGGGTCTACATCCTCATATCAGATAAAGTGGACTTCACACCTAAGTTAGTCAGAAGGGATAAAGAAGGACATTTCATACTGCTTAAGGGAAGCATAAAACAGCAAGATATAACGATTTTAAATATTTATGCCCCAAACGATGGAGCATCTATGTTTATCAAACAAACCCTTCTCAATTTTAAGAATTAAATACACCAAAACACATTAATACTGGGGGACTTTAACACACTGCTCTCACCACTGGATAGATCCTCCAAACAAAAACTGAACAAAGAAACTACAGAACTGAATAATACAATCAATGATATAGACTTAATGGATATTTATGGAGTATTTCATCCATCATTGAGTGAATTTACTTTCTTCTCAACAGCTCATGGATCTTTCTCCAAAATAGACCATATGCTATGCCACAAAGAAGCCATTAGTAAATACAAAAAAAAAAAAACAGAGATCTTACCCTGTTTCCTATCAAACTTGATGGAATGCAATTAGAAATGAACAATAAAACAATAAACAAAACTACTCATACATCTGGAGACTAAATAATAAGCTATTGAATGATGCAATGATAACAGAAGACATCAGGGAAGAAATGAAAAAATTCTTAGAGGTAAATGACACCATGACACAACATATCAAAATCTCTGGCACATTCTGAAAGCAGTAATAAGAAGGAAGGTCACTGCATTGAGCTCATACATTAAAAAAAAAAAACAAAGTCAACAACTAAATGAGCTGACATTACATCTCAAAGCCCTAGAAAAAGAAGAGATCATCACCAAAAATAGTAGAAGACAGGAAATGATTAAAATCAGAGCTGAAACCAATGAAATTGAAACAATAGGAACAATTCAAAAAATTGACAAAACAAAAAGTTGGTTCTTTGAAAAAGTAAACAAAATTGATAAACCCCTAGCCACACTAACGAAGAAGAGAGAAAACTCAAATTACTAGAATTCATGATGAAAAAGGAAAGATCACGACAGATACCACTGAAATACATACCAATAAGAAGCTAATTTGAAAATCTATACTCAAAAAGTAGAAAATATTGAGGACATTGACAAATATTTAGAGACATATGATCCTCCCAAACTGAATCAGGAAGATGTACACAATCTAAACAGATCAATTTCAAGCACTGAAATAGAAGAAGTCATCAAAAGTCTACCGAACAAGAAAAGCCCAGGACCAGTTGGATTCTCAGCCGAATTCTACAAGACCTTTAAAGAAGAACTGATACCAATACTCCTCAAAATATTCCAGGAAATAGAAAAGAAGGGAACCCTTCCAAATTCATTCTATGAGGCTGGTATCACTCTGATACCAAAACCAGACAAAGACACATCAAGGAAAGAAAACTTTAGACCAATATCCCTGATGAACATAGATGCAAAAATTCTTAACAAAATACTGGCAAATGGCATACAAAAATATATTAAAAAGATAGTGCATCATGATCAAGTGGGATATATCCCAGAGATGCAAGGTTGGTTCAACATCTGGAAATTAATAAATATAATTCATCACATCGATAGACTTATATTTAAGAATCATACGATTATTTCAATAGATGCTGAGAAAGCATTTGATAAAATACAGTACCCCTTCATGCTTAAAACACTAGAAAAAATAGGAATAGTAGAAACTTACTGCAACATTGTAAAGGTTATCTATGCTAAGCCCAGAGCCAACATCATTTTTAACAGAGAAAAACTGAAAGCATTCCCTCTACCAACTGGAACAAGACAGGGATGCCCTCTCTCACCACTTCTATTCAACAGCATCCTTGAAACATTTGCCAGAGCAATTAGACAGACCAAAGAAAGTAAAGGGATACAAATAGGAAAGGAAGAACTAAAGTTGTCACTATTTGTTAATGACATGATCCTATATTTAGAAGATCCAAAAAACTTCACTAGAAAACTTCTAGAATTAATAAATGAATTCAGCAAAGCAGCAAGATATAAAATCAATACACGTAAATCTAATGCATTTCTATTCATAAGTGATGAATCCTCTGAAAGAGAAATTAGGAAAACCACTCCATTCACAGTAGCCTCAAAAAAATTTAAATACTTGGGAATTAATCTAACAAAAGAGATGAAAGACCTCTGCAATGAAAACTACAGACCATTAAAGAAAGAAATTGAAGAAAATCTTTGAAGATGGAAAGATTTCCCATGTTCTTGGATAGGCAGAATTAACATTGTCAAAGTGACCATTCTACCAAAGGTGATATACAGATTCAATGCAATTCCAATTAAAATCCCAATAACATTCCTCATAGAAATAGAGAAAGCAATCATGAATTTCATTTGGAAGAACAAGAGACCCTGAATAGCCACAACAATCCTGAATAGAAAAAGTGAAACAGGAGGTATCACAATACCCAGACATTAAACTATACTACAGAGCAACAATAACAAAAACAGCATGGTATTGGCACCAAAATAGACAGGCAGACCAACAATACAGAACAGAAGACACAGAGACAAAACCAAATAAATACAGTCACCTCATAATAGACAAAGGAGCCTAAAACATACAATGGAGAAAAGATAGCCTGTTCAACAAACGGAGCTGACAAAACTGTAAATCCATATGCAGTAAAATGAAATTAAACCTCTATCTCTCACAAAACTCAACTCAAAATGGATCAAGGACATAGGAATTAGAGACCCTGTACCTAATAGAAGACAAAGTAGGCCCGAATCTTCATCATGTTGGCTTCGGATTGGACTTCCTCAACAAGACTCCCAAAGCACAAGAAATCAAAGCAAGAATCAATAAATGGGATGGACTCAAACTAAAAAGCTTTTTCTCAGCACAGGATACAATCAAGAATGTGAAGAGAGAGCCCACAGATTGGGAGAAAACCTTTTCCACATGCACTTCAGATAGAGCACTTATCTCCAAAATTTATACAGAACTTATCAAACTTTACACCAAAAATACAAACAACCCAATCAATAAATGAGCCAAGGAACTGGACAGACACTTTACTGAAGACATACAGGCAATTACTAAATATATAAAAAAGTGTTCAACATCTCTAGTAATTAGAGAAATGCAAATGAAAACTCTAAGATTTTATCTAACTCCTATTTGAATGGCTATTATCAAGAGCACAAACAATAATAGATGTTGGCGTGGATGTGGGGAAAAAGGCACACTCATACATTGCTGGTGGAGTTGTAAATTGGTGTAGTCACTCTGGAAAGCAGTGTGGAGAATCCTCATAAAACCTGGAATGGACCCACCTTTTGACATAGTTATCACACTCCTTGATTTATACACAAAGGACTTAAAATCAACATACTACAGTAACACAACCACATCAATGTTTATAGCAGCTCAGTTCACAATAGCTAGATTGTAGAACCAACCTAGATACCCTTCAACAGATGAATGGATAAAGAAACTGTGGTACATATACACAATGTAATATTATTCATCCATAAAGAATAATAATATTATGGCATTTGCAAATAAATGGATGGAATTAAAGAATATCATGCTAAGTGAAGTAAGCCAATCCCCGAATACCAAAGGTCCAATATTTTCCCTGATAAGTGGAGAATGATATATAATTGGGGTGGGTGTAGGGAGGGAGAGAAGAATGGGGGAACTTTAGATTATGCAGAAGGGAATGAGAGGAGGGGGGTATGAAAAATGGTGGAATGAGACAGACATCATTACCCTATGTGCATGTATGATTACATGAATGGTATGAATCTACATCGTGTAGAACCAAAGAAATGATGTACCCCATTTGTGTACAATGAATCAAAATGCAGTCTGTAAAAAATGAAAAGATTAAAAAAAAAAGAATAGACCAAGAAAAAAAATAAAAATAAATTTTCATCTATCCACCGGGCAACTCCCTTTATATTCACAGCACTTTGGACATTCATAAAAGATATATTTTAGGGAATGGAGCACATGTTAGTCAAAACAAATAATGATAGGGAACTCCTTGCATTTTGCTAAATAGATAAGAATGGATTGCAATTAGAAATCAGTGACAAGAAATTTATTCTAGCACCTACAACAGGACATTAAACACTGCACATTTCAAAGAGAAAAGATTGCAGTAAAAAATTAGTCCAGAAATTTATAAAACCTTTGAAAAAAATCAGGACAAAAGAACAATGACTAAAGAATGTATGGGACTGTGTAAAGGCAGTCTTAAGACAAATTTTATAGCATGGGTTGCTCTATTTTAAAACATTGTAATATAGCAACATGCTAAATAAATGAACTCATGTTACACCTGAAGGCCATGGAGAAATATAATCCTAGGAATATCAGTAGAGGACATTTGCAAATCAATGTAGTTCACCACCTAAATGGAGTTCAGGACGAGAATCACAGGATTATGTGGACAGACGCCGAAAATGCCTTTGCCAAAGACAGCACTCATTCATTTTTTTTTTTTTTATTGTAAACAAATGGGATACATGTTGTTTCTCTGTACATGGTGTAAAGGCATACCATTTGTGTAATCATAAATTTACATAGGGTAATGTTGTTTGATTCATTCTGTTATTTTTTCCCTTCCCCCCACCCCTCCCACCCCTCTTTTCCCTCTATATAGTCCTTCCTTCCTCCATTCTTGCCCCCCTCCCTAACCCTAACTCTAACCCTAACACTAACCCTTCCCTCCCCCCTTTATGTGTCCTCATCCACTTATTAGCGATATCATTTGACCTTTGGTTTTTTGAGATTGGCTTATCTCACTTAGCATGATATTCTCCAATTTCATCCATTTGCCTGCAAATGCCATAATTTTATCATTCTTTATAGCTGAGTAATATTCCATTGTATATATATACCACAGTTTCTTTATCCATTCATCAATTGAAGGACATCTAGGTTGGTTCCACAATCTGGCTATGGTGAATTGAGCAGCTATGAACATTGATGTGGCTGTATCCCTGTAGTATGCTGATTTTAAGTCCTTTGGGTATAGGCCGAGGAGTGGGATAGCTGGGTCAAATGGTAGGTCCATTCCAAGTTTTCTAAGGAATCTCCACACTGCTTTCTAGAGTGGCTGCACTAATTTGCAGCCCCACCAGCACTCATTCATTTTTATAAGACTTAGAGAAACTAAGGAGGGAAGGAACTTCCCTCAACCTCTCCAAGCCTACAAACGACAAAACAAAGGCCAACACCATTCTCAAAGGAGCAAAACTGAAAGACGTTGTCTAAAGCAGGAACAAGGAAAGCCTATCCCCTCTCCCCACTCCTATTCAACACAGATCTTGAAAGCATCCCCAAGACAACCAGGGAAGAGAAGGAAATTCAAGGGATACAAAGAGGACTACAAGATCCTGTAAGTGAAAGACCCCCGAGAAAGCACCAAAAGACTTCTAGGGCTGATAAAAAAACAAACTGACCAACGAAGCAGGATTGCAGATGTACACATGAAGCAGCCCATTTCCTTACTCCAATACCGAATCTCCTGCAGAGGAAATGACGAAAACACTGTGCTTCACAACAGCTTCCATAAAATTAGTGATAAACCCAACTAAGGAGGTGAAAGACGTCTACACCGAAAACCACACCACCCTGACATGCACTCTGTAACAAGGGATCCGTTTCTGACCACTAAGGGTAAGAGCAAGAAGCTGCTGTCGGAGCACCCGGGGTGCCAGGCCTGTGCGGATGTCAGAGGGACAGTGTCCAAAGCCAACCTCTTTGACCAGCCTGACCATGGCTTCTTTTTCATGTCTGTCCACGTGGACTGACAAACCTGTATCAATAGAAGCCAAAGGTGAGAGCGATTCCACGTTGGTGCACTTGGTCTCCATGTAAAATTGCATCCATAAGGTGGACTGACACCTCCGCTCCTGAAATCCTGTGTACTCCCTGTCCAACACCGTGAGCAACAGTCCTGAGATGTGATCTGGGGTGGGAAGGAGGCGCCCAGCCACGGCTGCAGGCAGGCCTGGCCCTGCCCACTGGCCCACCTCTGCCCTCCCTACACAGCATCATGGAGATGATGCCATAGAACATCCTGAGGCCCCGTGCCTTGTCACGTAGGATTTCTCCCACACTTGCCCCCACACACCCACACACCTCAGGGGGGGTTCCTCCTGGGTATGGTCACCAGCTGAAGGTCTGATCTACACTGGCTCAAGGAGAGTGACTCCATCTGCACAAGGTCAAGGGAGGGAGTCTGTCTGTACCAGGTCAAAGCAAGGGAATGCCCTACACTGGCTCAAGGTGAGAGAGTCCCCAACTATTCTCAGGGGAGAGTGTCCACCTACACTGGAGAGGGAGGCACCGTGTTCCAGGCCTCAGAGGCAGGGGTGGTGGGTGTCGGTGTTCAACCTGAGGTCCCTTCTCTCTGCGAATCAGCCTGTGGTGGTTTTTCTTTTTCTCACATAGAACAAACTTTTTATGATATGATATGTCTGAAGTGAATTTATTAGGAAACAACTCAGAACGGGAGAAAGGACAGAGAGGGGCAGGGCAGGTGAAGTGTCCTGGGCAGAACAGTCTCTGGTGTCTTTGGCAGGTGGGGGCATAGGGGACTCAGGCTGGGCGCTGGTTCTGTGTGGCTCGGCTCTCCACTTGCTCCTGGCCACACGGTCTATGGGTCAGGCGCATCTCTTCTCTCTGCCATTGGAACAACCGCATTGCTGGCGCGTGGCAGGCAGCAGCACAGTCTTCGGACACAGGTGGCGATCCTCCCAGTCCAGCCCTTCCTGTTGTCTGCGGGTGAATCTTGGGAGGAGTTTCTTCCAAGCAGCCTCAGTAGCACCCTCCAGCCTTTGGGCAAGTAGGACAGAGAGTCAGACTGGGAGGCTGAGCTGGCAGTGGGGTCCTCTGTGGGCAGGAAGCCGAGAGGGATCGCGGGCAGGCTGGCCCTTCTGGCGGCCTCCTGCCCTGGCTCTTTGGCCTCATGGGGCAGCTGAGGCTCACAGGGCGAGGGGAAGTTGTGAAGGGCAGACTCACTCTTGCTCTTCCTTGGGAGGCCAGGGAAAGCAGATGGATTCACGGCTCGTGGGCGAGGCTCAAACCTGGGAGGCACAGGCTTCCGCTGGAATGTGCACCTGACCCCCTGGCTTTTCTGGTGCTGGACAATCAAGTAGGTGGCCATGGCCGCATCAAACTTTCTCTGGACCAGAGATAACCAGGTCTGGTATGGATCCAAACCCATGTCCAGCAGGAGCGTCATGATTTCGGGGTCTGGGTGTTTGGGGAGTACCTCCCCCCTTGGGTGGGGTGCATTGTCCTTGCCCTGACCCTGCTTCAGCCACGGGTGCTGAGAGATTTGCTGGGCTGTGGGCCGCTTCTGGGGCTTCACCGTCAATATGCTGCGGATGAGCCTTCGGGCTTTGACGGGCACACGGCCAGGGACATGGTACCTTGCCAGGACGATGCACATCAGCAGCTTCTGGGAGGTGGAGGCCATAAACGGGAGGGTCTGTGTCAACATGAAGTACAGGATGACCCCCAGGCTCCAGACGTCCACTGGGGGACCCTCGTACTCTTCCCGTATGACCGTCTCGGGGGCCAGGTACGGGAGAGTACCCCAGAACCTCCTCAGCTTCTGCCCAGGCCGGAACCTGGTGGCAGCACCAAAGTCCACAAGCTTGATGTCGCCTCTGGCGTCCAGCATGATGTTCTCTGGCTTCAGGTCCCGGTGCACGACGCCCCTGTCGTGGCAGTAGCCCACAGCACACACTATCTGCCTGAAGACCCTGCGGGCCTCCTCCTCCTGCATGCCACGTGCGATGTGCACCAGTAGCTGTCCCCCACCTGCGTGCTCCATCACCATGTAGATGTGCTTCTTGGTGCCAATGACCTGGAAGAGCTGGGCCACTCTGGGGTGCTCCAGGCTCATGAGCATGCTGGGCTCGGAGAAGACCGGGATGTTCTCTGGCACCAACTCCAGGACTTTCACTGCCACCTCTGCTCCAGTGGGGCGATGGCGGGCCAGGACCACCTGGCCATAGGCGCCATGCCCAATGGCCCTCACGAACTCGTAGTGGTCCGTGAAGGCGCACTCAGGGCAGGAGCCGAGCCCCCGCGCTGAGGCTAAGCTACTCTCACTCTCACTACTCTGGCTAAACATCCTAAGCAGGAGCACCACCTAAGGATGCTAGCTTAAAAAAAAATAACAAGCCAAAACAACAAATCAAAACCAGAAAACAAAACAAGACAAAACAACAAACCCAAATCAAAGAACCAATATCCCAAGACCACAGCCACCAACCGCCAACCGCCAAACACTAACTAGCTGGGAGTCCGACAGGTCACCACCAAGAGCTTCCTGTACTTGTGGACAAAAGCCCAGCTTCAGCCCACCCTCTTATATACCTGCCCTTTCAACATGCCTCACAATGGCTCCTTGTGAGGTCAGAGCAAGAAATGGCCCAGTCATGCTTGGCCAGAACCCCAGTGGTCACCTCCCTTTTGGGCCTCCAGAAGTTTTGCCATCCACACAATAAGAATTCAACAGGACTGCACATGTTGCTTCCCCCCCCCCCCCCTTTTGTGGGTTATGGAGACTGCTTACAAATTAAAATGTGTACACTTCTCCAAAGAACTTGCCATTTCAAGTAACAAAATTTCTAATCTGTCTGGGCATTGGAACACCTTATTATATCTACCCTCAAGGTATTCAATCCTTTTTCTTCCAAGTGAGTGGTGTACATCACTCCCACTGTGGTACTATAACAAAATGCTCTGTTCCCAAAGACACTGGAGAGCAGTCTTCACACGTTGGGTTAAGGGGAAGGAATTCTTCATCACAATTTTTCTCTGTATTCCTTCCAGGGATTTCTTATTAGAAATCTGGAATTCAAACAACAGTGAGTTGATATGTTCTTGGTGATAAAGGAAACAATGTGGAAGCAAGAATCCTAGAACCAGTGACAGTGTCCTTCCCAAAGGGGAGTGAAAGGGAAGCACTCACAGATAAATGAGTTCCCTCATGCTGCTATAAAAAAAACCTTGGACTGGGTAATTTATTAGCAGGACGTAACTTCTCCCACTTCAACATCAAAGCGTTTTGTTGCTGTATCCTCACATGGTACAAGGGGAAGAAGGATTGAACTCAATCCCTCATGCACTATTTATTTTGGGGTGGTGTGTAAGGGCAGTCAGAGTGGTGATTGATCCCAGGGCCTCACTCATATCAGACAAGTGCTCTAACACTGAGGTACATCCTCAGCCATTTATGAGTGTATTTATGTGTATACGTATGAATTTTGAGACAAGATTGTACTAAGTTGCTCGTGTTGGACTTGAATGTGTGATTGTCCTGCCACCATGAACTGAGTCGATAGGCTTACAGTCTCCTATGGGTTTGATATGAGGTGTCCCCCTAAAGCTCCTGTGTTCATGCAGAAACAGTGCTAAAACTCTAGATTGTGAGAACTAACCTAATCAGACAATCATGCTTCCAGTGGAGTTACTGTGTGGGAACTGTGGGCAGCTGATGTGTGGCTGGGGAAGGGAGGTTCCTGGGGTCCTGACCTGGAAGACCGTCTTTCCTATGACCCCTCCTTCCCTTCCCTCTGCTTCTGCCCTGCCATGTGGGGAGCAGTTCTCCTTCACTGGGCCCTTTCTCATAATGCGCTGACTCAGGGTGGGCCCAGACAAATGCAGCTGGCCATGGACTGAGACCAGTGGAATCATGTGCCCTGGACAAACTCTTTGTCCTCTTGGTTGTTCTCAACAGAGAGTTTGGTTAGAGTGACACAAGAGCTAACTGAAACAGAAACTGGAATAGGGAGATGTGGGGTCACTGCTCTGAATAAACTGATCAGTTGGATCAGAAACCTCTGAAGCTGGTTGGAAGTAAGAATTTTTAATGGTTTAGGGATGCAAGCTGCAAAAGTTTTAGAACGTTTTAATTAGAGTTTAATGGGAGTTTTGGTGCTCAGATGACACAGAAATGCAGACCTGGCTCAGGAGCTTTCAGAGGGAACTGAGGACCCTATTTGAAGTTGGACTATAGACCAGTTGTGTCATAATCTGGCAAAGAAATTGATCATATTTGGTCCATGTCCTGAGACTGTGTGAGGCTGAATTTTAAAGCACTGGGCTAATTAATCTGGTGGAAGAAATTTTTAGAAAGCACAGCATTCAGTCACTGGCAGGGCTATTGCTGACAGCTTTTAGCCTGCTTTACTGTGAGAATGCGAGACAAGAGAGATCAAAGGTTTCAACAGCTTTCAGTTTGTCCTGAAAGTGCATGCAAAGCTATTTCTCAGGAAAATGTACTTGTTAAAGAGATTACAATCCCTAAAGAGATGGCAGGTACTTTTCTCAAACACAAGAGGAAGATGAACTGAGAGTAACCCACGATTTTGCACAACCACAGCCATGAAGGTCTCCGAGATATAGAACATTTCTTTGAAAAGAGATTATGTAACACTGATGTCCCAGGGGAAACCTAAAAGGTCGTTCACCATGCTGAGGCACACAGATCCTCAGAGGCCACCTCAGCCATTACTCCACACACAATGTGTGCATGTTGCTCTGGGCCATCAGTAACTGAGGGGGCAGGGATGGAGATTTATGAGAACAGATTTATGCATGTTATTGAACTAATGCTGTGATGGGTTCACACCACAGGTGTTTCTCTTTCTCATCTTAAAGGGATTGCTTTGGGGAACTACACAGAAATTGCTGTAGAACATCCCCAAAATTAGAGGGATGGCAGTTAAAATATTTCACTTCAAATCTCAATAAGGAGGAAAATAATCATATAAGGATTTAAGGCACAGTGATTAGGAGCTTGCTCTGCTCTCCTTAAAAGGACACAAGTTCCAGCAAATGAGCCACCTGCCCTGTTCTCCTTATAAGGACACAATTCCCTCTGAACAAGGAGGCCACCCTGCTCTGCTTATAAGTTCACAAGTGCCACCAAATCAGAAGCCTGCCCTGCCTTCCTTATATGGACTCACTCATACTGAAGCAAGAGCTTGACCTACTCCCTTATGATCTCATCTTTAGGTAATTACATCATAATCTAGTCACTCAGGGGGAAAAAAAAGCCCTTATATCTAGGTGTGATAGATGTAGGATTACACCTAAGCAAATTCCCGGGAACATATAATTTTTTCCATAACATTCTCTATTCCTTACTTTTCTAAGAGTTTTTATTCATGGTATGGAATTTTGTCTTTTGACATTTCTACTTCAATCCATTGCAATGCTATTACTTCCTGGGCTTGTCAATAAAGTTTATATCCTCAGTAGGTATGGTCTTGCAAATTCCTCTTGCCCGTGACCCAATATATTTTCACTTAGTCCACCTCTGAATGATTTCTCCAGTAACCTCACCACACTGAAGAAAAAGCTTCCCATACTTGAACCCTTCAGGATGAGGGCTCACCATACCCAAAGCAGAGTGACATTATTTCTTTGTTATACTTATGATGTAATCAGCATCTGTCATAATATTTCATTTAATACTTGATTGTGAAAATTTTTCTATTCTTTATCAATGTTATTAAAATTTGTGAATTTCATGAATCATTTCAAACAACCTGCTCTGTCTTATTGATTTTTGTCTATTGTTTTTATTTTTAATATAAGTAATCTCAGCTCTTGTCTTCATTAAGTTCTTTACTCTGCTTGATTTTGGTTTATTTGCTCTCTAACTCTGACTCCCTCCAACCAAGTTTTCCAAGGTGGTAAAAATGATTATTAATTTGTGCCTATTTCTCCTTTCTAACCCGTTTTTAATGTTATTAATGTCAAGTACTCTTCAGATGTATTATACAAAGTTTTAAATGCTGTGTGTCACTAGGTTCTGTGTCTATTTCCTTTTAAAGTTCCTTGACTCATAGATTATTTAAAATTATACTTATTTTCCAAGATTTTGGAGATTTTCTTTCATCTTACTGTTTTCCAGTTTGAGTCCTCTATGGTGAAAGAACACACCAAATATAAGTTCAGTTCTTTTAAATTTGGTATCTTTCTTTATGACATGGGATATGGTTTATTTTGATTCATGTGTTCTGTACAAATTACAAGAATCAGCATTCTGTTATTGGGTTAAGAATACTATAACTACCTCTTACATCTTTTCCTTTGAAGATGTATGGTTTATTGATTAATTTTCTTTGGCATATAAAAAGAATCAGTATTCTGTTGTTAACTGTACTATAAATATGTCGCATATCCTTTTCTTAGAAAGTGTTAAGTTCTCCTATATATTTGCTGTTACAGAGAGGGACACTAAGCACAGCTCACCAAATATATACCCCAAATGCATGCCCCAGTGACCCACTCCTCCAGTCACATTGTACCCACCTTCAGTTACCATTCAATTGATCTCATCAGAGGGTTAAATCACTTGATTGAGTTAAGGCCACATAAACCTCTTCTCCTCTAAACCTTCTTGCATTGTCTCACACATGAAGTTTTAGGTGGACACCTCACATGGAAACCATAACATTCTGCTCCTGGCCCCCAAAAGTTCATGACCACTCACAGTGTAAAATACATTTAGTCCATTTCCAAGGGTTACCATAGTTTCAAAAGTTTCAAGATTGTCCAAAATTTCAAATGCAATGTCTCCTCTGAGACTCAGGGCAAGATCGCATCATGAACCCTTGTAAAACTCAAAAGTAATTTACAAATATCCAATATGCAAAGTATAGAGTAAACATTTCTATTCACACACACAATAGGGACATAGAAAGAAGGGATGGGACATAAGGAAGAATGAAAATCAGTGAGGAAAACAAGTCCTATAGTTCTGGGTCCCACATCTGCATCACATGCCATCATAATGTTCTCTTCAAAGGGCTTGTGTCAATTTGAGCCATGATCTTGTTGGCTGAAGCCCAATGGGACTTTCTTTTACCTTGCCTCTGCTCAATTCCTGCAGCTTTCCTAGGACCATGTCCCATGTTACTAGCATTTCTCAATCTCAGTGTTCTCCACTGCAGCTTTGGCTTCCTCTTCACATCTCTATGCTCCACCCTCTCAGTGGCTTCATGCAGGGACTCTGACCCTGCTGCACTTTACCTGCCCTCCACGACCTTCCTTTGAAATCTCAGTGGAAGCCTCCATGACCCCCTAACTCCAGCATCCTGCATGACTGCAGAACCAGCACCACATGACTGATTCCAAAGTCTGATGCCATGTTGAGCATCAGCCAATCCTCCAACCCTGGCTGCAGCAGCCTCTATGCGTCTGGGTGGGTAAGCACATTGAATAAACTTCCTAGGCCCCCTTGAACAAGAAGGCTACCCCACTGGTCTTTTTCAAGAGAATTTTTACTTTTACTCCCTTGAGCCTGAGGTGATCTGGTCTTACCAATGCCCTCAAACCATCTTTCTTATTGTGTCTGGGCAAAGTCTTTAGCATTTCTTTTGCGGCAGTAATGTCTTTAAAGATTGCAAATTCTAAGTCCCCGTTTTACTCCCACCTTTCAAGTTCAAGTTTCTCAAATCTTTCTGCTCTGCCTGATTATCACAACAAACTTGGCCCAAAGTGGCCAGCAATATCCATGACACTGCCCGAAAGCTATGCTGTCTGGAAATTTCTTCTGCCAGATTAAAAAGTTCATCACTTTCAAAATCAGTTGCCCAGCAAGTCTCAGAACACAGAAAAATGCAGACAACCTTTCAGCGATGACATAACATGAAGGGTGTCTACTCCAGTTACCAATAGTATTCTTCTACTCTGAATGCTCCTGAACCCTGTTTTCACTGTCATTGGTCTTTTTGGCTTTTTGGTCTTCTGGAATTGGCCATCAAGCTCTACTTACAACAATCTAAATCATTTCTAACTTGCATTGCTAAACATCTCAAAATCTTCCCCTCAAACTCCAAAAATCTCCAGAAACTTCTGAACCACATGGTCATGTAAGTCACGGTAATGATTCCACTCCTGGTACCAACTTTCTTTTTAGTCAGCTTTTTTTTTTTTTTTTTTTTCTGCCGCTGTGACTAAAAATCTCACCAGGACAAATTTAGGGAGGAAAGTTGACTTAGGAGCTCATGGTTTCAGAGTTTTCATTTTATAGGAGGCTCTTTCCAATCCTCAGGGCTTGAGATGAGGCAGAACAATATGGTGGAGGGAAGCAGCTCATATGATGATCAGGAAGCAGAGAGACAGACTAAGCACAGCTCACCAAATATACACCTCAAAGCCAAGTCCACAATGACCCTTCTCCTCCAGACATACCCTACATGCCTTCAGCTTTCAGTTACCGCTCAGGTAATCCCATCAGGGGGTTAATTCATTGATTGGGTTAAGTTCTCTTAATCCAATACTTTCTCCTCTAAACCTTCTTACATTGTCTCACACATGAGCTTTTGGGGGATATCTCACATTCAAACCATAATACTTTCTCATTCATAATAACACCCCAAAAAACCACTGAGGCATAATTGTAAGCAAGGAAATATAAGTTCTACAGTGAAAACCTTAGAACACTGAAGAAAGAAGTTGAAGATGATAGAAAATGGAAGATCTCCAATGTTCCTGTATACTCATAGTTTAATAGTGTTAAAATGGCCCTACTACACAAAACATTATGCCATTTCAATACAATGCACACTAATATATTAATGACATTTTTGATAGAATTAGAAAAACACTTCTAAAAGTCACTTGAAAGAATAAGAGACCCAGGCTAGCCAAAATAATCCTGAACAAGAAGAGCAATGATTGAGACATCACAATATATGACTTCAAATTAAATTATTATATAGAACTATCATAACAAAAACAGCATGCTACTTATTATGAAAATAGACTTGAAGATCAATGGAATGGAATAGAAGATGTAGAAAGGAAGCCACACAGATACTGTCATCTGACATTCAACAAAGCTGCCAAAAACACACTGGAGATTTTTAACAAATGGTGCTGGGAAAAGTTGATATCCATATGTTTAAGAATGAAACTTGACCACTATCACTTACCCTGCACAAATGTTAACCCAAAGTGTATCAAAGACCAGGAATTAGACCAAAAACTCTGAAACTGCTGAAAGAAAATGGAGGTTTAACATCCCAACATATTGGCATAGACATTGACTTCCCTTAAAAACTAGTAAAGCAGAAGAAATAAAACCAAGAAGCACTATGAAATTTGGCTTCAAATTAAAGCTTCTGAACAGCAAAGGAAAAAAGAGCATGAAGGAACAGCCTACAGAATGAAAGATCTTTGCCACCTGCTTCTCAGATATTGGATTAATATCTACAACATATAAGGAACTCAGAAATTTAACACCAAAAGACCTGATAACCCATACATGGGCAAAAGAACAAAAGAAGTTCTCTAAAGTAATACAAATACATATGAAAAAATGTTCAGCATCATGGAAATGAAAATCAAAACTACATTGAGATTTCATCTAATTCAAAGGCTTTGCCTCTGGAAGGAAACTGTATATGATTTAGAATTTGATTGCCTACTAAGAAAGGGGAGAAAAGTTACTAAACGAGATATTGGAAATTCAGAAGCAGAATGCAAATATTTAATTTGATCACAAGTGAATTTTTTGTTCTATAGGAACTAGGAAATGGAGTTAACATCACTGATCATCTTCAATTTCTGAGAGCAGATTAATTGTTCCAAAATTATTACATATGACATGATACTTTCCAATATTGGTGGTATAATAAAAAACTTAGGCATTTGTTTTCAAATGGGAGTATGAATCATTTGATAGTTTTCCTAAGAGATTTTATTTCTAAAATTCTTTTTGTGTTGATTGATGAGGTACACTGTGCCACTTTTTTAATGGGTTAGAAAAAACTTCATTCTGCCTTTAACCTCAAATGATTGTTAGAATTACTTCCACTTTGAAAAAGTTGTGAGAAGTAAATTCTGCTCACATGATGATTTTTTCCTACGTAAGCATAATCCAGTGTTGTGAAAGGAAAGAGCAGCACCCTTAATATCAGCAGGGAAAACAAACAATAACAACAAACATTGAAAAATGCTAAATACCTATTTCACATTCTGAATGCCCTTTTTATTCATAGGATAAACTTATAGGCCTCTCATCAACAGTCCTTATTTATTTACATAACACATGCATGTATGTATGTTGTCAGAAGGAGCCAGGCAATGACGCTAGAGTAATGCCACCATATTTATGGCTTGTCTCATACAATGGGAGCAAATACTTGAATAGCCTACTATGAATATCTTGACTTTTATGTGACTGAAATAGTCAGACTTAAGATTCTTTGCTTGAGTGTGACTAGACATGGGTAGGAGAGAGAGATGTACTTCTGTATTGGCCTGGGTAGTTAATGTCTTTCTAATGTTACTGTTTCTGAAATGTGAACAGTATCCCATTGCCACCTTCTTTCTGAATTTTAGCTGACCCTTCCAGGTCTGCAGGAAATCTTACAATTATCTAGCTCAGAGGGACTCAGTTATGAAAGTCCTCTTTTGTGGAAGCATTTATGCCCTCCTGAGGTGAAAAAGAGCTGAAGAAAGACAGTGCTAAGAAGAGATTTTAATCCTGCTGGGAGAAGCTGTGAGCAGATGTTCATATTTTAGTTTGGGGAAAGCACAGGATTATTTACTGTTTTTTGTGTGCTGTGCTTATGTTTTGCTATTTCAGTATTATTCCCATTTGTTCATTAATTCAATGCTGAAGGTGAAATGTGTGTCAGGAACTACACCACAATGTTAAAATTTACTTTACTCTTACGAACTGTATGGGGAAAGAAAAAAGGTTCCTTAAGTGTTTGTTTTCTGAAAATCCTTCTTTTGTCAGTAAATCCATAACATAATTATGTATTTTAAAAAATACAGTGGTATAAATCTAATGAAGCTACTTACAAATCACTGAAATAATTATTCCTAAAGAGCCTATTTGATTTTAAGGAGTTTCTATCCTTTTTATTCACAAAGTTAATTTTCACCGTTAGAAGTTTTTGATATATCTAAAAATATGTTTTTATCAGTAATTATTCAAATTTAGATGTAATTGGCAATAATTATCCATAGTTAGCTTCCCTGAAAGCTGTTTTAAGTAAATAACATATAGTCTGTACTGGTTTACAAATCCAAACAAATAAGTTCACTATAGTTTATTTAATCTAGTTAATTTGGTTAGTGTTTTCAATAGTGGAATACTAAAAATTAAAAAAAAAAATGAAAAACCTAATCTGGATACATCATAGAAATAAGACACAGAATAAAACAATTAATCCTATAGACCAAAAGATACATGGTGGGTCTGTTATATGGGTACTCTGTAAAATGTTTATTGAGAAAGCATATGCTGACAAAGAAGGTCTAATGTTTCCCTCAGCTTGACTAAAGTTAAGCACAATCCTTTCTTTCTTTAATTCTCTGACCTCCCACTTATCTCTGTCCTCAAATCCAGATCACTTAATTGTAGCGATTTCTCCAATTAGACAATTTACTTTAGAAAATCTCATTGAAAATTATTTGTCTGCCCTGTTGGTTGAGATAGAACTGATCTTAAAGGTGCCTTGCAACTCAGGACTATCTATCCCAAAGACCTGAAAGCCATCGCTTAGAAATGCAACTATTAAGGAAGAGTAGCACCCTTATCTTACAGTTTCTATGGGAGAACAGGGGGTCTGATTTAGGCAGATACCCTGCTCCAAGTTGTAAAACTGCTGCTGTCACAAAGATGAGAAAGAGTTTATTTCTCTTTTGTGAAGTAATTAGCATACACAGGTACATGTATAAATATGTATTATATGGTAAACTAAATGATAGCATAGCACAGACCATAACTAAAATCAGTTTCTATTGTTTGCTGGGAACAGAATAGTGATATACAATTTAAGCAAAAATTCTTGCCTTGGTGGACTGTTCTATAATGAAACACTCAAAAAATCAGAAATAGTGTTCTTTTAAGAGATCAGACAAATCATGTGTTTTTGTAGTGACATATATTAATACATTATTTCATATTTTTGCATTTATTGTCTGTATGTAACATATCTTTATTATAAAGTAAGTTTTACACCTTGGAGTAAAATACCAAATATCACATAACAAACCAAATGTCAAGTGATCAAGATGAGCATAAATGTTGTGTGCTTAAATAAAACAAATAAAAATATGAAATGTATTTTTCCATACTTAATTTCAAGATGCTTTTTTTACATCATAAAATTTATGTAAACTTTCACTGCAAAGTTATGCCCATCTAAATGGTGACTGACTGACTTTAAGAGTGATGAATATGCCTATAAACAATAGTACCGACTTATTTTTGTCTTCAATTCTCTTGCCATTAAAAGTTATCTTAAAATTAGGCAAAATTATGAATTTACCAAGTTTATTAGTTTGAAGTTAGATGGTTAATGAATCTAAAACAAGTTCCCTAAATATTGTTTTAACATAATTTGCATTAAAAATACATAAATAATATCAAATTGTTAAAATGTGAATACTCAGGTATTTTTAATCTTATAAAGAAAGAAAGTTTTGGCATTTTTTAAAAATTGACTTGAAATTGGTTGTTAAATTTTCAATAGATAATAAAACTATGAGGAATACAAATTGGATCTTAATTAAGGATTATCTATAATTTGGAATCCACTTTGATAATAGCACCTATCAATTACTAGTGCAAAACTTAACACTTTTTATTAAAAATTTAATTGAATAATAAAAATAATGTTTAGAAATTACAAATTATGCATTTTATAATGATTTTTAAATTTTTCTTTTCTACTTTGTTCTCTTTATGTTTAATGAGGCTCATTTCTCAGTGAAATATAAAATTTCAGCTGCCTTATCATTTGAACTTTTTAAAAAAATTTTCATGAGTGTTCTGCTTTCAATCACTTCATTGCCCTATTTTGTTCAACATGAAATGAACTACAATACAATTCAATGATGATTTTTAAAATAATATTATAACACACACACAAATAATTGTATCCATTGCGGCTATACTATTAGCTATTTTCTTTCTTTGAAAATAAGAATATGTTTCCCTCACTGAATTTATCAAGTGTTACTCTGCTTACATTTGGCATGGGAAGATCTGATATTCCAATCTGAGGTATCACTTACACAAGACCAATTCTCCAAAATTTCCAATCACTTTTCATGTTCATAGCTGTTATTAAAAAGGATGTTGATTTCTTTATGGTTTTTTTATTGTTTAATTAACACTTTCACCTATTTCTAAAAATATTTCTCAATTTTATCCTGAAAATCCAAGGTGTATCTAAATTAAATTAAGGACAAAGTCAAGTCAGATTCAAAAACTAAATTTGTGACCATAAT
Organism: Sciurus vulgaris; assembly: GCF_902686455.1. Taxonomy (NCBI): domain Eukaryota; kingdom Metazoa; phylum Chordata; class Mammalia; order Rodentia; family Sciuridae; genus Sciurus; species Sciurus vulgaris. The sequence continues at coordinate 164,024,367 of NC_136464.1, forward strand.
CTAAAAGTATGGGAATAGGTATATAGATAAAGAAAAATAAATTAGATCCAATTGAGTAGGCTGGTATATGAACATAAATTCTGAAGAAAAGATTGCTACTCTGATTAATTCTGCATGGACAACAGATGTCCTGATGCCTGATTGATCTGACAGAACAATTCAATTTGCACTCCAGTGAAGAACCCAATAAAATCATGCCAAACTGAATAATGTGTTACAACTGTGTATGTCATAGATAGCAACTTAGATAGCAATAGTAGTTTATATGCAATCAAACAGTGTTCTTCTTCATACTAGAAATTTAGAAATATGAGACACCTAAAGCATGGATGGAATTTAAGCAATGATTGGGAACATAAATATGCATTATATTTTATCAGAGCTGAGTAAACATGTCAAACTCCAGATTTTTTTAACACAGAAGTGAGATAGTATTATGCATGAGACTGTAGGATAGGAATTGACCCATGTTAACAAGATCTGAATTGAATAATTATTTTAATTATTTACAAGTATATGTTAATTTGTGCCTTTTGTGAACTTGGAAGTAATTTAATCTGATAAGGATACTGCTACTTATTTAAAAATTTCATGCACATTTGCACACACAATTCATGTCTAAGCATATTTGTGTGCTGCAAATTTACCATTTATTCTAAATTTCCACCCAAAATTTTGTAGAAGCATCTGAAGGAATTAGGGACAAAGAGCAGATACATGATACAAAGCCAATCTAACCACATTCTGTTTCAAACAGGGTAGCTCCATAGTGATTTATATACTCAAGTGACATACAACTTATCTTGATCAAATTATTCTGCTGCTTTAAAAATTTAAAAACCAATGAGTAGTATGGAATATAAAATAAATATACTCAAATTACTTTCCTGGGGTGCCATTTATCCATCATAAATCCTGGAGAAAAAACAGATTTGATAATCTGTTTATCTCTCAAGGTTATCCTGAAAGATTAAATGCATAATCACAGTTATCCTTAAATTCTCCTTATCTTTCATTTATCATGTTCAATTGATTGCCAAGTTTGACCATCTTTCCTGAATTACTTTTGCATCAATTCTTTCCTTCTCTGCACTGTGCCACACATTAATTAGGGGTCTCATGATTTTGCCAAATTATTTAACACTCTCTGACAAGATTCCTTATATTAATCTTCCAAAGTGTTAAAATATCTACTATTCAAATCTGTTCATATGAACTGCCTATTTACAATTTTCTAAGACATCTAATTTACTATAGATAATATTATTAGTATGGCATATAAACTATGAAAAAATCTCTTTACCTGGCCCCTGGATATTCAACTTCAAATTTGTCAATATATCATGTATTCTACATTATTAGAACTTTTAAAATGATTAGAAACATCCCCCTTTAAACATGCTTGCTTCTCACTGACTGCCAATGAACTGTCCAAACTATCTGTGAAGACATTCCTTAAATGCCACTTGTGTGTGTAACCTCCACATATTTCTATACTAGTGAATCTCTCAAACATCTCATTCATATCTCAGTGGTATGTTTATATTGAATGTTTTCACACATTGAGTTGATATTGGTAATAATTTTTGTTATGATTTCCTCAGCACCCTCTTACAACAGCAATCTCTTTCTGTGTAAGAACTTGACCTTCATCTTGAAATTCTCAGAAGCAAACAACACTTCTTATAAATTGTTGCAACTGTAAGTTTCAGATTTTAGGAAAGGTGACAGAGAATCCCTTCTTATAAATGCACCCTGTTATTTAGAAAAATAACTTTTGAGTAGTGCACATAGTATGCACATAGATATGAAAAAGTTAATACTCACTATGTCTACAGATAGTTTTCCACTCATCCTTTAGACTTTCCAAGACACTTGCCTTTCTTATGTTGTACTTTATTAAGGAAATGTCACTTGTTTTCCAGTATGATACTCATTATCGTTTGTCTTCAAGAGGGTCTCTGAAATATTTCAAACGTATTATCACATTGTTAGTAATTTCCACATTATGGATCTTTCAATGATCATTTAAACTAATGTTACATTAAACTAAATTGACCTTTTTTCTGATGTAAAAAGCACTAGTTGTATTACTGACTGATACAGATTTACAGAAAAAAATTATATGTGATGCCATTTCACACACTATAAAATATCATCTTGAATAGTTAGAAAAATCATATCTGTACTACAGAGACTGACATTTGGAGACAATTATTTTTTAAAGAGAGATTTGAAATGCAGTTTCAAAAAAAGATGGCAAAATTCAATTGTTCTGGTAAGCAAAATGATTTTTATACCATTTTGCAAATGTTTATCTTTTATATATGTGTATATATGTATATACATATACATTTTTTATATACATGTAAATGTATGTACATAAACAAATAGCACTAAAAGAGACATCTAGAGAGAAAAATGTGTAATGCAAAATTTGTAATATTTTATCGAAGGATAAAGCAGCATCGGAACAATGTACACTGTAATTTCAAATTTATTATTTTAGCTGAAAGTTTAATATCATATCATTCTTTGTTTTATATCACACTTTGTGGTTAAATTGAATTATTTGGTCATATTAAGTAAATTGACAGTATATTGAAAAAAATTACTTGCATTTATTTGTTATTAAAGTATTATAGTAAAAGAAATATGAACTCTTTTACGCTCTATGCATTCATTGTGTTTTAATGATTAGCATTCACTGAGGTATGAAGACATGAGCATAAATATTACAGTCTGCCTTAGGAGATATATTTACAAAGTAGTTCTCAAATAATCTTCTGAGAGTGTTAGTACTGAAAAGACCCTTGGTAACTTCTTTTACACAAAGATTCTATTCACTGATTTACACAGAGGGTCTGATATCACTGACTAGAGTGTGTGGCAGTACTATTACTATATCAATCTGCATTTATTCATAGCCCTTTACTAAAAAAATAAACTAATTATCAATATTATATCCAAATTATTGCATTGCTATGTAAAAATTATCATCTATGAATATTGCTGTTCTGGCTTTAGTAATATTGTGTGATGATTAACTTTATATATCAGTTTGATTAGGATAAATGATTCCCAGATTGCTGACAAATTATTATTCCTGAGTGTGGCGATAGTGTGGTTTTAGATGAGATTAGTGCTTTAATGAGGAGATGGAGTAAAGAAGACCACATTCACCAATGTGGATGGGCATGTTTAATTTATTGAGAACCTGTACAGAACCTACAGTTGGAGGAAGGGCAAATTTCCTTCTGTCTACTCTGGAAAATACATCTTCTTCTGTACTTGGACATTGGCCCTTCTGGTTGTTGGGCCTTTGGACTTGGATTTGACTGCAGCAATACTTCTTACCCTACCTGTCCAACCTCAGAGGTGCAAAGGCCCCTGCGTGTTGTTTTCCAATCTTAAAGAAAGAATGTGGAGGACTCAACGGAAAAGGTTTGAGGATTTTTATGAGCTACAGCTCCCTGGTGATGGCAGGTCGGGATAAAATGGGAGGCTGCGTTGTCCCTACAAGCTGTGTGAATATGCAGGGAAGGCGGCGTGTTCACTGCACAGATTTCTTTGGGAGTTTTATCAGCATGTGCTTTTACTCTGCAACCAAATTTTCTCTACTTTGATCCTCACCTAAAGATTGGAGAAAAAGGAAGTGGCCACTTTCCCCTCTATATTTTCTTCATTATCACCTTCTTTAGAGTCATTCTCATATCAGAACAAGAAGTTTTCATAGGCACTGACTTGATTGTACCTCAACCCTCCACCCCTTCAGTGCCTCAGAAACCCTCAATGTCCCTCATGATTTGAACTGCTTCTGGTCTTGCATAGAGTCCCAGGGACAAAGCTCCTGGAGCACATTTCATCATATCTTATAACATCAGTGCAAAGAGCGAAAAACCAATTCCAAGCATGTTCAAGTGATTATGATACCAAGTCTCGTCTACCTTTTTTGCAGGTTGGACTACCCAGGGAAGTCCTTGTACTTTAGTCATAGGGAGTTATGTGTTGATCCAATGGTAGTCTGGTTGACATGTGCAATGTCTGTTGCCTGGTCCAGAAATTGGTTACTTGTTGCTAGCCTATGGAGAATATGACAGAAATTGAATAAACACCCCAAAATGGCAAATCAACTCTATTAAATAGTCAGTTTGTAGACTACTATATGTTCTTGTATTAGTAAAGTACAGTAGACTTACCTACTGTAGGCTGCCCAGTAGTCTTGCCTGGACAAATGTACTATACAAGAATATTCTACCTATTTGTACTTCAGGGATATAGAAAGAATAAGACAACTTTGGAATATGTAACTGCCAAAAACCGATACAAACTGTTCCTCAGGTAATAACACCTGAAGTTAACACCACCGGTACTTATAAGATCCAAACTACCAACACAGTAAGCTTTACTTAAAAATTTTGATATTCTTATCCCAAGGGGTCAGTAAGGCAACCCACAATGGACTTGTTTGTACAGTGCATGACCAACTAATGCTCCTTGTCCAGTGATGCCTTGAGAAGCCTGCAACAATAAGTTGTTCCTTGGGTCTCAGGCCAGTTTGAGAAACTATTCAGCAGGTTCACATCTGTACTCTTAATGCTGGCAGCCATGGGAGAGATAACATAGAAATAGCTGCAGGCCACTCCTGTCTGGGTTTTTCGTTTAATATCCTCAGTGCCTCAGGCAGATGAGTAATTCACTCCCACATAGTTATTTTCAGTCTTTAGGGCTTGTTTCAGCATGCCATTCATTCTTTCAATAAATCCAGCTCCTACTGGATTGTATGGCAGCTGGAAAATCCATCATATGTCCTGGTCTTGAGCCCACACTTGTATGTCATGAACTGTGAAATAAGTTTTCTGTTTACTCTCAACCACAGGCGGGGTACCGTACATGGCACTCAACCAGATCAGTCTTTTAATAGTTAGTTTTTGATTGGTTCTTCTGCTGAGGAAGGTTTGCATCAGGCCTGTAACCATCCACACAAGTCAATGCATATTCAACCCCTTCTGGTGGTGGCAGAGGGTCAGTGCCTTCTATCTGCCATCACTGAAGTAGGACAGAACCTCTTTGATACGCCTCTCATACAGCTCTCACAGTGCTGGGAACAAGCAAGACTGCCATGCAGGAGCATCGAACAACTTTTCTGGGCAGTTTTCAGCATGTCACCACTGCCAGTAGTCTTTTGACCTAGGGTTTTTAATCTACAATGTAGCCAAGAGGTGATTTCTCTGCTGAGATTTCCTCCAGCCGTCTTATCTTCACCATTTGTACCTCCTTGACTGGTGCTTCTCTGACGAAGGCCTCTTTGTGAAGAGGGGCAGCTTAGGTAGGTCACAGTAGTCTTTCCAACAGGATGTACTATTTCTCCATCCCCTTCTATAACAGTGACCAAAATCCAAAGAAGGTCTTATGTCCTTTAATCTCCTGCTGTAAGCCCTATTCAAAGCTGTCTGGAGTGACAGGGGCACTAAACTCAGCAGGTTTTCATGTGTCTAGTGTCCAAGGGCTTGTGTTCAGTTGGCCTGATTAAATGCCTCAGTATGCCAGTCTGTCCTGTCCATAATGTATCCCTCCTACACAAATTATATAAAGGTCACAATAACTGAGTTGGACGAGGGATCTAAGTCTTCCAATAACCCAGTAGCCCTATGCATTCTTTTATTTACTTTACTCCACACAGTGGAAATGACTGTGATCTTTATCTACAGTCCGAGGTATAAACTTGTCTTACTCTACCAGTCAACACCCAAAAATTTCACTGAAAAGCCAGTGCTCTGCATTTTGTTAGGGTTTATGGTTCATCCTCTACCTTGCAAATGAATAAAAAATATGGGAGTAGCCTTTGTGAGCACTCAAAGACCATCATTAGTGACCATTATGTAAAATTTTTACCAGTGGAAGACTCTCAGGAGCTCTGTCTGTGATAAAGAATGCATTAGAAAGGTCCAGCACGCAGTGATACATTTGCAACGGAATTCTAAGCTCTTCTAGCATAGTGACTATACTGGTAACAGCTGAATAAAGTGTGGGGTGATTACTTTACTATTTCACTGTAATCCACCATCATGTGCCAAGTTTCATCTGGCTTTTCATAGCAGCCTGATGAAGGGGAGTTAAAAGCAGTAGAGGTTGCTCAAATTGTTCACTTTAATTCATAGGTAGTCTCTAATATCTCGTGAGGCTCACCAGGGAGCCAATAATGTTTGGTCACAACTATGTGGTCAATGTGAGGGTATTTAGTATGCCTGCCTAATTTAAGCTTTATAGGTGGCAAATATTTAATTTCCCAACAATGCAAATGGAACTCCTATACTGTTGTTTGTCCATTAGAAATAAACACCTATAACGTATCCAGGAATTAGAGCTCTGAACACCAGGAAGAGGGTGAGCAGCAGGCAGTCAAGCCATAGTCTGAGCATGACAGCTCATGTTCTGTTTTTTCTCCATCTCCATCAACAGCAGTTAATCTGTCTGAGAATTTATCAGGATTACCATCTATCAATGTACATTCAGCTTCCATGCCCACCAAACCTTGACTTGGCTCCTAACTGTCCCAACACCAGTTCTCAAAGACTCCTCAGCGGGGGTCATATGCTCTGCTTTCATTATACCTCTTAAGAGGAGAGACTTTTTCTCCTTTTGGAGAAGGTATCTGTTCTACTTTTCTGACTGTCTCCCTTTTCTTTCCCTTGTTGGGAGTTAAGGACTAAAATCTTTTGTCATTTGGCTATTATTTCAGTAATTGTACCAGATGGCATTAAAGTGTTTCTTTTCTTTTCATTCACTCTAGTTCATATTAAGTTCATCCACATCTGTTTTGGGGAGATTCAAAGAGGTTTTTCCAGTTTTGACTGGGTTTTCTGGACTCCTGTTTTCTTCTGCGACTCCTCTGTCTCCCCTACATCTGCTATTAGTTTTGGTACTTGCTGGAGGGACTTTCTTACTAATGAGAACAATGTTTTTGCCAGGGAGCCATAAATGGATGGAAAGCCATGTATAATACAGCATTCTTCATTCCTGCAGTAAAAGTCATACTATCTCATCCTTGGAAAGGCTGCACATAAAAAAAGCATGTTTCATCCCCATTTCCTGAAAATATGCCCTTAATTCTTCCATAGAGGCCAGATCCCTCTAGGCACAGGGATGTCTCTGAAATTTGGCTGTGTATTGTGAGTAGCAAGAAGCATCCAAGCTAGTAATGACCTCACACTTTAATCAGGAGTACTGGGATAAAGTTGCCGACATGAAACAGAGTGAGCAGTTACTGAAGCAATTCTAGACAACAGCATACCATTCAACATTATCCCCTCTGCTCCAGTGTCCCAAAACCAGAGCTGCCACGCTGGTGTGCCTGACTGCTGGTGTGCCTGACTGCTGGTGTGCCTGACTCTGGACTCCAGTTCCACCAGGTCTCCCAGGTATGCCATCTCATGGTGGTAGTTATCTCTACGGAATGAAGAACAGATTTGGATCAGTTCCCTAAAGTCTCTCCCGCTGAGTGTTTTATTTGGGGGTTTCATCTTCTACCTCAACTTCTGAATCACTGGAGCTAGTGGTCGCCCCATGTGGCTTCCATGTATGATGTTTCCAGTTTGCACTAATCACAAACACCCTGATATGCGATCTGGGTCCAGGGTGTCCTTTCACTTTAGCAAAACAGCACACCATGACCTTCGGGGTTTGGGTTCATCTGCAGTTTCTAAGCGCCCTGACAGCACTGCCTTGCTGTCAACTTGCACTACACAGACTTCCCTTTCTAGTTTTAATTCTTTATGTGCTCTGCAGGGATGAGCTGAGTAACTCCTGGTCTATGGCTGACTTTAATGCACACAGCAGGGGGCTTGCTACCTTTTCAGCAGGCATCTTTGTTTCCTCTGGCTTTCAGAGGCAACTAGGCAACTGTTTTGGATACTGCTTCCAACATCCACCTCACCCCTCTGTTTTTCCTGTAGGGGTCCCCACCTGTCCAATAGGGAAGTCACTCCAAACTACATCAAGGTTTGTGGCAAACTTAGGATTTTCCCCACAGATACCACGTCATTTTCCAGAGTGAAATTGATACCGCTCTTTACCGGTGCCGAGTTGTGCTCCTTCTAATGTTGAAGATTGAACACTAGAGAAGCACGCCAAGGCAAGCAGATTAAGCAGGTTTTATTTAAAGCTAATAATACAGACTTCTCCCGGCAGGGAGAAGGGGGCCATGGCTGATGTTCTAAAGTCCCAAGAAGTGAGCGCACCCTACATCTTTTATAGGTTAAATTCTCTTTTGTTCTCCAGTTCTCTCCCCCCTTATCTCTCCTTCCTGCCTACGTGACTAGGCCTGGTTTTGCATTAAGTGAGAAGCCATGGGCAGGGGGAGGGCCAAGGTGATTCAGGCAGGCAAGGGCCCAGGGGGCATTCATTAGCAGCTCCTTGCCTGCCGTCCTTGAGAAGGGTAGGTAAATTTGGTAATCAATGGGCTCCAGAGATCCTTGACATTCCATTCTTCCAGGGGCAGTTTCCAACTTCCAGAGGCAGATGATTTTATGGCCTCCATTTCCTCGATTTGACCCGATCCCCTATTTCTACACTAACTACCTGTTCCCAATTCTGGCTTCAAAATCATGACATTTCTCTTTGAGATCCTGTGGTGTGTTACAATTGTTCAACCCAGGGTTGCAAAGGCCCCAACATACTGTTTTCTGATACCCAAGAAAGAACTTGGGGGACTCCACAGAAAGGGTTTGGACAATTTGTATCTTGCACACTCTTTGGCAATGGCAGGCTAGGATAAAATGGAGTGCTGGACTGTAACTACAAGCAGGAGGAATAGGTCTCAGAGGTTGTATATCCACCATGCAGTTGGTTTTTTTCAGCTGTTTTATGAATACACTCTTCTACTTGACAACCCAAATCACTCTTCCTTGACCTTCATCTAAAGATTAGAGATAAAGGAAGTATCCTGTTTCCCCTCTCCATCTGCTTCATTATCACATTCTTTAGAGTCATTTTGATCTTATTGCCCAGAACAACAAACTTTCCCAGGTACTGACAAACACTGACCTAAACATACCTCATCCCCCTCATGATTTCCAGGCCCTTGGACTTTGAATTACACCACTGCTTTCTGCTGCTCTCTTGCAGAGAGCAGATAACTTCTTAGTTTTCATAATAACATGTGGCAATTCCAAAATAAGTTAGAAGTAAGTACACACACACACACACACACAGACACACACACACACAGACACACACACACACACACACACACACACACACACACACACAGGCACAGACACACACACACAGATATAACCCATTGGATTCTAGTTCCCAGAAGAATCATACTCTGGAGAAACAATTTTAATGATTGGTTTTATGAATTTGTTCTTGGATTTCTGGAGTCATCTACCTAATCAAACTACAATTTAAATGCACTAATGACTATATTCTCAGTACTGAAGAGATCACTGATAATACTTTGAATAAACTTCTTATAGAGATTTACTATATATCTACATTGAATATTCCTAATCAATGCCTTCAGGACAAAGAATCAAGTGACTGTATATAATGACTTTGAACATTTTTGAATACTAAAGAATACTAAGGAATGCATTCATTGTTCTTACTGTCACTGGACAAAAAAGTGAAATCAGAATGAACTGAGGAATTCCAATAACTTGCTCAAGAGATGCATTAGTAACTTAAGAGTGTTTAGGTCTGCTTTGAAGGATAATCTCATCTTCTATAGCCTAAAGACTAAAATTGTTAAAGATAAAATTTGGATTTTCATGCTCACATTTGATGTATTTCAAACTAAATTAAAATCCCAGACTCAACTGGTGTCTCTAGTAAAATGAAGGTATTGATTGAGAAAGAATGGGATCCTGTAACTTGCTATGTGGATGTGTGAAAAGACCCTGATGAAGCTTGAGATGTTGAACCTCTAAATTTTGATGATTCTTCCTTGACAATGGAAAAAATTCCCATATCCCCAGTAGAAGTACCTCTCATGTATATAAGTTTCACAGTATCTTCTCCAGGACTAGATTCCATCTCAAAAAATGAATTTCTTTGAACATCCATAAGAAGCAGCTCCTCGTCTGTTCAAGTTTTACCATGAGATGGCAGCAATTCAGTCATAAATTCGGGCTCCACTTCTCATTCTAGGTCTCTCACTATTTCTTCTACATCTGTGGTTAGTTCCTTCATTAGAGTCTTAAATGCCTGAAAGTGGATTGAAATAAATTTTTTTTCCAAAATCCTTCAAATATTGGTAATTTGACTTCTTCCTGTGAATTACAAACATTCTTAATGGCATGTAAAATGATGAATTTTTTTCCTCGGAGGTGTTCAATTTATTTTTCCAAGATTGATCAGAGAAATTATTTTCTATGGCAGTGTTAACTTTAAACATATATTTTTTAAATTATAAGATTTGAAAGTTAAAATCACTCATTGATTCATGAAATGCAAATGGATGTTGTGTTATCAAGCAAGAAAAAGTTGATGTCCCTATGCATGTCCAGCATACCTCTTGGTTGACCCAATGAATTGTCAATGTAATAATGACTAATATTTCAGTAGGATTATTTTTTCAGAGCAGCGTGTCTCAGCTGTGGGCTTAAAATAATTGGTAAACCATGTTGTAAACAGAGGTGCAATCTTCCTGACTTTGTCATTTCATTTAGAGAGCACAAGCCAAGTAGAACTAGTATAATTTTTAAGGGCCTTAGGATTTTAATAATCATAAGTGAACATTGGCTTCAAGTTGAAGACACCAGATGCATTTGCCCCGAAGTCAACCTATTCTTTTATAACTGGAGTTTTGAGTACAAACTAATTTACTGCTTCTGCTGGCAGGTGGGGCCTGCACAGGCTGCAGGCTTCTGCAGCCAGGAAGTGTCCCAGCTCTTAATGATGGGTTATGCCCTCCAGGGTTGCAGCAGACACAGCAGTTCACTGTCAATTTCTTCCTAAGTTCAAAAAATAAAATCCAAAGACTAGATGAATGAGTGTAAGAGTAGGACTTATTCAAGTGTGTATAGGAACTGAACTCCTGCTGAGCAATAGTAGACCTGACAGTACTAGGGTCTGAGGGTGCTAATCCAGGGGTTTATATAGCACTTGGATCAATTCTGTTGGTCCAGACTTGTGCTATTCATTGTTTGAAAGAAGTACTGATGCTTTTGGTCCAAAATTATGCTAAGCTAAGTAGGGTTTGGGACAGTAATAATGCTATTAGCATTGAATCCCACTCAGGTGTGCCTTATTTCCATTTTCTCCAGCTTATGGAAGCGAGAGGTTGAAGTCATTGAATTGCTTATGCTCAGTGCTACATATATAGGTTTTGTTTTGTGTGTGTGTGTGTGTGTGTGTGTGTGTCCGTGTGCGAGCAACTCTGGGTGGAGGGAGCTTCTACAGTGGGCATCCACACCCTATGCAGACTGACTACCATGGGGTGACAGGTGGGCTCACCACTGCAGTCTATTCCTTAGGCATGTGCTTGCTGCTTGGGCCACAGATAGTGGGAGCTACAACTCTGAGGCTCTAGTTCTCCCCTTCCACCTGCAGGGATCAGTGAGCTGGCTGCTAGGTTTGTCTACCCAACCACATCACTTTGAAGCGTCGAAGCTAAGCATTGACTCCTCTCTAGCTACTAAAGCCTAGGTGGTATCCTCTCCCAGTAAAAGGTTTTTTTTTTTTTTTTTTTTTTTTAACTATATCAAAAATCTATTGTTTATTGTAGTCACTTAGATCAATGATGTTAGCCAGAGCTTCTGGGTAACCTGGGTCTTCTATGTCAGTACAGCCTGTTCCACCTTGCACACTCAGGTTATAGATATGGTTTCTTTCCTTAACTCTACTAAGGTTCAAAATTTTCTTCTGCAGCTTCCTCCCTTTCCACCTTTATATTGTTGAAAGTTAGTGCATACTCTGATTTATGCTTGGGTGCAGGGGAATGTTGAGGCTTTTTTGGTTTTCTGTCCTGGTCAGTAAAACTCTCTTTATCATCCATGAGGCTGTTCTGTTTTCTTCTTTTTGAGTTCCCTGAACTACCACATTAAACTTTCTTTAAGAATTTTTCTTTGTATTCACAACTTGACTGTTTAGTGCAAGAGGTCTCTCTCTTGGCTTATCTTGCCTTTTGACGTGCTTTCCAAACTAAGATTAGTCACTTTTAGCTTTTGATTTAGAGTGAGTGATGCTTATGAGATTTCCTTTTATTTTATTTGAATAGTTACAGACCACCTTATGGTAATTAATGTGCCTAATTTTAAGATTATTTTGTTTCAGGGCCTGAGGTCTCTGGGGAAGAAGAGATAGAGAAATAGCCAGTTAGTGGAGGAGTTGGAACATCATTTATTGATTAAGTTTGCCAACTTTTATGGACATAGGTCATACGAACTCTAAATAATTATAACACTAACATAAAAATATAGTCACCAAAGATCACTATAACGAATATAACACCAATGAAAGAGTTTGAAATGTTGTGAGCATCGTGAAAATGCGACGCAAAGACATGAAGTGAGCTCATGCTGGGAGAACTGGTGCCAATAGATTTGTTCATTTCAGGGATGCTATAAATCTTTAATTCAATAATGCAATACTGCAGTATCTTTGAAATATAATAAAGCACAATAAAATGTATATGAAATAAGCAACTTTTTTTCTTATAACTGCCTTCTGCCTACATGGTGTATTGCCATTTGTCTATAGAATAACATTATGAAATCAGGAGGCTTTACAATGTCATCTTATTCTTATCAACATCATTATTTATGATTATTATGCCATATCACATAATAATAAGCTATATCACAGCATATCAAAAAGAACATTTCAATCACCTAACTTCTTCTTACCATTATTTTCTGCTTTTATTAAAAGTATCTCTAACTTTGAAAATGAACAATGTATTTCTTCTTCTTACCATTATTTTCTGCTTTTATTAAAAGTATCTCTAACTCTGAAAATGAACAATGTATTTTCAAACCATCTTGAATTTTTCTTGTTTCAAGACAAAGAACCAACTGCCCTTCAACTATTCCTGGAGTCCTTAATAACTAATAGTTCAGGAAAAAAAGTCTGAAATCTAATGGTGATCCTGAGTTTGATAGTTGAAAAATAATTTTACTATTTGTTCATGTTAACCTTATAACCTTATAAAGCAAGAAAGTTATAATTTTACTGGAGATCAAACCTAGGATCTTGTGCATGCTAGACAAGAGTTTTATCACTGAGCTATATTCTCAGCCCAAAGTACATCTTTTAAGGGAAACAATTCACAATGATTCTTTTAATGTTTAAATAGAAGAAAACACTTACTATAAATAATTATATGAACCTTGAAAATGTCTTCAACTTTGACACTTAGAAAATTATTTTCAGGTGGATTTAACATAATTATGAATGATAGTAACAGTTGATTAGAAGAAGATGAGATGAGATTCAAAGATGAGAATAACATTTCCAAAGTATAGCATATATAAAGAAATAGACCATTACTATTATAGGGAAAAATCACATGAGATGAGGTTTGTGATACATATGTGGGATAATGAATGCATTTTTGTTTATTTCAATAATATTGTCCTTGTATGTGTTAGCTTTGTGTATTTAAAAATTTTTAGTTTGATTTTATTCTTGTTCTTTTTTTCAAATACAATACTAATTGACAGTGTTCCAAAACAGATAAATTTCTTAAAATTATACCCCAATGAAGACAGACTAGAAGACTAGAGTGTAGCTAAGTAAGGTAATGAAGCGTAAATAAGGTTTATTACATTAGAAATTTAAGGGAATGTTTTGATTTGCACTAGAGAGTTGGTAATATTAATAAAAATAAATAGCTTTAATGAATATTTAGAAGAAATATATAAAGTGATTTTGTATTTAACTGGACATGTGATCAAAAGGGGAAAAAGAAGAGTGTCAAAGGTAAATAACATCTTTAAACTTTATCAAACTTGGTAAGTTTTGATACATTTTATGAAACAGAAAATAGAAAACACTAGAAGGGGCTTAGAAGGAGAGAGATTCTGAGAATAGTTCTGGATGTGTGAAATTAAGGTACTTATGAAATATTAATTTGAGAATGTTGAGCAACACTTGAAAAGTGCCTGAAACATTGAGACAAAATCTAGGAAACCGTTGAAATTTAGGTTTATCTGTTTTTAGATAATACAGTCTCCAGAGCAAATGAGGCTACCTACAACAATACTTCTGAGAGCAAAGATGACTGAGAACTTAACTTGGAAGCAGATATGACAAAGGAAATTAGATCAGTAAAGGAAACTGAGAATGAAGAGCTAAAAATCTGGAAGTCATCTCAGAGGCTGTAGTGCTCTGGAAACAAAGGGAAGTTTGGCTCTCAAAAGGCAAGAAGGTGATTGTGAGTATTAAATGTTGTTGCAATTGACAGTAGATGCAGTCTGAGATCAATTATGATACAAGGATATGTTAGTCAACTTTTCATCACTGCAACCAAAATTCCTGACAAGAACAACTTCTAGGAGGTAAAGTTTATTTTGGCTCACAGTTTCAGAGGTTCAGTATATGGCTGCCTGACTCCACTGTTCTGGACCCAAGATGAGGCAGAATATCATGCTGGAAGGGTGCAGTGGCAGTGCCGTCTTGCTGACGGCAGCCAAGCAACAGAGAGAGATCTGTGGGCAAGAGGTCCCAGGGAAGATTAATCCTTCTGGTGAATCCCCATTGTTACCCACCTCCTGCAGCCATTCCCCACAGGCCTCTAGTGACCAGAGTACCTTCAAATCAGGATGCACTGATTAAGCCACGACTTTCATAATCTATTCATTTCCCCTCTGAATTCCCCTCTATATTAGCACTGGAGCTTTTGGGGGCATCTCGTACACAAACAATAACAGAAGCTTATTGGTGATTATGGAAAAAATTATCTTTTATGAATTACTGTGGGTAAATTAAGTTCCACTGCCTTGATAAATAAGACTATAAAATAATTAAATATAATAAATGTGTTTCTTTTGTTAGGAAAGGAATTAATACAGAATTTGTTTGAAGACGTCTAGACTTAAAGTTCTTGTGTCTTTTTAATACTAACATTTTGTATTTTTAAGATTTGTGTAAATTAGAAATGTCATTATTGGAAGTTCACATCAACACATAATGCAATATGATTAATGAAGACTTCTTTAAGGGAGTGCATCCTAGATAATATGAAGAACATAGTTTATCAGAATCAGAGTTTCAGCAATTTAAATGAAGTAAATAGTATAGACAGACAGTTCAGTAGCAAATATTTTTCTGTTTTAGTATTTATTTTATTAGCATGACATTAGGTGAAATGTCTTAATTACTCAGAAGTATGAATATAACTTTACAAAATGGATTGCTTAATCATGTTGCAAATGATATTATTTTAAAGGAAATTTTGTTTGTTAGTAAATAAAGTATATTCAAGTATTTCTAGCAGATTTGAGGAGAATGAAGACTTCCTTCATATTTTCATTCCCTTACATATACATTGTGTTGAAATGGATATGTATTTTAACAGTGACATAAAAATCTCTTTTTCTGCAATCCACTTTGTTTTTCTTTGCCAAAAGGAAAGGTGATGAAAGGGGGTGAGGCAGAAGAGATGATGTCAAGAAAAAGACAGACGGTCATCACCCAGCAAACAAATGGACATTTCCTGGTCGACTCTTGTCTCTTCTGTCAAAGAAATTCCTTTGAGGCTTCAGCTTTCAACAGATTTGACACAATATTTTAGAAGACATAGATTTAACACTATGGCAGCACTGTGTATAAAAAATAAGATTTTCATTTCTATTATTTTTCCTGTAAGTTTTCCATTTCTATATCTCATTATTAAATACTAATACAAATGATACAGAAAATTTTTGTATTCTAAATGCAAAGATTATGCTTGAATTGAACATTCTTTTGGAAAAGGATTTGAAAAGTCAAATGTTAATTTTTTTATCTGATAGTCTAAATTTACTAAAGACATGATTCATCAAAAAAGACATTTTACTTATTTGTTATGCTCTTTGGACTATTCTCTGTTTATTAAGTTTAACTGATGCTTATTCATTTTATCTCAAAAATGAAAATGTTAAAGTGATTTGGGTGATTGTTCAAGGAAAGCTCTTAACTAAATTGTATGTGTGTGTGTGAAAAACAATTATATTTTAAATATGTTTTCATTTCTTATTGATGATAATATCTTTTGAAATGCCTTATGTCTGTAAACATTTTGTAGTTAAAATATTTGCCTGACAATTTTCAATTAAAAAAAGAAATGATATTTAGCATGATAGGTAGGACATTTTTTAAACTTAATCAGGTCAATGAAAATAAAGGTTATTTATATCAGTGTTCAAGGTGATAGTTTATTTAACTTGTAGGTTGCCATTGGGACACTTACGTAAATACAATCCATGGGAGTGTCAGAGAGTTAAGCAAGTGTTAGTAAATTTATAATCACCTTTTAAAAATCATATAACAGTACTCCTATATTACTTATCGACTAGGTTTATGTTTGAGAATAGTGAAAGTTTTACCTTTCTTATACCAAATGGTGAGCTCTTCAATTTTTTCATTTGTTTGTTTGTTATTTCTGCAATCCCACAATGCTGGGAACTCGAACCCAGGCCTTGCGCATGCGAGGCAGGCACTCTACGTGATGGGCTATATCATCAGCACGCTTTTGAATTTTAATATGAAAATAATGCTAAAAGGTATACTTGGTAGTATATAATCACTTAGCTAAACCAATAGAAAAAAACAATGACAAAATAAGTGTGCCATGCTTGTATATCTGAACAACACTAGAAATGACAGTAAAATATTCTAATTTGGTATCTTTACATCATGAGGAGGGCATAATTTTTGAAAATATATGGATGTGGCATGAGAAACAGTATTCATGGTTTAGAAAAATGAATTTATTATATTAGGAGGAAAAATTAAACTGACCATTGTGTAAAACTATACATGAATAAGTTAAGTTAAAATTAGAGATTACTGAATTCCATGTCTTCATCTGATCATTATGAAATTAATGTAGCATTATTTTTATTACATTTATCTAGGTGATATATCTAAGTTGTTTTATGGATTGATTTGTGAAAGATTTATTGAAAGTAGAAAAACACATTGGTAGGAGATGCTTTAATGCATGCAAGATTTATTGATGCACAAAGCAATTATTCAGACATAAAGATTTTATAAGACTTGATAACCCTCAATTAAGTGGGAGAGTTATAAAAGGGTATTTCATTGACAGTTAAAATAGTTGAAATAGTTCAGCAAGTCCAAGAATGCAGGTATCATTTTGAGTAAAATCTTTGCTAAGTAGAAAGTGTGAAAATTACTTAATTATGGAAGAAAGCAAGCATAAAGGGAAATTCTTTTTAGCTGATAAGTACTCATTAAACATCTATATTGCATTATAGCTCTGTTATGGTTCTATAGAGTATAAAAGGTATGTTCAATGCATTGGTTAGAGTTAAGAAGAAACAGAAATTAAATTAATTTTTCAGTAAAAATTAATTGAGACCCTACAATATACCGCCAGTCTCTTACTAGTGGGAAGACTATTAGATATACATATTTCCCTAGGTACATTCCCTTAGGTAAAAGACATGAATAAAGGGTGAAGAGTATGTAAAAGAGGCACCAGGCTACAACTAGACTAGGTAATTAAGAAACACAAATTTCAATGGACAGGTTTAAGAACAAGATTCGTGGCATAAAATTATCATAATTTGTTTTCAGAAGGTAGCTAATGTATTCATTACAAAAATTTATGCTTAACATTTCTAAGGCATTATACTAGAAAAAGGATATTTATTCTTACTGTGATTTCTGACTATATAATGATCATATAGTAGAAGTTGATCTCAATTTCAACAAATAACCAAAATAAACAAGATAATTTCAATCGATTTAGGACTGTAAAATAAAAATATAAACCAGGTATGCTATACTCTAATATGTCATAATAACTTACAACAGTGTGTATGATACTATATGGGCTGTTTTCTATTATGCTCTTCTGGCTTTCTGGGAGCTGAACTCCTTGGTGCTGTCCAACATCAAAAGAAAGGATCTTAGTGCATATTATTATTAACCTCAGGAAAGGATCAAAATCCAAAATTTGAAGTCTGGCTTTGTTTGAACATTTATCACTTTTTTTTAACCATCACATAGGTGAAAAATTTTAAGTTGAACACTTGCAAGCTGGGGAACATTTGTATATATGTGTATGGGTATAGTGCATATGTGGCTGTATGAATTTTCACAACCCCATATATGTATATAAGCTGTTATGTATATATCTTATTCTTTTTTTAATTAATTTATTTTTTATTGTAAACAAATGAGATACATCTTGTTTCTCTGTTTGTACATGAAGTAGAGGCATACCATTTGTGTCATCATACATTTACATAGGGTAAAAGTGTTTGATTCATTCTGTTATTTTTTTCTTCCCCACCATCCCTCCCACCCCTCTTTTCCCTCTGTACAGTCCCTTCTTCCTCCATTCTTGCCCCCCTCCAACCCCCCGTTATGTGTCATCATCTGCTTATCAGCGAGATCATTTATCCTTTGTTTTTCTGAGATTGGCTTATCTCACTTAACATGATATTCTCCAATTTCATTCATTTGCCTGCAAATGCCATAATTTTATTATTCTTTATGGCTGAGTAATATATATATATATATATATATATATATATATATATATCTTACAGTTTCCTTATCCATTCATCAATTGAAGGACATCTAGGTTGGTTCCACAATCTGGCTATTGTGAATTGAGCGACTATGAACATTGATGTGGCTGCATCACTGTAGTATGCTCATTTTAAGTTCTTTGGGTATAGGCCAAGGAGTGGGATAGCTGGGTCAAATGGTGGTTCCATTCCAAGCTTTCTGAGGAATCTCCATACTGCTTTCCAGAGTGGCTGCACTATGTCACTTATGTATAAAAATGCATTAGATTTATGAGCATTGATCTTATATCCTGCTACTTTACTGAATTCACTTATGAGTTCTAAAAGTTTTCTGGTGGAATTTCCTGGTTCCTCCTAATATATAATCATGTCATCAGCAAATAGGGATAGTTTGAGTTCTTTGTACCTTATTCTTCACATAAATATTTCCTATTTTTTAACTTACAAACACCTGTATATAATATATAAACATAATACCACATACTTATTCATTGTTTATGAATCCCATTATATGTACATATACATATTTTTTAGATAGGCATACAAACACATATATATATTTTACCTCCATATGTACACATCCTATTGTTTTTGCTTCTTTTGAGGACCATGACTAGCACTTAACTTAGGAAAAAAATGTGCATTGGGAGAAGCTCATGAGTATATGTTGGTGTTTGTGCCTGTGTGTGTGTGTGTGAGAGAGAAAGAACTATAGAACATTATTCATTTGTTGCATTTCTTTTCATAGGCAAAATTTTTATAATAAAAACATTGGCTTCCTGAAAGTTTAAACATAAATAGTCCTTATGTTGAATAGTAGGACTAAACACAATTTAGTACATTATTAAGATATTGCTGTAAATGTATTTATTCTAATAAGTATTTAAAATTCTCATATATTGGGCATTCTTTTTTCATTAAAATATAGATTTAAAATGAAGCAAATAATAGTGATATGAAGACATTCACAAGCTGTTAGAAGCCTAAAAACTTGGAAGTCAAATGTGATCATATTCATCCAGAGATATAAATAAAATACAGCGTAGGTTACAGGGAAGGTGAGAGTCGTCCTGTTTCTCCTTTGGACAGGGAAGGAGGTGGTATCGTCACCCATGAGGACTAATGATGATAAACGTGTACAAGTCATTTAATGTTAGCAAATGAATTTTTAAAATCTGACTATGATTTGGATAGGGTTTCAAGATATTCCCCCAAAGGTTCAAGTGTAGAGGCTTGGATCTGAGGGTGATGGTATTGTGGGGTGCTAGGAACTTAAAGAAGTGAGGGGGTGTTTAGAGGGAAGTTGGTAGGTCTACAGGGGTGTGTCTAAAGAAAGGCCTGTGAGATCCCAGTCTCTCTCTGGCTTCCGATTCAAGACATGATCTCTCTGGGGGGCTTTTGTTACGGTATGAAACAGTCGAAAGGACCCTCATGGAACCTGTGCCTGTGCCAGCTCCATGCCCTTGAAGCCCCCAAACGGTGAGCTAAGAAAAACTCTATGGTTTGTAAAATAGCTTGCTTCAGGCATTGTGTTGTTAGCAACAGAAAAATATGCTTAAAAATCAATAAAATAAACTCACTGTGTGCTTGTACTTTCACTGGAATGTCATGTACGCATGGTGCCAAGTATAACATCATTTCCTAGTGAGGCAAACTACAGAAATTTGGAGGTATTTAGTGGTGTTTTCTCCTTCAAATAGAGAATATATCTTTAAATTTTATTTAAAGTTGGAATATGAATTCATCTTTTCTGTATTTTTCTTCATTTAAAGTGGTGAAATATGAGTTGTGTTTTTTATACAGTTTCTGCTCTATATAGTCAAGTTTTCCTAGTACAAGTGAAATGTTTTATTGTATCTTTCTAGTTCTTTTTATACAAGTAGATATTGCATCCCTTACATGGTATTAGAAGTATATTTTACCATTACATGACTTTGTACCAGTAAAGCTTTAATGTAAACTTATTCAGTCATTTTTTAGTAATCATGTCTTGATATATATTTGATGAAATTGAATGCAAAGCTGAAAAAAAATCCATGCGTAATATGGTGTTTCATTCTCTCTTTCCCTCTTCCTCTAATTATGTTCACTAGGTAGAGTGTCATTTTACATTTCAGTCAATGAAATGGCATTAAAATCTTAGCTTGATACCTATGCTTGTAGGTTATTAGCTGATTTTCTCCTGATTCTTTAACCCTTAAGGTATTATTTTGTTGAAGAAAAATCATTACTTTTAAGGCAATTCTATCCAGTTCTTTCTTTGCATTGCATAGAAGAAAAATGTGATTTTCCCCATAATTATGTCAGTACATACTTCAAAGCTCACACTATATTTCAGTTCTATAGCTTGTATAATTGCTTTCAATCTTAAATTGCTTAAGGCTAATCAAATGGACAATTATTATAATTTTATTTTTCAATTAACCTTTTGTAAACTTTCAAATATCTAAATTTTCCTTTAGCTTGCATGATGATAGGAGGTCAGAATAAGCTAATTCTAACTCACATTTCAGAGCAAAAAATGTAAAAGGATATATTTGAAAAAAATCACATTCATCACTGATAACTGATAGTAAATTGTGATCATTTTATATTTAATAGTTTTATATTTTATATCTTTTACATATATATCTTTTCTTATGGTAAGGCCAGGAGACTATATTCCAGTCAAAATAAGAATATACTTTCTCAGTTTTGCCATCTAGATCCCAACCAAATTCCATTGCAATCAAAGTTGCTGTTTGACTTGGACAAGCTAACTAACCCTTTGAATTTCAGGTTCTTGCTAATTTGGGGGTGCAGTATGTGGTATCACTTCCTTGCTGTGTGGTAACAGTTGAATTTACATATATGAAATGATAATCATTTGCTTTTTTATAAATTTAAGGCATGACATTTAACTCCCCTGTGTATTTGCTGAAAGACATACTATGTTTTCCCCAATAGTATAATTCCTTCTTCATTTAATTCCATCCAGACTTATGTAGCCTTTAGCAAATCTGTGAGTATATATCTTCTATAAGGCTGAAAAATTAAAGAGGTTTTTAAAGTTCTAAAACATTTTTTAAAACATACAGAATACTTTTAATCTCCAAGTTGAATGACTTAACATTGAACTTTACCTCTTAGTATTTACTCTCTGATATTGCTCTTAAATCATGACTTTCCAAAAATTGTGATAATGTCAGCTCTTCTTAATTCAAAGAAAATTTTGATACCAATACAAAACATAAAAATGTACAAAACATAAGTTGCTAATGATTGGAAAATTTTCCTATTAAAGCATGATAAAACTATAATTCAATATTTATACATTTTTCTCATAGTTCATGTTTTTCCTTTACTGTACTACTTTTGAGGTGATTTCAAATAAGTGTCTAGAACTTTGGATAAGAGTTAAACACTGAGTTGTCTATTCAAAGTCAAATTCTAGTATGGGCAATGTTAAGATAAATATATTTTATAGAAGATTTTAAATAAGAATTATAATTTGATAATCTCAGTAAAATGAATCAGAAGTAAATAAAATTGGAATGCAAAACTATTTAAATTTGGAAATCCTAACACGTACATGATAGCGTCACAATGGAAAGATCAAGATACATGTGCCTGCAATCTGAAATGGTGCAATAAATTCAAAGAGTTTTTCCTGAGAAAAGTTAATGGTATGAAAAAAAATAGAGACTAAGAGGAAAATATATATATGAAATAACAGTGAAGATCAAATTAAAAAGCTGATAGCTAGCAAATGTTTACAAGAAAATGAAAAGCTCAGCTCAGTGCAGCTTTACACAGCTGCAATCTCAACAGCCACACAGAAGATGTGAAATGAGAAAAATGTATCTTGGAAACTTTTACCTTTAATCTTTATCTTGGAAAGAGGAGAAAAGAGTGCATTTATCATGGAAAGAAGAGGAAAAAATATTAATGAAGAATAAGGCATTTTGTAAGTACTTTCTATCCCAACAGAAATGAAAAGATCAATATTTTGTGTTTGCTCAATGTGAGAAAAATAGCCAAATAACAAGAATGATCATTATAAACTTCAAGTTAATTAGATTCTTCAATGACAAGCACTGAGCCAAAGAGCAAAAAGAAAAATTAAAAAATAAATAAATAAAAAAGAAAAAATAAAAAAGACATAACAGGAAGTGGAAGAAACAGAAGAAACCAGAAAAGGAGCTCACTGGCCTCTCCAGGGATGATTTGTTTCCCACAGTGTATTCCTGAGTAGGTGGACTCTGCACTGCACATGAATGACACAACCAGCATGGCAAAACTTGGGGTTCTGGCGAGGGGCCATGGGTAATTAGAAAAATAAAGACTCACAAACACAGGTTTTGAAGATTAAGCTGGCATCAGTTGGAGCTCTGCTCTCTGATGGGGATACAGATCTAAAAGGGTTACGCCAGTAATCATTATGTATATGTGTCTCATTGTCAGATTAAAGACTAAGCAAGCATTCTTCTTTGTATTCAGGAAAGTTACAGGAACTAGGACTTCTATGTAGCTTTTCTGCAGTTGTAATCCACAGTTGTGAATTGCAATGTTAGGAGCTTTGTGTAGCTCTAAAGAAAGTCCATTGTTTAACAGTTACTGTAAAGAGGGCAGGAACAGAAGCAGAGCTGGCGAAGCACTGTGTTTGTCTAGCATAAGAATTCCTTCCTTCCCAGGAGCTGTGTGCCTGAGATCAAGGTCAGAGCTGACAGGACTCTTCCACAGAGCCTCTTCATGCAGGGCATTGCCACAGCAGCTAAGCGTCCTGTGCCCTTGCACAGAAACATTCCCAGGCACCTGACTTGAGGTTACAGCCATGAGGTCATCAGAGACCCCCAAATCTCAGTCACTGCTCTCCCATCCTCTGTTACCGCTCTACACACACACACACACACACACACACACACACACACACACACACGTGCACACGCAAACACACTCCTTTCTCCTCTGGTGGGAATATAGGTGTGGAATCCTCTTATAAACTTATTCAAGTTCCTGACAAAATTCCATCCTAAGAGTTAAGTATGGTCTCTTGTCCCTTTCCTTGTTAATTGAAGAGTGGTTGATCTTAGCTGAGATTAAACACTCAACAACCTGTGCATGGGAAAGCTTCTTCACAGCCTTTAGATGAATCTTATTTCACTGTATTCTAAGGGAGTTGTGTATAGTGTAATAAATGACTGGAGTGAATATCCATAATTTTTTCATGTAACAATTAATTCAAGAGAATGATACTGTATCATATTCACGGGTAATGACTCTAATAAAAAAGAAAGAAATTTTAAGAAATATACAACAAAAGATGGAAAATTTGAAAGCTATCTGAAAATTTCATCAATCAAAACATCTTAAACGTTTCATAATCTTCCCTCGAATTTGTAGTACTTTACTTCTAGAATGAGAAACTTACACCAATGATTTGCAACACTGGTGTTATGCATTTCAATATTTTACATATAATGAAGCCCAGAGTGCATTACATTATTTTGGCTCAAAACTCCTAACCATGATTTATAGACATTTAAAGAATAAGAAAAAGTATGTACTTTATGTGTTCTCATGTATTTATAACTTTTTCTGCACTTGATTTCTTTGTTTACGTCAGATATCCATCTGGTATCATTTTCCTTTCTAACCTTGCTATAGTATAGTTGTTCTTAGATTGATTTTTTTTTTTTCAAGATTAACATGCTGAAAAAATCTTACCTTTTTGTTTAAAATATTATCTCTGGGCATAGAAGCAAGTTTGTTCATGGTTTTGTTTGGTTGGGTTTGGTTTTATTTTTCTCAACAATGCCCTATTTCACTGTTCTTGCACTATTTCTGAGAAGCATTCTTTGATTCATTTTTCTTTTTTTCTCTTTTGATATTTATGTAACTTCATTACTCTATATAATGTGTCTTTATTCTCTAGCTACTTTAAAGCAGCCTATCATCTTTCTAAGCACTTCAGTTATAATGTTATTTTTTATAGTTTTCTTAATTTATGTGTTTTTGGATTTCATTTATATTATCAGATCTATGGTTATTCTGTTCTCACCTACTGAAAAATTTCCAGATACTACTACCTCACATATTTTTATGTCTCTTTTTCTTATAACAACCCTTCAGGGACTCTAGTTGTATTTAGAGTGTATAAGTACATTTATTATTTTACCTTTCAGTTATCCCAAAGTATACTTGTACTTCTTCATTAATTTGCAGTCTGTTTTCCTTGTGATCTAACTTGGATACTCCTTCTTGCTGTGTCTTCAAGCTCACTAATTCAGAGTTTAACCTTCTGCTAGTCTATTTCACTACATTTGTCATCTTAGACAATTGATTTTTCATTCTAACAATTTGAATTTGGATATTTAAAACATATCTTGTTTTATTACTTAACCTAACACATCTGTACTTTTTTGTCATCTTGAATTTATTCAATATTTATATAGAAACTTAAAGTATTTTTTTACTAATTCTAGTATCTTTATTATTTCTTGGCCTTTCGTTGATTTTTTTAAAAAAAATTAGGGATTATATTTTCAAACATTTTTAGTGTGGAGATAAAAATTTATTGGATATACCAAACATTGTGAATATTTGTCGGATTCTGGATAAATTTATATATACCCTTATAGATTTGTTTGAAAATTTTCTGGGACCCAATTAGGCTACTTGGAAATGGTTTGAAATGTTTGAAGTTTACTTTTGTTACTTATAAGTAAGATGAGAATAGATTTTATTCAGGGTATGCAGTGACCATGAACATGAAACTTAGACATGTCCATTGATTCGTGGGACTCATTTGGAAAAAGGTATTACTTACCATGTGTCACTTTAATACACCCTAATGTGGTACACAGGTGGCTTGCTGGAATTTTGGATACTCTGATTATGTGTGATCAATCAGAATTTGTCATCAACACCTTCAAGATATGTGAAATTTTCTTTTACCTTATATAAATAGCTTTAAGTTGCTCTGGGAAAGGACTAGGGAAATCCATTCTTTTATATACTTTCTGTGCATTGCAGGTCTCTTCAGTCAGTGAATTCAGCTGCTCTTTTTTAATCAAGGAACTAAATTCTTCCTTTTTCATCTACAGACATGTCAATTATATAGCATTATGAAACTTTGATACATATCTTCATCCTTGCCTAAAATCCAGAAATCTTAATCTTAAGGAAACTGGTTTTCAAAGATGAAAGTCTGAACAGAAATTAGCACATTGTCAAACTCTAATAATATATATAGTAAAATAAAGTGATCTTACTAATTTAAGGTATAACTCTATCTAAAATTTAGAAACAAAATTGAATATGAGATTAATATTAATATATACATATTAGTAAAAATAGTCACATACATTTTTAACTTTAGATCTAAGCTTTAGATCCTATATTTTAAAAGATTCATATTTAAAAGTGTTTTTCCTTTTATTCTACAATTATTCAAATTTAAAAAAGGGGAGATAGCATACAATGCATTGGTGATAAATTGAAAGAATGGACATTTTTTTAAGCTGTCTGTTTTATCTCAACTCCCTAAGGTTTCCCTCCCAGTAATGGGAACAAAGCCCTTAAAGCTGTTCTCTGTTCCCAAACAGAGAGTAAAAGAGTAAATTGAGCCTGATAGCCAGATAGTGCTCAAACAGTAGGATTACCAGAAACTATTGACCAGAATCTACAGCCTGTTGTAAAACATTGTGAAACATGTTGTCAGCAAACCCAGACCCCCTTTGAAATTTCCTGGCAGCCTTGTTCCCCCTTTTCCCCCTTTCATGTGTGACCCCTCCCGATGTGTGGTTTCTGCCTTTATAAACCTACAAGATTTTCTGCTAGGGACTCGACTCCTCGAGTAGGGTCCCAGCGCGCTGGAATAAACACCTCTTGCGGTTTGCATCAAGTGACGCCTCCTGTGGTTGATTGGGGTTGCCGTCCATCCATGGGACAGAGTTGGGGTTTCCTTTTTTGGGGGCCTTACATTTGGGGGCTCGCCCGGGATAAGATGGCCCCCCCTCATCCGCGGAGTCGACCTTGGAGGTAAGAAGGGGTACCCCGAAGTTGTCTGTCTTTGTCTTGTGTTTTGTTAGTTGGTCTGGTTCTGTGAGCGCGCTTTCGGTTTCGGTGGCAGCCGTTCGGTGACTCGTGAGAGGGGCCGGACAGTGGCCGGTAGACGTGCCTGGGGGGCCACAGGTTGCAGCCCTGGGGGACGCCCTAAGGGTGGAAGGAGAGCCAGGGACTCCTGGTAGTCTCTGTCGGTAAGGGCGCTGATGGGGTTCAATTGGTGGATCAGAGATTGGCGCCCGTCTGTATCTGGTTCTGTTGTGTGTTTGTGGCGGACAAGGTGGAGGAAGGGTTGGAACAACTGCGGGGTTCTCGGCACGGGCTACTCTCGGGTGGACCCCAAAGGTTCCTTCTCTGGACTCCCCCTCCCGACAGCCCTGAAGGGTAACTTAGCAAAGTAGCTTCAGTCTCAAAAGTAATGAAAAATAAGGTCTCATAATTTTAACATCCAACCTGTCTGGATGAGATGGCTAAAATGCCTTAGACACAAAGTTTCTGTTAAAACCTGTTAGATCCTTCCAGATCTCAGTCAAGGCTTACATTGAAATACAAATAAAAGAAGCCTAAAGGCTCAGTAGGAGACCAGTCTCAAACCCAGGGAAAGAAAAGGTAAAAAGAGTCTTTAAAACTCCAGCAAAGTAAATTTTATGGTACTTTACTAAAGTAATTAACGGCCGTATGATTTTTTTTTCCAGGACTCTTGTTTTTTTTTAATTATATGTTTTTTTGAGCTCATGATTTTTTTGACCAGTTCTATTTTTTATTCAACTAGAGTTTTTGAACATCTGTTACACTGCAATGGAGATTCACCTATAAAGTTACAAGGGCTTGATTTTGTGTTATTTGTATGTTGTGCTGTCTGATGTCATGTTTTGTCTGTATCAAAACTGAGCGCTCCTAAAATTAAGATTTAAAAATGGATCCAGATACTTTTAATTCACGTGATTTAAAAAGGTTCAAATTGGGTAAACTAATAAAAGCAAAATGTCTTTGAAAATAACTTGCAAGTCTCTAGGTGGTCAAGCTAATAAAATATTGATGTTAATAAAATGTCTAATATCAATTGTTTCTAGGACTTTTCTTCAACAGGGAAGAGACAGCAAATACTGTTCAGGACACTTGTCTGATATCTTGGTTTTTTTTACAGAATAAGTGAATTAGAGTTAACATGTATGGGATTACTCTAATGTGTTTGTAGAGACATCTGATTAATTTACAAAGTTAAAATGCTAATTGTTAAATAACATCGAGTACTTTTAACTCCTTAAATTCCATGGGGTATCATACTTAAACATATTGGTGTTTTCATAGGTTGGTAAATAAAAGGGTTTAAACTTGCTTTGTGTCATCACTAAACTAAAAACAAAGTTACTAAGAGTTATGTCCTAACAAGTGCAATTCTATATACAAAGGGTCCCAAAAGTTTCAACTGTGTTTCAGTTAGAGTACTATAAACAACAGAATATTTAATCTTATTAAAATAGAGTGATTTATCTAAATTCAGAAATTTCATAAGAGTTGTTTCAGAATGTGAACAAAAAGGGGTCAACAAATAGGAAAGAGAAAATAAAAGATTCTGGGTATGGAAATATATTTAGTAAAAGGAAAAAGGAAATGTTTCTGGGTAAGAAAGTGCTTGTGTGATGAAATACATGAGGGTCTAAGTAAGTGCTAAGAAAGTCTGTGTAAGTAAAGGGCATGTTTCAACAAGTTTGTGTGTAACTAAGTTGGTTATATGTATGTGAGACAGCTAAAACTATTGAAGGTTTTTCCTAAGGTGAAATACTAACGTTCTGATATAAACCAAAGTTTAATCTATACGGTAGAATGACATGGTAAAATGACAAGGATTTGAAACACTAATTTACTCTTAACTTTGTGTCTATTAAGTTTTATTCTTTAGAACAATTAGTCTTAAAAATTGGGGTGTATACAATTATGGTTAAACAACTATTATAGAGTATTGTACTTTGTTACAGAGTATACATTTCTCTTTAAAAACTCAATTTGGTAAGATAAAAGTGTCAAGGTATTTGTGAAATGGTCACTAGTTATTAAATGTGTTCCTATTTTTCAGGACCACAAGTTTTTAAAGCAAGGAATTTATTAAGCTCTGCTATCCTCCAGATTAAACTTGTCTGTAATGGTAATCTTAAACTTATAAAGAGTAAATTTTATTGGGGATTTATTTCTATCATTTAATGTTCTATTATAGGACCTGCTATCAATAGGGTATGTGTAAAATTTGTTACTTTTTACACTGGGATAAAGAATTTCAAATGTAAATGTATTTCTAAACATTAGAGTCTGATTTGTTTAAAGGTTAATATTGTGAAATATGAAAGAAACATGAAAACATTTTGCCACTTAATCACAAAAGGAAAGTTAAAAGCTCTCTCAGCCTTTCTTTGATTCATGTTTTAGATACTATGTTAAATTGTGTTAATTATAAAGTTTATATAGGCTCAGGAAACAGTATATGTAAACTACTTAATGATATTTAAGGAAGAAGCAAAGATCAACATCAGAATTAGAACACTTAAGATCTGTAAAGAGCCCTGCCTTACCTGAGATAAGGCTCTGCCTCCCACCTTACTGCATGTTAGAGTGACTCCAAAATAAGTCAGACTTCAGCTTATTTAAAGTTATAGTCAAAATATTGGTTCTTGTTGTAAAAGTACTGTGATCTCAAATAGGGGATAGAATATTGTTCTCAATCAAAATTCAAGATAGCTATTATACAAGCTGAATATATTTTTACTCTTGCTAATTTCATTTTGTAAAACTGTTACCTGTTAATGTTTTGCAGAAGTAGCTGCTTCAAGAATATACAACCTAGGTAACTTGTGATAATAAGCCATCACCTATAGAATAGATAGTGGTAACTTCCAGTACTAATGCAGACTCCAGTTAGATAAAAGGGTAAATAACTGTAAAGTTATGGACATTAAAGTTAAAGCCCATTACTCTTAATTTATGACTGGTGAGACTGGCTTGCTGGATAATTAAGATCAAACTTAGAAATTGGAGTTAAATACAGAGGTCAAGAAAAGTCCATATTTGGGTCTTGCCCTCAACATTAGCCTGAACCCAGGGAATAAGAGAACTTCTCTAAGGAGCGTTGCAACTCTGGGTCACACAACCTCCTGATCAAGGAGATTGTTGAGACTAGAGGATGAAAAATTATCCAGTGCATCTGCTGCAGAGGAGGGTCATGGAAAAGGGGAAACATCCCTTGATGTTTCTAAAGGAAGTCACCTCATCAAGAGACCCTGCCTAATCAAAGTCACTGGTGGAGCTAAGGAGCCGCTCTTAAGTTCTGTATGAGTAACCCCTGTGGGAACTCAGCTGACTCTTTAACAAGACAGGAACCAGGTCAATTTGACCAGCTTGATCTTAGATACCCAGCAAAACAGTTAAAACCAAAATATAGCCATTCTTGGGCATTTAAAGGAAATAATAATTAAATGTAACTTAAGATGTACACTTGTATTAGCCCACTAGAATAAAGGCTGGAAGCTACAAATGAAAGAAAGATTCTTCAGCAAATGTGCCTGATAACTATCAAGAGAAACTGCCAGAGTCAGAAGTTTTTAGTCAGTTTAAAACCTTCCTAAGCTACACAGGTAGACTTAATCTATGTTTGCCAGTATGATTATCTATATCTAAGTAACAAAAGTATAGAGATCTCTAGTAAACACAGGTTATACCAATAAAGGGATATTTTACAAAATCAGATGACATTAAGTAGCTTAACTATATTTTCTGGGGACATCTATGACAATGTTAAAGTCCCCAAATAAAGGCCTTGTTCTCTCCAGCCTTTGCTAGGCTTAGTTATGGGAACAATTTCTCAGTTCTTCCACCTCCTGGTGAGAGATTAACTTCTGTCATTTTCATGATACTCAGTGGCATGTTTCAGATGCTGCAACATTTACTTTGTGCTAATCTCATTTCAGTACTCATGTCTTTTTGTTCTTCTATCATAGAAGCAGCCGCCCCCAGATGACTTTACAAACTGCTCTTCCCCAACCAGGCTTCTTCCTGGGACCCCTTGATTGACCTGATTTTTAGAAAAGGAACTCCAAGCTGCTTGCCCCACGCCACCCACTTCCAGCTCGAAGAAGCTAGAGCGGTCATCGACCTCCTTCCCCAGCAGCATGGAGTTCCTGAGATTAGAGGGGGGAATGAAGCCAGAATTGGGAACAGGTAGTTAGTGTAGAAATAGGGGATCAGGTCAAATCGAGGAAATGGCCATAAAATCATCTGCCTCTGGAAGTTGGAGACTGCCCCTGGAAGAATGGAATGTCAAGGATCTCCGGAGCCCATTGATTACCAAACTTACCTGCCTTTATCAAGGACTGTTTATCAAGGACTGCAAACAAGGGGCTGCTAATTGATGGCCCGCCCCCTGGGCTCTTGCCTGCCTGAAATCACCTAGTCACCTTCATCAGGGAAAGAGTAAGTGCTGTACAGGTACTAATGCTTAGGCAACAATACCAGTCCCTCCGCCAAGGAAATAGCTTTGGAGAAGAGTATATAGAGACAGAAGTTCCATGATTAGAACTTACCAGAAAAGAAAATGGGGAAATGAAAGAATGGACATTTTTTTAAGCTGTCTGTTTTATCTCAACTCCCTAAGGTTTCCCTCCCAGTAATGGGAACAAAGCCCTTAAAGCTGTTCTCTGTTCCCAAACAGAGAGTAAAAGAGTAAATTGAGCCTGATAGCCAGATAGTGCTCAAACAGTAGGATTACCAGAAACTATTGACCAGAATCTACAGCCTGTTGTAAAACATTGTGAAACATGTTGTCAGCAAACCCAGACCCCCTTTGAAATTTCCTGGCAGCCTTGTTCCCCCTTTTCCCCCTTTCATGTGCGACCCCTCCCGATGTGTGGTTTCTGCCTTTATAAACCTACAAGATTTTCTGCTAGGGACTTGACTCCTCGAGTAGGGTCCCAGCGCGCTGGAATAAACACCTCTTGCGGTTTGCATCAAGTGACGCCTCCTGTGGTTGATTGGGGTTGCCGTCCATCCATGGGACAGAGTTGGGGTTTCCTTTTTTGGGGGCCTTACAAAATAATCCAGTTAGAAAATGAAATAGTATGACAGTGTGCTTTTGGTGAAATAGTATTACTAAATTCAAAGCATTATTTCCTTCATGAAAAAATTGCTTATAATAATAACAAATATTTTAAGACATTATATAATGTATTTTTTTAAAATAAGTTTGACCAGAATGGATTATGCCAAGGTAACTGGCAGCTTATATATTTAATATCTGTTTGAAAGTACATAGATATTAAGGCACTGGATATATAATATTAAGGAAAGTATTCATGCATCTTCCAATATTCAAGATGATACATAACTTAAAAATTCTATGTAGTAGGCAATTTATTTTTCCACAAAATTGATAATTCTTATACTAATGGAAAAGTTTTCCTTTCCTTTACAGTTGTTTGTCTCTATGTGGTCACGGCAGTACTTGGTCCATACATAGGTCTTGTATTTAGTTCCTGCCTTTTATTCCATGTCCTGCATTAACAATACTGAATATAACATTATATAGGAATTGTAAAATCATGTATTTAAATGCTTAAATTTTGTCATAAACAAAAGATTATTTCATCATTATAAGTCTTCCATTGAAGATAGTAGGATTCTCATCCATATTTCTTTCATAAATGTTTCTGAATAAGTAGAATTTAGACTTCATCATTTTATGTGATTTCAAAGCCATTTAAATTTGTAATTGAAATAAAGCCCCCCCTATGAGTTTGCATTTGATTGTCTTCACTTCTTAAGACCCTTAAAAACCTGTTATTGAAAATGAGAGAAATGGGGCTCTATATTGCATGGTAATAATCAGTTTCCTTTTCAAACCAATGTGTATGCAATGCATTGGCTAAAAGTTTCTTTGCTGCCACAGAAGCTAATTAGAAAATGCTTTTGAAGGAATCCATTTATTCTTTCTCTACCATTTGCCTAAGGACAGAAGAAATTTCTGCATAGATCAAAGGAATGATTGTAGCTCTTTCACATATCTGTGAGTTATGACAGTCTTTATAGGCAGTTAGTATAAACACATTCAATTTTTAGAAAGTTGATGTCAGTGAATGCTTCACAAGCTAGGCCTCTAGTGATTTTCAAGTTAACATGCATTCTATATTGTAAATTATGATGGTCATCATGGAATTCTGAAATGTGGATCACTTAATACTTATTATACTGTGATTTAAAGTCATATTTTATTTTCTTTTATATTTTAAATAGCTCTTTATAAAAACATGGATATTTATGTCATGTACTATATCAGAAATGTTATTGTCATTATCTTCTAATATTTAAAATTATTGAAATGGTGATTTCAAAATTAAGGTGTTGTTATCTATAATTTAGAAACATAATTGAGTATTAGATTAATATCAATGTATATTTACTAATAAAAACAGTCACATATTTTTAACTTTAGATCTGAACTTTAGATGCTATACTTCAAAAGATATTATTATTTAAAAGTGCTTGCTTTTCCTTTTATTCTGTAATTATTCAAATTAAAAAAGAAAGGGGTTGCTATAATTGAAATAAATTGAACTGTCAGTTTCAAGTATCCAAAATCCTGGGTAGTAGATGATGTAAATACCACCAGTATTTACCTGATTAATTACAAAAAGAGGGAACTCTATTTGTTAAAGATTCCTACAAATGTGCATGCTTGTTTGTGTGTTTAGCAGTGTATTTTCTTTCTTCTCTAGCATGCCATATATAGCTGAGGGAGAAAGAGACTTTATGTAGTATTCGGTATTGCTAATTTTACATCTCATTTATGTTATATGCTATAAGAAAGAAGAGTAAACATCATTTAACATCATTCAAGGACTTTACTTTCTCTCTGGCAAAGGGTTAGTGAGTTTGTGGTTATAAGCAGAGAATTTATATCATGGTGGACAGTATTATGCACTTGTGTTGGGATATTAAATATAGTATAAAGAGGGGGCTGAGAATGCTGTGCTGACCTTGCATTATAACACCCTGGTTTTGATCCCAGTATGAAAAAAGTATGGTGTAAAGAGTGACATATAGCCCGAGGCTTACCAGGGAAGGAATGGTGATGACGAATTGCAGGTGTCAACCTGGCTGGACCATAAAATGCCCAGGCATTTGGTAAAACATCATTCTGAGTGTGTGTATGAGGATGCTTCTGAATGACATTAACATTTGAATTGGTAGATCAAGTAAAGAAAATTGTCCTTCCTAATGTGCGTGTCTGGGAGTTAGGGGGTGCTCATCCAATCACAAAGGACAAAAGGCTGAGGGGTAGGGAAATTCTGCCTGACATTGGAGCTGGCTTGCTGGTTTTTCCTTGAGTTCAAACTTGAACTGAAACATCACTTTCTCAGGTTTCAAGTCAGCAAACCTTCAGATTGGAACTCACTCCCTGGACTATCCCACTTCTCAGACTTTAGTACTACTTTGGAACTACAAGTCAGTTCTTCGCACATCTTGGAACTTCTCAGCTTCCCTATTAATAAGTCAAACACACACACACACACACACACACACACACACACACACACACACACACCCTTTATTGGCTCAGTTTCCCTGGGGAACTCCAGTACAGCAGTATATTGGAATATTTATTTTCCTTTTTATTTCCTTGGAATATTTATTTCTTTTAAAAATGTGTATGCAAATGCACATTTTAAAAATGGGAATGAAAGGCCAACATGCAATAAATATTTTCAAGTTAAAGGCTCCAAATTACCTAAAAAAACAGCATTATGTTTACTGAGTAAAGCTACTTTTATAGCCCTATAGAAGTCGCAGGCTAATTAATGTTCAGTTGCACAGAATTTCTTTGTTTTGCACTAGACTTGACTTCTTCCTCAAGCAGTTAAAGTACACAGTGCTCATTTTACTCCACTATCTGCAAGAAAAGTTTTCCCTTAATACAGGATGGATCCAGATTGTCAATCTCCATGAAAACTCAAACAATGAATGTTGTTTACCACTGATTCCAGTGACTTCTTATCAGAACTTGAATTATATAAAGCTTACAGGAATCTCATCCTGAATTTGATTGACAGTTTGTTTAAATTGCATTATAGTAGGTTAAGAGTCCATGCATTTATTTCCAAACACAAATTTTCAATAATGTGTTAGGTAAAAAGGAAAAAAAAAAACTTAAATAAAAAAGTATTTTAACTAAGTTTAAAACTTTTTAAGGGAATGTTTTTCTAAAGAATAATAAAATTTAATTAAAATATATGTAAAAGACTTATTATTTTGGAGTCTTCTATTATATTTCCTTGCATTTTCCTGTAAAAAAGTTAAAATATTTATTCACAGTTATTTATGATTATTCTCCTGTACTTTTTCCCTTTAAGAATTAGGCCAGTGGGTAGAAAAATAAAGACTTCCTCCCCTTTGCAAAAAATGTAAACATAATGGGGTCAGATGGAAAGTTTGTCAGAGATGTCCCAGTTTCTTGACTAAATAAATTGGTTCTTTATACAATAGCATAATTTTCCTCAGAGGATTCATCAACAAAGAAAGACAGCTCTCCTTTTTGGGATTTTCTATTTAACATTTGTAAGGTCATATTTCCTGTCAACCAACCAGAGATTCCAACAGAAATTGTTTTGTCACTCAAAAACATAAAATTTCTAAAAGTTTTTGTCAATACATTGCCAGAGGGCTGTCATAGCAAATGAAAGCCATTTCTGCTCAAGTTCAAATATACTTCATCATTCAATGACAAATATGTTTTATATCCAAATGGGAATACACTCTTTAAAAGTTTACTTCATATGTTTATTTTGATGAAAGTGTCTGCATCATTTTGTGCTACCTTTAATTTTATGTTTTTGAAATAGTTCATGAATTTGTATATCCAAACAAAATAATATTTCAATTGAAAAACAAATAATACTGTATTTATTATTTAGCTAACATTAAGTATTAATAAAATTAACAAATAACTGTGATTACAAATATTGACTTGTTAGAGAACTAATAATGAATATCTTATCCACATACACAAAGTTATTTGATCTAATTTATATCTAAATTTGGAAACCCAAATTCTCATATTTGTTGATAGTAGAGAATATTATTTTTTCTGACTGGAGTCTACATGTCTGAAGGATTCCCTATCAGGGAAAGAGTTCATGCTCAGTAAATTTTATCTTAAATAAAATTTGGCCTAGAGTTTTATCATCATTTGGAGAACAGAATTTTTTCTTGACTCAAGTCCCATTTTAAACAATAAAAAATCAGAAGAGAAATTAATAAATGTGTACTATAATTAGAATGTCATAGCACAAATTGAAGATTGTTACTTCACATAATTAACCATGTTTGGTTTTACAGAAAGTGATCTCTTTGAGAACTAATACTGAAGTAACAGAGGAAGTAATACTGGTGAAAAATTAGAATGTATAAATAAATATGTCCCTAGAGCTTACCATGAATTTTCCAAAAAAAGTAATTGGCCCAATGACTTTTGAGAATTGAGAAAAAGAGTATTCAGATGTGATAGATGCAAGGAAGTGCAAAGGGCTAAGAAGCAATTGAACAAGCACCTCAACAGTCTATTTTGAACTGTGTTCTGGATTGAAGATTTAGGACTTACAGATATGCATCATATGCTCATATGAACAGCAGTCTCAGAGGGTATTTCTCTGTCATTTTAAAGATAAAGAAATTGAAGAACAGAAATGTT
This sequence comes from Sciurus vulgaris, assembly GCF_902686455.1. Taxonomy (NCBI): domain Eukaryota; kingdom Metazoa; phylum Chordata; class Mammalia; order Rodentia; family Sciuridae; genus Sciurus; species Sciurus vulgaris. The sequence goes on from NC_136464.1 coordinate 164,060,856, forward strand.
CATATATTTATTTAGGATTGCAGAATTATTAATACTCAGGGTAGAATTAGAATTGATTGTTTCCAGTCCTATTCTAAAATACTGAGGCTCTGCAAAACCTTGCATTTCCTCAGTGATACCGCCTATGTTCTTGGTGATTAAAGGGTATTGAAATAAAATGATCAAGTCTGTTGGGTTTCAGGTCACTGTTTAAATTATTTCCCCCCAAATAATATGTTTCACATTTCCCTACACCAAGAAGGGAAGGATCCTCCAGGACATTGATGTTGAACCTGACCTTGAGACTGGCATTGCAGGACACTTGCTGATTGTATTTCAGTTATTTTATCCTGTAATACACAAAACCAAAAGATTTTTTTTATTTGAAGTGCATGAAAAGGAGTCAACAAAATGAAGGTTTATTTTGAAACAAAGTGGTAGTTACATAAACATTAAATGATTTCTGCACACTGTACCTTTGATTGTACACAATGATTTTGTCAGTATGTTTCCTCAGCTAAGACTAAGTAGTTGATAAAAGCAAAAAGATTATCACCAATCTTTCTCTAATCTTGAGTTTTAAAAAATGTTAACTCAGAAATGATAACAGCAAGGCAATCACACTGCTTTTACATGTAAAAAAGAGATCACATTTACTCTCCCTCTTGATGAGAAATTTATGACTTCTGGTATATTTGGCTAGCAGAGAGGAATTGAACAGCATGGGCCTGGGAGACAGAATTAGATAAACCAGTATACTTATTATGCCAAGCAAATGGAACAATTTTCCTATTGGGAGCAGTGCAGAGCATTGTCATTCTGGGCAAGAGCAACATCTATCATTTGACAGAGAAATAGAACACTATGTTCAGTGTGTTCCAACCTTGGCTCTTAATTCCCAAGATAAATCTTAACTGAGCACAAGTCAGTGATAGGATACAACAGAGAGTGTTAAAAAGACTTGACAATGCAGTAATCAGTTAATTAATCTGGACACTCAGACTAGTCCATATGAGATAAGTTACAAAAAAATTCACTGAATTTGCCAGTATTTCTTACATTTATAATGTTTCTTTCTGAATATAATACACATCCCTGGGAATCTGCATATAGAAAAAGAAGAAATTTATATATTCCATAAATGTCATTTTAACTGTCTTAATACTTTGGATCATATTGTTAGAAGTAGTCAAATGATCCAATGTGCTTGTGAAAAAATTAAAATGAAAAAATATTCATTTGACTCAATAATTTGTATGCAACTAAGCGATCAATTCCCCTAGGCTTTCATAAAACTTTGTTAACACAATTACAAAGACACTCTAGGATTGCTTTATAATTAATTGTTTGCATGTCTTTGTCCCCTGGTAGATACTTGAAGACACAAATTATATTTGTTGGCATTTGTATACTTAATGCCATCATTGGCCTATATCCAATATTCATTAAGTAATTGTTGAATTGCTTTAGTCGAATATGATTCTGTTACTGCTGGGATGGGACCATGGGAGACAGTGGAGAAAATACTCTTTTCTTTCCCCTTTGATTCCATGTCTGTTTGGAAGTTTTATCAGTCTTGGGATTTTTAGTTTAAAATGGCAGTAGATGTGATAATGTCTGTGACACCAAAGAAAAAAACAAATCAAAACTCACGTAACCTAGACTTTCAGATATACAGACTATGAAGTAGAAGACCAAGGAAGCAGTCTCACTAATCATACTATAAAGAAAACTAAATTGTGATATTCTCATTTTGGCCTTCCTTCTATTTAAAAAACTAAATTAATGTGAAAGAAGATATCTGTCCTTAGAACTACAGATCCAGTGTTGTCCTTTCAGGTAAATGGTTGACTAAATCATAAACTGTGTGAGGGAAGCACTAAATATATTTCTGTACTATATTACAGATAAATTTCATTGAGCATAATGTACGATCTGAAAAAAACAAAGGTTCATGTGCTTCTCGTTAAATCCATAAGCGTCACTACCATTCTCTGTTGTTGAGGCCTATGTGGGATATCTGGGAAAAGTACACTCTACACCCACTGGACAAAACCACAAATCATCAGATTTGGTGGACACATCGATTGAGTTGAAAATCTCTGTGTTCACAACAGAAACCAGAAAATCTGCACTATCACTTCCCTCCCCTCCAAAAAGAGTTTCTGAGTTGTTTCTCCATGTTATATTATCAAAGTATTTGAAACTTCATCCCAAATTTATGTTTATGGAGCTATATATGTGTATCTTAAACATCTGCTTTTATATAACTTTAATTACAAAAAGCTTAAAAGATAATGCAAAGTACTCCTATATTTTTATTATTAAGATTCACCAACTGCTGACATTTTATTTCTTTTCTTCATATATACAATGTTTGATAAATTATGAACTACATATGTGGGTGTGGCCCCATAGGATTATACATCCCAGAGACACTATGGCCTTCTTAGTATGTGTACACGCTGATCGTCACACAACAATGCAATTCTTAGCACACATTCCAATCAAGCATTGCATGACTCTATGTTTCAATATTCTAAATCATTATCTTCAATATATATATAGTTCTGGCAAGAAGACTAAAGTTATGTAACATTCATGGAGTAAAATTATATTAAGTTCATACTCAAATAAATGATGGAAAAATGTATAAAAGGACAGGAAGAGAATTTTTTTACAGTAGAATACCAAGTAATAAATGTGAAATAAATAAAAGGGAACCACAATATTTCAATAATAGTGAAATTGATAATGAACTACAGGTTATATACTGCCACTATCAAAAAAATTATAATAGTATTATAGTCATTATAAGAGTAAAAATTATTAATGAATGCTGAAACCATGGGTAAAAAGTCTGAGGAAGCATTAGAATTCAGAGTGTTATAAAAAACTCCCTCACAAAATACATATTGAAGAAGGGAAATATAATACCATTACAGTGTATTAACTAGAGAATTCAAACTTAAGTAATTCTACTAAACATTAATAAAGTTAGGACAAAGTCACACCATATCTTTTATATATTATATCCTGAAAATGATTTTAAATTAATTTTGTGACATTTCTTTCAGAAATGAATATGAATATACAGAAGACATCAGGAAATCCATACTGAGGGAAATTCAGCAAAATAAATGGACTAGCCTCTCAAAAATATCAAAATATTGAAAGACTAGTTCTGAGGAAATGTTTCAGATTAAACTTACTTGATGACCAAATCTAACACCTGGTCCTGGATTGGATATTTTATCAGGGCATAAAGTAGTAATATGAGATATTCCTAGCACCATATAGAAGACAATCATCATAAAATATTATGATTATATTATAGTTATTGATTTTTATACATATAACATGAAAATAGAAAACATCCTTGATCTAAGACAATACACACCGAAGTATTCTTAAATAGAGAAACATGATATCTGCAAATTCCTCTCATGTGTCTTGGTGTATAGACAGATATAAGTCCACACATGGATGTGCTTGTGATACACATTGACCTAGTTAATAATCCAAGTCCCATTCAAAAAATAATCAGGTTCAGCACTATTTGAAGTTTCAACATTCCTTTCTCAGTAAATGATAGAAGAGAAAGATAGACCAAAGGAAGACCTGAAAACTATATATTAACATTTTGGATCATATTGACATATATAAAATTCTTGCCACTAATATACACATTTTTGTAGCTCACATGAAGCAAACCAAAATAAGCCATATTTTTTGCCACAAAAAACCCTATGTGAATAAATTGAATAAGTATTTTAATCATACAAAGGAAAAACTCTCACCAAATCTGAATTATAGTACAAATTAATATTAGGCATATAGCTGGAAAATCCTCAAATTATATGACATGTTTTGCTTAGCCTGTGTGTGTATAAAACAGGAATTTGAAAGGGCGCTTGAAAAATATTTTCAACTTAATGAAAGATTTATAGTGTCTGGATGTCAGCATATCAACAGTGGATTATCCAAATGATTTTAATGAAGCCATGTTGAGAGATGGACAAATACTGTAGTTATGAAGCAATAGCTGAACCCAAGGATATACTTCCAAGCTCACTCACATGGCTTTTATTTGGAAATCTTAGTTCTTTACCACATGTGACTCTTTTGTAGGGCTGATCATGCCATGCAATCTGGTGTCCCCCCAAGGAAATGATCTAAGAGAAGTCAGAGAGCAACCAGCACAGATATTGTAGTGTCTTTTTGAGACCTCATTTCTGAAGTGACATGCCATTACTTCTACTGTATTTTATTTATCACAGATCAGCTATGATACCTTGTGGGAGGAGGAATACATAGGTACTTGAATCCCAAAAGGGGAAGCTTTGGGGACAACCTCATATTCAATCTGCAAGAACACTATCAATGTGATCTAATCATTCTATGCAACACTAAATCCCACAAGAAAGGGAATGCTTGCTCTTTTCAAGTACACATGAAATATTCCAAGTAACTATTTAAATTTTTTAAAAATATTCAATATGTTCAGAGTATACTTTCTTTCAAGGAATTAGAGTAGAAATGAGTAACTGAAGAATATCTGGATAATCATTAATTAATTAGAAATTAACACCATTTCTCAATAATTCAGTGAAAGAATATTGTCAGCACAATGCAAAGTAAATTATATTTTGTACTGAACAAACACATAACATAGCATACCTAAGGTAATAAGAGGAAAGTTTACAGAACTCATTGTTTATATTAAGAAGAATTAAATTATCTTATCAATGATTTAAGATTCTTCATTAAAAAGCAGAAAAACAAGAGCAACTTCAAACTAAATTATTCAGTGCAATACAGGAAAGAGAGGTCATTTGAAAAGGACAATAGAAAGTGTGGATCTTAAGTAGAAGTTAAAATAACAGTCACAAAAATTATGCATGCATTTAGAAAAAGAAGCATGGGATAGAGATGAAATGCATAACATCAAACACATTCAGTGCATTTTTAAAAATTTCTGATTTTGATGGAAGGATCACGAATGTTTGTTTTATTACTATGGTTAATTTGCTACACATATAAAACTTAACGAGTCTTTTATATGCATGAAATATGTCTTTTTATTGAGAAAATAATTCCTGATTATCTTTTAGAGCCTGGATTTATTCAATTCACAAACATTAAGAGATGACTACAATTTTGAGAAGGAAGTTAAGGTCATAACTCTGGAAAGATGAGGAAAATTCAGCTAATGAACTTAGCTTTATCACAATCAGGTCAGAGGAAAACATGTCTACAAATGAGTTACATGGTCATTGTGTGTGCAAAGAAAAACTACACATAGAAATAAAAATGGTACTTTCAAACTAATAAAAGTGAAAAAAATTAACCATTTTATGACTTTTTCTGAAAATGCTTTCATTTGGCAAAATCAAGATATGGAATGAATGTGAACCACAAGCAAATGACCACAATGTGATTGTGTTCTCAACTACTTACTCTCTGTATTAATTTGGGTATATGTAATACCCCAAGCTGCGGGTCCCTAATACGTGAAAATGAAAAAAAAAAAAAAAAAAAAGAGAGAGAGAGAATTTTTCCCTGTTTGTTATTATGCATTACTTAGGAAATATATCAAAATGCATATGCACAGCTCATTGAAATGGTAGCACCTTTTAGTTTAAAGACTAATACTGATATTTATAACCCAAAATAAAAGATATATACCATCAAGACCATAGAGGTTGAGTTTTATAATGCAAGGTGATATTAAAATTCTTGGAAATATTCCATTGCTAGAAAAAATAATGGAGATTATTTGTGCTGAAAGTTGTGAGATCAGTACATTATTCAAATAATATGTATGTTAGACATGGATTTCCTAATTATACATGAAAGGAAAGGGAAAATGCAGAAATTTTGTGATCCTAGGTAGAAAATCAGTAAATGGGAATATATACTCAAATTGTTTAATATTACAACAATGAAGGAAAATGATACTAAAAATCTATATATGAGTTTGAGAAATTATATAATGCTAGAACACATTTGTTGGGAACAAGGAATAAGAAAGGATACAAAGAAGTGGTATAATAAGCTTCTTGAGAATTGTCTTAAAGGAATAAAGGAAGATCAATGAAAAACATAAACAAATCATTGACTTTTGAGGAGGGGCACTGTCAGTGTTGGGTCAAATTGTGTGGAAAGAGAAAACGGTTCTAAAGCAGAATTTACAACTGTTGAACAGAAGAAAGCACAACTGGAAGAAAGTTAAGCATATCAGCTCTGCATTTAGAGTAACTGATTTTACAAAAGTGTAAGACAATTTTAATAAAAAATGATTTAGACTTTGTGGTTATCAGTTAAAATAAAACATTTTTCTTCTGACCACTCTTATCCTGTCCTGGATATGTTAAAAGTATAAATATGCTAGTTGTGCTTTCTCAAACTATGAAGAACAGATTTTTAATTCTGTTAGTCCACCTAAAGGAGAAAAAAGCAGCTAGAGGCATCTGTACTGTGCCTTCAGATAGCCATTGAAAAGCCTCTATCACTTAATTTATTCTCATTGCTTCTGGCCCAGTTCTGTCATTGACTTGAAAGACTTTTCATATAAATGACACTAATGCTCTTTCACACTGAGTGCTGGCAGCTCACATAGGAATATCATCTAGAAAGTTTTTATCAACTTTTGATTTGTTTTATATGAGAATTGCCACTGACTTCTCTGTGAGTTATTCTTAAATTCTAAGAGCAATAAATGAAGTTAATTGCTAATAAAATAAATTTTAATAGAAAAACATATTTTTAATCATTCATAACTTTGATTACATGACATCTTTATTCATTAATAGAAAAAATAGAAAATAAATGAACATTAATTTAAGTTAACCAACATTTACATAGTGTTTTTGAGTGAATAAACCAGGAATACACACACACACACACACACACACACACACACACACACACACAAACATAATGACATATGCATTAGTTAACAGAAAGCAGTACAAAATATTAACTAACATCAAAAGGATTCCTATATCATAATAATAAGTACACATCCAGAAGCAAGAATGTTAAAAAAATAATAATTTTTTAAATCATTTTGGAAGTAATAGTATAAACACACTCTAGAATGGAAGTCAAGTGTGTTTTAAATCATATTTTCAATAGAAAGAAATGTTATTAAAAATATTTAAAATTTTGCTATTTATATTTAAAAATATGCTATTGATTCTGACTCTTATACATTCGATCTCTTGGGCAATCACTCATTATGTCACACCGTCCACCAATTATAAAGGCTTCCCACAAAGACTTAATGAGCGCCCAAGTGCAATATAAGCATTGAGTTGTTACTTCTCTTCTAGATGCATTGAAGAGCCTTTTTTCTTCCTCTGTAAAACTGAAAAGTTAAGGTTTATCTTCAGATCTTTGGAAGAACGTCCAACCAGCCTTAGTTACCTCCCAAATATGGATTTTGTCATAAGGCATTATCCTCAAGAAGTGATGGACACACAGAGTGTTTTACATTTCTGATGAGCCACCGTTGCACTAAACAGGGCTTGGTGAGTCACAGGTTTTGTAGTTGTTGCTACCACCACCTCCGGTGCTGCTCTCTTTAAACTTCCACACCCGGAGGGAAACATTGAAACTTTGCACCCTGAGGACCAGTTGCACACTATCATCTCCCTGTGTTCCACCATGCCATGTTCATGTGTGCCTTTGTGTCCACAGGAAGTCCAGCTGTCCTGGACATCCACAGTCATCTCCATTATGTAAAATCCACTCACATGCTGATCATTTTTATTCCATCCTCAACCAGAAGTATGAATTGACTGTTCCTTTTACTTGTCACCCTCTCAACAGGTGACAAAAATTTTCTGCTCATTTTTTCAATTTTTGTCCTGTTCACACTTAAAATCTTGTTATTAAAAAAAAAATCAAACTATCTACAAATGCACTTTGAAGTATTTCAGTGTTTTTACATTATTTCTCATTGTATCGGCTCATCAATAGAAGATTACTCTTTCAGGCCACTTTATCAAATTGCACCACTAGGTCTCATGAGAATCAAGCCATCATTGATTCCAACACTGCCACTAACTGAGGACCATTCTCCATCATTCCATTCACTGTCACTAACTCTGCCCTATTTTCTCTTTTATCCATACCCAGATATATCACATGAATTGTAGCAACAGTTATGCAGTTGCAGATTATCTGGACTATCTTGTCTCTTTCCTCACTCACCATTGAAACTGAACCTCGATATAAAAGAAACCTACAGTCTGCTTTCTCCAGGTTACAATGGACAGAAGGTATCATAGAACAATTAAATACATTATCATTTAAGTTAGTAATTCCCCACTTCAGTGTAGAACATGTATTTCCTAAAAACAATTTTACTCTTAAAGTTAGTGGAAGATCATTCCCAATGGATGTTTTCATATCTCTTCATGGTTTGGAGTTTCTCAACAAAAAGCACTGGTCAATAGACAAAATTTAAATTAGAAAGGAAAAATGCATTTAAGAGTCTTATTGAAATGATGATGACTATAGTCAATGGCAATGGACTATATACTGGAAAAGTGCTGAGAGTAGATTCCAAGTGTTCTCAATACACACACACACACGCACACTTTTGTAAATACTTATAGTAATACATATGTTAAATAGCCAGATTTAAACATTTTACAAAGTGTACATATATCAGAACATTTTATGAGTACTATAAATGTATACAATTTTAACTTATGGGGCTGGAGTTGTATGTAGTACAGTGGTAGAGCACTTGCCTAGCACATGTGAGGCACTGGGTTGAAACCTCAGCATCACATAAATAAATAAATATTGTAATATGGGTATTATGTCCATCTACAACTAAAAAATATTAAAAAAGAGAGAAAGAAAGAAAAACAAAAGTTGATTATATAGCAAATGTCCCCTGAAAACTACAGAGTATTTTGGGGGAATGATTTATAGACTGACATTTAAACTCAACTGTGCATATAAACTTGTTACTTACAATCAGTGTAGTGAATCTAGATAGAGATCTCCTTTCCCACACCTAGAAGTAGTAGATTAGTTTACATTTATTCCAGGGTAAAGATGTTAATATTAGAAACTTCTACTTCCTTTTCATGCTGTGAATTAATGGCACATACCATTGCATATAAGTAAAAAAGAAAGGAAACACACTTTACACCTAACCTGCTGAGATAAACTATTACCTGATATTCAACTTTTAGACTGTTTTTTGATACCAAATACAGACACTAAATAAAATATCTGTGATGCTCTAGGTGGAAAAGTATTTTAAGCATAAAGGGAATTAGAAAATCATAAGTAATCACTGGAAGGGCTAGGTGAGTGAAAGTTGAAACCTGGATATCAAGAGGATGCTGCAATTGCTGGGAGCACATATCTAATGTGTCAATTACTAACGGAAGTAAAGCAAATTATTCCCAGATACTCAAACAGAAATGGAAGCCACCTTTGTTGTGATTAGTTCCTATGCATCTTCTCATAACTATAGCTGGAAAATAATGAAACAATGTCTTCTCTTCAGTTTTATCATTTTTTCCCCTCAGTTTTTCTCATTCTGATCTGAAACCCTACAATCCATAGGCTATGGAAAATGTAGTTCCCAGTAAGGGAACTGTTTAAAATCAAAGAAGACAAACAATGAACTTGGATTTTAACCTGCTGTGCAGATACCAGTATTTTCAATAGCCCCCATCTTTACATCTTGTGTCTTGAAAAATTTCAGTCAGTTTTGTGAAAATAACAGTCTATATTATTGTATTTTATTCTGAACATTTTATGGAAAGGAAATTATTCCTGAATAAAAATAGGGAAAGGCGAAAACTTATTGACTTATATGACTCTGCCCTTATCACTTTGTTCAATGATCCTATTGATGTTCCTCTGAGTATTGTTTTAGTCCCAGTATAGAAATTCAGTTGAAATTATGCTTGTACCCTAATTTCACTTTTTCCAAATACTTTATCTGTCCTCACTGTTTCTATGGTATCTGAAGTATATTTTATTTTTTGCAGTCATTGATAATCAGCATTAACTCCCTGGTAACTTATAGCCTTGGGCATCATAGCAAATATTACCTTTAAACTTCTTGTATGATAGCAAAACTCAGAGAATTCTAGTGCACATTGCTGCTTATTTGGAACACTCCAAGTAGGATAGGAGATATGAATGTAAGGGTAATTTATTTCTCTCTCTTTACTGGCATGGGAGATTTCAGTGTTTTTCTTCTATAGGATATAATTCAAAAATCTATACTTCAGCAATTCTTAAAATTATCTAAATTTGGAAGTAAAGCATACTTATCTTTCAGGATAATCATTTCAATTTTATTAATTTAAATTACTTTTCATCATTTCTAAAACTGTTGAGTAGCTGAGTGTTGTACAAAATTTATTTCATTTGAAAGATATTAAATACCTTTACACCTATAAAGTTGCATTTTGTTCATTTTTCTTATCTCATTATTCCAAATTCTTTATGTTTCCATTGCTGTAATTTTGAATACTAACATTATATCCTATTAATATAACTCCTTTCTCTTTTGTCAATTTCATCTCTCTACATTTTAGGCAGCTGCTATAGCTTGATGTGAAAGTCCCCCAAAGATCCACAAGTTGAAGACCTGGTCCCTAGCCTCGGGCACTATTCAGGAGTAGTCGAAATTGAGAACTTTGAGCCTTAGGGAAGGAAGTTAGGTCATTGGAGGCATAACCTTGAAGAGGTTTATGGAACTCTGATCTCTCTTTCTTTCTCTCTCTTTTACTTCCTGGTGGCCATGAGGTGAATAGCTTCCTCTGCCATGCACTCACAACATGATGTACTTTGCCACCACAAATCCAAGGCAATGGAGTCAATTGACGGTGGACTGAAACTTCTAACCTGAAATCAAAATAAACCTTTCTTCTTTTTAAGTTAATTATTTCAGGAATTTTATAGTAATGGAAAAGTGAGTAACCCAATGGTTACTTATTATGTGTCTTATAACTTTTTCTGGAAAGTTATATGCAAAAGAATAATTCCACCTGGACTTGAACCCTGTAATGGAGAATAAGAATTCTCCCTTCAGACCATGCTAATCACAACCATATCATTTTACATACTTTTGTATGTTTCTTTGCCAGATTTATCACTTTTCTCCCCAATGTCTTATGTTGATTCAGGCATTTATAAGTGGTTCTCCACTCAAAATGGATCTCGTTAGGATTTTTGGATTTTACAATGGTGTGAAAGCTATATATATATATATATATATATATATATATATATATATTTATATATATATATACACACACACACACATATATATTATATATATAATGTATATATATACATGGTAGAAACTGCACTTCAATCAACAATAATGCATAATTTTTATCAAAGTAATTAGAGAAAAGGATTTGTGTGCCTACCACAGGAACTGATAAATCTTTTAGGTGATGAATATGCTATTTACATGAATTGATCACTACCATATATGCATATATAATAACCTCATAAAATAAGTAAAACTTTTCATGCCAATCAAAACAGATTAAATTTAAAAAGAAGTCATGGTTTAAATTTTGAATTTTGGTCTTTCCTAGACTAGCAATATTTAGTATAGTACTCTCTCCCCATACTGGGCGGTAAGTTTTGGAAGCTGAACTTCCAAACAAAATAAATAGATTTGTTTGATTTCTAGTGAGAACCTCATTTGTACATGACATTTCTGTGAGACAAAAAGTCACAGAGTAGGAATGGGCCAGTCCCATACTTTTGAAACAACTCTGGCAAGAACTAACCAGGCTATAAATGAAAATTATAATTATTGCATTAATTCCTTTCAAGATACATGCTCCCAATGGCCTACTTTCCTTGCACTAAGACATACCTTTTAAATATCCTCCAACACTGCCAGTACTGAGGATCAAGCTTCTGACACATAAATCCTTGGGGTCACACAAACTGTTCAAACCATACCAGTTGGTTAGGTATATGAAGTGCATTTTTCACCTCAAGCACTTTCAATTTACAATGACTTCTCTGGATGTAATACCATTATAAGTTTAGAAATACCTAATAACTTAATGTGTAATTTTTCTAAGGACCAAATTTACATTTCTTTTTTGCAACATCCTGATTGGTATTATATAAATGGGAGGCTTCAAGTCATCTTCCATGTGCATATTATTATCTCTGAGATCATTGTTTATATAATTTGATGTTAGTTTTATTTGTTGAGTGAATTTTGGAACACTGATTTCATTTTATTTATTGATTTATTTTTGGTGCAGGAGATTGGACTCAGGGCTCTCTACCACTGAGCTACATCCGAATTCCTTTTCGTTTTTAGTTTTGAAACATGATCTTGCTATGTTGCTGAGGCTAGCTCTGAACTTTCAGTCCTTCTTCCTGAGCCTCCAGAGTCAACGGGCTTACAGGCATGCCCCGCCACACCTGGCAGAAAAGTTGGGACAGGAACATGCACATAGACCATGCAATGGTTAAATTTACTATTATGAGTCTTCATTCCATTTTCAAAAGAAGTGCATTCCCATGTACCTATGATTTCCCATGATCAAGGAAAGTACGTTAAAGTCACTGCCTAGCAAATTGCAGTTTTCATCGGAATTTTGTACTTTATCTCAGATGTCACAGTGGAGTAACTTAGTGCAACGGTTTCCAAACAGCATTATGTAACCCTGCTTTTCTGCACTCCACAAATTGGTAACACCCATTGTTGTTTCTTTCCAACCCCAAACAGTTGTGCCATGAAGAAGAGATGTCTTCCCCTTCAGTCTGTGGTACTATGGTAACTGAAAGGTTAGAGAACAATGATAAAGGCCACAATGTCCAGTGACCCTTGTGCCATATGTTAGGATCATCATGTTTCCCACACTTATTTGACGTAAGTCTTAAGTACTCCCCATCTCCACCCCTCTGACCGCTCTGTATATTAAATTAGTTTAAGATTGCTAACGTATCATTCTCACAGCTTACTGATGAATATCATGTTCCATTAAGTCATTACTTGATGAGTTATTCCAATAGTGCTTTGAATTCTTCAAGATGATTTTCCATGTGGGAAGTTTTCTAAAAGATAGGTCTCTCTATTATCTACATTTGAGTGAGCAGCTACGTTTTACCTTAATGAACTTCAGGAATATTATTTCACTCTTATTCAATAGAGCAAGCTTATTTCCTAACATCCTACCAAGCTTTAGGAATATGTGGACCAGGAATAATAACACCATCTGATACATTGTTGGCATCAATTATTGATGACATTGTTATAATATAGGAATAAGTTCTGAGTCAATAAATAGTGTTCCTGCCATGATTCTCATTTGCATATACTCTACTTTGAAATATCTAGTTGAAGATTCCACCCAACTACTTTGACATACACATCCATAGTAATTTTGGAGAGTAATTATTTATAATACCATGACTTCTTTCCCTTCATGCTTTCAAAGTACTATCTTTACTTTCTTTAAATACATTCTATACACAGTCACATTTGATCTATTCTGAGGAGCACACCAATCTGTGACCTGGAACAATGAATGCAATCTACTTTCTTTATGTTCTATAAGCTCTGTTTATATTGCATTGTCTTGATTGCTGGCCATACAGAGTTCATGAACTCTACTGTTTATTATGCGACACTATGTTAAATTCATATATAGTATTTTCCCCTGGATATCTGAAAAAAATTACTAAGAATGCTAAATATAGCCTACAAACGACATATGAATAACTAGTCAACAGTCCACAAAATGAGTCATTGGGTGGTGCGTTGCGCTTACTTTTACTTAGTTTATTCAGATGGAGTCTTTGGAGAGTATAGGTTTATCTGAACAGTTTAATATTCTCCCAGAGACAATAAGTCAGCCTACTGCTCACAATTACCAGCTGTAATATCATATCTGAAAGAAATAGCTAACAGTATTATCCTTTTGCCCTGACGAGCTCAATGTAAATACGTTTCCAACCAACTTTGGAAGTGATAACTGCTTGTGGCATTCACAATCATGTTCTCCTCTTTCCACTTAGTGGCATTTTGATTATGGATTGACTTGGGGTAGTTTACCTCATAGTTCTTGTGCTTGGATAACTGAGTTTCTTAGGCATGGGGATTTATACTATTTTTTTTCTGAATCAGGAAAATATTATGCCTTCAGTTTTTCAGGTTTTTTTTTTTTTTTTCCTTCCCCTTTCTTTGAGAATTTCATTTACCCATATATCAGGGTCTGAAAGTTATTCTACAGCACATTGGTACTCTATTTTTCTTTCAGTCTTTTTTCCCTTTGTGCCTTATTTTGGATAGTTTCTTTTATTTCAAATTCATTAACCTTTTTGTTCCCTGAAACATACCTAGTACATATATTTGTATTGTCAGGTATTGTGATACTTATGACTAGAAGTTTAATTTATTTTTATATCTCTTCGGTTTCTATGTAGCACGAGCGTTCTTCCAGTTTACTGAACATATGGAATATAGTTAGAATAACAATTTTAATATCTTTGTCAGCTAGTCAGCTAGTTGTAACATCTGTGTCAGTTTTGATAAATCAACTTTGATTTCTCTCCTCATCATGGGTTACATTTCCTGCATTTTACATGTCTGCATGATTTTTTATTTGAATGCCAAGTACTATGGATTTTATCTTATTGGGTACTGGAAATTTTTGATACCACAAATATTTTTTGTCTTTATTCTACAATGCATTTAAGTCACATGAAAACAGCCTTTTCTCTTGAGGCTTTCTATTAATCTATGCTAGTTAGTAACAGGAGTAACAGAGTAGGATTTATTCTAAACTTTGTCTACCTTTTTGAGGGGAGGTAGAGTGTTCTGCCACTGAGAATATCCTCAACCCATTTTTCCCCAAAACTGGCATCAAACATGATTCTCCTGACTCAACTTTCCAAGTCACTCAGCTAACAGGCATGTGACAACATGCCCTGTATAAAGTCTGTTTATTCTTGCCAATGTCTCTAGAATTTTGTGGTCTAATTTGGCTGGTAAGAATAGGAGTGTTAGCCAGCTTTCTATCCCTAAGCAAATGCCTGAGGTAAATGAAAAGAAAAGATTTATTTTGGCTCACAGTTTTGGAGATTTGAGACCCTGATTAATTTGCCCCCTTGCTGTGGGCTTGTTGTGAGAGGCAACGCATCACTGTGGCTGCACATGGTGGAGCAAGACCACTCACCTCATGGTGAGCCAGGAGGCAAAGAGAGGAAAAGGAATAAATTTGTATCCGACAACTCCCTTTTAAGGCATATCTCTAATGATCTGCAGGCCTCCAACTAGGCCTGACTTCTTCAAGTTTCCACCACTTCCCAGTGGCACCCCAGGTGAGGCCCAAGCCTATAACACATGAGTCTCTGGAGTCCTTCCAGGTCAAGCTACAGCAAGTGGTTATTCACAGTCCTTTGCTTGTGCCAGATACTGTTCACCTTGAATATTTAAGTGGTTTGCTCATGTTCCTAGGTGGTTGCCTCATATATCTGTGCTGATAAGTAACCTGAATTCTTCAGGAGGACATGTATGGCTCTCCAGAGTTTTCTGTCTGTGCAGTAATCTTCTTTGCTACTCTCCTTGGGACTCAACCATCTTGTTCATTGTGGACGCTCATCTCCGTCTTCTCATTCCTAGGATCCAGCCGGTTTCTAGTTTCCTGTGCTATGCCCAGGTACTAGGCAAGTTCAGCTTTTCTTTTCTAATCTCCCAGAATCACTACCTTTTTTGACGAGATATCAATGCTATGAAAACTGAGGCATAGTATATTTTGTCAAGACCTTTGTTTCAGACAAGAAGGTATAATGTATTAAATCTTGGCATGAACTGGTGCTCTATATTATTCGAGTCTATTGCCTTAGGGATATGAAACGTAACATTTATGTTTCATTATTTTGCATCTTGATTAAAAGCCTTACATTCCTCACTAAATTTAAACACAAATAGGTATTTACATGTTCTAATCAATACTTTATTCATATCCAATGCTCAGAAACCATCTTAAGCTGAGCATTTTTCTGCTTCTATCTAAACCAAATTGTGCATAAACGCATAATGAATAAGCATTATACAAGTTAACATATTAAATAAATCAGAAAATGCTTTCAAAAGCATGCTTTAAAATGTGCAGGAGATTATCATTGATGTACTTTTAGGAATTAAGTAGAACTCTGCAAGAGTTGATAAATAATGAGTTCATTTTCATTTCAAAAGAAACAACTCTTAATAGAGTCCAAATTGTAAAAAGACAGCCTCATGCTGACAAAGATGTTTTGCACAGTTTATCACTTCTTATCATGAGAATCAAATGAGCACAGTTGGTATATGGCACTGGTATTCTTTAATTTCTCATTTTTTTAAATATGAATACTCTGAAGAAAAGGAAATGCCCATGTAACATTGTTCCATAAATAATATACTAAATTGAATATCTTTTTAATATGTAAATTCATGTTCTGAAACCTACTAAATTAATATTTTAATTGAACTATCTCCATAACCTATTCCCTGGCATAAAACTATTTAGGATATATACATACTAAGCATTGGCTATATGTAGGAGAAAAATACAATAATATAATAATAATAATAATAATAATAACTTACAACCTTTGAGAATTTTTGTAGATAAAGACATAAAAATAACTAAGACAAAAAACAATAACAATCATATTAGGTATTTGTGTAAAGAACAATGGGAAAGAGTGAATGAATTCATCCTGTAGTAATATGTGTTTACCTTCAACATCTTTAACCAGTGTCTCTTTTTAACAGATTGGATGAAGTTCAGGTAGCTTACCTTTCTATAACAGTATGATGCAAAATATTAACTTCAACATTTAAAAAAATTTATTGGTACAGTATACATATTAGTGGGATTCATTCTCACAGGTTAGTGGAATTCATTCTTACATGTTAGTGGAATTCATTCTTACATGTTAGTGGAATTCATTCTTACATGTTAGTGGGATTCATTCTTACATGTCAGTGGAATTCATTCTTACATGTTAGTGGGATTCATTCTTACATGTCAATGAAATTCATTCTTACATGTCAGTGGGATTCATTCTTACATGTTAGTGGGATTCATTCTTACATGCACAGAATAGAGCATTATAATTTGGCCCATTTCATTCCCCAGTACCTCCCTTTCCCCTGTTCCTTCTTTCCCAGAGTCTCCTTTCTCTTCTCTACCAACCTCCCTTCTCCTTTTGTGAGATGTTCACTTTTCTGCACATTTTTCTCTCATGTTTCGTACACAAGGGAAAATATACGACTCTTGATTTCTCATTTTGTCTTATTATGGTTAACATAATGCACTCAAGTTCCATTTTCCTGTAAATGACATAATTTCCCTCTTCTTCTTGGCTAAAGACAACTATATTTTATACATATACCACATTTCCTTTACCCATTCATCCATTGACAGATACCCAGGCTGGTTCCATAATTGGTTACTGTGATTGTGTTGCTATATACCTAGGTATATATGTATCACTGCAGTATGCCAATTTTAATTGATCAGGATAAATAGTAAATCCATTGAATCCATTTCCTAGTCTTTTGAGAAACCTCCGTACTGATTTCTATTTTGGTTATACTGATTTATAATTATGTCAACAGCATATAAGTGTTCCTTTTCCTGGGTTTTATTCTTGATGGCTTCCATTCTAACTGGAGTGAGATGGAATATCAGTGTAGTTTTGATTTGCATTTCACTGATTACTTAAACTATTGAATATTTTTTCTTGTATTTGTTGACTGTGTGTATTTCTTCTTTTTAGAAATGTCTGTTTAACTTCTTTGCTCATTTATTGATTCATTGTTTATGTTATTCTTTTGGTGGTAACTTTTGTGAGTTCTATATATATTCTGGATATTAATCCCCTGTTGGAAGAGTAGCTGGCAAAGATTTTCTCCCATTCTGTGGGTTTTCTTTTCAAACTGTAAATTTCCTTTGCTCTGCAGAAGTTTTTTAATTTGATGCCATCCTACACGTTATTATTAGTTTCCTGAACTTTAGGAGTCATACTGAGGAAGTCATTGCCTGCACCAATATTTTGGAGCATGGGCCCTGCATCTTCTTGTAGCAGTTGCAAATTTTCTGGCCTAATTTCTAGTTCTTTGATCCATTTTGAGTTGACTTTTCTGCAGGGTGAGAAATAGGGATTTAGTGTCATTCTTCTACATTTGGATATGCAGTATTTCCAGCACCATTTATTAAAAAGGCTGTTTTTATCTCCCATGTATTTTCAGTACTTTTGTCAAGGATCAGATGTCTGTATCTGTAGGTTTAACTTTGACATTTTTTCAGAAGTTTATCTTTCTGCGTATCAAAGAATAGTCAAAATGTATTACAGAAACTTGATAAATATATTTTAATAAAGTTTGGAAAAAAATTTTTATTATATAACCATTTTAGTGGGCTTTAAAAATGTGATTAGAATATTAAATGTTGTAAGGAGTGTTATTATTTACAGTGAATGCATTTGCAGCATTTCTTGTGAAATTATTTCCTATTGATGTAATTTTAGTTGGAGCTACTACATCATTCAAAAAGAACAACATGATTGATGTTATTTGGTTATTTAATACATGTATCATATCCATTAGTTAATCCAATGTGGTAAGCTTTTTCATATATGCACATACCCAAACACACATGCACACACACATGTATACATCACACAATGTTCTATGATAATAATGTTCACCTAAGTGATTTAAAACACCAAAGAGGAGCTAGTACATGAGCCAATGTATTTATACTTGAAAATGGGAAATTTGCTTGTGCTTAAGTAACTGCATATTTGACCAAAGAATGGAATATCTAAGGAAATAATTTAACTAATGACTACTAAGTGAGGGAGTAGGCTGGGTGCTGTGAGCACAATATATAATTTATAATCCAGCCAACATACAACTGGGAGAGAGAGAGAGACATTCCTGGATCATGCTGCTGCAGGGACTCCATGAGCTGTAATTTTCCCCCCACCTGCCTTGGCTTCTTTCCAAGTCGATCCACGTTCTGAAATATTCCCTCTGTAATTTCTTTTCTTTTTCTACTGTGCTGTGTATGCAAACCCAGGAACCATGGACTCTCTGTGAAAGCAATTCACTCATTACCATCCTTTTACTCTTTTCATGAGAGTAATCAAACTCTTCACCTGGAACAATCACACGTACCAGCTGGAGGTCTTGCTATACCACGAATGAAAAGAGTTCAAATAGTTTATTCCTTATATATCCTGCAGGATCAATTTTGTTTTCCCAATTTAAAAGAAAATGAGAAAGTGAAGAAAAAGAGAAAAGATGAAGACCAAACAAAATAAAACAAAGGCCAAGAACAAGACACAAAATGAATCAGCTTCTAGCACCTTCTCTATAAGCTTAAATTTAATTTAAGCATTTGCATTTATTATTTATGATTTTAAAATTATTATCTAAGTATTTACTTTCATAAAACGTGGCCCACTGCTTCTCTGCTTTTTATAAAATGAACCTACCTTTTACAAAACATTGCAATGATAGACTGTAGTTGCTAAAACTTTAGGTTTATTTTGAGAATTCACTTTTTAAGAATTGCCTGATAGAAATCTTCCAAAAACTAATCTTCAAAAAAGTAGAGTTCATACCATTAATAAAGAAACTGGAGCTCAATAAAGCTAAGTATGTAGGTAAATATGAAGACTAATACGAATTTAATTCAGTCCTGCTGAATCCAAAATCTGTAAATAGCTATACGTATTATTGCTAAATCTTACGTGCATTCAATTTATGTCCTTTGCAGTTCTTGTGCCTTTAAAACGAATAGAGGTCATTTGTATTTGTCAGAGAATAGTTGTTGGTGTTCAATATACATTAAGTACAATTGTAGATTTATGAAGTTAAAGAGAATCAAGCACACAACTCTACTTTCAAGGATCACACAGGTAGCAAAGAAAGAACCAGAAAATTGTAAATCTACCATATGTCAGATGGTTATTAGAGGTTGCTATGAGTTTGGTCCAGACAAAAGGTCAATGAATTGATGTGATTCTAAGATAGTAACATTTCAAGTGAAATTAAAGTAAAATTGTCAATACTTTGGTAAATCAGGAAATGAAAAGCACTTCACACAAGGCGGGGGGTGGGAAACATTTTAAAGTAAATTCAAGTTGGAGAAGTCTTAATATGTGAGGAATTGATGGTCTAATATATGTGGAGGAGAAAATTTGTACTACAACATAATGCATTTTCTTGAAAGGATTTATTTCAGGTTTAGCATGTAAAAATAGAAAGACATGAATCCACATAAGACCTATTAAAGAGAATGATTTAAATATTTCCTTAATGGCTATAACCATGATCTACCTCATCTGTGAAGCCAGGATGCTGGCCATGCCTTCTCTTTATGCATTTCTACAAGAATAACATGATTAGCTATGGTGAAAAGCACCTCAACATGCCTGAACTACAGTATCAGACAGTTCTACCTCAGAATTCAAAGCTTTTTGTTTTGAAAGAATATGCTAAGGATCACTTAGAAAATAGATTTGAAAAGTAGACAAATATAACATTCAGAATGATTTTTTAAAAATTTACTTTAGTGAAATAACTGCTGGTTGCATGGATATTTTTTTCTTTCATGCAGTGAGAAAAACAGCTCTGGTGCCTGTGAACTACAGCCCTAGAGAGACCAGGAAGTGGAGCTCTTCTTGACAGAGTGAAAGTGATTGTAGCTACTTCTCTTCTCTCCGTAGACATCTGTAGAATATGTGAGAACAGTATCAGGAGCGGTGTCAGAATTTCCAATTCAATACTGATGCAGGATGCTGTGTATTCATTCTTAAAGCCCTTGCTGCCTTCCTGCCCTTACCACCTACCCACACACATTTATTCTCATCTGTTCTTTGAATTGTCATATTCTTTTTAAAATCCATGGATTGGTCAAAGAAATATTGCTTATATCTATACAAGAGTGACTCAACTGTGATAAGCCTCCCGTTCTGTACCTCCCCCAAAAGGATAAATCCAGGTGATCTTGAATCACTTGATTAGTTCTCATGAAATCCCTCCTTTATAAAAGATGTGCATTTTTATTTTGAAAATATATTTTAAAAATATATAGTGTCAGCCTGATACACTATTCATGCTGCCATACAAAATATATTTATCATAATATTGTTTTTAAGTTCAATGCATTTTTATGATACATTGATGTAATCATAAAAATTATCTTGTATCTTTTCCATATACTTAGTGCATCAAGGGTTGACCTAAAAATCTTCACTCGCTCTTTTCAAGTGGGAAAAATATAGTAAACTGAAAAATTATTATTTTAGTCAGCTATTTGTCTGCTGTAACCAGAAGACTTCACAAAAACAATTTTAAAGGAGTAAAGTTTATTTTGGGGTTCATGGTTTCATAGGTCTCTGTCCACAAAGAGCTGGCTCCATTCCTTTGGGCTCAAGGCCAGGCAGAACATCATGGCAGAAGAGCGTGGTGGAGGAAAGTAGCTCACATGATGATCAGGAAGCAAGTGAGACTCCACTGGCCAGATACAAAATATACACTCCAAAGGCATGCCCCCATGACCCACCTCCTCCAGCCACATGCTACCCTCCTTCAGTTACCACTCAGTTAACCACATCAGAGGATTAATTCACTGATAGGGTTAAGGCTCTCATAACCCAATCATTTCTCTTCTAAAGCTTCTTCTATTGTTTCACACATGAGTGTTTTGGGGACACCTCACATCCAAACCACAACTTCTGCCCAGGCACCCAAAAGCTTATGACCATCTCACAATGCAAAATACATTTAGTCCATTTCCAAGGGTTCTCAGAGTCTCAGCAGTTCCAAGATTGCTCAAAGGCTCAAGTCCAAAGCCCCCTCTGAGACTCAGAGCAAATTCACATCACGAGCTCCTATAAAAATCAAAAGCAGTTCACAAGTATCCAATATATAAAGGTACAGGATAAACATTTTCATTCAGAAAAACAGGGGCATAGAAAGAAGGAATGGGACCAAAACACAACCAAAATCTAGGGGGCAAACAAGCTCTGTATTTGTGGGTCCCACAGCTGGAGCACATGGCAATGTGATGTTATCTCCAAAGGGCTTATTTAGGTTCACCCTCATGGCTTCGCTGATTGCAGACCATTGGCCTCTCTGTTGGTTTGTCTCTGCTCAATTCCTGCAGCTTTTCTCAGAGGGCATCCCGCCCTACTGGCAGTTCTTCACTGAAGCTTGGCTTCCTCCTCTCATCTCCAGCTTATTCATCTCAGAGCTCTGACCCTGGGCCACTTTGCCTGGTCTCCCTTTGAAACCTTGGTGGAAGCCTCCATGACCACCTAACTCCAGCATCCAGCACTCCTGCAGAACCAGCAGCACGAGGCTGATGCCAAGGTCTACCGCCATCTCAAGCAGTACCCAAGCCTCCAGTGATGGTGGCCGCAGCAGTCTGCGAGAGCCTGGGTGACGGAGCACGTTGAAAGGACTTCTTAGGCCACCCTGTGCAAGAAGGCTGCCCCCCTGGTCTCTTCTCAACAGAGTTTTTACTTTTACTCCCTTGAGCCTGAGGTGGATGTTGCCTTGCCAATTCTTGAGATGCTCTCAAGACATTTTTCTTACGTTCTAAGGAAAGTCCTTAGCATTTCTTTAGCGGCAGTGATGCCTTTAACAAAGGCAACTTCCTTAGCCCCAGTTTTACTCCTGTTTTTCAAGTTCAGGTTTTTCAAATCTTTTAGCTCTGCTTTCTGATCTTGAATATCACAATAAACTTGGCTACAGCTGCCTGTAATATTCATGCCACCACCTGAAAACTATGCTGCTGTTATGAGTGGCATGTTTTGTTTTGCTTTGGCTATGTGGATCTTTACTATTTTACCTTGCTTTGTTATATTTCACTATATGGACATTTACTATAGGGAATGTTATATGAAAATTGCATTGTTTTGTGTGACTGTGCAAAAACCCAGTGATGTAACCCTAAAAATGGTGTAACCAGTGAGAGACCCCCCCAAAATGGGGTGTAACCAATCAGAAGTAGCTTAGAGCGACCATGCCTGATACCCCCAGGTGCCATCCACCTTATCGAGCCTGGACAGACACAAGGAGAACTATAAGAAGACAGGCCAGCCAGCAAGGGACAGGACGATGGAGAGGTGAGACCAGGCTGGACCGATGTCAGAGGACACCAGAGGTCACCAGATGTCACCAGAGAGCTGAGACCCTGGGCAAGCCAAGCAGAGATGCTGCAAGCCTCTGCTTACCACCTGCAGTGAATTCTCCACATGCCCTAGGGGTCGGTTGGATCAGGGTCAGATTGAATCCCAGTGAAGCTGGCCTTAAGACAGGTCACGTCAAGTGGTGAGCGCTGGGATGTCCGGTATGAGACTAGAGTTAGGTTAGGACTAGAGTTAGATCAAGTAAAGTGTGTAACCGCTCGTGACAGCTGCCTAGAAATTTCTTCTGCCAGATTAAGTCCATCACTTTTAAAATCAGTCTCACAGAAAGTCTCAGGACATGGGCAAAATGCAGACAACTTCTCAGCCAAAACATAACACGAATGGCCTGTAGTCCAACCAACTCCTCCTCTTCTCAAATCTCATGAGCCCTGCCTTTACTGTGCACAGTCTTTTTGGCATTCTGGTCTTCTGAGCTTCCCAGAATTGACCATTAAGCTCTGCTTACAACATAGAAAGCAATTCCAGCTTACACTGCTACATAGCTCAAAATTTGTCTCCCAAATTCTAGAAAGTTTCAAAAGCTTCTGAACCACATGGTCATATTAATTACAGCAGTGATCCCACTCTTCGTAACAATTTCTGTATTAGCATTTTTGCTGTTGTGACCAAAAGATATAAGAAAAATTTTAAGGAGAAAAGTTTTATTTGGGGGCTCACAGTATTAGGGGTGCCATTCCAAAGACAGCTGGCTCCATTCCTAGGGCTCAAGGTAGACTGAACACCTTGGTGAAAGAGTGTGGCAGCAGGAGGTAGTTCACATAATCAGTAAATAGAGACACCACTTGCCAGATACAAAATATGTAAACCAAATGACCAACTCCACCAGTTACATCCTACCTGCCTGCAGTTACCACTCAGTCCATTCAATGGATTAATTCACTGATTGGGTTAAGATGCTCATAACCCAATAATTTCCCTTCTAAAGCTTCTTGCATTGTCTCACACATGAGCTTTTGAGGGACACCTTACATCCAAACCATAACAATGATCAATATTTTCTCTTTCTCCAAACATGGATTTCAGGAAAAAAATTTTATCAATGAATAAAAAATGCAAACATAATATACAAAACTGAGAATAAACACCCTTAAGTTACAAATAGCCACAAATACACCCTTTGTATACAATTGATTATTAAAATTAACAGGTAAACCTATAAGCATAATTTTTACAATTGTATTTACCTATTATTTTAATTCTGTGACTTCAATATCCCAGATATCATTATAAAATACTTCAAATTTGATACTTTTTTCTAGAAACAAAAATATGTGCTTGAAATTTACTTAAAAAATGTTGATTTATCTTAAATCAAAAAACATACACAACTTAAAAATGTTTTTATATTGTTCAATGAGGCAGTTTGGAGGTACTCATAGAAGGAACAACTGAGCTATTTAATACCATGAAAATATACTATTTAAGTAGTGAAGTTACAGGCATTCCAATATTATCTAGCCACAGAGTTGAAATCGCCTTATTAAAATTTACAAATCAAAAGGATTTGGTAGTTAGAGTAATGGTTCTCTAAACAAATCCATATCTTCATACTCAATTTCTGATTGTGTCACATTACATGGGAAAGGGATTTTGCAGGTGTGAATAAGTTAAGGATCTTGAGATGGGGGGGTTATGGTATGTATAATCCAGAGTGTGAGCTGTTATTTCAAGGGTCCTTAGAAGGAAAAAGGGAAGAAAGTGAGTCAGAGTCAGTGAAGGGGACATACCTAAGCACCATAATTGTTCTGTGTAATGTAGGATTGTTTGAAATTTCCAGGCTAGGCAGGCAAAGTGGTTTATACCTGCAATTCTAGCAACTTGAGGTTAAGGCAGGAGAATCTCAAGTTCAAGGTCAACCTGGGCATCTTAGAGCCCCTATCTCAAAATAAAAAAATTAAAAAAGACTGGGACTCTACTCACTGTTAAAGCTCCACTGGGTTCAATCTCCTTTACCATAATAAATAAATACATAAATAAGAGAGCAAACCCAGGCTGCCAGAAGATCTTGGTAACCAGTGGTTAGATCCAACCCAAATACTTCTATTTAGAGCCCATGTTCTTTATCATCGTGTTGTTTTGCCTTGAAAAACTTTTTATGGTTAACGTTCCTTCCTAGACATATCTTACTTCTCTTTCATCTCTGAGGCTTAGCACAACTGTATTTCATGTTCACGCCTGCATTAACAAATTACCTCCACTATCTGCCTCTGCTGTGAATTTCAAGTTCGTGCAATCCTGAAGGATTCTATTGGCCTTTATTCAGGCTTATCCCTTTCTGGCATAAGTGCTGGTTTGGGTGGTTTGTTGCTTTGTTTGGTTTTTGTCCATGCGATCCCCTCTTCCCTCTTCCTCTCTTCAGTCATCAACCAGTCACTCTTGTGTTCTTGAGAA
The DNA here is from genome assembly GCF_902686455.1 of Sciurus vulgaris. Classification (NCBI taxonomy): domain Eukaryota; kingdom Metazoa; phylum Chordata; class Mammalia; order Rodentia; family Sciuridae; genus Sciurus; species Sciurus vulgaris. Next base: position 164,086,476 of record NC_136464.1, read on the forward strand.
TTATTTCTTCAGGAAAGGCTTTATGACTGGGGGCAAACATTGTTAATCCTCTTCAAAATATTCTGCCAATCTCATGTTTTAAAATATCAATTTGAATTGCACAAATTTAGGCAAGTAATTATGTAAATCCCAACTCCAAAAGAAGTCAAACTACCTGAAAAGGGTAATCTCTTTGTCTTATCTAAGAATGCAAAGGGTAGCCAAGAAGAACCCCTCCTCTACCTCCTCTTTTTTCTCTCTCCCCCTGCATAGATATTTTTATGGACATATATTCATTACCTGGACACAAAATTAACTAATATGAATAAGTTAGAATGCTTGTATGATTTTAAAGGTATAAAGTGCATGTTTAATTAAATTGTCAAAAATGAGTATTGAAATCACCCATCCTTAAATTTGGTTAGTTAGTTAAATCATTTGATTATATGACATAGTGTCATACACACAAAGAAAATATTTTTTTACTATTCTATAACTAAAATGTGGAAAAGTTGTCAACTCCACAAGTTAGAAGTTTGATTCTGTACTATAGGTCTGAGTTATTTTTATTGGACAGAGATTTAATTCGAAACAATAAATTTTGAGCTAAACACATATCTAGTGAAAAAGAGACAAAAATTCAATCAGTAAAATATATACAAGACCAAGGGCAATAATAAAATCACTACCACCACTTTATTAACACATTGCTGTACTTGGAAGCATGTATTTCTTATACAATTGAAAAAAGTACTCAGTAAGATACTTGAATAAATATAAATGACAGTGTACTTGTGGATATAATTTATAAGTCAAAAATATGAGCACAACATAGATAATGGTGTAAATAAGTTGCTATTGTAGAATTAAAATTGCCTTGGGCATGTAAACTAAGAAAGAGTTTCCTCCCATCACAATAGGTTCACAAGGAAATAGTGATCTTGAGGATTTGCAAATTCACATTAGAAACAAATATAGTGGACAGAGGGACTTGCATGGGAATGGTGATACAGAGTTCTTTTAACTTGGACCCCATTAAGAAGAAATCTCTACTAACAAAAAGAGATACCTCAGGTTGCGTGACTTTCTTTTATTGCATTTACTTAGACTTAGCATCAAATTTGTCAGAAAGATGATTTCTCTATTAAATAGCTATTGTGAATCCATTAGAGATATCTGAATGCCTTGCAGTGCTAGTACTTTTTACACATATTTGATAATATTATTAAGTAAACTTTAATCTTCAAGGTCATCCGATACAAAAAGTAATGCAGATTACATTCTTGTTCTATACTCCCATATGCCAAACCCAAGGAGGATAAACCTAAGTTTAAACTTAGCTTCTTACATATGAAGTACTTTCAACTGTTCTGGCATATAAGGCATAACTAGGTGGCAGGGAAGCACCTGGTATCCATACGTTATCTGTTCTGTGTCATGATTATGCAGTTATCTGTATCCACTAACAGATCATGAACTTCACAAGAAGACTTTATGATTTATCCAAGACCACCTAGACAATTCTTTTTTCTCTAACAGAGCAAAATCAAGTGTTATGTAAATTATTCATAAGACTAAATGATTAGAAAATTTAAAAATGCAAGATGATCATTCATTTCTTTTCTTCCTCAACAGGTGCTTAAACATAGTATTTAATGAAATATTGCACTTTACAATATCAAGTATGATTTTTTTTGGTAGTATTGTGGATGGAACTCAGGAGTGCTTTACCACTGAACTACATCCCCAGTCCTTTATATTTTATTTTGAGACAGGGTGTTGCTAAGTCCTTTGGGCTGGTCTTGAAATTGTGATCCTCTGTCTTAGCTTCCTAAGTCTCTGAGAATGCAGAAGTGTGCCACCAAACCTGGCTCTACATAGTTATAGTTTTATGTAATTTTTGCTACTAGATTTCATAAATGTTGATGAAAGAAAGATCTACCTAATATATCTTGGATGTTATCATTGTATCAAGCAAGTAGATCTATACCTGCCTAAAATTAAGGATACTTACTGCAATTCTAAAATCTGATATTTACTTAGCATATCATCAGATAATACATTTTCAGCTTTCATCAATACACAACTGACAAGTAAAAAATTTATTATGTATGAAACCATTTAAATTTAATTGAGACAATTTGTTTTATTTGTCAGGTTATGATTATAATAACTTTCAAAATTATATTAATTTTCAAAATTGATATTGAGTTCATTTAAAAATATGATTGCGTTTTATATTTTTATAGCATACCATATAAATATTTAAGAAAAAAACAAATATTACCTAAGTATATTAAATATTATAAAATTCTTTTTTGAATGTGGTAGGGTCACACTCTGAAGAAATAGTTTTGTAACATACAAAGTTTATTGACTATCAGTAAGACTAAAAGAAATTCTTTTTTCACAAGTATAATTAAGTGTTGTTGACATCAGGCAAAATTAGTGGTAAAGTAAATTGGTGCAAACACTTTGTCAAAAATATGGTCATTTATATATTATACAGGGGGTTAACATATGGCTCAACAATTAAATTCTTACACAAAATAATTGAAAAATATATTCAATGAAAAGTTGTTCATGAATATTTTAAGCAGCATTAGTCATCATAGTAAAAATGTGGAAACAATGGAAATGCCCTCAGCTGTAAATCGTTGCATAAACTGTCTCATATACATACAATGAAATATTATTCACCAATAAAAATAAAGTGGACATGCTGCAACATGAATAGAACTAGAAAATATCCTCCCAGGAAAACATAACTGAAAAACAGCATATATTTTAGAATTCCATTTTCAAAAAATGTCCATAGTAGGCAAATCTATATAGATATAAATAGCACTTTCCTTGGCCTAGGACTGGAGAAAATGGGAGAAATAGAGTTGGTATTTCATTTTGGGGAAACAATATTCTAAATTTCATTGTACTGATGATTGCCAGTTCTAAGTATACTAAAACCTGTTATCTTATACAATTTAAATGGGCGAATTGTACAAAATGCAAATTACATTTCAATATTGGTGTTATTAAAGTATAGAAATAAAATATATTAATTTTTGGCATTATATAACATACACGCACACCTGTAAGTATATACAAACATGTCCACACAATTTCTCATTGCCCATAACTAATCTATTAATATTCCCATGTCGGCATCAAAAGTTTTCTCTCCTTTTTCTGTCTTTCATGTGAATGTTTTTTCCTGTTCCTAAATCAATCCATCCATTTTCTACAACCCATACCCACTAATTCCGTAACAATTATTTTGTTCATTTGACCCTACTCTCTTCAGAAACATCTCCTCTTACATCTCTACAATATTATAAAATCAGTTTAGGATTTATTGCTATTTTCATCATTATTGCTTATTAATGTATATTATTGACTACTGATTACACTGACATAATAGAAATACATGATAGCTCTCCTTTTACCTATTCTTCAAACCTAAAACCAGAGGGACAACATTTTTAGGTTAATGTATTAGTAGAAAATAGAAAAATAGATAATAGATATTGGTGATTGAGAGCCAAAGAGAATAACAAAATTTATGGCTTGGAATAACTAAGTCTTTGGATGGGATAAAACAATCAAAATGAGGTAAGTCAATTTGGAAATACCGAGGTTAAACTCACATCCTCTATAGCATATATTATTAACTCTTGATCCCTACCATTTCAAACTCAGTGTTGTTTTGATTTTCATTTTCCTGATTGCTAAAATTGTTGAATGTTTTTAATGTATTGTTGACCATTCATATTTCTTCCTTTGAGAAGTGTCTGTATAGTTCATTTGCCCATTTAATGATTTGCTTGCTTGTTTACTTACTGATTGATTGATTCATTTTTTTATGTTTGGTGCTATGTTGTTTGAGTTATTTTTACATTCTGGATATTAATCCCCCATTGGAAAAGTAGCTGGCAAAATTTTCTCCCATCGTGTAAGCTCTTTTTTCACGTTCACTTTTGTCTTTTACATGCAGAAGCTTTTCAATTTGGTGTCCTCTTACTTATTCTTTTTTTAAATTGAACTTTAGAAATTTTATTAAGAAAGTCATTGCCTGCTCCTATCTGTTGGAGTGATTCCCTATGTTTTCTCCTAGTCATTGTAAAATTTGTGATTTAACTTCTTGATCTTTGATCCACCTTGAATTGACTTTTGTGCACAGAGATACATAAAGATCTAGTTTCATTCTTTTACAAGTGGATATCCTGTTTTCCCAGTATCAGTTGTTAAAAAGGTTGTCTTTTCTCCAACAGTTTTTGGCACCTTCACTGAGGCTGAGATGACTGTCCCTGTGTGTTTCTCTTTATGTCTTCTATCCTATTACATTGGTCTTCATATCTACTTTGTATACCTATTTTTTACTATAGTTCCGTAGCATAATTTGAGGTCAGTGTTGCCATGACTCCAACCTTGTTCTTATTGCTCAGAATTGCTTTGGCTATTTTGGGTATTTTATTCTATCTTGAAAGGCACAGGCGGATGTTCAATATTCAAGTGGTAAAATGTGTTAAGGATTTGGTGAGATTTCGTCCTTCTTGGATGAGGGTCAGAAATAAACTTAGGACATGGAACATTGTTTTATTCTGATAATGTTCAAAGAATATAATAAAATGAAAGGCAGTGATATTCATGTATAAAATTTAAAAAAATACTATTTAGAACTTAATATTTGTTTGTACCTTCTGCAGTTTTTACAATTGTTTTTGGAAACATAATAGTCATTTTGATTTGTTTTATTTGTAAGATTAGAGCTACATATTTGTCTATTATGAAGACAATGTAAAGGGCTATAATTTTATGAGATGCCTTAAAGGACAAAATAATGATCTTTATGTAATAAATATAATTTCTTCTGCTTAAATCAGATATGTGTTAGAATAAATCAAGTTACATATTCTTTTCTTTCCATTTTCATTAATACATGAGTTACAAGTTTTGTATGTCCAAAATGATGAATTGTACTGATTTGTATCTAGACCTCATCATCTCAATTTGTGCATATCATAATTAGCATGCTTAAGTATTTCTAAATCAAAGGACATTGCAACAATAATCACCACTATGTGTATTCATCTTTCTTTGTTTCTGTCTCTGTTTATCTCATGCTAAGGAACATGTATAGCTCTTCTTTAGCACTTAATAGGGGAAATATTAATACACTTAATGACCTTACATATAGATTTTCTTTATTTCAGTGTACATAATTTTCAAGTAACTGCTGTAATTAAATTTTATTTTAACTACTTAACTATTTTGATGCTGGTTAAAAATTTAGATGCACTCTTCCTTATTATTTATTTTATTTGTCCAAGCTAATAATGTCCCTCTACCACTTAATATATCTTTCACAACACCTACACAGTAAAAGAGGCACACAAATACATGCATGTACAAGGCAAACTATACATTTTTCAATAATTACTGTATTTTCTTACCTCTAAATTTTAAGTGATCTCTTCATCCTCTGAGACAATCATGAATATATTTATTTTCCATTTTTTTTCTTACCCTGCATGATTCTTCTCAAAGACACTTCTGAGAACCTGTTCTTTATAGTTACAATACTGAATAATAACTTTAATTCACTAAACTTCTTGCTAGAGAGCTGACGTCAAGGCCATACTTAATTGTCATTGCATTTCCAAGTCATATGACAATGTCAGCTACATTGTAGTCATAACATTTACATTTCAAACAATTTAGATTCTTGAGGCAAATATTTTAAAGATTAAGATAATGAAATTTTGTATACGAACCTATATTTTACAAAGTTTAGTCATGTTCAATCCCTTTATTAAAAGTGATACAAGACAAAATGAATATAAAATTTTCCTATAGTAATTAAATATATTCCTCTTTCATATATAAGATAATATAAGAGGTAGTATGTACTTTAAAAGAAATACACAAGTGTGGGTTCACACAATTACAGAAGTCCATGTGCTTGCATTAGGGGAAATCACAATGATCAGATAAATTGGTGAAGCTGTTCTAGGAAGCCATTCTATCCACTTTCTATCATGCACATATTCTATTTTTAAATATTAAGACGTGTTAAATGTTTGCATAAATTACCAATAATTATTATCATTAATTTATATCGACTTTTCAAATGAAAAACTGGCTCAGATTATTCAGGTAATGTCCCAGGATATAAGAGGGAAATTGTGATTAACCTTAGTTAAGACTCATCTCTAATCCTTTAAAATTTTGTCTTCTCTAAACAGTCGCAGATGAATTAATTTGGAAAGAAAGTTTTTCTTCACATGCGAAGATTCAAAAACAAACTGATTTGGGTTATTAATGTGACCCTTTTTATATTAACAAAAGAAAGAGGGTTATTAAAATGTTGGAATTTACATAATGCTTCTTTTATTGAACATTTCTAATTTTTGCAAATTATTCAACCTAATCTATTGAAAATCATATGCTCCTGCTTCATGTTGATTATTTGGTCTTTATTTTAGATAAAATCATCCAACAAATTATTTTTTATTCCTAATTTAATATTCTCTGAATAAAGTAAACATTTAAAATTCTCTAAACAAGTTACTTTAAAAAAAGGAACTACTCTAATTTCTTAAGCAGCAAATAATTCAAGGTACCAACCTTGATCTACTTGGTTTATTATAGATCCAAAGTAGCTCCTCTGACTTATTCTGAAAAATTTCCAAGCATTTTATTTTCAAAAGCCCTCTATGTTGGTAATAATGATTAACTTTATTTTTTAGAAGTAGCAAGTATTATTTCGTTTTTTGAATATGGTGCAAAGTTTCTGAATTATCAATAGAAATAAAACATAAAGATTTCCCTAATACATGCAAATCTATATACAATTTTAAATTCTTTGTGTCTTCTTAAATGATGACTTAGAGTAATCAGATAAAGCATACCAGATGTTCTAGTTGAATTAATAATAATGGAATGAATGCCTAATTGACAGGCACATAACATTTTCATGTTGAAATCACAATGGAAGAAATACTCTAACCACTGTAAAAAATATGTTTCCAAATGCTGGCATTTGAATTTTGATTATTTAATTTTAATTTTCACAATATTTATATGTTTTGTGGACTTCAAGGTCAAGTATTTGATATTTCAGTCAGTGTTATTTCAATGATAGTTTTATAAAAGTGGCAGATAAATTTCATTTAGTTGCCTACAAATTAGATAAGGTTATATTAAATTTATAATGATAACTAAAATTAACTTTTATTTCTGTGTTTGAAATTACATTATATATTTATAATGATGCTTGGATAAAAAGAATAAAAAACACTCTTTTGTTTAAAAAACTTAATTCGAATAGTATATACTTCTGGTCTATAGATGTGTGTATGTATATGTCTGTGTCTATAAGCTTGCCATAGTCCTTGGAGATATAACAGTGTACAACAGAAAATGATTTGGTTTTCATAATGATCATATCCCAAGTAGATAAGTAAAGTTATTGGCAGATAGACAGATATCTGCACGATGCTGCAACTAAAAAGAATGTAACTAGAATTTGGACCAATTTAGGTACATTGAAATTATAATGGACATCTTTTCTAAGAGTATGACATAGGACAGAAATTTTGAACAATAGTCATGGGAAATTTATGACAAAAATGTAGATAGATAATTCTCATTCACACACACACACACAGAGAAAGAGAGAGAGAGAGAGAGAGAGAGAGAGAGAGAGAGAGAGAGAGAGAGAGAGAGACAGAGAGAAAATAGGATTCTACTAGCTTCAGCAAGAATGGCCAAAAAGCTAGAGAGAACACTCACTGTGGTCAAGGAAAAACTGAGTAGAATTCAAAATGTCACGTTCTTTGAAGTTAGATCCTGAGAGACCTTGAAGGTCTTGACCTGAACAATCCTATGTTCAATGAGAGGCTATTGGAAAATTTTCAGGAGGGCAACATTACGAGCTGGATTATACTTACTAATATTGCTTAGTGGGGAAAAAATGCAGGCACAAATTAATGAATATAAAATTATACAATAGTCTTAGGGTCATTTGGGGAAGTATGATAAACTTGGCCTTGATAAGTTTGCTTCATATCTGGAGACAGAATCAGAGGGAGTTGCTGATGATAGAATATACAAGAAAAACAAAACTTAAGGTGAGCTCTTATTTTATATTTTTTAACATGAGGGAATTTTGTTTCCATTTACCAATATTGATATTGCAAAAACTTAAGTTTTAGAAGGTGTGAGTGATATGTTATGTCTAAAGTGTTTATTAGGCCTCTATACAAAATCACCATGATGTCAAATTTTAATACTGCTAAGTCATCATTTAAACAGTAGTGTGAAATGCCAGTAAAGACAAACCTGCATCATTTTAGAAAGTTAGTATAACAATCAATGTTTGAAAATACAAACTTTATGGAAAGTACTCCAGCAAGAAGAAAAATTCAGAAAATGATAAATAGTATATAAGAAATAATTCTAAAAATAGACTTAACAATATTTATATTCTAAAAATGAGAAAATTACATGCACTATATACCAGGCACACATGAACATGTAGCTAAATGTATTTACACAAATACACAAAACTAAAATTTTTATCTAAAAGAAACCAACAGACATGAAATTTTTTTCTTCATGTAAATTATAGATGGAAATACAGTTTAAGATAAACTATCAGTAAAACTACATTAAAATAATAAAAATAGAAAATTTCCAACACACACCCACACATTAAACCTAGTAAGTGAAACAAGGAAAGAGAAATTTTAGGAAAGCAAGGTAAATGAAAAAAACATAAAAATGAGATGCATGTCAGAAAAATATTCAAAAATTATATCAGTGAATGATTGTATTAGTTGGTTTATCTCCTATAGGAGAAAGAACGCATTTCATATACAAAGTCATCACAGATATTTCATATATTCATTGAAAGCAAGAAATTTGATATGATGATGGATAAACATGTAGACCAAAGTATGACTGAACAATTAGAAAATAAATGTGTTATTAAAGATATAATAATTAATAAAACTTTATGTATTTTACATAAATTGTGGAAGTTGTATCCAACTTTTCACTTAACACATAATCAGTCATTAGGGAAAATCTGGAAAGTGCAGCAAAGATATTGCGATTATCCAGGAAAAAGATAATGAGCACATTTTGGGATAGAAGCAAAAGAGGAAATAGAGGATAATCCAAGGAAAAAACGACCTTACATCAAGATTGATTGAATGTTCATAGTTAAGTGGAAAAATGATCACTAATCATTTATATGCTTCTTGTTTGAACTAGGTGACATGATAATAAGTGGTTGAGGGATTCCAGAAGTACTACAGTGAAGTGAGTGAATTGTCTGTCAGGAATCACAGTAAGGCTCTTGGGTACATGTTATGAAGCCCACAAATATGTACTCTTAATACCTAATGTGATTTTATATCTTGAGCTCAGAAAAGGAATGGCAGCTAGTGATTCAGATTTGTGTTTTGCCTAGAAGTATCTGTTCTACCATAACTGTTAAAGAATTTTGGGGTTGGAGAATTTTCTTCCCTAAATGCTTAGATCCACACCCTCACATAAATGTGAGTGAAACGATCCAGATCAAATTAATCATCACTGCCAGAAATTTGGACACAATGTGGTAAAGTACACAGGTAGCCTTTGAGGAAGATGAATTGAAATTTCTGTTGATGAAATCGTAAAAGTTCCTGGGTGAAATTTCTTTAGTACCATATGCTATTTTCTTTTCTATTTGTTAGTCATTGTTGCTTTCTGCAGCTGGCAAATAGAAAACTTGATAAATTATTGAAACTGGTTTCAGAAAACAGGCTATAGGTATTATTCCCTCTGGAACAGAGGATGAGTTTGGAATTAAATATTGAGGTGCATTTCAGTGAATAGCAATGAGCATTTTATTCATATTTCAAAATGGCAAAAGCATGGCTTTTTGTAGGAAGTTGGGAAATAGATGATCAAACTTTAGGTGAGATTGTGTAGGGCCGTGAATTTATTGAAGATGGGCTAAGACACCAGAGAGTTGTTTCCATAGGATGACTTAAATTTTGTGTGTATTAGTACTTAATAAAACCATGACTTAAGGATGCTTATGTGTATTAAAAAAAGAAGAAAAAAATCCAGAAAAACAGTGAAAATGTACAAATTCAAACATCAAATGAGAAGACTCATTTCATATTAAGAAGCTACATGTGATTTTTCAGTCTGACAATAGGCAGTTAAATAGTCCTCACAGGGGAAATTTGCCCTTCTGCTTGGTGCACAGTAGTCTCTGAAGGGAGGTGCCATTAAGGACTTAGCTGCCCCTTACCCCTAAAGCTCACCCAACGTACCCCTGCAGGTCATGATATTAATATATTTGCATTTCTAAACCACATGCCTCTGTTTCTCAGTCTAACATTTCTTCATTTCTGAGGTGTTCTTCAGACAACTCTTTTTGAGGTCCCCAATGGGAGGAAGGAAAAGGAAATATTGAAGAAGTGTTTCAACACCCAGAATCAGTTTTCAGTATGTTTCAGTTCCTAGCCAATTCCCTTTCATTCCTCCAACTTCAGGATCCTTGAAACTACAGGAGCCATCTGTTTAGGGCTCCCTCAACAGTGGGATAATCTCTATGTCTGTGTACACCCTAATTCACCTGTCCCTTGACCTATGTACTCCTCAATAAGGAAAATAGAAGTGGCTTTCAGAGTTCTCTCTGTTTTAAACTCTTGCTTATAATATTGAAGTAAGTTATTAAAAGCTAAAGTCTTTCTTTTGGGGCTTGTTCGTTAAGTCATTAACTCTGAAGCTTGGCAGATTAGCTCTATCCCTCCAGCACAACTGAGCTGAAATCAAAGATGTTCACCACAAGGTGAAGAATGCAACCCGGTGTCTTTCTCCATCCTCACTGAAAATTTCTACTATTGATTGTTACTCTAAATATGAGATCATTTATTGGAAAACTGGAAGACTGATTTTGAAGTTTGTTCCGTTATGATGTCAGGTGAATTTACAGCCTTGTCAGGTTATTCTGTATGAAATCTGAGGCACTGATCAATAAGAGATAGGATGAGAAGCACTAGAAGGCTGCTCTCATGATAGATATGAAAGTCTTGGGGAAAAGTCCACACTTGCAAACTTTGACTATCAAAGGAATGTTCCCTTGCAGATGAAAGCTAATGACACTAAAGTGACCTAGTAATAAGTTCATAAAATTTAAATAGAAACCAGGATGAAATCTCTATGATCAATGGTACTTTGAGGTATAAAGTAAGAATAATAAAGGAAAAGCTTGTACTTAGAGATGTGTACAAATTTAGCAAACTGTAAGAAATTTTTCATTTTTATGCATCTGCTCTGCAAAAGAAGATGCAATTATTGGTATGAGTTATTGAAAAATTTTTCAAGTACAGTACTAAATGGAAACCGTGTCTCTTAAGAGAGATGTTATTGTTTTGGACTTATATACTGACTCCCAATAAAAATTTAGAACATGCAAAAGTTTTCAGAATGTTTTTAAAAAATATTCAAAAATTTTAGTATAATTGATATTCATGTAGGATCCATTATAATTAAGTGGTCTGATTCTCTCACCTCCCCCTCATAATCTAGACAACAGTTTTGCTTTCTTTATAATGTTGAATAAAATAAAATTTAAAAAGTAATTCATCAAACCAAGAATACTATTGTGAAAGACAGTGATAAAAATAGGAAACTCAGCTGTAGTGAAGAATGGTAACTCTGGGATCCATGTTTCAATGGATAAATATAATATATAGAATCATATAAGAAACATTTAATCATAAATTGACAAGCAACTAAATATACCAATCATGTTTTTTCATCTTGCTACTTAGGCCTAATAATTTGATTTATATAAAATCTTAAAATAATGAGAATTACAGCAACTCTCATTTTATCAACGCAAGTGAAAATATGCCAGTTCGAACTATCACGTCAGAAATTCATGACTTTTCCCTGAATCAGCGTTTTATGCTCTATTACCTGTTGACAGGTAGAGAGCCTATCAGTAGCAGCATCCATAGGAGTGGCAGTGGCAGCAATAATAGCAACACCAGAAGTAATAAGAGTAGCCAAAGTGGCAGAAAAAGCAATAGTAGAAATTAAAAATATTATAGCATGCTTGCAGAAGAAGCTTTTCAAAGAAAATTACCATGATCATAACAAGCATCAAATATTTTAAGAAACCCAATCATTCCTGGCACATTATAATTTGTCATGTTGGAGAAATATGGCACAAAAATGATATTATACAAATTATATTGAATGTTTATCCCAATTATACTTGCTTTCCCAGTAATGGTCTCTTTATTTGAAAAAATTATATATACATATAATTATATAAAAATATATAAAGTTATATAAAATCATATAAAATATAATATATAAATATTAAATATATAAAAAATTATATATATTTATTTATAAGTGGAATTGGACTACTGATTTTCTAAATATGTTTTCTTAATTAAAAAATGAAATTCTTTAACTTATAAAACATGTACCATAGCTTTTCATTCAGTTTCTATAAGAAAATAGAGGTGTGACCAGGTAGTTTAGGACAGGTACATAGACAATTAACAACACAATTCAATTTATAGCCATTCACAAATTACAAAGGGTATATTCTGCTTTTTATTTCTGTATGTAAGCATGCTTGTGTGTGTGTGTGTGTGTGTGTGTGTGTGTGTTTGTGCGTACAAAATCATAATCATGTATAAGACAATAAATCATAGATTGTTCTTCTTCTGGCACTAATTTTAAATTGGAAAATACTTCTGGAATTAAATTTTTGCACATATTTTCTCCTTTATATATTTGAGCTGCATGGCCTCCAACACTTTCAGGAATGACACTTGTTCCCATGGATGCTATGGTGTTTAGGAGCCCTGACTCTGGGTTGCCTCTGGCTCTGCTCAATGAGAAGTGATGCAGGCTCAGCCTGACTGGCCCCCAGGCAAGACTGCTGCAACTGCACTGCAGTTTTCTTACTCTGTCTACTTCTACTGCCTTTTTCTTTCTTTTATTTATTTAGTTTTTATATGAAGAGACCACTGGATAAAATTCCTGGGTACAAATTGTCATTAGTCTTCTTTCCAGAAACTGACTCAAGACTACTCGTTCCAGAAGTGGTCTGAAGAAGTAATTTAAAAAACAGACATACAACTTGGATCACCTCCTAACTGGTTAGCTTCAGGGGTGCATGTAGAACGAACAAGACCCAGCATATTATAATTGTGAAATTTTTCTTACTAGAATGCTAGCTGAGGGGAATATATTGACAGGTAAAGTAATCTAAAAATCTGAGGGTTTACTTTTATTTTTTGGATGGGGAGCAGAGTAGTTGGTGAAAGGTTTGTAGAATTGCTGCAGGAGAAAATTCATATACTGGAGAAAAACAATGAAATGTGATTAATCAGCAATTGAACAACTGAAAGTAGATGAAAAAGTCAAAGAGCTATCTTAACTCTCATCTCTTGCAATCAGAGGGCAGAAGAACAGGTTCAGAATTTATAGAGTATAAGAGCTCCAATATGGATTGAATGCTCAGCCTTGAAAGTGCTGCTGTTCCACTTAAATACCTGATTAGGAATAGATGGGTTCCTGAGAAATGGGATACGTAATTTCTCTCTCCCCCCCCGCCCCCATCTTTGTCTCTTTCTCTCTAGCTGTTTCCTTCCATTAAAAGAGAGCTATTGGTACAAATGTGTGGCTATGTTATTTAAAATGAACAACTGCGCTTCAGTCACAACCAATATACTTCCATATTTGTTACTTCATCAGTTTTTGAGTAGATTGAAAGTTAAACTCTAGTACACATTGAAAATCCAGTCATTTCTATGTACTTATGTGCTTTCTAAATTAGATATTATTGCTTCTACCTGTGTACTCCTCAAATTGGATGCTACACCAAAGCTTTATGCTATTTTTTTGTTAGTTGAGCATCTCCCCAGCACAATGGATAGAATGCATGATACTTGTAGACCTCATAATGCTTAGTGAGTCACAGAATCATAAAAACACATTGTACTAATGACATCTCTTGTTACCTTCAGTTTGTTGCATTGTCTCATTAATTTCATGGCCCTTAATATAAGTCTGGAATAAGCTCAAGAACTTGCCATTCCCTCAAATTTAATCCATTTCTTTCTACTCATTTGAGGTGTGACTTTTATAAATACATGGATAAGCACAGTTTGATGTTTTCACTGGTGGCTTCTATCTGTATGTTCCAATACAAATCTGCTATTTTCAGTGAAAGAATTAAACCTTTCATACTTATTTTACTTACCAATATTCTTTTATTCTTGGGAAATATTTTTTTTTTCACCTTGTTTGTGTGTCTGGGTTTTATTGTTTTCTGTATTTTCTTATTTCGATTTGGAGTGGAAGCTCCAGAGTCAGAAGACCTGGATTCAAAGGAAAACTCTCACTACTTCCAGTATCTGTGGAGAAGGGACTCTTATGATCTCAGTGCTTCACTCTCTTCTACTATAAAATGAACATAATAAAATATATAGGTGGAAATTGCAGCTTTTGGTGGGGTAGTGGGGATCTAGCAACTTACATTATTTTGAGTGTTTAGTAATATAAAGTAACTACACTTTGCTTTCTGTCTTGCTGTGGGAAAACCATAATATAAACATTTATATTTGTTTTATAAATTATGAAAACATAATCAGAAAATAGTGCATTATTCCCTTTAAAAAGTCATCATTTCCATTTGGTATAAATAGCATCTATTATTTAGAGATAATAGATATTTAAATCTGTTCTCTAAGAATGTATGTTTAGTATAGTTTCCAATTTTCAATTCTGTGAATACACAATAGTTGTATTAAGGCCATTCTGCTTACAAATAATGGTGGTTATTATAGATAGATTTATTTTGGTTAGAGCAGGATTCAAATACCAGCTTCATGAATTTCAAGTTCAGATACTTCAGGCAAAAGTTTCATCAACTTTCTAAGCATTGGTTTCATCTGTTTTTTACTTTCATGTTAAGAAAGTAAAAAAGACATGTCTAATTGGGCTCCTTGTAGAATTAATAAATAAAAATACAAATTATCAATTGTAGGGCCTGACATATAGTAAATATCTTATAATTTTGATACTAATATTGTTTGCATATATAAAATTAGCAGGTTATTGATGTCTTCTGTGTGTTTTTTTTATATTGCTCCATTGTTGAAAACATAACTTGATGTATTACTTACTATGTGAATTTGTTGCATTATGTGATGTCATTTTCTTAGCTGTAAAACAGCATTGAGAACAAATAGAGGATGCTAAAAGGAGGTAATCTGTACCAGGGCAACAGAGAATCACCTTTTAGATTTTCCATTTGGTACAGATGTTAAGATTCTTTTCTAGAAATGTATTTCTAGTTTCATAATTTTGATGATTATAAATGAAAAAGCAATATACACAATTTATAATTTAACTGTCAGTGTGTTTGAAGGAATCTAATGGTCACATATGTCTATGTACATAATACTGTTTATTTTTAGAAACTGTACATTTTGAGTTAAAATATAAAACAAAGGTGGGACATAAATCATATTGCTAAAATCCTATTACAGTTTCATGTCATACACATTACTGAAAATAAATCATGCTAAATTAATTTTTTTCTTATAACTCTATTCTTCCTTTCTTTCCTTTTTAAAAATTTTCCTTGAGGATTGTCTGAGATGGTCACATTTTAGAAAAACTTTAAAAATATATATGTATATGTACATATATGTATATGGATATATACAACTCATCGACTTCAACATTTGACTATACTCTATAAAACACCTGACAGTAAATTACTCTATGATCTGTGTTAAAAGTGTCTTGGCACTAGCATTGTATGATGCTTCTAAATCTCTTGATTAGTATTGGCTGTTTCTGAGTTCCATGTCAACTTTCAGGGATGTTCACTTCATTTTAATCATGGTTTGACATTAATCCTTATGAGTGATAAAAATGTGTGCCATTGGAAAGTAAGTTGATTTGGGTGCATTCCAACTATTACGTAGTACCTAAAACACTTCAAATCACCATTGCCTTTGAGACTCCACATTATTGCCACCATATATTCTTTGCTATTTTCAGACATTTGTACTATTAATGAAATTAATGTTAACAAAAGTTTATATTAACTTCTTGGATGTACGAGTGATATATTTTGATGTAGAAAAGAAATATTGATTATATATGTGAATAAATTTCTAATTGATAATTTATGTTTTTGATGGATTTTAATTTGAAACATCCAAAATAAATAATAATAGCAATGGAACAAAAACTAAAGTTACTTACCTTTTTTGTATTCCTTTAAAAGATGCATGGAAATGAGGGGGTTAGGTATTAATCAGTGTTCTTTAGAAAGAAAGAACCAACAGGAGATAGATAGATAGATAGATAGATAGATAGATAGATAGATAGATAGATAAATAGATAGATAGGGACTAAGAGGGGATATATTATAGGAATTACTACACCTGTCTGCTGAGTGTGTTAAATCCCATGATAGGACATCTTTAAACCTAAGAACAAGAGAAGTAAATAGAGCGGATCAATCCCAATTAGAATGTCTTTGAATCTGGGAAGTTGATAATGTCATCAGGTTGAAGTCAAAACCTGGGAAGCTGATTTAATGAGTTCTGTCTAGAGTCCTTCTGTCAAGATCAGAAGATGTGGAAGAAAGAGCAGGTACTTGCCCTTTTCCCATTTTTTGTTTTACCTGGGCCCCCAATCAATTGGATCGTATCCATTAAGGGTAGTTCTTCCCCACTCAAGGTCACTGCTCACATGTGAATCTCTCTTAGAAACACTCTTAGAGACACGTCTCCAAACAATGCTTTCCCACTTAAGTATTCTATAATTCAGTCAAGTTGACACCTAAAATAGATGAATCATATCATATGAGATAGAAATTGTGTGTGACAAACTGCAAAACTATGGGTTAGAAATAGAGTTTTTTAATAAAATTGTTTTTCATCTAACAAGAAATTCATAGGGAGGAAGTCTGAAGCAATTTTAACATTTTTAAAATGATGTTGAAAATGTTCTTGAAGACCAAGATCCTTCTATCTTTCCTCTCCACCACCTTTGTGAGCTGGTAGCCTTATCTTTTCAAGATGGTTGCTGACCCTTAAGCATCAAGCTCAGGTTTTGAGCAAAAGATAAAAGATTATGGGTCAAGAACCATGTAGCAATGAGCCTACCTACATTTTAAGAGTTTTTATGGAAGCATCAAGAAACAAGTTCTACATGTCATTCGCACCAATTCTAGCATTAATGAAGTTGTAGAATATAGTAGTTTTTCTGGGTAATTTGCCAATGTGTATAAAATATGGATTTTATTTATAAGGCAGAGGTTAGTAATGGACATCAGATAAGCAAGAAACATCACTAATCTTCAAATGTGGAAGCTATTTTTACAAAGGAGGCATGAGATGTTCCTCCTGATCTACTGACCAGTAGTGGACAGAGGAAGTGCTGCAGCTGAGGGTAATGTTTGAGGGAGGAGAAAGGAAGTAACTGGAAACACAGGTGGAGTCTCTGAGGAGAAATGATATTCTGAGAAAAACGAAGTCATAATGGTGAACCTAAGAAAGCAAGAGAAAGGATAGGGAATAGAGGGGGGAGTCTAGTTCACACAGGCCTAGCAGCATCTCTGCATTTTAGTGTGAGTCAGTTATGAAGGAAAGCATGGGATCTGGGCTGATCTGATCTGGCTGTCTTTCTGATTGCTGTACAAAGACAGAGTGAAGAGAATTCTACTTTATATTTATTTTTGCCATCTTCTGTATGCTGTTTATCATTAGAATTGGCTTCTTCTATATGAGTGCACATTCTCAGGGATCTGGCTGCCCAACTTCTTCACATCTCCTCTTCCTGACTGTATGAATTAGGATGAGTTAAAACTATATCTCAGCGAAAGGTCTGAAGATTTGATGATGTAAGTTTAAATATTCACAAGCATATTCTTATTGGATTTCGAAAATTTTATTTCTGCCAATTAATAGGTAATAAATATTCTTTTTTTAAACACATGCAAACATATATCACATATGTAAGAATAAAATTTTTTATAATATTTGTCCCTAAATAATTCCCTCTATTTTTATTCTTGTATTTTAATAAACTGCTAATTTAATTTTAGATACAAACATTAAAATTGTGTATTGAGCATAATTCTCTTTTTAAAATAATCCAAATAATTCAATTCTAAATAGTAATATTAAATATCAAGGGTATTTTATAATGATTGTATTTAGGTGTCTTAGTTGAAAGTTTTCTTTTATTCTCCATCACCTATTATATAGTTTTGCTTTATGTACTTCCAGGATATCTTTTATCCTGCTCTAGTCTACATGAACAGCATGTTTTGTGTCTTTACCTACTTCTGAAAGATATCTTCATGTAGCCCCCTCTAGGGTTTCCCACATAGCCTGCCGTTACTTTGTCTTCCAAACAGATAGTTAGATTTTCATCCTCTTCTATTTCGAGTTGGCAGGACCATGTGATCAGTTTTGTTTAATGAGATGGGAGTGGAAATTTTATGTTGCTGCAATTTGAAAACTGGTATGATGTCACCCAGAGATCTCTACTTATTTCTGTGATACCAACAAATAAAGTTTATGGAGTCTCTTCTCCATTGATCTGGGACTATGTTTACAAAGAACATTGCCCCTTTTTCTTTAACCAGCCCTCCAGGACCATGTACTATGAGTGATAAATTATCCAACATAGATTTATAAGTTATTAAATATTTGAGTGGGTGTTCTCTCTTGAATAAGATGGAAATTACTACCTAGAATCAGGATGCACCCATAACAAAAAGCATAAAATATGAGCTGATTTTAGATGAAAAATTCAGGGAATTTGTTGAAAACAATACAACTTTTAGGAGGCAGGATGGTTTTCATTATAAAGAGGTAAAATATGTGGCTCCAGTTTAAGAGATCAGAAAATTGAATATTATCATTGCAAGTTGGTTCCTTTTGTCTGTGTTTGAAGTTATTAAAAGAAAGATGAGACCGTAAAATCATTGGTTAATTCTAAATTGGAAATAAAAAGATTGAGAAGGAATCCACAAGTTCCATAATTTATAGGGCATGACATTACTGGTAAGACCCTTTTAACTGGACTAACTGATTTGAAGCAAGTTTGCTAAGTGTTTTGTGGGTCTACAGAAGCTTGCTAGGCTTAAATTACTTTCCCTAAGGGGAGAAAAGAAAGGTGGGAAGGGAGGAAGGAGAGAGAGAGATCAATCCTTGGAGACGATTACCAAAAAAGAGAAACTCAGAACCATGGCTACAAACAGCAAATATCAACATCAACATCAACAACACAACGTGCAGGTGTGGCACTCAGGAGAAAATTTAAAAAAAAGAAAGAAAAATAAACAATAGAACTAAAATGGAAAAGAAAAACAATGCTTTATTTTTGAAGCAATTGTATTGCAAAATAATCACCAGTTAAGAACAAAATGTCTTTGTGCTTTTCAGACTTAAAATAACCCTTGGAGAAGAACAGCTACAACAGGCATATTTCCTAATGCTCACTTATAGAAAATACTAAGAAATTTAACAAAGAATTTTTCAGAGACTCTAGAGAAAAGAGATAGGAGATGAGGATGGCAATGGATTTGAGTATTCAATTTCATAGATTAAGAACCCAAGAATAATTGGGTTTATTCACCATTCCAAGGAAAAAAGAAATCAGTTTTTTATGGGATGAGATGGGAGAATTTTTTTTTTTTTTTTGTATACAAATGTGGTACAACTTGTTTCTCTGGTTGTACATGAAGTAGAGGCGTACCATTTGTGTAATCATACATTTTCATAAGGTAATGGTGCTTGATTCATTCTGTTATTTTTCCTTTCCCCACCCCTCCCACCCCTCTTTTCCCTCTGTACAGTCCCTCCTTCCTCCATTCTTGCTTCCCTCCCATCCCCCATTATGTATCATCATCCACTTATCAGCGAGATCCTTTGTCCTTTGGTTTTTTTGGGATTGGCTTATCTCACTTAGCATGATATTTAACAGACCAGGATCTATTCTGAGTCACTTTTGCAATTATTTTTCTCATTCTATCAAAGATTTTTTTGTTGTTTGTTTCCCTAATGGACTGAGATGGGTTATGAAACTAGTTAGGCCTCACTAGCCACAATTACTATCACATTTGAATTCTGTGCACCTTTTTACATTGTGTGTGTGTGTGTGTGTGTGTGTGTGTGTGTGTGTGGTGCTGGGGATCAAATGTTAGAAATACCAGGTGCCATAAGGAATCAAACACTGCTCAGAAGTAGCTACACGGGATCCAAGATGGCGAACTAGAGGAAGTCTGCATTCCTTGTCACTCTATGACTCAGGATTCAAGCAGAGGAAATACTGTCTTTTTGTGAAACAGCCATTACTGCCAACTGATCCCCTGCTGCTTACCCTCCATTCATCTACTGCAATCACCTGCCCTCTGCCAGCATATTGCTTGCCTTTTAAATGCAGATTGCTCTCTGATGGCTATCATCATCCGACATTTGCCTGTTTGCCAGCCTCTTGCCTGCCTACCTCTTGACTGCCCTTCACTCACCTTTCACCTACCCATCTCCTGCTGCCCAACGTCCACCTGTTGATTGGCCATTAGCCTGCAGACTGCTGGTGGATCACCTGCTGTCACTGTCACTTCCTGCTGTTGCCTGGAAGTCCATTGTCACAGTACCCACAGGTTTGGATACACACAGCTGCCGCCATCTTGGGACAACAACCAGGGCCTACAGGGTTGCTGCTGCCACCCCTGTCATCTTGAGAATGACCTCTTCAATGTGGGGACACCAGTCAGGTCTGGAGATATATTGGGGTAACTGCAGATCTGGTTGCACCTAAGGTCTATCTGCTAGATGTGCTAGTGTATGCCATCTGGCTTCCTCTTTGCAGGGTTGCTCCTTTGTGTGAGTGCATCCCTGGTGGTCTCTCGGCAAGTTGAAAGGACATTGAGATTTCAGAACTGCAGCAAATTAGAGCATGGGGAAGCTGAAACACAGGTTCATCAGATTGCAGCTGGGTTTGCATGGGCCAGTCTGGTACTCATAAGTCTGTTGAAAGCCTGAGACTAGGGGCAGTTCCCTGGGGGTGACAGGGTACAGGTTCTAGAAACTGAAGAAAACCGAGCTAGAGCTCAGTGACCCTGAAGTTTACTGCAACAAAACTGTAGATGCCTTAATAGGAGTCATTTTGTTTAAGGTTATACATTGCTTGCATAGGGTGCTGTTAATATTGGTCTCCCCCTTAAAGGTGAGGCACTGGAAGCCTTCAGGGACACTCTAAGACTACAGGGTAGAAAGTATTGTAAGGCCCCCAAAAAGGAAACCCCAACTCTGTCCCATGGATCGACGGCAACCCCAATCAACCGCAGGAGGCGTCACTTGATGCAAACCGCAAGAGGTGTTTATTCCAGCACGCTGGGACCCGACTCATGACTCACGCAGGAGTCCAGGAGTCGAGTCCCTAGCAGAAAATCTTGTAGGTTTATAAAGGCAGAAACCACACATCGGGAGGGGTCGCACATGAAAGGGGGAAAAGGGGGGAAAAAAAAGGAAAAATGGGGAACAAAGCTGCCAGGAAATTTCAAAGGGGGTCTGGGTTTGCTGACAACATGTTTCACAATGTTTTACAACAGGGCGTAGATTCTGGTCAATAGTTTCTGGTAATCCTACTGTTTGAGCACTATCTGGCTATCAGGCTCAATTTACTCTTTTACTCTCTGTTTGGGGCTGTTTCCTGGAACAGCTTTAAGGGCTTTGTTCCCATTACTGGGAGGGAGACCTTAGGGAGTTGAGATAAAACAGACAGCTTAAAAAAATGTCCATTCTTTCATTTCCCCATTTTCTTTTCTGGTAAGTTCTAATCATGGAACTTCTGTCTTTATATACTCTTCTCTGAAGCTATTTCCTTGGCAGAGGGACTGGTATTGTTGCCTGAGCATTAGTACCTGTACAGCACTTACTCTCTCCCTGATGAAGGTGACTCCGTGAAGGAGGTGTTCAGAGGGTTACATCACCCTTGGTTGTTACATTTGGCTGCCGTAAGATTTTGCTGTACAGTTGTCAAATCCCAGGAGGAGGTGGGGCGCCAATAAGTGTTGCCAGTAGTTTCACACCCCCATGCGGAGCAATAATAATGGTCTATACCTCCGCATGTCCTTGCCATATTCCGTGACCTCCCATCCCGGGGGCAGACATAGAAAGGGGTCTGTTTTAGATTGTCACGGGAGCGTGGGTAGTTACATCCTGGGTTGTACCCTTCAACTAGGCGGTATTCTGTTCCCCCGAAAGGCCTGGGTGATGTTGGCCAACGTCTATGGGCCTCCTCAGAAGTCAGGGTAGGGATATCCCAATTATCTAACCCAGCTACTAAGGCGCAGATGTCTGGGGTTAGGGACAGCCACCAAGCCCAAAGGGGTTTCTCCCTGGTGGTGCTCCATATTATATCTCCAGTCTGGGAGAGGACTTGCCATGTTAGTCGTTGGGGGGCACGAGAGTTGGGGCTACTTATCTACTTATCGGCAGGAGGTGCGTCAACAGGAGCAGGAACACGGTGGATGTGGAGCTTAAGGGGGTTGTCCAATTTTTCCACTTTCCACCTTGGGTCTGGTGGTGGTGCAGGTTTGACATGCAAAGCGTGAATCCAGGCGGCGATGCCATCGACTTTTCAGGCAGGCAAGGGCCCAGGGGGCACCAATTAGCAGCCCCTTGTTTGCAGTCCTTGATAAACAGTCCTTGATAAAGGCAGGTAAATTTGGTAATCAATGGCCTCCGGAGATCCTTGACATTCCATTCTTCCAGGGGCAGTCTCCAACTTGCAGAGGCAGATAACTTTATGGCTTCATTTCCTCAATTGACCCGATTCCCTATTTCTACACTAACTACCTGTCCTTAATTCTGGCTTCATTACCCCCTTTAGCTGTAGGAACCCCTAACTGCTTGTTAAGGAAATGGAAACGGGCGTCGGTCGTTCTGGCTGCTTCAAAGCTGAATGGGGGCAGCGAGGGGCAAGCAGTTTGGAGTTCCTTTTTTTTAAAAATCGGGTCAATCGAGGGGTCCCAGGAAGAAGCCTGGTTGGGGAAGAGCAGGTTGTAAAGTCATCTGGGGGTGGGTGCTTCTATGATAGAAGAACAAAAAGACATGAGTACTGAAATGAGATTAGTACAAAGTAAATGTTGCAGCATCTGAAACATGCCACTGAGTATCATGAAAATGACAGAAGTTAATCTCTCACCAGGAGGTGAAAGAACTGAGAAATTGTTCCCATAACTAGGCCTAGCAAAGGCTGGAGAGAACAAGGCCTTTACTGGGGGACTTTAACATTGTCCAGGTTATCAGGAATGTAAACACAACATTTAACTCTTAATGTCATAGATGTCCCCAGAAAATATAGTTAAGCTACTTAATGTCATCTGATTTTGTAAAATATCCCTTTATTGGTATAACCAGTGTTTAGTAGAGATCTCTATACTTCTGTTACTTAGGAATAGATAATCATACTAGCAAACATAGATTAAGTCTACCTGTGTAGCTTAGGAAGGTCTGCAGACCTTAAACTGACTAAAAACTTCTGACTCTGGCAGTTTCTTTTGATAGTTATCAGGCACATTTGCTGAAGAATCTTTCTCTCATTTGTAGCTTCCAGTCTATTCTAGTGGGCTAGTACAAGTGTACATCTTAAGTTACATTTAACTATTATTTCCTTCAAATGCCCAAGAATGGCTATATTTTGGTTTTAACTGTTTTGCTGGGTATCTAAGATCAAGCTGGTCAAATTGACCTGGTTCCTGTCTTGTTAAAGAGTCATCTGAGTTCCCACAGGGGTCACTCGTACAGAACTGAAGAGCGGCTCCTTAGCTCCACCAGTGACTTTGATTAGGCAGGGTCTCTTGATGAGGTGACTTCCTTTAGAAGCATCAAGGGATGTTTCCCTTTTTCCATGACCCTCCTCTGCAGCAGATGCACTGGGTGATTTTTCATCCTCTAGTCTCAACAATCTCCTTGATCAGGAGATTGTGTGACCCAGAGTTGCAATGCTCCTTAGAGAAGTTCTCTTATTCCCTGGGTTCAGGCTGACGTTGAGGGCAAGACCCAAATATGGACTTTTCTTGACCTCTGTATTTAACTCCAATCTCTAAGTTTGATCTTAATTATCCAGCAAGCCAGTCTCACCAGTCATAAAGTAAGAGTACTGGGCTTTAACTTCAATGTCCATAACTTTACAGTTATTTGCCCTTTTATCTAACTGGAGTCTACATTAGTACTGGAAGTTACCACTATCTATTCTATAGGTGATGGCTTATTATCACAAGTTACCTAGGTTGTGTGTTCTTGGAGCAGCTACTTCTGCAAAACATTAACAGGTAACAGTTTTACAAAATGAAATTAGCAAGAGTTTAAATATATTCAGCTTGTATAATAGCTATCTTGAATTTTGATTGAGAACTACATTCTATCCCCTATTTGAGATCACAGTACTTTTACAACAAGAACCAATCTTTTGACTATAACTTTAAATAAGCTGAAGTCTGACTTATTTTGGAGTCACTCTAACATGCAGTAAGGTGGGAGGCAGAGCCTTATCTCAGGTAAGGCAGGGCTCTTTACATATCTTAAGTGTTCTAATTCCGATGTTGATCTTTGCTTCTTCCTTAAATATCATTAAGTAGTTTACATATACTGTTTCCTGAGTCTATATAAACTTTATAATTAACACAATTTA
This sequence comes from Sciurus vulgaris, assembly GCF_902686455.1. Lineage (NCBI taxonomy): Eukaryota > Metazoa > Chordata > Mammalia > Rodentia > Sciuridae > Sciurus > Sciurus vulgaris. Next base: position 164,111,217 of record NC_136464.1, read on the forward strand.
ACATAGTATCTAAAACATGAATCAAAGAAAGGCTGAGAGAGCTTTTAACTTTCCTTTTGTGTGATTAAGTGGCAAAATGTTTTCATGTTTCTTTCATGTTTCACAATATTAACCTTTAAACAAATCAGACTCTAATATTTAGAAATACATTTACATTTGAAATTCTTTATCTCAGTATAAAAAGTAACAAATTTTACACATACCCTATTGATAGCAGGTCCTATAATAGAACATTAAATGATAGAAATAAATCCCCAATAAAATTTACTCTTTATAAGTTTAAGATTACCATTATAGACAAGCTTAATCTGGAGGATAGCAGAGCTTGATAAATTCCCTGCTTTAAAAACTTGTGGTCCTGAAAAATATGAACACATTTAATATACAACTAGTGACCATTTCACAATTACCTTGACACTTTTATCTTACCAAATTTAGTTTTTAAAGAAAAATGTAGACTCTGTAACATAGTACAATACTCTATAACAGTTGTTAAACAATAATTGTATACACCCCAATTTTTAAGACTAATTGTTCTAAAGTAAAAACTTAATAGACACAAAGTTAAGAGTAAATTAGTGTTTCAAATTCTTGTCATTTTACCATGTCATTTTACCATATAGATTAAACTTTGGTTTATATCAGAACATTAGTATTACACCTTAGGAAAAACCTTAAATAGTTTTAGCTGTCTCACATACATATAACCAACTTAGTTACACACAAACTTGTTGAAACTTGCCCTTTACTTACACAGACTTTCTTAGCACTTACTTAGACCCTCATGTATTTCATCACACAAGCACTTTCTTACCCAGAAACATTTCCTTTTTCCTTTTACTAAATTTATTTCCATACCCAGAACCTTTTATTTTCTTTTTTCCTTTCTGTCGACACCTTTTGTTTACATTCTGAAACAACTCTTATGAAATTTCTGAATTTAGATAAATTACTCTATTTTAATAAGATTAAATATTCTGTTGTTTATAGTACTCTAATTGAAACACAGTTGAAACTTTTGGGACCCTTTGTATATAGAATTGCAATTGTTAGGACATAACTCTTAGTAACCTTGTTTTTAGTTTAGTGATGACACAAAGCAAGTTTAAACCCTTTTATTTACCAACCTATGAAAACACCAATAATGTTTAAGTATGATACCCCATGGAATTTAAGGAGTTAAAGGTACTCGATGTTATTTAACAATTAGCGTTTTAACTTTGTAAATTAATCAGATGTCTCTACAAATACATTAGAGTAATCCCATACATGTTAACTCTAATTCACTTATTCTGTAAAAACCAAGATATCAGACAAGTGTCCTGTACAGTATTTGCTGTCTCTTTCCTGTTGAAGAAAAGTCCTAGAAACAATTGATATTAGACACTTTATTAACATCAATATTTTATTAGCTTGACCAACTAGAGACTTGTGAGTTATTTTCAAAGACATTTTGCTTTTATTAGTTTACCCAATTTGAACCTTTTTAAATCACGTGAATTAAAAGTATCTGGATCCATTTTTAAATTTTAATTTTAGGAGCGCTCAGTTTTGATACAGACAAAACATGACATCAGACAGCACAACATACAAATAACACAAAATCAAGGCCTTGTAACTTTTTAGGTGAATCTCCATTGCAATGTAACAGATGTTCAAAAACTCTAGTTGAATAAAAATAGAACTGATCAAAAAAAATCATGAGCTCAAAAAAACATATAATTAAAAATATAGCATTTACTTTGCTGGAGTTTTAAAGACTCTTTTTACCTTTTCTTTCCCTGGGTTTGAGACCGGTCTCCTACTGAGCCTTTAGGCTTCTTTTATTTATATTTCAATGTAAGCCTTAACTGAGATCTGGAAGGATCTAACAGGTTTTAACAGAAACTTTGTGTCTAAGACATTTTAGCCATCTCATCAGGACAGGTTGGATGTTAAAGAAAATTATGAGACCTTATTTTTTCATTACTTTTGCGACTGAAGCTACTTTGCTAAGTTACCCTTCAGGGCTGTCGGGAGGGGGAGTCCAGAGAAGGAACCTTTGGGGTCCACCCGAGAGTAGCCTGGGCCGAGAACCCTGCAGTTGTTCCAACCCTTCCTCCACCTTGTCCACCACAAACACACAACAGAACCAGATACAGACGGGCGCCAATCTCTGATCCACCAATTGAACCCAATCAGCGCCCTTACCGACGGAGACTACCAGGCGTCCCTGGCTCTCCTCCACCCTTAGGGCATCCCCCAGGGCTGCAACCTGTGGCCCCCCAGGCACGTCTGCCAGCCACTGTTCGGCCACTCTCATGAGTCATGGAACGGCTGCCACCGAAACCGAAAGCGCGCTCACAGAACCAGACCAACTAACAAAACACAAGACAAAGACAGACAACTTCGGGGTACCCCTTCTTACCTCCAAGGTCGACTCCGCGGATGAGGGGGGGCCGTCTTATCCCAGACGAGCCCCCAAATGTAAGGACCCCATAAAAGGAAACCCCAACTCTGTCCCATGGATCGACGGCAACCCCAATCAACCTCAGGAGGCGTCACTTGATGCAAACCACAAGAGGTGTTTATTCCAGCACGCTGGGACCCAACTCCAGGAGTCGAGTCCCTAGCAGAAAATCTTGTAGGTTTATAAAGGCAGAAACCACACATCGGGAGGGGTCGCACATGAAAGGGGGAAAAGGGGGAAAAAAAAATGGAAAAATGGGGAACAAAGCTGCCAGGAAATTTCAAAGGGGGTCTGGGTTTGCTGACAACATGTTTCACAATGTTTTACAACAGGGCGTAGATTCTGGTCAATAGCTTCTGGTAATCCTACTGTTTGAGCACTATCTGGCTATCAGGCTCAATTTACTCATTTACTCTCTGTTTGGAGCTGTTTCCTGGAACAGCTTTAAGGGCTTTGTTCCCATTACTGGGAGGGAGAACTTAGGGAGTTGAGATGAAACAGACAGCTTAAAAAAATGTCCATTCTTTCAGTATGCTGCCTCAGATCCATACCACTAGATGGAAAGACACACAAAAACATGAAAAAACAAGGGAACAGAGTTGGTGCCACAATAGAATCCATAGAAAACACAGTAGAAGACATTACAGAGAAGGAGTTTAGAAAATACATAGTTAGATTAATCTTCAAAATAAAGGATGATGTGGAGAAGTGAAAGATCACTTCAACAAGGAGGCAGAGATTTTAAAAAGGAATCAAGCATAAATCCTCAAAATGAAGGAAACAATAAACAAAATTAAAACTTCAATGGAATGTATCACTAACAGACTAGAGCTCTTAGAAGACAGAACTTCAAACAATGAAGACAAAATATATATTCTTGAAAATAAAGTCCACCACACAGAGAAGATGGTAAGAAACCATGAACAGAACTTCCAAGAAATATGGGTTAATATGAAAAAAACAAATTTAAGATTTATTGGAATAGAGAATATGTGGTGATACAAACCAAAACAATGCACAATCTTTTCAATGACGTAATATCAGAAAACTTCTCAAATGTAAAGAAATAAATGGAAAATCAATTACAAAAGACTTACAGGACCCCAAATGCACAAAAATACACCAGACCCACACCAAGGCACATTATAATGAGAATGACTAACATACAGAATAAGGATGGAATTTTAAAGACTCTGAGAGAAAAAAAAAAATATCAAATTACATAGAGGGAGAACCAATTCAGATTTCAGCTGATTTATCAACCCTGACCCTCCTCACAGAAGGTCCTGGAATAACATATATCAAGCTCTGAAAAAACAAAAATGAATATCAACAGATAAATTTATATCCAGCAAAATTAAGCTTTATATTTGAAGATGAAATAAAAACCTTCAATGATAAATGAAAGTTAAAAGAATTTACAGCTAGAAAATCTGCACTATAGAGTATTTTCAACCAAATGTTCCATGAGGATGAAATAAAATAAAAATAAAAATGAAAAAAAAAAAAAAAGAAAGAAAACCAGCAAAGGGAGGAACTATAGTAAAGGAAAAGTCAATCAAAGAAGAAACTAAGTCAAGTTAAAAAGGAAAGTAAACCAGAATGACTGGGAATACAAATCATATGTCAATGATAACTCCGAATGTTAAAAGCCTAAACTCATCAACCAAAAGACACAGACTGGCAGATTTGATGAAAAAAAAAAAAAAAAAAAAAAAAAGACCCAACAATATGCTGCCTTCAAGAGACTCATCTCATAGGAAAAGACATTCACAGACTGAAGGCGAAAGGTTGGGAAAAATCATATCACTCACATGGACTCTGCAAAAAATGCAGGGGTTTCCATTCTCATATCAGATAAATTGGACTTCAAGTCAAATTTAGTCAGAAGGGATAAAGAAGGACATTTCATACTGCTTAATGTAATCATACATCAACGAGACATAATAATCATAAACATTTATGCCTCAAACAATGAAGCATCTACATCAAACAAACCCTTCTCCGTTTCAGGAATCAAATAGATTGCAACACAATAATACTGTGTGATTTTAACATACCTCTCACACACTGATTAGATCTTCCAAACAAAAATTACACAAAGAAACTATAGAAGTAAATAATACAATCAATAATTTAGACTTAATGGACATATATAGAGTATTTCATCCATCAAAAAGTGAACACACTTTCTTCTCAGTAGCACATGGATCCTACTCTAAGATAGACTGTATGTTAGGCCACAAATTAATTCTCAGCATACACAAATTATTGGAAATACTACCCTGCATATTAGATAATAATAGAATAAAACTAGAAGTCAATGAGTAAAAAAAAAAAAAAAAAAAAAAAATAGAAGCTACCTCAACACCTGGAGTTTAAACAGCATGCTATTGAGTGATGAAGAAATCAGGGAAGAAATAAAAAAATACTTAGAGGTAAATGAGAACACTGATACAGCATTTCAAAATCTCTTGGACACAATGAAGGCAATGCTAAGAGGAAGGTTCATTGCATTGAATTCATTCATTAAAAGAATAAAGAGTCAACAAATAAATGACCTAACATTACCTCTCAAAGCCATAGAAAAAGAAGAAAAAAAAAATCAATACAAAAAGCAAAATAAGACAGAAACTAGTTAAAATCAGAACTCAAATCAATGAAATCGAAACAAAAGAAAAAATCAAGAAAAATAATTCAAAAAACTGATAAAACAAAAAATTCTTTGAAAAAAATAAATAAAATTGAAAAACCTTTTGCTATGCTAATGAAAGAAAGAGAAAACAAAAATTACTAAAATTTGTGGTGAAAAAGGAAATATTACAATGGAAACTACTGAAATACAGAAGATAATTAACAACTATTTTGAAATTCATACTCCATTAAAATAGAAAATTTTGAAGACATCTACAGCTTTCTAGAGACATAGATCTACCTAAACTTTAGCAGGAGGACATACACAATTTGGACAGATGGATTTCAAGTAATGAAATAGAAGACGCCATCAAAAGCCTAACAATCAAGAAAAATCCAGGACCAAAGAAATGCTCAGCTGAGTTACACAAGACCTTTAAAGAAGAAACTAACACCAATTCTCCTCAAATTATTCCATGAACTAGAAATTAATCTTGTCAAAATGACCATATTACCAAAAGCATTATACAGACTTAATGCAATTCCCATTAAAATCCCAATGACATTCTTCATGCAATTGAAAAAGCAATCATGAAATTCATTTGGAAAAATAAGAGAACCAGAGTCGCCAAGGCAATCCTTAGCAAGAAAAGTGAAGCAGGAGGCATCACAATACCAGAACTTAAACTGTAATAGAGTCATAGTAACCAAAATGGCATAGAATCAGCACCAAAATAGACATGTATCCTGATGGTGCAGAATGAAAGGCACAGAGACAAACACACATAAATAAAGTCATCTCATCCTAGACAAAAGTGCCATAAGCATACATTGCAAAAAATATAGCCTCTTCAACAAATGGTGCTGGAAAAACTGGAAATCCAAATGTAGCAAAATGAAATTAAACCCTTATCTCTCACCCTGCACAAAACTCAATTCAAAGTAGATCAAAGACTTAGGCATTAGAACAGAGACCCTGCACCTAATAGAAGAAAAAGTAGGCCCAAATCATTTGATTGGCTTAGGACCTGACTTCCTTAAGAAGACTCCTAAAGCGCAAGAAGTAAAATCAAGAATCAATAAATGGGATGGATTCAAACCAAATAGCTTCTTCTCAACAAAGGAAACAATCAATAATGTGAAGAGAGAACCTATGGAATGTGAAATTATCTTTACCACACACCTCAGATAGAGCACTAATCTCTAAGACATATAGAGAACTCAAAAAACACCAAGAAAACAACCCAATCAATAAGTGGGCTAAGGAACTGAAATGACACTTCACAGATGAAATAACAATTGATCAACAAATACATGAAAAAAATGTTCAACATCTCGAGCAATAAGAGAATTGCAAATCAAAACTACTCTAATATTTCATTCCACTCTAGTAATAATAGCAATTATCAAGAATGTGAGCAATAATAAGTGTTGGTGAGGATGTGGGGACAAAGGCACACTCATACATTGCTGGTGGGACTGCAAATTGGTGCAACCACTATGGAAAGCAGTATGAAGATTCCTCAGAAAACTTGGAATGGAACCACTATTTGATCTATTTGATCCAGCTATCCCACTCCTTGGCCTATACCCTAAGGATTTTAGATCAGCATACTAAAGTAATGCAGCCACATCAATATTTATAGCAGCTTAATTCACAATAGCTAAACTATGGAACCAACCTAGGTACCCTTTAACAGATAAATCACTAAAGAAAATGTGGTATATATACACAATGGAATACTACTCAGTCTAAAGAAGAATAAAATTTATGGCATTTGCAGGTAAATGGATGGAACTAGAAAATATCATGCCAAGTGAAATAAGCCAATCCCCCAAAACCAAAGGTCAAATATTTTCTCTGATAAGCATTTGCTGATCCATGGTGGGTGGGGTGTCGGAAATAATGAAGGAAGTTTGGATTGTGGAGAGGATAGTGAGGGACAGGTGGGACCGTGGGAAGGAGGGTAGGATGAGAAAGACATTATTACCCTATATCCATTTGTGAGTGCAGAAGAGGTGTGACTCAGCACCAGGTACAGCCAGAGGAATGAGAAATTGTGTTCCATTTGTGTACAATGTGTCAAAATGCATTCTAAAGTCATGTATAACTAATTAGAACAAATAAAAATACACACACACACACACACACGCACACACAACTATATTATGCAGAATGTTACAACTGAAGAAGAAACAAAATTGAAATCTAAATTCCTTGTTTTGTTAATATATTACCAAGGATCTCTAATTTTATTAAACTATATTTACAAATATATTGAATTCAACTCTCTTCATTACAAGACAAATAAATTGTGTATACTATGTAAAGAAAACAAAAGTGAAATACCTTACTAAAAAATTTCACTTTCTAAAAGATATAACTGTTTGATTTATTTCAATATAAATTAGCTCTTCTGTCATTTCTGTAATTCCAAAAAGATAACTCATATGCATTCAAGTTCTTTTTAGTCATGCCACTTTCCAATATAAAAGTTTTATTGACAACTAGAATTTTTTTATTTGATCTTTAATTTCTTAGGGCTGAAAAAAAAATCCCAACTATGTCATTCAAAACAATTGCATATACCATGGAGAGTAAACTCTAAATGAAATGACATGACCCCCAGTTCCTGTGAAAAATCTGATATCTCGGACTGACATCGGTGGCAAGTCACCATTTAAGTAAGTCAGTTTCTAAGAGGAAAATAAAGTGGAAACAAAAATTGTTCAATTTTTTACGTCAATTGAAATGTTGGGTTTGATTGACAAGAGAAGCGATTTCAGAGTAGTTGAATAAATAGACTTGTCTAACATGACCCTGAAAGCACAGTCTAGGTTGCTTGGAAAATGAGCTATCTGGTGCTAGAGAAATTCCCCTTTGTCCCAGTGGGGCTGAATTTAAGATAATCTTGTTTTGGGATTTTCTATTAACCCCATATCATTTATTCTTCAAACCCTTAGTAGAGTCCAAAGTAACCCCAAATCCTCAGGGTCAGAGACACTGGTGCTCCCAGACATCTCTCAACAAAAATCTTATACTTGAAGTTAAACTGCTGAGTGCTGCCCAGTGAAGTTCTTAATAACTTAGAAAGTTTGCGTTCACTCTTGAATCACAAAGCACACCATCTTGGCTATAGGAGTGTAATATCTGCACTAGAATAAAGGTTCAAACTGTAGTTCTGCTTTACCCTGTCTTCAAGGTATGGAGGTTGAGAGACTAGGAAGACCAGTGCTCCAATATTTCTCCTTACTGAAATCCAATTTGTGAGAGTCCGTTCTTCAAAAATATCTTCTTTTGAATTCATGCTATTTTGCAATTTATATTCATTCCAAACTTTATTGCATAAATAAAAAGACTCATAGAGAATAACAATACTCAACACACATACGTATACACACACACACACATTTGATGATTGTATTTTGATTCTTACAAAAGGTACTTCGGGATATTTCCTTGAATTCGACATACAAAACAGACATGATAAATATCTACAACCATGTGTTTAAATAGTAGACATACCACTAAAAGAAACTACAGTCTCTGTATTGTGACATTAGACAGCTATCAAATATTCTCTGACATATTTCTTTATTAAAATCTGAAACAAAAATTGCAGATATCAATGAGGTGTAGTGTGATATCTCAACATGTGCATGTAAGGTATGAAAACCAAATCAGGATGATTAGTCATAACATGAGCAGAGGAGACAAAAACACATAAATTTATGGAACAATAATTGAATAAAATTCTGAAGTTTCTCCACAGAACATAAATACAAAAAAAAATTTGTTATTTTCACCTTTCCAAATATCCTTGATTCAGATTTTAAAAAAGATTAAAATAATAGCTCTACCTCTAACCATATATACATGTATTTTCCATGACATATGATAGATATATGTACACATACACACAAAGTGCATACACTAAATGATTCATCACACATAATCTCTTACATCAGCACATGCATTTTAAAGATCTTCAAAAGTTTATACATACATTATATGTAGAGAGAGCAAGAAAGAAACAGGGAGAAAAATATTTCTTATAAAATAATTTGTATATTTTCATATTAGACTACATTTCAGTATTAGTATTAGTATTGTTTATTGTTTTTATTTATATTTCTATCTGGGTATTTTGTATGGTAATTTTAACAGAGTTGGATTATGAGTTTTATTAGGCTCAAATGAAGCTCAGCTTAGATCTATTTATCATTTTTTCCCAAATAGAATCTTTACTACAAAAATGAAGATACTCCTCACAAAATTTCTGAAGTGATTTGAAGATTTTTTATAAAAATATAAATAAGGAGATAAAAAATGAAATTCTATAAACAGAAAGCACTGATATTTACGAATAAATTTTAAACCTTATTGGAGCTGGACTTAAAGGCATGCAAATATATATTTCAAGCAATCTGAGATTTATGTATTATATTAAATTCAAGAAGTTTTTGGCACAAGAGAATTGAGTTCTACTCCTAACAATAGAATAAAATTAAAATTTTTTTTAAAATTTTCCTATGATTATAACATAAAGTAAACTTATATATGCTCTGAAACATGGATTCGACAAATGAAATTAATATATTGGTATTATATGGCTTCTTCACAAGTCTCTTAGTTTATAAGAGCACTCTATTAGTTTGTATTAAGAATTCACATTATATGCTTAATTTAAAGTACACTCTTGTAGCAAATCCTTTGCATGAAATAAATATGAAATTGTAAAGTTAAAGTTTTGCCTGAATAATTTACAGTCAAGAATAAATGTAATTATCTTTTTTACATTAGTCCCATTTGATAGTCCAAATGTGTATTTTTTATAAATTGAAGCTCATAAAATTTATAAGACATGATTTTGAACATAGGAATTCAACTTAAACATAAATGTTAATTTCCCAGAATTCTTCATCTTTCAAAAATGTTAATATAATGATATTTCAAAATTTAAGAGCCTCCAGTAATATAAATTAAGACAACTTACATTGTCTTTTGATAGATGTGTGATACGTTTTGACTTTGTCCATTATCTAGATGCTTATCCATTTGGTGTGGACCAAAAAACTCATCTCAAAACAAACTTACAAAATTCATGTCAGACAAAAGCAAACAACGAACATATTCCTAGGTTAAAAAAAATCAGATGATTTGCAACATTTTAAGACAGAAAATCACGTTTACAATAATCCATATTCTTGCTTTGCAGATAGGAGAGGGACTGTCTAGTTTCTATAAATGTAGTATAATAAATCAAAGTCAAACTTTCATGCCAAATTTAGTGTGCACCTTTGGGTAAGTATTTTTAAAATTCTGTGATTTAGGTGTTAATTGTTCTGCACCAGAACGGGAAATCAGTGATAGAATAAGAAACTCTTAAAATCTATTGTCAATAAAACCAATGTTAAGACTGGCTAAAATTGGCAGAATCGATATTTTTAGAACTCTGGGTATTAACCAAGGACTTTCCGCAATCTGGACAGAATTCACCCAAGGGAAAAATTGTGAATCTTGTTAAGTACTGTCAGATTGTGAAACTTCGGTTTGTTTTATTTACACTTCACATTCTCAATCTTTGCAGTAGTCTTTAAAACTAATGATCTGCAAGCATCATGAAAATTATCAGCCTACTAGCATCAGCAGTGGCAGAAAGAGGTTGGTTTTTCTTTCAAAGTTATATTCTCAGAGGAGGGTTATTATTTATTGATTAACTTTGCGGTTTTAAGACTAAAAAGGAAAAATCTGGTATACAAAATGTCAATATTGGCTTGAAATAGTTCTAATATTTTCCTCGGAATCTAGGAAGTCAAATACGTGCACAAAACTATGCGCATGCAGGATTCTTCATATTCTTCCAACAGACCTACAAAAACCTTCTGTTCTCACCACTGTCTGACTTTGAGTCTCTGTCAAACAGGAAATGAGGACTTAGAGAGAATCACTAGATCTCTAGCTGAGAAGATGTTGAAGATAAGCCCAAGGTTCACACAAGGAACTTCAGCAAAGATTAGGAAATACCTTGGTTCCACATATGTTATATATGTTATATATTTTATGTCCAATCAGTAACTGGTCACTGAACTACTCAATATAGTGTTCAGTGGCCTTCTATAACAAAGACCGGAGTATTTCCAGAAATATTCAGTAAACAAACCAAAAAGCAATCAACATTTTAGAAAGAAATTAAATATGATAAATGGGAAAGATTCATATTTTGATAGATTGGAAGTTTAATATTCTTAATATTTTAAATTTCCATAATTTATTTATAGATTCAGTGTAATATCCTATCACAATACCCAGAGTCACTTTTACATGAATTGAGAAGCAGTTTTTAAAATTGTATATGGAAATTAAGGACCAAAACTCCTAAAAAAATATTTAAAAGGAAGAAAATTCGATTTCAGAATTTACTTCAGATCTTTAATAATCAATACAGGGTAATAGTAGAATAAAAGTAGATATATGAACTAGTGTAATAGAAGTGAGCATTCAGAATAAATATTTATTGGAAATTAATTTTTGATAAAAGTGCCAGACATATACATACACACACACACACACACACACACACACACACACACACACACACCAAAAAAAGTGCTATGTATAGAAACTTGAGGAAAAGTCCAAAGATATAACTAATAGTTAAATGAAAGTTCTGGTTCATTTTAACTGGGACATATATTTGAATTAATTTTATCTAAAAAATAATGCCTACATTAATAATTTATAAAATAAAAACTTTAAGTAAATTTCCAGTCATGTATAAGGCACAAAGTATCTACATGGCCCTAGAATAAAGATAAGTGAATATTTTATAATCATCTTCTTTGTTCAAATGGAAAAAATGAGAGTATATGCTACCATTTAAAAGATTTTTAGATAATGATATTTAACAACTTTACAAAATAAACTCTGTATATATGCCCAAAATAATTTGTCAGGTTTATATAAGTAAAAATAAAATAATCAAATTAAAAGAACAAAAAGTGAACTACTTATAAGCCATAATTTATTATTTCAATGAGAAAAAAAGGAAAGTAGATTCTAATTTATACTCGTTTAGAAATTATAAAGATTTAAGAACTAAAATCAGGGTCAAAAACAATAAAATAAAACATGAAATTAAGCTGTTGGTCGATAATATGGAACACAGAAACCCAAATTGAATCAATAAAAATGTCATTAATTTGTGAAATTATATAACTACTAAACACTGTAAAAATCTTAAAAACATAAATGCAATTAATCAGAAATCTCGTGTAAGTTACTTTTTTAAGGTCTGTCCTATGAACAGGTCATAACAAAGTCATCAAATAAAATGAAGTTTAAGCTTACAGGAGCTTAGTTGCTTATAGGTAGGAGCTTAGTTTGTCTATTGTGATCCAGTATGTCTGTCAATCAACTACTTGGTATTTATGTGATTAGAATGATATCTTTGCAGAAATGGGATCTCTTGGTAGATAATGTGTAAGGCAATTTACAAACTTCATGATATCCTAAGGATAACATCATACTGAAGATAGAATACTTTATGTTTCACTTTACGTAATGTAATTAAATTCCATGTTATTCTATTCCTTGCTTTAAATTTCCTCAGCACCTCAAACATTCATGACTCCCCTATGATTATTAGTAAACTATTATGGAGATTATTAAAAAAAACAGGATTATTCATAAATCAACATTTTTAACAGAACATTTGAAAACTACAAAATAAAAACATGTAGACAAACTATGTTTTTTAGTTTTTATGATTTTTAGTTATCAGAGTTAGGGCATGCCTTGGGCAATTTTATAGTTGCTAAGGTAACATGACTTTTTTTCCTGGCCTGATATATTGTAAGTGTCATATTGATATCAGAATTGTCTGTTTTTTTTTTTTTTTTTTCAGGTACTAGTACAAATGTATTTGATGGGGATGGCATAAAAATAAAACTGGAACTCAAATTGATAATTTAAATTCATGATAAACAAATGAAATTTTTATAATGAGTAAGAGATAATAGTTCAAAAAGAGAAATATATTTTATTTAGATTTTTAAAATTACTGCCTAGTTTCATTATATTTTTTGTTACTTTTTAGTACCTGAGATCCTCACTATGATTGCTCTCCTTTTTAATGGCATTTTCCTGGTGTATTCTCTTATGCATAATAAAGTGAACAGTTTCATGTCTATTATTTATGTATATTGCCTTTCCTCCGACCTATTCAAGACTACCTCCTAATGAGGCAATCCTCTCCCTGAACAACCAAATTTCAGAAAACAAATTTATGGGTGTGAGAGTATATCTTTCTGTGCATATTTTGGATCTTTGTGTATTAGTTAATGAGTCTGGACACATACAAGTACCTGTGATACCATCATGACAATCAACTAATAGACATACCCAACATCTCCTAGAGTTTTCCTGTGTCCACGTGCATGTGTGTATATGTATGCTTATGTGGGTTATAAGAACGCTTACTGTGGGGTTGTAACACATTTTGAAGTATACAATACACTGATTATAGGCACATATAGCAGAACACTAGATCTTATTCATTTGGAAGAACACAACTTTACTCCCAGTTTACAACAGTTTATTTCCTTCACCCCTAGTCTCTAGTTACCACTATTGTATTCATGATTTCTGCAAATTGAATCATTTTAGAAACCTAAGTGCAATCATACAGTATCTGTTCTTCTGTCATTATCTTAAGTCTTTTATCATAATATCTTCTAGGTTCATCATGTTTTTGTAAGTAGCAAGATTTCCTTTTTTCATGGGATAAATATCTTCCCATTGTATATGCAAACCATACCCCCTATTGGGCTCTTGATGGACACATGAATTGATTGTAAATCTAGGTTATGGAGAATAATATTGCAATGGGTATGGGAGTGAAGATAGCTCTTTGAGATCTTGATCTCAGAGGTGGGATTGCTGGGTCATATGGAAGTTCTATTTGACGAAACTCAATATTGCTTTCCATAGCTATTGTGCTATTTTGTACGCCCACCAACAGTACACAAGGGTTTAAATATCTTCACACCCTCAAAAACACTTTAGCTTTTACTTTGTTTTGTTGTTTTAGTAACTGTCCTAAAAGGAATGAGATACTATTTCATTTTAGTTTTGATTTGTGTTTCTCAGAAACTGAAGATATTAAGCATCTTTTGGCATACCTGTTAACCGTTTTTATGTCTTCTTTGGATAAATGCCTGTTCAAGTACTTTACCTATTTATAATATTATTGTTATTTTCAGCATTTTTGCTATTTAGTTGTAGGAGTTCCTTACATATTTTAAAAAGTGTAGAAGTCAGATTAAGTCACTAACAACTATGTTAACATGAGAAGTAAGCTCAAAACATATTGGACACTTTTTGTATTGAGGCGTATGAAAAATATTTCAGGAAAAAATCTCCTGTAAATTCTTCTCATTTTAAGTAAGACAAGTATACTTTCAAGTAATAGTTAATGAATATCAATTTACCTTTAAATATTAACCAGTAATTCCAAGATTATTGAAATTTTTAATTGCAAATTCTGAGTGAAATGTTGAGAAGAAAAAATGGTGCATTAAAGCCACTTAGAGACAATAATTCATTTATGCTATCTTAGGGCCAGTTGACATATAATATTTCAGTATTTGAGTAGATGATCATTAAGAATAACTGAATGCAAGATCTAGCCAACACACAGTTTAAAAACAAACTACCCGTCAGTCTAAAATTTTATTTGCATGTATCTATTTTATTCCAGTGATTTTATTTTGGGAAAATTAATTATTTTATTTATTAATTTACTACTACATTTGAATAGTGAAAAAATGTACTTTTGATTAACACATGATGAACATATGTTTTCATTTACTCCAACCAGGATGCAGAACATAAATTTATCACATATATCTATCACATATATCACATATACTTGTATGTTTGACCTTGTATGTTCTAGGGAAATTAGCAAAAGTATAATTTATATAATTTGTATTATATTTGGCAGCTACAATGCAGAAAATGCTAAAAGAAGTCAGAATTTGAACATTTTACAATGATTTATATGAACTATTTGTTTTAGTCATTCAAAAGAGCCTCTTGATTTCTTCAGATGAATATTTTGCTAAGTTGAAGGCAGCGGATGTAAACTTTTATCTTGCCAAAATGGAAAAGACATATATCTCCCACAGTATTGATTTTTGACATACCATGCCAAGAAGAGAAGATATAGGAAAACATAAAAAAAAACTGATCGTTACAACCAATTTGAAAAGTCAAAATTAGGTTGTCATAACATTGCTATTTTAAATATTCTGTAAATATATTGTCAAACAGGAGCAATCAGAAATGGGGTGAACTTTGTGTATGGCTAAGCTCTTTTAAAATTGAATATAGTTAAATTTACTACAAAATTTTTTAGATATTAATAATTATAAATCCTATTTGTTTTACTCAGAGATTGCACACTGAATTTTTTTTAAAAATCAGAGACTCTTAAAAATAGTTTGAAAATAAACATTAGGAAATACAATCACTACATTTGTATATCATTCACTTAATGATTCCAAATGCTTTCGAGGCTTTGGTATATTCCAAAAATTTTGTTAGTCATTGGATATATGACAATATACAAGAAAAATCATGTCTTTGTCACATAGCTTACACTCTGAAGGGAATCCAGATATATGTGCTATGGTCTGAATATATGTGTCCTTCAGAATTTATTGCCGCATAGTCACCAATGTAATGGTACCAGGAAGTGGGGCCCTTGAGTGGTAATAGTACCCTCAAACAAGGAGAACTTAGCTTCCTTGCCTCTTCAGTCATGTGAAGACAATGAGAAGGCATTATCTATGAGGAAGGGGTCCTCACTGGGTATGGACTTGCCAGTGCTGTAATCTTGGATTTTTCACATGTTGGAATCATGAGAAATAAATTTCTGTTGCTTACAAGTCCTATAATCTAAGACCTTCTGTTATAGCAACTCAGACTAAGACAGTATCTGCATCTTTTTATCTTCAATACTGGGGATCAAACACAGGGCATGTGCTAGTCAAGGGCTGTACCACTGAACTATATATCCCTAGTCCTCCAAATCCTTATTCAATATAATGACCATCATTAGTAAAATTATGCTACACATGCACAAAGATATGTTATATGTATATTATATATATACACAGACATATAGTATATAAAATTAGAGATGTATATATGTATGCGTGCATGCATGTTTACTTGTGCACAAAAAATTAGATTATATATATGTATATGTATGATGTGAATGACCATATTTTCTTAGAATTTAAAATCTAATTTGCTACTGCATGTAGAAATTAAATTGTATAGCCTATTTTCTCTCTTTGTTAGTCTATTACCTTCATATTGTTAATTCATTGACATAATTGACACATCAGCTGTGGGACTCCCCAGAACAAACACTCAGTACATTACCTTTCTTTGATTTTTTGCCAGCCTCAGATAATACTGGAGAAGACTCTGTTTTTCTACAAAAGATATTTTCTACAAATATCTGTGAGATATTTGACTTTTGGCATAGAGGCAAAGGCCTAGTCACCTAACTCTATCTTTTTTTTTTTTCTTTTAAAAAAAAATATTTTTACAGACTGCGTTTTGATTCATTGTACACCAAAGGGACACATCTTTTCATTTCTATGGTTGTGCACGACGTAGGGTCACGCCATTCCTGTAATCATACATGTACATAGGGTCATGATGCCTGTCTTGGTCTACTCTCTTTCCTTCCCCCACCCATTCCTGTCCCACTTTTCTCTACACCATCCAAAGTTCCTCCATTCTTCTAAAGACCATCAAAATATTCTTGGTTTTTCTCTTTATTCCCAGCCTACGCCTTGTGACCTAAGTGTCTTGAAATTAAGTTTTCTTAAGGTTGAAGATGAAAATCATGAAGTTTCTGCTTATCATTCCCTTGGAGTGAAAGCCTAATATTCTGTGTTTCTTTTCTGGCTAATTCCTGGGTTTGTTTGTTTGTTGTTATTATTGTTGTTGTTGTTTATACCAGGGATTGGACTCAGGAACACTTAACCACTGAGCCACATTTGCAGCCTCTTTTACTTTTAAATTTTGAGATGGGATGTTGCTAAGTTGCTTAGGACCTCACTAAGTTGCTGAGGCTGTATTTGAACTTGCAATCCTCCTGCCTCAGCCTCCTTAGCCCCTGGGATTATAGGTTTGCACCAATGTGCCTGGCTCTGGATAATTCTTCATTCATTTTGTATTTCTAAAATTTGAGGAAATACCTTGTGAATTGTTGACTTCCATTCAGGATTTTTCCCTATATTACTTAAAAACTGAGATCAGTTTGGGAAGAAAATATAAACATTCTTAGTTTCAAATTGAATATTCGGTTAAAATATCTATTAACTACTTCCTATGAAGTATTCAGTGGGGGAGCAAAAACTAATAATATGAAACATTGTTACTATAAATGGAAAGCTATTTCTTAAAGTTAGACATTCTCAGAAAAGTACTGTTCAGAGTATCTTAATGGTATAGTTTAATCATGTATTACAGGTAATAAACCATGGAAAATCATGTAATAAATCATTAATGGGATTTTATCTGTTTCACTGATTTCAATTTCTAGAACTCATTATGTATTTTTTCCCATGGTTTCTCTTTGAAGCAAAAAGGAAATAAAAGTGCCTGCTAGAAAAGGATATGAAATGTTGGATGGTATTTCTCTAGACTAATTTCAATTTTGAAGACTTCAGTGTGAGTATTTATGTGATTTGTGGAATGCTGCTATACTGGAAATTAAAATGGAGGCATTCTGGCAAAATAAAATGTTTTAACTTTAATATATACTTGCACATAGAGATTAAATAAGAGTTTGGTGATGGTGCCAAGACAGGATACAAAATGGAATTTTATATGAACTTCAAGAAAGCTGATGTGAAAGGTCCATTAAAATGATACATACTGTGGAAAGTTGGTGCTGGGAAACAGCAAGAGTCACAGAGATTCATTTTGGCTGGATGGGTCCTGCTTCTGGAGAAAGGACTGGGAAATTCTCCAGTACCTTCACATGCCAAGTATCATGGGTTGAGTGATATTATCTCTTGTTGCAATGTTTTTTTTTCCTTTAGAAACAAATGAGCAAACAAACAAAACATCAAGATCCATCATTAAATGACTTGTGCTGGAGTCTACTACTAGAAAAGGGAGAATATTCACAGGGATTATTGATGTCACTCTCACATATAGACATCTGTGACTGAGTTAATCTTGAAAGTCCTGTTTGGATTTAAGAATAGAAGATGACATAAAACATTCTCCTCTCACCACATCTGTCCAAAAACACCTCACAGAAATGAGAAGTTTGGAATTGTCCCTTTGTAAACTTATTATTTTCCTCCTCTTGGTTATTTTCCCTTTCTGATGGATATAGTATTAGGAATTCAACATAATTTCACCTTGTTGGATATTGTATTAGGAATCCAGAATAATTTATTAATGAGTGCTTGGAACTTTGTGTGTTCCTAAGGGCCTTACACCTAAAATCCACAGAAAGAGGACTTATTCTTCAGATACTGATGATGAAGTACAAATTAAGGTTTAAATATGTATTAATTATCTAAAGAAGATAGAAATATATCATGGAATAGCTTTAACTAAAATATGACTTGAAGACCCTGAAAACTACAATAGAAATCTTTTCTTAACAATTTTCATCAAGGAAATGATCCAAATTTTCAAGTGGTTTGGAGGTTTTGCCACCATAGAATTAAAGAAGAAAACATCTAGCCCCCCTGACAAAAAAAAAATGGTGGCGGCCTAATCTTTTCAAGGCCTAAATGACCATGACCACCATGTATACTTTCAAACATGTTCTGGATAGAGGTCATGTTCCAGAACTGGTACAATTGTGAAATGATTTGGTTTATTTGTTTGTTTGTGTCATAGTTTTCATTTTTCTGTTGACAGGCCTTATATTTCAAATAATTATTTTTCTTGATTATTTTGAATTTTTTTATAGTAGTTACCTTAAATTAATTGTTAGATAAACACAAACTTCAGGCTGTCTTGAAGTTGCACATGAACTATAAGTCACATTTCCCTTATCTTCACAGTTCTGAAAGTTTTCATAAGTTACTCTTTATTATATGAAAAGTTTTATAACTTTCATAATATATTATGTTAATATGAATTGGTCTGGACACATAATTTAATTTAAATTTCAATTTAATTACAGGCTCTTCATTCTCTATTTGTAATCATGATTGAATGATGGATAAATGGGTTAAAAAAAACTAATATTCCTCCCAAGCAATTTCAACTTGAAAGGGTTCTACATACAAATTCCACTTCTTTTTCAATTGTTTTCAAGTTAAAAATTTGAGTTTATTAGGGTAAATCCAGGATAGAAATTATTCTATGTCATATACCTTACTCAAAAGGTCAGGTCTTCCCAACATCTAAGTTAGAGACTGAGATTTACTTAACATGAGGGTAGAATAATTTGTGCTGGATTTGGAACTTCAACAAGCCCCTAGAATTATCAGCCACTGTCATCCAAGTTCATCTATCAAATGCTTAGCACACGGTCTCTAACAAACTTCCAGTAGGTTCTTCCTGGTAAAAGTAGTCAACTCCTTATTTAGGTACTCAGAGTGGGCTCCTGATATCCTTCTGTAAATTTCTTTTCTCAATGTCAATGTTCCGCAGATTTCAGATGTTTTACTATTCATGAAATCTTTCCTCTGCCCTCTCAGCTCACTGGGAATATCCTATTCTGCTTGAACTCTGACTCACTGTTCCACAGTCAGAGAAATGTCCCCTGTCAGACAGGAACATATAAGAAATTGTTTTCACCCTGTTGGATATTATATTAGGAATCCAACATCTAAGCACTCTTCCTGTGTTTATACATTTTGCCCATTTTCACATGGACTTACAATGTAGGGTGTTCTCTTGAAAGAGCTGTATATTATAAATCAGCATATTTCCTTCAGGAAAATAAATAAACTTCAGAAATAATGTGTGTTATGTTTAGGATATGAGGTGCTCCCAAGAACTCATGTGTTAATGCTACAATGCTCACAAGTAAAATGATTAGATATGAGAGCTGCAACATAATCAGTGAATTAATCCACTGGTATAAATTAACTGGACAGTAAATCTAGGCAGTTAGGGTGTGGCTAGAGGAAGCAGGCTACTGGAGGTGTGCCTTTGAGGTTTATATTTTGTTTTATGTGAGTAGAACTCTCTCTTTCTCTCTGCTTCCTGGTTGCCATGTCCTGAGCTGTCTTTCACCATCACACCCTTCTACTACGATGTTCTGCCTCACTTTGAGCCCAGAGCTATGCAGTTGTGTAACCATCGACTGAACCCCTGAAACTGTGAGCCAAAATAAACTTTTCATCCTCCATGTTGTTCTTGTCAGGGTTTTTGGTCATAGCAACAAAAAGCTGACTAGAAGAGAAATCGGTAATAAGAAGTGGGGTCAGTGCTGTGACTAACCTGACCATGTGGTTCAGAAACATTCAAAACTAGTTTGTGGGAGGAGTTTGTTCAAATTTGGAGTTGTAGGCTAGAGAAGCTTTGTAATGTTGTCCACAGAGATTAATGGGTGAATTCTGGGGGGAGCTCAGAAAACCAGAAAGTTGATAGGACTGTGGACAGTAAAGTCTGTGTTCACGAGGTTTAAGAGAGGAAGGAGGACTCTATTGGATTCTGAACCAGAGGCCATTTCTGTTACATTCTGGTAAAGAATTACTATACATTTTGCCTATGTCCTGAGAATTTCTTCAAGGCTTAATTTCAAGGTGATGAACTAATTAATCTTGTGGAAGAAATTTCAAGCCAGTACAGTATATAGGCAGTGGTGTGGATATATAGGCAGTATATAGGCAGTTGCTAGTCACTTTCAGCCAAGTTTCCTATGATAACCAGGGGCAAAAATACGAGCAGAAAAATTTGAAAATTTTGCAGTTTGGCCAGAAAACTGCAAGTAAAACTGGGGTTAAGGAAGATGTAGTTGTTGAAGAGATTACAGTCACTAAATGATGCTAAGTACTTTACACAAAGGCAGTGGAAAAGATGCCTTGATGACATTTTAGGAATTGGCAAGGCCACATCAATCTCAGACTCAGTGGTGTAAAAGTAGAACCTCCTTTGAGAAGAGACTATGAGGCACCTGATTCTAGGAAGTTGTTTTACTGTGATCAGTCACCCAGACACTCAGAGGTTGCTGGGACCATAAACCCAGGAAGCTTAACTATTGCTCAAGATTGTGACAGACTTTAGTGCCAACCTGGTTCTGCAGGAATACAAGATGCTGGAATTAGGGGTTATATAGGCTCCTATTGATGTTTTAAAGGAAGACCTTGGATGTCAGGCAAAATGTGGCAGGGTGAGAATCCCTGAAAGCAGTCCCTGAAAGATCAATGTACAAAGATGTGGGAGCAGCACAAAGAAGCCAAAGCAGCAGTGAAGATCCTTGAGATTAAGGGATGCCAACAACTTGGAACACCTGCTGAGAAAAGCAGTAGAATTTGGACAGAGATAAGCCAAGAGAGGTGCCATGTGGGCTGTCATGCGCAAGGACATAAAGGTGGAAATACTTAAACCCTATGGAAATAAAAATCATAACATCATGTGCCCAAGATACTAGAAGTAGAGCTATAGGACCTGTTTGTGAGCTGGATTTTTGTCTTCCTTTGGTCCCACCACTTTCTATACCTTTACTTCTCTATTTTGGAATTTAAATGACTATTCTGTGTCATTATATGTTGGATAAATGTAACTTAACTTTTGGTCTTTACACAGGAAACCGACTAAGAGTTTGCTTTGTATCTCAGATGAGATTTTGAATTTAGACTTTTGGGCAATGTTTAGCCTATGGGAACTCTTGGAAATGGACTAAATTTACTTTGCTTTGTGAGATGGGCATGAGCTTTTGGGGACTAGGAGTGGCATGTTATAGTTTGGATATGAAACAATGTAAGAATGTTCAGGGGGAAATTATTAGATTATGACACCTGTGACTTGATTAGTGGATTAATCCACTAATATGTATTACCTGGGTAGTAACTTCAGGCAAGTTGTTTGTGACTGGATGAAGAAGGTCTCCACTGGTTTACCTTTGGGATATATATTTTGTTTCTGGTAAGCAGAACTCTAGCTACTTCTTGCTTATCATTTCCTGAATTGATCACTGCTTTCCTTGGTCACTCCCTTCTCCATAGGTTCTGCCTCAACTTAGGCCCAAAACTATGGAACTGGTCAACCAAGAACTGAACCTATTAAACTGCAAGCTAATGTAAACTTTTCCTTCTCTCAATTATTTTTGTCAGGGCTTGTAGTCACCATAATGCAAATGAAAACAATGATTAAAATATTCTAACTCTCTTCCTGTAGGGGGAATTCACACTTGGTGAAGGTTAATATACTTATATTTCAATATATATCCCAGCTATAATTCTATCAGAGACTCTCATATAGTGGGCTTTCAGGAAAAGAGAAAAAAGAGACCATTACAAGATGGAAACTCAGATCTATGATTATAATCCAACATGCACGTCTTTTCAATCAAATGAACAAAATTTCAAGTGGTTATTTGTACCAGAATACCATGAAAAAAGAACAACCCCCAGATTCAAAGACCTATACAATGTGCATACAGTGAATTTATGGTTAGATTGTTTAACTGTGAGGAAACACTGTGAAACCCAAATATCAAGTGCTTGACATGGGATTTGATTTTCACAAAAGCTTACCTGGATTCTTACATAATTATTCTCAGGAATAATTATATATATAATTTACATAATATAAAATTATATCTTTTTTCAAAAATCTAAGTCTTGCAGACATGACTTTTCTTCTCAGAGTCGCTGCTTTTTTGGGAGTATATACTTTACTTTGCTATCTTTTAATAAATCTTAGCTTGTGCCTTGCTTTTGAAGCATCCTGAATTTCTTTTTGGGTGCACATATTTGCTATAAGGGGTTCATTTAAGTGTATGATATTTTTGAAAGAATATTAGACTGAACTTATATTACATCATTAAATCCATATCTGCATATGACAAATATTTTAAATATTTGAAGAATTATTTCACCTTAATGTGTACATCTATTTGAAAATGCCATGGATAAACTCACCATGCTTCTTTCCTTTGTGTAACAGGAATTCTATAATAGGAAAATACAAAGATATTCAGATCAGGATAGAAGGGCATGGTCACTATCACAATAATTATTTACAATTTCTGAGCCTTTTTTTTTCACTCTTAAAAAAAAATCTACCCTTCAAAGCCTGATAATAGCATAAAGGCAGAGTAGCTAATTAGACCCACTAGATCTTTGAGCATTCACTTGTACTGAAAATAGTTGAAATACTGAAGGTCTAACATATGAACGCCAGAAAATACAAAAAGCAGTAATCCAATAAGACAAGCAGTTTATTACTCTAAAAAAAGTTGGAAAATGTATATACCAGGGGGTAAGTTTTTTCCTCTGTTCTAAGAAAAATATGTAACTTTTTAAAGATAAAAAAAACATAGCTATGACTTAAAAATATTTCATGTAATAGAAAATTTAAGCAATTCAATAAGATTATGTGAAAGAGCCTAAAATATGCTGTCTCTGTAAACAATGTTTCTTAGAAGATTTCCTTTTTCTAACCATTTCAAGAGATTATCTGCATGTTATTTTCTATGGATATTGTATATTTAACTAATTACTGCTCTTGTTCACAACATATCAGAAACCACACTTAAAATATGCAGAAAAGCAATGTGGTCATTTTCTTCATCTCATTAGGAAAAAAAAGTATGTAAAGAAGTACAGAAATGTCTCTTGCTTGTCTTAGCTCAGTATGGATAGTACCATTAGTGTTCCACATTAATTTTTAATTATATGAGGCTGAATAATTCATAACTTGAGGAATAAAATTGAAGTCAGACTCTCCTGAAACTATTTTGGGGCATTTTGGAAAGACCAACCTGGATCTTTGTGGAAGGGGTGGTGTCCAGAATGGCAATTATCTTGGGCAGGTAAGATGTAGAAATGAAAATAAAAACATGTGGACAATAATAAATTATAATAAGAATGGGAAAGAAGACTATTTTGTGACAAATTAAATCATTTAAATAACTTTTCAAGATTTATAGAATAATTTATGAAGAAAGAAGGAATAGGTTAGGTCTAAATGTGTTCACAGAGTGAAAAAACTGTAAGAATTATTATTCAGAGAATTTCTGAGGCCATTCTCACACAAAATATTTATCATTTAGTGGAGTACAGAAGAAGAAAAAATACCACTTTTGTCCCAAGGCTGGGAAAAAATAACAAAATATGAAGTAATAGAATGTTGGGTGGAAATTTTTAAGATATTTACTAAATTCTAATGGAGAAAGTTACTTTATGTGTTTAATTTGATTATTATTATTTTAATTGTGCATATTTTGTTGTAATGTGTTATGCATGCCTAGGCTTATACCTGTCTACATATATTAATGTGAAATTATCACATTAGAGTAGTTAAAATTTTAGAATGTAACTTGATTAATGTAAAATAGTTGCCTATATCCACGGGGTATAGTGTGATATATCAGTACATGTATCCAACGTGCACATAGAACTTACATTTACATCCCTTTATTATTATTTTATGATTTCAGTCTTTGAGCTCCTCTCCTCTAGTTAGTCCTAAAATATATAATGAACAACAGTCACCTGACTATACTGTAGAAAATTAGGAATTTTTCTGTTTCAAGAGCTGTGTTCCCATCTCCAATCTACCCTCCACCCCACACTTCCAATCCTTAGTAATGACTATTAAACATTCAGATCAAACCTTTTTAGCTTTCACAGAGAGAGAACATGAGTGGTACTTGTCTTTATGTAGTTTACTTATTTCACTTAACATATTTCCTCCAGTCCTATCCATATATATATATATATTTTTTTTTTTTCAAATGATAGGATTCCTTCGTGTGTGTGTGTGTGTGTGTGTGTGTGTGTGTGTGTGTTACTGTGGATTGAATACAGAGACACTCTACAACTGAGCTACAGCCTAAGGTTTTTTTTTTTTTTGTTGTTTGTTTGTTTTTAATTTTTGGTACTGGGAATTGAACTTAGGTGTGCTTGCTTAATCACTGAGCCACATTCTAGACCCTTTTGATATTTGATTTATTTTGAAACAGGATCTCCCCAAATTGCTTAGGGTCTTGCTAAATTGCTGAAGCTGGCTTTGAACTTGTAATCCTACTGCCTCAGTATCTCAAGTTGCTGGAATTACAGGCATGTGCTGCTTTGCCTGGATTTTGATAACTTTTGTCATTGGTCATTGATGTTGAATATTCTTTTATATTCATACACCATATTTTGTTTGGTTATTCTGTTGATTGATACCAATATTTCCTATGTCTTAGCTGTTGTAAATTGTACTGCAAAAACATAAGATTGCAGATAACTCTTTGATGCTTTCATTTCTTTTAAATATGAATATATGTCAAAAAGTGGGACAGTGGATCTTAGAATAGATCTATTTTTAGTTTTTTTTTTTTCTTTTTTCTTTTTTTTTTATTTTAGGACTTGCTACGTTGTTCTTTATACTGGCTATACTAATTTGGAAAGCATACCTTTAGATGTTCAATGGGATTAGATTATTAATTTGTATTTTTAATAGAATCAATAATACAAAAATGTTTATTTTAATAAACTTAATTACTTAGTCTCTTGTACTATTATTTTAATATCTGATGAGTCTAAATGCAAACACTATAATGAAAAACAGACAAAAAAGAAAGCAAATTCCAGAGGGAATTCACTTTAGATACTTTATCCAAAGTTGTAACATCAGAGAGAATGCCAAATTGGTCTAATAATTCCTCATACACAAAGGAAAGAGATAATCATGTCTGCAGAGCAAAAATATACAAATGGAGAATGGGGAAGTAGGTTTCTCCCTTCCAAAAAAACCACGCAAGTAACATAAGAGGTATAGACACTATGTAATGATCACTCATTTCAAGGTAAAGAACATACAATGGAACTTGGGGTTTCAATGGCAGGTGTACTTTAGAGCAGTTTCAGTGTCTTTAGCTATTGGGTGGGTTTCTCTACTTGGTGACTGCTGGATAGTTGGTCAGTTTACATTTCAATTTAAAGTAAATAATGTTGGAAAATAAAGTATATTTCCTATTCTTTTTCATCTGAAACCAGGATAGTGGGAGTGGAATTAGAGATGAACATCATCTAAACCACATCTTTTATATGAAAAATTTAGACTTCTTATATTTCTAAGAATCTGGCAAGAATATGAGAATCAAAAATAACTCTTTCATGAATCACATTCTTGTTTAAATCAGACAGCACTAAGAAGCATAATTTCCTATTTATTATCCATTAGCTTTTATTTTTTATATTTGTTTTACCATGTCTCCTGTGTTGTCCTTTGGAATTCAGGGTCTTCAATAAGTAAAGCCCTATTAATCTACAGACAAGTTCCTATAACTTGTTTTTCTTTTGCTGACTTAAACTTGGGTCTCAAAATGGGCTATGTTTTTATTAAGTGTCTTCAATAGGGACAATGTATCTTTCTCCTAGATCCATGACCCAAGGGGGCTCTGAAAGGTGCAGTGTATATTGTTGTTCTTTAATACTCTAGATCTTTCCTTTTACTTCTCTATCGACATACAATCAGTTTTTTTGAAACATAATCCCTTAAAAATAACACTTGGTTGCTTTCTTCATTTACTACTGAATATTTTATTATTCATCTTAATAGCTCTGACAGATATTGAAATATTAATAATGTCACATTTAATTAAAATTAATCATATATCACTTCAGTATTGAAGTTCCTTGATTTTCTTAATTTCTATGACCATTTTCCTCTACTTGATTTCAATCACCCAGTTTAATGATGGTGACCAAACATTTTTAATGTATCTCTACTAAAAACTCAATCTTAAAATTACTAATTCTGCCCACAACTACCTATCTTTCCACATAATTCATTTTTGATCTTCAAATACAGCAAGTATTTGAAAACAGTGTGTGTTCCCTGTCATCTCATTATGTTTTTACCAGATTCATGTCCATGTAGTTCTTTCTCCATACTTGTCTAAAATTCAAAGTTTTACTAACCAAGTTCATTCATTTACTTACACCCTAAACACATTTAACCTTCTCTTTCCATCACACTTTCTGGAATAATAAACCTCCCTCATATCTTAGACCATCATAAATTATTTTTTTCATCATAAATTTTTATGATATTCTTTTATATGTTTTGTATCATAAAAATGAATTTGATGTTCACTAATACCTAACATTCTTATGTAACTAGAAATTTACTTTCCTACTCTAAAACTTAATTTCCATGTTAGTTTCTATTTTCTTTCCTCTTAATAGGATACTCATTATTGATGCCTACTGCTCTGTTTTACAGATATTATAAAAGAAATAAGATGTAACCTTCAAACTTCTTTATATAGACATGTTTTAGTTAGTTTTTCATGGCTGTGATCAAAATCCATGACAAGAATAACCTAGAGGAGAAAATTTATTTTGGCCAACAGTTTTAGAGGCTCAGTCCATGGTGGGCAAATACTATTTCTCCAGGTCCCAGATGAGACAGAACATCATGGCAGAAGGGTATGGGGGAGAAAAGTTGTTTAGCTCATGGCAGCCAAGAAGCAGGTAGAGAAGAGAAAGAGAGACACCCTCAGGGACCTACCTCCTCAAGCCATAACCTCCATGCCCACAGTTACCACCTGTCATAGTAGTACTATCAAATTATTAATCCCTCAAATGAATTAGTCCACTAATCAAGTCATAGCTGTCATAATCTAATCATTTCACCTGTGATGAGTTTATTGGGGGGTATCTCATATTCAAACTACAACCTTCTGTCCCTATCCCCCAAAGGTCTTGTTCATCTCACAATGCAAAACGCACTTCGTCCATCTCCATCACATCTCCATCTCCATCACAGTGATAACAGTTTCATTATTGCCCAAAAGCCCAAGTTCAAAGTCTCCTTCAAGACTCAAGGCAAACTATAGTGTGAACCTCTAAAAATAAAAAAGGAAAAAAAAATGTATACATATATATGTATATAAATTATGCACAGATGCACACACAAAGACACAGAGTAAACATTACCATTTTAAAGGAGACTAATGGCACAGAAAGAAGGAATGGAACCAAACCAAAACCAGAGACAAAACCCAGGTGGGAAAACAAATCCCATATCTCCATGTCTGTCACTCAAAGAATATGGTGGTGAGATGTAATCTCTAAAGGACTTGGGCAATTCTGTTACTTTGGCCTTTCTAGTTGAAGCCCACATGGCCTCTCTCAGGCTAGCTCTGTCCACAGCCAGTAACTTTCCTTGGCACATATACCACATCATAGGCAACTCTTCATCCTGGGCATCTCCACACCAGCTTCAGCTTCCTTCTCACAGCTTAATGAATTACCCCCTCAGAGGCTGCCAAAGGGATCCTGATCATGCTATATGTCGTCAGCCCTACCAGGCCTTCCTTTGAAATTTGGTGGAAGCCTTGGTGACCCCACACTCCAGCATTTTGCATTCATGGGGAACCAGCACCACATGGACAATGTCAAAGTCCACCTTGGGTATTAAATGGGCTCCCTTTATCCATGACTGCAGCAGCCTCTGAGTAGTTACCTGCTAAGCATGATGAAAGGAATTCTTAGGAAACAGTTTTATAGGCTTCTCTGTACAATCAGGGTCTCCAAGCTTTCTACTCAAAAGAGTTTTCATTTCTACACACTTCAAACTGTGATAGCTTTGGTCTTGCTGATTCCTGAAATGTCTTCAAGACATCGTTACCTGTATTTTTCCTATTGTCCTATTTTTACTTATTGTTCTATATTCTCTATTTCCAGTTTTCCCTATTATTGTTGTGAAAAAGTACTTAACTTTTCTTTAGTGGTGGTAATCTTTTAAGGAACTGCATATTAGTTGGTTCCAGTTTTGCACATGCTTTTCTGGCCATTTCTGCAATTTTAAAAATATATTGTATCCTTTTTAAAAAATAATGTTATCAGATGCTGACATTTTTATGTATTTTATGGCTTTGTTACAAATGTTAATGTAACTGGTATAATCTTGTGGGCATTATCCAAAGGCATATTATAAAATAATGATACTTTTGTATAGAAGATCCAGATGTTCAAGTTTCACATGCTGAAAAAATCTAAAGAGCAACATACCTATTGGTAATGGTTATGTGTATTTGAACAGTTTTAATGTCCCAATACTAATGAAAATTATTTTGTGTTTCTAAGAAAGAAAAAAAAAAAAACACTTCTCTGTTTTCTGTTTTCAATTATCATAATAAACCTGGCTAAAAGCTGCCAGCAATACTCATGCCACCCCTTACATGCCATGTTGCCTTGAAATTTCCACCAGATCTATTAGTTCATCATGTTTAGATTTAGCTTCTAACAAAGTATCAGGACACAGGCAAAATGAAGATGATTTTTTTGTTGTTGTTGTCAAGATGTAACATGAGTGGCACCTAGCCCAATTCCCAATAGATTTCTTTTTCAAATCTGAACCCTCATGAGCACAGAGTTTACTGTCCACATTCCATCTGCAATCTTATCTCCTTATATCTCTCACCAAAATTGCTCATTAAATTCTGCTTGGAACATTTTATGACTGCTCCAGCTTGAATCTACAAGCTTTTGCAAACTCCTCCTTCAAACCAGGTCCAAAGGTTTCTAAACCACAGAATCGGGTTAGTCACAGAAACAACCTCACTTTTTGCTACCAAATTCTGTGCTAGTCAGTGTTTCATTGCTGTGACCAAAATACATAACAAGAACAAGTAGTGGAAGAAAAGTTTAATTTAAGCTCACAGTCAACTGACTCCATGGCTCTTGGTTCACATGATATAGAGTGTCACAGGATTTTACAGAAGAACGAGAAAGAGAGAGAGAGAACATGGAAGGGTTCATGGACAAAATATATTATTCCCAAGGGTATGCCCCCAATAACCTATTTCTTTTAGCCACAACTTACCTGCCTACCATTGCCACCTAGTATGGTAGCCCTTTCAAATTAGTTTATTGATCTCATAATCTTATCATTTTACCTGTGAATATTTCTGCATTGTCTATTACATGAGCTTTTAGTGGGAGAGCTTATATTCAGACAATAACAATATACCTATCTGTCTAGTATTCCTAAGAAAGCTAATGTGTTTCAGTTCTAACCTAGGTTTATTCAACTCCTTTGCCATTTCTTGAAACTCATCCTCTTTTTTGTAATGTAATTGAGATAGAAGTGTTCATGATATATTCTAATGTGATTGCTCTGTTTCATGATCATCCTTTAATTTGGATGAGAACACATACCAGATTGTGAATAAAAGTGATAGTGTCACATTCACTCAATAGCAGTTGACAGTCAATATGCTTTTCTATTCATTTCTTTCCCTTAATGATCATCATGGTCCCTTCCATGATCATTGGAGAATTATTCATATGATGTATAAATGTCCATGCTGCCATTTCAATTCATATTTGCCTGTTTCATAATACAGTGATCTTTTTAGGATGCATTTTAAACTACTAGTTTCTAATCAGAGACTATTTGAGGCATTTGATAACACAAATTATAACAGGTGTAAGATGTAGAAATCAAATTCTCATTTATTCATAAGCATTGTTCATTTCCTATATTGCACAAGATACTCATTATAAAGAAGCAATAAGATGACTTCTAGGCATTTAGGAAAAGTTTAATCAAATGAATCTGGATATTTATGTTTATTTTTCTCTCTCTTCTAAGATGGATTTTCAGCATAAGAAAGGAAAAAAGCAGGAAATGCACAGGTCTTATGAGAACACTGTGATATTTTTCAGGTACAACCTGTAGAAAAGTTTATACTACAAAATCAGCAATAGAAGTGTGAGAGACTGAGGTATGGAAAAATATGTAAGATTTCACTGGTCACTTGTTTGCTAACCAGAATTTGAATTTGCCATCTTTACTTAACATGCATTTCTTAAATTGAGGTCAAAACAAAAACAACATGGTATTGGCAAAATAGACAGGCAGACCAATGGTACAGAATAGAGGACACAAAGACAAAACCAAATAAATACAGTTTTCTCATACTAGGCAAAGATGTCAAAAACATACAATGGAGAAAAGATAGCCTCTTCAACAAATGGTGATGGGATAACTGGTAATCCATAAGCAGCAAAATGAAACTAAACCCCTCTCTCTCACCCTGCACAAAACTCAACTCAAAATGGATCATGGACCTTGGAATCAGATCAGAGACTCTCACCTTACAGAAGAAAAAGTAGGTCCAAATCTTCAACATGTCCACTTAGGATCAGACTTCCTTACATGACTCCCAAAGCAGTAATCAATAATTGAAATAGATTCAAACTAAAAAGCCTTTTCTCAGCAAAGGAAACAACCAACAATGTGAAGAGAGAGCCTACAGAGTGGGAGAAAATCTTTGCCACACACATTTCAAATACAGCACTAATCTCCAGAATCTATAAAGAATTCAAAAAACTTTATACCAAGAATACAAATAACCCAATCAGTAAATGGGCTAAGGAAATGAGCAGACATGTCACAGAAGAACTACAAACAATCAACAGATAAGTGAAAAACTGTTCAACATCTCTAGTAATAAGAGAAATGCAAAACTACCCTAAGATTTCACCTCATCCCAATTAGAAGGTCTGTTTTCAAGAATACAAGCAACAATAGGTGTTGGGGAGGATGTGGGGAAAAGAGTGCACTCATACATTGCTGCTGGTGGGGTTGCAAATTAGTGCAACCACTCTGAAAGCAGTGTGGAGATTCCTTAGAAAACTTGGAATGGACCCACCATTTGACCCAGCTATCCCACTCCTTGGCCTATACCCAAAGGACCTAAAGTCAGCATACTACAGAGATGCAGCCATATCAATGTTTATAGCAGCTCAATTCACAATAGCTAGGTTGTGGAACAAACCTAAATGCCCTTCAATAGATGAATGCATAAAGAAACTGTGATATATATACACAATGGAATATTATTCAGCCATAAAGGAAAATAAAATTATGGCATTTGCAGGTAAATAGATGCAGATGGAGAACATCATGTTAAGTGAAATAAGCCAATCCCCAAAAACCAAAAGTCGAAAGATTTCTCTGATTAGTTGATGATGATACATAATGGAGGGTCAGAGGGAGGCAAGAATGAAGGAAGGATGGATTGTATAGAGAAAAAAGAATGATTGGGAGGGGATGGGGGGAAGGAAAGATAACAGAATGAGACAAGCATCATTACCCTGTGTACATGTATGATTACTCAAATGGTGTGATTCTACTTTGTGTATAACCAGAGAAATGGAAGTTGTACCCCATTTGTGTACAATGATTCAAAATTTAAAAAGAATTTGAATTTGCCATCTTTTATATACATTTCTTTAATTGAGGTCCAGCAATTTGAACAATGCTATATTGTTACCTGACTTCCACATTTTCTGGGTATTATTTTGATAAAATACTAAGATTTATGCACTTAAATACTGATTGGCGGCTTTGTTCCTTTTGATTTCTTATAGTTTTATCTTGTAAAGAAAAATGGATATTAATGTTATATTGTTGAATTAAAGCAAAAAACTAAACCTGTTCATTTTCTTTACTAATACATAATTCAATCTGAATTATTTATGATTCTAGCTCATTTTTAATGATCCTGGGTTGGTAAAAGTTTTTCATGGTTTTAAAATCTCAGGATAGGTGAAATATTTACCTTGTTCCAATAATTTTTTAGCAGTTGTGAAGTTTTGTGTCATAATAAATTACTTTTTCTTAGGCAATCAGGAGCATTATAAAACAGCATTGGTAGAAACCAAAGTACTTGTTAAAAAATATCAGAAATAATATGGGACATATTTTATGTTGTTTTGGATTTTTAAATAAATGTGCTTGATAAAAATAAATGTGAACACATGACATAATGGAAAAATTAAATATATCTCTCATAGTAAAATAAATGTATTACTTATATCAATGTATTATGTAAGATTTATAGCCTCATATGAACATAAATGTGTTTTGTTGTGAAATAATCACAAATTCTTTATAATTGTTAATATTGAGGTTAAGAAGAAAATTTTACTAGTGTATTTTTACATTGAATCAATTTTAATTCTTGTTTCCTTTAGGAATTTTATAACCTGGAGAAATCACCATGAATAATTTTTAAATGATAAAATCTATTAAATCTAAATTCTTAGTATTCATCATTAATTTCACAGTCATTGATTAATAGGTACTACAGAGTAGATGATAACCACTATCTTTCTCATTTTACATAGAAAGAAATGTAACAATTTATGAACACAAAATAGATTAGTAACGTTAATATTCTATGCACAAAATCCTTTCTTTTCCTTTTCAATTGCCCCTTAAGAATGAATTGCACACAAACAAAAAGAGATTTATGCACAATCAGATAAAGCTTTAGGATAAATTGAGACTAGGTAATAATTAATTAAGAGCAGTAATAATATTGAATTAAAGACATATCTTCACAGATCTTATCCCTGCAAACACTCCAGATTAGCAAGGGGAGGAAAGAACGAAAAATAAAAGTGATCTTTTATAAAACCAAATTCATTCGTTTAGAATTCCAGATTTTAGTTCTGAGAACTGTGATCAGAGGAACGAACAGTGAACCAACCAGGCAGCCAGGAACACTTGCTGACTTTTCATGGTAGAGAGCAGTATCAAGTGTATCCTCAGGTAAAACCTAAAAGTGAAAATGAGGTCAGGCACAATGAGGCAATGCATATCTGCCTGATGTGCAACCAAAGTGACCCAAACCTAAGCACTTCCCACAAACAGACAAGGAAAAATTTGCTAAAAGCAAATGTATGACACACTGGAAACAAAAACATAGCTATTGCATGCTGAATTCTCTGAACAAAATTGTAGTAAATGTCATACTAATAACCTGCAAAATACTATCCTTCTCTCTGATGCAAACAAATATGTTGGAGAATAGAAGGGAGTTATATCCACAAGGCAGAGTATCTATGACATGGTGTTAAAAATTAACTTACCAAAATGTAAATGGTTTGCATTCACAGTTCACTTTCTGTGTGATTTTTGCTATTTTCATTCAAATGTTTGACCCAGAATAAATGTTACATATTCAAGGAAAGCAGTAATTAGAAAGATTCTATCAGGGGATCAACTCAGGTGCAAAATTAAAATGAGAAAAAAGAATCAAACTGCAGATGTAAAATGAAACAAAAACTTATGCCACAAAACAAGTTAGATTTATAAATAAAACTTGATTTTTAAAGCTAAGGGATTTAAAAACATAGAGGTCAAGAACCAATGCTAAGATAATAGAAAGTGACAAAAATTAACCTGGAGGTACTCCACATAAACATGAGTTAAAGGCAACCATTAGAGAAAAACAAACCGTAAGCAGATGTAAGGATCTGTATTATATTATCTCCAATGGCAAACAAGGAAAAGCCACAATACCAAGTGCAGCAGACAAAATTCTCATGTTCCCACAAAACTAGTGCGTTGAAAGCATAAACTACAAGGTGATGGCATTAGAAGGTCGGACCTTGGGCAATGGTTATGCCTTGAGGGCAAACCACTCCTGAAGGCAATAAATACACTTCTAATGGAAAACCCAGAGACTGCTTTGCCCTTCTAGCCAGGAGGACAAAGTGAGAAGATGGTTGTCAATGAGTCGGACAGACAGCCAGCCTGCCGGTGACTTCAGCTTCCAGAGCTACAGCCACTAAAGAGAGAAATTTGTGTTATTTATAAGCCACCAGTTAGTGGTGATTTGTTAAAACAGACCAAGTAGACAAAAGCACTGATGGACTAATTGATAAACATTAGCTGTAATTAAGATAAACAATTTCCTTATTTATTTATTTATTGACTTATTTATTTTGTAGTGCTGGAGATCAAACAGTGCTGTTATACATACTAGACTAGAGGTCTACCATGCAGCTGCATCCCCACCTGAAACACGAATTAATTTTAACATCTCTTGAATAACACCAAGACCCTTAATTTTACACCACACCCTATGTAAGTCCTTTTTATTTGTGAAATATTCTCATATTTTTCACTTTTCATGAACTATTTTCACAAACTATTGTTATTGTTCTTATCATTTTTCAGCACACATCTTAATTAATTTACACTTAGCATGCTCACTGTTCTTTATTTCTCTCTGATTTCTGTGCTTTGGTTGGTGATGATTTTCATTGTGACTGAAAGGATTTCTTTTTTTAAATTTCTCACAGTGCAGTTCTAAGAATATTATTTTTTTACTTTAATTTAGGCTATTTTTGTGTCTTCAGATTGCTAGATTGACAGACATTTTCATTGCTTTATTTAGTTTGCTTGTCAACTCTTTAAAATGTATTGCTGCATTATATTCTGTTTCACATAGTGTCAATGCAGATATCTGTGATCAGTCTGAGCTTCTCTGAAGGCAATACATCTTTCGATTATCCCTGATTTTCTTTTTCTCCCCTGCAGTTTTACACTTTAGAAGTATACCTCTTTATATGACCCTCTGGTTTAGTCAGCTCTTTTGTCATTATGACCAAAATACCTTTGGAGAACACTTAGATGAGGAAATGTTTATTTGGCACTAAGGGCGTCAGAAACTTCAGTCCATAGACAGCTGGCTCATTGCTGTGTGTCTGAGGTGAGGTAGTATACCAGTTGAAGGTGTGGTAGAGGAAGGACTTCAGGACAAGACAATCAGGAAGCCGAGAGGGAGTTCTGCTCAACAAGGACAAAACCTAATACCTGAAAGGCACACCCTACCTGCCTACAGTGAAGGTTCCCAACCAGTTGATCCTTTTAGCAGGATGAATGCACTGATTAGGTTAAGACTCCTATGATCCAATCACCTCCAAACTTTCCTTCATTGTCTCACACATTAGCTTTTAGGGGGCACTTCATATCTAAACCATAAGACCCTCTGATATTCAAATTGCCATGTCTTGGGTCTATAGTATATTTTACTGTAGATTTCAATCAATTAGGGTTACTATTGTTACCCACATTTGATAATTTGATATACTTTTATTACCACTTGGTTATCAATAACTGCAGATTAAACTTAAAAATTCACAAAGACATCTAGTGATAAAATAATGGATCATAGTACAGTAGAAATGCAGTTGCTGAAGAGAGAAATAATAAGGAATATTCATTTACTGCTGTCCTGAATGTAGGCCATTTTTTCACAATTACCAAAAGGGCACGTCTAATATGATTCAATTAGTACATACTTACCCAAATATGTCATTTGTGAGATAGTAACAGAGATTCTGTATCATAAATCCTGAAATAACACTATCCACATTAAAGGCATATTAATTAGAGCTTCTTATAACTAAAATATTTGCTGGTTTTAAAAAATAAAATCTAGCATTTTATTTGTACTTTTTTTAATTACTAAAGACTGGATTTGTAATAATTTCTAGAATATATATTCTTCTGAATTTTGGTAGGAATATATTATTATTAACTATTTTTAGAATAGGCATTATAGAAAATATATGGGAGTTCTTCCATAAACTGAAAAATGTACTAGCACATGATTCTTAATTCCACTAATCTCGCAATCCCACTTATCCCACAATCCCTATAAATCCAAAAGAATCAAAATCAATATGTCAAAGAAATGTCTGTATTTTTTTACTTATTACAGTATTATTTAATTAGCCAAGTTATGCAATAAACTTGAATATTCAGTAATGGACAAATGGATGCAGAAATTGTGGAATACTATGTGGTCATAAAAAATAAGGAAATATTATCACCTGTGACAATATTGATGAACCTGAAGGACCCGTGAAGTGAAATAATCCAGGTATAGAAAATATTAATACTGCATAATTTCATTTACAAGTGAACTCTAAAAAATTTGAAATAAAAACAGTAGGGAATGGAATGTTCATTACTGGAGTCTGGCTAGAGAAATAATGCGGAGATATTAACACTAAAATTACTAATTATTACTCTGTGTCCTTTTAGCACTTTCTGTTAAAAGTAGAAAAGTATGCATAATATCTGAGATGGAAATTTATGCATTTTGTTTCGTATCATTCTTTTCCTTTTAAAGGAATGTATAAGAGATGTATAGTTAAAGGAATGTATAAGAGAAATTGACTTTCAAGCAAATGCCAAGTCTCAGTGAACATCATATTTTTCATAATAAAATATTTTTAAATAAAGTTGATATCATGTAGACCTAAAAAATAACTAAAAAATATATAGTGTGACTGTTTAACAACCAGGTATATTCTAGAAATTTTAATAGCATGCCAATGATACTTTCAGTTAACTTTAAATACATATTTGCAGAAGGAAAAAATTATCATCCTGGGCGATAATTAAAAGTACTAAACAAAATCAAGACAATTCTTAAAATGTATTTTAAATCCTTCTCATTAATCAGTTGTTTTTCAAATGTAAATCATCCAAGAAACATTTGATTGACTACTGTATTCAAGGCTTGTCAACGTTACACTTGTGCATTACTTTCAGTTCCCCTGTAAAGAGGACCTGAGATAAGACTTTAGCGTAGATAGTTGAATTAGTAATGATCCCATGAAGCAGAAGTTTGCTTATGGTGAGAATGAAAAAACACTGTATTAAAAACCACAATTAGAAAGTCCTATGAAGTTTCCTTTTGTTGGTTGTGGGAATTGCTTCACCTTGGAGCAGAAAAAATTAGATATAAAATCCAGAAGTAACTCCTGAAATATTGGTGGATATAATATTCATCTAATTGGTCCTGCTCCCCATTATTTAAAGGTTACCACTAATGATATTGTCTGTCTTGGGGGATTAAGATTATTGTGCTTTGATTGCTCAGTGGACTTCCTTCAGGTATCAGAAAAATCTCCAGAGCAATGGAGAAGATGAGTAAAATTACTCATGGAGAGAGATGCTGGCTATGCAAAATGAGTCTGAGGTCAAGGTCACATAGAATTTTTTAACAGCTCTTGCTGAAACCAGTTATGAATTAAAGTTATATAATGCATATATCAGAATTATCTGCTATACTTAAACATAGAAAAAATTGAGTTAAGCTAGATCTTTGTAGGAACCAATGAGAAGTCTAGAAGAAGACACTGGATTTTTAATATAAAAGAGTAGGGGGCTAGTGGTATAGTTTGGTGGGAAGAGTGCATGCTTAGTATATACAAGCCCTGCCTCTATCCCACGCACAGTACAGAAAGAGAGAGAGGGGGAGAGAGAGAGAGAGAGAGAGAGCGAGCGAGCAGTGAGGAATGGAGGGAGGGAGGGAAGGAGGGAGAAAGAAGAAAGGAAAGAAGGAAGGAAGGAAGGAGAAAAAAAATATCAAGTGGGGCACAGTGGTATATGACTGATCCCAACTATTTGGGGACAGGAAGATTTCATGTTTGAGGTCAGCTTCAGCAATCTAGCAAGACCCTTTCCCAAAGTAAAATAAATGAACAAATAAAAAGGATGGGGAATGTACCTCAGTGGTACAGAACCCTTGAGTTCAATTCCTAGTACTACCAAAAACAAGGTATGTTATGTAAACTAATAAATAAATAAATACATACATAGGATCCAAGTGTTAAATTACAGTCTTTCCTAGGTGAGAAGATATTGGTTACTCCTCACAGGTAATATTAGCTTTCTATTGGGTATGATTTGGATGTGAAGTGTCTCCCGAATGCTCACATGTGAGACACTGCAAGAAGGTCCAGAGGAGAAAAGATCAGGCTATAGAGTTAAACTAATCAGTGAAATAATTCCTGATGGGATAAAATGAGTGGTAACTGGAGGCAGGTCGGGTGTGACTGGAGGTAGTGGTTCATTGGGGGCATGGCTAGGGGGTATATATTTTGTATCTGGAGAGTGGATTCTCTGCTTCCTGATCAACTTGTAAGCTGTTTCCCTCTGCCACACTCTTTTGTCATGATGCCTGGCCTCACTTTGAGCCCATAGAAATGGAGCCAGCCTCTTATGGATTGAGACCACTGAAATCATGGACCCTCAAATAAACTTTTCCTCCTCTACAGTTGTTGTGGTCAGATCTTTCAGTCCCAGCCATGAAAAAGCTGACTAAAACACTGTTCTTGCTTATACCAATTACCACAATACAGTGGCTTAAAACCGGACAAATATATTTTCTTACAGTTTTGAAGGCCAGAAATCTGAACTTAGTTACTTTGAGCTAAAGTCAGCATGTCATAGGATTGGTTCCTTGTGGAGGCTAGAGAAGAGACTCTTTCCTCTGTCTTTCCTAGCTGTTAGATTTTGCCTACATTCATTATTTTGTTACCCGATTCCACGCTCCACAGTTAAAGCCAGCCAGCATGGTATCTTCATTCCCCTCTGAGGTCACTTCCATTCTTACCACATTCTGTCTCTGACCTGTAACCCACTGCTTCTCTCTTATAAGGATTCTTGTGATAACATTAAGCTCATCTAGATAAACCATGAAAATCTCTCCATCTTGAAATTATTAGTCTAATTACATGAGACTCTTCCATTTTTTCGAGTAATTTATTCACAGGTTCCTGGGATTAAGATACACCTGGCCCTGGAAGGCAGGCCATTATTCAACCTTCCATACCAGAAAACATTTGAAGCAACAATGTAATACGAGGATGTTATGAATCAATAAAATATAACTACTTTTAGTCTTGTGTTTTGTGAAACATAAATGTAGTTCTATGTGTTTCTTCAATATTTTCAAAGCTTTTATTTAAGGTAAACTTTCCATGAGGCATAATCATCCTAAAAATGCAAATGAATAACAAAATATGGATGAATTCGTTCAGAAACATTTAATGATATATTCTGGACAGAATAATTTTGTGTGCCCTTCAAATCTGTATGTACATAAAGATTTGGGCTACATATTCTTTAACAAACTCTGAAAAATTAACTCTTCTTGCATTGTAATTGAGAAACTACTTAGGATCATTATTCATTCACCTCTCTACTTTGCATAATGTGTCCCAAGTTTTTTGTAATGAATGCTAATTTCATTTATTTACTATGATAATTAGTAGTAGAGGAAAATTGGTTTTTGCCAAATATTCATAAACTGGTCAGTCTGGAAAATATATTTCTCTACATCCTGATAAAGCAACCTCAGATATGAAAAATATATTGCAGTTCCTTCTCTGATTATAGTAAACGTCAAGAAAGAGAATATATCGTAAAAAGCCTATAGTGTGCAGCAGATTTCATTAGCTTGACTAAAGGGAGTATTGTGTAGTGAGTTCCATTGACTCAAAGCAGAGCTATCCTTCAGTGAATTATAATTCTGATTATTAGAATGTTCTGCATGAGGAAACAGCCATTTAATCAGTTCTCACTTGTTCATTTCTCTATCTCAAATCAAACTAGTGTGTGAAAAGAAAGATTTAGGAAAGTTTTCCAAATTCATCAAAAACTTAACATTAAATCTACATAAGCAACCTACACTCTCAGCAAATTTAAAAATTACAATTAGAATTTGATAAATAATGTTTGCATTCTATCCTTCATAAGACACAGACATCACATACATATATTCAAACAAACACATAAACACGATTATTCCTCCAAATGTTGAGTGTACCAAAAATTTATTACTGGAAGTAACAAGTTCATCAGTTGATGAAAAGGGAAAAACCACATTCGACATAATCATGCAAATAAGTGATGATTATATAATTTTAAATTTAGAAAACTTTGACCACTGAAAACTCCAAAACTAAATTTTGAAAAATGGTTATTTTTCATGTATTTAAGATTTTACTCAGAAAAGTGAAGAAACTCATAAAAGTACATTTTACTATTTTTTTTTTTTTTTTTTTTTTTTTACAAACTGAACATTCAACCCAAAATTTACCAGAACCTTGTCATTCTGTGAGTGCCTCTTTTGAGTCTCTAACTACTAACGATACCGTGTCCTATCTTTTTACAGCTTAAACTGTTTTCCTCTTTTTATCTTTTATATGAGCAAAATTATGTCATAGTCACTCTGGTCTCACTGTCTTGGATTATGCACTTATGATTTTGGAGGCCCTGGCTTCTGTCTCTCTCTTGAAGATGTGAATATCTGATTTAAGCAATATTAATATTGTGATATAGAAGACAAAAGTCTACTCAATAAAAGGAAAATCTCTTTATAGTAATTTCAAACATCCCAAAGTAACAAAATGATACCCAATTTAATCTATG
The DNA here is from genome assembly GCF_902686455.1 of Sciurus vulgaris. Classification (NCBI taxonomy): domain Eukaryota; kingdom Metazoa; phylum Chordata; class Mammalia; order Rodentia; family Sciuridae; genus Sciurus; species Sciurus vulgaris. The sequence goes on from NC_136464.1 coordinate 164,152,565, forward strand.
CAAATTGATTTTCAAGATAGAATCTCACAGAATGTTGGGCATATCACATGGATTACTAAATTAAAAACTCTGCAAATACATTTTGTAACTAAGAAGTATGCATATTTTCTTTTAGTCACTTCAGTATATTCAAGACAGTTTTACTTTCAAATTATTATTCACTTTAGTTTTAAGAAAATATTTGTTTCTATTAGTGCATTAAAATTATACATAATAGTGGGGTTCATTGTAGACATATTTGTCTATGCACATAACATAATCTGCTACAATTCATTTCTTGGTACTTTCCCTTTTCTATTCCTTTTCACCCTCCCATCTCCTTTATTCACTTCACTGGTCTCCTTTCTACTTCTTCATATATATGTACTTTTTCATTAATATGCTATAATTATACTCAAAGTTGAAATTCATTATATATTTATATAAGCATATTTAAGAAAAAATTTAAGAAAGTTTAAAAGCACCTTATCCACAAAATAAGTTTCAAGTAGTCATGCATATAATATACATGCCAGAATGGAAATTCCCACTTTTTAAAGTGGAGTTCATCACAATTGCAAATCATTTTTTGAAGAATATCAAAGACAACAAAAATAAAAATATTTATACAATTTAATAAAGGAATATTTTAAACAAGTAACTCCTAATTAGTAAGGACTCACTCTTAAAATATCAGATCTTTTACACTGATATGTGAAAATTTCCTGTATTTAGTCTTACAGTATGCATTAAGCAAGGCATAGTATGCAACAATGCATAGAGAATGCTACTATAATACTTCAATAAAGCTTTTGGTGACATAAGAAATGAGCCTGGGCTGACTGCCTTTGGCATCACGCAGACACACTGAAAGCAACTGCAGTCATTAGCCAAGTACAGGAGTCATCCATGCAGGTCACCCCTTAGCCCTCTGCATGTACAATAGAAAACTTATTGTAAAGTCTTGCTAAAGACCAGTTTGGAAATCACCTGAGAACTTGTTAGTAATTGGAAAATATAAGGCCCTTTCTATACACACCCCAGCTGAACCAGGTTGAATTTTAAAGAGTTTGAATAAACAATTTACATATTATAATTTTAAAAGGACTGCTTTGAAAAAAGAGCACTATTCTGAGCATTGGTATGAAATGAGAGAACTAGGTTTTATATATTTCTTTGGTAGAATGGCATACTTACAACCAGAATGTGCATGTTTTATTTGCATTTTAATACAAATATTTTAAGATGAAATAGAATATTTTCTTTATTCAAACTTACCATTTCTTACAAATGGTTTTGAAGTAGAACACACGTACCTCTTTCATACCTTGTTCTCCTGTGTGAACTATTCAACAACTAGTTTCTTAACTTAGTCATTGAAAGTTAATTTGTCTATGTCGCAATATAAAACAGGTTTAAAGAGAGAGTTTGTACTTAAAAGACATAGTAGGTATTTTGCAAATTTCTGTGATCTCTAAGATATTTTTTCATATTTCTAGGTGTCTAAATTTGTTCAATTTATGATCATGTTTCAAAGTATAACAAAGACAAGAGGAAACTATTGTCTTTTGTCTTTGGAGAGATCCTTGGGTGATTATTATGAAAAGGAAATAAATGTGCCCGTTGCATGAAAGCAAATTTTTCAGATGTGTTTGCCAGTACACCCTGGGGTACAGTTACCAAATCTGTGGTTTGTTTCCTGTAGGTGTTGATTCCTTCCGCATCTGAGGCTACCTGCTGATCATCAGGTTTCTGTCCTGAGATTCCATTCTGCTGTTCCAGGGAAGCACTTACATGCTGTCTTTGACTTTTAGTCAATCACTTGTTAAAAATATAACTTCAGACTCCTAATGATCTGCAAACATGGAATTCATTTTCAGATTATACCCATCTAGGGCCATTATTTTTAGAGAAAAAAGTGTTTATATTTGTCAAATGTTACTCAGGCATGTCAAAATTCATATTTTTTAAAAAAAATTATTTTTCAATTCTGTACATTACTATTTTCAAGGTATATTGAATTACAAATTTTCCACAAAATATATGGCTGGAAAAAAATAAATGCAAAAGAATATCTTTTCAGGTAAAATATTTAATTTAAAATTTATCTAACACATTTACTAACAAAAAAATCTGACAGATTAACAATTGTTGTTTTATATGTGTGTGTGTGTTTATTTAATGATTTTAGTAAATTTTAGTAGCCATATATTTGTTGAGGTGCCTCCTTCAATCAAACAAATAAAACCAAAACCAAGGTGTAATATATTTTCTTTGTACTGAGTGGAATTTTTATTCTATATTCTTTACTTAGTTTATAGAATTCTTTAGCATTTAATCACTGTCTACATAAATAGTTTACAATTAATCCCCAGAGAAGACATAAAACAAATCTTGAAATAGATAAAACTAGACACTACACACACACACACACACACACACACACACACACACACTTGCTTTGTTTTCTTAGAAAATTGAAAATATTTCTAAAAATGTTATTGTGTCATAATTTGTATATTTCTCAATATTTATACAATTCATTGTCCTTCCACCATACAGATTGGTCCCCAACTACATAACATACCCACATAGAGATTGTTAGGGAGAATAGACTTATGCATTTTGATCTTCATTACCTGATGCTCTTTGAAAATTATACTAGTTATTTGCTGAACAAAGTTGAAAAGTTCACAAGAGTCTACACTTCATAATCTTATAAATTTTATACTGCTACACATTTGCCTATCAAAACTTCTTATTTAACTTTATATCATAGAAGTACACAATTTCTTATGCATTTTAGTTTTATAACTATAGCTTTCCAAAGAAGTCATATAAAATATTATAAAACATACTTAAAAAATATTTTTGAGTGTACATCTAAATACCTCCTGACTAGAGATCTACAAATTTCTTTTGAAATTAATAACACAAAAAGAAAGAAAATTGCCCTTCATATGAAAATATTTCTTCCTCTTTGTTGAAATACTTCTAATATTTGGTGGGAGAACTATATTTCCCTTTGAAAGCAAAGAAACACATACATAATAGAATCTTCATATCACCCCAAAATGCATGGGTTGAAATTATAACACCCAGATTATGTACTAGGAGATGGGGTTTCTTCAAGGGGATTCGGCCATGGGGATCTAGCCTACATGAATGAGATTTGGGACCTTATAAAAAAGAAACCAGAGAGATTTCTGTCCTTTCCAACATACAAGAAAACAAAATCACTAACTAAAGACTGCTGTATATGAGCCAAGAAATATGCCCTCACCAGACCCTAAATCTGCCTGTGTCTCCATTTTGAACTGCCCAGCCCCAGAGGTATTACTTTACCATCTGCTTCTCTAGTAAACTATTTCAAGAAACAGCAATTCTATATAATCTGCTCAACTGGAGTGACCAGTAAGTGTAAAATATGCTATTTCTTTTCTTTTTAAAACTTTGTTTTAGACTGTGGTAGGTTACATTAAAATCACCTTCCATTTTTACCAGATCTAAATTTATTTTTCTCTTCGCTCTTGGTTCCCTTGAATGGAGACAGATGGTATATATTAATGTCTTGACTGTTTTAGAGTCACCGTGATAAGAAACTTAATATCAGTGATAACTACAGGAAAAATAAAAATAAATTCTCAGAATAAAACGTTGAAGTGGAAGAGTCTCCCTGTCTGTAACCACAGGATCACTAGGAATTTGTGTTTCCATGTGTACCTATTAGGAACCAAAGGACAGCAGCAAGCACTGCATCAGTGAGAATGGTAATGACCATGAACTTTATGACTGCTTTGACAGCATGCAAGCAAGGCCCTCTGTTAGGGGTCACTGGCTCAGTTGTGGCTCGCCGTAGCTCCCAGAAAAATGCTCCGCAGACACGAGAACTCACGCAAAAGACTTTATTTTATGGGGACGGATAAGGTCCAATTGGGGTGGAAAAAGAAAAAGAAAAAAGAACATGGCGTATGGTTTCTCCCAGATATTGGAATTTCGTGGGCTGGGAGGAACCAATCACGGAGGAGAATTCTTGCAGACTGACTGATGGACCAATAACATGTTAGAACCGTAATGTGGGAGGCAGCAAGATGACAGCAGGGAAGCCAGAAATTCCTTTAACCTAAGAGGCGGGCAGAATGCAGACTGACAGGTGATGGGGAAGCCGGAAATTCCTGTAACGGAAGAGAAAGGTGGCTTTATACCTTACACCCTCCCCAAAGAAAACCAAATAAAAGAACACATAAGAAAACGTGTAGACAACTAAAAGATAATTTACACCGTAAAAGTCACAGGACCACTATGACACCTTTAAAGATAAGATAGTCATAAGGAAACTTATACTGAAAATTAAGGCTGTAAATCTGAGTATTTTGCTAGGAAGATTGAAAAAAAAGAAAAAGAATATGAATTATACTGTCTTATCAGGTATCCATAGTCAATCTGAGTTCAAATAGAATAAAAATCAGACTGATCAAAACTGAAATTGGGTATTAACATAGATGAGCCTTAAATTCCTAAATTCCTCAGAAATTATCTGATCAACCTAATAGACCCATTCTCCATTGTCAGAAAAAATTCACTTGCGTCTGTCAGGAAAACATGAAATCTCACTTGATGTTAGTGTCACACAAGATAACACATTATTTTCCTGCAAAATCATCTTCAAACATCTCCTTGCTTCCAAGGGTAGAGCAGTGGTGTTGGAAGTGGGATTAGGTGTTTTTAGAGCTTAAGTGAATAACCAAGTTCTGCTTCTTTTAGGGTCTGATATTTCAGAAAAACCGACAAGTGACAAAAGAATTGCTGAATTATTTAATACTCATAGGTATATTTGCCATATCTGTGGGCAGATATTTACAAGTATATTTTCATCTCTATTTTGAATAGTTTAGGACAAAAAGGAAAAGAATAATACAAGCCTTTAAATAAAGCTTTTACTAACATGGAGCTATTCACCTATGACTTAGAAGTGAAGGTTCTGCAAAGGGCATTAACAGCTAGCAGTCTAAGTTTGCAAGGGTGGTTCCTTGAAGAGGGAAAACAATGGTCCCTGAGACTTCTGTGATGTGATTTAAGGACGAAATCAGAGCTTCAGGTAGGTGGACTGCTGAATGTATCTGAGAAGCCATAGTGTGAACTGGTTGCTTGGGAGGGCCCAGAGGGCATTCTTGCCTTGGACCTATTGGGTGTGCATTCTTGAAGGTGACTCAGTACCCTGGAAAGTTTTGCTGATGTCTGCCGTAACAGGAGAATGCTGCGTGGCTGTGAGCCCCCATATTGACATGACTGAGGTTGAGAGGATTATAGAATGACAGAGAAGAGCTGAAGCCTAATGATCGGGTGTTAATTTAGTTGGTATATTTATGGTGATTTGTTAATTAATGTAATGTGTAGCTATCCTGGAGGTGAAATCAGCTGCCCTAACTTACACTCTATGGAGATGGATTAAAACTTATTGTATGGCTAGGGCAAACTAGATGTGCATTCAATTAACATTGCTTACTCTGAGTATTTTTAAAGAAAAAAAAAAAAAAAGGATCAAAAATTGGTAAGCAAAAACCGACATCAGCAACCACAATGGAAAAATTAAATTCCTTGCTCTGGGCATTAACATCCTATTTTTGATATAAATATAGTCACCTAAAATAAACACCCAATTATTAGATCTATTTGATCAGAAGCTTGAATGTGTTCAGTCAAGATCTCATATGACCAAAGTCAAGGTGTTGGTCATGTTATTTGGGCTCCTGTCTTGAGAATTTGTGGGAGAATGCCTTTCGAAACCGATTCAGGCTAGTAAGAACCCACTTCCTTGTGGTTCAAAATCTGTGGTTTCCATTTTCTTTCTGAGTGAAAAACGTGTTACTTTCCTCCCAAAACCTGTCCAAATTCCTATGCACTTGGACTAACAATAGTTCATTGACTTCTTCTCACCCTTTGACTTGCTTTGCCTTCTCCTTCTACCAACAACTAAGAAAGCTCTCTTTCCCTTCTACCAACAGCTAAGAAAGCTCTCAGAATTTAAAAACCTCATGTGCTCATGGTATTTCAAAACCTAAGTTGACTCCCAGAATTAAAGCCTACTGAAAGCAGTTGGGTCAAATGGTGGATCCATTTCAAGTTTTCTAAGGAATCTCCACACTACTTTCCAGAGTGGCTGCACTAATTTGCAACCCCACCAGCAATGTATGAGTGTACCTTTTTCCCCACATCCTCGCCAACACCTATTGTTGCTTGTATTCTTGATAATCGCCATTCTAATTGTGGTAAGATGAAATCTTAGGGTAGCTTTGATTTGCATTTCTCTTATTACTAGAGATGTTGAACATTTTTTCATATATCTGTTGATTGCTTGTAGATCTTTCTCTGTGAAGTGTCTGCTCATTTCCTTAGTCCATTTGTTGATTGGGTTATTTGTATTCTTGGTGTAAAGTTTTTTGAATTCTTTATAGATTCTGGAAATTAGTGTTCTATCTGAAGTATGTATGGCAAAGATTTTTCTCCCACTCTGTAGGCTCTCTCTTCACATTGCTGATAGTTTCCTTTGCTGAGAAAAAGCTTTTTAGTTTGAATCTATCCCAGTTGTTGATTCTTGCTTTTATTTCTTGTGCTATGGGAGTCCTGTTAAGGAAGTCTGGTACTAAACTGACATGATGAAGATTTGGACCTACTTTTTCTTCTATAAGATGCAGGGTCTCTGGTCTGATTCTGAGGTCCTTGATCCTTTTGAGTTGAGTTTTGTGCAGGGTGAGAGAGAGGGGTTTAGTTTCATTTTGCTGCATATGGATTTCCAGTTTTCCCAGCACCATTTGTTGAAGAAGCTATCTTTTCTCCATTGTATGTTTATGGCACCTTTGTCTAGTATGAGAAAACTGTTTGAGTTTGTCTCTGTGTCCTCTATTCTGTATCATTGATCTACCTGTCTACTTTGGTACAAATACCATGCTGTTTTTGTTATTATTGCTTTGTAGTATAGTTCAAGTTCTGGTATTGTGATACCCCCTGCTTCACTCTTCCTGCTAAGGATTGCTTTAGCTATTCTGGGTCTCTTATTCTTCCAAATGAATTTCATAATTCCTTGCTCTATTTCTATGAGGTATGTCATTGAGATTTTACTTGGAATTGCATTGAATTTATATAGCACTTTTGGTAGTATGGCTATTTTGACAGTATTAATTCTGCCTATCCCTGAACATGAGAGATCCTTTCATCTTCTAAGGTTTTCTTTAATTTATTTCTTTAGTGTTCTGTAGTTCTCATTCTAGAGATCTTTCACCTCTTTTGTTAGATTGATTCCCCCATATTTTATGTTTTTTGAGGCTATTGTGAATAGTTTTCCTAAATTCTCTTTCAGAGGATTCATCACTTATGAATAAAAATACATTAGATTTATGAGCATTGATTTTATATCCTGCTACTTTACTGAATTCATTTATAAGTTCTAGAAGTTTCCTGGTGGATTTTTCCAGCTCTTCTAAATATAGAATCATGTCATTGGCAAATAGGGATAGTTTGAGTTCTTCTTTTCCTATTTGTATCCCTTTAATTTCTTTGCTCTGTCTAATTGCTCTGGCTAGATTTCAAGGACAATGTTGAATAGAAGTGGTGAAAGAGGGCATTCCTGCCTTGTTCCAGTTTTTAGGGGCAACGTTTTCAGTTTTTCTCCATTTAGAATGATGTTGGCCATGGGCTTAGCATAGATAGCCTTTACAATGTTAAGGAATGTTCCTACTATCCCTATTTTTTATAGTGTTTTGAGTATGAAGGGGGTGATGTATTTTATCAAATGCTTTTTCTGCATCTATCGAAATAATCATGTGATTCTTAACTTTAAGCCTATTGATATGGTGAATTACATTTATTGATTTCCAGATGTTGAACCAACCTTGCATCCCTGGGATAAAACCCACTTGATCAAGGTGCACTATCTTTTTAATATATTTTTGTATGCGATTTGCTAAAATTTTGTTGAGAATTTTTGCATCTATGTTCATTAAGGATATTGGCCTGAAATTTTCGTTCCTCGATGTGTCTCTGTCTGGTTTTGGTATCAGGGTGATAATTAGCTTCATAGAATGAGTTTGGAAGGGTTCCCTCCTCTTCTATTTCAAGGAATACTTTGAGGAGTATTGGAATAAACACTTTGAATGTCTTGTTGAACTCTGCTGAGAATCCATCTGGTCCCGGGCTTTTCTTTGTTGGTTTTTGATGACTTTTTCTATTTCATTGCTTCAAATTGATCTATTTAAATTGTGTATGTCCTCCTGATTCAGTTTCGGTGGATCATATGTCTCTAGAAACCTATTGATGTCTTCAAGATTTTCTATTTTGTTGGGATATAGATTTTCAAAACAGCTTCTAATTATGTTTTGTATTTCAATAGTGTCTGTTGTGAGGCCCAGAGAGCTGGGCCTAGCATAGTGCCCCAGGAAAGATGTCTGCTCTGGAGAGGTAGGCCCAGAGACCCAAGCTCAGACCAGTCGGGCCCCAGTCCACAGCCTAGAGCCCCTGCAGTTGACCATCTGTCAACACATGGAGGCGCCTCTGCCCACTAGCAGGGAATATACCCCACCTGGAGGCCACCATCCCTAGAGGGGCAGCATCCTTTTTGGGTCACTGCATTATCAAGTTCCTCCAAGATTTCAGGCTACTGAAGACTAGAATGTGAGTTATTGAAAACCTGCAGGGACACTATAAGTCTATAGGGGGGAAACTGCAATACCTGAGATTTGCACTCCTAGAGGGGAAGATACCTGAGCAATATGAGAAAACAAGAGAAGAAAGTATTCCAAACAAACCTAGGTGCTACATCAGTAAAATCCATGGCAAAAGAAATGTCTGAAAGGGATTTCAGAGTGTACATAATTAAAATGATCAGAGAAACAAACAATGAGATTAAAGAGCAAATGCAGGCTTTGAATGATCACACCACTCAACAATTAAAAGAGGAAATGTGGGAAGCAAAGGATCATTTCAATAAAGAGATAGAGATTCTGAAAAAAAAAAAAAAGAAATTCTTGAAATGAAGGAAACTATAAACCAAATTAAAAACTCCATAGAAAGTATAACCAATGGGATAGAACTCCTGGAAGACAGAATCCCAGACATTGAAGACAAAATATTTAATCTAGAAAACAAAGTTGACTTAACAGAGAAGGTTGTAAGAAATCATGAACAGAATCTCCAAGAATTATGGGATATCATGAAAATACCAAATTTCAGAATTATTGGGATTGAGGAAGGCACAGAGAAGCAAACCAAAAGAATGAACAATCTACTCAATGAAATAATATCAGAAAATTTCCCAAATCTGAAGAATGAAATAGAAATATCTTTTAGAACCAATGTTCTATTTCTATAGATGAGTGTTGACTTATACTGTCTTATAATTGAGCACCTCCCCAGAAATTACTCTTAATTGTCTTTATTCAAGAAAGATGAATTGTGCAAAGACACATGCATTCTGCAGAAGTTGCCCATTCCCAGTGATTGTTCAACATGTAATATCCAGCCTCTTGATTATATTAGAATTATATGAGTTGTCCAATTCAGAGCTGTCTTAGGCTCCTTTACAACTGAATCACATTTCACCCTATTTCTCTGCTGAGACTATTCCTATTTCTCTCTCTTGACTTTGGATGTATTTCTGAATTCCTAGAACACATACTACAAGAAAATCCCTTCCTTAGTGACTGAATTCTAGGAAGTAAATTTAAAATGAAGTATAAATGTGCACAGGCTAAACAATAGTACCTAAACTTTTTGAGGATTAGTTGGTCTGCGATCTGGTCTAACCTGGATAAACCAAGATCCTAAGGACCTCTGAATTTTAAATACTACTAAAAGGGAATGCAACATATTTTACAAATTGCACTGGTTCACTAAATTCTAGATATCAGAGGGAATGAAGAGGTAAGAAAGATGTGTCTTTTTCATAGAGCCAACAAAATTGTTTTTTATTTAATGGTACTGGGGGTTGAACTGAGAACTATTAAAATGGTGCTATACCACTTAACTTCATACCCTGCCCATTTTATTATTTTATTTTGAGACAGGGTTTTGCTAAGTTGATAAGGTTGGCCTCAAACTTGCAATCCTCCTTGCTCAGCCTCCTGCATAGCTGGGATAATAGGTATGCTCAATCCTTAGATTTCTCTTGTAACCACTTTATAGACTTTGTCAACGGACACATACTGCTGACTTTTATGAGCTTGCTATGCATTAAAATGTGCCACAATTTTTTCTTACTAACAAGTATTAACCATAAAAGGAAGAAACGTAATAAAATAAAAACTACATATATTTACATTCAAAAGAAATGGATTATATATTTCAAATATAAAGCAATGTGAACTGACATTTTCTCCATAAAGATCAGAGTTTAAAATCAAAGGTCTTACAACATTTCTATAGGTCGGAAGTCCAGGTAGGATTGATTAGATTTTCTATGGAGATTTCCACAGGGCTAAAAGCATATGTCAGAGTAGCACTTATCTGGGACTATATGAAATAATCAACTTTTAAGCATATTCGAATTGTTGTCCAAATTTGTATCCTTGACGTGTAGGACTAAAATCCTTATGGCTTTGTTATTTTTAGCCAGGGGCTGATATACATCTAGAAGGTATAGCCATTTCTTGCCATGTAGTCCCTTCCAGCTTCAAAGTCTGCAGTGGTGCATCCAATTCCTCTTATACTTCAAAACTTGTTGTCTTCCTTCTCTGCTTCCAGTCTGAAAAAATTCTATTTTTAAATGGTTTGTGTGATTGGATTAGACCAACCTAAATAATTCCCTTTTTCCATATAAAGTAATAGAATCATTAAGAGCTTTCTCATAATACTCATAATTTCTAAATATTACCAAATTAGATGGGATTATACAAGTGCAAGGGGCTTTGTGCAATTCTTAGAATCCTGCCTACCATACAGTTTGTTTATGAAAATTTATCTATCTAACCTTCTATGATCAAAAAGCCCAACACTCAAAGGACTTTCTGCACTTTTTGCTTTTTATGTTGACAGAACAATTCTACATAGTATATCAGGTTGGTCAAAATGATGTAGTGAATAAATTTAGTTAATGTTTGCGATATCCTAATTGAGTGTCACTTTCTGGAAATAGATCAAAATAAATAAAAATTTGGAATTCGATTTATATTTTCCTTCCATAATGAAATCTGCTTAAATTTCACAATGTACTCTGGAAAAAATTTGAGTAGGGATATGATTGTACTTGCAATGTATGAGTGTCTATTTCCCATCAAAATTTATATGTTAAAATATTAACCCTGATGTTATTAATACCGCCATTTACGGTGAGGAGGCCCGCTTCCTCAGGTGTGTCCAGAGCCGGCAGGTCACGCGCCCTGCCTTGCCTCAAGGTCACGCGCCTTGTCTCATGGTCACGCGCCTTGGCTCGTGGTCAGGCGCTTTGACTCATGGTCACGCCCCCTGCCTCGCCTCATGCTGAGCTAAGACGGCGCCTGCCGGATGCTGGCGGGGCGTGCCATTACCTGTTATCCACCTGTCAGACTATACCAGGTGCATCAGACTAGATTGCGTGGTGCTTCATGATTGGACAACTACACTTCCTTATTGGAGTTCTGGCGTGAGACTAGTCTTGCCTTCACGTGCTTTACTCTGATTGGTTTCTGTACTTTATATTAACTGTGTTTATTCCTCTAATAAACGAGACTTGATCAGGCTTTTGTCTTGTCTCCATTTCTCGTGTCTCTTGTCTCTTTCAATCCCAGCACCCGCCTCCAGGTACCCATTGATGTCCTGCGGGCCGGGGCACAGGTGTTGAAGTATAATGCCAGAGAAGCACGCAGAGGCAAGCAGAGTAGAAAGTAAGCTTTATTAAAGAAATGCAAAAGTAGACTTCTCCTGGGTGGAAGAAGGAGACTCAAAGGCGGAATCCATCGGATTGAGCAAATCTTGTCCTTTTTATAGGTTTTATTCTCCAATTCTTTCCCCCTTATCTCTTTCCTTCCTGCCTAGTAACTAGGCCCGGTTTTGCATAAAGTGAGAAGTGGATGGGCAGGGGGAGGGCCAAAGTAATTCAGGCAGGTAAGGGCCCAGGGGGCATCAATTAGCATCTCCTTGCCTGTAGTCCCTGACAAGGGCAGGTAAATTTGGTAATCAATGGGCTCCGGAGATCCTTGACATTCCATTCTCCCAGGGCATCTCCAACTTCCAGAGGAAGATGGCTTTCATGGCCTCCATTTCTTCAATTTGACCTGATCTCCTATTTCTACACAAACTGCCTGTCCCCAATTCTGGCTTCATTATTAGGACTTAGAACATTTGGGAGGTGATCCACATCCTAATTTGGATTAGACTGTGAGGGTAGAGCCCTTGAAAGGGTACTAGTGTCCTTATGAAAGAAGTCCAGAGAATTTATTGGTCCCACCTGCTACATAAGGAAATAGAACAGGAAGGTGCAGTCTATGAGGAACAGCCCATAGAAGACACTGGATCTTCTCACACCTTGATCTTGGACTTCCAAGAATTTGAAACAGAGAAAAATATTTAATGCTGTTCATAAGATTCCCAGTTTGATGTATTTTGGTATACCACCCTGAATAGAATAATAGTATTTCTTTGTATATTCCTTATATTAATGACATCTCATATTTCAATAGTATGGACTGGATGCTGCCTACTCACCTAAGACAAGAATTTAACCAATTGGTAAAAAAAAAGAAAGAAAGAAAGAAAGGTAACATGTGCTGTAGACAGGAAAAAATTTTCTCTCTCCATAGTTTATAGTAGTTTAAAATAATATATGTGACATGTTTGATAGAAAAATATCTGATATGATCTGCCATCTTACTCCAGAGTAAACCGTGTTGCTGTGAACAGCTGTCTACTGGGACACCAGATGCATAGGAAATGTTTATGGGTTCTCTCCCTTTCCATTTGAAAATGCTGTGGAAGATCTTGTGTCTGTTGGGTCCCCTGAACCTAAATAGATAATTATCAATGACCAGGAATAACTTTTCAAAGTCTTTTACATATGTGGTCTTTTATAAATCTTCAGACCCAGAAAACTATAAGAATTTTCCACTTGATAGAATATGATATTTCATTAATACTTCTGTATAATATTTGAGAAATATTCTAAGGAAGTATCAAATTTAGATCTGAATTTTTCTTACATGATAGTACATATTTACATAAATTTCACTACCTTTTCTGGTATTTAATTTCTGTCACAGTCTAACACAATTTTTTAATGCTCTGTGCATTTTCAATTAACTCCAATATATTTATTCATTATTTATTCATCCATTCTTGTTTATTCATACAACAAACATGTTGAATAATATTAATGGATAATCAAAGAAGAAAATACTTTACTTTGTATATATTTACAAGATAATTCAATATCATTAAAATATTCTTTAAAGATTAATTGCAAATTTTGATATTTTAATAATACTAGTTAATATGTCATGCTGTCTTACACTCCATAGGTAAATAGAATATAGTGTTAAAACTTTCATTCATAAGCTCTGAGTTTTAAGCCAAATTTGCTCTTTTGTAAATAACTGAGACTAAGAAAGCAACTTTTTCTCAGAAGCAGTTATGTTGCCAATTTTGGACAATAATAATTTTATAAAATGATACAAAATATAAGTTATGATGATGATGATTTCATGATTATTCTTTCCATTTTGTAATATCTCCATGACATGAAATTCACCAATTCCATTTCGAGGTAGCATTCTCTCAAAAAATATGAAATATACCTTGACAGTTTCAAAGATTGCAATTCTTGAGTCCTCACAAACTCTGAACATTTGAGTAATTTTTATTTTACCCTGTTCTACAGACTTTATTCTTGTGAGGAAAACTAACGGCAATAAGATCCTAATGCAGCCAGGCACCATGGCACACGTCTGTAATCCAGTGGCTGGGGGGTTTGAGGCAAGAGTATTGTGAGTTCAAAGTCAACCTCAGCAACTCAGCGAGATCCTGTCTATAAATAAAATATTTCAAAAGGCTGAGGATGTGGTGCCCCTGGGTTTAATCCCTGGTACCAAAATAAATAAATAAATAAAGAGAAAAAGAAATTATTTGTAATCCAGATGATTAGAAAAAAATTTCAAGTTAGTATTGGAGCAAAATTTTGAATCAATATGATAAAGTTGTCAATATCAATGAAACCCAGACTTAGGCACCTATGCTGCAAAGTGTGAAGAGGTGTCTGAATTGGAACAAAATAGATTCGGAGGCAAGGAGCAGAATTCTAAACAATAAATTGTGCAAGTGGCATCCAGTTATTAAGGCTGAGATGAGTCATACATAAGCTAAAGTTGTGCATAGTTCAGTTTATTCAAGAGGGCATTTGATTCACTAGACCATGTTTTTCCGCTAAAGGCAATTTGGCACCATTTAAGTATGTATCTTTCATTCCCTATTTAATAAAGAAAAAAAGTTAAAGTAAGTGAATCTCTCTCACAGGGAGAATATTTTATTTGTATTGCATTAATAATAGAAATACGTAAAAAGTGTTAAAAATTACTGAATGGTTTAAGATACACAAAATAAAAATTTCTGCAAGTCATTCATTCATTTAACAATATTTTCCGAGCAACTGACAACTGACAGTTTATGGAAAATTAAATAATAAACAAGAAAGTTATGGTAATAAGAATAGAAAACAATATATATAGTGAGGCTATTACTGTCATGTAGATAATGCTACATCAAAGAAAGCCATCTATGGTACAAATAACTGGACATTCTATTCCATTTTATACGTGAATGGGAAGTTTTTCCAGTACAATGTCCAGTAAATTCCACGTCAGCAAGACATTTTCTAATTTAGTTTTATTCCTTTATGTTGGTATTTCTCAAACTGTAGTAATAGCTTATTTAAAAAGAAATAAAAAGTCATTTCACAGAAACTATATTATTTTCATTATAATATTATTTAAGTATGCAAAGTCATAAAAATGAAAACAAAGTTCTTGAGATCTTATATCTGTGCAACTTTAAAATTAAAGTATATTTCATAACGGGTCATATAGCATTATTTGTTTCATATTATTCAGATGAACATTGTTTGCCTGTTGGTATATTGCTTCTCACAATATAAATATGGAATTTACTGTTACAATAGATTTTTTTAGTATGTGAGTACATATTAGTTGAAATTATAATATTTTTCAAAAACTTGTGTCTTCCAGAATGGATAATCATGATTTGTGTAAAAAATTTCCTTGGGGCTGGGATTGTGTCTCAGTGGCTGAGCACTGACCTAGCCTGCGTGAGGCACTGGGCTCGATTCTCAGCACCACATATAAATAAATTTTAAAAAAAAGTCCACTGACAAATAAAAAAATATTTTTAAAAATTTTTCCTTAAGTGCACACGTGTTATATAAATAGTACTATATAAAACTATAGTGCTTTTGTAATATATGATTCAGGTAACATTTCAATTTTAAAGAAAAATAACTTTTCCTTGTTTTACATTTTAAGATTATTCAATATTATAATCATCTTTTTATTGAGGCTTATGATAAAAAAGTAATAGAGGAAAGGAAACAATATTAATACAAAAAGTGTAACAGTTGAAATGAAAGGATGCTATACACTGGCAACTCAAGGCTATATGAAGAAATAGGGAACTCCATAAAAAAATGCAAAGCCAATTATAAAAGCTAGTATCATTCTAACATAATTCCAGTTAGGCTTTCTATAAAATTTAAGAGACTGACAAATTTTTAAAAATGAATATTAATCTAAAAGGTAGCATTATTCTAACTTTGGTGGGCATTGCTATTTTTTGTTTTATACATAATTTAAGATACTAATACATTAAAAACAATTATTAGTTTCTGTTTGGGGGCAAACAATATATTGGGATGTATTTTTGTGACATAAATATTCAAAACTACATTGAGAGTTCCTCTCACTCCATTTAGAATGGCAATCGTCAAGAATATAAATAATAACAAATAATAATACAATAATAACAAATGTTGGGGAACATTTGTTGGGGAAGGGTTCACTCATACATTGTTGGAGGAACTAAAAATTAGTACAAGCACTCTGGAAAGTAGTATGGAGACTTCTCAAAAGATTAGAAATGAAACCACTATATGACATAGCTATCCAACTCCTTAGTATTTATCCTAAAGAACTAAAATCAACATACAATAGTATTACAGTCACATCAAAGTTTGGAGCAGCACAATTCACAATAGCCAAGTTAAGGAACCAGTCCATTTGCGGATTACAGATGAATTGAAGAAAATAGGGTAGTTATGCATAATGAAATTTTATTAAACCATAATGAAGAAAGAATATGGTATTTGCTTGTAAATGGATGAAACTTGAGAACATATCTTAAGTGAAATAAGCCAGACTCAGCAAGTCAAGGGACAATAAAGTCCGATTCATTCTACTATTATTCCTACCTGCAATATGTGTATATATGATTACATAACCAGTATCACTCTACACCATGTAGAAGAATGAGAAGTTATATTCCATTTATGTATGCTGTGTCAAAATGCATTCTACTGTCATGTATAACAACTGAGAGCAAATTTAAAAAAGCTTTTAAAAAAAAATAGTCAAAAGACAATGTTTTCTCTCATGCAAGAACAAAGAGCAAAATAAGAGAAAGAGAGGGGGATTCAAGATGGCGGACTAGAGGGTGGCTGCGTTTCGTGTTGCTCCAGGACTCAGGACTCAAGAAGAGGAGATATAGAGAGCCTTGGGACCAACTCAAAGCAGCCGGGCGAGAATCTCCCACTGGGCAGGCGTCCCGGACGGGGCAGGAGTCCTGGACGGGGCGGTAGCCCCAAAAGCAGGGATCTTTGCAAAGTAGAACGGCCGGGAGGCGCCCCTCCTCCCGCCGGAGCAGTGATCGCAGACAGCTGGGAGCATTGAAGAGGGGGCTGCCCAGAGGAGAAGGAGAAATACGGGCTCGGCATGTCGCTTGGAATTGGATCAGCTGCGCCAGGGCTCCGGGTGGCTATCCGGAGGAGCAGCGTGGACTCAGGACTCAAGAAAAGGAGATATTGAGAGACTTGGGACCAACTCAAAGCAGCCGGGTGAGTGTTTCCCACTGGGCAGGCATCCCGGACGGGGCGGTAGCCCCCGGACAGGGCGGTAGCCCCGAAAGCAGGGATCTTTGCAAAGTAGAACTGCCGGCGAGGCGCCCCTCCCCCCGCGGGAGCAGTGATCGCAGACAGCTGGGAGCATTGGAGAGGTGGCTGTTCACCACAGCGCTTGGACTCGGCGCAACCCACCCGCGCTCTGGGAGGCTGCCCAAAGGAGAAGGTGCTTGGTGAGCTGTTTGGACTGAACGTGACCACCCCTGAACACAGGGGGCTGCCCAGAGGAGAAGGAGAAATACGGGCTCGGCACGTCGCTTGGAATTGGAGCAGCTGCGCCAGGGCTCTGGGCGGCTATCCGGTGGAACAGCGTGGTGAGTGGTTTGGTCCCAGAGCATCCGCTCCTGAACATAGGGGGGTTGTCTGGAGAAGGAGGAGGAGCGCGGCGGGGTGCTTGGGCTCGAAGTGACTGCACCAGGGCTACGGGAGGCAGTTGGGACAAGAAGGTGCACAGTGAGTTCTTGGGACTCGTGACGCACCAGATCTCTGGGTAACTGCCTGGTGGAGAAAGTGGTGCGTGGTGGGTCACTTGGTCTTAGAGCAACCGCACGGAACAACAGGTGGCTGCCAGAGGAAAAGGCGTGTGGCGGGTCACTGGGACTCGGAGCGATTGTAAGGGGCTCCAGGTGGCTGCTCAGAGGAGGGGCTGCATAGCCAGGCGAAAAGTGCAGAGCAGGGTCCTAGACGGCTTCTTGGTGGAAGGGCCCCACAGACAAACTGAGGGGCGGAGCGAAGGCTCCAGGACTGCAGGCAGCTTCTCTGAGGAGAGGCAGCCGAAGGAGATTCATTTGCGAAGGGTGAGGCTTCCAGGCCCAGGAGGTAGGTCCGGGTCCCTGGGAACATTGCAGAAGAAGGTTGCCCAGCCCGGGCGGTAGTTGTGAATTGAACGGAACCTCTGGGAGGAAAACCGACCAGCGAGATCTCCCCACCGGGTGACTCCTCCCTGTTGGGTGAGGTTCTCCCAAAAGGACCGTAAAATCAGAGACACAGGCCCAAACTGGTCTTGCATCAGCCCACAACCTACTTCCCTTCTGGATGACCATTCATCAGCAAGTGAAGGTACCTCTGCCCACTAGCAGGGAATATACCCCACCAGAAGGCCACCACCCCTAGGGAGTCAGCTCCCTTGTGGAGCACTGCATTATCAACTTCCTCCAAGATTTCAGGCTACTGAAGACTAGGAGGGGATATAATAGAAATCTTCAGGGATATTATAAGACAATAGAGGAAATCTGCAATATCACAGTGGTCAACTGATACCTGAACAATATGAGAAAACAAGGAAAGAAAATGCTGCAAACAAATCTAGATGTTACATCAATGAAACCCAATGACAGCATGGCAGAAGAAATGACAGAAAGGGAGTTCAGAATGTACATAATTGAAATGCTCAGGGAAGCAAATGACGAGATGCAAGAGCAAATGCAGGCACTGAATGATCGCACCAATCGACAGTTAAAAGAGCAAATACAGGAAGCAAAAGATCACTTCAATAAAGAGTTAGAGATATTGAAAAAAAACCAAACAGAAATCCTTGAAATGAAGGAAACAATAAACCAAATTAAGAACTCCATAGAAAGCATAACCAATAGAATAGAACACCTGGAAGACAGAACCTCAGACATTGAAGATAAAATATTTCACCTTGAAAACAAAGTTGAACAAACAGAGAAGATGGTAAGAAATCATGAACAGAATCTCCAAGAACTATGGGATATCATGAAGAGGCCAAATTTGAGAATTATTGGAATTGAGGAAGGCTTAGAGAAACAGACCAAAGGAATGAACAATCTATTCAATGAAATACTATCAGAAAATTTCCCAAATCTGAAGAATGAAATGGAAGATCAAGTACAAGGGGCTTATAGGACTCCAAATATACAAAATTACAACAGACCCACACCAAGGCACATTATAATGAAAATGCCCAACATACAAAATAAAGACAGAATTTTAAAGGCCGCAAGAGAGAGGAATCAAATTGCATTCAGGGGGAAACCAATACGGATACCAGCAGATTTTTCAATCCAGGCCCTAAAAGCTAGAAAGGCCTGGAACAACATTTTTCAAGCCCTGAAAGAAAATGGATGCCAACCAAGAATCTTATACCCAGCAAAACTTACCTTCAAATTTGATGATGAAATAAAATCCTTCCATGATAAACAAAAGCTAAAAGAATTTACAAAAAGAAAGCCAGCATTACAGAACATTCTTAGCAAAATATTCCATGAGGAAGAGATGAAAAACAAAGAAACAAATCAGCAATGGGAGGAACCATCCTAAAGGAATTGTCAAATAAAGGAAGAACCAAGTTGTCTCAAAATAAATAAATAAATAAATAAATAAATAAATAAATAAATAAATAAATAAATAAATAAAATGAACCAAATGACCGGGAATACTAATCATATCTCAATAATAACCCTGAATATTAATGGCCTGAACTCATCAATCAAAAGACATAGACTGGCAGATTGGATCAAAAAGAAAGATCCAACAATATGTTGCCTGCAAGAGACTCACCTCGTAGAAAGAGATACACATAGACTAAAGGTGAAAGGATGGGGGAAAACATATCATGCACATGGACTCAGCAAAAAAGCTGGGGTATCCATCCTCATTTCAGATAAGGTGGACTTCAAGTCAAAACTAGTCAAAAGGGATAAAGAAGGACATTACATACTGCTTAAGAGAACCATAAATCAGCAAGACATAACAATCATAAACATCTATGCCCCAAACAGTGGCTCATCCATGTATGTCAAACAAATCCTTCTCAATTTCAGAAACCAAATAGACCATAACACAATAATACTAGGTGATTTTAACACGCCTCTCTCACCACTGGACAGATCTTCCAAACAAAAATTGAACAAAGAAACCACAGATCTCAATAACACGATCAATAATTTAGACTTAACGGACATTTATAGAATATACCATCCAACCAAGAGCGAATACACTTTCTTCTCAGCAGCACATGGATCCTTCTCTAAAATAGACCATATATTATGCCACAAAGCTAATGTAAGCAAATACAAGAAGATAGAGACACTACCTTGTATTCTATCAGATCATAATGGTTTGAAGTTAGAAATAAATGAAAGAGTAAAAAACAGAAGCTACTCCAACACCTGGAGATTAAACAATATGCTATTACATGATGAATGGATAACAGAAGATATTAGGAAGGAAATTAAAAAATTCCTAGAGGTAAATGAGAACAAAGAAACATCATATCAAAATCTTTGCGACACTATGAAAGCAGTACTTAGAGGAAAATTTATTTCATGGAGCGCATTCAATAAAAGAAGTAAAAATCAACAAATAAACAACCTAACACTTCAGCTCAAAGCCCTAGAAAAAGAAGAACAGACCAACACCAAAAGTAGTAGAAGACAGGAAATAGTTAAACTCAGAGCTGAAATCAACGAAATTGAAACAAAAGAAACTATACAAAAAATTGACAAAATAAATAGTTGGTTCTTTGAAAAAATAAACAAAATTGATAAACTCTTAGCCACTCTAACAAAGAGAAGACGAGAGAAAAACCCAAATCACCAAAATTCGGAATGAACAAGGAAATATCACAACAGACACGATTGAAATACAAAACATAATTAGAAGCTATTTTGAAAATCTATATTCTAACCAAATAGAAAATTTCGAAGACATCAACAGGTTTCTAGAGACATATGAATTGCCTAAATTGAACGAGGAGGACATACAAAATTTAAATAGATCAATTTCAAGTAATGAAGTAGAAGAGGTCATCAAAAGCCTACCAACAAAGAAAAGTCCAGGACCAGACGGGTTCTCAGCCGAGTTCTACAAAATCTTTAAAGAAGAGCTCATTCCAATACTTCTCAAAGTATTCCATGAAATAGAAGAGGAGGGTACCCTCCCAAACTCATTCTATGAAACCAATATTACCCTGATACCCAAGCCAGACAGAGATAAATCGAGGAAAGAAAATTTCAGACCGATATCATTAATGAACATTGACGCAAAAATTCTCAATAAAATTTTAGCAAATCGCATACAAAAATATATTAAAAAGATAGTGCACCACGATCAAGTGGGTTTTATCCCATGGATGCAAGGTTGGTTCAACATCCGGAAATCAATAAATGTAATTCACCATATCAATAGACTTAAAGTCAAGAACCACATGATTATTTCAATAGATGCAGAAAAAGCATTTGATAAAATACAGCACCCCTTCATGCTCAAAACACTAGAAAAAATAGGGATAGTGGGAACATTCCTTAACATTGTAAAGGCCATCTATGCTAAGCCCATGGCCAATATCATTCTAAACGGTGAAAAACTGAAAGCATTCCCCCTAAAAACTGAAACAAGACAGGGATGCCCTCTTTCACCACTCCTATTCAATATCGTTCTTGAGACTCTAGCCAGAGCAATTAGACAGACCAAGGAAATTAAAGGAATACGAATAGGAAAAGAAGAACTCAAACTATCCCTATTTGCGGATGATATGATTATATACTTAGAGGAACCAGGAAATTCCACCAGAAAACTGTTAGAACTCATAAGTGAATTCAGTAAAGTGGCAGGTTACAAGATCAATGCTCATAAATCCAATGCATTTTTATACATAAGTGAGGAATCCTCAGAAAGAGAAATTATGAAAACTACCCCATTCACCATAGCATCGAAAAAAATAAAATACTTGGGAATCAATCTCACAAAAGAGGTAAGAGACCTCTACAATGAGAACTACAGAACACTAAAGAAAGAAATCGAAGAAAACCTTAGAAGATGGAAAGATCTCCCATGTTCTTGGATAGGCCGAATTAATATTGTCAAAATGGCCATACTACCAAAAGTGCTATACAGATTCAATGCAATCCCAATTAAAATCCCAATGACGTACCTTACAGAAATAGAGCAAGCAATCATGAAATTCATCTGGAAGAATAAGAAACCCAGAATAGCTAAAGCAATCCTTCGCAGGAAAAATGAAGCAGGGGGTATCGCAATACCCGAACTTCAACTTTATTACAAAGCAATAGTAACAAAGACGGCATGGTACTGGTACCAAAATAGACAGGTAGATCAATGGTACAGAATAGAGGACACGGACACAAACCCAAATAAATACAACTTTCTAATACTAGACAAAGGCGCCAAAAATATGCAATGGAGAAAAGATAGCCTCTTCAACAAATGGTGCTGGGAGAATTGGAAATCCATATGCAACAGAATGAAACTAAACCCATATCTCTCACCCTGCACAAAACTCAACTCAAAATGGATTAAGGACCTTGGAATCAGACCAGAGACTCTGCAGATTATAGAAGAAAAAGTAGGTCCCGATCTTCAACATGTCGGCCTAGGACCAGACTTCCTTAACAGGACTCCCATAGCACAAGAAATAAAAGCAAGAATCAATAACTGGGATAGATTCAAACTAAAAAGCTTTCTCTCAGCAAAGGAAACTATCAGCAATGTGAAGAAAGAGCCTACAGAGTGGGAGAATATCTTTGCCAATCATACTTCAGATAGAGCACTAATCTCCAGAATCTATAAAAAACTCAAAAAACTCTACACCAAGAATACAAATAATCCAATCGACAAATGGGCTAAGGAAATGAACAGACACTTCACAGAAGAAGATGTACAAGCAATCAATAAACATATGAAAAAATGTTCAACATCTCTAGTAATAAGAGAAATGCAAATCAAAACCACCCTAAGATTCCATCTCACCCCAATTAGAATAGCGATTATCAAAAATACAAGCAACAGGTGTTGGCGAGGATGTGGGGAGAAAGGTACACTCATACATTGCTGGTGGGGCTGCAAATTAGTGCAGCCACTCTGGAAAGCAGTGTGGAGATTCCTTAGAAATCTTGGAATGGACCCTCCATTTGACCCAGCTATCCCACTCCTTGGCCTATACCCAAAGGATCTAAAATCAGCATACTACAGAGATACAGCCACATCAATGTTCATAGCTGCTCAATTCACAATAGCCAGACTATGGAACCAACCTAGATGCCCTTCAATTGACGAGTGGATAAAGAAACTGTGGTATATATACACAATGGAATATTACTCAGCCATAAAGAATGACAAAATTATGGCATTTGCAGGCAGATGGATGAAATTGGAGAATATCATGCTAAGTGAGATAAGCCAATCTCAAAAAGACAAGGGACGAATGATATCGCTAATAAGTGGAGGATGACACATAATGGGGGGGAGGGAAGGGTTAGTGTTAGGGTTAGAGTTAGGGTTAGGGAGGGGGGCAAGTATGGAGGAAGAAAGTACTGTATAGAGGGTAAAGAGGGGTGGGAGGGGTGGGGGGAAGGGGAAAAAATAACAGAATGAATCAAACAACATTATTGTATGTGGATTTATGATTACACAAATGGTATGCCTTTGTGCCATGTACAAACAGAGAGGCAACATGTATCCCATTTGTTTACAATAAAATAAAATAAAAAAAAAAAGAGAAAGAAAAGGTGGGGTGAAACCCATGAAAATAAAAGTGAGATTCGAGGAAGGGGAAGAAGGAGGGCTGGAAAAGAGAAGAACAGCATAATGAAATCGGCCAAATTATGCTACGTACATATATGAATATACCAGAGGGAATTCCACTTCCATGTGTATCTGTGGGGAGCCATCCTTATCTAGCAGAATCAGACTAGGTTGAGCTATGGAACACAGAGGCCACACTTCTGGGAACTGGCTACCATGGAGGATGGTCCCAGATTGCAAGGAAATATGTGGCGCTGTGTGGGAGTGGTTCCCTGTCTGGTTCAGTGTTAGTTTCCCTGGGTGGATGGCTCCCCTAACTCCCCCCATCCTGTTCATCACGGAAGAAGCCCCTCCTGGTCCAGGCCCCTTTACCTGTGTGACTATAAAATAAAGGAGATTTGGGCGACTCCATGTAGTTAGGGGCCAGAGCTGCTATGGCCAGACCCATCATGCCCCCTCTCATTTAGAGAGCGTATTGGCTCTTGTGTTTTTATTGATTAGATAAGTTTATGGGTAATTGATTGATGGACAGCTAACATGGTACTCCAGCAGTTAACCCTTTTCTCATCCACACGGAATTTGGCTGAGACACTTCCACATATATCTACAAAGTACTAATTTTAAAAATATTTATATAAATAGAAGGAATGCCAGTAGAATATCAGAGGGGAGGAAAAGAGGAAGTATGAAGAAGAGCATGTATGATTATGTCAAAACAAGCCCACTATTGTTGTATGTAACTACAATTCACTAATGAAAAAACAGGCAAGAACACCTATTTTAAAAATTTTTATTGAGCATTATATTGAAATATCTACATAGAGAAATTAGCTGTAAAGAAGAAATAGAAAGATATCGAAAACCAAAGAGAACAAGCAAAATTATTTCTGTGTGCAGAAGATCTTATATGTAGAAACCTTGAAGATTCTACAAAACAAACAGAAAACCTGTTAGAACTGGTAAATTACTTAAGCACAGTATGTAGAATATCATGTAAACACAAAAAAATCAGTTGCATATTTGTGCCTTAAACATGAATAGCCTTAAATTCAATTATGGAAATAATTCTGTCTATGATAACATTGAAAAGAATAAAAAGCTTAAGAATTATGAAAGGAGGTGGAAGCCTTGTACAAAGAAAACTACAAAACATTGCTGGAATAAATTGCAGATGTCATAAGTAAATGGAAACATATCTTCTGTTAAGGGATTGGAAGACAATATTGTTAAGATGTCAATACTACCAAATTTTTATACAGACTTAAAGCAATCTTTTTTTAATTTTGCATTTTTTTTTTTTAATTATTTTTCATTTTAGATATACACAAGAGTAGAGTGTATTTTGGCATTTTGTCCACATATGGAGTATAACTTATTCTAATTAAGATCCTGTTCTTGTGGTTGTACAGGATGTGGAGTTCTCCTGGTCATGTATTCTTATACAATGATAGGAAAATTATGTCTGATTAATTCTATTGTCTTATCAAAATCCTAAAGAGACTTTTTTTTGAACAGTTGTAAAATGTTTGTGGTCACCTTGGAACTCTCATATGAGTGACAACTCGAGGCATTATGAAATCACTGATGTTTAGTTAATTTAGAAAGGAGAAAGAAAATCCATATTTTGTATTGAGTTCCAAATTACAGATAGACTCAATTAATATATGCATGGCATTTTTCCATATTGGATTTTAGAATAAAAACTTAAAAGTATATTCTGGATT
Organism: Sciurus vulgaris; assembly: GCF_902686455.1. Classification (NCBI taxonomy): domain Eukaryota; kingdom Metazoa; phylum Chordata; class Mammalia; order Rodentia; family Sciuridae; genus Sciurus; species Sciurus vulgaris. Next base: position 164,177,915 of record NC_136464.1, read on the forward strand.
GAAAAATTAACATTAATGACTTATCAGTTAAATTTATGTCCTCATCTAAATTGAAAAATGCTTTCTTGAGGAAGAGAAATAAGATACTCTATACAAATGTTCACAAGTGTAGCAAGCTGGTGAGGTTCACACAGTGGCAAATGAAGCTATAAATGCTAATTGGATCAAGAAGAGAAAATATAATTGGATGTCTGAGACTAATAAAATATGACAAATGAGAAATATGGCAGCACATAAAAAGAAGAGGAAGTCAAACAAGACTACCTGATTAAAATAAAGTTTCTTTCATGTTCCTATTTGCAATGGACTATTTTTCAAACTTATTTACTATATTAAGTATGGGAGATGAAGTTTCAAGTTTGTTTATGCTCTGTGTGATACAAATATTGGATTTTGTAATACTAAAAGTGGAATAAAAATGTAAACAAGATTGGCTTATGTGATAGAAAATTAAATCAAAGCAGCAAAAATAAGGAACTGTGTTACTTGAAATAATCTGCATATTGATATGGATAAATACACTTACTCTTTGGAAATACGAACATATTTAAATGCATTTTATATTGCAATTGTTGTGATTTTAGTTTGAATGAATATAAGCTGAGATTTAACAACTTATTTATCAATCATTTTAAGGGAAATGGTATACAATTATATAGTTGTTTGGAGTATATGCAATTAATTTCCATATAGGGAAAATAATATTTTATTTCTTATAGAATGACCACAAAAGTTTATCACAATAGATTTTGAGGTTTTTTTTTTTTTTTTTTTTTTTTTTTTCAGTATTGGGGATTGAATTCAGGGACACTCAACCACTGAGTCACATTCCCAGCCCCCATTTTTTTTATTTATTGAGAGATAGGGTCTCACTGAGTTGCTTAGCACCTCGCTGTTACTAAGGCTGACTTTGAACTCAAAATTTTCTTGCCTCAGACTCCAGAGCTTCTGAGATTACAAGTGTGCACCATGGTGCCCGGCTAGATTTTGAGGTTTTGGATGGCATAAGATTGTCAATATTTTTGTATTCTTTATCACTAATTAAGAATTTGGCATAATATAAAACTGAAAATATAATGTAGTATGAATGCCTAAATATAAAGAAATGACAGGGCATTTTCAATTTTTCTTCCTTAAAAATATGAATTATAATTAACAGAAGAGTGCAGGATTTGGTAAAATTATAATGTGCTTCAAATATGAATTCTTTCTTCTGCTTTCTGGGATACTAGATGTTAAAAAATAAAATTATAAATGAGTATATATATTAGAATTTTGGTCCTTATTCTTCATGTTTTGAAACTTAATGTTTGAAAGTTATATGATAGAAAAGAAGCCTCCTAATTAGTTTGAGGATTTGCCAGAGAAAACCAATGACCTCCTTCCCATCTGGAAATCCAGGGAAAAAACACTTTTCAGATGGTTATGCATCATTATGAGTCTTACACTGTAGAAAATGCAAAAGAATTTATTTTTAGTTAGAAGTAAGCCCCAAGCTATTTCTTCCACAAACTTCATTTATTATTACTGATCAGGGGTTAAGGAAAGCATTGATAACTAGTTGGTACATGTCAATAATCCTAGGTGGTAGCAAAGGTGAAACAAAATGTATGTAGATTGATTTTTCCCAGAACCATGAGACAAAGTAGTAAAAGTTAGCATACACCAGAAGATATGGGAGTGGTCAAAGCAACACGATACTGCTGGGCAGAGGACAACATCCAAAGAGCAATTTGGATAGAGTCTCCTCTTGGAATCAGCAAAGACAGCAGATGGTGTAACATCAATTTTCCTCTGCTTACACATCCCTCGGAAGGAAGAAGTGATGAAATGGATAGCTGCCTTGCAAAGGAGATTAACACTGAATAGACTAAGTTTAAATCTGGAAATAACTTATAAACTGTGTAATGGAGAGAATGTTTCAAACCAAAAGATGGTGTCAACTTGAAACTGAAAGTTTAAACCTCTCCTCAACTTCCTTTAACCAATACGAATTGGAAGGGATTCTTAAGATCTAGTAGTGATCTGTGCAGATTAACAGGAAAAATTATACTTCTATGATTCCTAATAATGGGATAAACACTTTAAATTCCTAACATGGGAATTAACACTAATTAAGTATATGTTCTGTGCCAGGCATTACCTAAAGAATCTTTTATGCATTATTCATTTAAGCCTTAACAATTGTAAAAAAGATAAACCATTACTATCACCATCTCATCAATAAACCTAATAAAGCAAATTAAATGTACTGCCATTATACAGGTAGTATTGCCTTGAAGTTTAAGTCACATGTCTATTAAGAACTGTGCTGTCTATATTTTATTGTAAAAAGAGAGAATTTTTGGTATTTATATGAAAATAAATCATAGGTATATTTTATAAGCACTTGGTGCCTATTCTTGATGTTTTTTCAGGTTTTAACTTGGCATCATTTTTTCCCATTATCATCTCAATAAATAAATATCCACCAAGGAAAATGTAAAAATTTCATCTGATATGGGGTTAACAAATAAAATTTAGGATATGCAGCAAAATTTAAATTTAAGATAAATAATGAAGTTTTTATATAACTATGTACCAAATATTGCATATGTCACACTGATAATAAATATATAACGAATGTTCATCTGCAATCCAAGTTAATAGAACAATCTGTATTTTTTATTTATTTTATCTGAAAACCCTAATTGAGTTGAATCTTGAGCAAAAAGGCCTAAAGTTTCCTTAGAAACTTTAGAAGATAATAATACATAATATTTTTGGTGCCAAAATACATGCCAATCACTGGATTAAGTGACTTGACATATCTTGACTTGTTTCCTCACTACAATAGGCCTACAGATTGATTGTTATATTGCTCTCCAGTTTCCCCAGGGAAAAAAATTATGTTTACAGAAGTCAAGAAAATTCCCTCGATCAGGCTAGTAGTAAATGTCTACCAAATATATTGGTGGATGTGAAAGTGAACTTATTACTGGACTGGGGACCTTCATATCCAATATTAATAGCTAGACATTTGTTATGGTTTGGATATGATATATCCCCCAAAGCTCCTGTGTGAGACAATGCAGAAATGTTCAGGAGTAAAATGATTGTATTGTGAGTTTTAGCCAATTTAGTGGATTAATCCAATGATATAGATTAACTGGGTGATAATTGAGCAGATGGGAATGTGACTGGAAGAGCTAGGTCACTGGAGGCATGACTTTGGGGTTTATATTTTGCTCCTGATGAGCGGAGCTCTCTCTCTGTTTCCTGGTTTCCATGTTCTGAGCTACTTTCCTTTGCTATACCCTTCTACCAAGATGTTCTGCTCCACCCCAGGCCCAGAATAATACAGCTGGCTGAAACCATGACCCAACATAAATTTTTCTTCCTCAATGTTGTTATCAGGTCTTTTGGTCCCACTGATGGGAAAAACTGAATAAAACAGCATTTTGTCAGAGTTACAATGCCTCTCTTTCATATGTGACTTAAGCAGGTGTCAAAATAGGAGTGAAGAATTACTCTTCTAAACCACAGACTGACCAATAATAAATAATTAACTGATACATCTATCAGAAAAAACATACCTGGGTGCTGACTTGTTGATAATAGTTAGACCTTGCTCTTAAGAGCCAGTTCAGTGCACAGAGATAAATAATGGTGTTCACCTACTGAACACAGTTTCATAGATCATCCACATCATAGGGTCACTCTATGACTGTGACGAAGCAAGACTTGAAAAATAGAACTCCATCATTTTTCTGCAGAGAAACTAAAATAAAGGCACTGTGTATCCCCCAAAGATGACCAAAACTCCCTTTCCAGAAAAATGTGTGACTATAGCTTCTTTACTGATTGTATATTTACCCAATTTCATTTTTTCTACTTCTTAACTAATTTTATAAAGAAACTAAATTGTAAAATTAGTCCTGCTACCTAATAGCACCCAATCAGGAGCAGATCCACTGAAAAAAACAGTTTAAAGCAAATCATCTCTTCCTTGAATCCTCTAGAAAAATCACCTTTTCTGAGGTTGTTCTGCAGTGCGCAGTCATATGCCTTCTCATCTGGTACGAGCTAATGAGCAAAACTTCATTCCACTTTAGATGTGCTACAGTTGTTTTTAGCTGAGCATGGTCAGTTCTTTTTTCATGTTAGATCCACTGATGAATATGTAATAGAATTTCTGTTTCATTTGAATTTGCATCTTCCTTTTAACTTGTACAGTTAAGAATCTGTTCAAACATTTTTTTGACCATTTTGATATCTTTTGTAAACTACCCTTTCAAGCATTTTGTTCATTTTTCTATAGGAGCGATTATATTTTTTTATTGATTTTTACATGATTTTTATTTGTTTTATGTTGGATTCTTTCTCACATATATGTATTGCCAATTATGTCTTCAATGTTGTCACTTATTTTTACCTTATTAACATTGTCTATTTATGAATAGAATTTCTAAAATCAAATACACATATTATCATTTCCACTTACGGTTAGCTTTTCTGTGTTAAGTTCATGAAGGTATTCTACCATATGGACTTTAAAATAAGTGTTTTTCTTTCATGCTGATCAAAATCTATCTTCATTTGTGCATTATAAGAGCATCAATATTTATTTTCCAGAAACCTGAGAAGCAATTCTCCAAATTGGTTGTGGCATACATTCCACATAGCTGGCATATCAACACCACATATCATGTATCAACATGGTTCTGCTGGGTCCATGGTCCTAATGGCAAAGCATCTTGTTCTGCTTCTACTGAAGAGAACTCTTGTTCTGTTCTACATTATGAAATAACAAAATTTTTAGTCGCCTGTTAAGTAAACAATTTTTACTAGTTGAATAAATCAGTTTCTTGAGGTTAGAAGGAGTTTGACATCAGAAAAGATATCCTAGATTACTCAAGTTCAGGTAGCCATTTCTTCCTGAGCCAACCTATGTAATTATTTAGCTAAAAGATGCTAAATTGAATGAACAACAAAAAATATTAAAATTTAGTAGCCAATAGTGCATGAAATCTTTTATATTAAAGTGAAGATCTTTTTATAACTATTAAATGGTTGTATTAAACTTTGTAAGCATAATTAATTCATTGAGTACAGGCCATGCATTCTACTTTTTCATCGTTTAAGGTGGGAATGCTAAGGATAGGCACTCTATCACCAATCCCAACATCCATCAAGTCTGTAAGGAGTTATGAACTAACCTTTATGAATAAAGCTTTGTGGTTGATAAAGCTTTATATAATGCAAAGCACAAGCCTTCAACATGACACCTACATGCATATTGTAGAAAAATGGTGGATTTTGAAGAATCAGAAAAGGCAAAGTCACAGAACTGTGGTTATAATGTTTCTTTGGAAGAGTATATATGATCACTTTTTCATAATAATTAGCTATAAGGAGAAACCACTGTATGAACTAGGACAAAGTTCAGGGAGGGTGTGTGTGCTCATATATGTATGAGATTGTGTTGTTGATGTTTTCATTATCACTCTTATTCTTATGGAGTCCTTCAAACATCTGAAAAATTTTCTTGGTTCGTATGCTACTATTTTGCCTGAAATTTGTGTTATTTACAAGGGGTGGGTATAATTCAGAAAAATATGTTTCCTCATTCTTTGATAGATAATGAGGTATTAAAATTTTGACATAATGCAATACCTTAATATGGTTGAAATAAATAATTCAATTTTACTGGAGTCAACTCATACTACTAATTTATGAGTTGCAAATAGATTCAAATTTAACTCCATTCAATTTCTCAGTTTTACATGCTCCCAAATATTTTGATGAGTAACATTTTTTCTACTAGCTTATTTTACCTTTGAAACATGTTTCCAATTGTTAATCATACTTACAAAAACATATAATTTTTACCAAGCCCATTCACCAGTGAATTAAGATTAATGGCAAAGGAGCATGATTATAGCAAGTCCTCTTTCAAGAAACATTTCAGTTAACATAGTAACTCCTGGCACACATCTACATTTAGCATAAATTTTAGAGCTTGTTGTAAGTCTAAAACCTATTTTCATTTTGTCAGGAAATAGTAATCACAGTCATCACCATGTAATCATTTAAATTTTTGCCATTCCCTTATTCCCCATGTCAAACTCAAAACTAGATGTCAAACTTAACTGCAAACCTCTGCTTTGACATGATTTGTTTGTTTAAAAATCAATATGATATTCTCAATTATTCTCATATCTTTTTAACTATTGCAACTGATTCACACGTTTTATAACTGCATTTCCAAAGTCACAATGCATAAATTGATGATGAAAAATATGTTGATTTATAAGAAAATTAATTTTCTATATATAGATGTCAAGTTATTTTTAGTTTCATTTTTACCAAATATACAAGGTTGTTAATATATGGATAATATTAATTTTAATAATCATAGATATAGAAAATACATTTGCTAATTGCTTTATATTTAAATAATTCTATTTATTTATTTATTATTTAAAAAAAATTTTAGTTGCCAATGAACATTTATTTATTTATTTATTTATTTATATGTGGTGTCAAGGATTGAATCCAGGGCCACACATATTCCAGGCAAGTGCTCTATCACTGGGTCACAACCCAGCCCACCGATTCTATTTATGACCAAGATTATGGGAATGTGAGATGTCCGGGCAAGTTTTATCCTTTAGCCGCTAACAAAACACATAAAAGTTGATTATTGCAGCTATTCCAGTGAAAACAAAGATAGAAATAACTTTTATTGAACATTCACTATATCTTAGCCTCTTTTAAAAATATTTTTAAAAATTAGTTCATGTTTACTTACAAACCTTGTAAAGTGGATAGTATTACATTTCCATTTTGGACGTAGAAAAAAAGAGGATAAAGGTTAAGAAGTATCTTGCCCCAAATCACACCATCAGTAGCAGAGTTGGAAGATGAAGCTTGGCAGCCTGGAAAGGAATATGGCTTAGCAAGCACTGAGTCATTAAGATAGCATCCAAGATGCTCCCAGTGATGCTTCCCTGCTGGTACTTATACTTTTGTGCAATTGTCTTCTTTATTGCATCAGTGCTGGCTGTCCTTGTGACCACCGAAACATGACACTGTGTCATTTAAGCATTGCATCTTTCAGTTTGGTTGCTTGGATCTCGTCCTCTGGTGATTGCTGACCATCGAGATGTTTCGGCACTCAGGAAGCCCAATAATGAGGCTCATACATCTAAGACTTAGATCCTCGGAAAATTGCCATAAGCAACTTGACAGGCTAAAGTTACTTTTGTTTGGAAGTTAATTTTCCAGATGAATGCCACCTCTAAGAAGGCAGCACCCCATAAAGATAAAGTGGTATACGTACACCGTGGAACACTGATTAGCCTTAAAAAGGGACATCCTGTCATTCTCAGCGACAGAAATGAACCTAAAGGACATTATGCTAAGAGAAGTAATTCAGGTACGGAAGCATAACTACCATGTGATCTCACTTATAAGTGCAAACTAAGAAATTTGAACTCTTAAAAGCCAGAGTGGAATAGGGTGGGGTTATCAGACTGGAAGAGGAAGGTTAAAGAGATGTTGCTTTAAAGGATACAAAATTTTAGATACACAGAAAGAAATTTTCAGAAAAGAAATCTATTGTAGAAGGTAATAACTATAATTCGTAGCAATACACTGTGTTATTATTATTAATATTTAGTACTGGTGTTTGAACTTATGGGTGCTTTATCAGAGCACTTTCTGATTCACTGCCCTTTCTGTTATTTATTTTGAGACAGGGCCTCACTAAGTTGTTGAGGCTGTTGTCAAATTTGGGATCATCCTGCTTCAGTCTCCTGAGTTGCTGGAATGACAGACATGATCACCACACCTGATTGTATTGTATTCTTGAAATCTCTGAGACTAAATTGTGAGTTTTTTCCTTGCAAAATATGATAGATATCTGAGGTGAAACATATTAATTATTTTGATTTAGCCATTTCACTATGTTCACATATTTCAAAGAATCATGAGATACCTGACATATATATATGAGAAAAAAAAACAAACAAAATAAATTAATACAAAAAAATGCCATCTTCTATCTAATATATTTATATTTTCTTTTCATGGAGACCTCTAAGCAGAATTTCCAAATCAACCGAATGCCTTAACCATAGAAATTGTATGACAATAAATAATCCTTAATACTTTAAGTCATTATGTTTTAATATTTGTTATGTAACAATGGATATCTAATATTTTATGTTTTCTTCTTTCTTCCAAAAACATTGTTAAATTAAACAAAATATGTAACAAGTATGTTTTTATTCACATGACAGAGATGAAGTGCTTGGAAATAGGCTTTCTTAGAAATTTATTCTCTTCTAATGACACATCTCACCACAGTTGGCAATGTACTCTTCTCTCTAAATTCACTAGAACTCAGTGAGTTTCTGTTTGAAAAACTCTCAGTTCTAACCAATTTATCTAACTTGTATTAAGTTGTAAAATATAACAAGGATGATGCCTGCCTTGGGTGAACAATATTGCATTAGCTCCATGGAAGTCATACAAAAGATAATGGCTACCTACAAATAGCAATTGTTTTTGAAATGTAATTGGAAATTCAAGTGTTGTGTAGAAAATCCAACACGTATAAAAGAAAGAAAATACCAAAGAATTGAATCTTAAATCTTATGCATATCTTTCTTTTAGCCAGTAGTAAAACAAAATGATTTTACCATATTTTGGCTGTTTTTGCCAAAATTTATTTATTTACCTACACACTCCTACATTCTTTTTGCAGTTTTTTTACTGTTATCAAATATTGATTAAAAATATTCTAGGAATATTTATGCAGAAAAAATATGAGAAATGTATTAGAATGCTTTTGAAATAAGACTCTTTTTTTTTAAGTAATCAGACTGTTCCACTTAATCAAAGCATGCTTAATTAGGGAGTCCTCTTAATTGGGACTTTCCCATCTTATCAAATTGAGCCTAATAACACTCAACTGTAAAGACAGGTGCTTAATTGGGATAGTAATTCTAGATAATTGGGGTGCCTGCGGGTGATCAAGAGTAGCTTACATCAAATTGATTTCAAGATATTATGTCTTTGTAGGTATCTCCCGCTGTGTTTGTTTATTTGCTCCTTAAGAATGACCTCTCTGCTGTTAAAATAACAAATGCCCATTTGGTTGCTGCAATTTTCAGTTCTAACCTCAGTTTTTAATCATATTATAATTCTTCAGTTTTATTTTAAGTATAAAATAACTGCATATTTTTGATAGAATAAATTTATTAGTTAGCATTTTCAGTTACATATCAGAGCAAATAATTAGTTCATAAGAATCTGTGAAATCAAATATCAGAGATTAAATATGTGCTGCGGCACTAAAATATGAAATAATAATTAATACTTATGAATATCTAAAATATGTAAATAAATTGCTCAACTTGAATTTTTTCTTTTCTTTCTTCATTTTCAAATTTCAGAAGTAGAGGTGTATTTCCAATGGAACTGGAAGTATTGTAATGAACAACAATATCAAATGCTTGCAAGGATCTAAATCAACAGGAACCCTCATTGTTGGTGGAAATGTAAAAAGAAATGAGTCACTTTTGAGACAATATTTTAGATCCTTAGAATAATGAACATAGTTTCACCATAAGAGTCATCTATCATTAATCCTATGGTTAAGAATAAACAATGATAGAACTAAAAAATCCATCAGAGTTTCAATAGCAGATTCAAATATGAAGAAAAATAGTTTACTCATATACAATTAAATTGAAATTAGCAAATTAGAAGAAGAAAGAGAAAAGATAGTTCGAAATATAGTGAAGAAGGCCATAGGGCTCTATGGCACACCATCAAATGTATGAATATAAAGATTAAAGGACTATTCAATAACAAGGATGGAGACAAAATGGTACAAAGCTTACTTAAAGAAATAGTGACTAAAAACTTACTGAATCCTGAGAGAGAGATGGTCATAAAGATTCAGGAAGCTCAAGGGAACCAAGACAAAATATTAAAAAAATAGTGAATTGAGATTCATTATAATCAAATTGGTATACCTCAAATACAAAGAAGGGACACTGAAAGCAGCAGCAGAGAAGAAAACTCCTTTCATATAAAGGATCTCCCACATATTCAAAAAAATTCTCAACAGAAACTCAAAGACAGGATGCAGTGGGATGACATACTCAAAGTGTGAAGAGGAAAATATCATCAACCAAAATTCTTAGAGCCTGCAATATTTCCTTCAGAAACGAAGGCAAGATGTTCTAAGACAAACAAAAGGCAAGGGAGTTCATCACTCCTGACCTGTCTTACAAGAACTACTCAAAGGAGTTATTTGAAATGGAACATGAATTATCAAAATCACGAATCATCAGAAAAGTACAAATAAAAAATAAAACATCACCTCGCACCTGTTAGAATGACTATTATCAAAAAAATAATTGATAATAAGTGCTGGTGAGGGTGTAGGGATGTTTTCCCAAATGTAAAAATATAGAACTACTATATGACCCAGCAATCTCATTTTTAGGCATATATTGAAACACAATGATATTTGTGTGCCTAAGAGAAGCTGTGCTTTGATTTCAATATCCATTATTCAAAATAGTGCTGGGAAACCTGAACACACATATGTAGAAAAATGAAACTAGACCCTATCTCTCAACATGAGTGTCAACTCAAAGACCTAGAATTATACCAGAAAATTTGCAACCACTAGAAGAGAATATAGGTTCAACACTCCAACATATTGGCAAATGAACTGACATCCTCAACAAGGCTACTAAAGCTCAAGAAATGAACAAAGAATCAATACGTGAGATACCATCAAATTTAAAAGATTCTACACAGCAAAGAAAACAATGTAGAGTATGAAGAGAAAACCTAAAGAATGGTAGAAAAACTTTGTCAGCCACTTTGACATATACAGAATATATAAAGAAATCAAAAAACTTAACACTAAAATACTGAAAACCTAATCAATAAATGGGCAAAAGAATGAAACATTTCTGTACTAGACATTTTATAAGACAAGAAATAAATGACCAACAAATATATGAAAACATACTCAACATCCTTAACAAATAAGACAATGCAAATCAAAACTACACTGAGATTTAATAGCACTCCACTTACCATGGCAATCATCAAGAAGCAAAATAATAATAAATGCTGGCAAGGATGTGGGGGGAAAGGTACACTCATACATTGTTAGTGGGAATGCAAATTAGTACAACCACTTTGGAAAGCAGTGTCGATTTCTCAAAAGACTAGGAATGGAACCACATACCACCCAGTTCTCCCACTCCTTAGTATTTATCCAAAAGAACTAAAATCACCTCCTATAGTGATACAGGCACATTAATGTTTATAGCCGCACAATTCATATAGCCAAGTTATGGAACCCACCCCAATGCCAGTCAACACATGAATGGATAAAGAAAATGTGGTATTTACACACACTGAAGTTTTACTCAGTCATTAAGAATGAAGTTATGACATTTTCTAGTAAATGGATAGAACATCATGCTAAGAAGAATAAATCAGACTCGGAAAATCAAGGGTCAAATGTGTTTCCCTCAAATGTGCAAGCTAAAGGAAAATCAGTTTTTTAAAAAAGGGTGAGGGCAACCCATGAAAAAGAAGATAAATTAGTGGAGTAGGGGAAGGAGATTCTTGGGAGGGAAGAGGGACAGAAAAACAGACAAACTGGGGAGTGAAATTGACCGAATTATGCTAGGTGGATATATGAATATATCACAGTGAATTCTGCATTTATGTGTATCTATGAAGAATCAAGTAAGAAAATAGTATACGAATAGACAGGAAAAAAAAAGTGTAGGGGAAGGGAAACTGGGGGAGAGAGGAAGGAGAAGATGAAACACTGGAGAGTGAAGTACAGCAATTTATATCGCATGAGTATATGATTATGTCAAAATGAGCTCTGCTATGTTTTTAACTATAATGCAGTAATAAAACACTTTTAAAAGAATAACATAAAAAATGAAACAATACAGAATGATCCTAAGAGTCCATCAATGAACTAAGGTTGGAGAAAATGTTTTGTATACACCTACTGAAATAGAACTGGTAAAAAGAAGGTATCCTGTCAGTTGTAACAATGTGCATGAACCTGGGGGACATTGTAGTGAGATGAGCCAGGAACACAAAGACAAATGGCAGAGGATCTCACTTATTTGTGGAATTTAGAAATTCTGAATTCCTAGAAGTACAAACTAGAATGGTGGTTACCAGGGACTGGGATCTCAGGTGGGTGAGAAAGAGGGACATGTTGGTAAAAACATGCAAAGTTGGATAGAAAATAAGAACTTTAGTGAACTTTTGCCCAGCATGATGACCATAATAGATAATAATGCATTATATATTTCAAAATTTCTAAACAAATTTTATTTTCTTCACAAAAAATAAATAGGGACTGATTTGTTAATTAGCCTGATTTATTTCACATTACAAATATATGTGCAAAAATCACATTGTACTTCATAAATATATGCAATTATTTTCAATTAAAAATGTTTGCAATATCTGTCGGTTTTGGGGAAAATGAAGAATGAATAGTTGGAGCATAGGGATTTTTGTTTTGGCATCAATTCTATACCAAACACTAATGGTGCATTGACAGTATGCATTCACCAAAATTCAAAAAATCACATCACAAAAATTGTGAATCTTAATATAAATGGTGGGATTTATTTACTATGGATGTGTCAGTGCAGGCTTATATATTATAACTCTATCACACTAATGGAGGGTATTAATAATAGAGAAAACTGGCGGTTATGCAGACAGGGGGTTATGAGGGAACTTTGTACTATTTGCTCAATTTTTCTGTAAACCTAAAGGTTTACAATATATACAGAATGGATATGAGCACTTTGAGAATTCAGTATGGAGGGAGAGGAAAGAGAGCGATAGAGCCAGAGAAAGAGATCAGTTACTTACAGGCTGCAGTTATGGTAGCCATCCTACCATGCATCAGGCCTGTGAATGATGAAGGCATCTTGGACATCAGGTTCAATTCTGCCTTCAGAGAACTTTGGCTCCAACTGATATTTGACTGCCAATGTATGAAACATTCCACCTGAAAAATGTTCAACTGTGAACATGCAGCCACTGCATCCTGAGACAAGTTGTACATGGCTCTCGACACGGAGAGCAGTCTGTGAAGCCATGACCACAGATAGAAAACTCTCAGATTGCAATTGTTAGAAATTTTTTATGATTTTCTTTTGTAATGATGGAAAACCATAAAGAAAAAGTACTAAGATAAACCTCACATGCTAGATTTGCAAAAGGAAAAGTGTGGAGAAAAGTACTTCAAAATAAAATTTAAACACATCAAATATAGTAAAGTTATTTGATGAAAAAGTTCATTTTATTACTCAAGGTAATAGGTAATTTAACCAAAATGTGGATCAATTATTTGAAGTGCATAATACTTGGGAATTGAAAATAATACTAGGAAATTTCAAACCTTTGCAACACAAATACACTTTTCAGGTTGTTTATTTCTCAAAAGACATTGCATGTTTGCTCATACATTTAAGTAAAATGCACATTTTCAATTAATATCATGAATGGTTCATTGCTTACATTTATAGTATTCAATTTGAGAAGAGTGGGAGGGGCTGGGGTCGTGGCTCAGTGGTAGAGCACCTGCATTGTATGTGTGAGGCACGAGGTTTGATCCGCATCGCCACATTATAAAAATAAAGTTAAAAAAAGAGAGTTGGAAATCACTAAATATTTTATTTATAAAGAATAATCTAATAACAAATCAAATATGCAGACATTTGAAATAAAATTTTGAGGAACTTTTCACATATTCTTGATATATTAATAAATAATTTAAAATACGGAAAGCCGAATATTTAATAGACATTAAGTTTCTATAATTTTTAACAAAATCATACTATACCTTAAATCACTATGAAACCTTAGAGGGAGCATGTTGTTTATATATTAAATATTTTATAATATGGAATTTAAGAATCATCTTAGTTGTATATTGACAGATTTCAGGATATTTTTAAGTATTTGAATTCTTAAAAATATATTTAGCATTTTGACATGCATATTCATATATCATTTTAATAATCTACTTAATTTAGGAATTATCGACTCATTTCCATGACTAAATCAACCTTATTACATTGGGTCATGTGACTAGCAGCATGTCAAATTTGTTCTCACATTTTCATCAAATAAAAGACTAACAGCTGCTAAGGATGAATTAATAATTTCTCAAGAAGGAGTTTCACAAACATATATGCAAAATCTATTTAAATATGTTGTTGCGTATTGACTTGAAAAATACTTGACACTTGAATTTTTCTGTTGATGTTAATTTAGTTACATCAACACAAAAATTTATACCTACAACAGTGGCAACTCTAACAAAAGTAATTACATCTTAACCAATGGAAGGAAGGCTGCTGTCTCATTTTTTTATTCAAATAAACATCTTATTATAAAGTTTTTATATCAACTGAATTTAATAATTACAAAGTATCACAATTGATTAATATATGAATTACTGGTTTGAAATAATATTCCTTTTTTTTTTTTTTTTGCGGTGCTGGGGATTGAACCCAGGGCCTTGTGCTTAGGAGGTAAGCACTCTACCAAATGACCTATCTCCCCAGCCCTGAAATAATATTCTTGATTGTTATTTCCATAAAATTTCTACATCATGAAAAAGAACATCTTGATGTATAGAAGGCTAATAGTTAACAGAGAACTTCTTTAAAATCTACTTAGCATAGAATTTATTCATATTTAACCCTTACAATAAACTAATTGTAGAAAAGTTACCCACCAGCATTTCCCAACTCTTTTTTGCTCATAGCTTCCTAAGATAACACATTTAAGTGTTGAATTTTCCTTCTGTAATTGAGTTCTGACTAGCTGCCCAATCATCCCTAGTATTGTGGGAGTCAGGGAATGTAGTTGGTCCAAACCACACAGAAAAACAAAACTGTTCACAAAGACTCTGAACATACATCTTTTAGCTTTGCCAAACCACCATTTACACGGGGAATGTACATAAGCAGAAGGCCAGAGAGACAAAGTGAATTTTGCTATTCTCAGTTCATTCAAATTATTTTCAATGTTATTGATGCTTCTATTTCATATTTAGTATCTAAGAATCTAGATATATACTTGTTATTTTTCATCATTCCAGGAATAAGATTGAAAATTACAAAAAGTAAAACCAGCACTTCAGCACTTTATTTTTTAAAGGTCACTGTGTTCCTGGCTTTCCAGTCTACAAAACCATTTTGACATTGCTTCTTGACATTATGCAAAACATAAACTTTTGATACTTAAAAGACTACTCAAACTGGCCACCCCAAAAGCAAACAAATTAGCTAACCAGATTCTGAGGTAGTAAAATAACAAATATCGGTTATAAAAGTGCTATTTATCAAATTCGCAATATATATTTTAGTCTACACTGTATGTTGTGGACTTTCCTAAATAATCTTCATAGTTATTACTTGATAAAGAAGATATATTCATCCATAAAGAAGAATAAAATCATGGTATTCACAGGTAAATGGATGGAGTTGGAGAATATTATGCTAAGTGAATAGGCCAATCCCCAAAATCCAAAGGTCAAATGATTTCTCTGATAAGTGGATGATGATACATAACAGGGGGAAGGGAGTAAGGCAAGAATGGAAGAAGGATGGATTGTGCACAGGAAAATCACAGATGGGGAGGGGGCGTGGGGAAGGAAAGATAATAGAATGTGACAAACATCATTACCCTGTGTATATGTATGATTACACCAACAGTGTGACTCTGCTTCATGTGCAATGAGAGAAATGAAAGTTGCACCCCATTTGCGTACAATAAATTAAAAAATAATAAAAGAGAATATATATAGAGTGAAGAAGTCTAACTTTTCATTCATGATCCAATTCTAATTTTTGACAATGTAAAAAATTGTTAGTTAATTTTGTTATAGCTATTTATGTATCTTTTAACAAAATTAGAAACAATGGTTAAAATAATTTTGGCAATACATATTGCAACTTATTAATCACTTTCATTTTGTTAAGTGCTGAAGCACATAAGGCATTGACTGCAGCAAACATCTGAAACATAAATTTATTCTAGAAGATAGTTGGAAAATATACTCATTCAATTAACAAAACACATTGAGCAGAGTTAATGATATGCTTTTGTAAATTTAATGTTGGTGAAGACAAGGATTGCCTTTAAAACACTTGAATTGCTTCAGCAGACACAATATAAATAAATATGTATGTGCAAACAATACTAGGCAAAAATAATTCTACTCAAATAAGTGGCATTATACTACTGAATAGTAGAGGAACCAGTGATCATATTTTTTACTTGGGAGCAGGGATGGCATAATAAACTTGACTTTATTCTAAATGAAGAAGGCGATCTTCAATTCCAATTTGTGCAAGAAAACTGTCTGAAAAATTCTTTTATCATATTTTATATGATAGCACAATTTACTTATTTTAATAGCTATTATATGCGTAATTCCAAATATATTTATTGAGATCATACTCTGGGCCTGCCATAGGTTCTTTATGATTAAGCAGAGCTTGAAGTTTTAAGACCTGGCCTGTAAATACCTATATTTAAATAGCAGGTTGATATTTCCGGGCATATATCCTTTGATATTAATTTCTTTCCTTCACAAGTCAAATCAACGTTCTTCCATACGACCTAACCATGTCAATTATGTGTTCATAACTGTTTCTTTCCTAATATTCTTACACACAAACATGAATATATGCACATTTTTAAGGACAGTCTTTTCACAATTTCCTGTGTATTTCACTAATGAGAGTAAAAATAACTGGTTGCTCTTTAACAAAACATGATATTTTTACATCATGTCATTTTTATAGCAAGTCTCACAGTGATTGTTGCTGTATTAACTTAGTAAAAATGCCAAGACAAAGGATGACAAATGTGGCTGAAGAACACAAACATTTATTCTCTCATTGTTCTGGAGCCCGAAAGCCAAAAATCAAGTCAGCAGGTTCATGCTGTCCGTGAGGGCTCTAGGGGACAATTTCTTTCTTCTTCTGGGCTTCTGGCAATAGTCAGAAGTCCTTGGCATTGCTTGGCTTGCAGCTACATCATTTCAAAATCCACCTCTTTCTTCAGATGATCTTCTTTTTGTGCCTCTGGGTCTCCAAATCTCCAACTCCTTCTAAGCCCATCACTGATTGGATTTAAGCCTTATTCTAATCATGCATGAACTCAATTAACAACTGCATCTGCAGAAATCCTCTTTGCAAATAAGATCATACTTACGGTTACCAGGCATTAGGATTTCAACAAACATTGTTGGAGAACACAAAGCAGCAACCCACTACCATTGCCGAAAGTGATGTGAATACTTGCGAAAAACAATAATCCTAAGTAATTTAAAATGACAGAGATAAAAATATCACAAATTTTATATATCATGGTGATTTCTTATATATAAATAATTTAATAATTAATATTGAATAGGCAAAAGATGATATCCAAATTGCTACCCCAAGTTTTCCTTAAAAAAATCAAAGAGAAGAAAGTACTTCTAGATACTTCAAAGTTAATTATGTTCTACATATGAGACTGATACTTTAAAACCACCATAGGAATTTAGTAATTATAAAATTGTAATTTTATCATTGCTGAAAAACAAGTGATGAAGGAATGATATGGTATATTTTTGGTGCTGCAATATATACCACATTAAAATTGTTACCAAGAAACTAAATGGAAAATTAAATAAGTTAGTGAATAAAATCATGATTTTTTATGGAGAGATTTTATTGTAAAAACAAACAAAAAACCAGACCATCTTTTCCCTGAGCATTTTGTTGCAAATTGAGCTGTTTACAAAATGAAATGAATAAAAAACATGATTTAACCTTACCTATGATTCCATCATAAAATTCTTTTTTCCCACGAAAGTTTGAAAATTATTATGAAGTAAAATTATAGATAAGTGGGATAGTTTCATAGTCAACTTTCAATTCCATCAAGAGAAAAAAATGAAACTGCTTTCTGACATCAGCAAGATCAACAATGGTATGAAAGGAAGGCTTCAGAACAAGGATTCTCATTATGAATGTATGAAACATGGTAAATTCAAGGGCAGGAAAGTTTCAGTAAAATAGTTTTACTTTAATCTATTTATTTTTAATAGAGTGAAAACTTTTCCTTAATCGCACTACCCTTGTTGCATCAGACCATAATATCCAACCTCATTCTTCATCCATCTCTTCACAGGAAACATAGAACAATTTACACAGCCAAGACATTTAGAGATAGTGAATGAAACAATGCTCGGTATCTCTACACTTGCCTACCTTGACTCTGCTTAGCAATTTTTTTGAAGGCAGAACCATTTTTCCTCTTAAGAACAACTACTCTCCTTTCCAACCCACCTTCCAATTTCAAGTATAATTTGCAGACGGTGGCTTCAAATTAGGTAATTATGGATCTCTGCCTAGAGTTGATTGTCACAGAAGCAGACAATTAAGGTGTTTTCTTCTAAAGACTACTCATGGTGATGTTCAGAAATATGTGAAAGGAGCATGTTCAAAAAATAAATTGCACACATAAGGAAAAGAAGAATGGAAAGGTAGATTATTGTCAACAGTCAATCGCTTGCCACAATTGTTTCAGAAGTGTCCATTGGCTAACCACAATGTGAAGTCAAAAAGCATCAGGGCAAATTGATAGATTTCATGCAGTCAGTTTTCCAGGGAAGAGAAAAGGATAGAGGAAAGGAAAGAGTGGACGAATAATCAAGTGGAAAATACCAGGCACAATTTCTCTCTTCTTCCTTTATAATACATTCTACCTTTTTTTTTTTTTTTCCAGGTAAAAATGAAGTGTTCCTAATTAGAAAAAGTCACAGAAATCCATTGTCATCCACTTTTATGCTTGACAGGTTGATACAATCAAGTCTTATTCTAAAACCTAACAAATTAGTCATTACCATTAGTCTTCAGGTAGGGTAGAAAAACAGGTTGGAGATGGTGAAAACAACTAGCTTATAATACAAAACATAGATGTTATAGCACCCAATGTACCTGTTATCACCCTGTTTGGTTGGTAATCATCACTGATTTCTAGTACCTATCTTGTATTCTCCTTTTGTGTGTTAGCACATTAGGGATCGTAGGTAAAATTTAGCCATTTATCACTGCCGGACGTGAAGGTTGAGTACTGTTGCCGTTATCATGTTACCTTAGTTTTCATTGCCTGGCGTTATTGTAGAAATTAAGAGAAACTCCAAAGAAAATTCAGTTTTCAAATATAGTCATCACTACACCAATTATATTTAAGCAAACCAACATTAGAAAAGGGGATAAACCATTCCACATACAACACTGACCCCTTTATCTGCTTGAGAAACCCATGATTTTCATAGAGCAGTCTTACTTTCTAGTTCATTGGAACTGCAATGATGAGTTTTGGTGCAAGCGCTTGTCCTCAATTATCCAACCTCCTTGAACCCAAAATATTGGGTATGAGAGTTTTAGAAAATTACCTTGGCGATAGATAAGAATTTCATGATCTGAAAAATGGAAGCCAGAGAAGCTCTGTGGTGAGACAAATCACACCTAAGGGAATCAAGCCGCACTAACCAGGTCATGTATTATGTTGAAAAATGATGTTACATCACGAGTTCTCTCATGGATGAATTAGAGATTTTTTGTTTTAGAAACCCAATTGTATCATTGGGGGAAAGACATGGTTTATGAACTAGTCTCTATTACTAGAACCATTTTATGCCTGAGCCCAATGAGGAAGCATTGGAGAGACTATTGTGAAAGTCAGGGAGAAGTCTCATCTACACCCACAGGGGATGAGCCTATTCTGACAACACATGCAGATTCTGTAAATATTCTTGGAGTATCTTAAAAATATGATTTTTACATAAGCAAATACAAATTACACCATATTATCATTAAATATGAATTACTAAATAATGTTATTAAGTATATTTTTCTATCCACATGATTGAATAATTAATAAATATGGTATTGAACTATATTATTGAAAAATTGTGTGCTTCTCTCTCACAGAATACCATACTGATAAATTGTGTGTAGCTGATGTCAGATAATTTTATGTTTTTTTACTACTTCAATTTCACTACTCAGTTAATATTTTCTTCAAAATACGTAGTGCGAACTATTTCATCTTCTATTTTCTATGATTAGCTGAGTTTTTGGAATTACTGAACCATATAATATTGGTATCTTTATTTCTGGTGAATTTAGAAATTCCTCTCTCTTTTTTTTTTTTTTTCTATATTTATTCTTTCATTCACTTGTCTATTTTCTCCCAGGAAATCCATCCCACTAATTTTACTAATCATTTGATGTGCCATTTTTTCTTTTTTTTTCAAATGTTTGAGTTGACATTGAATTGTATGTTCCTAAAACATGTTGCCTAATTAAAAGTAGATTTTGCTGTCCTTTCACACTATGTATTCTAAAATATAGTTGACATATTGATATCCTTGAAGTAAAGTGGAGAATATAATTGTTTTTTAATAATATTAGAGCTAGTAGGGAATAATGCTCTATACTGAACTATGTCCTTAAATTTATTATCAAAATTCATTGATTTTTTAAAATTTTCTAGTAACGATGTTAAATAGAAAAATAAAATGTATATGTAAATATTTTTCTAAGTCCAACAAAAGTATTAACAATAATGTGTTTTTTCTGTAAGACCTTTCTTAAAGATAAAATTAATGTGATTATTAAAATATATTTATGTGCTTTACTAGCATTGCCAATTATATTTTCTTAAGATTTTTCCTTTTTTTTGTGTGTGTTTAATCATTCACATGTAATATTAAAAATGAAAATATTTCCAATTTGACTACAATTATATATTCAACTTTTTTATAAAGCATATCTAGCAAGGAAACTCATTTTTAATATTAGAGAGCATAGATCATGTACACAGCTTATAAAACATGCTTTTCTGTATGAATATATGTATGAAGATATAAAAGATGTAAACTGTTTATCTCAAAGTATTGTTGAAAACTAGCAGAATATGCATGAGTTAAGAAATAAATGCATCGTTTTTTTATTAATTTCCACATGATCTATTTGCTAATGGTGTCTTTTTGAACATGTTCATTCCCTAATTTATCTTCCACTTTTCTTTTCAATTATAGCTTTGCTTTTGTTCTTAATGCAAATGAATAATCATAGAAGTAATAAGGAAAAGAAAAGAGAAATCACATAGTGGTTATAGAAAATTACTATTGAGGAGAATTTACTTTTTCACATTACATAGATTTTAATGTTGTATTAGAAGTAAATATTCATTCAGAAGACTAAAGCATTATTAAGCCTTATAGTCTAAAAGTATTTCTGGAGGAGGAACATGAACTATCCCCTTTGCATCAGTAAAATTTTATCTGTAATAGTATAAATTAGTGAGTATTTCCAAATTGTCATCATAGCATACTAGTCCTCTTAAGGACTAATAGACGGATATTTGCATTAAATTACTTAGGAAATTTTTCTATCATAATAACTTGCCTGAATACCTGGTATATATGATCATGACCGTCTTAAAATGCTCTTTATGTTCTCTAAATTTTAGAGATTTCTTCCTGACTATAAGTCCCCGACGTCCCTTTTTTTTTTTTGTAGAGTATCTATCTATGTCAGAAAAGTTGAATTTAAAATTCCATATTTGTCCCTTTGAGTGATCCCTGGTTTTGTAGACCAGGAATGTCTTCCTCAAGGACATGGGAACCATCCCTTGTTAACACAAACACCAAGAAAGACAGAAACCCTATCTCTGAGCATCTAGGAGAAAGTTAAATGATAAATCTTAGTTCTCAAAAGTGAAAGGCTTAATCACAATGTCTAATCTCTGTCTTTATATAATCTAGTACTTCTTACTAAATCACTCCAGTGCTTAAAATTTTTCCCTTTTGTTTCAGCTGAGTTGCACTCAGTTTCTTTCATAATGCGATACTCTTGACTCTAGCAATAGTTATGAGCAATATCTTTCTTGCTGTTCACCTCGCCTGATACATTTTCCCTTAACAATAATATTTTGTTTGTAAAGTCAAGGTACTTTTATGTATAACCATAATGCACCAATTAAAACAGTAAATTAATAGAAGATGAATAGAGTAGAGGATGAGAATGAGGGATTGGGAGAAGGGGAGAAACGGGTGCTGCTGGCAACTGAAAAAGAGAAATTACGTTGTGTGCATTTATGAATATGTATAAATAAGCCCCACAACTATGTAAAAGTACAATGAACTAATGAAAACATAAATTGACAAAGGAAACATAAGAAATATATCTGAATAATATCATAATTCTCAAAATTCTAATACTTTTATCCAGTTTTATTTGTTCTAATAAAAATAAATTTTACACATGGTACACAATTGAGGTATAACTTCTCATTCTCTGGCTGTACATGTGCTAAGTCACACCACTAGTGTAATCATGCACTTATATAGGGTAATAATGTCTCTCATTCCACATTCTTTTCATCCCCACCCCCCTCCCCTCGCCTTCCTCCCCTCTGCACAATTCAAAGTTCCTTCACTCTTCCCTACATTCTGCGCCCCCAACTATGGATTGGCATCTTCTTATCAGAGAAAACATTTGGCCTTTGGTTCTTTGGCACTGGCTTATTTTACTTAACATGATATTCTCTAGTTCCAGCCACTTACCTGCAAATGAAATGGTAAAGTCATAATTTCATTCTCCTTTAAGACTGAGTAATATTCCACTGTTTATATGTAACACATTTTCTTTTTCCATTCATCTGTTGAAGGGTATCTATATTGGTTCCATAGTTTAGTTATTGTGAATTGAACTGCTGCAAACATTGGTGTGACTGTGTCACTGTAGTATGCTGATTTTAAGTCCTTCAGGCATACACCAATGAGTGGGATAGCTGGGTCAAATTGTGGTTCCATTCCAAGTTTTCTGAGGAATTTCCATACGGCTTTCCATAGTGGTTGCACCAATTTTGCAACTCCACCAGCAATGTATGAGTGTACCTTTGTCCCCACATACTCGCCAGCATTTACTATTGCTTGTATTCTTGATAATTGCCATTCTGACTGGAGTGAGATGAAATTGTAGAATAGTTTTGATTTGAAAATGGTAATATTTTGGTAAACCGGGGCCCATGAAATACAATTTGTGAAATACAGATAACAAAAATATAAATTATCTAACACATAACTACATTCACAGATACTAGGAACTCACTATAGATAAAGCCAAACTACTAGTATTAAAAATGAAAAAGTAAGCAAGATATTGTTTCTATTAAAATTTACAGCATATGTTAAAAGGTGAGTTAAATATGTATACATTCAAAATTATGAAATAGTTACTATAACATAACTGATAAAATTATAAAACATATTGTATTTATTTATTTATTTATTGCAGTGCTGGGGATTGAACCCAGGGCCTTGTGCTTACAAGGCAAGCACTCTACCAACTGAGCTACATCCCCAGCCCAAAACATATTGTATTTATTTAAAAAAATTTTTTTTACAGTAGTGGGGATTTAACTGAGAATCTTGTGCATACTCTTCAAGTGCTCCACCATTGAGCTACAGACCCAGCCCTGTGAAATACATTTTAGGTGAAATGTTTTAACAGTGCTCCAGAAAAAAAAAATGTGAAGAATCATATCTGACAACACCTTTCCCTTATTTTATTACTTCAGGCTGAAAAATGTTTCCTACTTTCCTGTTTCCTGTCACTGGTGCTCCGTTATCCATTTAACCCATGTGCCATGTGACCTTCTGGCACTGGTGTCTGCCGTTGTTTGGATCAGGTGCCCACCACAGGCTCATCTGGTAAAGGTTTAGTCTCCAGTGTGGGCTAACGGCAGTGGTGAAGCTTCAATAGGTGAGAACTACTAGGAGGTGTTTAGGTTATTGAGCACGTGCCCTCAAATGGGAAAGCTAGGGCCAGTCCCTCCTTCTTTCTCTCTTGCTTCCCATTCATGAATTGAGCAGTTTTCCTCCACCAAACCTCCTCGCTATGATATGCTATCATGGGCTCAAAACCAAAGGGCCAAATGATCATGCACCGAAACCTCTAAAACTGAAGAAATAAACCTTTTCTCTGTGTAACATGATTTTCTCAGATATTTGTTATGGTGACAGAAAACTGACTAAAACATTATGTGAATAAAACACTGGGACTTTTGACAAGATGTCACGCCTTCCTGAGATACTGCAATATAATTGTTGCAGTCATTTTATCAAGAAGTAAAATATTTTAAAAAGCAAAGAAGCTTATGGTAACATCATGAATAGTTGTTAGTTTCAAAAGACATTGATTTTTTTCATTCATTCAATAGTGAATAACATGATTTTGAGTAAATCTCTTCTACTCTGTATGCCTATCATTTAGATAAATTGCAGAGAAATTGTTAGATTGGTTGATGTCTCAGTCTTCCCTCTTTTGATATTATATGTCCTGTGATTGCATCTGGTTTTACTTCATTTTAATTGTACTTATTTTAAAATCATGAACACTGACAAATCAACATCATTGCTATGTTCATCTCAATTACTTTTTCTGGTTAGGAAAACTCAATAGTCACTCCATCAAATCATATCATGGAATACTCACATATAAACCTAGTGTATTTAAAGAACATGGAGTCATAGTGTTGTGATGATTCCATTACTTTTACTTTCATAAATAATCCTGTTTCAATTCTTGATGTTTTTCTATAATAAGGAACAATGTATTTTTAAAATGTAATAAACATTAATTTACTCAAGAGTAAATGTATCTGAGAGATGAAAAATAAGAACAAATTCTTTTCCAGTGCATCCTCAAGTACTATTAAAATAACAGAACTGAAATATGAATATTCAACATAAAAGGAAAAGATCAAAGTCAAATTATGTATTTTAATTCATTTACACAATTGTAGGACTTTGATTGATGGCCCCAATCACAAGATGTGTGACCCTAAATCCAGGTAGACAAAATATGCAGTATAGGAAGGAGGCAGTTTTTCCGTCCAAACCCCAGAATGTTTTAGAATGGAATTTGGTGGTAACACATAACAGAAACAGAAATGGGAAGGGAATTTAATTGAAAATAACCGATGTTGTTTATTCCTGGATCACATGGTAATTTTAAAAAAAATTTTTGAGGAAACGACATACTGTGTTCCACCATTTTCCATTCCTATCAACAATGCACAGGTATTCAAGTTCTCCAATGTCTCACCAACACCCACCATTATTAGTATTTTGCTCTTGATTGTGATCATTCTGACATTCTAATGGTTGTGATTGATTTGACTTGATTTATCCATTCTATAGGATGACTTTTCACTTTGTTGATTTTGTTCTTAGAAATGTAGGAGTTTTTAAGTTTATTATTCCTGTTGGTCTAGGTTTCATTTTATTGTCTATATTTTGATGTCATGTCCAATAAACCATTGCCAAATCCAACTTTTCCTCTATGTTTTCTTATTCCATGAAATTAATAATTTTAGGTCTTATGGCTTAGGTATTTAAGCCATTTGACTTTATTTTTGTATGTACTGTAAGGTATATACATGTGTTCATGTGTTCATCTTCATGCATTTGTGTGTGGATATCCAGTTTTTCTGTCACCATTTATTGAACATGCTGTCCTTTTTGCAAATTGTGCTCTCTTGTCACTATTCTCCAAAAGCATCTGGACATATATGTAATTATTTAGAACTAGTTTTTTTATTTTATCCCTTTGGTATGAGTATCTAACTTTATACCAGGGGACATCATATTAATTGCTGTTACTTTGTAGTATAATTCTCAATCTGGAATTTTGAGACTTTTAAGTTAGTTCTTTTTTAAGATTGTTTTGTCTATTTGACATCTCATCAGCTGTCATATGAATCAAGTGATCTTTTAATCTCTCAAAATTTCAGTTGAGATTTAGAAAGTGATTGCATTGAATCTGTAGATCACTTTAGGTAGTATGGACATTTAAAAGTATTAAATCTTTGAATCCATGATCATAGAATGTCTTTTCACTTATTTGTATGTTCTTTATTTTTAGCAAGGATTTAAAGTTTTCAGTTTTACCTCCTTTGTTAAGTTTTTTTCCTGAATTCTCTTTTAATTTTTAATGTTATAGATAACTGAAATGTTATCTCAATTTAAATTTAGAATTAACCTTTAGCAGCATATAGAAACACATGATTTTTCTGTTTTGATATTTTATCCTGAAACTTATTTTTACTTATTTTTTTAGTTTTAACAGATTTTTATAGTGTATAGAATTGTCTTCATATAAATCAGGTTACCTACTAACAGATCATTTTTCTTAGTCATTTACTATTTAGACACCACTTATTTCTTTTTCTTGTCTAATTAGTGTGACTAGGATATCTAGAAGTATGTCGAGTAGAAATGGCTTTGTTCTGATCTTGGGGGGATCATTCTTCCTTTTCTGAGCATTTTACTGTGTAGTCTTTCATACATGACATTTTATTGTGTTGAAGTAGATTCTTTCTACTCTGGGAGTGTTATTATTTTATTTATTTACTTTTGTCTGTAGGTTTGCTAGGAATTAAAGGAATCAAAATTGAACCTGGAGCCTTATGCCTGCTAGGTAAGTGTTCTAAAAGCCTTTGAGTTACAAATGCCATGCTTAGTCAAATATTTTTAGAGTACTGACTGAAATAATCATATAGTTTTCATCCTTCATCTTGTTGATATGCTGTATTACATTGATTTGTTATGCTAAACCATACTTGTATCCCAGGTATAAATCTTACTTGGTCTTGATGTGTGAAGCTTTTAATGTGCCATAGAATTCAGTTTGATATTTTTTAGGAGGATGGATGTGTGTGCTGAGGATTGGACTCAGGGGGCATTGGACCACTGAGTAACATCTCCAGCCCCATTTTGTATTTTATTTAGAGAAAGGGTCTCACTGAGTTGCTTAGTGCTCACTGGTTTTGCTGAGGTTGACTTTGAACTCATGACCCTCCTGCCTTAGCCTCCTGAGCCACTAGAGATAATATTTGTATTGGATTTTGCAATAGTATTCACCAAAGATATTATTTTTATTATTATTATTTTTTTGTTTGGTAGGTCTGATTTTCGTGCCAGGGTAATGCTTACCTGGCCTTATATAATAAATTTGGGAGTGTTTCTTTCTCTTCCAATAGTTAGAAAAATGATAGGAGGATAAAGTTAATTCTTTTAAAGTTTTGTAGAATTCTCCAGAGCAGTCATCTGATCCAAGGTTATCATTGGTTGGGAGTAACCACAGTTTGGTAATGTGTCTCATTACAGGTCTTTTAAATTTTAATCTAGTTTGAGGTCTTCTACCTTGAATTTTTATGTGCATTTTGTGTTTTGGAAAATTTCAGCCATTATTTCTTTAAATAATTTCTTTCTCTCATATTTGTCTTTCTCTTTTTGGGCTTAACAATAATGTGTATGTTCTGTCTCTGGTTACTACATGAGAAACTTCATTTTAAGTTATTATCTTCATGATTTGAATTACCTTATTTTTATCCAACATACTTACATTTGCTACAAGGCATCTGCTTTGCTCCCTCAGAAGAAGAATACACTGTAAATATCAGAGTTTGCAAAATAGACCAGACACAGAAACTCCCTGCCTGGAACCATCCACCATATCACCAAGAGATTAAACCCAGAAGGAATATTAACAACAAATCTAATTTCTCTTTCTAACAAGAGAAATTATTATACAAATAGACACATGGCTGAAACAAATTCCAACACTTCCTCCAATGATTATTGAATTGAGATGAACAACTTGGAAAACTTTTTTGACTTTGAATTTATCTCAAATCAAAGCTCAGATACTAAGGATGAATAAGACATATTTAGGGATAAAGCATATAGAGATTTTTTCCTTCTTTTTTGTCCTTAAAAATACTGTCAGAAGAATTGATTTTGGTTTAGAATTTCAAAGGTTTTTTGAGCTGCTACCCATTAGCAAAATATGATTTTATTTTTCATCTTTTATCCCACTGTTTGCAGTGTTCTCTTTAAGGCAGTTTAATTTGCAGGATTAACCCTGAATTATAAGACAACAGTGGATTTGCCTTGTTGATTGAATTTCTCAAACCACCAGCAAAGCAATGTATATCAAGTGAAGGTTTATGCTGCTATTTCTTAAGAAGCAAAAAATGGAGACTGATTCTGTAAATTTAGATAATAGCAAAGTGGAAGTAAAATAAGTTTTTAAAATGGAAGAGAGGTATAATGAGGTAAAGGGTATTCCCTTTAAAAGAAATATTTTATTAACCACTCTTTCTTTTGCAAAGATTGTATAACATGATCCTAAAAATATCTAGGAAAGTACATAAGAGATAAAGTAATAATATTGATACACAGATATAAAAAGGCTAAATATCTGTTAAAATAAGTAACTTAGATGTATAAATTTAAAATGTATAACTAAAACTAATTCCAAATTCATGAAGGATTTGATTTAAATTTCTTATGACTATGATTCAGTGTTTAAATATAAACTTTACTTAAAAGATCATATTTAGTATTGATTATATCCTAGGTTGTCATTAGGGGGATGAACAAATTATTAGATGAACAAATTAAACAGGAAATAAATTATTATCTAACTAGATATGAGAAATATGTTAAACCTTTTGATTTAAAAATATTGCAAGCTAGAAATATAATCACACAATTAATTAAAATGCAATAGCAGGACACCTCAATATTCAGAATAATTTGACTAATGATATGCATAAAGTCTTCCATATATTTAGAAGTTTAAAAGAGAATTCTTTCTTTAAGAAAATGGTAAATGGTTTAAAAATCAATCATAAAAGAAAAATAAATATTTCATGAATATAAAATGAGTATTAAACAATACTCCTACAAGAATTAATATAGGTATGTGATGAAGTAACATAAATAAAATTACTGAAAACCAAATTATCATGAATATTTTTATTTTACAAAGGTTGAGGAATAACAATCTGCAATCTTATACAGGGAATGTTTATTCTTTGGCAACAAGAAACAATAGAAGATTAACTCTGAAAAGAAATCCAGTCTGATATAAGAAATCATTTTAGAAAGAGAAGAAAAAACTAAGTGATTTTGTCAGTGCTTATATATGCATATGTGTATGTGTATATATATATAGTTATATATATGCATAAGAATATAATCTAACATTTTGCCTGATTTTAAATATCCATGTTTTCTTTCATGTTTTATCATGTTGTATTGTTATCGATCTCGAAGATATTGTCACATATTAAATACTTTGAGGGTTGATTTTTTGTTCATATAATCAGAAATTTCAAACTTTATTTAAAAATGGATGAGCAACATTCTCCAATAATTTTAGACTATGAGGGCAACCAGATAAAACAAACAACTAAATCAATACGTTAGAGAGCTGATTACATATTTCTGTTTGTTAAATATATTGCTCTGGGATCAAGTCATCATCGTTTTTTGACATATTAGTCATCTTGAGTTGTCAAGAGTTAGTAAACCCAAAATTCCCAGAGTCAATTTTACAAGCCTCAGTGGTTTAGAAAGTCTTGTCATGTCATATTTTTTCATGGTTTTAACATTTATCACCGAATACAATTATAATTGTTTATTCACTCAGGCAAAATAGAACCTTCAGAGAAATACAAAAGTTATGACCTGTATAATGAAGGAAAGAATGGTCTTCTGAATAAACACACCTGAGACTTTGACTTGTCATCAGACCTACAAAGCATTCTTTAATCATAAGAAGCAACTGAAAATAGCCTCTGCTTCCAATATAAACCACACTACAAGAACAGCAAAGGTTAAAAATCCATTGAATTAATAAAACTCTAAAACAATTTCAAATGTTAAGCAGGAACATATTTTTATTATAAAATGATAATATATTGTATAAATAAATATTGGTTTCTGTAAAATTTGTGTTTTTGCATTTTTAAATCTTTTTACTAAACAGTGGAAGATATTAGTGATACAAATTCATATTATATGCATTTGACTTGCAAAAATAAAGAGGCAACATGTTTAGTGAATATTCTCTATATGCCATGATCCCTTTTTGTTCCTTATTTTTTTGGCCTTGGTTTGACAATTTTAGCAAGATTTTTAACTAGGTGAAGATTTTTATATTATGGAAACTTGAATTTATTTGGTAAGAAAATCTCTGAGGCAGATAGAAGTGGAAAATAAAGATGATAAAGGTATTATCAAGTCAAGATACAACAAGGGATGATGAGCAAAAAATAGGCAAGTAAACATTAATAACAGCAAAAATATTAAGACAAAATTGAATTCTTATATGGAAAAGGATTAAGTTGAAGGAGAAATTGAAAAAAATATCAGAAACTCCACATTTGGTAGTAAATTGATGTATAAGCATGTGTAACTGTGGGTATGTGCGCTTGATACTGTATATTTTCTAAATTCTTATCGAAATTTACCACAGAAGACATATAAATCCAGTGGTTTCTTTTATTAGAAAAATTTAACTATTAATTTATTTTTTAAAAAACTATAGGGCTATTCATATTATCTGTGTCTCATTGGAAAAACATGAATAGCTCATGTCCTTCAAGAAATTTGTGCATTTCACCTGAATGAAATGGGTGAATGGATACAGAATGAAACAGATGAATGGATAAAGAAAATGTGGTATATATACACACAATGGAGTGTTACTTGGCTATAAAAAAGGCTAAAATTATGTCATTTATTGGTAAATGAATGGAACTGAATACTATAATGCTAAGTGAAATAAGCCAGATTCAGAAAATCAAAGGTCCAGTGTTTTCTCTGATACGTGGAAACTAACCTAAAATAAAAGGAAAGAGAGAGAAAAGAAATGGGAGGAAGAAGGGAAGGATAAGGGACAAACAGTGGAATGAATCTGATCTAACTTTCCAAGGTACATATGTGAATATACTATAGTGAATTTCAGCACTCTGTATAGCCACAAGACACTGATATAAAAAAAATTAGATAAACAGAATGATCAGTACAGTAGAGGAAAGGGAATGGGTGGAGAGAGGAGGGACAGTTTAAAGGTAAGTATTGGGAACTGAACTGGGGCAACCTCTATTCCACACATTCACAATTATGGCAAAATGCATCCTAATGTTACGTACAACTATTATGAATCAATTAAAAAGAAAAAGAAAAAAAGAGTATCATTGAAAAGAGATCTACGTGAATGTGGGATAAAAGGAGTTGACCTAGTCAGGAGTTCAGAAGCAATCGTATTTTGTAAAACTATACACATAAGAAAAGAGTAACTTATAAAATGAACTAGATTGCACAAAGGTCCAATTGAAAGGAGTATTGTAATTACAAGGAAGGTCAGTAAAGCTGGGATAGAAGTTGCTAGAGTTCATCATTACAATATGAAAATAACTCTAGAATCGTAGCATTTACACTATAAAAATGGCTCTAGAGTCATAGATGAGATCACCTTATTCAAGATTATTTGTCATGGTAAGAACCTTATTCATTCTTCTAGGGAATATTAAGTCCTCAGAAATCAAGTGTATGACAGTCCTATATTCAATCTCAAAAAAAAAAAAAAAAAAAAAAGAATAACATCAATGCTAAAATAGTAGAGAGGAATTCTGGCACAGTTTTAATTCCATGTCTATAATGATGCTATGTGCAGAGCAATCAGAGCTGAAAGTCTAGAAGAGATTAGGACCCTAATTTGACAGTTTAATATCTTTATCCATGTTTTATTAAAGGAAAGCTAAATATATCAGTTGTGATTTATCTTCCTGCTGCACTATTACTAAAGGCATGTGTTTTAATTGCATTATTTAAGTAGAGAGTACATACTTCAGAAAATGAGAAGTCCAAGGGTGTAGCCTTGCAAAATTGTCATATTTTATGAACAAGTGGAGGTCTACTATTTACATAAATGAAAAAAATTATTAAGTGGGAAAAAGAAATTCTGGAATTTCCTGTATTATGGGAAGGCAAGGGGACATTTTACTTCAAAGAAAGTTTAATAGTCCTTTTGTGAATTTCAATTCCATATAATATACATTGTCAAGCATCTTTGTGAATGTATTCCTCAATATTGAACTTTTTTCTACATTTTTCTCCAAGTTTCGGTCAAAAGTGTGAGCTTCATGACGTCATCGTACACTATCTTCACCTCTATTCATACAGTATTCTTGGCCATGCCTTTTAGAACCCACCTGATCTCAGCAAATGGTCTAATTTTACTCCGTAATCAAATGTAGGTTTGGAAAGGATTCCACCATTTTATTTTATATTAGAAGGATATCCTGGAAATACTGGAAATTAAAAAACGGATCTTATTTAAATCTGATATCTGTGTTTGAGGACGTTTTGGTCTATGACCTTGAAGGGTGTGTACTTCTGATCCAAAACCCTAGAGTGAGTTGAATAAAATATTTACTACTATTGACCATAAATTCTCATGGTGCTGTAAGATTATTATATCTCTATTGGTTCAGAAAATGGAAATTCTGCCTGAATGGAGAGTGGTAATCCCATCTCGTGCTAGCCTAGGGTAATACTGAATGACTCAAATGTTAAGAATGGAGAAGGAATTTTATTTATATATATGTTTACATAATTTTATTTATTTAATGTAATTTATATTTTGTTTATATAGTTTATATTTTATATAATTAAGTGACAGTATTTGGATATTAATATCGAAATCTGCATGAATTATAAGATGACTGTAGGAAAACGTGATAAAATTTGAGTTTATGCTTTCATTCAGTGTAATTATTCAAAGAAATACGGGACCTCCCTGCATTTTTTCCTAAGAGTCTAAGTTTAGTTTTCATTAAGTAGACAGAAATAAACAAATGGGGGAAATCTGAGAAATAAAATAGATTTAAAATAAGTCTGGAAAAGAATTAATGCATGTTGTTTATCTACCATGGTCATTCTTGAAAATAAAATTGTAAAACTGGCTACATTTCTTAAAAAAAATTTATCAGCAAAGAAATTGTTACTATATACTTAAAATCCCTCAGATTTAAACAATATGTATACCCAGTGTATATGGTCAGAAATCAGTTTTTGGCTTTGTAAGGATGATGTGGTTGGAATTATCCAGCACTCCAATAACGGGAGAAGTCCAGATGTCTTTGATGTTACCCCCGAAAGCTAGGGTGAATTAACGATCAGGGTTCAACTACCTTGACACACTTTATCCAAAATTTTAGAAATGCTATAGAACTTTGCCCGGATGTTGTATCCCTAACTTACTTTTTAGGTATACAAATACTATTTGTTATTGAAATTATTCTAAAAACTAGGTGATTGGTCTGGCAAAAGAAATATGGGAAGAAGGGAACAGCAGTAGGGTTCTATCACAGCAGAAATGCTTAGGAAAACTCATGTCATCGAGCTACCATGAGTTCTTAAATTATCCAGTAATGTCGTATGTATAGACGACATACCTGGTTTGGCATCCAATTATTTTTTTCTCCACTATTGCTTTAATTAGTTCATCAGATATTAAAATGAAATTGAAGAACCATAGAGTGAAAAGAGGAGTCAGTTTTGTATAAAGCATAAAACTTTTGTTGATCCCATATATTTATTTATTCAAAAAGAAATAATGGACTTGACCATTGGTACACATAAGCATCATAGTGAAGATAATATGAAGATAGATATTTAATATTTATGGAAAGCATAAGAAAGTCTGATATACATATATGAATTAGCAAATAAATAATTGTTTCAGCATAAGCATGAATGTGATGTGACATTTATGATGTGATGCTTATGATCTTATGATATGAGGTATCTCTTAACAATGATATGTAAGTAGGAAAGTTGCTGTAGGAAACGAAAAGAAAGACAACATGCCTTCACAAGAGAACAATGTGAATTTTCACTCTTCTAATACTAGAGCATTCATTTAGAAATATTGATATAATACAGTGCTCATGGTTACTCATGGCCATTGAAGTAGTAATACTTGCTAGGCAATGTGTAGAGCAGAAGACCACATGCATATGAAAATAGTGCAAAACTGAACACATTCTGCCAACCATTTACAAAACCTCTTTATGAGCATATTTAAAAATAACATGACCATCTTGGAAAAAAAAAATTGATATACATGTTAATTTTCTCACCCTACTTTAGTGACTTATAAGTAAAAATAATAAATAAATGTATTCTTATTCTGAAGTTGACCGTTTTTTTTCCAGACTATGTATTGTTATCTAACTTTACCATTGAGCTGTTTTCCCCAATGACTTCGAGACTTTGAAGGGATGGAACGATCTGTTTTTCTTTGAATGTTTAACCTGTCTGTAATATCCTTAAACTTTTTTACCATCTCATGATCATTTTCATTAAAAAAAGACTTATTTAGAAAATTTTCATCAGTATTTATACAATGAATATATTTTATGATAAAACTGTCATTTCTGAAAGAATAAGAAAAATAAGATAACTAAAATAATGTTTAATTGCTTTTTTTCCTAATTAGAAGTGTGGTAAAATGAACGTAACACACAATTACCATCTTACATGTTTAACTGTGCAATTCAACCCTGTACATAAATTCACACTGCTCTGCCACCAATGCCCAGGATTCTTTGCATTAAACAAGACTGAAACTATATCCATTACACAATCTTCTACAGTTCTCTGCTCCTTAAAACCCCTAGCAACTACTGTGCTACTTTTTGCCTCCATGGATTCGACTGTTCAGGGTAGTCATGTGAGCATCTAATGTAGTTGACATCATACAGTTTGTCTTTTTAAAAATTTTATACTTGGGTTTTAATTTTTCATTTTTCTGATGAATATTTTTACAGACTGCATTTTGATTTATTGTATACAAATGGGGTACAACTTTTGTTTCTATGGTTGTACATGATGTAGATTCAGACTATTCATGTAGTCATACATGTACATAGGGTAATGATGTCTGTCTCATTCCACCATCTTTCATACTCCCACTCGCTCCTCCCTCTCATTTCCCTCTACATAATCTAACGTTCCTCCATTCTTCTCTCACCCCCATTCCCCACCCCCATTATGTATCATCATCCATTTATCAGTTTGGGGGATTGGCTTATTTCACTTAGCATGATATTCTCAACGCCATCCCTTTATTTGCAAATGCCTTATTATTCTTCTTTAAAGCTTAATAATATTCCATTGTGTATATATACCACAGTTTCTTTATCCATTCATCTGTT
This sequence comes from Sciurus vulgaris, assembly GCF_902686455.1. Lineage (NCBI taxonomy): Eukaryota > Metazoa > Chordata > Mammalia > Rodentia > Sciuridae > Sciurus > Sciurus vulgaris. Next base: position 164,213,150 of record NC_136464.1, read on the forward strand.
GAAGGGCATCGAGGTTGGTTCCACAATCTAGCTATTGTGAATTGAGCTGCTATAAGCATCCATGTGGCTGCATTAATATAGTACGCTAATTTTAATTCCTTTGAGTATAAACTGAGAAGTGGGATAACTGGGTCAAAAGGTGGGTCCTTTCCAAGTTTTCTGAGGAAACTTCACACTGCTTTCCAGAGTGGCTGTACCAATTTGCAACTCCATCATAAATGTAGAAGTGTGCCTTTTTCCCCACATCCACACCAACATATGTGACTAGCATGTGTCACATCGTATCAACCAAAGGCTGATAAATGGATGATGATACATAATGGGGGTGGGGGGTGGGGGGTGGGGGTGAGAGAAGAATGGAGGAACTTTAGATTATGTAGAGGGAAATGAGGGGGAGGAGTGAGTGGAAGTATGAAAGATGGTGGAATGAGACAGACATCATTACCCTATGAACACGTATGACTATGTGAGTGGTATGAATCTACATCTTGTGCAACCATAGAAACAAAAGTACCCTCAAAGTACCCTGTGAGGTTGCATATGTTTGGATGCCTTCCTAGGGTAGGTAGACTGATATTCCATGTATGAACATAACACAATTGTTCTATTTATTTGCATGTTGATGTAGTCTTTGCTTTCTTCTTTTGAGTATAGCAAAGAACGTGGTTTTGAACATGAAAGTACACATATCTCTTTGAGAACCTGATTTTAATTATTTTGAGAACACAATCAGAAGTTATAATTTTCTTAACTATAATTGCTGGAAAAAACATCTTTACATAAATTGGCTGCATTGATAAAATTTAATAAACTAACTTTGGCCTTCTGTATTTTCTACTAATTCTTTAACAGGTTTTTTAGATTTCATTTATTTCTCTGGTAGGTACCTGGGTTTGCAGAAACTTGTCAATAAGTGAAACATTACTCATATGCTCATCAGAGTTTGTTCTTACTGCTTCCACTTCTCTACCAAAATTATTATATTTCTTTTTCAAACAAAGCCAGTTATCTTGAAAATGGGAATAATTAAATATTCCAATTTGTAATTTTAACATCATAGAGTTGGATATTCTAAAGGTTGTTTAAAGATCATTGTATAATGCCAAATTAAAGAAAAAAATTAAGCACTACTACAGTTTCAGTCTCCTTTTATTCTTAAATGCCACACTTTAAAGACTTTTTTATTTTTAATTTTAGTCCTCAAGGGTGAAATCGTATTGTACCCACAAATTGGCCCCTTTAAGATACAAGGGAATTTGTTCATTAAAGTTGACACTAAACTAACATAAATCATTTAGTAGCTAATGTTCTCACTCTTTAATCAAGAAAAATATCAATGTGCTTTGAAAGTTATTATGCCTATGGATTTTGCTCCTTAGAAAAATGGGCTTATTGGGAAGATTACTATTTTTCTTAAATATAAAGTTTTCATTTTATTTTATTTTACATGAAGATATTTTCACCTCCTCTATAATGCGTCACAAAGTAATTATCCAATTTGCATTATCCTCACCTAGTTCTTGCCAAAGTAAAATCCATAAGGTTTTAAATTTAATTTAGGTTAGAATTGTGACAGTTTCAAACAACATTTAGTTTAGAAGCAATTTGGGGAAGTAGAATGAGGCAAGATATAGAAAACACCTGCTAATTTTGGCATGACCTCTGAGCATAAATCATGTATCTGTTATATTATAAAGATGATAATGATATGACGGAAACAGCATTCTATTGTACTAATTAGAAACTCTGCTAAAATAGTATTCTTCGGATTCCAAAAAACTGTAATGGTGGGCATTCAGATGAATCTTCTTAACGTTGAAAACACACATTTTCATGAATTATTAATGTGCAGTTTTTTAAAGGAATGCTATATTTTGTTCATAAAAAAGAATGGAAGTAATTTGCACATTATGTTTATTGAAATAAAAATATCTCACAGGGCACAGTGGTGCATGCCTGTAATCTCAGGGGCCTGGAGACAGAGGTGGGAGGATCACAAGTTCAAAGCCAGCCTCAGCAACTTAGTGAGGCCCTGAACAATGTAGCAAGACCCTTTCACAAAATAAAAAAAATAATGAAAAGTTCTGTGTATGTAGCTGATTGGTTAAGCATAGTTAGGTTCAATTCGGAAAGGAATGTAGATGAACTGAATGAAAGCATAAATATATCATCTGTTGTCTAATAAATAGAATAGTAGTTTTACACAGTTAGAAAAAATGATTCTGAAGCTCCTTTGTAGTTCAAGTCATCATTCACTAGGCAATATCAGAAAAGGTAAGAGGCAGGGAGTTTACCTGAGTAGAGATTGTGCTGCTATAAAGTGGATGGTGTAGGCACTGTAGCCTCTCTCTATATTTTGTTCCAACTTCTTGTTTATTAATAATAACCTCAACTTACTTTTAGTATCAGTGTCCAGACAAATGTACCACCAACCTCAAGCACTAAATCAAGGACCCATGGAACATAATCTGTTCAGTTTGCCTTTCTGCATTCCAGGAGGGAAGACTTTGCTTTCTCAACAAATGATGACACTCATTATTTGTTCTTTATTTTTCTCCCATATAAAATTGGATGAAACAAGCAAATTAATCTGGAAAATAAACACTTTGGTGAAATACATTTTTAAAATGGAGCGAATTTTTAAAATGGAGTTTTAGAGGAATCTCTCAAGCTGGAAAAGGGAAGTAAAGGGATTTTCCCATAGAGCATCCAGAATGGCCTGCCTACATGTCAGAGCCTGTCTTCCTCCCGCCCTCCCTCCCTCCCTCCCTCCCTCCCTCCCTCGCTTCCTTCCTTCCTTCCTTCCTTCCTTCTTTCCTTCCTTCCTTCCATCCTTTCTCTCTCTCTCTCTCTCTCTCTCTCTCTCTCTCTCTCTCTCTTTCTCTCTCTCCTAATTTCTTAGTACTAGGGTTTCAAGTCAGGGGCCCTTAACCATTAAGCTACATCCCCAGCCAATTTCTATTTTTTATTTTGAGACAGGATCTCACTAAGCTGTTTAGGGCTGCCCCAAGTTGCTAAGGCTGGCCTCAAACTTGCAATCCTCCTATCTCAGCCTCCTGAGCCACTGGGATTTAGGTCATGCACCACTGTGCTAAAGACTTCATTTCCAATGAGAGAGTCATATTGGATCCAAAGAACTGTATTGTGATAAATGTGTGTTGTTAAGTCACTGAATGTATTGTGATTTGCTACAACAGCATCAGAAAACAACTAGTGGATAGATAAAGATATAGATAGATACAGATAGATAAATGTGCCTACATATAGAGAGATGTATACACAAACACTAAGCCCCTGGGTGCAATACCAGATTGCTCTATTACAGCAGAACTGCAAAATGCCAGGTCTATTCCAGCTCCTTACTGCACAATGTGTGGGAGTCAGATGTCACTTGTGAATGCAGTAGTGTTGCACAGTAATAATGGAAGCTGAATTATGAAACCATTTAAAGAGACATTTATCTTTACTCTGGGATTTAAGCAGATCTTCTCTGGTAAGAGGATAAAATCTCTAGATTGTCTACATACATTGGAATTTAAATAAATGAGTGTACAAAATAAAGTTTTAAATCCCTCAAGGGAAGCACACAATCTTTAACTTTGAAAGTACATTAGTCATTAATCAATTTTAACTCAGATGCTACAGTTTTTTGCACTGAAAACTCTGGGAATATGGGATTGAGAATATATTAATGAACCGTTGTATCAATGGATTAACTAGTCTTTTTTCTATGATTTTTTTTTCAAAGAGAAAAGGCTTTATCTATATATGTATAAATAAAAACGTACATATATATGTATATATATTTATATATACATTTTATATGAAGGAGTCACATAAACTGTAGCTGCCATATGCACAATGGAATATTAGTCTTAAAGAAGAATGAAATTATGGCATTTTCAGGTTAATGAATGGATCTAAAGAATAACTTGCTAAGTGAAATAAGTAAATTCCAAAAACCCAAAGGCCAAATGTTTTCTATGATAACCAGATGCTGATCCATAGTGGGGAGGGGCAGGTAGGGGAGAATGAAGGAACTTTGGATTTTGCAGAGAAAAGTGAGGGGAAGGGTGGGGCAGTGGGGGATGGGAGGGATGGTAGAATGAGACGGACATTATTACCCTATATACATGTATGATTACACTACTGATGTGACTCAGCACCATGTATACAGCCAGAGGAAAGAGAAGTTGTGCTCCATTTGTGTACAATGTGTCAAATGCATTCTATTGTCATCTATAGCCAATTAGAACAAATAAAAAAAATTTAGAACTTAAAAATAAAAAGATGTAGCTGCAAGTGTTTTGTAAAAACAAGTAGGTTGATGCAAAATGCTGTGGAATTAAATTATAACAAAATAATGCTGCAGAACTTAATATAGCAGGGACCCAAATTCTTGCTTCTGATCCACGTATCTGAAAAAAATTAAGAGAAGTGAAAATAAGTTTTTAAGGTATGACTTATTGCTGTTCTCTATTTTTGTCATGCAAGGATATAGTCAAAATATTTAAATAAGATTCAATAATAATCTTCAATCCAAAACAATGAGTGTTAAATATTCTTCTAATTTTGAGGATGTGATTTTTAGTATACCACAGTGGAAACCATAACTTACTAACTTTCAAGGCAATGACTCTTTTTTTTAATTCTCAGGGTTAAAGTGGGCAGATGCAGGGCTTCAGCTCCTTGTTGGAACATTCTTAAAGGACAATGGTGAAGGAACTCCCAGAGGGTGAAATCGTATCTGGATGTACATTTCCTTGGAAGAAGAAATGGCTGAACGTGATTATATTGTATATTGATGGTGTTTGACTGACAGTTTAACTGAATGGTCAGTTATTTGGAAGAACAGGGTTGAAAAGTTGCTGACAAAGAAATCTGGGGAAGAAGTACATGGATATTGACCTTCCTGGTTAGGGAAGAAGAGGAAAGTATTTCCATCCCATTTAAAGGTTCACAAAGTGTGAACTTAGCAAGAACAGTTGTCAAAACTCAAACTGATTGGATTATTTGTATTCTTGGTGTAGAGTTTTTTGAGTTCTTTATATATTCTAGAAAAGATGTGCTTCAGTTGATGAATGGATAAAGAAACTGTGGAATATATATATATATATATATATATACACACAATGGAATATTACTCCGCCATAAAGAATGATAAAATTATGGCATTTGCAGGCAAATGGATGAAATTGGAGAATATCATGCTAAGTGAGATAAGCCAATCTCAAAAAGCCAAAGGACAAATTATTTCGCTGATAAGTGGATGATGACACATAATGGGGGGTGGGAGGGGTTAGTGTTAGAGTTAGGTTTAGGGTTAGGGTTAGGGAGGGGGCAAGAAAGGAGGAAGGAAGGACTGTATAGAGGGAAAAGAGGGGTGGGAGGGGTGGGGGGAAGGGAAAAAGTAACAGAATGAATCAAACAACATTACCCTATGTAAATTTATGATTACACAAATGGTATGCCTTACTCCATGTACAAAGAGAAACAACATGCATCCCATTTGTTTACAAAAAAAAAAAAAAAAAAAACTCAAACTGATAAGATCACCGGCTCCATGGATATACCAGTTAACCTCTTTCCCCAACCACACTGTCATAGCCAAGTGGGTTCACATACAGAGTAGCCATGGTGGCAGGGCTGGGATTATGCATGTTTTTGAACTTCATTCATCAAGTCTGAACTGACTACAGCTTATACTGACTAATCATTATGCCACCAGCAGAGACCAACACTAAGCATGATTCCAGAGGTGATCTACCAACTTACTGATGGTAAGATGATTGCATTGGGCCTCAAGTATATTGCTGTGGTGACATAAAACTGATCAAATTAGTATTCTACCCAGCTCTTTTTCTGATTAAGGTCTCACTTCACAACCAAAGAAGTGCATCAGTGAGCTCATACTCAAGAAACTTACTTGCCTTTTTTGTTCTTCCTCCTCTTGAAGAATCTGGCTTGGTAGAAGGGCCTTTCAAAGACTCAGTTACAGAACTAGTTAGGTCACAATACTTTGGGAGCCTGGAGAAAAGTTCAGAAGTCTGTTATGTGTTCTTTACAGCATTTGGTATATGGTGCTTCTGTGTCCAGAAAAAGCGGGGTGAAATGGGAGTTGTAGGTCTTATTGTTAGCCCTGTTAAACAAGCACAAAGCTTTTGCTTCCTGTTCCAGGACTTTATGCTCTGCTGGTCAAGAGGTCTTTGTTCCAGAGTGAAGAATGCTTTCCAGGAGAGACAACAGTTGCTCTACTGAACTAAATGTTAAAACTACCACTCAGCCGCTTGGGCTCCTCATGCCTCTGATTCAACAAGCAAAGAAGAGAGTTACATGTTGGGTAGAGATTAGTCTTGGCTACAAAGAAGAATTTGGATTACTTCTCCAAGTGACAGCTAGGACAAGTTTTCTAAAATACAGGAAATTTCTTATGATATATCTTATAATTACTATATCCTGTGATGATTAAGGTCATTGGAAAACTATAGCAACCTAATATGGTCAAGACTACTAAAGTTGCAAACCTTTATTTTTTAAAGGTTTGGGTTACTCCATTAGGTAAAAATTCATAACTTGCTGAGGTATTGATGAAGGTGAAGGGAATAAAGAATGGGTGATAAAAAATTAGTTATAATATCAGCCATGACCATATAACCAGTGACAGAAGCAGCGTATGTAATTATCATGAATATGCCCTCCTTATTTTGTTATGAATTTTTAATATATGAAAATATTATAAAAATACCTTCTTTTCCATTCATTATTCCTTATCCTGTAATGTAAGGTATTTTGAATACTATCAATTTTACATGACAGTAGTTAAGTTTAGGGATATCAGGATAAGAGTAAACATCACATGAAGAATTAAGTTCTTCTTCTGGGGAAGGTATTGGTAAAAATGTGGTAGTACTAAGGACAGTTGTATCCCTATCTGTGGAATGATGACCTCATTACTAGCTATCTTTTTTTTTTGAGATTATTGTGGTTTAAGGAAATGTGTGTGTGTGAGCTAAATTAACAAGGGATGAACTTGTAATAATCTTGTTTCAAATTAAGGGCAATAAATATTTCCAGCTGACAGGCAGTACATTATTCCGAATGTGTTTGTATAGATATTTCCAGAAGAAACCAGCATTCACATTAGACCAAGAAAAGACAACCCTCAGTTGTGTGTTGGGTATCATTCAATCCAGAGGGTAAGAATAAATGAACAGATGTAGGAAGGGTGAATTTATTCTCTCTGCTCAAAGTGGGATATCTGAGCCTTCTCCTCTTTGAACATCACTGGTTCTGGTTCTCAAGTTTTCAGACTCAGGCTGGGATATGAGTTCCCTGGATCCATGGTCTTTGTTTTGACTTTAATGACATTGCTGTCTTTCCTGTGTCTCTAGCTTGGAGAGGGCAGATCATGGGCTTTCCCATCCTTCATAACTGCATTAGTCAATCACATATAATAAATAATTTTTTAGACCTATATTTCTACCCTCTTGATTTTGCTTCTCTGGTGAACCCTAACACATCTTCCAAAAATTATTCTTCATAATTAGGTTCTTGGCAATTGTCTTAATTCCAAATATGTGGTAAATCTGGCATTTGAAATTTCACATATTCAACTCATATATTACATTTTTCTCTCTTTCTTCTTTCTTCCCTTCATGTCTCTCTTGATCCCATTTCCCCTTCTGCCTCTCTAACTATTTTTTTTAAAACATGTATGCAATTGCACATACTATATTAAATGATGCAAGAAATTTGCTAAAGTAGAAAGAAATTAATGACTTTTGGAGAAAATCATTCCAATTTTCCCAGGATATAATCTGTTGTTCATAAAATTGACATGATTATTGAAGACTATCCCCTGATGTGTTTGCATAATTTTGCCATAACAAAATAAGAAACACTTTTAGTCTTCCTCCTAATATTCTTGTTACAAGGATTTATCCAGTAATCAACTTTGAGACTAAAAAGTATGCATCTTCCCCCACTCTTCTGCCAAGACCCCTGTCAAAATTTGTGAGCAATATAAAATAAAATAAAATGATTCCAGATTCTATTATTTTATATATTACCCTTAGGATGATCACTGTTTTCACTTCTCAATTTTCTTCATATACTTGTATTCATAGCAATAATTTGAGTCATTGCCATTCTACAGTTTTACATTTTTTTTTTTTTTCTGTAAGTTGATCCTGCAGTTTTTTTCTGTCTGTTTTGTTTTGTTTTGGTAGTACTGATGATTGGACTCAAGAATGCTCTACCAGTGAGATACATGCCAAGCCCTTCTGACCTAATTAATTTTGAGACAGGGTCTTGCTAAGTTACCAAGATTACCAAGACTGGCCTGGAACTTGTGATACTCTAGCTCAAACTTCTGAGTACTGGAATTGCAGATGTGCACCACTATGCCCTGCAGATCTTGTATTTATCTCCTTTCTTTTCCAAAATGCATGCTGTTATGGAACTGCATCTTATATGATTCTTTCAAATTTTTTTTTTTTTTTTTTTTTTTTGCAGTGTTAGGAATTGAATTCAGGGCCTCTTAGGTGCTAGGCAAGTGCTCAACAATCCCAGAGTCTTCTAAATGACAAAATATATGCTGGATTTTTCCTTTTTTCAATTTCTTTTTTTTCTTTTTCTTCTTCTATCTATGGTTCTGTTGTCTGAAAGAATGATGGATATATTCCAACAACTATTAATGGGATTAATTATCTGTTTTTATTCTTTCAGATCACTAAATAGAAAACTAACTCTGAGCATTGATGAATGTGCATTTTTGTGCCACTGAATCTGAGTTTATATTATAGCCTCATATACCAATTTAGTATCATGTGATATACAAAGTTTGAATAGTTCTTTTCCAATTCTCAAGCATGATCTGCCATGCATCTGATAGTTTGTAATTCTGAGTAGAAACTACAATGTCCTGTTGATTACCAACTACTTTACAATAATCTGGAATCCAGGGAATTATGTCTCAGTAGCTGATGGAGTTGCCTTACTTTCCCTTTCTATGACAAAATGTATCAAAGATCAATCACTGCCTCTCATATGAATGGAATTTTTCTTGTCCTTATTACAATCAGAATAAAGGCTGTGTGATTAAATTTTGACCCATAAGATGTAAAAAAAATAATGTGTGTAACCTCTGGACCACATGTCTGAAAGGAAGGAAAGTAGCCTTCCCTTTCATTGTCCTATTGTGACTTAATGTTCATGAGCCATTTAAGACCATTTGGTGAATGGTGATGACAGAGACATATTGGGGGAGGAGGAGGGAGGTCCTTCTGATGACAATGAAGAATGGTGCCATTCATGGGTTGAGAATTCTGTATGGCAGAGAAATACACCGTTCAGGTTTCTGTCATCTTACGTATCCCTCCCAGAAGTTGATCACATATCCTACCCAGTATGCAGGAAAGTCTAATGAAAAACTGTATGTATTTTGTAGATGGTTTTAAAATAGATTCAAAACTCCATGCATCACCGTGGAGTGACACCAAATGAGTCAGGACTCATTGCCTAAGATGGTTTCTCACATAACCTATATAAGAATGGTTTGTAGTTTTACAGTAACATAATTGTCTACCAAATCTCAAGAACTTCATTATTTCAGATTGTATCTTAAGTGGCAAAAATCAGTTTCTAGAGTCAAAGGCTTACACTGAAATCCTAGTTCTACCCACTTCAGAACTGTGTGATTAGGTCTCATTAATTAACCTCTTTTTGCTCAGTTTTCTCAAAGGTGAAATGAAGATTATTTATTTATTTATTTATTTATTATTTATTTATTTGCTCTGGGGATTGAATTCAGTGATGCTCAAACACTGAACCACATGCCTGGCCCTTTTTTCTTTATGTTTTATTTAGAAAAAGAATCTCAGTAAATTGCTTAAGTCCTCACTAAGTTGCTTAGGGCCTCATTAAATTGCTGAGTCTAGCTTTGAACTTGCTGTCCTGCCTCAGCCTCCTGAGTTGCAGGTTTTACAGGCATGCACCAATGCACCACTGTACCCGGAAGAATGAAGATAAGTTTAGTATAGTCTCCTTGAAGTAATTTTAATGATCAAATGAATTGTGTTCTCTATAAGTTTACAAATGAAAGTCAGCTTTGAAATACTCTCTGATAAAATGTTAAGATTATTATTTACCCTATAAATTATAGCATACCAACTTCTCAGATTAGTAAATTAGAAACAATCATAACATGGTGATAGGGTGTATTTGCATTTGCACATCAAGTGAATCCTCAATAAAAGTAAACATTTTTAAAATAGATTCAAATACTAGATTACCTTAACAATTACTTTTAAAGGATCTTTGAATTATAAAATATAAAAACAAATTCCCATACATTAAATAAAATGAAATAAAAAAAGAAAAATAGGAGATTTTATTCATGGCAATATTTCTATTGTTCTTCAGTTTATTCTAGTTTACATTATATAGTTGAAGACAAGGTCAAGGTTTCTTGCTTCAGTACTAACAGTAGTCATTATTTTTCAATTTTACTTCACATTTATATCCATGGTCATTTCCTATTTTAAATGAAATTTCTTTTATGTTATGGTATTTTTTTTCAGTACATTTTGCAACAAATCTTAAGTACAAACTAATTGTTGTTCAAAAGCACTCAATAAATACCAGATGCTTTTTAGCAGTGCATTTATCTTTCTCCTCCACCGTCCTCCACCCAACTACATACATACTCATATTTTTCCTTAATTCTTAGCAAATTTATGAGGGTCAAGCTTTTATTTTTTTCCATTTACTTTTGTTTGCTTTCTATTGCTTTTCTTCCCCTTTTCATTATTTTCATTAAAAATATTCTGTGATAAATCAATATAGTCTTCAAGGTTTTCTTAATTGGTACGAAGTCATTGCAAAATTAATACTCTTTTAGATTCTTGGGACCTACCTAATCTTTGCACTCTGAAAATTAAATCAACAAATACACTTACAGATGTTAGCTCAGTCCCAGTGATGGCTAGATGCAATTCCCATTAAATAGCCCTGAAAAGAGCAGTTTCTTTTTCAAGCTTTTATTCCAAAGGCTGGCAAACAGTAGTGAGTTGATTCCACACTATTATATCTTACCAAACCAAGTTCTCATGTGCCTTTGTAATACAAAGAGCTTATTACATGCATTCTCATGTTTCTCTTTTCATGGAACCAAATATCTGTGACATTTACTAAACAGATTCAAATGCCAAATGATATCTTTCAACAGTCCTGACTTCTTCAACAGTGTTGAATGAAGTGCTTACCCATGGCAATTTATGAAAGTGATGGACATTCATGTTATCCAATGTAGAGATCAGACCGCCTTCTGTTCTTCGTTTAAGTGTTTACAACTGAATATTCCTCTGGAGTTGCTGGAAGGGCAAAAGCAATGTCAAAGCAGTGTATGACTGTGGTTGGGAAACTGGGCACTAGAATCCAAACTTCATTTTTCTCATCTACATACTACAGGTAATAATTTTAAATACTTTACACTTTGGAAGTGGGTGTGCATTAATTTTATTTTAAAGAGTACACCTTTTAAAAAATGCTTGGGGTCTTAACTCTAGTTTCTGATCCTACATAGGAAGATTCCAAAAGTATGTATCCCTGATCTTACAGGAATCAAAAGCTGACAAAATGGAAAATCAGTGAGGTAGGATAGCAGCTCTTTAAAGCCAAACAATAATGCCATTGTATGTACAGCACTGAAATAATGGATAAATGACTCTATCCATTTATCAAGACACATTGAGGTTTATAATGCAAAGACAGAATGGAAAGATATGAAAATTAAAAAAAAAAGAAGTTAAGGTAATTTCACAACTAATTGAAAACTAAGAGAAGAAAATCTAACTGTATTACAATTGAAGAGACAGCCTTGATGACAGGATGGGAAGTTGGGTGGGGGAAGGAAGAAACTGATAAAAACTTGGAAAGAGTCAACTCTAAAAATTTTAAAAATAAAACACTGCACATAAATTTCTTAATAAAGAAGCTAAAGATATATATTCATTACGAAGTTATGATCTAACAATTCCAATAATACTACACATACATACTGGAAATGAGCAATTTAATAAATGGATGGCAGTTGGCATGAGCCAGGATTCATACTGTTGACATCAGCATTCACAGAAAAATAAGAAATGGACTCTAGGATAATTCATGAAATCATGGATTAAAGTTTCATACATATGTATGAGCTCATCTTTAGGTTAACATAGATTTAAATGTTTATTCAAAGCAAATACACACACAGGCACACACACACACACACAGACACGCACACACATCTTAGATCACATACATACTCCATTGTTCCTTTAACTGAGAATCTAGAAGCAATAAGGGCCCAATAGGAAGGAGTACACCCAGCATTCCAATCTTCAGTTTTAACAGAATCTCCCAATTTTGAAAAAGAAACAGAACTAAATCACAGTAACACAATTCTCCAGTAAGCTAAAACAAAGGACTCTGAAAACCCAGACCTGCAACAATTTGAACAGCAGAATATTTTTATGAAAGTATCAATGTATTTATCCACTATTTTAGAACCATATATAGAATAGTATTATTTTTTAGGTTTTTTATATTCCAAAACACAAAATAAATACCATGCCTTGGATAACAAAATGTCATGTGCATGTCTCACTTTCCATCTGATATAATTTGATTCTTTGTTCCAGATAAGAATGTATTTGTGTGTAAACAGGCACAATTTAATACAACTAAAATTAATGCTAACTACAAGTTTAGATAGCAACATCAAAAATAGTAAACCACAATAATTGGTCAAACAGTCTCATATTTTCTGAGTAAATTAAGAAGACTATTTTTTAAAAGATTGCTGCTAACAAACTTTTGAAATAAAATATATTCTTGCAATTTCTTTCAGATTACACATTATATACTTGCTGAAATGGAATCATCAAAGCTACAGTAAACAAATTATATTAAAAGTGAAGACAACATGTAGTTTCAGGTATCTTATACAACATTAAAAACATGGGTGAAAAAGTTATAGTGTAATTATTAGAACATTTGATTACTGACAAGCTGACCAAGGAAGAATAATTTCTTATTAATTTACCACAGCAAATTGGGCATTTAGTTTTAAAGCCTTAAACTTTTTAAAATCTAAGTACAATACATATTTAGTTTCAACTTTGTTTTAACATCTCTGGCATAGTTGTTTGATGGGATTGAAATATTGAAGAAAAAAGCCTGCCACATGTAATATACTTGGAAAAAAAAATGCTGTGTTTTGAAGTACTTTATTGCTGAATATCTATTCAACTACAAAGCATGGATCATGCTGAAAATTGTAAGCAATATTGAAAGCTCACAAACACTTTAGTTTCAGGCAACAGAATGTCACAGGAGAACAGAATTTGCACTTGTCTAGGATTTGATACTTCATGTAGTATCAAAGATTTATATCTAAGAAAACAATACAGTGTGCCCACAAATAATATCTGTAAACATTTAAAGAATAGAGATTTATCATCCAGCAAACTCAACTTTCATTTCCAACCAGAAAAATGTCTTATTTCTGTTTTCTTATGGTATGTAGACATGTTATAGACTATTCAGTTCTTCAACCTACGTTAATATTTTCCAAGTGTAAGTAAAGCAAAAGAAGAGATTAAGCATGATAAAAATCACCTGGAAAAGAGGTATAATTTCATATTTAATTTGCACCACTTGGTGTGACTCTGCTAACAATGCAGTTTCCAGTTATAAGTAGTATTGATGCAGACTTACAGTATGGAATGAAAGATAGTTTGGAATATTACATGAGTTTGTATGTGTTCTTTACTTGATGGTTTGAAATATCTCAACACTGTAGTTGCTCTAAAGGTATGTACAATGGACTATTATAAATAACTATTAAATAACATATTCAAAGTGGTAAAGTAGGTTTTAATTTATGAAAAATATTGTGAAATATATAAAATTATTGCAATACTTTTTAAAGTTTTATTTATTCTCCTTTCTCTTCTTGTCTAATATGCAGGTTCAATATTAAATTATGTTGTTAAATAAATTGGCAAGCACAATATTCATAGCATATTCTCAGGGCACCCAAATATGAGAAGTCTTTTGATGATAATGTTCTTTTCTAGTGAAGAATTTTCAGTAAGTTTTCAGGAATTATTACTGTAAAATTCCTTATTTCCAACTCTATTGCATGCTACTATAGAAACAATAAAAGCATGAAAAGACAGAAGAGAAAGATTTGTAGTATGTGTTTGGAAATTCAAGTTACAATTATTACTAGAATTTAATATGCAAATAGAAAATGGTAATAACAACATTAAGAATTGCATAAAATAACTGGTGAGGATTGCAGAAAGTAAACATCTCAATGTTTGTTGGCTATGAAATTTTATATAATATCCAACAACAAATTTTAAGTAAATTAGTTTGTCAATATGGGATTATAACCATATAAACAAAATGTCAGAAAGGCTAAAATATTTGGACTGCATGAAATATTTTTAAACCAAGTTGTATGTTACCTAAAAGAAAACACAGCAAAGAAGATTTGTGACAGAATAACACTTCTTCAGAAAAGTGGTACACAGATTGAATCACTTGTACATCAATATCGGGATGATTTGAATAGGAAATACGTTTGGGAATACAACTCCTGTTGTTTTCAACGTTACAATTGTTATCTCAGATCTTTCCTATCAAGTGGATTTTTAAAGTATAATCTATTTATTTAATGAAAGTTATAGAAAAATGGATACATATAAGCAATAATTGTTACAAATGAAAAGATTTATCTCCATACATTTAATTCCATCAAATTCTACATAAAAGAGTAAATATCATATCACATGTCTATAACAACAATGCAAGCAAGATATTCATGGGCGTGTTATTCCTAATAACCTCAGACGTAAAGTTGCTATTGGTCCCCACATTGGATTTTAGATTAATGTTGATTCAGTTTTCCCATGAAAATTTTTTAAGGAAAATGGGAAAGCAAATTTTAAGTATATATTTGAAAATGCAAATGAACATTGATAGACAAAATCATTATCAAGGAGAAGAATCATTTAGAAAGTTTTCTACCAATAGAAAATTTAGAAAAAAAAAAAAAAAAAAAACTTCAATACAGAAAGTAAGACTTTTGGCCATATGATTGTGAAAATCGACCACTGGAAGTAATGCAGGCATACAGGAACTTTCCATTTTGGTCAAGTTTGACACAGAACCTTAGGGAAAAAATGAAAATTCTTTAAAAATTGTACGTAGTTAATTGGGTTATCAATGTAGGATAGAGCAAGATGATCATTTTATTGTTGCATAAACAAAATCACTTTCTGGTTAATTATAGATAAAAAATACAGAGGATAAAATGCTAAAAAATTGAAAGTTAATATGGGAAAATATCCTCATTGTTCTGTCATTTGAAAGTATTTTCTAAATAGATTATATAAAACAATGAGCATAAAATATTAAGAATCTGCTCATAAACAGATATCACCAAAACAGAGAACATATAATACATGATTTGTGGCCAAAAGTATTTTCAATATATTTAAACTGTGAATAGAAAATGGCTTAAACTAAGAAGGCATAAAGTAGCCTAAAATCAATAGGAAGAATAAGTGCATCTACACTTATAGAATATGCAGCAAATGACAAACAAGACAGTGTCTGTGGGCACAGTCTTGCTGTGATTCCAGTTACTCTGGAGGCTGAGGCAGGAGGATTGCAAGTTCAAGACCAGCCTGGGCTACTTAGCAAGATCATGTCTCAAAATAAAAAATAAAAAGACCTGGGTATATAGCTCAGTGGTAGAGCATCCCTTTCTTGGTTCAATCCCTAGTTCTGTCAAAAAGAAAACAAACAAACAAAAAAAGACAAGCATAGGAATAAAAGAAATTCTCAACAATTTTGTCATCAAAGAAATAAAATTAAAATACAGGTTTCATAAACGTTATAATAATTATAATATATGAAGGTTATTTTTTTGTATAAGCTTTCCTAGGTTATTGTACCTATGGGCAAACACTAGCCTCATTAGGCAAAGCTAACATTCTGAATTAAGGTCATAATAATTATACAGTGAGAGACATACTGACAAGAGGCATGAAAGACTTCAGGGTTCTAGCTTACTTCTATGTCTTGCAAATTTTGAAGGTTCATGGTGTGATTATTTCTGATAATTCATTGAACTTTTTATTTAAGACTTGTACATTTTGTGTGTGGGAATGAAGCATATGTGTGAAAAGTATATTTTATATTTCAGTAAATTTTTTAAGTGTCCAGGTCATCATAGAATATTCATATTGACTATATAAGTAATCATTTTGAGCAGAATGGTATAGTATGCTTATGAGAAAAGGGCAGATTTTTTTGTCCTGGTACATCATTGTGTATCCTTATATGCATTTGCAAGGCAAATAAAATGCTTCATTACTGACATATAACTAAAAACAAATTTCTCAAGTACATAGCTGTTATGTCAATAAAACATACTGCTTGTTCACAAAAAAGCACATAAAAATAAAAACGAAAATTCAAGTTAACATTACTATAGTGTGACAGATGTTGTTTTGCTTAAATTAATCACAATCCAGAAGTAAAGTATTTTTCTATTGATGATTTTTAATTGCAAATGATTGCTCCAAAGAAGAAATTGGTCTTTCTAAATGGTAAAATAATTTAACCTGACAACAATAGCAGATGTTTTTAATGGCAGTGATCAGTTTTGATCTTAATGAAATTAAGACATTCCAAGTTAATTCTGCTGAACATGTATAATGATATTTCCAAACATAAGCACTATATTCTCATAATAATTTATTACTCATTAATGGTCAAATCATAAACAAAGGCAAAATAGAGACTGAAGCATCACAAATAAAACTTGAACTTAAGTTTGTTCTTTAAATAGCTAAATATATTTATACAGATTTTGTTGTTTTACAAAAAAAGAGGAACTATATGTATGAAACTTGGAAAATTATATATACTCAATGGTTATTAGAAAAGATAACTCCAGATCATTTAATAAGAAACCAAAAGGCAGATTTAGTCCTAGTAATATTAACTGAACAATTATGAACAATTCTTATGAGAAAGTTCAAAAAAACTCCAATTACTTAGTACTGAGATATTATGCTAAAATATACTGTTCTCTAGACAAAAAGTCCTAGCTTTGTTTGTGTCCATATTAATATTCTGCAGGATCTGCAACTCATGCACTTTTGTGTTCACTGGCCATCCTGGTTCTAGAAATGCTCTCTGAAGATCTCTTGCAATCAACCTTCATGTTATAGTTAAAATGAAATATACAATAATTATATATACACAAGGTATAAACAATCACATTGTAACAGTATAGTCTCTCAGTCTCTACCAAGAGTAGGTGTAGCAGTTTGTTATAAATTGCTCTTTGTCATTCCCCTGTGTAATTAAAAATTTTAGAACCAATACTGTTTTGAATTTTTGTTTGCATTCCTGTTTTCAACTGGGACTTTACTCAAAACTTAAGATGCATGATCTCAAAACAGCCAGCCACAACTACTGCATGGACAGGAATTTAAAATAGGAACTACTGAGCAAACAAATAATAAAATCAAAGTTTTACAAATGGGAATTCCTTTTGGGGATTTCATCCTCTTATAATGACATTTAAAGCAGTTTCTCACCGGTATCAATTGATCTCACCTGGTCTTTACTGATTTTGCTTACTGAGCTTCCATTTTTCAAAAGTTTACTACATTTATCACTAAGGTTTATATTGTAAACGTGAAAAATGATTCTTCATCTGAGTATTTTTAGTACTCATAGTTGTTTAATTTTTCTACCTTCTCATCAATAATTTCTCACACGTTTCTATTATTTGAATATAAACTAAACACTTCTTTTTTTCCTCCTTTCTTCACCCTTTTTTATGTATTATCTTTTGCTCTCAGAGTAAAAGAAGAAATGTACTTTACCAGAGAATATTTTAATTTTTTGGAGAGAACTACTACTTCACATGGAAACAAAGGAAGAAAAAAATTTTTTTTTCAAATGTTTTCACACACAAAAAATCATTTTACCCTATGACTGTACCTTTATGGAAATGTGAAATACTACACATTTTTAAACATCTTCCTATTTCCAAAATAAAAATATTCTGGTTCGTCTATGATTTTTGGAATTGGCAGTGCTTTAGTTTGCTAAGGTGTCATGAGATGGTACACCAAGATGAGTGGCTTAACCAAAGGTAATATATTCATTCACAGTTCTGCAAACTGAAATCCAAGCAAAATGATAGCATGTTTGGTTTCTTCTGATGCATTTCTCTTTGGCTTAGAGATGGCCAGGAGATCTTCTTCCTGTATCCTCATATGTTCTTTCTTCCATCTACAGATTTGCATGGGTCCTAATTTCCTCTTCTCACAAAGGCTGGACATGCTGGACTGGGACCAAGTGATAACATTTCATTTGACATGAATTACCTCTTTAAAGGCCCTCTCTGAAAACAAAGTCAACACTCTGAGGTACTAAAGGTTAGAATTTCAAAATACAAATTATAGGGGACATAATTCAGTTCCTAATAACCAGCTACTTAAATGTGGCATAATTACTATGTTAGAGCATGTTTTATATTCAGTATTTATAGTGATGAAGATTAGCATAGATTTATAAATCAGCAACATGGCAAGATAATTAAAAGAGGAAGTAATAGCACCTGCCGTGTTTTCCATGACTACCACACTATGCATTCAAATTTCCTCAAACCCAATTATTCTTTCACTAATAACTATTGACTCCAAAGATAGAAAGAGGAAATCAATAATCACTGTCTTGTTCTAATGGCAACACTGATATCAAACTATTTTCAAAATGATCTATCTGATTTCATCAGTGAGGAAGGTCAGGGGAAAAGGAAAGATGCTAATATAAAAAATGTACACAGGAATTAATATGAGACAGTAATCAACAAGTCAAGTAGAAATGCCTAAGGAGAAAACAATCTTACCAAAAACTTTATCTTAGAACTTTCAACTTCTGGAACAATGAGAAGGTTAATTGTTTTTTGCCATGAAGTCTTTGATATGTTCTTTTAGCATCTGAAGCAAACTAATACAGTATTGAGTCCTCCCCACAACCTTGAAATTTAATCAGGGACATTTTACCGACGAGTCATATCCCCAGCCCTTTTGATTATTCTATTTTATTTTATTTTTTATCTTGATTCAGAGTCTCCCTAAGATTTTTAGGGCCTCACTGAGTTGCTGATGCTAGCTTTGAACTTACGGTCCTCCTGTCTTAGCCTCCCAAGCCACTGGGATTCAGGTGTGTACCAACATGCCTAACTCACAATATCCTTTATATCTATCTAACACCTATCTATCTATCCAATATACCTAAAATATCAGTTTTCATCTGCTTCATTTTTCACCACATATACAGACCTAAGATCAGATCTCTAGATATGGGAGTAGCTGATGAGTATATTATCGAACACTTTTTGCCACATGTAAATGATGATGAGGTATTGATGTTGATCATATTGATCATGAGGATAGATGTGAATATTGGTGATGATGATAAATAATGATGAGAATGTTATTGAACACTATTTGCCATGTATAAAAGGTCTTTGGTCAAAATTAAGTGCAGGGAAAAGGGAGCAAAAGTAGACCCAGGGCAACACCATTCACAACATATGAGATATATTTTAAGTGCACAGAGCACTGCTAAATTATACATTTCTAGCAAGCTAGGAAACAATTACCACAATATATTACATAATAATTTGATCTTTCTCCCCAAGACGTGTCTACTCTGAGATATCTATTACCTTTTTGAACATTTTATCAATCTGTGCAGATAGCACCATAAACTTTAAAAAAGCTGCAATTCCTATTGTGACAGAGGATCAATTTTGTATATTCTATGTGGCAACAATGATCATTAGTGAAAGGAAGGATTGCATCTGTTCCATTTATGTTAGTTCTTTAATCCCATACCTCAATGGATATAAATTCTTGAAAGTCACAAAAATATAGAAATAACGAAGGGAACATAGATGGTATTTCTTCATATATATATATATATTTATTTTTTTTTTTTTTTTTTTTTTTTTTACTTTTTTTCTTTATCTTTTTTTCCCTTTCCTCTTCTTTCTTTGTGCTTTGTGCTCCTGGGGATCAAGCCTGGCAAAGTGAAGACACTGTGTAGATATTGGGAAACAAGGAGCTACACTTCCAGACTGATTTCATTTTGCCTCAACCATGACCTGATTTCACTTGAAAATTAGCAGACACTTCAACTTAAAGAGGAGGGTATATAACAGACTCCAACTGACAACCTGTCCCCAAGTAGCCATGGAAAGAGGGGTGCTGAGGTCCTGCTCCTGGACACCCACCCCTATCACAACAGCAGAGATAAATACCACAATGTTTGGGGCACCACATATGTGAGGGACCTCAGGCTCAGTCACTTCCAGACCCTTTCAGCTTGTACATGTGAGTACCACAGAGGGATACCTGTGACCGAGGTCCCTGACTTTCCCCAAGAAACCCCTGGAGACGAACCAGTGTCACAACAGGGGTTACAAACTCCAGGCCCAGTCATCATGATTGGAATAGTCAGTTGCAGAATTGCTTTCACAAAATAACCAATATCAACAGAGCCCTAGGGAAACTAATGCTTTTTGGGTCCTTGAGTGTGAGTGTGCCCTACATACCCTGCTGGCCTCACACCTGCTTGAACAACCACCACAGTGCCTGTTGTGTCAAACCCACTAACCACAGTCAATAAAGTTTAGGGAAACTACATTATGAAGTCTCATTCATATTAAAACCAGTACTATACAACAAACGCATATCCAAGGATACGCCATCAAAGGAAAACTGCCTATCAAAAGGGCTTTCACATAAGAGTGGAAGAAGTAAACATCTCAATAGATGTGCAGATCTCAACATTAAAATGAAAGAAATACGAAAAAAGGAATAAAAAGATACCCTCAAAGTTCATAACTCTACAGAAACAGATGCAAAACAACCTGAAGTGACAAAGGATTCAAAATAAGAATTCCTTAAAAAGCTAAATAAAACCTAAGAAGAACACAAATAAAAGAATGAAATATTTATGGAGGACAATGTAGGATATGAATGAGCCCTTAAATAAAGACAGAAAAATTTTGAAAATAATCAAATAATAATCTTGGAAATAAAAACTCAATAATTTAGATAAGGAAAACAAAAGCAAAAACAAAGACCAAACCAGTCAATGGACTCATCCCTTGTTGCTACACCACAGCTATAATAAAGTTGAATTCTGCTTTGAAGTGGTCAATTTCCTGACCCCCTTGTATAGTGGTTACTAAGCAAAGCAGAAACAGCTAAACATACAGATCAAGTTTGGCTGGTTTAAGTCAGGGCCATTCATGATTCTTCTTTGGGGAAATGTCTGTTTTGTTCACTTGCCCATTATTAATTGTGTTACTTTTTTCTTGGTGTTAAGTTCTCCAAGTTTGTTTCTAATTCTAGGTATTAATCCTCTGTCAGATGATGAACTGGCAAAGATTCACTCTGAAGATTGTCTGTGCTATTTATTGTGTATATTTTCCATGTCTTCTGTTACATTGTTCTGCATATCTCTTTTAATGCTCGTTTTAGTTACCACGGCTCTGTAGTATAATTTGAAATTGGGTGTTGTGAATCCTCCAGCTTTGCTCCTTTTGCTCAGAATAGCTGTGTCTTTTATGGATCTTTTCTTCTTCCATCTGAATTTTAAAACTGTGTTTTTTTCTAAATTAGAGAAGAATAGCATTGTTACGTTAGTGGAGATTGCTTTCGATAGTATGACCATTTGAATAATATTAATTCTGCTTGTCTATGAATTATAGGTCTTTCTATCTTCCACTGTCACCTTACATTTTTCAGTTTTCTGTAACTTTCATTATAGAGTGTTTTTACCTCTTTGGTTAGATTTGTTCCTAGGAATTTTTTGATCCTATCATAAATGGAACTGGTTTCTTGATTTTTTTTCTAGCAGATTCATTATTGGTGAACAGACAATTGTTGATTTTCATGTGTTGATTTTGTATCCTGTTACCTTTGATGTCTTCTGGTGGAGCTCTTGGAATCTTCTAATTATTTAATCATGTCATCTGAAATGATAATAATTTGAATTCTTCCTTTGTTTTTCATATCTCTTTTATTATTCTATCTTTTTTCATTGTTTTGGCTAAAATTTCAAGTGTTATGTTGAGTAGGAGAGATGAAAGTGGACCTCCATGTCCTGTTCCTGACTGTTAAAGATGCTGTCAGATTTTCCCCATTTACTCTGATGTTAGCTTTGGGTTTGTCATATATAGCTTTTATAGTGTGGAGGTAAGTTCCTTTTATCCCTAGTTCTTTATCTTTTTTTTAACTAAGAATGTGTGCCAAATTTTGGCAAAGACATTAGATGTTTCTATTGATATGTTCCCTGGAATCAAACCAACTTAATTATGTTGTATAATATTTGAACAATTTACCTGTGAATCAGTAAGGGCATGGTCTTTCTTTTGGAAGTTTTTTTTTTTTTTTTTTAATTACTGTTTCAATATCATTGCTTATTATCAGTCAGTCTTGGTTTGTTTTGTCTTCTACTTTCAATTCTGGTATATCAGATATGTTTAGGAACCTATTTCTTCCAGATTTTCAAATGTCTTAGGACATAAATTTTTGAAATAGTCTTAATGATATTCCATATGTTATTGATGTCTATATTAGTATGTTCTTTTCTCCTCCCTCTCCTTATTTTTTTTTTTTTTTTTATTTCAGGTCTTCTGTCTCTGCCTCTGTTATTTGGTTTGTTTGGCTAAAAGTGTATCCATCTTGTTTATCTGTTCAAAGAACCAACTTTTTGTCTCATTTATTAGATCATAAAGCAAATCATAACAAATCAAAAAATGGAAATATTTTCTTGTAACATCAGATCTCAGTAGATTGAAAGTGAAAAGGAGAAACTACAGAAATCAGACAAACACTGAAACTGATCAACACAATATTGAATGAACAGTGTGGGTCACTGAAGAAATTTGGAGGAGAATAAAAAATCTCCAAACAAAAATGAAAACACAATATAGCAGACCCCATGGGGTAGAGTCAAAGCTGCACTGAGAGAGAAGTTTCTAGCAGTGAGTACCTTTCTCAAATACACACACACACACACACACACACACACACACACAGAAGACTTAATTAAATCACCTAATGACACATCTGAAGGTCTGAGGAAAACAAAAACAAACCAAAACAAATCTATGTAGAAGAAAGGAAATAATGAGAATCATAAAAGAAAAAACAATACAAAGGATCAATGAAATAGAGATGTTTCTTTGAAAAAAATCCTTGGCTAAACCAGTCAAAAGAAAGAGAAGACCCAAATAAATAAAATTAGAGTTGACAAAGAAAACATTAAACACATATCATTGAGTTCCACAGGATCATTAGGTAATATTTTTAAATGCTATATGAATACAGATTGGAAAATATAGAAAAAATGGACGGAATTTGCAGAAGCATAATCTGCTAAAATTCTGTCAACAGGATTTAATAAATCTAAATAGATTAATAGCAAGTAATGATATTGAAGCTGTAATCAAATCTCCTATCCAAGAAAAGTCCAAAACCAGATGGATTCACTTTTGAGTTTTACTAGATTTTCAAAGAACTAACACCATTTCTCCTCAATTGCATTAAATAGGAAAAAAAAAAAAAATCCTCAACACTCATTCAGAAAATCAATACCACTTAATTCCAGGATATAATAACAAAGAACACTGTAGACCTATATTCTTGACAAACATAGATGGACAAATCCTCAAAAAAATACTTGCAGATTGAAATCTGTAACACATTGACATGATCATACAAAATAATAAAGTTAATATCAATCCAGGGATAGAAGCATGTAAAACAAGGAACACAATATAGCACATAAATAGATTTAAGGATAAAAATCACATGATTATACCAATAGATACAGTAAAGATTTTGATAAAATTCAACCTGCCTATATGATAAAAGTTCTGAATAAATCACATGATTAAATCATAATAAAACCTATATATGACAAACCCATACAAAACATGATACCAAATGAAGAAATCTGAAAGCATTTCAACTAAGATTAGGAAAAATAACAAAGATGTCAACTCTCACCAATATTATTCAATATGGCATTAGCAATTCTAACCAGAGCAATTGGACAAAATAAAAAAGAAAATAAAAGAAATACAAATAGGAAAAGAAAAAATAATTATCCCTGCTTGCTGATTATAAGATTCTATACATAGAAAGAACTAAAGACTCCACCAAAAGACTATTCAAAATGAGAAATAAACTCAACAAGGAGGATATGAAATCAACATACATAAATCAGTAGCTCTTGTATACTAAAATAATGAGCATGCTGAGACAGAAATCAGGAAAGCAATCTCATCAATCTCATTCAATAGTCTTAACAAACAAATATAGAAATAAATGTGACCAAAGATGTGAAAGATCTCTTTAATAAGAATTACAAAACATTGAAGAAAGAAATTGAAAAAGACAATAAACTGTAAAGAACTCATATATTCTTAAATTAGGAGGCTACCGTATTTTTATAATGTCCACAGTACCCAAGACAAGCAACAGAGTCAATGCAAAACCATCAAAATACCAATGGCCTCCTTCATAGAAGTAGGAAAATGTTGGGACTAATGACACGTTAACTAACTCAGGCTAACTCCTTACTCCCTGGAGAGTGAGCAAGATCAATGCCTCAATAGTTAATGACGATAAATCGGACCACTGTCAGGGATTAGTCAACAACAGTTCCGTGAACATGATCAGCTCGTGCTTGCCATATTCCTATGGGACTCTCACCTGTGTGAACCTCCCATTCCTTGCTGACCATTAAGCTGATTGGTTCCCGCCTAGCCCCCACCCTACATAAAAACTCTGTGATTTCCTCAATAAACCAGATTCCTTCTGTGCCTCCTGCGCTGACAGACCTCCCGGCTCTGGTGTGTTTCCTTTGCCGTGGACACTCATCATTCTACTTGGGGCCCGTATTCTCCTCAGGCAGGCCCTGAGGAGGTACATCGAACCTTGTTGCCCGACAGGGAGCAACAGGAAAAATGTTTAAAATTTATATGGAAGAACAAAAGACCCCAAAGCCAAATCAATCCTGAACAAAATGAGCAATGATGAGGGCATCATACCTGATTTTGGAGTCTACTACAAAGCTGTAGTCCTAAGAACAGCATGGCATTAGCATAAAAACAGACACGCAAATGAAAGGAACAGAACAGAAAACTCAGAAGTAAACACATGTACCTGTGACCAACCAATTCCCAACAAAGGTACCAAAAACAAACTGGGGAGAGTAGTGAATTACTTTGAATTATTCTTTGATGTGAAAAACAGTAGTTTTCAGGTTGTACCTAAACCCGAGTTACTCCATTTTGTAAAACAATAATTTTCCATGAGCTACTTCATTTTGAGTACTAGTGCCAGGGTGAGATGACTCCACACCTTATTTATACAAGTAAACAAACCAACATTTGCTGGCACCACCATAAGTTACAAAGTACCTGAATACGTGGACATCTCAAATCATATCAGGAATATCAGACATGGGTGCTTATCAACCCCACCAGGTAAGATCCCCTCACTTAAGACCCATAAGTGAAGGAACACCTTGAAACAGATATGGCAACATTTTGACATCATTTTCTGGTTACTAATGAGGACCTTCATCCATGAAAATTGCCACTGTGATGAACCTTCAATTTCTTGTCCCTGTTGGTTTTCAGCAAAGCATATTTTCTCCTGCCTGAGATGACTATATGTGCCAGCCTTCTCCAAGTTGATAACCTAGAGTTGACATTCTGAAACTGAAGTCTGGACCCTCTGCTTTGACAACTCTGTGAAATCAGTTAAAATTCTTATCTGACCATCTATAGTGTATCTTTGACTCTGCATTCATCTCTCTCTCTGCCTGTGCTATTGGCACAGCATCCTGTTATCCTGTGGCTGCTTTAACCCTTCATTAGTCTTCCTGTGGCCTATTTTCATATCATTGTGTGAAGTGTGTGTGACTTAAGTGTTTAGATATTGGAAAATAAGATTGAGAAAAAAAAAAAAAGTGTTTACCTGGCTTATGACTACCAGGTGACCCGCAAGTAGTCAGTGAACTGCCATTGATGAAAGTGCATTTATTCTTAATCAATAAATTCTGACATTGTGGAAATACAGAGAAGTGTTTTCTCTATGTAAATGACACAGCATGCTCATGGCACAAACATTGGAGGAAAGCCATCCTCTTTCACAAATGATGCTGGGAGAACTGGATAGCATGTTTACAAGATTGGAATGAGACCTCTGTATCTACCCCTGTATAAAAATCAACTCAGAATGGATCAATGTCCTTAATAAAAAAATTGAAAGTAAAGCTACTAGAAGAAAACAAAAAGATTCAAAAACAGCCCAGACAACAATTTCATTAATAAGACTCCAGTGGCTTGGGATATAAAAGAAAGAATTGACAAAAGGGATTACGTTGTACTCAAAAAGTTTTTGTGCAGCAAAGGGAACATTCAGCAGAGTGAAAAGATGACAATAAGAAGGAGAAAATCCTTGCCAGTCCATCATCTGACAGAAGGATAATATCCAGAATACATACAGTAAACAAAAAAGCTATGGTTATAGTTGAGATAGAATGTGTCCCCTCAAAACTCATGTGTGAGAGGAATCAAGAAAATTTGTAGGTGAAATAATTGGGTTTGAAGTCTTGACCTATTGAATGAATTAATCCACTCTTAAAGATTAATTGAGCAGTAAGCATAGACAGGTGGGCTATGGTTGAAAGAAGATGGTCACTAAGGGTGTGCCTTGGGGTTTACATTTTGTCCCTAGTGAGGAGAGCTCTCTCTCTGCTTCCTTGTTGTCCTGTCCTGAGCTGCTGTCCTCCATCATGCATTTCTGCCATGATATTCAGCCTCACCTTGGGCCCAGAGCTGTGGAGTCAGCAGACCATGGACTAAACTACTAAAACTGTGAGCCAAAATAAACTTTTTATCCTCTATGTTATTGCTCTTGGGTCTTTTTGTCACATTAGCACAAAGCTGACTAAGACAGCTATTTACAAAAGAAAAACTAATAATAGAATTTTAAAAATGGGCAAAGAATTTAAACAGACATTTCTCAACATAAGAAATGCAAATGGCCAGTAAGGATATTTTAAAAATACTCAATATCTTTAGTCAAAGGGAAATGCAAATCAAGTTAAATTGAGATTTCATCTTATCCCAGGAAGAATGGCTATTATCAGAAAAAAAAAAAAGGATGCTTGCAAGGATGTAGAAAAAAATAAACCTTATATGCTATTGGTGGGAATGCAAATTAGTACAGCCAGTATGGAATACATGAATAGTCCTCAAAAAAACTATAATTTAGAACAATCATATGATCTAACTATTCCAGTCCTGGTTATACATCTGAAGAAAATATACTTGGCATACAAAAGAGATCTCTGCAAATCTCAGTTTATTGCAGAAATACTCACAATAGTTAATTTATGAAATCATCCTAGGCATCTGTCAACAAATGGATAGATAAGGAAAATATGGTATACATACACAGTGGAGTATTATTCATCAATAAACAAAATGAAGTCAGGTCATTTGCAGGAAATTGGAAAAAACAAAGGACAGCTTGTTAAGAAAAATAGACCCAACATAGAAAGAAACGTATTGCATTTTTCTCAAGAATAACAAGAATAACATCACCTGAATGTAGAAAAGTAGAACAGGGAATTTAATGGAAGGGGCCTTGTGCTTGAGGGGAGAGAAAAGTTAATGATCAAAGCATGGTATATACCTGTAGGTAAGTGTCATGGTGAAACCCATTAATTTGTACAATTAATAAATTAAAATAAGGAATAGGATAGAAGTTAGTTCTGGAAGAAAATATGAGGTATTCTATAACGTTAGTATCAAATTTTAGCATATATTACAATCACCTTAAACACAGATATTTACAATTTGCCTTCCTACTTCCCTCACTGGACTACTGACTAGTCTCTTCCAACAAAAATATGCAAAATTGTGAATGATATAGAAAAACTAATAGAAGCTAATAAAAAGTGTCACGAAGCTTGTAAAACACCCTTGGGAAGGCTAATCTCAATTTGTAGATAGAAAGTTTTAAAAACAATAAAATATAAAACCACATGTTTTGAAAAGGTAAAAATAATAGAAGAACTATACCATATGAAAACTACTTGAACATTTAACAAAAAAGAACAGTGCATACCAACTGTTGAGTAGGATTTTCATGAGAGTTCAAATAATAGAAAATCTCTTAGCATTATCAGAATAAATAATATAGATATTTTAAACATAGAATAATATTCCAAATAGATAAAACATTTACAGAAGAAAAATAAGCATATATTCACGCTGTTTTAACAAACTGACTTCAGGTATATTCACTTTGAATAAAACCTCATTTAAAGATACCCTCCAGCAAAGCGAAAATGGAACTCAGGCGGGGGAGCGTTGGTTCCAAGGACACAGTACAGACACCACAGGGAAGAAAAGTGATCTCAGTGTGAGTGTGCTCTTTGTTAAAAAAAGAACTCAGAATCACAATGTAATTCAACATGTGGTGCTATTAAAGACTTGGAATTTATTAACAGTATATTGATTAAAGTTAAAACGATGTGGCTCTCAGGCAAAATTTTAGGGGGAAATAAAAGAAGTTGAAGTCCCAGATATAAAGCCAATTGAGAATACTTCCAATATTTTGGACTTCTTTGCGAGGAGGGTATAAGAAAGAAGAAAACATTTGATATTTATGCCTTAATTTTCTCCTTTTAAAGATCTGTCTCATGATATTATTTGATTTATGGATCTAGTAAAACTAGCAAGTTGTTTGTACTTCCATAAACTGAATAATGAAATCACTGTTTATATTTTTTCCGAGTTTGCAATTGACGTAAAATATAGCATAAAAGAAATAGCGCATTGTGGAAGACTATAATAAATAATAAAGAAAATTAATATTATGGCAATAATATTTGCAAGTGTGAGAGATTAAAAACAGTAAGCAGGAAGCAGAAGAGATTTTTTTCTACTGTATTTCAGGAGATACTTCTTAAATATTATGCTTTTGAAATACAAGTTTAAAAGGTGGACAAAAACTTGATATATCCTCCATCCCAAAAATGGGAGAAAATATGATTCATGATAGCATGGAGCTATGTCCTCACAACTAATCTACATTTTATACCAGAATATACCATCTGAGTTCTCATTCTAAAAGGTAAAGGTCATTAAAATATCAGTTTTTCTTGTGAATATATATATATATATATTTTATTGTTTTGCCTTTACAACCCATGTCCAGAGTCATCCGTCCGATTTAAAAGATCCAGTCTTTCAAGGAGTAGGGGCAAATTTGGAGTTATAGCTGATTCACATTGTTTGAGAGTTTGTAATAGCTACTTTAATAAAGTTGTTATAAAAATCTTCATGTATATCATTAGTTCTGCGGGAAATGGAAGTCAAACCACAATAAGATGTTACTGGCTAGAATATAAATTAATACAACTATTATAGAAAATAGCATAGATTTTTTTTTTAAACTAAAAATAAATTTACTATCTGATACAGCTGTCCCACTTCTGAGTATATATCCAAGGGAAGTGAGATTATCATATCGAAGATACACCTGCACTCCCACCCTTATGACCATATTGTCCACAATAGCCAAGATCTAGGATGACCTAGATGTACACCTGTCAATGAGTGAATAAAGAAAATGTAGCCCATAGACAATGGAACTCTAACAGCCATAAAAAGTGAAATTCTGTTACTTGTGACAAAATGAATGGAAATGGAGGATATTATGCTAAGAGAAATAAGCCAGACCATAGAAATGTATAGCATACTATCATAAGTGAGAGCTAAAAAATAAAAACAAAAAAATTACATTAAATAGAAAAGAGTAAAATAGTAATTACCAGACACTAGGAAAGGCAGGGGAGAGGAGAATATTCAATAGGAGGAATGATTTCTACAGTTCTATAGCACAATAGTGAGACTATAGTGCACAATCATCTGCCGTTTATGTTAAGAAGTACTAGAGCCAAGTTCAAAGCCTCCAAGCGTAAAGAAATGCTATTTACCCTGATAGGATCAGAACTCATTGTATATGCACACTGAAATTTCACTGTACTCCACAAATAAAGATAATTAGTGTGCATATACAATGAGTTCTGATCCTATCAGGGTAAATAGGTAAGTCTCCAGGTATAATATTTATCTGAGTTTATTTTCATTAATGTGATGCCTTTTGCTAGCCTAATACTGATTTTTAAACATTTACTTTGATTACATATATCACTCCTTTTTGTATTTGAAGGGTTATGGAAAACAATATTCCTAGAAGACAGTTCCCTAAGAAAAATCAAGAGACACTGTGGCTTGGGAAGAGGGAGGGAAGATTGGCCAAACATTAATCCTCTCCCAGTGCATTCCTGATAACAAGAGGCCCTAAAGGAAAGGGCAGATATCGAATGCAGGGCACTAAACCTTGATCTTCCCCATGTCAAATTAGTCCTGAACGACCATGGGCAGGATTTGAGTACTCATCACTCGGGGTCTGGTTTAAACCTGTACAACTAGCCCCTGATGGTCAAAACTGCATGTGCACAGTTTCCAAATATTACATCATCCTCATTGTACTCTCTGAAACCAAAATTCCCTCTGTAACTGACAGCCATTTTCCCATCTGGAAAGTGGACCCGCCTGGTGCCTGAGTCCCCAAAGGAATAAAGGCTTTTCTGAATCTGTTGAGGTCTACTTCCCTTTCTTTTGCACTTACAGTATTAACTTTAGTCTTCAATATTATCCCTACACTTCAGTTAACAAAGTGTACATCTTGTGGCATTTGTCTTAACCAACATCACAAGTCATGTCTTTGTTAGAAGATCTTAAGTTGCACTCAATTGAATGATTTCAGAGACTATACCAATAACAAATATGCCAAAAGCTATTGTTTCAGAAACTATACCAATAACAAATATGCCAAAAGCTATTATGTCACTAACATTAAAAGGAGCGAAAATGCAAGTTTTTCAAGGTATTTTTCAAGATGAGCTTCTTTCAAGCAAAAAGAAAAAAAAAGTCAGATTTCTTAATTGAATTAACATTCTAGCTATATTTAGTCTGTGTATTGTTGGTAATATAATATAATTTAAAAATATCAAATTGTTTTTGAGAAGGAAGCGTGTATGTGTGCCTTGTGCTTTCAGTTTACATGGGAGATCCTGAGGATCCAAACTCATAAATGAAATTTGTTCCCTAAAAGATGTCATTTCAGCTGCTGGTCTGGGATACTTTGAGTAATTTGTCATTTGCTTCACTTGTAAAGGACATGCTGTTGTTTTAACATCCATCAAGACATGAAGAATAATTGCCTTCTTTAGGAACTCTTTCTGTATAACAAAGTCAATGTGTCTAGTTTTACTTAAAAGGAACAAAACAAAAATCTGAGAAAATGCAGTCTTGTCACTAAAATGCAGGTTTCCTTCTCATCCTGTTTGTTTTTCATTTCGATGCTTAGATTGGACAGTTTCACCAGTAAGTGTCTGTTTGGCTTATATTTATTCATGAAGGGGTGAATAGAACCCACTCTGAGTAGCTCCACACAGGGAAATTCTCCAGGATTCAAGGTCTGAATCTTGAAATCTGGAATTGAATAAAGCCAGAGTGAGCCATGTGGAGAGAGGGAGGCAGTGAAACCCAACACTGGATGGCCTGCTCTTTTCAATTACAACCTGTGCCTGCCACATCTCAATACAGCGTTTCTATCTCAAAACAATGTGTGCTGTCATGCTGCTCTATTACCTCCTAGCATTCTCCGCAGGATTAAATTCCCATACAGCTCAAGTGTCTCACTTGCAAGTACAAGATCTAGGGGAAGAAATGCCTCATGACTCAGGTGCTTCTCAATGTTTAGACCTGCTGGACACCATATGGAAGGGTCTGAGAAATTGAGTATTCCAGAAAGCAGCATTGCCAAACTGCCAGAGTCACATAGCAAATAAAGCATTAACGAGGTTTTTATGAAAAGCACCGGAGACATCAAGTAAAGCCAGAGACAATGACTTTTTATTCCACGGTTCTTTTTATTTTTTCAACTTATTTTATTCGTTTGAATTAGTTGTACTTATATCCCAGCATTTCCCATTTTATTTTCATTTACTCTTCCAGCCCTTTATTTTAAACTATTGTTTATAACCTCAAAGATTTATGTAGTTTTAAAACTACATAATTACCTATATCCCAAATGTTTTCATGTTTGTTCAGTTCTCTCCACCACCAGCCCTGTGTATTTCCTCCTCATCGTCAGATGTGTTAAGCAAAAAAGGTAGCTACTTGGGGGTCTTAGAAGTGTAGCCCAAGGAGCACAGATTCGGTAGAAACCAGAATGTGGCCCATTAAGGAAGGATTTAGAGCCTCCTTTGAAGGATGAGAAAGAGGAACTTGAAGAGAGTTACTCTTATAGCAGGCTGGCCCAGCAGCGATCAGCTCGGGCCATGCCATTGTTCTGGGATAGAATTTAGTTAGCACAGTCTTCAGGAGGTTCCTTCTCAACAAATTAGTTTCTTTAGCGACCTCAGCAAGTTCATGGAATGATCATCTCAGAACAGCACAGAACCTGGCTCACCAAATGGAGTAGCTGCTGACAGCTTTTTTTTTTTCACAACTTCCTATTAGAATGTAGTCCAATCTGCATTCTTATGGAAAATCTAACATTAAATGACAGATACAAATTCTTCAATGAAAACATTTCAAAATGTCAGTGCAATGCTATAACCTAATTCCTACCTTAATTAACATGAAAAGTTTACATGTTTTCTTCCTAACCAGACTAACTCTGTAAGGCCCCCAAAAAGGAAACCCCAACTCTGTCCCATGGATCGAGGGCAACCCCAATCAACCGCAGGAGGCGTCACTTGATGCAAACCTCAAGAGGTGTTTATTCCAGTGCGCTGGGACCCGACTCATGACTCACGCAGGAGTCCAGGAGTCGAGTCCCTAGCAGAAAATCTTGTAGGTTTATAAAGGCAGAGACCACACATCGGGAGGGGTTGCACATGAAAGGGAAAAGGGGAACAAAACTGCCGGGAAATTTCAAAGGGGGTCTGGGTTTGCTGATGACATACAACATGTTTCACAATGTTTTACAACAAGGTGTAGATTCTGGTGTCTTAACTGCCTGAATACTATCTTGCTCCAATTACTCTTTTACTCTCTGTTTGGGGCTGTTTCCTGGAACAGCTTCAAGGGCTTTGTTCCCATTACTGGGAGGGAAACCTTAGGAAGTTGAGATAAAACAGACAGCTTAAAAAAATGTCCATTCTTTCAACTCATATCTTGTATATTCCTAAGACTGACAGAGAAATAATTTAAATGTCAAAGGTGTCCTGATTATTTCCCTATGAGAACTGTTTTTATTTGAAGATTCATATTTTAGAACTTAAATTATAGTGCACACTCTAATTATAAATGTTGTGGGTTGCTTAAATTTTTAGCTTATACTATTATCCTATTGATACTGCCATTTACCGGTGACAAGTTCTGGTCCTTCTAATGTTGAAGATTGAACAGTAGAGAAGCACGCCAAGGCAAGCAGATTAAGCAGGTTTTATTTAAAGCTAATAATACAGACTTCTCTTGGCAAGAAGAAGGGGGCCAAGAAGTCCCAAGAAGTCCCAAGAAGTGAGTGCACCCTACATCTTTTATAGGTTAAATTCTCTTTTGTTCTCCAGTTCCCCCCCCCCCCCCCCCATCTCTCCTTCCTGCCTACCTGTAACTAGGCCTGGTTTTTCATTAAGTGAGAAACCATGGAGAGGGGGAGGGCCAGGGTGATTCAGGCAGATAAGGGCCTAGGGGGCACCAATTAGCAGCTCCTTGTTTGCAGTCCTTGATAAAGGCAGGTAAATTTGGTAATCAATGGCCTCCCGAGATCCTTGACATTCCATTCTTCCAGGGGCAGTCTCCAACTTCCAGAGGCAGATGGCTTTATGGCCTCAATTTCCTCGATTTGACCCGATCCCCTATTTCTACACTAACTACCTGTTCCCAATTCTGGCTTCACTATCCTCACCCCTATCTATCCTATTCTATCTTATCCTATCCTATCTTATCCATATATCCTTTTTATATATTTCATCATCAATCTAGTTACCTTCCTTGTTTGATTTTCATGTGGTTATAGTACATCAAATAATCATGTAGCTGTCTGATGCTGTATGCTCACAAATGTTTACTTCTGCTTTGGAGAGTAAATATTTATTTGGCTGAGTATTTTTCTTGAAAATATTTATTTTAGTTTAAGTAATGTTAACACTATTAATGAAGCCAGAATTAAGGACAGGTAGTTAGTGTGCCCCCTTCTTCCTGCCAGGAGAAGTCTGCATTATAACCTTTAAATAAAACCTGCTTAATATGCTTGCCTTGGCGTGCTTCTCTAGTGTTCAATCTTCAACATTAGAAGGAGCAGAACTCGTCACCAGTAAATGGAGGTATCATTAACATTCTACTTTCTCTCTTCTCATATTCTAAAAATGAAATTTATTTGGACAATTACCAAAACTTGAATGAGATTTGTGGGAAAAAAGCTGTATAATGGATAAAATCTAACGTCCTGCTTTTGATGTATCATAATTATGTAAAATTATGTATCACAATTATGTACAATTACCCTTGTTTGTGGAAAATATGAGCTAAAATATCAGGGAGTCATAGGGGAGGTGGGAGAGGGTCTGGATGTCAATAATATATTTTCAAAATTCTCAAGAAAGAAGTTACTTGTACAGTTATTGCAACATTTTTATATATGGGTAATTATTTTAAATGAAAAGATGTTATAGTATTTTCTTGAATTTTTAAAAATACATAATACTACTTGAATTTGATTGTCTTTCTTTTGTAAGTAAACCATTATTCTGTATACAGGAAATTCTCATAATTTTGCATGTCTCAGTATCCATTTTGATATTGAGGGATTTAACTTTCCCTGACTTAAGCCGGACTAGTCACTCTTGACAGTTTCCAGTCCTACACCACGTCTCACGTCCTCAGTGTGATTAATCTAGATATCTAGATTAATAATCTGTCCTATATGTGACCATCTCCTTTTGAGACATTCAGATACAACCGTCTTGGCCTGTCCCACTGACCCCCACACCCTAGGGTATTATGCAGGTACATCACAGTGGTCACCTCGCAGTTGCAACAGGAGCCCAGGGAACTCATTTCCAACTTACAGAGAAAATGTGCTTGGGTAATGACCTAAGGATGAATGGACTTTGATCCATACAGGCCTCTTGCGACTTCATTTTTTTTTTTGTTTGTTTATTTGTTTTTTTTTTTTTTGATCCACCTATTATTTAACGCACATGTCCCTCAAGCCTTGTCCCTTCCTGTTGTCCCATTGAGATGTGCTGCCCTCTGCACTCTTAGATCTGCAAGTAATTCACTGTTCCTGCTATTTCTCCTGTTCCGTTGTTGCCTCCTCTGTGTTTGATAGGGCTCTTGTACAGAGTGGCTCTCATGGTAGGAATAAACTATTCACAAATCAGAGGAGAGCCGCAGGGCATCTGTAAGTGTAAACATGTTTCTTGTTAGAAACCAGGACCCCTAGTCACAGGTAAAAAACTTGGGTGTCAGGCTATGTATCAGCAAGAAGAAATAGTCTGAGGAAGGTGAACTCTTGACCTCCATGACCAGATCCCAACCAGAGCCACTTCAGGACAGGGCTAGAGTTTACAGCCACTCTCCAGAGACATGGATTTCAGGACCAAATTGGAAAGAAATACAGCAACGGTGTTGTAAGAATTCTTGTTTTACATGGAATTCAGAAGTTCCATCACAATAGTTGTAGATTTGTGTCTTTATTTGCAGTTATTTTGTTTTGATTGTTGTTAGAAATTATCAAAAAATAAAACTTGAGTCTTTATTTCTGTAAGTTTTCTTGCATTTCTCAGATTCATTCTCTCATATAAATCACAGTATGTGTTTATTATGTATTCTATGCCTGTTTTTCATATCTCTACTAATATTAGTGTATATGATTTTTATTTTGTCACTGTACATAACATAATCTTCTGTGTTTGGAGTTCTGACAAATTCATCACATACAGCTCACACGTACACTAAAGCAACATCTTTGAAAGAGTGATGGAGTCTGTTTGGGAGGATATTATTTTGTAGACATTGATCTCTGTCTTGAAGCTATCATTCACAAGTCTCTCTTATAAAAGCCCTCGGTTAGATATGGATAAAATGAAAAGTATAATTTTTAAGCACCAAATCCTTTAAAAATGTAGTTCCAAAATTATCTTCTAATTATTTCTCTCTGCTCACATTTACAGAGCTTTAATGTAGTATTTCTCTTCTGGTCCTTTAGTGACAATAAAAGCATTGTATTCCAAATCACTTACGCTGATTGTGAATAACAATAAAATAATTCAAAATGCTATTACAATGAACCATGTAGCATAGAAAAATTACTTAAACTATCAAATTATAATGATTGTATTGTGTCTCAAGTAATTAATTTGAAGATCTGATCTTTGATTGAATATATATACATTGATTTTCTTCATGATAAAATTTTGAAGCAAATAAATTAAAATCAATCATATCTTGATTATAAATTTTATGTAATTATTATTTTTGTTTAGTTTTGTTCCATTATTTTAATGTTTATGAAATCCTAATTCAGTGACCTGTGGTTTGTTATTATAGATTCAAAAGAGTTTTAGGACTTAATAATTAAATGAGTAATAAATAATAGTGTTAATGCTAGTAGTAAAATCTAGGTAAAAAGAATTATTTTATATAACTTCCTTCACTTATTTACTTCAGGCACTGTCGTAAGTGGCAGTGATATTAACAGGACATAAAAAACACAAAATAGCCTTGTTTGTCTTACCTAATATACTAATCATGAACAAATTACAATATCAAAAATCCAGGCAGTTTTAAATGAATACTACTCAT
This sequence comes from Sciurus vulgaris, assembly GCF_902686455.1. Lineage (NCBI taxonomy): Eukaryota > Metazoa > Chordata > Mammalia > Rodentia > Sciuridae > Sciurus > Sciurus vulgaris. The sequence continues at coordinate 164,250,231 of NC_136464.1, forward strand.
TCAGTGATGCTGAGAAAACTGCTGAATAATGTATGAAGGTAAACAAAATCTGAATGCTGAATAGGGTTCCACTAAAACTTTTTAAATTTTATAAAAAGTTAGAGTGTAATTTATAAAATTTTGTAAAATGTGTATTATATATGTATAATTTTTACAAAAATAATTGTGTAATTTGTTTATTCTTTTCAAAATATGGTATTTAAGCAGTATTTAGGTATAAATATGTTATGAAATACATTTTTTCCTATCTTAGCTGTAAACACACTCGCACACACACACACTCACACTCACACACTCACAAATTCAATGGACATTTTCCTCCTATTGTACCCATTCTCCAGGAACGAGTCATGACTGTACAAGTCAATCTTTACACAAACTTTCACTTTCTTCAGTCCTTTACTGCTGAACAGGACATCAGATCTTAGATGCAAGAAGTTTTCATTGGATTGTGAAAGGGACAGAACACACCAGAGAACAGATTCCTGCTTCAGTTGCTTGTCTTCTTGCCTTTAATATGAGCATGGCACCTAGGCCCAGAAAGTCACCATGAGAACATAAAATTGCATGAAAACAGATGTCTTTATTCAAAGGACAGAAACTGAGAAAGAGCCCAAACTTCTGAAACAATGTGTCTTTTTTATGAAGTCAATATTCAATAGATATTTCTAATTTAATATTATGCATTGGATATATTCACAGGAACTTTAACCTAAAATTTTGATTGCATTATGTTTATTGGCATGCCCATTTTCTCCCCTCTTGCTCTCTCATATTTTGTACTCAAGATGATTTAATGTAATGTCTCTTTTACTAGAGATACAAAAAAGTAGCCTGATACTGAACCTAAGGTAGCATTCACTAAGTACAGATTTGCTTGTAGTTGGAATAAATGTATCTTCCTACACCTGTTTTTCATGTGGGATCTCCTCATTATATGTGCAGACACACACATACACACACACACAAAAACACAAATTTATACATAAGACCATTAATGCCAAAAATTTAGAAATACTTTGTAGAATGATTTCCCTGAGAAAACAAGTGATAAACAGGCACAAGTTATTTTTCAGAATTTCCTGTTTAATCTCAGAAAAAAATTATATTGATTTCATATTCAGGTATTGAAATAGTAAAAAAAATTTAAATATTTGAAATAAATATTAGATTATATCAAATATCTTTCATAGACGTATGTCAACTTATCTTTCATTTCCCTAATGAGTTACTTGATCATATTTTATAAAGACAAATTTATTTTTATTTTAGATTAATCAAAATGAAGAAATATAGAACAATGTAAGACCAAGTTAAAAATTACCAATTATTTTATCACATAAATAAGATTTTGCTACAACTTCTTTCATTTGTCTCATGAGAAACCATACAAGGAAAAAATATAATAAAAAGAAAGATACAATTTTTTTCTAACCAAAAGTGATATCATAATAACATGCTTTTTACTAGTAGACTCTATTTATATAATTGTCTACATTTTTAGACATCGAACTATTTAAGGATTTGATATAATTCAACTGTATCATATTTATTTCAATGTCATATTTTTGGATATAGATTTTTCAATATTGATATAAAAAAATGAAGTAAGTTAATTATATGATAGTTTCCAATAAAAACTATCTTCTACTACCAGTATCATTAATTGAATATGGCATTATTATACCTTTGTAAAAGCATAGGAATTTCTTATATTGACTTTTAATTTTTTTTCATTGTTTTTTCTAATTTGGGGATTCTGGGAATTTTTTTCATTTTTATAATGTAGAAACTTACATTATAATACTTGGAAAAGTCATAACATGACAGTTAATCATGATGTAGGGCAATCTGTATCAACAGAAGAACGTGAGTTTGTGAGTATGTGATTCTGTGTGTGTACCAAACAACTCAGTAAAATTTAAGTGATTTCATGTCTCCTCTGAGTATACATTAGACCCACGACTTCTGACACCTCTCCAGAACGTTGGTGAGACTTGTAATATAAACCAATACACTAGTAGATGAGAAGAGAGAAGACAACATGAAGAGACCTGCTGCTGTTCATTATCTAAGGAAATGGTGTGTCCTTAAAAATTAACCAACATACAGGTTTAAAAAATATTTTGCAAGATAAAGATGCCATGATCAACTCTGATTTCTATCATCCCAGTCGTACAACATGTATAATTTGGAAATGTCATCTAAGAAAAACATGGCCACCTCTTCAACCATAGCAGTTGTTATTCATGAAATTTTTCACTTGGAGCTAGTAGACAGTTATCAAAGAGACTGTGTTACTTATCTCAGGGAAAACATTGGGAACTTGCCTTAGCAGTAGATAGACTACTAGTAGATAAACTATTCCAGAAATAAGTGGGAAAAAAACAGAAATTATAATATTAACAATAATATTAACAAAACAGATATTTGTATTTTCTATGTGTACATTTTACAAAGGACTGTTGTTTCAGGAATGACAAAATATGATCACATAGGGAACACACAGGGTCTCATAGTGCCTCATAAGTAAGTAGATGCTACAACTCATTAGAAATACCCTTTGCAGGTTCTGAAAGTGATTATTAGCACATTTGAAAAACTGAATAAGTTCTTTTAGGGATCCAAGATATCTGAATATTCAGGAGGACAATGATAAAATTATTTCTCTTCATATCTACTCTTTAAAATAATTTCATGCACCAAAACCCAGAATTAGTTTGTTTTAAATAGAAAGGGACAATCTTAAAAAAAAAAGAACTGTACTAACAAGTTCCTTCATTCATTTCACTCTGGGCAGGAATCTACTGATCAGAGAATATGGATTATGGTATGGCTTATGTGAAAATTCATTTTTCACATATTGCATGCTCAATTCCATTATAAGGAATAGAAAGAACATCTGTTTTGAAAGCAACTGTTTCAATTAGCAGGAAACAAAGTGTTTTCATATAACCTCATCATACCCAAGGGGAATTTCACCCTGAGAGAATTAAAAAAAGAAAGTCTATGAAACATGCTGATAACCTTCTGCTGGGAACAGAAGGACTATGATGGCTATGGGGTCTTCCTGGCCCACGCTCATACAACAGTTTATTCAATTAACTGAAGTATGTAGGGGGGACAGTTTAAAGCCACTTTATTCTTCTACATAATTGTCCTATAATTTATTTACTCTCTCAAATTGCTTTTCTCACTCAGGATGAAAGATCTGGTTGGCTGGTCAACAGAAGATAATAATCCACTGCACTAATAATAAAATCCATTTCAGGAAAACTTGAAACATCCAAACATTGTTCAGTTTTAGTGAAATTCAAGGCTGTTCCTAGCTAGAAAAATTACAATGGTGAGTGGGAGCATTTGCTCTCTGCACTTAATCTTCTCTACTGCTCTAGCTGTCATTGGGAGCTTTGCCTATTTTTATAAGGATGTCAGAGACAAGCTGGAGACATACGGACAGATAGTTTATCTTGCGCTGCTGATTTCTAGTAACAGAATATCCCAGATACGAAACACTCCTTCTGTGGAGTGTTTTCCATAAGTTCCTCAGATAATTCTCACTGACGTGACCTCTCACAATTGACCGGAGTATCACTGATTGTGGTAAGTGTGAAGAGACTACTTTAAGTGACATGGATTCCTGCCTCAATTCCTCATTCCACCTCAGACAACACATATCTTCACTCTGACAAAACCCACCCGCAAGTGCCTGTTTTCTCTAGATTGACTAAAAGGCTAGTGTTCCACATTCATTTTAATATCCCACATTTCTTCTCCATAAACAAGTTTCACAAAACAAAATAAAAACCTCAAAGAACAGATTTATTGATTTACCTTTACTAAAACTTCTGTTTGACAGATATCACAGATAAAGCCAGAAAAGAATTCATTGTGACTCATATAAACAGCCAAATACAAGTATCAGAATCAAAATTCTATTGTCTATCCATCTAGGTTTCAAAAAAATGAAAATAACTTATTAGAAAGAATGAGAAGTTACTACTTGATAATGGACAGAAGATAAAAAATTAAACAAAATGAAATAATAAATATAATCTACCTCACTACATTTCAGAAAAAGGAAACCTTTGTGAATAAAATGTAATTTCTAACATCAGACTTTAAGGTAAGAGGCAAAATCAAATGATGGCTTGGAAAGAAAGTATAATATTTGCTGGTGAGTGTGTAAAAGTAAATATTAAAACATCATCATGTTGAATTCCTAGTCTGCAATGTGGTAGGATCTGGAAACGGGGCAAATAGTTATCATTAAGGGAAGTCATTCAAAGTCATTCTGTTGGGTGCCTAGGAGGAGATCAGTGCATTTTTATGAAAAGTAAAAGGAAGAGAGACCAGAGATTGCTCTTTCTTCCTCTCTCCCTCTCTTTCCCAAGTAAGGACCCAGCAAGAAGGGAGCTACCCATAAGCCAGGAAGTGGAACCTCACCAGTCAGTCTGATTACCAGCTTCTTGATCATGGATTCCCCTCTCTGAAACTGTGAGAAACAAGGGCCTGTTGCGAAGACAACCAATGAGTGGCATTTGTAAGAGCAGACTGAGCAGGCAGAAAGAGTTCATTTGTGCTATTCCTAAACTACTGGAGCTCCATGTTCACGAAGGTTTGTTTTACATATGTGGTGACTTCCCTTATTTTCTGGGTGATGGAGGTCACTGAAGCCAACTCTTAATTTATATGTTTTCATGAAGGTTTACTCCATATTAAACTAGCTCATCTTTCTGTCATTATTGACTCAAATTTTTGTAGATTTGCTAATGTGAGGATTTTGTCCCATATATTGGTGACTTTCTAAAGGTTCTCATTGTGATGCAAAAAAAGACATCTTATGCCTTAAAACTCATTCTTTTGAAAACATTTCTTGAATGGATTAAGTATTCCATTTTAGAGTAGTGGTATTACAGCATAGTATCAATAAAAAATAAAGTGCTTATATTTTTATTTGTAATTAAAACAATGTTTTGGTTGTAATATTATATCAAATATACTTAAGACAAAATACATTTTTCGGTTCTTCTCTTTCATTAGGTGGAATTTTACAAATAATTAAGTATCCAATTAAGAATAAAAATTAGAATTAAAACCACAGAGCATACTTGCTACACAATTTAGAATTGATTTCATAACAAAAGAAGGTGTGTGCCTAATACAGATTTTCCAATTTCAAATAAATTATATTAATGAAAGGAAATAATTGTCTTTTGTTAGCATATTATGAATCTATAAAATTATAGTAAAAATATAAGTGGTGAATATTTATATTAAATATAAATTTTTTTTGTTAAAGGCACAAATTATATTAGGTTTGCTTCACTCTTGCTTTATGTTTTACAATTTAAAAATTTATTTTCTTTATTTTGTTTTGTAAACGGAGACAATGGGAGTGGTAATTCAACTGCATCCTCCAGCAATCAAATATGCTTTAATATGAAAAGTGAAAGAGATTATACTCTTAGTTGACTTCCTCAACTAAGAGTAAGTTGATTGTTGTATGTAACAATTTCTATAGTATTGTTTTTGAAATTCATTGGCACAAGTTATATCTATTAACATATACACTCTTTACATGCTTTATTAAGTACTGACATTTCCTTTGAAAGTTTGGATAACTTTTCCCTTTTGTAAAAAATAACTTCACTCTGGTATATTCATATACGTACATAGGATATCTGGGTCAGTTTCATTCTACCAGTTCTTTCTTTTCCTGTCCCTCCTCCCTCCCCAATGAACCTCTTCTTCTACTTAACTGATATCCCTTCTATTTTCATGGGATTTCCCTGCCACTTTTTTTTTATTATTTAAATATGTATTTATTTATTATGGTTGATAGACCTTTATTTTATTTATTTTTATGCAGTGCTGAGAATCGAACCCAGTGCCTCACACGTGCTAGGCAAGTGATCTACCACTGAGTGACAACCCCTGTCCCCCTGCCACTTTTTTCCCCCTCCATTTTGGTCTAGCCTTTCCATATGAGAGAAAACATTCTACTCTTGACTTCTGGGTCTGCCTTATTTCACTTAGCTTGATGTTTCCCAGTTCCATCCATTTACTAGCAAGTAACATAAATTCATTCTTCTTTATAGATGAGTAAAACTCCATTGTGTATATATACCACATTTTCTTTCTCCATTCATGTGTTCACATCTGGGTTGGTTCAATAACTTGACTATTGTAGATTGTGCTGCTATAAACATTGATATGCCTGTCTCACCATAGTATGCTGATTTTAGATCTTTAGGATATATACCAAAGAATGAGATAGCTAGTTCTTGTAATAGTTTCATTCCTAGCATTTTGAGGAATTTCTGTATTGCTTTTTGGAGTAGTTATGTGTATTTTTAATGCACTAATTTTTTAAAAAATCAAAAACTAAAGGGGAAGTCATGGGGAAATGGAAGCAAATTATATTCCATGTTATGCATGTGTTAAAATGAACTCCAATCTTATTTATAACTGAAATGCACTAATAAAAAAATAACAAAATAACTTCACTTTAGAAATAGCACAATTCTCTTGAGGAAACATCCTGAAAAAAATAATAAGCAATAAATAAAGACATTCAAGATTTTGCTATTTTTGTCCACATTTATGTTTGTTTGTACTTGTGCTTTTGGTCATTGATTTTGGCCAATGATTTCACTTTATTTTAGTATTATACAATTAGTATTATATGTAATATTGAGGTCAGTAGTTCAAATATTAAACTAAACTTCGAGAAAAGAAGTAGGAATATTGATGTGTTTTTCTTTGATTTTGCTATATGTGGGGGACCTAATTTTTGTTATTGTATAATTATGCACAGCTAAACTCTCCTTTTAGTTCCAGGTTCATTCATATTGCATTTTATTTGAAAATTTATAATTTGGATATTTAAAAAATCATATTAAACTAATCATTAATGATAAACAATTTATAATTTGACAGTGTGATAGAAGATATCAACTGGACATGCCTGTAATTCCAGCTACTACAGTGACTAAGGCAGGAGGATTGCAAGTTCAAGGACAGTCTTGTTTCTGTAAGCAAGTTGTGCATTCTCTAGGTGATGTTATCTTTTAAATTTTTTATTAGGGCATTATAGTTATACATAATATGGAGTTTATTTTGACATAACACATGCACAACATGGAATATAAGTCATTCCAATTAAGTCCTCACTACTTCCCTTTCCCTCTTTTTCTCCCTCCCCCCGTCCCCTTTACTCTACTCTATGGGTCTTTGTTCTATTTAACTTCAGGTTCTTAAAAAAGTTAGCATATTCTAGATATACAAGTCATTTAGTGAGACCTTGTCTCAAAAAGTAAAAAACGCTGACTGAGGTATAGCTCAGTACCAGAGTATCCCTGGGTTCAATCCTCAGGATTAGGAGTGCAAAAAATAAAGAAAGAAAGAAAAAAGGAAGAAAGAAAATAGCAATAGGTCATATAACATACATATTCATCATTTAAGAACATCAGTTTAGTGAGCAGTGAAGACTGTTATTCCTCAAACTGGGATACAACCTTACTTATGATAGAAGGGTAGATTTAAAGTTCTTATCTTTACTAAGAAAAATTCTTTGAAGAATTAAAAACTGCAGTATGAAGGCAGTAGTTTACTACAGGTTTCAGATTTTTTCAATAGAATTTCCACTGATTGATTAAGAAATGAATGATTATGACCTCTTTGTAAAAAGAAAAGTTTATTGAGAAATTTTTAAATATCCGAACAGATTAAATGGCTATAGTGTACCTATTAATAATTTATGGAAAATCAGCTAAATATTAAATACATCTTTGAATAAAAAATAATCATAAACAGTTTAAATAGCAAACCTTTAAAACAGAGAATTAATCTACAAGTGTGCATGGAACTTAGAATTTATGTTTACTTCTAAAAACCACAGAGTATATATCCACAGTATGAATAAATTAAAACAAATTTTGTATAGTCTATTAATATTTCTTCCCTATTAAAATAAGAAATGTATTTTGGCATGAAGTAACAGAATAAATTCTTTTTATATTATTTTTTATGAATAGTATTACAAAATTAATAAAATTTTATATTGTACAAAACTTTAATGCATTCAGTTAAATTTTTTAAAACAATAATGTAGTGCTTATATCACTATTCTTGTTTTTAAATACAAGAGCAAAGTAAAATTCAAAGTAGTTCACTTACATTTGGAGATGAAAATTCTTCACAATTATAGAATACAATATTTTCAGACATTCCACTAAAGAATGAAGTCATTTATTCCCAAATACAGTGGCAAATGTTTATAAAAAATTATTTTGAATCACCTTATACATTCTACTTTAAGACCTACTTTTATTTAGCTCATGACATAACTTGGGAAGGTTTGAACATACCAGCAAAAGCAACCTGTATCTTGGAAACAATACTAACAGAGATTTTTCTTTCTCTATGTCGATGAGGAAGAATGTTCCTTGACTTTTGACCAATTCTCCTGACTAAGGGTAGGCAAACTAGGTGCTACTGGCAAAATGCATTTTTCCTCCTCTGGTGGGAGTTAAGAATTTTTGTCTTGTGGTTGTTTTTAACATTATTAAATGACTCATTTTAAGTGGTTATATAAGCACCTACTTAATAGTCTCAATTTTGCCTGTTGGGCAATAAGCACGATATATTTACTATGTAGCATTTTAACTGAAAATATTTTTCCAACTCTGTGACCTGAAGCAAAAGCATACAAAGACTTAAATCTACATGTTGATATAGCTACTGTGCATCTTGCCTGGATTTGTTTGTTTCAACAAACCAAATAAAACAAGAACAAAGAAGTATTTGAATTTCTGTCTCTCTCTCTCTTCCTATTTACTATGGTTATTTGAAAGTAATATTATTTTCATCTTCTAGATGTAAAGATTTTAGAAATGTAACAATTAAAATATACATTTTAAATGTCATTAAAAAGTAAAAATATGTAGAGTGATTGGACTAATGGATTTATATGTAATAAAAATCTTTTTAGTGGACATTGAGAGAAAAACAATTCAGTCTTGGAAAGGTATAAAACTATCCAATGAGATAAGGCAAAATAGTGCACCATGAAATGATGTATTGATAAAGTCTATCATGACATGCATAAGAAATTAATTAGGTAGACTAGGCTGTATTACCTCAGTACATGGGTGCCTTTGAGAAATGTTGCACACTTCTTAGTTAACTCTTTCTTGTCCCATAAGTGCATCAAAACTGGTCACAAATATATGAAAATATAATACAGTATTCTAAATAGATCAGATATTTTAAATATGGTGGGGGTGACAAAAATATTTTATTGTTGTCCTTGAAGATAATTTTAAACATCATTTTTCATATAGTGTGTAGGATTATGAAAATATAAATGAGGTTAATAATATGTTTTGTGTGGATTTCTATAGAATAATACAAATGAAAATATTTTGCAATTTTAAGCTCTAGTGCAGAACTTTTCCTATTCTAGTTTAGCAGATATACTAATTGCAATTTCTTTGTCTCTATACCTTTTGCACATTGGTACACTTATATGCAATTTCATTTTTTGGCATTGCATAGTGTTAAGTAGTTAGTGCTTTGGAGATTTTATTTCTGCGTTCAACACCAGAATCCAAAAGTTCCTTTCTATGTGAGTTTGAGGAAATTATTTAACTCTCAACTACTCAGTTTTCCCATCTGTGAAATAAGATTTTACTATTGTATACCTGACACAGTTGATGTATTGATTGAAGAATGGATGCATATTAGTCACTCATAACAGGATCCTGCACAGAGCATTATGCAAAAGTCACAACTTGGATTTCATGAGACAAGTGTGTGTGTATATGCAAGGGCAATCATAAAATGTTTTTTATATCCATGACTAATTCCTCTTTTTATTTATTTCCATTCCCCTTTTTTATTAGTGCATTTTAGCTATACAAAATTTTGTACTTATTATAATGTCTATATTTCACTGTGACACATTATATACATAAATAACATACCTTGATCATTTTAATTATCCCATCATCCTCCCCTCCCCTTCCCTCTGACTCCTTGAGAATTGAGAAATGTCACTTAAATAATAATAGATGTTGCGAAAGAAAGTTGAGAGCAATGAGCCCATTGGGGGTTGGAGTCTACCTCCTGCTCTGCGGTGACCACTGCATGAAATTACTGATGTGCCAAAAAGAAGTTATCTGTCAGAAGGAACATTCTGAGAATCTTAAACATCCCTACAACAGCGGTATGTTTTGAGTTGGTCTATGGTGGACCAATAAACTGTAGAGGTAAATTTATCCTCCAAATATAATTTTTGACAAATAATCTAGATGACCCACTTAAACATCTTCGTTTTACTATTAAAATAACCTCCTCATTTTGTAGAGAGAGAAAAGGGATCCTGGATAAGGGAAGAACGAAATAGTACAATCCTGAACATCAGAGGGACGAGTCACAATAAAAAGAAAGATGACTTGAGAAAGATGTCTTGTGGCTGTTTTGAGAAAGAGGATAAAAAGCAGCATAATCAACACAGATCAGGGCTCCTAGGGGGGTATGACAGATTTTATAATAAAGAAGGAAATGCAGGATCTGCTAATTTGGAACACTAAGAGGCTTCTTTAGTACATTCACTAAATTTTAAAAGCAGCATAAGGAATCAGATAACCTTTAGCTTCTTGGGTTTTGTCTGTTTTAGGGAACAATGAATGGCAAATCAAAGGTTAGTTTTACAACTATTCTCTTACCTAGTGACAAAAAGCTGAAGCCCCCACAACTGTCAGTGACCCTCAAAGATGTAGAGAATAGAATTAGGAAGAAAAGTGAAGTGGTTGCTTTTCAGTTTTTAAAAAAGTCCACTAACATGCAACAAAGTCTGAGTGATCAAGGAGCATCATGATTATCATAATAAATGCCTGGTCTCACTATTCATGTTTCTGTACTATTAAATTTGAGTAAAATATTATATTAATTCAGTTTAGGTTCCTATTGAATGGGAAGACCATTCATTCATTCACTCATTCCTTCAACATGCAATTTTATTTTTTCAGAGAGTGTAAAATATGTAAATAAGTTCAAATTCAGTCTTCCTTAAATTTGCAGTATTTTATTCAATTTATAGGAATATTCTGAATTTTAGTTTATTTTTAAAAATTTTTCCATTTTAATTTATACATAACAGTATAATGTATTTTGGCAAATTATATATACACAGAGTATAACTTGTTTTAGTTAGGATCCTATTCTTGTGGTTGTACATGAAGCAAACTTACCCTGCTGGTATATTCAAACTCAAGAATAGGAAAGTTATGTCAAATTAATTCTATAGTCCTTCCTATTACCCTCCCTTCTCCCTTCCCTTCATTCCCTTTGTCTAACCCAATGGACTTCTATTATTCCTCTACCCACTCTCCCTTTTTGTGGGTTAGTATCTACATATCAGAGAGAATATTTGACCTTTGGTTTTTTTGGGACTGGCTTATTTCACTTAGCATGATATTCTTCAGTTCCATCCATTGACCAGCAAATTCTATAATTTCATTCTTTATGGCTGAGTAATATTTCATCATGTATGTATACCACATTTTCTTATCCATTCATGATTGAACAACACTTAGGTTGTTTCCATTGCTTGACTTTCATGGATTGAGTTACTATGAACATTGATGTGGTTGTGACACTGTGGTATGCTGATTTTAAGTCCTACGAGTGTAGACTGAGGAGGAGGATAACTGGGTCAACAATACATGAGAGTATCTTTCTCTCCACATCCTCACCAACATTTATGGTTACTTGAATTCTTTATTCACTGGAGTGAGAAGGAATATCAGTGTAGTTTTAATTTGCATTTCTCTAATTGCTAGAGATACTGAGTATTTTTTCATATATTTTTTGACTATTCATATTCCTTTTGTGAAGTGCTTTTTCAGTTCCTTTGCCCATTTATTGATTGGGTTATTTGCTTTTTTGGTGTTCAGTTTTTTGAGTTCTTTGTATAACACAAATATTAATGCTTTATCTGAAGGTAGGTGGCAAAGATTTTCTCCCATTCTGTAGGATCTCTGTTTGTGTTCTTGATTGTTTCCTTTGCCGTGAAGAAGCTTTTCAGTTTGATTCCATCCCATGTTTTAATTATTGATTTTGTTTTTTGTGCTTTAGGAGTCTTATTGAAGAAGTCAGTTCCTACAACAACACGATAGAGATTTGGGCCTACATTTTCTTCCACTAAGCAGAGGTCTCTGGTCTAATGCCTAGATCCTTGATCTATTTTGAGTCGAGGTTTGTGCAGAATGAGATGGGGGTTTAATTTTATTCTACTACATATGGATTTCCAATTTTCCAAGAACAATTTGTTGAGGAGGCTATCTTTTCCCTAATGTATGTTTATGGCTCCTTTTTCTAGAATGAGAAAACTCTATCTGTGTGGGTGTGTCTCTGTGTCTTCTATTCTGTTCCATTGGTCTTCATGTTTATTTTTGTGACAATACCATGTTGTTTTTGTTACTATAACTCTGTAGTATAGAATTATGTCATCAGCAAGTACAGATAGTTTAAGCTCTTCTTTTTCTATCCATATCCCTTTAATTTCTTTTGTTTTTCTAATTTCTCTGGCTAGGGTTTCAAGGACTATGTTGAACAGGTATGGTGAAGAAGGGCATCCCTGTCTTGTTCCAGTTTATAGAAGGAATACTCAAATTTTCTCCATTTAGAATGATATTGGCCGTGGGTTTAGCATATATAGCTTTTACAATGTTGAGGTATGTTCCTATTGCTTTAGTTTTTCTAGTGTTGTGAATATGAATGACTTCTGAATTTTGTCAAATGCTTTCTCTTCAACTATTGAGATAATCATGAGATTGTTGTCTTTAAGTGTATTGATATGGTGAATTATGTTTATTGATTTCCAAATGTTCAACCAAACTTGCATTCCTGGAATAAACCCCACTTGATCATGGTGTACTATCTTTTGATGTTTCTGTATGCATTTTGCCAGTATTTTACTGAGAATTTTTATTTTAATGTTCATCAGGGATGCTGATATGAAGTTTCCTTTCCTTGATGTGTCTTTGTCTGTTATTGGTGCCAGAGTGATACTAGCTTTATAGAATGAGTTTGTAAGAGTTCCCTTCTTCTGTATTTCATGGAATAATTTGAAGAGTATTGGTGTAAGTTCTTCTTTGAAGGTCTTGTAGACTCAGTTGAGAATCCTCCTGGTCCTGGACTCTTCTTTTTTGGTAGGCTTCTGATGGCATCTTCATTGTTATTGCTTGAAATTGATCTGTTTATGTTTTCTATGTCATCTTGACCCAATTGGGGTGGGTCATATATCCCTAGAAATTTGGCAATGTCTTCAAGATTTTCTCTTATGTTGCAGTATAGATTTTCAAGGTAGTTTCTGATTGTCATCTGGATTTCAGTGGTATTCATAGGGATCTGTCCTTTTTCATAACTAATTTTAGTAATTTGGGTTTTCTCTCTCTTTTTCTTTGTTGGCCTAAGGATTTATCAATTTTATTTTTTTTTTCAAAGAAACAACTTTTTGTTTCATTGATTTTTTTGAATTATTTTGCTTGTTTCAATTTCATTAATTTTGGCTCTGATTTTAATTATTTCTTGTCTTCTACTGCTTTTGGTGGTGTTTTCTTCTTCTTTTTCTGGGGATTTCCAATGTAAACATAGGTTATTTATTTAGTGATTTTATTTTAATGAATAAGCCCAATGCAATGAACATTCCTCTTATAACCACCTTCAAAGTGTTCCAGAGATTTTTATATGTTGTCTTGCTATTCTCATTCACCTCTAAGTATATATTTTTTTAATTTCATGCCTGATTTCTTCAGCTATTCATTGGTCATTCAATAGTGTATCATTTAGTCTCCAGGTTGTAGAGTAGCTTCTATTTTTTATTTTTTTATTAATTTCTAATTTCATTCCCTTATGATTTGATAGAATGCAATGTATTATCTCTATTTTTTTCATATTTGCTAAGAGTTGCTTTGTGTGCTAAGATGTGGTCTATTTTAGAAAATGTTCCATGAGTTGCTGAGAAAAGTGTATTCGTTCATTGATGGATGAAATATTCTATATATGTCTTTTAAGTCCAAATGATTTGTTGTATATTTTAGTCCTATAGTTTCTTTAAGTAGTTTTTGATTTAAAGTTATATCGTTTGGTGAGAGAGGTGTGTTGAAGTCACCCAGTATTATTGTGTTCTGATCTATTTGATTCTTGAAAATTTTAAATTGTTTTGTTTGATGTATGTAGATGCTCCCTAGTTGAGGCATAAATATTTAAGTTTGTTATGTTATGTTGATGGTTAATTCCATTAAGCAGTATGGCAAAATGTCCTTTGTCCTTTCTGATCAATTTTGACTTGAACTCCACTTTATTAGATATGAGGATAGATACACCTGTTTGTTTGTGAAATTCATGTGAATGGTAAGTTTTTTCCAAACCTTTTACATTCACTCTGTGGATGTCTTTGCCTGTGAGGTATATCTCTTTGTGAAAGTATATGGTTGGGTCTTGTTTTTTAATCCGGTCTGTCAGTCTTGTCTTTTGATTGATGAGTTTAAGCCACTTATAGTCAATGTTATTATTGAGCAACGATTCTTAATCTCTGTCATTTTGAATCTTTAGATTTTAAATTGAAGTAGTTTCTGTTATGGTTGACTATTCTTCTAATATAGTTCCTTCCTTTCCTGGATTTCATTTTTATTTTTTATTTTTTCTTCATGAAATATTTGTTGAGAATATTTTGCAGTTCAGTCCTTTTGGTTGTGAATTCTATTAACTTTGGATTATCATGGAAGATTTTTATTTTATCATCAGATCTGAAAGTTAGTTTTGCAGAGTATAGTATTCTTGTTTGGCATCCATTTTCTTTCAGAGGTTGGTATACATTATTCCAAGACCTCCTAACTTTGAGTGTCTGACATTATTTCAAGACCTCCTACTTTAAGGGTCTTGGTTGAAAAACCAGCTGAGATCTGAAATGGTTTCTCTTTAAATGTTAATGATGTTTTTCCCTGGCAGCCTTTAGAATTCTATCCTTATACTGTATATTAGCCATCTTCATAATAATGTGCCTTGGTGTGGGTCTGTTGTAATTTTTTATATGTGGGGTTCTGTGAGATTCCTGTATTTGATTTTCCATTTTATTCTTAAGTTTTGGGAAACTTTCACGTATTATTTAATTGAAAAGATTATGCATTTCTTTTGTTGGTATCTCTGAACTTTTGTCTATCCAAAAAAATATTAAATTTGATCTTTTTATACTATCCCATATTTCTTTAAAGTTCTGTTCATGATCTCTTAAAATATTTTTTACATGCTAAATTCAAAGTATAAAAGTAGTGCAATTAATCAATTTATAGGAATATTCTGAATTTTTAAAGAGATAATGTATGGAAAAATGCTTTAAAAGTACAAAGAGCTACATACAATGTTAAGGACTTACTATAGAGTCATATTTTTCTATGACTAGTGCATTACCATCAGATACAGATACAGATATACAATGTGCAAGACTTGGTGCAATTAAAAATGTGGGAACTGTGTGCTCAAAAGGAAGAGAAAATTGCCGTTAAAAAGTTGCAAAAATTTGAAATGTATTTTTCTTTTCATCCAGTCTCTCTGTCAACTTGTCATTTCAATTTTTCTTGTTATTGTTATTATTTTATGTCTTGTTTCTTTGGCTGTGGATACTCACAAGTCTATTGTAGATCCAAACAGGTGCAGAGTGGCCCTAAATTGTAATTTTTCTATTGGGACACAGTACCACAATCATAGTAGGAAAGAAGCTCATGCCACCAAATTCTCCTCTGAAAACCTTTGGCACTTCCAGCCCAGGGTCTGGATGGTGGAGGTGCTGGAGTGACCCCACAAGAGGTTCTTGGCCATATGTGACCCATTTCAACCTTCCCTGGGCCCACGATAATTCCCAACAGATGCAAAAAAACAAAAACAAACAAAAAAAAAAAAAAAAAAAAAAAACAGGCCTATTTGCTGTGCTCTTCCTTTACTGCTTTCTGTCCCTTCTTTTTTTAACCCACTGTTCACCCCTTGGAGGCTACCTGCAGTGGAAGCAATGGCAGAGGAATGGGGGAAGGGTTTGGGAAGCAATGTGGCATCCAGGGAACAGCAGTCAAGGAGAAGCAGTAGGTAAGAGGGTGTGTGGCAAAGCAACCCATGCACATTATATGGTTTCAACGTTACTTCAAAATCACAAATTAAAGTAAAATTATGAACACATAACAGTGATCCCCAACTCTGAAATTTCCATAAAGAAAATTGTTTAGATACAGAGTTCTTTGCATTTGTAATGGTCTCACATCTGTGGAGCCATCCTTAACTACATTAAATGCATGATGTCAAAACCATAGGATTGAGCTCTGCAATGAAAATGTGCTGGTATCTATGCATTGATCAATAACATTAACTTTTCAATGTTTAATATTCCAGAGTACTTAAATCTCGTTCAGTTTTGTTTAAAATAAGTACTAAAAAGGGTCCAAGAAATTAAATTTTTTTTTATTATTCTTATTAATGGGATATTAGCACTTCTATTTGTAATAGGAATCTTGCCTAGTTAGATTAAGATTATCTAACTTGCAGTAACCAGAATATTGTATTATACTCTAAGTTTGCACTTTTGGAAATATTTGTAATTAATAGTAATACACTAATAATCATTTAGAAGAATCTAATAATATTAGTCACCCTATTTTCTATTGGTTTAAATGAATTTTTTACATTATGGTAAAAAAAGAGTGGTTTATTGTGCCCTCAGAATATTTTAATCATGTTTAGTATCCTTTAGGTTTGATAATATATTTTAACATTTATTAGTTTTTATTTTTATGAATTTTAGGTGTGATTTTTTCCTAGTATATGCACAATCATATTTTATCATCTTACCAACAACTCCATAAATAGCAATAACAAAGAGATTTTCAACAAAATTGTTCTGTATGGAAAATTCTTGCTTTCTAATTTTTCTCAGACTCAAGTCTTGAAGCAATTTTATTCAAATTACACAAATATACGTACATCATAGTGCAGCAGTAAGAAGTGCTTTATTCTCAGAGCCTCATTTTATTTTATTTTAAATTTTCTTTTTTTGTTCTAACTAGTTATACATGACAGTAGAATGCATTTTGACATGTCACACATAAATGGAGCATAACTTTTCATTCTTTTGGTTGCACATGATATAGAGTTAACACAGCTCATGTAATCATATATCTGGTCTAGAATGGATAACTGTTATATGGCATAACAGAATTATTAGCTGGAATTTATCAGATGATTGTTACTTAATGTGTGACTAATTTGAAATGAGTTTTGAAATACATTTAACAAGTGACTCTAACAAAAAATGTCATCGAAACCTAGTATAGGCCGCCTACCCTTCCACCCAAGCCCCCCACCCCCCCTTGTTATCCTGCCCGCCCTGCCCCCATGACTCCCAGCCCGTGCCGCACCCGCCGCCACCTGACGTGAAGGGAAGCCGCTCATGGCCTCTCGGGGTGGCAGCGGGGGTGGCATAGGCGGGGCAGGGCGGGGCCAGGGCCGGGGTCGCCGGCATGAGGGCTGGCCTGCAGTGTGAGGTGTGCGCGTCCTCCATGGAGGCCGGAGAGAAACCGCTGCTACTGGCCAAACTCAAGCCTGGGCGCCCCCACCAGTTTGGAAGTTGAGCTGTGAGACCTGGAGTGTCGCCTTCTCCCCAGATGGCTCCTGGTTTGCCTGGTCTCAAGGACACTGCATCATCAAGCTGATGCCCTGACCACTGGAGGAGCAGTTCATCCCTAAAGGGTTTGAAGCCAAAAGTTGAAGCAGCAAAAATGATACAAAAGGATGAGGGAGTCCAAAGGAGAAGACACTGGACTGTGGTCAGATTGTTTGGGGTTTGGTCTTCAGCCCGTGGCCTTCTCCACCCAGCAGGAAGCTCTGGGCACGCCACCATCCCCAAGTGCCAGACATCTCTTGCTTGATCCTTGCTACAGGGCTCAATGATGGACAGATCAAGATTTGGGAGGTGCAGACAGGGCTCCTGCTTTTGAATCTTTCTGGTCACCAAGAAGTTGTGAGAGATCTGAGCTTCACACCTAGTGGTAGTTTGATTTTGGTCTCTGCATCACGGGACAAGACTCTTCGCATCTGGGACCTGAATAAACACGATGAACAGATTCAGGTGTTATCGGGCCACCTGCGGTGGGTTTACTGCTGCTCCATCTCCCCGACTGCAGTAGGCTGTGCTCTGCAGCTGGGGAGAAGTCGGTCTTTCTATGGAGCACAAATCCGGAAGCTAGAAGACTACCAAAGCAGTGCTGTCTCTTGTGACTTCTCCCCAGACTCTGCCTTGCTTATCACAGCGTCTTATGATACCAACGTGATTATGTGGGACCCCTACACTGGCGAGAGGCTGAGGTCACTCCGCCACACCCAGCTGGAGCCTGCCATGGATGACAGGATGTCCGCATGAGCCCACTGAGATCCGTGTGCTTCTCTCCTGAAGGCCTGTACCTTGCCACAGTGGCAGACGACAGGCTCCTCAGGATCTGGGCCCTGGAGCTGAAGGCTCCCGTTGCATTTGCTCCCATGACCAATGGGCTTTACTGCACGTTCTTTCCACATGGTGGAGTTATTGCCACAGGGACAAGAGATGGCCATGTCCAGTTCTGGACTGCTCCTAGAATTCTATCCTCACTGAAGCACTTATGCCAGAAGCCCTTCGAAGTTAACTGACAACTTACCAAGTCCTAGCACTGCCAATCCCCCCAAAATGAAAGACTTCCTCACATACAGGACTTTCTAAGCAATGTTGCACATCTCGTTTTCTTTCAGGCAAAGGAACAGCTGGAATGATAGGCCAAACATCTGGTCTTGGATTGAAATAGAAGTTCTTTGGGATTGTGAATAGAATGTAGCCAGCTAGACTCTAGTGGACTAGTCATGGATCTCTTCCTCCACGGCACGTGCAGGTCCATCTTAGAGGAGGAAGCCCCATTTCTGCAGTGACAGCCTTACTGTAACACTTCAGTCCACTGTGATCAGCAGCTGTCGAGCTCGTTCTAGTCATTTTGATTCAAAGTGCAGTTACTGATGTTTTGATGATGAGAGTAGGCATCCAGAGCCTCTCCTCAGTGGTGGCAAAGTTCCCGTGCCGCCATCCTTGTTCCCAGTGCAGTGGTGGCATGGTTTGACGTCCCCTCCTGCTGTGCTCAGAGCTGCTTTGATGTTGGCAAGTACGTCCCTCAGCTCCCTCTGACCAGCGGGACAGGCCATGCAGCCTTTGGTGTATGGTGTTCCCCAGTGACAGGTGGATCAGAGCCTGTGCTCCTGACTGATAACAGACACTATTATTGGCTGTTTTTTCTTTTTTTTTTTTAATGGTGCGCATGTGCAGGAGACGACAAATTCGTATGTCAGATTATGAGGATGTGTTTCTAAATGCATGACTGTTCAAATGGTTACTGAGTTGTCAGTTGTTGGCCATTTATTAGCATTATATTTATTTGTATTTTCTAAACAGATGTTAAGGTACAACTGTTTCTTTCTCCATTGTATCTAAAAACCAGAGTACTTAATGGAACACTTGTGAGGAGTGTCCTAGTCGTGTAAAGAGTCGGTGTTGTCATCACTTCAGCTTATACTCTTATGTACATCTGTCTTTGCTGCTTGACCTCATTGGGTTCATTATTCAGTCTCAACTACCCTAAACAAAAACAGCTCCTTAAAAGTTCTGTTCTCCTCCAGTGGCATGTACCTATCTAATCAGAACACCTCATTCCTACAAAATCTTCCTTAGGAAAATTTAATATATTTTAAATTATTTTGAAAGAAATGCAACACCTTATTCTTTGGCTTTCTTAATTGATCCTTTGTGTAGGCAGTGTAACAAACAACTTTTTGAGAAAGAAGAGGAATCTCCTCTACCACCTTCATTGCTTGAAGAAAACCACATTTCAAAATGAGGCTTTCATTGAAAAAAGAAAAAAACAAAAAAACAAAACAAAACAAAAAAAACCCTAGTATAGAAGGCTAAGGATGTAGTTCAGTTGTAGAGCATTTACCTGAAAGTCACAAAGTCCAGCACCACAAAAACAAACAATAAAAGCCTAGTATGTTGTATCCTGGTGGATATTCAGAAGACATCTCATAAATAGTTGATAAATTAGAAAGAAAAAAGAAAAAAAAATGTTAACCTGAAAAGAAGTTAAAATGGGGTAAATAACAGCCTTTGTAA
Source organism: Sciurus vulgaris (assembly GCF_902686455.1). Taxonomy (NCBI): domain Eukaryota; kingdom Metazoa; phylum Chordata; class Mammalia; order Rodentia; family Sciuridae; genus Sciurus; species Sciurus vulgaris. The sequence goes on from NC_136464.1 coordinate 164,270,467, forward strand.
GTTATTTTATATATGTATGTATATGTGTACATATATACACATGATGACAACTGTGAACTAAAAATTTGTTCACTTCATTTCCTAAACATTCAGCAATAACATTTGTGAGAAGAGTGTTTTCTGTTAAGAAATTTAAAATTCCATCCAATTCCCATAAAGAATTAAACACTAAGTTATTACTCTTAACTATTTTCATGATGAAGTATAATTGAATAGTGGAAAGAACATGAGATTTGAATCTGAGATAGATCTGAAACCCTATGCCATCAAAGAGTTTTTCTGTGAGATTTTTACAAGATGCCTAATCTGAGATTTTAATACTTCATCAGTCTCAAACTTCAAGTCTTATACCGTTCAAGGTTTTTATGAAAATCAATTGATCTATGTTTAATAAAAACCACTGATATATGTTTACATATTTTCAGATAAACATCACTAAATTATTGTGTAATTTTCCCAAGTTAGGGGAAGTACCCATGAAAATATTACCAATAAAAGAAGATCAATAGTCACATAAATTTGGCAGAAAATAATTTTGCCATCCTTCATTTTTTCACCAATACTTATTTCTTCCATAAAACTATTGTGACACATATCTCAAAGATGAACAACCTGGCATAGGTACATATTTTCATGCAATATGAGAGAGGGTAGTCAATTTTCTTCATACAGTATCATGGCCTTTTCCATGCTGAAAGCTTGGATAAAAATTACTAAATCATACTCTGACTTTGTCCTTGTGCATGTCTCATAATAAAAAGTACTTACTGCTTGACTCTTATTCTCAAAATGGTCGTTCTGGTAAATTTTAAATCTAACAGAAGTTTAACAGCCAACTTTTGGGAATAAGGTCATTAAATGGTTGATGAATGAAGATTAGATGATAAATACTTGATAAATGAAGAAGCCATCATTTCTATTTTTTATTTTGAATCTAGTGCTATAACAATGCTCTGAAACTCTTTACCTTAAAAATCAAATTAAGTAGCTCTATGCCCCAAATCAATTAAGATGTATCTAAACTATTATGTTTTATCAAATAGTATTTTTACATATATTTAAACATTTTATAAACATTTACTGCAGCAATGTATTTTTCTTAACTTTATTATTCTATATTAACATCTTAACATCCTTAAAATGATATTTTTATTTTTACCAAATTTGCCTTTTTTCAATGTTTCAAAATGAATAAAAAAATTCTCCATACACTCAGATGATCATAGAGAGCACCAGAATTCAGTTTTGGTTCATGCTTTATTTTCTCATACCACAAAATTAAGAATATCAATTATAACTCAAAACATAATCTTTCAATTTGGCCAATATTTCTCTTTTTCTTCTGCTACCTATTGCATCATATCATAGAAACCAACAAATATTCTGAATTATTGCAACATCAATTTACTTGTCCATCCATTTCTAGTTGTGCCGTACAGCAACCATAATGCACTTTGCACAAGCATTTGGAAGTGTAACTCTCTGGAAAACTTAAATATGTAAATTGACTGCTTCAAACTTTCCTTAGGTTTTCATCATTTTTAGTATACTTTCCAAATATCTTAACTTGATCCATAAAGAGAATACACACTTCACTCTGAAAACTACCATTTCGATTTCTCCCTTACCTTTGCTCACTTGATCAATAACCTCCAGTGGTATTGGTTATTTCTTTCAATTAGTCATTCTCTTCTGTTCCTGCTTCTGCCCCAGCATCTCTCTCCTTTTCTACCTTGTTTTTGGCCCAGTGTTTTGCAGAATCTGAACCATAATGTCTTACTCCATTCTTCATCAGCCTCGCCCCAATGCAATCTTCATAAGAATTAAAGAGTCTGATTTAAAAACCTACCTGGCTCTTCAGGTCTGTCCGCAGATGATTGCCAAGGCTTTTCTTGGCAGGTCTTGTAGGGATAGCTGCCCTCTCCACACCAGGTAACTTGGTGCAGAGCCAGTATATTGTAGTTACTGAAGAGAGCTGCTATCATGGACTCAGGTTTCCCTGGCCAGTCCTTGGATATTTTTGTTCCTGTCAAGGCACCTCCATTCCCAGAGGTCTTACTATAAGTTAGTGCCAGGCAGAGGTCTTCTGGAGGTATCTCTGTTGAGATGCCTTTACAGGAGTGGGTAAGTAGAAGGAAACTAATATGAAAGATAATTTTCTTCATCTGACTCAACATGCAGTACTATTTCATGCTCATACCTACCTCATGGCTTCCTCCTAACCCCTGGAACTATAATAGTGCAGGAGGCTTTTGTTTGGGCCCCCTCCATTGTATAAGACTCCATCTCTACCCACATCCTCCTGACCCTCAACCTGCATCCTCCTGGTTCATGTGGTGAAAATTGCTCAGGGAAAGTAAGAGTTTTCTCTAATTTTGGCTTTTTGCCTGTACTGTCAGAGTTAAGGAGTTGGGAAAGGCTTAGCTCTTTCATTGCTGGCCAGTTGGTTCGACCATTCTTAACATGGCGGCTCAGCTCTCTCTTCTAGCTCTACTGAACTCCTAACCAAGATTACACTATTTCTTGAGAAAGGGATTCCCTAGTGGCCTTGCAGCTAACTATTGCACTTAACTTGTATTTATATGTCTCACTGTGTCTCCATATTTGTTAATATGTGCTTCACCCATAATGACAGTAAAAGATTCTGTTAGGTCAATGTTTATTTTCACTGCCAACTGCCTAATCTGGTACCAAACATGGAATATTTTTGAAAACTTAAAATATTCAGTTTCAGTGTTGAGAACTGTATATTCCTAGGGAGAAATTGGACACCACTGAAAATTCCTTGAAATTGAACAAATAAAAATACAGAGGTTTAAGTGAACCAGATTGCAAAATGAATGTGATATTGGCCCAGATAAGAATAACAATTATTTCACTTATATTGGAACTGCTGTAAACTATGACATTTTCATTTTTCAAGTCATAAAGATCCTTAACTAATGGAAGTAATGAAGTCCCCATTACATGTTTAATTTAATATACTCAATACCATATAGTGTCAAACAGTATGCCCAGCCTTAAAAGAACAATAGAAGTAGTCAGAAGGAAAAAAAGTAGTTAAAAGAATACTTGAATTTGAAAGTACATATCTTGCCTCTTATTTGTCCAAAGTAACCATTTGATAACAATAAAATATTGTCTCCTGATAAAGTTTTCCATTATAGTTAACCAAATTATAGTATTCTATATTGTTCTAATTTAAAAAACACATCTTTAAAATTTTTCAATAATAAAAATCTGGAAAATAAATATTCACCTATGTTATCAACAGGTGTTTTAATCATGTGTGCTAGAAAGTTTTAAAAGCATAATAACAAATCAATATTTTGAGAATTATAAATCCACATGTAATTTTTTCAAACAATAAAGATTCCATGAACCCTTTACCAAGACAATGCCCTTCTCAATAGAAACGTCTTGCAAAATTAGAGTACAAGGTCACAGCCAGGAGATAGGCATTGATACAGTCAAAATACAGAACATTTTCATCACAAAGATCTCTCCTGTTCTCTTTTTTTTTTAATTTTCTTTTATTTTTTTAAAATTCATTGTACACAAATGGGGTACAACTTTCGTTTTTCTGATTGTACACGGAGTCACACCATTTGTGTAATCATACATGTACAAAGGGTAATGATGTTTCACTCATTCTATTATCTTTTTATACTCAAACCTTTTGCTTTGTATCCCTAGCTGTTTAACTATTGCGAGCAATTAATCTTTTTTCCATTTCTGTATTATCATCTCATTAAGACTGTTACATAAATGGAATCATGTATTATAGGATTGACATTTTCTCTAAACTTTAGACTCAGCCATACTTTTTACATACAAATAGATTTGCCATTTTATTGCTGAGTGGTAGTCTATAATGTGGATGTGAGAATATGTTTGGCTATTCCCCAAAGAAGAGTGTATGCACAAACTTAGAATGATCATCAATAAAGCTAAGATTACATGACCATAACTGATCATAATCAATAAAATAACATACTATTTTGCTAAAATTCAAAGTACCTTTAAGAATAGTGCCTAAAGTTTGTGGATGCCCAATAAATGACATTTTTTTTTATCTATTTGTTGAATATTTTTAAAATTACAAAACATGGTAAAGATATTGTCTAATAGACAACTATAGATATATTTGTATGTACACATGTCTTTCTGTGACTGTGTGTGTGTGTGTGTGTGTGTGTGTATGTGTGGAGAGAGAGAGAGAAAGGAAGAAAGAGAGAGAGAGAGCACAGGAGCAGGAACACAAGAATGAAATAAAAATTTGGCCTTATTAGTTTATATTACAGAATAATTGAATGAATCTACTTTTCTTGAATCGTCCATCAAAGTTCTCACTTGTTTATAAAATTTCAGTGAATTTTAAAAGATAATGATAGATGTCATTTTAGAAACAGTGAATGGATTTATAAAATAAGGTCATTTCTTTTAAAATTCTCCTTCACGGTTTCACAGAGTACACTTTGCTTTTAGTTTCATTGTGCTTCAATACGGTAATATGTTATTGTCTATTATATGGGATCCACATGAAATATATTTTAACTAGGATGAATTAAGTAATATTGAAAATAAGCTACATTTCAAATAGAGTAAAGTAGTATAGTTTAATACAGAAAAATGTTGTATAATTCTGATTGCTTTTACTTAAGAAGCTAAGTGATCATTCAAGGAAATTATCTGAAAATACAGACTTCTGAATAGTGACATTTCCTTTTAAAATATCATAGAACACTATGATATTTTAATAATAACATAGATTATTAGGCAACTGCTTCCCACTTTCCCCAGATCTATCCCAGGAAGTGCTGTAAAGGATTGAGTATGAATTTTCCTTAACAGAAAATACATATGAAATATTTTCTCCCACAAGTGATACAGATACACAAAGATATTCACATTGATAGAGAACTGCTTTTCGGATTATTCATTTTAGTTTTTAGTTTTCATTTTATGGTGCTGTGGATCCAATCTGGTGCCGTATGCATACTAGGCACAGGTTCTACCTCTGAGCTACAGTCCCATCTAATAGATAGATACATAAATATGGTGGAAGCAATTGAATCTTGGTGATAATGATAAAGCCTGTAATATTCCTGGAGTTGTACTAATTTAACAGAAAGTGTACATTATTCATATCACTAGGACTATCCACAATTAGTCTCAATATTAGCTAAGACTTCATGTCTCCCAAATGCCAACTTCTTCACTGCTTCCCCCTAAAACCAAGGTATAAATGTTGATGTGAGACTCAGACCCCAGAGGTGTTGGTGGTACTAGGCTACGACTTTCCTCTACTTCTGATCTCCTGCCACACATGCTATCAAAGCCCAATAACTCAGTCCACATTGGGACTATTATAAAATTCTTGAGATCACAAGAAATATTTTCTCATTATATTTTCTACCATTACTGGCATAAAAGTTATTGCTTCTTTGGTGTTTTTAAATTATCCTGGCCATTCCTTAAGTATTATTGGTAATTTTATGATGGTTTTAGTTGATCTTCAAGGATATTTTGGGTGGCCAAATTATAGAAATTGTGAGATTGTGATTTTTACACCTATATATCTACCTTTTCCGTGTTCTTCTATTAATAAATAAGATCTCAAAAGGAAGTTAAATTCTAGCTGTGATGTGAACATACTTGTTTTTCTTTTTTCTGACTTTCAGCACCTTTATAGAATTTAATCTTTAATATATATCTGCAGTAGATATATATATATATATATTAGATTAGATATACTTTAGACAAATATGGAATTCATGTTGTTTTTAATATTTATATCTGAGATAGATGAAGACATGTGCTGTTCTAACTATTATGGAACATATTTCTTTGTTGGTTTCATTATCTCCATAAATTAAGGAAAGAACATTACAGTCTATACTACTAACCCATCCTTGCATTTTGGGACTATAACCTACATTACTGGGAACATATTTTCTTTATCAGGAATTTTAATAACAGGAAATTCTGTTAGGTATTTTGAACAACAGTAAACAGTGTGCTGCATTGTGTAGTTCTTGAAATTTCTGGGAGGCCAAGAGTGCTTAATTGTTGCTTCTCAGCTAATAACAATATAGACAGGGCATCACCTCACTAGACCACTGTCCTTTGTGGTGAAAACGAATTCCCACGCTGCCAGAGTCTTTCTGACCTACTTTAGAAATAGGTAAAGGGTTCCTCCCCACAATAGTCTGAGATCATCTGTTACCACTGCAACTGATACAGTCTTCCTAAATGCGGTCACCAATTTGCATTGCTTATGTCCACTTTTTGGGTGACTTTCTCTAGTATTTCTGTTTCTCAAAACTCAGGTCATGTGAATTCAATCTGCAGGGTAAGTATTAAATATAGTTATTTTGAATAAATACTCTGTGAGCTAATCTGCAGGAATCAGCAGCGGGTCGTCCTGTCTCTGATACCTGCGTAGACACAGTGCAACCACAGATACGTGGACCAGCATCACGCTCCTATGTATGTTTCTTTTCTTCTGAATAGTGTTAAGTACAATAGATCCTTAGCAATGAAAATCCAAGTATTATCAGTTAACACATCTATCTTTGGCAATATGGATATCCCATCTTCTGAAACTCACAATCCAGCCTATAATCTATGAACTTAATAACGAACTTCACCAACAAGCCCAATCATAGACAGTGAGTGAAATAGGCAGATATTAAATATATAATTGCACATGAAAGCAATCCAAAACAAAACTCTTTGAAAGAGCATATGATAACTATTAGAGTTCTTGTTTCTGAATTTAGTCACAAGGATATAAATATTAACTAATTTTTCTCCCTTAGTCAACATCTTCTTTAAGGATTTTTTCCCCATCATGCATGTATTTCAATGTCTATTTCCGATAGATTATAAACTCTTTTAAACCAGTTCTTATTTGGGTCAAACTAGTTTTTATTTTTATCCCCAGAATGTAGGGCTAGAAAGTGTTTTGTGTTCTTTCATATCATTATTACGTGTGGATGGTGTTATTCAGCGTCACTTTTGCTTCTAATCAGATTCATTCAGTTCAAACAATCCAATAATTACCATTTCCTTCTCTCTCTCTTCTTTCTTTCTCCCTCTCTGTTACTCTGTTATTCCAATGACAGAACATTCTTTCTTTCTTGCTCTATGCTCCCTTGTTACAGCAATAGGAGGGTGGAATATAATGTACAAAATGCAGTCCAAATATCCCATTTAACATATTCATTTTTATATCCTTTGACTGATACAATTTCCCATTGGGTAAGAGTCACCAAACTGAATGTGGGTAAATTGCCAACAAAACTCAGAGACCATCAAGTACTTTGTGAGTCTGTGAGACCCATGGTATATTTAGTTGCCTCTTAATTTTGGAGAAGACATTCTGATATGCCCCAGAGAACTCTATAGAGGTGGGTCATAGTGGTGGCAGACCTGAAATAATGGATGTGTATCCTAAATTCTAGCTCAAAGATGTTTTAGAAATGTCCCTTATGTACTTCACACTTCCTGCCTAACCAGTGCCACAGAACCCCGTCATTAAGTACTAAATCAGCATGAATTCTCAAATTCCTTATGAATATATTATAGAACAAATCTAAATAATTGTGGCAGTAAAACAAAACAATTAACCTACAGTTCCTACAGTATTAAGGGAAATGAAACTTAGTGCACTGCTATGTGAAAAAACATTTGTCAATCGATAACTGCAAACCATCATCATAGGGACTGTTTTGACTTTCTCCAGCAAAGGGAATATAAATGGAATGGCAACTAGTGCAGTTGGCTACACCATCTGATTTGGATTTTGATTCTTTTACAGAATCTAAACACCATCTGATATCAGAACAGGCCAAACTGGAGTAAAGCTATTGTGTGGGGGATAAAAACCATCACTTCTGAATCCTTCTTGTCTCTATAGTGATGCTAACAGTGGCAGGTTCCTCAAGATACAGTATTACTTTCATAGCAGCAGAGATTCTGATACAATCCATCTGGAATCAGGGTGTTTTTAAGTGCACATGTGTTTGTAAATTTTGAATGCTCCAAATTTATTTACCTTGTCTAGTTTTCTAATGGGAATTATGATAATACTGAGTTTTCAGAACTTGCAACTCTTAATTCTGAGTTTTCCTTTGTCATTAGTCTCTGTGTTAGGCTGAGGCTTTGTTTTTTCAGTGGATACAGAGGACAGGAGGGTAGTGAAATTGTGAATAAGGAGTTAAATATCCCAGTGAAGTAACCAATGAAACTTTTTTAAAAAAGTAAAACCAGCATCTTTATATAGAGAAAAAAGTCCATTAGTTCTTAAGTGAAACTTAGTTTGGGGTATCAAAATTGCTTGGAGTATTAATAAATTTATTATTCTAACTATGGGACTCCAAAATTCTTGACTTCATGTTCTAAGTTTCACTTTCCAATTTTGTGAAGCTTTGAATACAACTAGTATAATTAAATAACTCGCAAGCATAGACTTTCTAGAATCAGATTCTTAGTTATGAGAACTCAATTGTTTTAGCTGATAACAGACATTTTGTAGTACTCATTGAAAAGTTAATATAACCAGGTCTTGAGTAGAAAACTTGTCCTGAGAATATAGTTGTTTTTTTTTAATACCTGCAACAGAGTTAGGTGCCCTTAGGTATCTCAGCCTTTGTATTCCTCATGCTTTGCTGTCAAATTAGTCTATTTCTAGAGCTATTCGGTAATCCAACCTTGCCATTGTTACACCCATCAATCCAGCTGTTCAGGATGTCTTGTTTTCCTGCTGATATGAATCATCAGAATCAATTAGTCTAATGGTAATTAGATGATTACTCCTTACAAATACAATGAAGGGGTTAAGAAAACTTATCCTGAATTCCTGTATCCATTAGTTTTGTTGCCTACAAATTCTCTGTCATCAATTATTCTATTGTTTAGGGTATGAATATGGGGGCAAGAAATTTTAGTATAATTCATTTAAGCAGATAATGATTAAATACAAAATACTGAAAACATTTCAAAATTATCTTTGGAGATCAAAGACTAAAGCTTAAATGATATAGATAAAACTAAAAGAAAATCCCAACTATCATATATTTGTATCAGAGACCTCATGACCTTCTCAGACATCCTCTCACAATTCTAGGGCATGAAAAACAGAACTTCTGCAATAGTTAACCCATAGCAATCAATGTTTCTGCCTACAAGATGCTATGTGACTGCCCATAGACATATTTTAGCATTGTGTTTCTGCATTCAAAGTATGTTTAACAGAATCTGGACCACAGGTGAAAGTACTAGAATTAAGGAAACACAGTCATCACTTTCCAGCTACTGTTACAGGAGGGCAGGCAAGATAATGTTTATATTAGGAACTGAGAATTTTAGCGAAGAATTTGCCACAATAAACATGAGTTTTCTGTAATGATATGGACCACTGTTTTCTATATTTCTCTTATAATTATTATTTTAAAAATATTTTTCTCTTTGAACTTTAGAAATACCTCTTACCTTTAAATTATTTATTTACAAGTCATTAAATAGATTATTCTGTGTATTGACACAGAAAATCTTGAAAGTCCATAAAAAAAGCTAGAAGCAATAAATGAAAAGGGTTCCTGAAGAAACTCCACTGGTTCAGTATTGATGGAAATTTATGCTGTTAATACACTTGGCTTTGTGGCCCTTTAAATCTTTCCCTGATTGGAATAGCTAGAAATAAATAAAGTTAATTCATAACCTGACTTTCCCTATGCTTTTGCCTATTTTCTCCATACTAGATGTTATGGCCAGATATATTTCTTCACATACTTTTGCCCTGTTGCCAGAACAGGGCAAAAAGTAAAAAAGCAGAATACCTCATTTCTTTTTCTTTTTACAGTATGAGAAAAGCTCAGATACTTAATAAAACTTTCACAAAATGTGTTTTCATATGTTAAGCAGATAATCTTCATTAGCCTAAAACATTTTTCGTATTTAGTTATGATTTTTAGATTCTTCTTCTTACTATGTAGAAGCTGCAAAAATATGCTAACATAACCTAGTGTGTGTGTATATATATATATATATACACACATATGTGTGTGTGTGTGATTATATATATATATATACATATATATATAAAATCTTACCTTTCACAACCACATCTGAGAGCTGAGTTAAAACAACAAAGACAACCTAATTATGAGGGAAAACATCACCCAAAGGGACAAAAAACATAAACTTTCTTATTTTTATTAGAGGATGAAAGATAAGATGTCTTTTTTATAATAAATAAGAAGGACTTGGTAATATTTTGCAATTCTTAAATGCTAAGTGCAAATTAACATAAATATAATTTAGATCTTACTGGAAATTTACTAGCCTTATATTTCTAAATTCACTAACACAGAACTGCTGTAACATAAACATTTTATTCAATAAATAAATTAATTAATAAATTTTATTCCTAGGATATATTTATCTTTTATCCTGATATACAGGTCATGGGATACAGTACCACTCATTAAGCTCATGCCAGAAATAAACTTAGTTCTCAGACCCAAGACATTTCAATCATTGAATGTTCTGTCATTATACACATGCATTTATGAGTGCCTATAATAATATACATGTACACACACATACACACACATATATAACATCAGAGTCAAATAAGATAAATTGAACATGTGTAACAAATTTACTTTTAATCATCTTTTCCTACTCTGATAATATTTCATAATAGAGGCTTTAAAATTCATTCTAAATTTTCAGACATATGTAAATGAGGGTTATAAGTAAAATTATGTTTAACACCTACTTTTTTAAATAATTAAGAATTAGTTTTTAACATGTCTGATAAAAGCATCATGACTTCACGTAACTTGTTAAAAATGTTATGAGTGGTTCAGCTGTTTTTATTGCAGAAGACCACACATTCTGTGCGAGGGTGGATTGCAAACACCACAGTGTGCCCCAAGAGGAAGGCAGGGCCAGTTCTCGGAGGTACAATGCTGTTATCTTTGAAGAAAGAGAGTTGGGTGCTTCCATATGCAACAAACATTCAGATTTCCAACTTTTCCCTGAGTTCATTAATGTTCAATAACTGAGAAATTTGTTTTCCAGTAAATCCACTTATATTTTTGTCAATCATGGCTAGGTAAATTTATAGAGAGAGCTTCATTGTCAACTGTGGTACTGTTTTTATTCAGGATATAGCTCTACAGTATGAGATGCTGTTTAGTCTTGGTGCTCTAAGTTTTCTTTCTGGGAATAGACAGGAATAAAGACACATAAGATAGGCATGTCTGCGCTCAATCCCAGTCCTCATTTAACAGCACCTTGATGGCATGGTAATTTCAAGTGAAAATCAGAACCAAAAAAGGAAATAAGCCAAATAGGATCACTTCAAGAAATATTCAAGAAATCAACAGAGCCTTTAGAATTGAGAATAATATATAGAAGAAAAATGGTTTCATAATTTATACAGCACATGCACCTTAATTTTTATTTTAAAATGGACAAATTTATACATCTTCTAATCCACATGTTAAAAGAAACATTTTGTTCCTAGTACAATTTGTGTCTGACTCTCACATCATATGCTGTATGATAAATGTCCCTTCTAGGTCACACCTTTCACCATTCAGAAGGTTTACAAGAGCACCAAAAAACAAACAAACAAACAAACAAAACAAAACAAAACAACAAAAAAGAAAAGAGAAAAATAATCTACACTCGTTTTATTAAAAGTTCTCAGTGTTCACAGTTTGGATCACTGTATTTTATTTTTGCACTTTACAGTTAATTAAAATGTTGAAATTGAAGGACTATCCGTGTCTAATTCATTCCTGCACCATATCTGAAGGTTTCCAACTTGTCCTCTGGGATTTCCGCTGAATGTCAAGAAGTCCACAACACTGATATTATGTCAGAAAATAATAGTTTCCAGTAAAGTTACAAGCCAATCTCCAACATATAAATTATTGACTGAACTCACAGATAATATCCATCACTCTTTATTATCTTATTGCCACTCATGTGTGTGTGTGTGTGTGTGTGTAAACGTGTAAAAATTCTGTTTTTAGAATTAAACAGACTTGTTATTTAAATTCTCTATTTGAAATATATACTAGTTGCCTGAACTTGGGCAACTTGGGCAAGTAACTCAGTTTTTATGTTTTATTAATCCATCCCTAAAATTAAAATAGTAATAACAATTACCTTAGTTCATTATTTTTTGAGGACTTAAAAAATTACATATTATATATATTGATATATATATGCATAGATATGTATCTTCTATATTAGCAATTGTAGAATTATTTAATTAGTTTTAAAGAGGGATCATTTTTATAGTATCCTACAAACACCTCGGAATACGGAATAATCTTATTTGCAAGAGATACCTGTATCTGGGAGACACGGTGCTCTAAACCAACCTTCTACCAAGCTGCTTTGGCTTCAAGCTCTGGTTCTTGTGCAATAGCTGCAGACAGGCTGGGTTCTCAGCTGGACTTGTCTCACATCAGCCACTTAAAATGACTCCTCTTTTTAGCTGCAGCCCTTGGTTTCTCTTCAGCTTTTCCATGTAGGTTCTTCTTCTCTCAGCCCTTCTCTCCTTGATAGCTTTACAATGCCACTTCCCTGACTATAAGAGAGAAGTATTTTCATAATACTTTTCCTATTGAAGTTAATAAGGCCACACAGTATATTTCAATATTTGCATAGTTTCCATTATGAATTCAATATATAATCTGTTCTTATTTATGACATCCTTTTGTGAACCCTTGATCCATATTTGTATGTAAGAGAGGGTTTCATAAATTCTAACTAATAATTAAATTGGCACTTTTATAGTTTTGCATTACCTTGGCATTTGTGAACTGCTTTCACAAGAAAAGAAAAAAACACTTTTTTTTCAAGAAACCCACATGAGTTTCTTGGAGCAGTGCTTATTAATCCAGTTAAAAGAATATGTGACATTAAGATTGAGGCATACACTGGGTTTCCAAAGTGTCTCAGTACAGAAATAAATGAAATACACAGTTCTAATATCTAATTAAATTCCTGTATCATGGGTAGACTGAATAAGCAAATGCATTGTAAATATTGACATGATTTCTAATACATAAAATTGAGTTTTATGATGATTTAGATTATATTTTTTGTTTTTTAATGTGTTCTAATTAGTTGACACATGACAGTAGAAAGATTATATTCACCCCCATTACTATTGCTATTTTCATTATTTTTATAAAATGCAATTTGCTTAAGTAATAACTATACATGACAGTATATTAAACATTGTTTCTTCTTTCTTACCTCATGTTATCAGCTGTTTATGAATAGTGAATGAATCTTATTTATTTGCAAGTATATATATATGATATACTTACATATCATAATATATGTCATATATCACATATATGATATATTATGTCAATATCATATGTTTATTAAGGGTAACAATAAAAAATTACTGTCAACTTCTTAATGGTCTCAGGGATTCTAATTGCTAGTTTCCTATACTTAACAAAGCAGCATTTTAAGTTATAAAAATTAGGAAATATAACCATGTAGTGTGTAATGAGTATATGCCTCTCTGTTTTCTTGGAAGTTTAACTGGAGAAATAATAGAAAAGTTGACTTTCATTCTGTTTCCTATCCCAATGCATGTATTTTATATGTAGAAAGTGTGAAGTCTTCTTAATAAATATCTCAGGCAAAAATTCACTAAGGTGGTTGCGAAGACATTTGATGAATGTGTGAAAATATATACTTAAATAATAACTGTCATGTAAAAGGACCATTAGAAAATAATAAAAGTTCCCTGTGTAAAAGTACTTAAAAATGGTTACAATCTTTTATTTAACTTTGTATTTGATTAATGAAGTTTTTAGGAAGTATCTTGCAAAGTAATTTTTTTAAAACTTTAGATGTTTTCCTAACCAGCAGGGACAGTGAAAGCTGTATGCTGACTCCTGAGCAAATGAATGTTTTGTTTTTAGAATAACAGGTCAAGAATTTTGCTCCACAGTAGTAAAGCTATGGGTGTTCATTAAAAAGGGGCAGACAGTGTCACAGGCATGAGTACAGACTGGACTCATCTTGAGCCTCTGGCAAATCATGAAAAGCTGTGAAATGCTGTTAGATCCTCAGATGAAAGGCAATATGAAATGAAAATAGATGCTTTGAAAATGAATCTTATTTTGGGTTATAATTTTATACTTTAAAAACATTTCAGAAAAAAATAAAAACTAGACTACATAGATAATTTGAAAAAAAATCTGCTTTAACCAACTTAATCTCAAAATATGAAAGTATAAAGTTATTAATGTCAGTGTTCCTTCTCCAGATACCTAACTGACTTTGTTCCATGAACCTCCAAAATTTTCCTACTCATTAAAATACAGGAAATAGTGAGGTAAAATTTTAACTTCAGGATAGCAATTTGGAAGTTAACAGAATTTAAAAGAAAAAAAAAAGAGTAGCAATAGCACATGAAATTAACAGAAAATAATTATACCCAAGTATTTCTAATTTTTAATCAATCTCCTACATAGAAAGATGTAACAAGACTACTGTGAAGAACTGTGAAGGGTTTGAGACTTGTTCAAATATGGAAGTGCCAACAAAATTATTTTCAATGAACCCAAAGAAACCAAACCACAATTCATATTAATTAATCTCCCTTCCCAAATGGTCTTCATCCTGTTTCCAACTATGTAAAAAAAAGAGTCTTGGCAATATGTGCAATACCAAGAACCTTCGAGTTTTGTGTAGCCATACTCTCAATATCTGAAGCAACCAGGGTTGTAAAAGAAACAAATGACTCCAGTAGGAGATAATCCACTCTGAGCCTTCAACTCCTAATAGCCTGTATAACCATCCAGATATCCACTCTATTGACATGTTGTATATCTTCCTGTGTTTTCTTTTACTATATAATTAAGTCCTCAGACAAGTCTGTGGGTTTCCTTTCTTCTTTCAGGATTCTGTAGCAGTTTTGCTGGATCACCTGAATGGGGACAGGGAGGCAACTGTGGAGGAATTAATGTGTTTCCCTAGCATTTTTCTTCATGTTACCTTTGCAAATCTGGAAAATGCTCTCTGGCAATTAAGGGACTGAGAAGTTCACATAAATAAGATACCGATTTCAACTTCACATTAAGATATAGAAAGAAAGCAAAAACGGCACACACAACTGGCCCGAATGGCCCTGCCCTCAAGTTCTTCTTACTTTAGGTCTCTTCTGTGAACCCTGCACAAGCCCTATGAGCTTAATTCTGTTCTTATTCCTTCCCTAATTGATTGGAGTGCTCATTTTCAATGCAGGTATATGCTTGAGTCTGACCCTCCTTGAAATTTCCCAGCACAATCTGTACAATCTTCAATTTTACTCGGGTACAGGGAACCTCAACTGCACTTATAATTATCTTTGCCCTTAAGGAGGCTGAAATTAGGGAAAAGGAAGAGGAAGGATCAGAAGGATCATGGAGGAAGAGAGTGACTTCACAGGCTTTAGTTACTCAGATGGCCCGCCACTTAAAATAGTTCAGTTTATAGCTTTGACTTTATGATGGTGTGATGATAAGCATTCATAAAAAGCATACTTTAAATTTCGAATTTTGACCTTTCCCTGGGCTCATAATTACACCATATAATTTCTCTCACCAAGCTGGTTAGCAACAGTGATCTACATCTCCTATTCAGCAAGTGATCATGAGAGTAAACAACTAACACTTTATAGTGCACTAGGTTATCAGCATTTTGGGATACAGGAATTCGATTAATTATAGGAGATAGAATTTTATTAAAAAGTCTTTGTGTTAGAAGATTATTGCAAGACTGTAAGTGAATGTAAGGATTTTGAGCATGTTTAAGGTGGGTTGGGCTAAGTTATGATGATATTCAGTAAATATGCTGTATTAAATGCAGTTTTGCTTTAAAATATTTTTAACTTAAGATGGGTTTATCAGGTTGAAACACCACTATAAGTCAAAAAGTATCTGCACTTTTGATTTCAGGCGGTGTGGTCTAGGCTCATGACTCAAATACACAAATTTCCAAATATTTTTTATTTATGTATTCATGTGTATTTTTGGTTGCAATATGATCATTTTGGGATTCATCATGACATAGTGATAATGCATATAACATAATTTGATAAATTTCATTTCCTGTACCTCCCTTTCTTTCCCCTCCTGTCTTCTTCCCCTGATCACTTTTTTTCTTTTTTTATCTTTTTAACTCTGTTCTCTCTAGTTTCCACATATAAAGAGAACATATGACTCTCGGCTTTCTGAATCTGGCTTATTTTGCTCAACATGATGCTTTCCAGTTTCATCCATTTTTCCTGAAAATGGCATAATTTCATTCTTATTTATGGCTGAATGAAACTTCATGTTATATATCCATTCATTTGCTGAGAGACATCTGGCCTGGTTCCATGAGTTGGTTATTGTGAATCATGCTGCTATAAACATGAGTATATATGTGTTTCTATAGTATACTGACTTGAATTCCTTAATTTCTAAATATTTTTGACCTGTCATTCATTCTTCATTAGTTGGTGATATGTTCATGACTGCCCCATTGATATTTTAGCATTGAGAACTTTCTGGAAAAAACAAACAAACAAACAAACAAACAAAAAAACCAGCCCTAGCTAAATTTCCTTCTGGTTGGAAACACAAGTTTTGCGCTCTATAACTCACTTGAAATGATTTTTAGTGACTACCAGATCTAGGCCATTTGCGGTCTCCTTGACAAGTAATTTCTCTTAAATTCTTAACTGGTTACAACTTAGTGACCGGAGGACCTTTTCAGGACAGGAAGGACGACATTCAAGATTATATGTAACCTTCTTTGAATCAGTTTCTCATCACTTACTATATCAATTTAATCATATAGAACCTAAATTGGAGCAATAAGAACTCAGTGACTAGTCAATACCATATATATATATATATCTCCAGTAATTTATTTATTTGGATATACTGTAGGTAAGATAGATGGCAAAAGGATAAGCAGTGACATTTCCCACCTGTGGCATTTTTCTTAAACATGTTTGACATGTTTTCTTATTTTCCAAACCAGCCATCCAAATTCCTAATAATTTTCATTATTTCTGCCCATAGCAATCACAGATTCCCTTTCTTTTACAACTAGGGTGAATTGGTGCCTGTAATTTTTTTCCAAACATGGATCATGAATTTCTTCCCTTTTAGGTAGTATCTGTTAAAATGAGGTCACCTGAGATTGAGGACCAGATTATCAAGAACGGCAACACATATTTCTGGATCTACTTTTCACTAATTTGCCTGCACCCTCCCCAACTACCCCCCATTAGCAAACAATAAATCAGAAAACCTTTTACTGCTACATGAGCATACAACTTGATAAAGATATTCATTACCTCTTTCCATGGCCTTCCCTGAAATTCCATTAACTGGATGTAAGCCCCCAAACTTCTTTTTCCAGAAAGTCATGTTTTTCTCAGTATCCAATGACTGTCCCCCAAACGGACAAGGGCAGTGAAGGTTTTGAGATTTTACCTCTTGAAAGCTAATGATTTTGCCTGCCACTGTTTCATGAGAGCTGGTGGAAAACCCGAGTCTCCAGGCTCAGGGTTGAAGTTCAGTTTCTTATTCACCACCACAAAAGAGCAGGAGGCCGAGTACTAGCATTTGGGCCTGAAGTTTCCTGAGCACCAGTTCCCACATAGCTTGGAAAAAAGGGTGAGCTGACACCTGTGCACTCTGGGTTGTGTTATAGGCATGGGGAACTTGAATCTTCATAATGGTGACACACATGCTTATCCCCACTCTGGTGGAAGACATTGCTTTTATTATAAAGGACAACAATGATATCTGCCATTAACTCTTGAGGGAGGTATGCTCTCATTCTTCTAAAACTCTTTTTGTTATATTTTAAAAGCCTTCACAAAGTTAATCTGGAACAAAGAGCAATCGGTACACTTACATTCATAAAGAAATTCTGTAGTCCCATGGAGACTTCTTTCCAAGAACTCACTAGTATATAATCATAGAGCAGAAGGAAGTCTTACTTGTGATGAATATTTGAATGCTTTAAATATGCTGGTAGTAAGGCCAGTATGTGAAAATGTGAAAAGTAAAATAGTGCTTTAAAATGGACACAGTTTATCACAGGCAAATTACACCTTAGGAATCTTGTTGAAAAATCATATAATAGGTGAGTTTAAGGATTCTATTGAATAAAAGAGCTTTCAAATTGGCAGCTCAGAACAACAGATTCCAGGTATCACTCCATCAAACTGCACTGTATTGACATAAGTGATCATTATACCCAAAGTTAGAAGTCTCTAATAATTCGTTTATTGAATTTAAATCCAGACTGTCTAATAGTTCCAATAATCCTGCAATTTGTTAGGTGCGATTTCACGGTTTTCATACACAATGGCATCCATTTCGTTTCTCATCTCCAGTTACATAATTTATATTTACTATTCAGAATTTATATTCATATTTTCCAATGGATGGTTTCCCTGACAACTTTGCTGCATCTCCCTACAGCTACTTTCCGGGAAAGATAACACTTTCCTTTGGATCTCTTTTCTCTATTAACAGTTATTATCATTATCTTTTACTATGAATTAAAACATCTGCATCTAAACTCATGCCTTGAACATACTTAGGGACCCAAAAATAGTTTTAAAATGAAAATTGGTATTGTAACATAATAACATTCTTGAAACCTTTCCTGGTTGATATTCTTGCTTATATTATTATTCTTTTTTCCTGAGAGAACAGTGGCCTCTGTGGCTGAGGTGTCCGTAGCCCTCAGTTTGTGAGATTGCTCATGAATGACCTACTAAAAGTTGATGTTTCAGTAAGAACTGTCATTTCTATCAGAACATAGAAGCATGAAGACATTTATGAAGTCATTTTCTAAAAGGAGAAACAAAAATGTTCTCTCAGTGATGACCTTATTCAATGTAGAATTCTAAATGACACATTTATGGTATGACATTTCCTTGTCAAAAGAACATTATGGTCATTATCATTGTCTGCATAATCTGACAGATTCTTCGTGGAACATTGCCATTACGTAATGCATGAATATCTTAAACTTGCAGATGGATGTTAATGGAACTTAACATCTATATCAACAAGATATCCTGGCCACCTGAACATGTATCTAGAATATACATCTATACATCTATATCAACATCTGAACATGTATCTAGAATATAGAAAATGAAATTCATAAACTGGTTTGACCACTCTTGCAAACATTATCAATTAGATAAAGATATAGGTTGAGGTTCTTTTTCTAAGATACTTCAAATGTTTTTGAAAATATGCCTAAAAGTTGCATTTATGGGACACTAACTGGCAATGTTTTCCTTACCCGAGTATTTAAAGCTTTGCAATCATAGTGCTTTTCTTTATAACAATTAATTTTATCATTTTCTATTTTTATCATTCTCTTAGGAATGATGACCTGAGGTTATTAATGAATTTCTACTAATGGTTCATTGAGTAAGAAAAAGACTTTTTATCAATATGAACCAGCAAATTGATCACATTTTAGTTTAAATTGGTGCTGCATAATTCTTTGAATATTAAACCACTCGATGACAACCATGCTATTTTAGAGTCATATTTATGACCTAATGTTAAATTGAACATTATTTCATGAACATAATTGAAATGGGTTGTACTTGTTTGTTTTAAATTTAGTTTAAAACTAAAATGTCAGGCAATGGGGCAGTTAGAGAAGACTCTGGAAAAAATCCAATTCCTGAATTCAGTTAGGTTGCTGGTCAGTTCTTAGGAGTCTCTTTGTAGATGCTTGCACAATGATTCTTATTTAGATGCACTAACAATGCATCCTGCGGGCATGGTGGTGCTCACCTCTTAATCCCAGCCACTGGAGAGGCTGAGACATGAGGATGGAAAGTACAAAAGACAGCTTCAGCGATTTAGTGAAGCCCCGAGCAACTTAGGGAGAGCCTGTATCAAAATAAAAAATACAAAGGGCTGGGGATATAGATCAGTGTTAGAGCACTCCTGGGTGGGTTTCAATCTCTGTGAAGGTAGAATGGGCAGGCAAGGAATTATCATACACAGTCTCCAGAAAGGATCACCATCCTGCTGACACCTTAATTTCAGCCCAATGAAGTCTAGTTTGGACTTCAGAGCTGTAAGATAATGATTTACACTGTTTTAAGGCACTAGATTTGTGGCAATTTGTTCCAAACGCAACAGGAGAATAATATAATAATACACTCATGCATTGCTTTTCAGATCATGTCCTTTCCTTTTATTATTATTGCAAATTAATCTATTCTTTTTTTAGTTTTCACTTTCTCTTTCCCCCTCCTTTTTTTTTTTTTTTTCTTTATTGGTTGGTATTTAAAATCCATATTGTAATTAGTGTATTTCTCCATCAAATGCAGAACACAAATATGGAAAGATAGATGAAAATTAGCTTCTCCAGAGTTTTTGCAGATGCTTTCCCATTGATGTCTTTCACAGTAAACTTCTATCCATACATATCCTAAGTCTGTGCTTTGGTTTTGTGATATTTGTGTTCGTTGTCATTGCATTATTTATTTTGCTATCTTTTCTTATTAGAAATATGTGAATTGTACTTAATATTATTTGGATTTTGTTCTTTAGATAATAATTTCTTGTAGCCTCAATTTCCATTCTTAGCTAACATATATTAATTGGTAGAAAATACTTTTGGGGGAGGCTTTTGTAGTACAGTGATAGAGAGTATGATTAGAAAGGGTAGTTACAATCCCCAACACCAACCAAATAAATATCTTTATCTGCTAATTATTCTCACATTATAATCCCCTGTAGATTCTGTTCCACATCCATAATTTCTTCCATATTGAAATAGAATCCTAACTATGTTTTCTCCCATCCATTCCAAGCACTTTCCATATAGAGAGGGGTCTTTTAAGAAGAAAAGAAGATTACATTATATAACATTGCTCTTAAAAATCACTTTAACTCTATAGAACCAATCTTTCTCTGACTTCACTTTTCAACACTCTCATGTTAATTTAATATGCACTTTTCTTTTCTTTTCTTTTTTTTTTTTTTTTTTTTCTCATGGTCCTTAAACAATCCATGTTCTTCCTAGTGCAGGAAATTTGGCCATGGTTGACCATAGGTTTGGAAAGCACAACCACCATTCTTGTTCACGGCCTACTCCTTCTTCTTCTTCTTCTTTTTTTTTTTTGTAAACAAATGGGATACATGTTGTTTCTCTGTTTGTACATGGAGTCAAGGCATACCATTTGTGTAATCATAAATTTACATAGGGCAATGTTATTTGATTCACTCTGTTATTTTTTTTTCCTTTCCCCCCACCCCTCTTCTTTATGGCTGAACAATCAGTTCTCACTTCATATACCATTAGTTTCCACAAGGTGTTTTTGAGTATTTATTATCCCATCAAAATTTAGCTCTGCTGTCTCAATTTTATTTTTACATCATAGTATCTTTCAGAAGTTTTCTTAGTAACATACATGATAATTTTTTTAATCTTTAATTTTCCCCCTCTCTCTAATGATAAAATACAACTTCCATGAAGCCAAGAGCTATGCCTTTTAGTTCTATATTCAGCTCTTCTCACAGTTCTTTGGATGATTTGATATCTATCCACTAATCTTGTTAATTAAATTCTATATCACCCTTCTCAATTACCAGCAACAAAAGGAAAATAATGGCAATTAAGAATGAATTCCCTCAAATTTCCTTCATATTTTCTCTAATCTATCTTAAAATCTCTAGGTTATAGGGTGTTAGAAGAATGTTTTCCATTGTAGTCTGAAATTTTACATATTTTATACATTGCATAGAACAGATAGAAAAGAAAATTTTAAGTACCCACTAATATTTGTGAAATCATTACTTCCTATGGTAGAAATATGAATTTTATAAATATCATACTCACATGGGAATATGTACCTATTACCTGATAACTATATATATGTACATGCATATGTATATGTGTGAGAGACACATATTATCAAACACAATAAGTCTCTGGGACTAAAGGTCTTGCTTATCACCACAAATATTCATCCTTTGAGTAAATGGTTACTAGATATGAAATATTTTCCCCCACAGAGGCTGGATTTACTGAATCTGGATGATGAATGAACACTTATGTACCAACTTGATTGACCAGTGATTTTCCCTGATTGAAATTAAATAACCTTGGCTTCTTCCCCTGATGTTAACCATCAGTGTCATTAGGAATGTGAATGGTGGTGTTTTATGTCTACCGGACATTCCTCCTTTTATGGCTCAGAATTCTATAACTGTAATTTATTGTCTGAGTTCAAATTTCAGCCAGCTTTAAGATAACTGTTATGAATTCTGAGTTGGTTTCCCAGCAGTTATTCCTTGAGGACTCTCTTATTTGATTGCCACATAAGCATTTGTGACTGCAAGACCTACACCTGCTTTTGAAAGTTTAAAAATAAAATGAAAATTTCTTACATTGAGTTTCTCCTAGCAGTTGAGGAGCTCCTCAAATGATAGCGAATCTGTCCCCTAATATAGGAGATCACTAGGACTCACTTATATTTCATTGTGCACTAGGATCATGTGTCACTTTGTCTTCTGTCTTGTGTATAAAAAATCACATATTCAAAAATCACTTTTTACTACAAAACATTATTTCTACATCACTTTTTTCTGGTTCTTATTTCTTTCCATATTTTCCATCAAGGAATAATATTTATTGAATTTTTTTTCTTATTTCCTATATGAAAAAGTAGTTGTTTTTACATTTGCATAATGTATCATTATTTTTCTCTAACTAATAAAATGTTGAATTTTTCTATCAACTTCAAACATTTTTGGACTTGTGCATATTTTTAAATATTTAAACATTGAATTCTCAATGTCACTTAAAGTTCATATAAGTTGTTTTGAAACAAAGAAATATTTTCTAATTTGTAAACTTTGTAAATTTTAAATTAGAAATAATTTTGTTTATTAAATTACACTTTTGAAAAAAACAATAATTTTTTTGTTTCCTATTCATGTTATAAAATAGTCCTAACATTTTATAATTCAGTAATCTAAGCATATGCATATTATATATATATAAATATATATATTTATATATATATTTAACTTTACTAAGAAAAGAAGATCAGAACAACATTAAAGTATTTGGACAAACAAACTGATCTCCAAAAATGCTTTCAAATATTACAAGATCATTTTACCAATAACTGAATAACTAATTTAAAAGATGGTGGGGCTGGGATCGTGGCTCACTGGTAGAGCGCTCGCCTGGCATGCATGAGGCCCTGGGTTCAATCCTAAGCACCACATAAAAATAATAAATAAATAGGGGTATTGTGACCATTTATAACTAAATATATATATATATATTAAAAAAAAGATGGTATAGAATTTGCGTTCTGTGTTATTCTGTCTTTTGTCACATATTTTTAGCTCCAAACAGCTGTTGCAGTATCTCCGACCAAAATTGGAATGGATTTTCAGAATGATGTGATAGTATGTAAGATGATCTACAATGAAAACCAAAGGGTCGTAGTGAATTAGCAAATGCATTATTGAAGTATATACTATAATACTAATAAATGCATAGTCTAATAATAATAAAACATGTGTCTATTAACACATAAAAGCATGAATCAAATTTTGCCTTACAGGAAGTCTGGAAAACTCATTTAGCCACGTAGTCAAATTTAGTTAGCACATAATGAACAATCACCCTCTGGCTCTGAGAAGTTCTGTATAGCACACAAGCATTCTCCTCTTCTGTCCCATGATCTCCTTCACTATAGTAAAGATTCACAGAGCCTGGGAATAGTGTACTTGATCATAATATTCCTTTTTGCTTACAGGTAGAGCCTAGAAAAATTCTTAAATCACATGTTTATGCAAAGTTATGAAAGCATGGTATATAATACATGCTTATTCTTCTACAAAGAGGACAGCATGTTTCAAGATACATAATATTCCCTAAATTGAAATAAGTCCTTTATATATTTAACTTTTGTATGTGCTCAGACAGAATATAAATTATGGATTTTGCTGCCTGCCATTGTTGCATTGACTATAAAACAGAAATTCACACAAGACTGAATGATGAATCATGTTACAGAATATGATAGAGAAGTAAAATCTAAAAATAGAAAGCTAAGTGGTCAAAGTAATATAATAAAATGAAATCAATTATTTTATTTATGATTATTTTCATGAATCAAAAACTGAATATCTGAAAGTCTAGATATTTGGGACTGTATTATTAAAAAATTTGGAACAAATAAGCTGGGCGTGGTAGCACATGATTGTAATTCTAGCAGCTCAGGAGGCTGAGGCAGGAGGATTGTGTATTCGAAGCCAGCCTCAGCAATTTAGTGAGACCCTAAAAAACTTAGCAACAGCCTGTTTCAAAATAAAACTATAAAGGGTTGGGGATGTGGTTCAGTGTTAAGTGCCCTTCTGTTTAATCCCTGGTCCAAAACAAAACAAAACAAAACAAAAAAACAGTGACAAATAGAAGATAAAAAAATATACACTTATACATAAAAAGACTATAGTGAAATTAATTATGAGGCTACTGAGTATATATGAACATAGAAACATATTAGGAAAATAGCATTTTAAGTACATAAGTAACTATTTTTAGTATTATGTTTAGACACCTCTAACAAAGATATCATTATACTAATTAAAAGTTTTTGCTTGGTTCTTTTTATCAGTAATATATGTTGACTGTGAAGACTTCTTTAGTCATGTGTTTTCATTTTACAATAATTTTTTAAAAAAGTATTTGTGAACATAAAATTCACTAGATAAAGTAGATAACATTCTTGTTCTTTTTTCAAATTTTGAAAGCATAACAAAAATGACAATGCTGTATTCACAATCTATTGTATACTATAAGATTGTGTATAATTATTCAGACTACAGTTTATAAAATATAACCAAATACCTTAAAAGATACACCTACTTTCTAATTAATGTTACTAAATTTAAGTATTCTGAAACTAAAAATTGGTGTATTTCCACAATGAGTTCCTAGGTGCTTTTTATGACCTCTTCACATTTTATTTATGTTTTTTATTTATTATTTGTTATTTATTTGATACCAGGGTTTGAACCTAGTGATGATTAACCACCGAGCTAAATCCCCAACCCTTTTAAATGATTTACTGATTTTTATTTATTTTAAAATTTTTAAGACAAGATCTTGCTAAGCTGCTTAGGGTCTTGCTAAGTTGCTGTGGCTGGCTTTGAACTTGAGATCCTCCTGCTTCAGCCTGGTATTACAGGGGTGCACCCCTAAGCCCAGCCCATCTTCACAGTTTAAAGATTTGTTTTGAATGTTTGTTTAAGTAATCTGTGTAGTTGGGTAACTACATATTTGCTTTTGTCTAAATTGGCCAAGATTAAACATGGCCAAAGTCACTGCTCTGTCCAGGTGGAGTCGGAGTGCAATCCACTTCCATTTTCATGTAAGCCATGCCTTCTGTGCTCAGTCCTGCTCTCCTAGTACAGTCCTTGTTACCAATTAGTAATTAATTATCATGCACTTTTGAGCTCTTTTTTGCTTGTTCCAATCCTGCTTCTCCTGTCCCTGCCGAACTTTCCCATTAAGCATACTGCAAAAAATCCTATATAACCTCAGTGTTTCTGTTGAATAAGTTGCATCTTCTTCCTGATGAAACTCACAACCAATGCTAGCATGCTTCTGATTTTCCATAGCACTCATAAGTGGATGCTGCCTATTTTTCAATTCCTCAATCACCTCATAGTTAAGAGTTTTTATTCATTGTCCTAATTTCTCTCTAGTGTCATGCTCAAACCAACTTTTAGCCATCCCTTATGAAATAAACACTTTCCAACAGTAAGTGATGGCCTTTGGCTTGACTGTGATACTGGATCACTTGATATTGCTTTTGTGGAACTGATGACAACTCGTTACTCTTCTTGATGTTGTGGTCAAATATTATTTAGCAGATGTTATTTGGCCCTGAAATAATATTTCCAATTTTCTACTTTTAACATGAGAAGCAGGTAACTATACTTGTAATATTAATAATGGCAATAATAATTGATAAATTTTAATTTAGCACTTACTATATGCTAGTCATAACCATTTTCTGTGAATTAGCATATAGTCTCCAGAAAAATCTCTTTTAGCAGATATTATCCTCCTTTTAGAAGTGAAGAAATTGAAGTAAATAATTTAGTTAACTTGGCAATTAGACAATAAGAGAGGTTGAAGCAGATCTCCATTTACATCCAGACAAACTTGTTTACCAGAAGTGTTTCATGTGTTTTAGTATAACTGTCTCTCATGGTACACCCTTAGAAAGCATGACTGACTGGCCTTGGGAAAGCAGGTGAATAATTCTTTATAGCACTCTAGAAGACTTTTAGTAGCAAAACTATCTAAACTTTCACTGCTTCTATTTGGATAGTCAACATTAATATCACCTCTGCACTGAGATAGTCTCAAGGCAAATACACTAACATAGAATAACATGTAAAACAGGAATTTTCACTTAACAATGAGTGAGTCTTGTATGAAAATCCAACATGAATTCTGGGACTTAAACACATTAGGCCAATTCTAATTATGGAAAAATATGAGAAAGAGCATGGAAAAACATATTGATTAAAAAAGTTTGTACTTTTAGAAAAATGACTAGACTGTTTAATGCCAAGTATCAAGTTTTATTTTGGAACTTTTCAATATTTCATTGAGTGTGTTCTCCCATAAGAATTATTGTGATTTATTCTGGGGCCTCTAATGAGAATTGGAAAGGAACAAAGTTTGTGTGAACATGATAGATGACTCTAAACTAGGTTTCTTCTGAAATACTCTGCATCAACACAAAAATCATGGTACTAAAACACAGACTCTTCTTGGAATTATTAGTTTCTGCATCTTTGGCTATAAAACATTTGGATTCTGAAGAAATATTGCTGGAATAAGTAAACATCTGGAATGGAAAGAACATACCTAATTCACAATGAGCTTATAATACAAGTGAATAATAAAATTTTGTATTTTATTCACTGATGTTTTTGTCCATGCTTCTCAGTACTAAGCTTCTGAATCTGTTTATTTCCCATGAACCTCAAGTTTCTCAAACTCAGTTTATCCAAAACCAAAGTTGCTTCTCTACCTTTGACCCCAGTTTTATTTAATTGTACAACTGTTCAGTTAACCAACTCAAAAAAACATGGGATTTTTTTCTCT
This sequence comes from Sciurus vulgaris, assembly GCF_902686455.1. Classification (NCBI taxonomy): domain Eukaryota; kingdom Metazoa; phylum Chordata; class Mammalia; order Rodentia; family Sciuridae; genus Sciurus; species Sciurus vulgaris. The sequence continues at coordinate 164,297,704 of NC_136464.1, forward strand.
TCTTTGACCAATTCTTATATTGAATTACCTATTAAATTCTTCTTACTCTAATATTTTAACGTCTTTCTAGTCTCACTGGCATTACACTATTTTATTCTGTCATTTTTTAAAAATTTAACATACTTTGCAGTGTTCCCTCTATATTAAGAAATAATGGTCTGTAATGCAAGTTCATTGATGTTAATTCCATGATTGAAAATTTCAATGAGTTCATCATTTTCATGAAATAGCCTGAAATGGTCAAAGAAATTATTTTTACAGGTCATGAAGACACTTCAAAATATCCCTGTTCTCAGCACCATCTTCCCTTTCCCTCTGATTTTGCTACATTTAGCTAAAGAGAGCACTTTTGTCTTCCAGTACTCTATTCCTCACATACTTCATGCTAGACTGTTCAGGATACACCCAACTTGACCTCCACTCAGGGTCTTTAAAGTGTATTTTAATATCTTCTGCACTCTGCTCTTAACTTTCTTAATTGTAATTCCGCTTAATATAGTCAAAGTCTCTCTAAGAAGCAGCAACATCTGCATTTCCAGTTTAACATTATGGTCATAACACCAAACACAGTCTGTAAATAACATTAAGATTTATGGTGAAACAGCTAACTCTATTGAGTCAAATTTACTGATGTCTACTCGACACTTACATTTTCCCTTTGTATTATGCAAAATGGCCTTTATTTTACTAGTAAGAGCCGTCATTAAATATTCTGGCTATGTAGTTTGATCATTCTTGCCTGTATTCTTTCTTTGGTGCCTAAGTTTTCTAAACAGCATGAGTGTTATTTCTGCTGTTGCAAGAAGGAGAGAAAAACAATGTATTCTTTGAAAACAAAGTTGTTACTTTTTGATCAAAGTACAAGATGGAATTATATTCCATAATTTTGTACTGTTATGATGTTTCTGATGTACCTTTCCTAGAACCATAACTATTTCAAAGCTCAAAGCCTGGCATTGCATGAGTTCTTGAAATTAATTAAGATACATGTAGCATTTACTCTTATTAAAAGACATAACAATCTTGTTTCTTAAATATTTGGCATTTTATTGTAATGTTCAGAAGATTCAGAGATACTTATATCATCTCTCTTATTGCTGTACTTTTGATGCATCTTACATTAAATCCTTCAAACTCATTCTTGAGGAGAACAATAGGTTTTGCACAAAAAGATACTGGGCCGAAAGATAAACAATGATTTATGATTAAAATGCATGATTTCTGTATTCACATATCAAACAAATCTTTGGCTAATTTTCTTCCAGCCTAGCCAAGTCCACAGAGAATATAAAGACTGGAAAAGCAAAATAAGTGTGTTTTCTTAATGAAATCAAGACAACTTTAGAGGGGCCCTAAAACTATAACTCCATTGCTTTCAGAATTATTTCCAGAATATTGAAAAACAATCTTCCCAGCATTAAAGTACCCAGAGGATTTGTTCCCTCTGGCTGACTGAGCTCATCTCTTTCTCACTTTAAGTCCACAGCTGGTATTCTTTGAGTACCATGGTTTCCACTAAGCCAGTGCTCACTTGCAGCTAGCCTTCCTTCCATAGTGAGCAGAGAGCTCTTGATCCATGCTGCCCTCCTATTAGTAGGATCATCTTGCAGGGAAAATTCACTAAGCCTCACTTCAAATCGTGTTTTAAGATGCTTGTCATGTAACCTAGCTCTCCAGCTAATAAACAACTCACTGCTTCCGGCTTAGCTTATGTGCCCACCCATTTCCATTTCTTCTGGGCTTTGTTTGTTCTATTATAAAGAGCTTGTGAAATCACCACTCTCTCTCTTATGCAGTTGGAAAAAGAAACTGCAACTAAGGTCAGTTCTAAAAAGAAACTGTTACTAAGGTCAGTTCTACTAATTTAAAAGAAAAAGAAAAGAAAAACTTCAGTCTTTTACTTGCCTGCACACTTTTTCTTTGGTGATGCCTCAGGGCATTGCATTATATTCCTCAAAGGACAAGAGACATAAGGAACATAGGTGCAGGGGAAGTAAAACAAAAGCTAAGAAAAATCAATTCATAAATATATTATAAATTTGTAAATTTAAGGCTGCACTGGTAATAAAAGTAAGATATGATACACAGGAGTACAGGGAAGTAATTAAGATAACGACTTCTAAATATTACAAAACAAAAACAGTGACTTGGGCACAGAATCTTTTATTATTTCTATCTAAATATAAAGATCCTTGTACTCTGCTCTGGTCAGCTGGGTATGTGGTTCACGAGGGTAAAAACGGCTGTTCCAAGTCTGTGGATACAGTCCTGCACCCCCGCATGATGGAGATCTCTGTAGGTAATTTTGTTAGATTGCACACATCACAGGCCTACATGACCCAAGATAGTTGGTCTCTTGATCTAAATGTAAGATGTATGAAGCTGGTGCCAGAATAATACAGCATAATGTTTTCACAGTAAACTTTTTTTTTAAGTGGTGAGAATGAACTCAAGAATAATGACAAGTAGTGTACCCTAATAAATACATAAGGCAGTGACATCGTTGTTCATTATCTTCATCAAATCCTTTGTACTATAAATTCTTGGACATAGTACCTTTTTACAGATGAAGCACAATTATTTAATTCACATCAGCATCATCACAAATATCTGAATGATATATTGCACTATGGAATTACAAAAGTTAAGGTGTCACTAGCCAGTAAGGGTTTTTCAGCTCCCATTATAAGGTTGTGAAATCAACGTTTTATATGAAGCCCATCATGGACCTAAACATCATTATGCAATACATGACTATAATTATTTATTTTTAATAAAAGACAAACAAAATTTAGCAAATTACTGATTTAAGGATAAGAAGTCATTTAATGTTTAATTTTAGGTCATATTTTGATAAATTAGACAGACAATATTATAATATTGCCAAATAAAATACAGAATGCTTAGTCAAATCTAAAATTCAAATTAACAGTGATTCTCTTTTTTCTTATTGACTTAAAATTCACAAAGCATGAAATCAACCACTTTATAATGCACATTTCAGAGGTATTTGGTATGTTCACCATGTTCTATAACCACTAGCTGAACCAAATTTTAAATCAGTTTCATTATCTAAAAAGAAAATCTGTATCTAGTAAGCAGTCATTCCCCACTTCTCCAGCGTTACAAGTCTACTTTAATCTCTATGGACATAAAATTTCCATGTCACACAAGAGTAATTATGCAACGTGAGCTAAGACCTTTTATCTTTGGATTCTTTTACTTATAATAATGTTTTGTAGATAAATTGTTGATATAGTACACATTAATACTATGCAAATGCTATAATTTATTTATTCATCCACAGACATTTAAACCATTTTAAATATTTTTTGTTGTCATTAATAGTATTTCAACGAATATGTGTGTACATTTACTTATTTGAGTACCTGCTTTTGATTCTCTTTGGTATATATGAGGAATTTTAATTGTGGAGGCATATTGTATTCTTTGTATAATATTTTAAATAAATGCAGAACTGCTTTTCACAGTACTTCTGTCATGTTAAATTTCCACCAATAAACGAGGGCTCTGATATCTCCTCATTTTTGCCCACACATGCTATTTTTAATTTTATTGTTCGATATTAATATTATTTAATATTGCCATTCTGAGGAATGTAAGGTAGTATCTCCTTGTGTTTGTGATTTGCATTTTCCTAATGATCATCTTTTCATGAGATTGTTCTTCTTTCGTGTATCTTCTATGGAGAAAAATCTATTCAAGTCCTTACTTATTTTTAAATGGGACTATTTGTCGTTTGTTGGGTAGTAAGTATAGTATATATAAATTTTAGATACCTGACCATTTTTTAGTAAGCTATTTTTTTTCCCTAATCCTATATATTGTTTCTCACTCTCTTGAATGTGTTCTAATGCTTACAATTTTTTTGAAGTCTAATTTAGGGTTTCTCATGATTTTTTGTGCCATATCCCAGGATTCATTTCCAAATCCACCTTCATGAAGATTTTCTTCAATGTTTTTTCTAAGTTTAGATTTTAGGGTCTTCTAATTAGGTCACTGATTCATTTTCAATCAGTTGTTACATATTATGTGACCTATAGATGGGTTTAAACTTCACTTTGCCTATGGCTATCCAGCTGTATCAATTGTTGAAAAACTGTTTTCTATATTGAATGTTCATGACACTCCTTTTTTTCAGCTTCCTGTTACTGTTAAAAATATGCCTAAAATAATAAATTTACAAAGAGAAAATCTTTGGGTTCATGGTTTCAACTGTTTCTGTTGCTTCTGGAGCTGTGGCAAGGGAGCACACCCTAGAGAGAATTGTCTGGTAGAAGAGAAATGTTTACTTCTTAGCTAGAAGTGGAAGAGTGAGGAGGCAGCTGTTGTTCCAATATCCCCTCCAAGGGCTTGCCCCATAACCTAAGTGCCTGACATTAGTTTCCAGTCCCTAAAGATTCCACCACTTCTCAACGATCCCATGGACTGGGATGAAGCCTTTAGAATATAAAACTTGTGGTATTTAAGATCCAAACTATAGTAATACTTTTGTTAAAAGGCAATTTACTATTGATATTTGCTATATTTCTAAGCTCTCCATTTTATTCCACTGGTTTACATATTGATCGTATGCCTTTGCCACATCTTTGCAATGAATGTAGCTTTGGAGTAATTTTTGAAATCTAGAAATATGTGTCTTTCAAAATTTTTTCTCAGTATTGTTTTGGTTATTCAAGGTTCCTTTCTTACTTTTCCATGTGCTTTTGAGGATCAGTGTGTGTGTGTGTGTGTGTGTGTGTGTGTGTGTGTGTGTGTGTGTGTTTGGTTTGGTTTCTTAAAAAGACCAAAAATTTTGAATGTTCATAGGAATTGCATTGAATATGTAGATTGCTTTCAGGAGTAAAATTGTCTTAAGGATATTAAGGCATTTAATCTGTGAACATGAGATGTCCTTTCATTTATTGAAGTCATTAAAATCTTTCAGCAATTTTTTTGCACATATACTTTTTTAGTGGGTAAGTTTACACTTTTGTATTTAAATTTATTATCAGATATTTTGTTTTCTTGGATGTTATTGCTAATAAAACTGATTTCTAATTTCTTTTCAGATTAATCGGTGCTTTTGTATAGCAATGCAGCTCCTGTTTACATACAGATATCTTTATGGTGCAACTCTGCTGAACTTACTTATTAGACCTAATAGTTATATGTATGTGTGTGCATATGAGCGAATGTGTATGTGTACATAAAGATGTAAGCTCACGTCTTCTGTGAATAGGAGAACATTTTAAGTTTTCTTTACTGTAATTTTTTCCTGCTACAATAGATTACCACTAACTTGGTAACTTGATACAATATTTGTGTATTCTCAGATCTGAAGGACAGCACTCCTAAATCAAGGTATTGGCAAACTGGTTTTACCGGGAATCTCTGAAGACAACCAGTTCCATGCCTTTTCCTTCTCTCCAGGGTCACAACTATCAGTCCTCCTTTGCTTAAGACAACAGTTCAATTGCTATCTCTATCCTCACACGGAGGTCTCTAATGTGCCGCTGTGATCGTATTTCCTTCTTCTTTTGATGACACCAGTAACCGAAACAGGGTCAACCCTACTCCATTATGACCCCTTTGTATTTATATCTACAAAAACCTTATGTGCAAATAACATCATATTCACAAATTTTAGAAATGAAGACTTGAATAGAAATTTTGGGGTACACAACCAGCATCAATCTGTCCTCTGGTCTCCCAAGGTATATATTCCTCCCATATGCAAAATATGTTCACCCCATTCAAAATCCATGAAGGATTTAAACTATTCCAGCTTCAACTCTTATCAAATTTTATATAAATATGAGCTAAAAATGTCCAAATGGCATCTTAAGAGGCATGAGCAATACACTGAATGAGGTCTATCTGTAGCTAAAAATCTCTCTTTGTTCACAGACCTATGGACATAGAGTACAAATTGTATACTTCCAAAATACAATACATATATGATTACACAAATGGTATGAATCTTCATTGTGTACAACCATAGAAACAAAATGATGTACCCCATTTGTGTACAATGAATCAAAATGCAGTGTGAAAAAATTTAAAGCTAAATAAAAAAAAGTAATAAAAAATACAATGCTGAGATTCAATGCTATACTATGCCTATATAGATATCCCCATTATAAAAGGAAGAAAGTGGAAGGAGTAAAGGAAGAAGTCACTGTTTAAAACAAAATTTCCAACCCAATAAGGGAAAATTCTAGTAGTTTTTAGGGACTGAAAGTAATTCTTTTACTTCACCCTTGTAGCCTCATGAAAGAGTAATGTATTAAAACTAACTAGCCTTGAAAAATTGAAAATTCAAAACTCAGTTTGTACAGATCTCCTTCCTTCACACCATCAGAAAGTTGTTGGAAGTCTAACCATCAAAATCTGGAAGACATCTGTGTTAGTTTTCTGGGACTGCTGTAACAAATTGACATAAACCAATTGGCTTAAAAAAAGATAAATTCATTTTCACATCATTATGGGAAAAAAAATGTCCTTAATCAAGTTATCGTCCTGATTTTTTTTTCCTGAAAGGCGAGGGAAGATACATTTCATGTTTCCCTCTTCTGTTGGTTGCCAGTAATCATTTGCAATACTTGACTTAGAGACACATGATTCTAATCTTTACCTCCATAACATGTGGTGATGACCCTATCTCACTGTGCTAATTCTTTTCTTCTTTTATCGATAACTGGTATTCAATTAAGGCCCAGTTAATCTGGTGTGATGTGTGAAATAAAATTTCGTAGGAGGCAATTGATTTGGATGAGGTTTCTGCAGTAAACCCAACAGACCAAGCCAATATGGAAATTGATCAAGGTATGTGAGATTGAACTAATTTGAAGAGGCTCTGTAACCAAGGAACCAACTAAACAGCAACCAATTAAGTTGTCTCTACCCCTCACATTTTCTATAAAGGCTGTCAGGTCACATTGTTAGTTGTAGTTCTCAGAACCTTCTCTGGTTCTGGGAGCTGACCAATTGGTGATTCACTTTGTTTTTATTTGTTTATTTTTCTCTTTTTTTTCTGTTTCACTTTTATTTGCTCAAGTAAGCTGTTAAATTTAATTGGTCTGAGGAATTGTCCTTTTAGCAGACCCTATTTTATCTTAAATGGGTCTACAAAGACTCTATTATGGAACTCAAAAATATGATCTTATAGAACAAAATTGAACTCACAATATTTTCCATTTTGTATATTTTTATTCGAAATGGTTGACTATTTTAGCTAGAAATTTCAGTATTGTATTGAATAAAATAGTAAAAGCAGGAATCCTTCTTTTATCCAGATTTTAGGGTAAGAATTTTAGTCTTTCACAATTGAATATGACATTGGTTGTGTATTTTCATAGAGGTAATTGTCACTATCAGAAATCTTGCTTCTATACTTCAATTTGTTGAGTGTTTCCTTATGTCAGGATTTTGAAACTCGTTAAGTTCTTTTTTTTTTTTTTTCCATCAGTTCAGATGATCACTTTTTCTTCCATTCAACTAATTCTGCTTATTACATTGATTGATTTTCTTATGTGGACCATCCTGGCATTCCTGAGGTCATTATTACTTGGTTGTGATGTATAATCATTTTATAAGTTGGTGGATAAAATTTGCTAGTATTTTGTTCAGAATGTTTGAATTTATCTCTTTTATTTATTTATTTAGGTACCAGGGATTTTGAACCATTGAGTCTTTCAACCACTGAGCCACACCCCAATTCTTTTAATTTTTTTTTTTTTTGAGACAGAGTGTCTCACAGAATTGCTTAGGCCTCACAACGTTGCTGAGTCTGGACTGGAACTTGTGATTCTCCTGCCTCAGCTTCCTGAGCCACTAGGATTACAGGTGTGCACCACCATGCCTGGTGAATGTTTGAATTTCTATAACATTATAGAAATATGTATTGGATTCTACCTCTGCCTCTGCCTTTACAGGATCTATTCCCCTGAGTCTTTCTCTCTCCTCTTGTTTTTTGTTTGTTTGTCTGTTTGTTTTGCTTGTTTGTTTGCTTTCTTCTCATTCAATCTCTTTATTGGACACAGCCATACCAACCACTGGCTTTGGGGCATACCACATTTCAAATAATCTCATCATTGTCAGGCTTATTCTAATGACATCTGCTCAGAATTTCAATCCATATAAGACCACATTCTGAGTGTCTGGGTGGATGTATGCTTGGAAATATTATTCAATGCATTGTACTTAAGAATGTACTATAAGGTACGTCATTGGGATTTTAATTGGAATTGCATTGAATTAGTATAGCACTTTAGGTAGTATGGCCATTTTGACAATATTAATTCTTCCTATCCAAGAACATGGAAGATCTTTCCATCTTCTAAGGTGTTCTTTAATTTCTTTCTTTAGTGTTGTATAGTTCTCATTGTAGAGGTCTTTCACCTCTTTTGTGAGATTGATTCCCAAGTATTTTATTTTTTTCGAGGCTATTGTGAAATTCATCTGGAAGAATAAGAAACCCAGAATAGCTAAAGCAATCTTTAGCAGGAAGAGTGAAACAGGGGGTATTGCAATACCAGATCTTCAACTCTACTACAAAGCAATAGTAACAAAAACAGCATGGTATTGGTACCAAAATAGAAAGGTAGATCAATGGTACAGAATAGAGGACACGGACACAAACCCAAATAAATACAATTTTCTCATACTAGACAAAGGTGCCAAAAATATGCAATGGAGAAAAGATAGCCTCTTCAACAAATGGTGCTGGGAGAATTGGAAATCCATATGCAACAGAATGAAACTAAACCCATATCTCTCACCATGCACGAAACTAAACTCAAAATGGATTAAGGACCTCGGAATCAGACCAGAGACCCTGCAGATTATAGAAGAAAAAGTAGGTCCAAATCTTCACCTTGTTGGTCTAGGATCAGACTTCCTTAACAGGACTCCCATAGCACAAGAAATAAAAGCTAGAATCAACCACTGGGATAGATTCAAACTAAAAAGCTTTCTCTCAGCAAAGGAAACTATCAGCAATGCGAAGAAAGAGCCTACAGAGTGGGAGAATATCTTTGCCAATCATACTTCAGATAGAGCACTAATCTCCAGAATCTATAAAGAACTCAAAAAACTCTACTCCAAGAATTCAAATAATCCAGTGGACAAATGGGCTAAGGAAATGAATAGACACTTCACAGAAGAAGATCTACAAGCAATCAACAAACATATGGAAAAATGTTCAACATCTCTAGTAATAAGAGAAATGCAAATCAAAACCACCCTAAGATTCCATCTCACCCCAATTAGAATGGCGATTATCAAGAATACGAGCAACAACAGGTGTTGGCGAGGATGTGGGGAGAAAGGTACACTCATACATTGCTGGTGGGGCTGCAAATTAGTGCAGCCACTCTGGAAAGCAGTGTGGAGATTCCTTAGAAAACTCGGAATGGACCCTCCATTTGACCCAGCTATCCCACTCCTTGGCCTATACCCAAAGGACTTAAAATCAGCATACTACAGAGATACAGCCACATCAATGTTCATAGCTGCTCAATTCACAATAGCCAGACTGTGGAACCAACCTAGATGCTCTTCAATTGATGAGTGGATAAAGAAATTGTGGTATATATATACAATGGAATATTACTCAGCCATAAAGAATGATTAAATTATGGCATTTGCAGGCAAATGGATGAAATTGGAAAATATCATGCTAAGTGAGATAAGCCAATCTCAAAAAGCCAAAGGACGAATGATATCGCTAATAAGTGGAGGATGACACATAATGGGGAGGAGGGAAGGGTTAGTGTTAGGGTTAGAGTTAGGGTTAGGGAGGGGGGCAAGTATGGAGGAAGGAAGTACTGTATAGAGGGTAAAGAGTGGTGGGAGGGGTGGGGGGAAGGGAAAAAATAACAGAATGAATCAAACAACATTATGTAAATTTATGATTACACAAATGGTATGCCTTTGCGCCATGTACAAACAGAGAAACAACATGTATCCCATTTGTTTACAATAAAAAAAAAAGAATGCAAATAAAAAAGAAAATATAGAAGTGGTTAAGAGAAAAAAAAAAAAAAGAATGTACTATAAATATATATATTTTTTCTACCCCAATTGTTATCTTCAAAATGCTTATTTAAGGATTTTAAGTCATTATTGTAGTTTGGAATATTTTCTGAAAATCATAAGACTGTGTAAGAAATGAATGATCAGTAGATGTTAACTTTATAATTTTATAACATGCTTTGTAAGTAGAATTTATGTAATGTTTTACATATATATAAGTAAAAAACCTTATTACCAAAAATCTACATATTCATATAAAACTCATACTAGAAAAGTACACAGAATTATTATCTTCTGACCTCATTTAAAAATAATCAAACCATCAGTTTATTTTGGTGAAATATTTGATTTTATTTATATAACAAAAAGTTAAATATCCATGATAGTGCATATATTCTACCACAGAAATATAAAATTAATATTTGTTGATATTTCACAGTGTTCTAAAAACTTTCATAGAACTGGTTTAAAAATGAAATAGAACTAAATAGAGTTATTGCTTTTAAGAGTACTACATGTTTTTTACTTTTGTGATGATTCTTCTCACTTAAATGTATATAGTTTGAGCAAAACTAAGCAAGTAAAACAATACATCACAATACCTGATCTGAAATTGTACTACTATACTGTAGTAACAAAAAGAGCATGGTATTGTCATCGAAGTAGACCTAAAGACCAATGGAACAGAATAGAAGACAGAGAGACAAATTCACATACCTATAGCCATCTGATACTTGACAATGGAGACAAAACTATATTTTGGAGAAAAGACAGCCTTTCTAACATATGGAGCTGGAAGAACTGGATATATATGGAGAAAAATGAAACTAGACCCTGTATCTCTCTTTGCACAAAACTCAAACAGAAATGGATCAAAGACTTAGGAATAGATCAGGAATGTTTCAACTACTAGAAGAAAACACAGGGTCAACACTCCATCATATAGACACTGGCACTGACTACTTTAACAAGACCCCCAAAGTATAAGAAATTAAACCGAGAATCAATAAGTGTGTGGGATGCCATAAATCTAAAAAGTTTCTGCACAGAAATGGAAATGATTAAGAGCATGAAGAGCTAGCAATCAGAGAAACGCCAATCACATCTACAGTAATTGCGTAGATTTTCCTCCAGTCGGAATGGCAAATAAAAACAACAATAAATGCTGGTGGGATTGTGGAAGAAAAGGTACAGTTATACATTGTTAGTGGGACTGCAGATTACTGCAACCACCCTGGAAAGCAGTACGTGGATTACTCATAAAACTAGGGATGAAACCACCATATGACCCAGCTATCCCACTCCTTGGTATATACCCAAAGGACTTAAAATCAGCATACTATAGAAATACATCCACCTCAATATCTACAGCAACACAATTCACAATACTTAAATTATAGAAACAACCCTGGTGCCTGTCAATAGATGAATGGCATTTAAATATATATAAAATCTAAAATACATACACACACCACAGTGGAGTTCTGCTCAGCCATAAAGAAGAATGAAAGTATAGCATTTGCTGGCAAATAGAATAGGAAAACATCATGCTAAGTGAAATAAGCCAAACTTAAAAACTCAAAGGTCAAGTGTTTTTTCTCACATGTGGAAGCTAGAGTAATATAAAGGAAAGGGTGAGTGAAGGATAAGCTATCATAAAAATAAAGGGAAGATCATTAATGTAGAAGTCTGGGAGGCAGAGTTAAGGGATGGCAAAGGGAAACAATGAAGAATGAATTTAAAAAAAATATGTTACATGCATGTGTAAATATACCACAGGGAGTTTAAAATTTATGCGTAAGTAAAAAGAACCAATCAAAGAATTGATACATGAGTGAAAGGAATTCTAGTAGAATAGAAAAGAAGATCCGAATGGGAGAAGGGAAGAAAGGAGGGATGAGACCAAGGGAAATGGGGAGATCATGTCATGATCTCCTACTGACTTCCATGCATGTGGGTTTATCAGGATGAACCCAACTAGTACACATAACTATAAAGCTCTGTTAAAAAAGAAATAAAGAAAAAGAATTGTATATCCTTTGAGAAAAGAAAAGTACACTTACGATCTTAAAACATTGTGTAGTTTTAGGGAGGTTTTTTTTCTTAATCACAAAACATCCTCCTCGCAAAAAATGATAGAAGCGTGTTGATTGCTGAAAGCAGAAAGATAAATTATATTATAATTTCACTAAATTGTCATGTTCAGAGAGCACAGTATTATCATTAACACATTAGATTTTCATTAAAAGTTAAAAAACTGAACATTTCAGAAAGTGACTTGTGTTAAGTAAATTATGTAAATGAATAACTAAATTAGCCTGCATTGAAGAAATATGCTAATTTTTTAACCTGCTGACTTATTCTTAGAAAATTGCTAAATGATGGAAATGTCTAAACATATCAATTTGAGTGCATTATTAAAGTAGTAATGATAGAGTTCCTTACCCAATTTTACTTAACAACCGAAAGGGTTATTCTATATAACTGGTAATTAAGCTCCTTAAACCTTTTTTGGATACAAATCTCTCTGTAGTTATTATTTTATTAAGGTGAATTTAAAAAGTAGATTGATATGTGAAGCACTTTCACATGTAGATATTTTTATATTTACATTTCATTGGACACTCCATTTACTTTTCTACCTCTCCCGTGATTTGATTATGTGTTTTCTCTAGATACCATATACCATATTTCCTTCACAAAATCAGTTGTGCTTTAACTTATCAGGAGGTTTATTATAACCAACAAATATTTATATTTTTATTTTACCTCAGGATAAAAGCTCACAAGAATGTTATTACCAGGAGTCACATCTAATCCCAGAAGGATGTTGAACTGGTTTGTTAAATGTGAGATAATCTACTAAATTGTTAATTATACTAACTTGTTAGAATGTATTTAAGCAAGTAACATTTCATTTCTTGAAAATGGCATTTATTTACAAACAAGTTATGCTGTTTGAAAATTTTCTGTCAAAGAAACCATAATAAGTTCTGTTTAATATTTCACATAACAAAATTTGTAAAAACATTTACGTTCTTAACATAAACAATCAAAATTTTTATTATCCTTAAAAGAAATGATCAAAACGTGTGCTTTCATAAATTAACTTCCAAAGCAGAGTTGTTTCCAGATTGAAAAAAATGATCTACTCTAATGAAATAAAAGCTTAACCTTCATTCAAAGTTGTATGGCATTATAGACTAAATATAAATCAAAATAAACTAAATATCTGTGTTTTATAATTTTTCTATAATAATATGTTTGTGGACCAATTTTGATCATCACAGATTCATTACCAAACAAAATGAAAAAGTACTTTAAAGTTTGTTTGTTTCCCTTGATTGCTTTTATTCAGTTCCTGATATGGATGACACTTCCTTTAAGTGAGAACTATAATTCCCAGAGCTAATGATTTATTCAAATGGTGCTGACCTTCATTTCAAAATGGCAAACTCTCTAATTAACCAGAGAATCTATTAAAATGAAAATGTGGGGTCATAAAATAGTGCAAGTTAATAATTATGGAAAAGGTAGATGTGGAGGAAAAAAGTATCTAAGCATTCTTTTATTAGGTAGAAAAGAGAAAAAATATTTGTGACCAATATTATCTGTTGCCCATATATTGTAATTATTTGCTAACGGAAGTCCATTTTTATCAAGAAAACTGTGCCTATGAAATGAAATCATGATTGGCCAAGGCCAATTTTGGTGATGCCTTTCTACTTTGCCGGTGGTCAATTTATGGGTATTCATATTAAATCTGACCTCCACTTGAAGCACTGGGATTTTACAGCCCAACAAAAGATAAGGAAAGAGGAAGGCTGGTGGCGGTGTGTATGTGTGTGGTGGGGACACCTTGACATGGGGTGATGACCAGGCTCTCTAGCTCTGTGATCTTCCCCCACAAAAATCCTCAGCTCTAGGACAGCATAAGAGCATCAGACCAGTCCCTAGTGGGGGGCAGTCTGTAAATACCCTACCAACAGCTTCAAAGTGGTCAGCATTGACACAACCAATTGAACTCTGAAAAGCTATTACAGCCAAGAGAGCCTTAAGGGGACGTGAGGACTGGGCGTAGTGTGGCTTCCTGTACTAAATTGTAAAAGGGAGAGAGAGAACAACAAAATTGTTGGTACAACCAAGGAAATTAATAAACTTTCAGAAATATAGGTTTATAAATTGTAATTTCTATACTGTATTAATGTAGAGGTTAAGAATAGGCAACCGGGGTGTATGGTATTTGTGAACTCTTCAATATGTAGGATTATTGGATTATTTTAATTAGTCTGATTAACCAAGTGGCACTCATTACTGAGAATTCAAAAAATATCCCTTTAACACAATATGTTAATGTTGGAGTTGAAGATACACAATACAAATACATGAGTCTGTACAGAAAATTTGTAAACGATTCTGAATTATCAACATTAATATGAAAATCCATATTTCAGATCCTAGGAAATAGGCTTTTATTTACTGCATTCCCAAAACACTCTAGTAGCAGGCCAACCCTACACGAATCCAAAGATAAAGAATGCTATTATAATTTTATTTTGAATTTCATGTTTTAAAAATGATGTGATCAATGCACATGATAAAACCACAGAAACAACCACCAATGCATCAGCAAACTTTCAAGATAAACAGGATTAGTGAAGGTCAAAAGTAGCATGAGAATCATGCAATGAGTGAAACTAGTTATGCAACTCTCATCTTCTCATTCGTCCTGAGTTTAACAATGTACAGAATTAATTGGAAAGCACACACCAGTGAGTGACCACCCACAATGGATTCATTTTTTGTCAACGATATAGATATAAAAAAGTTCTCAGGCCTTTTTGTTGTTGTTGTTTTGTTTTTCCCAAACCATTTTAATAGAGGAAACAAACAAGCTAAACATTGTTATAGTTAATTGCAATGGATGTAATGTCATCCAAGGGTCTTTCTGGCAATTAAAATTTAGGTGCGATATAAATTAACCCCATTTGTGTTATGCAAGATTTCTCTCAATGCCTGAGTGTTTAGTTATCAGGCTCATCTCATTTCTGGCTCTTATTTTCTTCTGCATGAATACATGCTTTCCAATCCACACCTCTGTCTCTAATTTCTGATCTGGCATAAAGTTAAAGTTGCCTTTCATTCTTTCTTTTTAATATACTACCCACTCCAAATAAATCAAAATATAAACTTAAAAACTCAAAATTATCTTCCTGTCACAGTATGTCACACATCTGTAGGTTGTTTTTTGAGGTGAAACATAAGGGTTTTACAGCAACAACAACAAAAAAATTGAATTTTTAATTTTAGACATTCCAGTTCTCAAAAGTACTGGAGCCAGTTTGGCATGTTGCACAACCAATCAACACTCTCCTCTCTTCTTAATTTGATGTTGCTTCTAAACTTTTCTCTCTAAATGCAGAGGGATCATGGATCAGCTCCTATAATCCTTGTCTTCTCAGGGTATTACTTAAAATCATGAAATGTTATTTAGTTAAATTGATTTATAGTAGTGTTTTACTAAATAAGAAGCATTCCTTATTTAAAATATTTTCTCTTCAGAGTCTTGAATAATTGTTTACATGAAGGAACAAGTTAATATAAATAATACAGGAACAGAAGTATTAACAATAGCATTATGGGAAAAACAATAAATAATAAATAACACGTAACATTTTTCAAAATATGCCAGGCAGTTTTAGAAGAATATTAGATAATTTATAAATACATCATTCTGTTGACATTTCAATGAGATTTCCATGTTGTACATTATTTTTTTAATGCTCTGAAATTAGAAAACCTTGCAAAAGTGACTCCAGTGTAGCAAAACTATATGGGTCTTGTGGAAATGATGTCTTCTAAAATAGCACATCTGAATTTAATTTTGAAATATATTAGAAATATCCAAAGGATATAGAGTGTAGGTGAGAATTTATAAAGTAGGATTTTTAAATACATAGACATTGAAGTAGCCTGACTGATTTGGAGAGTCCTAAGGATTTCAAAATCGATAGAGCACTGGATAAAGAGTAGGGGCTACAGCATATCAGACCTACTTAGAAGGCAACATCAAAGATATTGGTATCTGCCTTGCAAATTCTTCAGAGGACAAGGGAGGAATTGATGCCATGTACAAGGACTGATGAATTATTTTGATGAAACATCTGCTTCTCAAGTATGGAAAATTAGAAAAGCAAGATGTTATTCAAATACTATCAAAGGTGATGGTATCAAAGAGGGACTTATGAAAATGTTACAGTAGTTTATCTTCAATGGTGAAGGCCAGAATATGGATTATAATGAGGTAGGAGAATGATCGATGTAAGAAATTTAACTTTTTCCTCTTAACAACTGTTTATCCTCTGCTAACATAAAGCTCTTTCTGCTATGGGGTGGGGGAAGCAGAATAAAATTTATTGTTCAGTAGCTGATGACAAGAAAAAGTACAAGAAACTTAAGAGCAGAGGATAGTAACAAACTTGGAAGTTATTACTTCAGCCATGTAATAGTGGCAGCTTAGTTGAAGGGGTATTAATTATATGTGATCTGAATAAATTTTAAAGAGAAAGTCAAAGGAACATTGACTGTCTGTAGTTCATGGAAAATTAAATTCAGAGTTAATATTCCCAGGTTTTTGAAGACAAATAACTAAGTGCTATATAGGGATAAGAAGAACAGATGGGGGAGCAAGAACTTTTGAGTTTATGAACTGCAAATAGTTTTCAAGTTGTTTTAAAAATACATTTGATATTTAAGAGATGTCAATAATATAGATTTAGTTAGATGGATGCAGTTTAAATAAAGTCTCACTGAATGAAGAGAAACATTTTAATATAATCCAATTAAATGTACATTATATGTAGGCATATAATTTAATATTAGTGTATTAATATATAATTAAAGTCATAGGGTCTAGATAAGATTATTTAAAGTTGAGAATAGATTAAGGTGAAAGAGGCGAGAAGACTTATAGACTTGAGGTTGAGAAATTGAGGGTAAACATGGGAGGTGACCAAGAATAAATGGCTAAGAGGAAGTCTCAAAAGCCGAGGAAAGGAAATGTTTCTGTCTGGATGTCCACACGTACCAGGTTAAATGCTAATGGGGTGTGGCAACAAATGTTGACTATGAATAAACACAGGCATTGAGGGGTGACATCTCCAGATTCTCTGATTATTTTGTGCTTATGTTGTAAAAATGCCCTATTGGAAATTGTTCACAGAGAAGGGGAGGTAGGGAGACCCAGACCATCAGTGTATCTAAACCTTTCCAGGAATTTGCTTGTAAAGATGAGCAAAGAAATGGCATGGGAGCTGGGACTGAATATGTGGTCAAGGAGAGAATGACAGAGAATGAGAGAGAGGGGAAAAAGAGACACAGAAAGGGATATAATATGCAGGTCAATGGCAATGATTCAAACAAAGAGAAACAATGATATTCTAGGAAATAGTCAATTACATATTTTACACGGACTCTTAAGTTGTGCTTATTCACTAGCAAATACATGAAAAGTCAATATAATATATACCATTTAAACCATTTTTCATTTTGCTATTGATTATTGTGGAAAGTAATTTGGCATTTGAAACATCAAATACAAATTAAATAACAATTTCATATTTTATTCCTATGAACAGTAGGAAAAGTAACCCCCATTCCCCAATTAATACAACAGAAATGCTAATGACGCATTTTAAATCATAGAATTGTTTGAATATCCATTTGTTATTTCAGAAGATGTTATTGACAAGATGAAATATGATCTGTTAGGCAACTTTTCGTCACTGTGACCAAAATACCTGAGAAGAACAATTTAGAGGAAGAAAACTATTTGGGGCTCATGGTTTCAGACGTTCAGACTATGGTGTGCAGACTATGGTGTGGAATGGAGGTGAGGCAGAGCATCATCAGTGAAGAGCATGGCAGAAGGAAAGCTGCACTATCCAGAGAGGAGAGAGAGAGGGAGAGGAGAGAGGAGCAACAGGAAGATGAACCTTTCGAGGTCAAACGCCCAGTGACCCACCTCCTCCAGCCACACTCACCTACCTTCAGTTACTATCCAGTTAGTTCATTCAAAGTGGAATGGACGGATTAATTTACAGCTCACGTAATCTACTCATTTCACCTCTGATTATTCCTGCACTAATATAGGAGCTTTAGGGGGACATCTCATACCCAAACCATAATATATGTTAATTACGTGTGCACCATTTTTGTGTAAGGTACCACACAGCTCCTCAAGATCTCAACTAGAATTGTTTCTCAAATAAAATTTAAATCATTCTCATATACAATCAACAGTCAAAGAATTTTTTATAATTATCTTCTCTATAATGTGAGTTTATATTCTACATATTCTCTTGAAGAGCTTTGAAAGTATTTAAACAGCACTGTTTCATAGTGATTTTTAAACTATCACATTATATACTTTTGCTTCAAACAAGAAATTTATGGAGTGAACTTGAAATGATACTAATAAAACCATCATATACCATATTCCTAAAGAACTCTTTGAGAATTTGTGTGCAAACATTTTGAATATGAATGTTTTTCATTACCTTCTAATTGTTATTTTCTAGAGCAGTGATTCATTCTCGTGCACCATTGCACCCCTCTGAGACACAGCTGCCGCTCAACATGTCAGAAACTTGTTTAGGGTCAAAATAAAATTTAAAATCATGTAAGTAATGCTATGAATTAGACATGTTAATATACGTAACTTTCAAATCAATTTGGGAATAAAACAAACTGTACATAATATTATTCGACACATTCAACCAGCAAACTCAATCACTACTAATGATGTTATGCACACTGTAAAATATTAGAATATCTGCACAGCTTTAGGGGAAAATGAATTTGAAAGAATGACATTATTAAGAAATATATACACTGTCCCTTTTGTATAATTATTTTCTCAATCCCTTAGTTTCTTTCAGCTTCAATCTGACTTTTGGCTTTAATAGGTTTAACTAGTTCAAAGAAGCAATAAATATTGAAAAAGGTGGGACTATAAAAGCACAGAGATTTAAGGAGCAGTGCTTCTGAAACCAATGTGATGTGAACAGATTGTCCAGCCTGAGTTCAAGCAGAGAGCACATCTGAATGCCACAGTTTCTCATGGTGAGTTTTGATTAATTAATCTTAATTTAGGACTCAGAGGTCTTTGAATACTTAATGCTGCACCCAATTCAAGTATTAGAAACTAATAAACAAGCATCCTTAAAAAATGGGATTGAATAGATATTTTTGTGGCTTCTCATTCATTTTCAACTCATACTTATCTACCTGAAACAAAGTCAAGTCCATTGCTAACATTATTCCAAATGGATCAAGAAAAAGTGTTTTAAAATGCAGAATTGTGTTAATACTTGGCTATTGAAAGAGTTAATGAAAAATGATTTTGAAAAATATAAATTAAACACACTACTAAATTATTTATTTTATAATTAATCCTTGAGCTTTTATTTTGGACCTAATCTAATTATATAAAAATCAAACACTTATGTAATTATTACCAAATGTCATGCCATCATTCTAAGTGTTAGATAAACTATGCGTGCCTATCTGTGAGATAGAAATAAAATTGATAAATATATTTAATTGTGCATGTTCAATATATATGTATATTTTTCTTTATATAATAGGTGCCTTATTTTCCTCACTTTGCAGATGAAGAAAGTTGAAAAAGATATAATTTATATTGCCACATGCAACAGTGATAGGAAGTGGTGTGTCTGAAGTTGAAACCAAAGAAATCTTTTATATTCACACAGACATACAGCCACAAACATACCTGCACACATACTTACACATATTGTGTGTGTGTATACATATATAAATCTTACATATATATACACACACATATGTATCATTATATATGTATGTATGTGTGTGCTGGTGTATCTGGGCATAATAGGAATTGGGGCTAATTTTTCCATCTACTTTTAGCATGTCAATCACTTTTTTAACTTGCATTAATACTACTTTTGAACCTTTAGATGCATGTTGTGGTATTAGGCATAATTTAAATATTCTGAAACATTCAACTTACCTATGTTATCATATACTTTAATGATTTATTGGAATAAAGCATATATATGTAGACACAATAGTGTTTCAATCAGTGCTTTATAGCTAGGAAGGAATGAAATCACAGGATTTTTCATTTCAAATAAATTCTATAAAGTTAGTGCTTATATAAATGAACCATTTTTATATAGAAGAATTTCCATATTATGTACATGTCCAGTTGAGCATATTTTTTATCTTTACCAATTTTACTCAGGGTGTTGCTTACATTTTTGAATATTTTATTAAGACCAAAATTATTTTTGAGCCAGAGGTTCTGAGCCATTGCATTATGACCTTTATAAAGTTACAGCATTTTATAGAAAACTACATACAGCAAAACTTAAATTATGCTAGGATTAAAAAAATAACAATAATATCACAAATAAATTTTATTCTTAAAGGAATTGATAAATGTATTTAAATGCGCATGTTTTTGTTTTATAATTGAAAAACATTTTAAAAACAAATGTTTTTAATTTACTATAGTAAGCAAATCATTATGACTAAGCTCAATACTTTAACCTTAATTTTTATTTATAAAATTTGACAAGGCTAACTATGTATCTCAGTGGTAGAGCACCTACTTGGCATGTGCAAGACCCTAGATTTAATCCCAGAACTGCAAAATAAATAAAATAAAATAAAATAAATATAATATGATAAGCACAGACCAACAATTTTAATGAGAACATTTTTTGTTCTTGAATACCAATCTTCTTAATTTTATAAATTATGAGGAAGTGCTATGTCATTATAGCATTTATTATTCCCCAATTCTTAGTTTTCATCCCAGGATTAAAAAAAATGAACACCACTATGAAGCCATTTCCCCTTTTGTGGAAAATGTTTCTTATGACTTTTATGTTTAAGAAATTTCAGCATGAGCATTTACCTCAACATTGTTTTATAGAAGAAAGATGCACTTTTGAAGACTATAAATTAACACATTTCAGTGTGAATGAAATAAGCAATGCTTTTTACCTTGAGATATATTTCATTTGTTGGTCTATTGAGAGCAATTGAATGAGTGTTTTCACATGTGGTATAATCTATTGAAATAGGAAAATATATATTCCTGATTATAATTAGGGATGGAATCATTAAATCTTCATAGATTACCAGAAAATGATTTAAAACAAAGGTAGAATTGTGCATTATTTTGCATTCATTTATTCACTATGTTGAGGTAACCCAAAGCAAAAGTTAATTAGTAGAGACTTTAGATCACATGCATAACACTCCTGGTTGCTATAGTGATGATAATCTATCCAACATTAATGATATTATAATGAGCATGAAAATGAAGTAAATCATAATTAAAGTGAAGATTAATTAGTTATCCTAATCTTGGGGGACAGTCTGAGGATGCATTTTAAAGTGTTTGTTATAAAAAGAAGTATGAGGTCATGCTATATGAAACGTGGGGACATTTATATGGTTTAATTTGTTATTGCATGCTCTAGTGAAATTGAGGTTCTACTATAGCACATGAATTTGTTTCTACATTTGAAATCGTTTGAAGGCCCTGTACTTAATAAAATTTGTCATTACTTAAACTATTCTTCTGACAATCAGGTCTCCCTGGATGTCACCATTGGTTTGGAAAGTAGTTGATTATTAACAAGTGATCAGTATCCTGGGATCAGCCAGCCTCATGAATTGCACATTTTGCACTTAGAGTATGGTCTGGGTCTGATCATATGAGATAAATATCACTTATTAGGTTGATTCATACTTAATGATGAAAACAATTAAAATATATATAACATACATATTTTATGAAGGCTTTAACATTTAAACATACCTGGTTCTTATGCCTTTGGAATTTTAAAATATTAAAAATAAAGTCCTCTTCACATTTATCTTATTATCAGCAATGCAAACTAAGGATTTAACAATGATTATAAAATTAATGACCTAAATAATAAAGCAATGTACCAATCAAAGAATTTATCTGACACAAATTTCTATTTTAAGTTGAGAAAACATTTCAGAAAAATAATACAGGTAAATAAAATTTTCTTTAACTGTTCTAAACTGTTTATGTGATGACTTCTGAGTATGCCAAGTGATATTTTATTCCATTAAAAGTTACTGAAAAAATTAGTACCTCAAAGATATTGTTTTCTTTTGCTCTTGAGTTTTGTGGATTACCATTTTAAAATGGGTTCATCTTGGCCATTCATCTGCATGTGAGATTCACTTACTGATATGTACCTGGTGGCAGGTCTTGACTAGAAAATTCAAGATATCTTAATTTATTAACCTTGCATCTTTTCAGGAATAGTAAGGACAATGGAGGTTGGACAGAATAACTCTCTCTCTATATAAGGCCTTTCCATATGTCTAGTCTGGGAATCTCACAACACAGTCTTCCTTAGGTTATTTGCACTTACACAGCATTTCAAAATGTTAAAAGAGACATTTCTAGAAGCTGCAAGATATTTATAACCTATCTTATGACTACATTCTTCCACTTTCTCTACATCCCCTTAATTACACAAGATGAGTCCAACTGAACATGGTCATGTGTGTTGCATTGGTAACTACTGTAGATTAGTTATCTGAGTCTGCCTTCTGGGCCCTAGTGATTTTCCTATCTCCCACATGAAAAATGCAATTATTTCTTATTGAAACATCAAAGGTCTTATCCATTTTGATATTGCAGTATTTTATTATTGAAGTCAGTACCTTGTTAATCTATAGTTGAGTGTCCTTGAATATAGTTGCTTAACCAAAGTGCCTACTTTTCAAAAGTCCTGTGAATTGAATGACAGCTTACCTTTGACCCAAAGAATTAATATACTATGTTGAAGAAGAGATGATATATACAGCACAGTAAAGATTCTCAATCAAAATGTATGGCTGGATTGTGAGGGGAGGCACATAGAAGCTGAGAATATGGTGATGGTTTTGTGGATAGAGACCAGTCATGCTTCTTGTGAGAAATCTTTTATACTAATAAACCTATTGTCTTTCTCCTTATTTTTGCTCATGAACCCTCAAGCATCCTTGCTGTATCTTTGCTTTTTCATAAGAAGTGACCTTATTTTCACCTAGCTTTTTCAGCTTTTTGTTGCTTGGAGGAGTCCTCTTTCATTGTATATTTTGACTCTAACAATGATATTTGAAATATTTTGGGCTTCATGAGTACTCAATCATAATTCACTTAATTATTTATCTTCTCTGTGAATTGTAATACCAACTCATCTATGATTTAAAAATGAAACTCAGTGTATGCCGGGGTCCAGCCCTAGCAGGAGTTCATGGGTTCCACACTGGTAAACGGGATGCGGGAGACAGCGTCGGCTATGGATGGAGAATGAAAGACACAGACTAGTTCTGGTGCAATCAATCCCACTTTATTCTGGGGAAGGCTGGGTCTATATACGTTTTTCTTCAGGCTATGATGACAGGCTTATGATTAATAAAACCAAAGAAGTTTCCAAAGCATAGGCAGAAATTGTTTTTACCAAAAGATTATGAGAAAACAGTAACCGTACAGATTATCCTTAGTAAATCACAATTATTTTAAGAATATCTAACTACGTCAATGAGCTAATGTTTATTTCCTTAATATCTAAACTCTATATGCCCTAAGACTATTCTTACTATTTTTATGGTAAAGCGATAGACAAATAATCTCACG
This sequence comes from Sciurus vulgaris, assembly GCF_902686455.1. Lineage (NCBI taxonomy): Eukaryota > Metazoa > Chordata > Mammalia > Rodentia > Sciuridae > Sciurus > Sciurus vulgaris. The sequence goes on from NC_136464.1 coordinate 164,321,465, forward strand.
TGACCATTTCTACTAGGTCCATCTGGTTAATATCTAAATTGCTGAGTTAAGGGCTACAGGAGGACAGCAGTCCCAATGGTTATTATGTACCAATGTTTATTATAGGGGTGACATATTCTTTGTAGGAAGGAAGGAATGTTATGAAACCTTATTCTTTTACCTTACCACCACACATAAACAAAACCATCATCTGGATTAAACCACCCTGTAGGAGACAGGGGGAGATCTATATCTACCTTCTCTAAGGGCTTGCCTTTAGGGGGATACCAGGGCTTGCCATAGATAAAATAAGATAGTCCATATCTAGTAGCTACTGTGGGAGGTGCTTTGTGCTTAGAACTTGGGGAAACATTGTTATCTATAAGTTTCTGTGCCCCAACAGGTTCTGGCTGTGCCAGTAAATGCAGTGTTTGGTTTTTAACATAATAAAAACATTCTCCTGTAGTGAGGTTAACATCACAGGGTTTCAACATGTGTTTTGTCTCCATGATGTTTTTCTGGAAATTTGTAGAATTATTCCCATCACCTCTAGCAAGATCCTCAGACTGAAGTGAGTAATATATTCTTAGGAAAACTCCACAGAATAACATCCAAGCTAAGGAGGCATACATCTGGCTACAATCCTTTTAGGATGAGTCTCTGCAATCATCCTTGAGTGGAACTCTGTCAAGCACTGCAAGGAGAGCCAGGTGCCCCCGCAAGTGTACAATTTTGCAATTCCCTTAGGAGATTTAACCACTATTAGAAAGGCCAGTGAATTATTCTGATTCTTCATAAAGTATCTTAGAAACACATACCTAAAATTTCAGCCCTGAGGTATGTTTAACTACTTTTATTAGAATTTTCTGGAGGAATAGACTCAACATGATATATACAAATACGTGATATGTAGACAGATAGCTAGATAGTCAGCTAGCTAGATAAATTGGATTACAAAAAAGGGATTTGTTAGATAGGTTTATGGAAACAGCAGCTACATAGCCCCACAATGGCTGTCTGAATGTTAGAGAGTGAGAAGAAAATGTAGTTGTCTGGTCAAAAACGTTAGACCTCAGTACAAGCAAAAATAAATGTTGGCGAGGATGGGTGTGATGTGTCAAAATGCATTCTATTTTCATGTATAATTAGAACAAATAAAAATAAATAAATTTTAAAAAGTTAGAGCCTCAGAATAAGAGGAACCAATGATGTAGTACCCATCTGACTCTGAAGGACTAGAAACTCTCTGGAGAATCACTAGTTGGAGCTGCTTTGGAAGAGTGAAAGAACCAAAATGAGATGTCTCAAGTGATTTCACACTAATTGAAGCTTCTACTCAAGAAGATAAAACAAGTTTCTGTATGCCTCAACTTCCTCATTTTTCCACTTTTGTTCCATCCAGGAAACCACTCTATTGGACTATGTTGCCCACATTCAGTTTGGGTCTCCCCATTTATTTTGTTGTCCCACATGCCAATCATTTCTGAAAACACTCCCATAGGCACATCCAGAAATCTCTTTATTGCAGGCATCTCTTAATCTAATCAAGTTGACAGTCCACATTAACCATTAAACAGTTGGACTTGATCTTTTCCTAGATTTCATTTCTTAATTTGCAAATAACTTTGCTGCAAGCTATTATATTTCCCCTAATATGTTTTTCAGAAACTGAAATAATATAAACTTAATTTGTTTTTTCTCATATTATCATTGGCAGTGAGAAGATACAGAAAATAGTAGAGACTTTCTTCATCCTGCCTGTAACCTTTCTTGTTATTTAAAGGAATTAATGAGAACACCTTTTCTTTTTCCTTACATACTGAAAATGGCAAACTTAAAAACATTTGCTCTTACACACAAATATTCCTGTTTTCTTGAGACTCTAACAGTATTCCCTCTCTCATTCAAGATTTCAATTATAGACTTAACAGGGTTCCCTCAAATTTTCATGAACTTCCTCTTCCAGGTATTTTTCATGTCTGCCTGCCACCAACACAAAACAATGTTATATATGTTTCACATTTTTACAATAGAACTCCAACTCTATTATTAAATTCTTCTCTAGTTATTCATTGTTACTTAATAAATTATCCTCAAATTGAGTGCCTTAAAAATATGTTTTGCTTATAATCTGTACCTCGGGGACTTGGGAAAATTTCAGTTGAACAATTACTAGATTCCTATGATACAATGTCAATTAACTTAATGATATTCAGTCAATGACTGTGCTGGTATAAAAGGTCGATGTGGCATTGGGATAGAATAATTTGCAAAGGCAGTAGTCACCTGGCATTGATAGAGCATAATATAGCCTTTCCAAAAGACAAGCTTGAGCTACAAAGGAGATGTGGAGTGTAGTCAGTAGGATCACTAATGACTTAGCAAAAATGCAGAAGTATCATACTTCACTCATCTCAGCATTTTTATTTTCTTCTAATCTTTGTTCGACCCAAGTAGAAATCACACATACATACTCAGTAAGAGCAATAATCATGGGTCAAAAGAATGAACAGTTGATCCAGATAGGTTAACAGAGGATAAGCAGAACAATCCATTAGTTTTGTTGTTCAATGATTATGCATTTCTTTCCTTTAGCTGAATAAAACTTTAGTCCCATTAAAATGGAGATTAAAAACATTGATAATCAGAGAACATATCATGATGGATGTTAATTCAGTTGTCATATAGTTTTATAAGCCATGATCAAGTGGGATTTATCTTAGGTATGGAAGGCTGGTTCAAAATTCAAAAACTCATATCAATAGTGTAAACATATCAAAAGATGCAGAAAAACATTTTATGCAATTCAATAACAATTCAAGATAAAACTCGATAAGTAACTAAAAATAAAAGGGAAAATCATCAGCTCAGTAAGGAACACCTCCAAAAAAAAAAAAAAAATACATACAGCTAACATCATAGTAAATAGTGAAAAAGTTTTCCCAAATGAATTGGGAACAAGAAAATGTTGTCACTTATCATTGCTTTTAATATTTTATTGAAGGTCCTAGCTAACAAAATAAGACAAGAAAAAGAAATAATAGATATCAAGATTGGGGAGAAAGAAATATAACTCTTTGCAAATAACATGAGTATCTATGCAGAACCCACTCCACCAAGTGAATAAAAACAAAAAGAAGAAGAAGAAGAAAAAAAAAAACAACCTTCTGGAATAGATTACCAATTTTACTAGGATTGTGGGACACCTTATGACTCAAAGTCAATCTCTTTCCTAAATAATGTCAATAAACAAATGGAGAATGGAATTGGAAATTCAATAATATTTACATTGGCACCCAAAACATGAAATACTGATGTATAAATCTAAGAAAATTTTATAAGTTCTACATAAGCAAAAGCACAAAGCTAATGAAAGTTATCAAAAGAGAATTAAATAAGTGAAGAGACAACTATGTTCATGGATGGAAATCTCAATGTTTTTAAAATGTCATTTTTCCCTCATTGCTATATAGACTTAACTAAATCCCAGTCAAAATCCGACTAATCTATTTTGTGGCTTTCAAGAAACTGATTCTAAAATTTATATGGAGAGGCAAAAATCCAGTCCTGCCAATATAATATTGAAAGAAAAGAACGAAGTTAGGGTCAACCGTATCAAACTTAAAGTCTTCCTATAAAGGTATAGTAAAAGACTGTGAGGTATTGGAAAAAGAAAGATATATCGATGGAATGGGCCCACATAAATATGCTCAACTGATCTTTGACAAATGAGCTAAGTGAATGCAGTGGCGAAAAGTAATGTTTTGAATAAATGGTACTGTAAAAAATGACACCAAAACACAAAGAAATTAATGTAGACTCAGATCTCACACTGCCACAAAATGATCTCAAAATGGCTCATGGATCTAAATGTAAAACTGTAAACTATAAAGTATTTATGAAATAACATAAGATGAAATCTCAATGAACTTGGGGTTTGGCCAATGACTTTTTCAGTACAGTGCCAAAAGTAAGTCTTTGAAATACAAAGTTGGTAAGCAATTTTCATTAAAATTAAAATTTTCTTTTCTGTAAAAGATAATCAAGACTGGAAACATACATTTCTAAGATATTATCAGATAAATATCTGTTATTTGAAATATACCTCCCAAAAGCCTATTAAACTCCACAATAAAAAATATAAATAACTCAATTAAAGAATCAGTCAATTATTCTGACACCTCACCAAGGAGGTATAGAAATCACAAATTAAAATATAAAAAGATGCTCACCATCATGTTTCAACGGAGAGGTGTAAATTAAAACAACAATGTGAAGATGACCAAAGCCCAGGACAAGAACAACACCATCATATGCCGGTGAGTGTGAAGCAACAGGAACTAATTCACTGCTGGTGAGCTTATCAATGTCAGTACCACTGGTAATACAGTCTGGTCCTGTCTTCTAAAATTAAACACACTCTTTACCATATGAACCAGCAATCACATTCTTTGGTATTTACCCAAAGGAATTAAAAATTTATAACCATTCAAAAATCTGCTTATAGATATTTATAACCATTTTACTTGTAATTGTGAAAACTCGGAAACAGCCAAGATGTCCTTCAGTAGGAGAAAGATGACGTGGTTCATCTAGATGATAGAGATCATCCAATGCTAAAAACAACATGAGCAGCTATGAAGTTCATTGTGAAAGAACATTGAGGAAACTTAAATGATTAAGTGAAAAAGCTTCCTACTATAGAATTTCAATTAGATGACCTTCTGGAAAAGGCAAAATTATGGATACAATAAAGTTATCAATTGTTGCCAGGTAATGGGTGGAGGTTTAGGGCCGTAGTATTTTTATGGGTGTGACAGTTCTCAGCATGGTACCATCATTGTGTGTATATGTTATTATGTATTCGTTTGCTCACGCCCATAGACTGTACACCACCAGGAGGGAACCTATGGATTTAGAATTTTTGCTTTCCATTATGGTAATTTTTGACTCAATGTGCAGTGAAACTCTGGTACCTTACAAAGAGCATTTACACCAACAAACACAGCTATGATTTCCTTAAATCAGCCTGTACTACGCAGATTTAGATTACTCAGGTTGATTCACGGAAGTCTGAAAAAGATTGATATTAGCTAGAATTAGTGACTTTGATAAAATAAATTTGGGATTCTTGCTGTTGGTGGCAGATATTGCTAGGGCTGCCACCTTTTCTTTCATTCATCAATGTTTCCGTGGCACATGGACCTATTGAAAAAACATAGATAATTAAAGAAAGATGATACAGGGAGATGCATCTTATCCATCTAATGGCTGAGAAGCATCTAAACTATGAATGTCCTCTAATGGCCATATCTATTGGGAAAATAATCATTTTGAGTATATTCCATGAGATATATTCAAGAAAGTCTTCTCCAAATAACCTACTCATTTAATCTTGAAGTCCCACAGTTCAAACCAACAGCCTACCTATTACAGCTGCCCATTAGTCACTGCCTGAGGTCTGCATTTCCGGACACATTTCTTTCCTAACAGTAGAAATTATATATTTTGTACTAAATTCTTCCCACTGGAAAGTTTGCTTTTCAACACTGTTTTTCAGAACCAGCACCACACAAGGCTGTTTTTCGGCAGTCATTCAGTTCCAGATGCTGCCAGCTAACATGCAGACTCAGCTGTAAACCACACCATATATTTTTTTTTCTCTTCTGTTGATACTCATAGTGGACACCCCATGAGGTCATATCTGTGTTGTGAGGGATACGTGGTAGAGCAGCAGGAACAGATATTATGGTAGTCTGAGCCACCTGCACATGTAATTTCTTTGTATCTTTTCAGACTTGTTTGGATTCAGGGCATATATACCATTTCTATTTAAAGTTGAAGTCCCACTGTGCATGTGTCAGATAGCACTCAGTTTATGATTGATAGCTAAGTTCAAACAGACACCTGTTCCATAGCCAGGCATGTATGATTCCTCACATAGTCAGTAGAAATCTTGAAAGAATTTTAGTCAACATTATGAGACAAGAGCAATCACTAAAGGAACAAGAATGTTACCTGTGTATTTTGTTTTCACATCCAAATCTGTCTACTGCAATCCAATGGCTACTGGCCAGGTCAGGCTTCTCTAAACCCACACTTAAATTTCTAGGCAGATTTTTAAATTTTTTAAAACATATTTTTAGTCGTAGATGGACACAATACCTTTATTTTGTTTATTTAGTTTTTTTTTTATTTATTTATTTTTTTTCTTATGTGATGCTGGGGATCGAATCCTCTGCCTCACACATGCTAGACAAGTGCTCTACCACTGAGCCAGGACTTCAGCCCCTCTAGGCAGATTCTACAATGAACAAATTCTGTAAGCATTAAAAGAATAAATAAAACAAGTAGACAAAAGCAATATCATCGCTGTTTTATGAAAGTTTCACCTCAAACTAAACATTTCCTACAGTGTTTTTTTTTTTTTTTTAAGTCCTTTTTATTTAGTACCTCAAGGTATTCAGAGGTAAAAACTGAAGAAGAAAGACAATTCTCAAGTTGACAGAACATTAACCAAACCTAAAGATAGATAGACATATAGAAGATAGATGGATAGATGGGTAGTTGGATGGAAAGTTGATAGACAGATAGAACATACATATATATCTTTATTTTACATGAAAGTCATAGTTGCATTGTTTTCAGGTTAGATGATCAGATATTTCAAAGGAAAATCTCCAAAAGCAATTATAACAGAGATATCAAAGGGAGGAGACTTTCCACAGGAATACCATAATTCCTTATGACCTTTTCTCTATAATCATGCCTCATGTTACATGTTAAGGGAAGATTGCCACCAAGATGTCAATGAGAGAAGTTACACAAAAGTCATATCCCTGTCTTGACTTATTTTATTTGGCAAAAAAAAATCTTGTCCTGTTGAGATGCCAAACAAAAGAATGGATCATAACAAATACAAGCCATGTTCTTGGGGATGGGGGAAATGGGTGTTAACCACTACCTCTTACCACATAATGGATATTATTAGCTTTAACGTCACAAAAATAGCATCTGCTTTTGCATGTTAATTATAGATAAACTCATTTAGATGCTCTTTGGTCTTTTATTAATATTTCTAAACCAAATCTATTATAGCCTCTAAAGAAACTTCTTTCAAAATTATTTGTCCAACTAAAATTCTGGGAGCTTGCTTGCTTTTGGTTTTCTCAATTTCTGGTTGATTTTTTATTTCCTCCTTTCTGTGAGTCACCCAGGATCACATTTGGGATGCTTTTACTTTGATTGTTGCGCTATGGCTCTGTTTGCTTTGGCTTCAGTTAGTATTGACTTCAAAGAAAAGAACCCTGAAGGAGAGAATTTATGACTTACCACAAATTCTTGTTTTTGTCATTTGACACACATTTATATATAGATATAATTAACCAACAGGAATATAATTGAGATAGAATTGAGCTTTACTATTCTTAGATTTCTCCTTTCACCAGTGAAGACATGTGACATAGTCCCTGAACTCCAGTGTCTGAGGCAGGATAGAGTTTTACATATTCTAAAAACAATCATCAAGGTATGATTTTCATATAGCACCTAGAGTAGAGTACTAATAACACATAGCCATTTTGATTTTATAGTGTCTGGAAATTTTTGTAATGTTTCAGTTTACTATTGAACAACATAAGAGGAAACTAGCTCATGTACTACATCCACTGCAGGGTTCTATTTTTTATTAGTATGATAAATATATTTTGATTGACCATTGTATGCCAGGTACAATATTCTAAATGGAGTGTGTAATGAAAAATATGAATACACTTCTTACCTACACAGAATTTATTGACCTAATTTTCAAGTGATTTACATACTATTTCCCAGCATATGTTACTAGACATTCTTCGAAAAAATAATGCAGATTTTGTATTGTGCTTTTCCAAAATATTTAGATTACTAGATTTTTTTTCATTACTTATAATCTTCCCATTTAACATTAATGCTTACTACAATTTAAATGAATATTTTCTAATAAATTTTTATCTTAATACGCATTTTCATGCTCTATTACACACGATAATATACATATTACAACATACAATTACATACATATGTAATATACAGGAACCATTTACATCTTTAAATAATATTTAGACTATCATAAAAACAGGCATTTCCTTTCAGTTCAAAGAACATCATCTTTTTGAAAAGTCACTTAACTGTTTTAATAATTTCTCTAGTAAATATTGAATCATTAGTAAACTATTTCAGTCCTCAAAAGATTATATAACTTGAATGATGTCCTAAATATAAATATTAAAATAAACAGGTGTTATACACATGATGTGAAACTTGAATCCTAGTTTGTAATAGTGATTACTATTTAAAATGTTTCTTCATTTTTTTAAATAATACAGAATTAATATCATGAATGTCAGTATCCTCATGGGTCATATAGTGAACTCTTACTGACGGATGTTGGGTCATCTTCTTAAGTGTAATAAAGTCTTATTCACTCTATTAACTGATACCATTTGATCTCTTATCATGTCCTCAGTAGTAACACAAAATAAATAAATACAACTTCACTAGTTCAAGAACTTTTAGTACATGAAATTGCATAAACTTAAATCATTCTGTAATGAATGTTTCTAATGTGGTAGGAATGTACAAGTGTTAGAACTCCATCTTCAGAGCTAATTTTTCTTAGTTTGAATCTTAGTTGTACTAATTAACTAATCTTTGGTCTTGGAAAGATATCTAACCATCTTTTTATCAGTTTACTTAATGTGAAATGAGGATAATAATCATGCATAGACCATAAATTAATTCTCAGAATTCAAATGATAAATAAATTAAAAGTACTTAAAGTAATAATTGACGCTTTTCAAGTAATATATGACATTTGCTGTGCTTGTTATTACAGTTACTTCTAACTGCATTCATTTAAAATTTTAAAAAAGTAAAGTGTAAAGGGATTGAAGAAGGAATAGTGGAATTGTGGAGGGAGGGGAGTGGGTAGGGGTCCACGAAGACTGGGACTGAATCAGACTGGGATGTGTTCCTATGCTTCTGTGATAGGGTCAGGGTAGATCCTGATTTTATATACAACTAAAAATAAATAAATCAATCAAAAAATTAGACTATATATTCTGGAGTAGGAGTTCCAGATGTCTCAATAGAAAATGCTATAGATAAGTTAAGAGATTAGGTAAGAGGATGTATAATTCCCTAGAGTTGGGTAAATACATATGCTAGTGCCTAAACAGAAGGACTTCCAGGGAAGTGGAAAGAATTCAATCCACACATTTGCTGACATGAAGTTAAAAACTATATGTACTGCCATTCTTCAGAATGTTTCCCAGGGATGCTAAATCACGTCAGTCATATCTACACTCCAGCATCTAGTGCTTGTGGCATTATATCAGAGCTCAAGGTTTTACTCTATACGATTTGCCAAAATTATTCCAGAAATTTAATATTTCCATCTTGCTTATCTAGCTTCTGATAAATAGATTTGTGAAGAAAATGTGCATTTCTTTTCTAACCTTTTCTTCAATGGAGCACTAGCAGCTACACATATAGAAATAATACTGCTTTGGGTATGCAAAGTTTGTGCTTTGGGCTATGGTCTGAATGTTTGTGCCACTCCCTAAATTCATCAATTGAAATCTAATGCTCAATGTGATGGCATTTGCTGCAGGGGTCTTAGAAAGGCTATTAGGTTATGGAGATGAGTCTAGTGTTCCATGAACTGAACAGACCAGACTTCTTCCCTTCCACCATTTAAGGAACACAGCAGAAGGTGCCTTCTGAGAGCCAGAAACCTCAGACACGGTATCAGCCTTGACTTAGACTTCCTAATTTCTAAAATTCAGAAATAATATTTTGTTTTTTATAAGTTAGCCAGATTATGTTATATAGTTACAGAAACCCAAACTAAAATGCTTTATAATTTGAAGTGATATTCATAATTATCATAAACTGCTCCATAGAAACCAGGAAAGAATTTACTTAAATTTCCACCACTTAGAAACAATAGTAATTTATTTCAGCAAATATTTTAGTAAAATTATATATTTAAGCAAACATACATATTCTGGAGCATGATAAAAATCATTCTATGAACACTGTGTGCTGCATTTACCACTTAACACCTGGCATACATCTCCCTTGAATTCCTTCATGATTATCATAAAAATGGATATAAAATGGCACTTAGTATAAAAAACTTTCAAGTGGCAAGTAATCAGTAAAGAATCATTATCATCTTTATTAGAATTTTAATGCCTGCACTGTATTCCATTTTAAGAATTTACCATAATTTATTTAACCTGACCTTCCTAATCAGATATTTAAACTAGTTTATTCAGTGCTTAAAGATCTTGAACTTTCAAATCAACTGTATGTGATCATACTTTTTAGCTCTCTGGGCTGCAGTTTCCTCATCATAAAATGTGGATAATTATACAACTAATATTATAATGTACTTGGAAAAAACAAATTAAATAATGGAAGGAAGTATCTATTACAAGAAACAGTATATAGTTAAGACATATCTAGTCAAGTTTTTATTATTACATTTCAATTATTTTTTTAAATTTATGACATGCCCCTTAGGGAAAATACAACTGTTCATATTTTGCAGTAAAATAGAAACCAAAATGCAATTTCATTGAGATTTAAAGACTTGAACTTAGGTCTATCCAACTTTAAAGACTGTAGTATTTAATTTTCATACAATTGACATATACTGCACATAATTCATACTCAATTTATTCAGTTTTGACATATGTAACACATATGAAACTATCACAGTAGATAATGAATATTCACATTATTGCAGAAGTGATTCCTGCACCTTTATAATTCCTCCCTACCCAACTCCACCTCCCACTCCTAGAGCACCTCTAGATCTAGCTCCTATATACAAGCAACAACAGGTGTTGGTGAGGATGTGGGGAAAAAGGAACACACATGCAATGCATCGCTGGTGAGATTGCAAATTGTGAAGCCACTCTGGAAAGCAATATGGAGATTCCTTAGAAAACTTAGAATGGACCCACCATTTGACCCAGCTATCCCACTCCTTGGCCTATATTCAAAGGACTTAAAATCAGCATACTATAGTGACACAGTCACATCGATGTTTACAGCAGCCCAATTCACAATAGCTAGATTGTGGAACCAACCTAGATGCCCTTCAATAGATGAATGGGTAAATAAACTGTGGTATATATACACAATGGAATATTATCCAGCCTTAAAGAAGAATGAAATGGATGGAGTTAGAGAATATCATGCTAAGTGAAGTAAGCTCATCCCCCAAAACCAAAGACCAAATGTTCTCTTTGATAAGTGGATGATGATACATAATCCTGGGGTGGGAGTGGGTAAGGAAAGAATGGAGGAAGGATGAATTGTGTAGAGGGAAATGAGGGGTGGGGAGGGGGCCAAGGAAGGAAAGATAATGGAATGAGACAGACATCGTTACCCTATGTACATGTATGATTACACAAACAGTGTGACTCTATTTTGTGTACAACCAGAAAAATGAAAAGTTGTACCCCATTTGTGAATAATGAATCAAAAAAGTAAATAAATAAATAAATAAATAACATATCAGTGAAGAAGAAAAAAATTAATAAATACAAAAAAATGACCTGGCTTCCATTAGCTTAATTTATGTTCCATAGAATTTTGTTTGTATGAGTACTGCAACAAACATTTTTTGTTGGCATTTGGCTTCTTTGACTGCATAACTATTTTGAGATTCAGGCTTGTTATAGAATATATGAAGAGCTGGATTGGATATGGGATGTTCATCAAAGTCTCATGTGCTGAGGAATTATTCCCCAATGAAAATTTTGTACTATAATGTGACCATAACACCAAATATCTTGTGATCTTTGATTGATGGATGTATGGGTTTTTTCCAATACTTGGACATTGCTAATGAAGCTCTGTGTTTCTTAAAGTACATGAACTTTTGAGGAAATATGTTTTCATTTCTTTTGGATAAATATCTTGAAGTAGAATGACTAGATCTTATGCAAGCAGCGCACTTAACTTTTTAGAAAATCTTAGATTCTCAAGGTAATTGTATCAGTTCACATTTGCACCAGTTGTGTATAAGAATTTCAATCTTTCATTATCCTCAGCCATACTTAAGATTGTTGGATTTTTGCTTTAAGCAATTTAAATTAAAATGTAGTATAATCTCAATAAAATTTTAATTTATATTTCCCCAATAATTAATATATTCAAGTGTTTGTTTCTACATTTATCAATGAGTTTGCTCAAGTGCTTAATTTTGTAATTTGTGATTTTATTATAATGAATAAACATATTTTAAATCTTTTTTTGAAATTTACATTCTGGTTACAAGTAATTTTTAAGGTGGTTTCTTCTGCAAATATTATTTTACTATCCCCTTTCTAGTCTGAATGTGTTTATTTTTCTTGCCTTATTAAATTGGTCAGAACCTCCAGTACCATATTGAATATATGGGTGAAATTAGGCATGTTTCCTCATTTCTATCGTTAAAGGAAAATAATTCAAGATTTCAACATCAAATGTGATTCTGAACATTCTTTATGGGTTGATGAGGTTTCCTTTTTCCCCTAATTTGTAACTGAAATGAATGTGTGATTTTCCAAATGCCTTTCAGCACCTATTTATATAAGCATACATTTTTCTTTTTTAAGTTGATTATAAGATGAGTTACACTGATTAAGATTTGAAGGCAACACCAAATTTGTATTTCTGAGTGAAATGGAAGTTAATCATGATATATAATCATTTACTTATTTTTGAAATTGGTTCCTAAATTTAGTATTTTTGTTGTTTTTTTCATTGTGAGACATATTTGTCTGTGATATTCTTTATTTCCCCACATTTTTATTGATGTGTTTTAGTTGTACATAATGTGTGGTGTTCTTTTCTTATAAATTCTTCTCTTTCCTAGTTTTCATAGCGGTATTATGATTTTTTTCAATTTTTTTAAGATTTGTTTGAAGAGTTATTCCTAGATATTGTTAATTGTCACAAAGACAGGCATCTGAGGCAGAAGTTTCATTATGAAAAAATTTAATAACAAGCTAAATTATTTTAAATGATGTGCTCCATATTTCATACTGTACAGAATTTGATCCCGTTTCTTTGAAGCAATTTGACCGGTTAATATAATGTGTTGAATTTGAGGGCATAAAGATATCTATTTAAAAAAAATCTTACTACCCTTATATATTGGTAAAATTTCCTGTGATGTTGCTTCTTTCTTTCCTGACATTGGGAATATGATTTTATTTTATTTTGCTCAGATTACGGTGACTGGCTATCATTGTATTGGTGTTTTTAAAATATATTCTTCTGGTTTTTACATTTTTATCTAATGTTTTTCTGTTTTCTAATCTTCTTGCCCTTTCTTTATTATTTCCTTTTATTAATTTACTTTGTCTACTGTTCTGTTTTTCATTTTGTTTTCTTCTTGAGCTACAGAGAAAATTAATTATACCTCAGTCTTATCGATGTTTTGCAGTATGAAACTTGTATTATTCCAGGTACATCATTCACACTTTGATTTGATGTGTTTTTATTTTCAGTTTGAAATATATTCACTTATCACTTTTAATTTTCTCTTTCATATATAGTTTAAAAATTCAGGAATTTGTTATTTAGCTTCCAAGTACTTTGCAGAGATCACTTCATTGCTTTCTGATCAAACTACCATCATCAAGAATACACTGTGTCATTTCAACTGTTGCACACTTATTGTGAAATTTTAAGGTCCAGATTAAGGGCTAACTTGGTAAATGTACCAAAGTTAATTGAAAAAAATGTAGATTCTGCTATTGTTGAATGTACTGTGTTAAATGTCTATGTTTTAAAGCCTTCTGTAATCACAAATGATATCACTTTACATTCTAAAATCATTAACAGCATTTTGAAATATCCAAAAATGATGGTGAACTTTTTTGAATTTCAGTTCTACTGTTTTTTTTTTTTTTTTACTTCACCTTCATTTAAGTTTTTATTAATTTTGTAAACATTTAGAATTGTTAGGTCTTCTTAAAAAAGGGGCTCTGTTGTGGTTTGGATCTGAAATGTTCCCTACAGTGCCATTTTAAGATATTTACATAATAGAAGTTAATCTTCTGTATTACTCAAATAGTTACAATTTGGAATGCTTTTCCTTCATTTGTTTAGATCCATATGTCCTTTGCCATCATTTTTTTTTTTTTTAATTTCTAAAAGCACTTTCTTTAACTTTTTTTTTTTTTTTTTTTTTTTAGTATTAGCCTACTTTTAATGAATTCTTTTAGTTTTGACTGTCTGGCATTCCTTAATTTACCCTAATTTAAAAAAAATACATAAAGAATTGAAAGGTTGATCATTTTTACAATATTTTATGTTTCTACTATCCTTATGTTTAGTCTCTATATGAAACATGTCTTCGTTACTTTGGATGCTTTCAATATTTTTGCAACAAATTGATTAGGATGCCCCTTGGTGAAGTTTCTTTCATTTATCTAACATTAAAATTTTTTGGACATCTAAAATATATACTTTTATAATTCTAATCATCTTTGGAAAAAAAATCTGACCCATAATTTCATATATTTTTACTGTCACCTTGGATCTCTTTTTTGGTAACTCACATTACAATTTTATTAAACTTCTTAAATTTGTCCTTTTATGCACTCTTCTCCCTGTGTTTCAGTTTTGATATTTTCTAATTTTTACCTCAAATTCATTAATCTTTTCTTACTTTATTCCTAACGTGCTTTATTATTATTTGTTTACAGTGTACTTTTATGTCACACTCTGTAGTTTTCATCTCTAATATATGATTAGCTTTTTACAAGATAAATATATCTTCCATATTTTTACTTTTTCAATACATGAGATGTACTTAAAATGACTGTTTTAATATCCTTTTTTACTAATTCAAACATCTGTGTCTGCACAGTCAATTTTTGTTCTTCTCATTTTGTGTCATACCTTTCTGTTGCTTCTCATGCCTGATACTTTTGTATTTCCACAAATATTTTTGTGCTCTCCTGTGTGACAGAGTTCAGTGACTTGAAACAATTTATATTCATTTTAGGGCTAATTATTTCTCACTATGGGAATAATTAAAATCTTCTACATATTCTTCCCAATATTCCATGAATCTTAAGTATTTTAGTGAGGACTTGCAGTGTCCCTTGGTAAATGTGAGCACCAGGCAATCTCACCTCTTATCCTTTCAGATGGTTACTTCAGAGTGTTCAGCTAAGTTCCTCAATTGTAGGTATATAAAACTGAATATTCAAGAAGAACCCCCATGAAGAACACTAGGGTTATTTGCATGTGGTTCTTTCATCTGAAGTTCTCTGTTCTTTGGATACTCCTTTGCTTCAGTTTCCCTGGAATTTGAGCTATTTCCCCTAAATGTAATATTTCCATTTGACTCCTCCTAGGTTCTTCCTTCATTCCCCATGTTCTGCAATCATTATGTGGGGACTAATCTTGGAAAATTGTAGGGTTCACTTCACTTTTCTCCTTTCTCTATATTAGCACATTACTTTATTATCTGTGTTGTGATCTCTTAAAGATTGTTTTCAATCTTTCTGGTTGTATTTATGGAGAGGATAAATCCAGTCCTTGATATTTCATCTTTGTCCCAACTTAAATGCTACTTTTTCAGTCATTTTACTACCTTATTTATCTGTAGGAGAGGCAAAATACGAATATCCAGATCATCACATACACAAGATTTTTCCCTGAATTAATTTTAACATTTGTGATGACTTGTTATCACATATTATTTACGCTGTATGGATTTTTAAAGTAATACAACATGATTAACATCATTTTTATTAAAAAAGAAAAACGGCATACCAAGTTCAATATTACCTTTTAAGTATTCTCATAGATATGTGCATTTAATGAAATAAGAGTATAATTGGGATTCAATGCATGTGTAAAAGGGAAGTTGGCAGATATTCAGTGAATGCTGCTTAGAAGAGTTGATTACAGGAAAACATTTGAATTAAGGATTTTTAGTTCTCAGAGGAAGAAGATGCAGCATAAAATATTTCATACATAGGTAACATGAAAATAATGACGAGGTACAAAAGAATACAAGATGTTTGAAAAACCTCAAATAGATTACTGTTTCTACTTTATAAAGTAGAGTTCTGGAATGTTCATTCAGCACTTCAGGATTTAGAAAACATAATTTGTAGAATCTATTTGTATGGTTATGAGATTTGGGATAATATTATCCTCACGAAAATGGTATAGCAAAAAAGAAACAACAGGTTGATTCAGGTATGAGGACTTTTTTTTTTTTAATTTGGGTATTATAACTATTCATAGTTTTTGAGCCCATTTGGACAAATAATACATGCAAGGAATAGCCAAAAGGCTGAAAATTAACTTTGTGAATGATACTAAAAAACTAGAAAGTGACAAAATTAATTTTAGGAAAGTCAAGGAATAAAAATAATGTTGGATTACAACAAAAGTAGGATACAAATAGAATAGTTCCTGAGAGATGGGATAGAAGAAATGAAGATTTTTGGAAGCACATCAGCTCTAATACATTTAGATTAACATTAAACAGCAAGAGAAGAAATATGTTTACCAGCTTCTCTGATGATAATAGTTTAATCCATTGACAATGCTATATTTCTCTGGGGGGTGTCATGGGAGGAAAGCCCAATTCCTGCAACACTTCAATGTCTAATAAAAACCTTCAAGATCAGGGCTCCTTCAAGCCTCTGAAGGGTAATTTTCCTATAGTAAATGAATGACTAGAAACTTTTAGTTCTCTTTTTATACCGTACAATATGCAACTGCTGGGTCTTTTAGTACATATGGTAAGTATTAGAACATTCCGTATAAAAGTCTCTACTTTTTATAGCTAACTTTTGCTCATTCTTCTTGTTCCAGTTTTCATGTACATTTTCCAAGAAGCCTTCTCTGTACTGTCCTCTGTCATTACCGCAAAAAAAAAAAAAAAAAAAAAATAGCGTATCACCTAGAACAGGCCTACTGACACTAGCAGTCTAATATGATATCACCAAATTTCCTATTTCTATATTCAACATGAATATTGAGACAAATATTGAGCAGTTCTTCTGAGAATTGCTAATATGAGAATTGATAAGTTGGGCACAGATCTCAGGTGAATGGTAGTTACTCATGATCTCATTAAAAGAATCTGTTTTTAAAGAAGGAATGCCTCTGTTCAATGCCTTTATTTTTTCTCTCAAATATTCTTTAAAATGCACTGAAAATCAACAAGGATTACACATTATATACCTCAGGGTCCTTGAATATCCAATTCCCCCAATATGTCTGTGCCACCTGTGTTTATCCTGCTATCAGTTGCCCAGGGGAAAAACGTCTATTCTTTTGCACTGTAGCAAATATAATTTCTCTGTCTTTACCTCCATCGTTTGGCACTGGGGACTTAAAAGCGATCTTAAACATTTCTCAACTATTGTCAGCACCAACATTCTGGACCCACTGTTTTCCTATTTTTATTTCTCTTTGGTTCTGGCTCCATTCCCTGTGGTTATAATTACTGTGGAGTGTAGGTCTTCACTGCTCGAAGCTGCTGCAAAACATTGTTACCTTGATGCCTGCAGACTCACCCATGGTGTCAAGGAGAGATGTGCAGAAGTTGCTCCCTGGTGCCTGGTATTTCTGCAGTGCAGGCACCCACAATGGCTTAATTTCTTCCTCAGCAGTGACCCTACGATTCTAATGATTTACAGAGATTCTTTAGTGAAAAAAAATATTTTTCATGATTACATTTGGTATTATCTTTCCCAAGAATTCAAATCGATGTACATGAAGTTAGCACGGAGCATTAAGTTTATCCATTTCTGCAGCCGTTTGCTCATTGAGTTGAGATACTTCTATCAAGTTGCTATTAAAAGCCAGCTGTACCTCTAAGCAGTGAGAACACACTAACATTATTCCTTCCTGCCAGATCAGGTGGACAGTCTAGAAGAAGAAACAAATAATTAAATGTAGCGTCTTGTTTTAAATGTATCTAATATTTAAGGAACACTTATCATTTTCCAAACCTTCTGAATGGAGCAATAAATAAAATCAACCTGCTTCTATTCTCTTTGAGAAATAGTTAATAAACAAATAGAAACACAAACTCAAAGTTTGTTATGAAGAATAATACAGCAATCAAAAATTTCATTGACTCACAGGATTTATTGGAACTATCATCTCTAATAATATTGTATTTAAGAAGACATAGGAAGATGGAAAAAAAAAATTCCAGTAAGGAGTATAATAGACAATTGAAGGAACACATTGAAATCCATTATCATCTTAAGTTTTTGAATAACTTCTATAATAAAATTTTAGTTTGTTTACTGTCATAATTTACCAGGATATTCCAATTTTCGTGTTTATCATTTGTGTTGAAATGATACTTCTACTTCCTTTCCCTCCTCTCCTTTTTCCTTCAACTATTAAGACACTCTGAATTAACTTGGAGAGCAAAAATTAAGTAATTTTAATCAAATAGATTTTTTAAAATTTAAAACACCAAAGTTAGTTATTAGCTACTAAACATGAGTTTAAATGAACTCAGCCGCTATTCTTTTTTTAAAAAAATCTTTAATTATTTGATTGAAGTCAATAGACACAGGCAAGCTAAACATGCACATTGATTAGTCATCATCTGAGGGGTGATTGAAACAATGAGGTAAAGAATAATTATTCTGGACACTTGTAATAGGTAATTAGATTCTGATAACATTAAAAAAAACAGATTTAGCCCCTTTTGAATAGTTTACATTGAGATTGATCATGGTTACATGATGTTGTTACTTTGAAGTTATACAAATCAAAAGACAAACTGACACAAATTTGGTATGCCTCATATATACTAAATATTCATCATATTTGCAATTTGATAGTTAATATAAAATCCAAGGAATTCTTAATTCTTGTTTTTTCAATGCAATAGACACAATCCTAGGATGTAAAAAAATATTTTTAAAATCAGAAGTATTTTGAATATGTGTACTTTGAAATTACCTTTGGTAATTTAGCATGGCATATGATTGGTGCCAAGAGGTGAGTATTTTTTTCTTTTTGTTTTTTCTGCAAGTGTTAAGTAATTTGGTCATTAATTAAAAATTTTAAAGAAATATAACTGTATATTTGGAGCAAATGAGTCAATAAATAATATTTCAAATGAGTCAGATAAATAATATTTTAGGCTTATGGCTTGTGATGTCTCCTTTGTTTTCTTTTATTTTATAAGTATTTGGATTTAGAAAACTCACCTGAATATTCAGGTTTGTATCTAAAATTCTGAAACACTTTTGATTGGGCACAGCATTTGCACATAGTTAGGATCAGTTCAGGCAGCCATAAAAAGTATCCAAATAGGGATAAATTTAAGTCAGAGGTATTAATGAACAAAACTGAAGTCACTGAATAAGAGAATTTCATGTGACATAATGCTATATTTATTTCTAGTACTTTTGTTTCAAACCATTGGTTATATTTTTTTAGCAATTATTCCACTACAAAGTATCCAAAACATGAACGTTTACAACAAATAAATCTGTGATCTTCTGATGTTTGTTATCAGGAATCTGGATGCTCCTCAACTGCGTCCTCTGCCTCAGAGGTTTTTTGTTTGTTTGTTTGTTTGTTTGTTTTGGTGTTTGGCAAAATTTCATGAGGAAAATTTGTGTTTGTCACAAAATTCACATGTTTTCATGGAGACAGTTGACTAACACACGTCATGCCACAACTAATGTGTATGGATAAAATACAGATGCAAATAATTATGTAAAGTAGGTAAATATTGCCTAAGAATTATATCTTCATTTATCCATATTTATGATACATTAAGAAATGAAATTAATCAATGACTTTTAAGATCATGATAACTGTGCACATATTTATGAATGAAAAAATTGTGGAATATTAAAGAAGCACTTCATTGAAAAGATTGAAATATCTTTTGTTAATAAATTAAAATATCTGTATGTTAAAAACTATTTTCCTCTTAATATTTTAATGTGGTTTACTTAAACTAAGTTCATATGTATAATTTAGAATATTATTTAAATTTATGCATTCCAAATCATTTTTGTCAATTTTGTGACATAATTATTCAAATCATTCAAGATAACTAGGCTTATTTTCCTTAGAAGTAAAATGTAATGAATTTTCTTAGTTTTCTTATTTATAACTATCAATCAAGACAGTATTATAGGCATCAGTTTCTATTAAAATTTTGGTATATGTATTTTTTCTAAATTGACAAAAAAAGTATTGTGTATAAAAGGTGACTTAATAATAAATTTTATTAGTTATGTTTGTATCATATATTTTTGGACTTTATTAGTATATATTTATATTTTAAGCAAAAATAATATTATGTCCCAATAGTTATTACTATCCACTAATATTTATTTCTTTGCAAATTGCATTCATCAGAATTGTTAGAAAAAATAGTAAAAAGCAATGAGAAATATTATTTTCTTGCTTCAGTCCATTGAAGGGGCCTTTGTCAAGACATTGATTAATGAAATGCATGCACATTTATAACTGTAAAACTTTAAATATGGAGAAGTTAGCTAGTATTTACATAGCATATTTTCTAAGTGTTTTATGTAAACATTTTATTGTTATAAATATTCTATCAAAATTATATTATAAATAAATGATGTTATTATCCAACTTTTAGGTCTTATATAATCAAATGTAAAGAATTCATTTAACTTGCTATCATAAGGCACATTTTATACGTATATATGTGCATGTATTTGAAATACATTGTAGATTTTATTGCTCATTTATTATATGATCCATTACATATGTTTAGTTTTATATGTATGATTACATGGTTTCTGGATCTTTATTGAAGCTAATGACTGATTATAAATATAGTCATCAGTACAGAATATAATTGGAGTAGTTTTATCATTAAATGAAAAATGAGAAATGAAAACAAGCAATTTGAATCATTTGAGGAGTCAAAGAAGGCAAGAGCAGAAAGCATAAAGTAGGAATTGATTTTTATAAAAAACACTATATTACCAGTAGTTATTGTGATAGCTTCTATGTATTTCAAGTTTAATGTATTGTTGCTATTTTTTTATTTCTGAAATGCCACAATGGTCTTCTTTACAAAGAATTTATTAGGAATACTTATGTACATGTATAAGAATTAAAAATAAAGCAATAATTTTGATGTATTTATGTGATCAGTTTTTGAAAAAATCCTCCAACTTGACTGTATATAAACCATCAACAAATCTATCTTGAATGATCTTCTCTTACCAAGTAAATTCAATAGATATCACTTTATTCAGAAATAAGAAAAATATGCCTTATTGTACACCATAATTTGATACCTACTTAATTATAAAAATAAAAATAAATATTCAAAGGGAAAATATGTAACCATTATTCTATGCATTAATATTATTAACTGAAAGAAAATAAAAGTATAGGACATTGGAAGATATATTGGTGCTATAAATTCTTCAAAACCTAGACAGTGATATTTAGTAATTTTTTTCTTGTCAAAATATTAAGTAAAAGTTACACTTAACTCAAAAGTTACAATTTTATGATATATCTCTATATTAGTGTCTGTCTTATTTGGTTAGGAAACTATTAAAATAAATCAAACATGAAATAATTAAAAACATAACTAAAGAAATATAGTCTGTATAGAGGGAAAAGAGGGGTGGGAGGGGTTGAGGGGGAAGGGAAAAAATAACAGAATGAATCAAACAACATTACCCTATGTAAATTTATGATTATACAAATGGTATGCCTTTACTCCATGTACAAACAGAGAAACAACATGTATCCCATTTGTTTATAATAAAAAAAAGAAATATAGAAAGCATAAAGAATTTAATAATTTATGAAAAATTTAGAAAGTAAAATCAAATGCACTTTTTGATTCTTTAATATAAATAAGAAGTAGGAAATTTCAATTCTGGATTTCTTTTTTACAGTGATTATAAAATGGGAATGTCTATGGTAAAAAAAGGGGGGAATTAATGAGTAGGATTTATTTTTAAGGATTATAATGACTTTATATTTGGAAAAGTTGAATATATACACCCAGGTTGCATCTCGTTGCTGATATATAGAGAAAAATCAAGCAAAAATATTGTAAAACACGGAAACAAACAAATAAAGTATTAAAATACGTTCTAAACTAGATGTTGGAACGAACATCAGCATTAGCATTATATAGATAACGGTTAAGCCATAACTGCGAATGAGGGGCACAAATCACAGTTTGTAACTTTCTACAGTTAATGCTAGCCAGTCAAGGCGTAGAAGTCAAGAAGTCAAATATTTGCATGTGATTTATAGCTACGTCTTGACTTAGAACACTACCTGGTGAGTCTTAAGAGTACTCTTTTTCATATATGCAACATATTTAACCAATTTAAGTTGATGTCTTTTCAGTGCATTAATATATATATATATTATGTAAATTAAAACAATATACTCTTGTGTTCAACTATAGAAACAAAATGATGTACCCCATTTGTGTACAATGAATCAAAATGCAGTTTGTAAAAGATATAAAAAGAAATAATTTAAAAAAAGAAATTCTTTAAAAATTATTTTAAATTGACACATAATAATTATACATATTTATGGAGTAATGTGGTATTTCCATACATGTATACATTGTACAAGCATCAGATTAGGGTAATTGTCATTTCTATAACTGCAAACATTTGTCATTTGTGTTAGGAATGTTAAAAATCCTCTCTACTAGTTAAAAAATATATATATAATCACGAACTGGGTGACTAGCTCAGTGGTAAAGCACATGGTTTGCAGGCAGAAGAACCTGGGTTAGTCTCCAACAATAATAACAAAATCTCAAGCTTGTGTGCACACACACAGAGAATATGCTATTCTCTTTTCTTCAGTAGAATAAATAAAAGATCTTGGACCCTATGATTTAATTATTTGTAGAGCAATGCAATTTTAAACAGGATAAATCTCTTTTGTATTCAAAACTGAATGTCATTTATGATTAAAAATCCTTTTTTATGTTGACAAAGTAGAATAGAAGGCTTTTAAATTCCATCAAATGCTTACTGAGTTTGATAGTAATAGACACGTCATAAAATCTTCTCTTCCAGCTACTTGGCTCATGCTATACTTCTCCTTTGAAAATAATATTCCACTTTCTAAAATTTATATTAACATTTAGAAACATGTAGTGAATTCCATTATTGCTCAGCAGATATTTTACTATCCTCAATGGTTTCCAATTTTCCCAAATATAACAAAAGTAGTTAAAAACTATATAGAGCATTATGAAGGATCCTATATGCCAGAACAATTCAAATGTCAGGACCCACACTGATAATTTAATATGTGAAGTAGAAAGTGTAATACTATTTTGAGCTTTGGGCAATCTCCTATTGTACAAGTAGAGCTCTACCTACAGATAGTGAAGAAAATCTTACTGGGAGCCAGGTGGGGAGAGAGAAACTTAGTGAATGCCCAGGAAAGGGACAGGATGGGAGAGGTCATGTTTTGGTTCAAAAGAGGATGTTCTCTACCAAAATTTGCCTGAAAGATCTCTGACTTTTTTTAAGTGAAAAGTAAATAAAAAGATATAAAAGGAAGGATGCCAAATATAATAATTTTTCTTTGAGCAAAATTATTTCTGTTAAAACTTTTTTGGTCAAATCAGAGAAAAATGGAATGAGTTGTATTTTTCTTTCAGCGCCAATGTAATTATATGAAATACATTGTACTAGGACTGGAATGTAATCACAATTATTTCTGAAGTTATTTAACTGGAAAATATAATGTAGACTAGATATGAGAATTCAGGGCTTAAGTACTTTAAAAGGGAAACTACCTTGTGCTTAGGAGTCTATATTAAGAACAGCTATGTCAACCCCACATGGGATACATTTGTTTAGCACAGGAGGTAATATCTACTCTCTGTCTTGGTGGAATGCATAGTTAAACTCAGACAATCCTTTTTGGGAAGGTTAGCCCAAAATGTGAAGCAATATGTATACTATGGTGTTGGGACTAATGACACTAACTAACTCAGGCTGACTCCTTACTCCCTGGCGAGTGAGCAAGATCAAGGCCTCAAAGGCGGTTTCAATAGTTAATGACGATGAACCGGACCACTGTCAGGGATTGGTTAACAGTAGTTCCGTGAACGTGATCAGCTCGTGCTTGCCATATAGTCTTATGGGACTCTTGCCTGCGTGAACACCCCATGCCTTGCTGACCTTTAAGCTGATTGGTTCCCGCCTAGCCCCCACCTTACATAAAAGCTGTGTGACTTCCTCAATAAACGAGTTCCTGCTGCGACGGGTCTCCCTGACGCGTCTGATTGTCCTCAGGCTGGGAGCGGGCGGTCAGTCGGCCTTACCTATCCGGGTCTGACCTTGTTGGGGAGTGTCCCCTTCCCTTGCCGCTGGTCGAGAAGAGCAAGGGGGCTTAAGACCCCAATGCTATGGTCAGAAAATAATGACATTCTCTGGTCATTGAAAAGATGTTTCAAACAACTGAAATTTAATGTTTAGGATCTGAAGTAGAACTGTTCTCCCTGTGTCCACTAGGCTCCTGAGCAAAAATATGATTTTATAAAAGTTGTATCTGTACTTAACATGTTCAGAATTTTTCTTGCCTTATTCGTTAAATATATAGTAGGACAACTACTGACATAACATTTACGTTGTATTAGTTAAGGTTATTCCAAGAAGTCAAGTGGTGGAAAGTGGTGGTCAGAATTTTAGTAATTGTAATGAGATTGGAACAATCTCATTTTTTAAATAAATAAATAAATAAGAATGAGTTTGAAAGGGATATTTGGAAACCAAATCTATGATATATACTGGGTGATTGTAACCAGGACAGCCTTAAAACTCCCCTAAGCTTGAGTAAACTTTAGACAGGTTTCTTCCTGACTGCAGGAACCTGAGCTCTTTTTCTAGAAAATTTATCATTGTAAAATTTTACTCTGACCCCTTTGAAATGTATATAAATCTCTTTCCATGCCTCTTGAGAGTTTTAAAACCAGAGTCTTTCTTAAGTACTTGAGAGTCATCCTTTTGAAATAAAATCCTTTGGCATGACAGCGCCTCATTCTCCCACATTTTGCAGGAGATAAACGGTCTGGCTTTCATAAGCTCCAATTAACAGAAATAGAGGGACTAATCACGATGAAGATCAGGAAGGAAAACTCAAGAATGCTCAAAACACTTCACAAATCCTATTGCCCAACTTGCCTTAAAGTCCTCAAGTACTTTACCGCCAAAATGAAAACCCCCTTTTGGCATTTTGTTTCAGAGGAATTGAGTTCAATTTCTCTACGTTCATTAAAGCAAAGTTGAATAAAGTCTTTCTTGCCGAGCTCTGGCAGGTTCTATCTTTCTTTAACAATTCCAAGGAGTAGATGTAGTAAGATATAAGGTCAGGAGAACAATATGATCTACTGGTTCCTGATATTTACATCTAGGAGAATGGCAGCTCATTCATTGAAACTGAAAATAGGGAAGTTAAGAAGGAATGACAAAACTCAGCAGGACAAAAAATTCAAATATAAATGAAAACAGCATAAAGAAATAGAGTTGATATCTCCAAGTTAAATGCCCTTTTCTCGGTCCCTAAGGAAAATAAAATTCAATGAGAATGATAGCTAACAAATCACATATTTAGTGTTTCAAGGGTCATTTTTAGAATGTAAATATTTCCTTAGCATGAGAGTTAGAAACAATCTGTGCTTTTCATGCATTTCAAAAAACACCGTCTCACAATTTACTATGAGGAAAAAAAAAAAAACATTTTATAGTGCAAGTTTTACTTTTTAATTTTTCTGGTGCTCAAATATACTGTTATAGCTATTTTTCAGAATTTTGTGAAAAATTGAGAATCAGGTTCTATATTTATATTGAAATGCATATACAAATTGAATAACCTCTGTATTTTATACATTGAAATGTATGAAAAAATTCTAATGAGATAAATATTGCTTCTTACAAATCTTAAAAATACTGTTTCTGTTATCTACTCTCTTCATTGCACTGCATTTTTTTCTAAATTTATTTTTGGGTTATTTTAGATAGTTTGAAAATACAATGCAATTCTTGAAAGTGAGTACTTAGGAAATAAAATCTATGTGTGTATGCATGTGTTTTAAAAATATTTTCCTGAATTCTTATGTAGGTCAATAAATTTTGAAATAATTGCAGTGTTCTCAAATATATATTAGTTTCAAAACCACAAGAAGACAATAATTAGTTGGTGTATTTTGCTTGATTTTTGTGATCTTGAGGTAATATGTTATGGATAACTCAATTGCAAACATATATAACTTAGATTATAAACATATCTGGGCTACTGAATGAATTTCTAGAAAAGAAGGAAAGTAATATTATGTATACCTCTAATTTATGTAGTTATTAATGATTGGAATGTTCAGTTAAAGAATACCTTATCTGAACTAGTTTAAATAATAATGGATATTAATTAGTTCAGCCACGTTTAATTTCAAGGAGATGTGGTCCTTCAAGGTAATTATCAAAATTCAAAGGTGGCGTAAAGGACAAATAATTATGTACTGTAATCCCTATGGATGTAAAAAACACAAGATTGTTTACTCTCAAGGTTTTAAATGACAGAGAGAAGGAATTAGAGTTAAATATCTCATATTCATAATGAATATAAAATAGTGCCTTTGATTTTGAATGAATCTTTAACCCATTTTGTCCTATCACTCTAGATGTGTTACGACCCTAAAATATAACTATAATGTATAATATATAGTATAATTGCATATGGTATATTATAATTATTTTATTATATATATAATATAATTATATATATTATAATGTATACATGAAAGTTCTAGATTATGATTTCCAACTGATTCTAATATACTTCTGTCAATTTTATTGATATTTTCATAGAATTGAACACTTGGGACTTAATGGATTAAAAAATATGAATGTCATCCTTTCTTGTCTCTTCCTCCCTCCCGTCTTCACTTTTTCTTTTGGTTCATTCTTCTACAGCAAAACAAATTTTGTCCAGGACCGAATTTGGTTAAAGGATGGAACTTTTCACTCTGAAGATTAAATTCTATATATCTTATACTTTCATGACATTATACTTTAAAGATTTATTCATATACATATTTGCATGGCACTGAAGAATCTCAGGTTTCTAGGAAAAGAAAAAAAATGTTCTTATTGTGGGAGAGGTGAGTGATACAGGAATTAGGTAGAAACTTTGCAACTACTAGAATAAAATATAAGGTCAATACTCCCAACATACTGGCAAAGACATTGACTTTCTTAACAGGGCCATTAAAGCTCAAGAAAATACCCTGGGAATCAATACGTGGGATGTCATCAAATTAAAAGCCTTCTGCACATCAAAGCAAATAATTAAGAGCATGAAGACAGAGTCTTTGGAATGGAAGAATATCTTTGCCAGCTAATCCTCTAACATGGAATTAATATCAAGAATATATAAAGAACTCAAAAAACTTAACATCTAATAACAATAACAGCAACAATAATAATAATAACCCCATCAATACATGAGTCAAAAAACTACAAAGACATTTCTCTAAAGAAGAAATTCAAATGGCCACAAATATATGAAAAAATGTTTAACATGCTTAGGAATCAGGGAAATGCAAACGAAAACCACTTCGAGATCTTATCTCATTCCAGATAAAATGACAATTGTCAAGAATACAGATGCTGGCTGAGGATTTTACAAAAAGGGTACACTCATACATTGTTGAAAGGACTGCAAATTAATACACCCACTCTTAACAATGGTATGGAGATTCCTGAAAAGTCTGAGGAATGGAACTATCACATGACCCAGCTATCCAACTCATAATAATTTATTCTAAAGAAGTAAAATCAGTATACTATAGTAATATAGGCACATCATTTTTCTAGCAATAGAAATCATAATAGCCATTTATGAAAAAAAATCCAGGTGCCCATGAACAGATAAACAGATAAAGAATGTTTGTATATATACCCAATGGGATTTAACTAATTCATAAAGAACAATATAATTGTGGCACTTGCTGTTAAATAGATAGAAGTGGAAAACATGATGATAAGCAATATAAGAAGGACTCAGAAAGTCAAGGGTTGAATGTTTTCTCACATATGTGTAAACTAGAGAAAAATAAGAAGGGAATAAAAGGTTGAGCGATTCCAGGAGAATAGATCAGTGAAGCAGAGCAAGGGTTGAGGGGGAAGAAGGAAGATAGAGAAAGAGAGGAACTGTGGAATGAAATTGACCAAATTACAATGTACATATGCTAAGTGCATATATATGTATTATATGCCACAGTGAATTACTCCTTTGTGTATGTCTATAAAACATTAATTAAAATACAATAAATAAATAGAAGACCATTAAAGAGAGAGCAGAGGAAGGAGAATGGGGAGGGAAGATGTGGTGGGAAAGAGGACATACTGGGATCAAAATGGAGCAAATTATATTTCACATATATAGGATTATGACAAAATGAATTCCGTTATTATGTGTAACTATAGTACACTAATAAAAACATTTTTAAAGAAGAAAAGTGAATTAGTATTTTAATGAATGGGATTATTATCACAATGGATTAGCGTTTCCAATAATTAATTTTCTTGTCACAAAAATGTAATAGCAGGACTCAACTTTTTAGACATAGAAAGCATAAGATAGATTGGAAAAGTGACACAGTTTGCAGTTTTTCTGACATTGGCATAAAGGAGAATTGAAGATATTGCTTAATATCAGCTACATCTCACCTACAATGCTTCAGAATTTCCCACTCTTAGCTTTTTCATGACTCATTATATTTTTCACTTAGCCAACCCAATACTTATGTGTAAATCGGAACAATCCCAGCACAAAGAGTTAAGCCTGACTCCTTTCAAGTCTCCCAGACTTCAGGAAGTCATATCAATATGTTAATATCAACTCAGAGGACTTCAGTGCTGGTTCTCTCAGTGACTATTGAATGTTTCGAATTACTTCATATAGTATAAAATTTTGTCAGGATGGTAGAAGAAAAGAATGAGCTCTGCAGACACATTCCCTCTCTGTTACTTCCTTTGGTAGATTGTTTTTGCACAACCTGTCTAGATATGTCCACCATTGTGATCAAATATTTTCAAGCAGTGGACAACAGACTATTTGGTAATGCACTTCTTTGTGTCTACTTCCCATTCTTCTCTGTTTAACCACCTGTTTCCCTCACTCACTGTTTTGACTTTGTATTTTCCAATAAATCTGTAGCTTTCACCTTCACTTCAATTTATATTTTTATAAAACCTTAGGTTAAGAAACAGAAGGACAGTTTAATAATCAATATAGACCTAGGGATGGGTATAGTAAAGAGAGAAAAAGTATATGATTGTCATGATAATATAATTGGATAGGCATGAAGAAACCCCAGGATTCTTCAAAGCAAGAACATAGGTATAACTGTGTGTCAGGAATTTTGAAATTTGGTTTGATAATGAAAAGATAGAAAATGAAATAGTAGTATGAGGGATGTAGAAGAAAGTCAGTGGTCTACCTTTCATTCATTAGTCCATGACAAATGTCATCTATTGGAAAGAGCTCTTTTGTTTTGTTTTCTTTTGTCTGTAACATAAGTAACTGCAAGAGAAGCACAATCTCAGTTATGAGCTAGGATTGTAATTAATCTTATGTGCAGAAGAGAATGTTCAGTGAAGTTATGAATTTTTAGATCAGTTTACATGCAAGAGTTGTAAATTTCCCAAAAGCATAGTGGAAATTGTATACAAATATTATAAGTATGAAAGGATTGCAAAGAGGGTGTTTGGCCTTTGTTTATGTATCTAAGCTTATAGGGGAGGAAGGCATGAATGGAAAGGAATTACCTAGAGTTGTTAATTGCCATTGAATATTTTTTTCTCACTGTTTACAACTGAGTAAGATGCCAGGTAGGATCTAACATGGACTCAGAAACATGGGCTGCCTAGGACTATGGGACAGAAATTACTGGCTTGGGCTGGACAAGGCTGGACCCCATCTTCTGTTTATGCTGAACTTAAGAATAAGTTCCCCAAATGTTTTCTTTAAACAATAACCTCAAAAGAGGGCAGTCAGTCAGAATAACTTCAGATAATTCTTAGAATAATTATTGATACCATGCTATTTTTCCATGGTTATAAAAATATGACTTCAATGTAGACAAGTAGGCAACAATATCATGATTATATAGACTGCATAGGAGATAGAAGGGTCAGTTCTTTACCAATGGTTCTGAGGTTGTGACCTTAAGACTTCTTTCAGTCTTTGATCTACAATCTGTAGCACTGACAATGAGATAATGCGGTTTTCTTCCCACTTTTTATTTTCTAATTTAGCTCATATTCACATAGAGCAAACTTCAGGTATTCATCATTCCTTCATTTTTCTTACAGATAAGCCTCCCAGCATTACCTAAGTCACCATGATTGTGTCCATTATTATTTTTACTTTTTCATTTGTTTGCCTCTCAGGAACACTCTTCTTAGTCTTATTGTTATCAGGTGCAATGGTTTCAGGTTTGCAATCTGCCATCCTATCTGATTCATCATTCAGCTTACTTCTGTATTATCAGGGAACACAATATTAATTTTATTGTTCTCTTTCTCCTGGCTGACATATTTAACAGGATCTGATAAAATTTTCTTTTCTTTCTTTCAGAAAAAGCTCTTTGCCAGTAATGACTTGCTTGCTAAATCATTTCGTTTATTATAATTGTGTTTTCTGGGCTTGGAGGGAGCAATTTGATTATCAAAAGACAGTGTCCCCAATATGCTTATGATTAAAATACATAACATTTTCCTCAGATAATTAAATATTAATTTAATATTAAAGCTGAATATAGTTTAATTACTCTACTTTTCTTATGTAGCATTTGGTACATGGTATGACTTTGTTTAGATTGGTTATTAGTTATTGTCCCAGGCTTTCCTGATGTTTATAATTAAAGCAATAATTTAGCTTAAAGTATTAGAGGGGCTAGGACATTATAATCTCTTCTTTTATAGCATATTTGTAATGGGGATATGCAAATGTAATTCACAGTTAAAGATACTCAAATCAAATATATTTATTTATATATAAATATATATTTATTTTATCGTTACTTATAACACATAGTACGTAAAGTACAGAATATTTGAATGTAAAAAAGTCTCCTTTATGTTATGAGAAGATTGTTCAGGTAAATGGAAACATATACTACTATATATATTTTTTTTTAATAAAAATAGAAAGGAGTGAAGTTTGGAGTTGTCAGTTCTTTTTTGCTCATGATACATTCAGAAGTGAGGTTCCACAAAGAGTTTCATATATACTTTTGGAAATCTGCATAGATTCTTGAGACAGAGGTAAGAACCTGCCCTGGTAGTTATTGCTAGGAGAGAGAATGCAATCTCTTGGGTAGAACATGCATTTGGACAGAGGCCTACAGCTCAAATCTGAGAAACAGCTCTGTGTTTTTATTTCAGTTGTGCTTCAACTTTATTAAATCAATTAATAGAGTACAAGGATCTTTGGAGCACACATGAAAAATGTTTACTGAGAAGGTAGAATCTTCTATTAGTAGTTTGCTCTTCAAAGAAAAGCAAAGAGATATTTTAGTACAGAAAATAGTTGTGTTTCTAAGATGGGAAGATCCAAGTTTATTTGACAATGGCAAAGAACATGCAATAAAAAAGGGATGAGATTAAATAAATAAGATGTGTAAAAACTGAGTTCACTTTTGAATTAACAACAGATTTATCTCCTATTTATACTGACTCTCAAAATGTATGTTTTCATTGGTTTGAATAAGCAAATCATTACATAAACTATTTAGCATACTGATATATTAAGAAGTGTTTAATTAACAGAACTACTATAAATATAACTGTATTCTTTTTTTCTTTGAGAGAATGTGAACTAACTGAGGTTGAAAGGAGTACTTTTTATTAAACTTTATTTCCACCGCTATTTTCATATTATCTTGGCTATAATAGTTTAACAAAATTTATTGATCCTTACGAATTTCTGGTAATATGTAGCAATTCATCACATTTTTTCTAAGTTAAAAATGAAGATTAAAATATATTTTGTCATCTAAGGCATGCATTGTGTGCATGTGAGTGTGCTCATGCACTTATAAGAGTGAAAGAGAGCGCTCAGATCTCTAAAGAAAGAAGAAGTGATATTTTGCATGCCCACATTCACAAAGCCCGTCCATTTCCACCTTTGTGAAGCCCACTCATTTCTTCAGAGAAAAGTGAGATTATTAATACCTTCCTAGAGGTACTATGTCCCTCTGTAATCATTGCACTTCATCATTTGTATATAATCAAGTGATAACTAACCCAGGGTCTACATAATCTATTTGGTATAGATTAGTTACTAAGTCTCACCAATAAAATGACAATTCACAAATTTGAAATATATATCAATTGGATCAAAGGAAAACAATTCAAACTATAAGAGCACTAAAACTTGTATATATTTATTAATTTTTTTGGTTTGGGGATAAAATTAATACATTAGAATGCATTATAGAATTATTCAAATAATCAACTGTTGAGTGAATAATTCATTTCATTGAAAATGTGTAATGTTAGACCAATGTGATGGCTTATTGAAATTCAGTGTAGGATTTAAGGTTGAAAATGCCAGTTGAGGCATGTTTCTTTGTCATCTTTACCACCCAAGACACTAATGAAATAAGATTACAGTAATAGATGAATGAATGAACACATAATATAGAAATGAAAGATATTAATTTATTTCAGAGAGAGACAGACAATAGAATATTGGATTGATTCAAAAAATATTTAAAAAAAAACTAAGAGAAAAGAATATTGTTCAATGTTAACCACTAAAAGGAAAGAGAAGTCTGCCCAAAAGGACCCCACAGAGATTTTGCACTTGTATCTGGAAGACAGGAGAAGTTTGCTATTAAATTCAGGTTAAAACTAAATGATTCTATATTTAAAAACCTGCTTCAATGCATATTGCTAAACCATCCCAGCAGGAGCATGAGAAAAAAATAATCTGCATTATCCCCAGGTATCCAGTGTTAATGTGAATAAGGTCTCCATATTCCAACACTTGTGGTGACTTTAGTGAGTATCCATATTCCAACCACATTCAGATGCCCTCATTTTGATGTGCATTTTGCCAGTTGCTTTCCAAAAATGATAGCTAGAGAGCTCACACTTAACATTCTCATTCAAAGGAATGAACTAGTATGTAAAATTCAATTACCTAATAGCAAAGAAAATATACCACAACTATATGATCCTGGGGATTTACACATGGAGTAAAGAAAACTAAATATCTTTATGCTTGAAGGAGAATGATAAGCATATTCAGTAACAACTAAACAATTATCAGAGAAAAATAAGCAAAGTCAAACCTGCAATAAAAAATAAAACCAAGAGAAATAATAGGCAATTTAGGAAAATGTAATTTTAAAAATAAGCTAAATTTAAATTCAATCAATATACTCAGGTGTTTGGGGGAAATATTTTCAAAAACTAAGATGTTAGAGTTGCATGATTGTAATTAATGAAAATGTGTTTTGTGTTTCACAAAACTCAATTTTGAATGTTCTCACCACTAAGCAATGATAAATATTTGAGATGCTAAATGTTCTTGTCATTTTGTTCATCTGTTTGAAAAAAATATGTGATTAAAAACCAATTAATGGAGGAAAGATTTATTTTGGCTCCCAGTTTCAAGGGTTTCAGTACATGACTGGCTAGCTCCATTGTTATGGACCTGGGTAAGACAGAACATCATGGAGGAGGGTATGACAGAGGAAAGATGTTCACCTCATGATACCTAGAAAGCAGAGAGAAAAAGAGGAAGGGTCCAAGGGTGAGATACACCTACACCATTCTAGAGCATGTTTCTTATTTGTTCTAACTAGCATTGCCTCCTCTTTTCCACTGTCTCTCAAAAATGCCATCAAATTATTAATCCATCAATGGTTAATCCACTGATGAGATCAGAGCCCTCATGAATCAATCAATTCCCAAAAGTCCCACCTCTAAACATTATTACATTGACCAATCCTTTAACACATATGCCTTTATGGGACATTCCATATCTACACTGGAACATTGAACATTCGAATTCATCTGATTTCACAATGTACGTGTGTAAAGAAACATTACATGGCACCTCATACATTGGTAGAATTATTATGTGTCAATTAATTCTTTCAGAAGGATAAAATGCTATGGAAAAAGATCAAGTAAAGAAATTGAAAAAAAACCCTAGAAACCAGAAATAGAATTTATAATTTAGAGAAAAAATGCTATGAACTATATACTCAAAAATTTCTCCCTAAACTTATAGAACAATATTCACATAAATTCTATTAAATCAAAACATAGACATAAAGTTTAGGGAATACACAGTCATGAGTGTCAGGTTGAGTACTACCAATTGCCTATGAAAGGAAATCTATTATAAATTGTATTAACAGTGTATTTGCTTCGGTAACTGAAACAAAGATGAGGGAAGTTACTGGAACTCACATGAAGAAAACTCAGCCTCTGGGATTGTCCTAGATTCACTCTGTGTAACCTTTATCCACCATCTCACTGGTTGGCAGCAGCAGCAGTTCTTCATATCACATTTATATAATTCTCTGTTATGGTAGGTGCACAAGAACAAGGACAAATTTTCCTTTCTAACCAGGGTAATTTCCTAAGCCTGCAACCACAGCAGTGGTATGTCTCTGAAGGGGCATGGTGCCCCTTTACTCTGAGCCCAAACGGAGGTGAGCCTCTTGCATGTCTCCAACACAGGTGCTAAGAATGTTCTGTTGTGGAGTTTGCAAATCCCTGGGTGTCGCTATCTTCTGTTACTTGAGTTTGCAAACAGTAGAAAGGAAACAGGCATCTTAGTCCCAGGAGGAGACACAGCATATTGATCCTAACACCAGCAGGGGCAAGTCTCACTGCAGGACACCCGGGTCAACTATCTCACACTACCAATATTGTGAGTGTGCTATTCCAGAAGGATGTGTGACAATGAGTAGCAAATAAAACACAAGTTCAGAGCAACACCTAGAAAGAAAAGAAAAATTTTACATTTTAGAACCTTTAACCACACTTTTCCCCTGTGTTCTTTGAAGAGATCTGGCGTATTCATTTTACACTGAATTGTGTAAATTAGGTAGCTTCTTCCAGCCATAGCATATAATTATTTTTGGTACATATGACCTTAATTGCACTGTAAGTTCAACCTTGAACTAAATGAAGTTCAAGAATTACTTGTGCTATTTGAAAAAAAAAAAAAAAAAGAAAAGAAAAGAAAAGAAATAAAGATGAAGATAAAATTCACATCTCTGAAGTTCCTGGAAATGCTATATAGTGCACAAACAGTTTAAATAACTATAATAATCAATAATAATCAATAATTATATATATATATACACACACACATATATATATATAATATGCCTGTATATAATATAACTCATATTTTTTAAAAAAAACAAAAAATTCCTAAGATACTCTATTTTAGAAATGTGGACCTTACACTAAATTCTAGTATGTTTATATTATGCCAAATTATGTGCTTTTAAGGTCTAATATGTTTCCTGTATTTGGAGATGAGAGTAGAGTTGAAGGTTGCATGTACTTGAATGTTTACGTTGTTTTAAAAAACATCCTCTAAATAAATTCAGTGGTTGTTTATTAAGTAATGGAGAAAAGAAACATTTGTTAAAATCTATTTGCTAATCCATTGCCTTACCTAAAATTTATCCCGTGATTTTTGTATGTGTATATATTTAATGCAATTATTTTAAAGGCCGCTTTACAAAAGAAAACAAAAACAACAACAAAAAAACCTTACCTATACACTGTCTTCAAATTGCTAGCACCTTCTACCAGAATATGCTTTTCATATTTCTTCATTGTGTAAATGTCCCAAATTGCTCTTTCTATAATTATGTACCTCTTATATTGCCAAAACTGGTTGCCTAATATTTCAGCTAAACATAAAAAAGAGATTTGTCTCATGTTTTGAAGGTAGGCATTCTGTACTACAACATTTCCAGCTATCTTCCTTTAATTATATTTTCAATCTCTAGAAAAGATACTATTGTCGTATACAGGAACTAAATATACTAAAGTCCTTAGAATCATCGAACTTCTATAACAATCTTACATTTTTTAATGATGTCAGTCTCAAAATTATAGCTGCATGTAGTAAATATAAAGTAAAATACAATATTAAAGCATTTTCCTGTACTCTCAAAGATATATCATTTAAATGGGTTTTCTGTTCTATAAATTGAATCAAACCACTTACAAAGTAGGGCTTTCATACTCTTATTGATGGATGCGAATGAATTCTTTATCATCGTTGCTATCGTACCATAGTAAAGAAATCTAAACAAATAGATACAATTTTCTCTAAGAACAAGATCAATTTCATTTTTTGGCAGTTTCTAAATTGTGTTTGTCAATTGTTAGTGAAATTATGGAGATAGATGATCACTGGTCTTGACCTTTCATTACTCCAAGGCCATGGTGTGAAGGAGCAGGTTGCTGCGGTAAAGTTTTTCTGCTTTGTTTCAATTTAAGGACCTGAGAGTTATTTCTCAAATCACAGAGTGAGATGGCTGCCTGGAAAGGCTGCAGCACTCCCAGGCTTGTAGGTCAGGTTTCCTGTCCAGCGCCTCCATCTTTACCCATCTTTTCACCCTATTGTACCTACCTGCCACTCATTCGACTTCAATCATGCAACTCTATAGGCAAATTCCTCAATGTCATCCGCTGGCTTCTCACTGTAACACTTGCTCACTGAAATCTGTTTATTTGAGTGGAATTTCCTTTCTATGGAAACACAGTGGACATTTGATTTTTAGCAGGAACAAAGCAGTGCATTTCCAATGAATCAGTTATGAAACTGTTGCTGTTATGTACTTAAAAAAAAAAAAATCAGGAGTTAATGTAAGAATTGAGCAAATGTTGACCCTGAAAGAACTCTGGACACTTCCATAACAAATTTCATTTTAAATGACCATTTAACTGCAGAATGTAAGACATGTATGGTGATCTCCATTACTAAAGTAATTTTAATACGATCAAACTGGTGTCACTCAGTCATCTAAATTGGTGAAGCTGGAAAAATAAATGAACTACTACTTATTTAAGATGTGTGGGCTTACATTTTAACTTTTTGAGGCAATTATCACCACTCCTTCTGCCACTGCATACACTACATACACGCACACACTCAAAGTAAAAATATTTTAAAGTGAAGTGTTCTACATCCTTCAGTGAACAAAGTATGCTCATAACTCACTCTCCACACATATTTATATATCTGCATTGCCAGATTTCTCAACTGCAAATTGGACAAGCCAATCTATTATTTTGAGGTTTAAGGATTATGGCTTAAAAACATTTTTTTTTTGGTATTGAAACCATTCATTTATTTAATGGGTTGAGGTTGAGGCAGTCATCACCTAAGAATACTCTACTAAATTTAAATTATCTCGAGTTAATATTTTAATTTATTTCCACTCATTTTCATTCATGGAACAGAATTAATATATGCTTTAATAATCATCCAGGAATCAGAGTTCAGTGTCCTGGGTAGCACAGGACAATTTTCTGGATATATAAAAGTGCCACATGGATACTATTCCATGATCTTATTGGCTAATCTAGAAACCATCACAACTTCTTGGAAGACTTTTTTAGTAAATAGTATTAATGTAGGATTGAGATATAACCTTTCTTAGGTACAGGTTTAATTTTTACAACTTTATAATTTGTAAATGTCTACTCTATTTTAGTTTCATATTACAAAATTGTGACCATACTTTAGGTCTTGAGCATTATCTGGGTTCTCCAGTGCTAAATGGCCAAGGATGAGAAATTTCCTCCAGTATGATGAAAGGGAAAACACTGATATATCTTGATCACTCCAAATTCACATTACGTGTTCCTTTTACCCATATGGTTATGGAGTAACCATAGAGTTACTAGCTAGTAAAAGTTTTTTCTGGTTACATATAAATGAACATTTCAAGAAAATTTTGATGGGAAAACAATCATTATCATCAGTAAACTCATTTAAGGCATCATGTTTTTGTGCTGTTTTGCCCTTTAGAAAGAAAACATGGGAAGATGTATAGTCTGCTTTGCTATTGGCTCTGAAGCCAGAGTTTAACTTCTTTTCTATTAAAAAAAAAAAAGTGACTTAAGAAAACATGCTTGTTTAATCTATTTTTCTTTACATTTTTAAATCCACTTATACTAAAAATAAAAATGTTATGCTTTACTCTTTTGTCAACTTATGCTCCTAATTTTTACTTGCCCTAAACTTTTCTATTTATATTTTATGTTTTCATTTTTTCTCTCTGCATAATGGAAAGAAAAACACATTGTATAATTTCCATGATATTTTTTGACCTGTTACACTAAGTACCTGTTTAAAATGGGGAAAGAAGTGTTTAAAGTGTGGCAAAAGGAAGTGGTGAAATGTAAAATAGATATGCATACAGGCAAGTGGATACTTTTCTTGGACAGAATATATATAATAATATCATATATAATCCCACCAATGCTGAAAAGTGTAGTTTGTGGTCATTATTCAAATTTATTTAAGTAATAACAACCTAGCCATTCGGTTAGAGAACAATGCTTATCTTAAGAACTATATATATCTTAGGTAGCAAAATAATCCAAAATTGAGAAAATAGTTTTAGCAGGCTAAAGAGAAATTACAGACGTACTATGTTTCTGTAATTTATTTCTTCCTTTATAGAGTTCAGTTTCCAAACATTTGAAATGGAAGTTTTGTTGGGGCATTTTGATATAATATAGATACTGAGGTAAAGAAAATATATATAACTTTATTTATAAAACTCCTAAAATAAGTTTTTATAACATGGAAGCATTAATTTAAATCCCCAATTGAAGTATGAGTGTCTGAGGGGAGGGTTCCTCTAGGAGTTCTGTTTTATTGATATATATTCAGAAGTCAATGATGTCAGTATCTCTAGGCATGAAACAAGTCTTCTGGGGTCTACGACATTCCATTAGGACTCAATCCCACTCTCCTCCTACTGATCACATCAAAACAAATACAATATTTAAAGAAAATCATGCCTTTAATGTAACTAGAAAATACCTACAATTCTTACAAAATGTAGAACCACCAGATTCTGTGAATATTTGTCCCGATTGAAGGAGGAAACTGCAGAACTCATCAAAATGAGTCAAACAAGCCTCTGCCCCACCTTACTTATAGATAAGGTCAGTGTTACAAAAAAGAGACAGAGCTAAATAAAAAGCAACATACATTTGTTGTAGTAAATAAACAAATATAAAATTATGGAAAGTTTGAAAATAAATTCATTTGGCCATGATTGTCAAAACTGTGTTGATAAATAAATGAAATTCTCTGAATCATTGGATAAGGTAACTTAATTTGGCAGCATCTTCCAATTGGAGGGAATGATCTGCTTCTGTTGAGTGGATATTACAGACAAAAAGTATAAGGACTGTAGACAAGAATAAAGGTGGTGGAAACTAACTGAAAAATGAACTGTGTCCTGGAAAAGGTGAACATTCCCCTTACCCCCACTTATGGGGAAAAGTCAGAGCAAAGTAGAATACTATGAAAGACACAGAGAAAACAATAAAGCAGCCAGTAACAGAAAGGACAAGGCAGATTAGGCAGAAAAAAAGAGTGCATACACAGAAGTGCACTCCAAATGATGTCCAGTTTTTTTTTTTTTTTAAACCAGGAAAAAAATACATTGCAAAAACACAGAAACCAGTACCTTGAGATGCCAAGGAAATGCTTGGCAATTTGTAGTTCTATAGCTATGTAAATTGTCATTCAAGATTGATTGGCACAATAAAAATGTTTTCAGACTTATAATACAAATTTATTCCATATTTATATGCCATAATGTAGACTACTTAAGGTATGAACATGAGCTCAAAGATAGGTGTGTTTTTGAGTAACAATGCTAAAAAAAAGAGTAAACCTGTTGACAAATTTAAAACATATTGAACCTGAAATATATTTAACACTATTTTGTTTATTTAAAGTCAAGCACAGACAACATGATCACAATCTTTTTTTATTTTTATTTTTTATTTTTGGAGACTGCATTTTGATTCATTGTACACAAATGAGGTACAACCTTTCTTTTCTATGGTTGTGCATGATGTAGATTCATACCATCGTGTAATCATACATGTACATAGGGTAATGATGTCTGTCTCATTCCACCATCTTTCCTACCACCACCCCCTGCCTCATTTCCCTATACGTAATCTAAAGTTCCTCCATTCTTCTCTCACCCCCACCCCCAACTCCCATTATGTATCATCATCCACTTATCAGGGAAAACATTTGGCCTTTGTTTTTTTGGAATTGACTTATTTCACTTAGCATGATATTCTCCAACTGCATCCATTTATCTGCAAATGCCATAATATTATTATTCTTTATGGCTGAATAATATTCCATTGTATATATATATATATATATATATATATCACAGTTTCTTTATCCATTCATCTGTTGAAGGGCATCTAGGTTGGTTCCACAATCTAGTTATTGTGAATTGAGATGCTATAAACATTGATGTGGCTATGATAACAGGAAACATGTAGTTATTAAAGAGAAAACCACGATCATCAACATGTTTAGAAGAAATATATGCAGTGTTAATAAAAGGGAGATAGAAAGATTAAAAAAGAGACAGAAGTAGAGAGAGAGTACCCTGGCTTTCTGTCCAAAAAAATGAGGTATAAACTTTAAGAAATCAGGCTAATTGAAAATGAACACAATGGAATAATAGAAACAACAACTATATCTCTTACCTGAAACTACAACTTAAAGACAAAAGGCTTCTAATAAAACTGATAGAAAGATGAAGAAAGGCACAACTTAAAAGGAATGTTTTCGGGGTTAATTTCTTTAATAAATGTAACATTTTAACTAAATAGATATGAAAATTTAAATGAATTGTATTATTTGTCAGATAAATAAAATCAAATTGTTTAAAGAATAGAAATATTAAATAGAGATACAGTTGTTAATCATTCAATTGTGAGAACTGTTAATCCATTTTCCCCCTTTTCAATAGTAAAGAAGTTTTAAAAATTGAATTTAACAAAGTCATCTGTGAACATGGACCCTATCCCACACAAGCAATCAATAATCATAAGAGCTCAACCCAAGTCCTACTAAACTTTAACATATATAGAGCACAACCAAATTGTGTTGAACTTTAACATATATAGAAAAATTCACATGTGGCATATAGAAAAGAGAACCTAAGACTATAGCCTAAAGAATTCTTAAAAATTAAATCCAATGTATAATGTTTGTACTCTGCATCCTATTTCATCAAACATATTTTGCTTAACATTATATTTAGAAGCTCGTCCAAGTTTCTGCATGCAGGAATTGATGGTTTATTCTTTCAGGGCATGGTGGCATACTACTGTAATCCCAGCTACACAGGAGGACTGCAAGTTTGAGACCAGTCAGCAATTTATCAAGGCACTGTCTCAAAATTTCAAAAGCATTCTTAGGATGTAGCTTAAAGGTAAAGCACACCAGTACTCCAATCAATCAGTCAGAGTTCATTCTTTTTTTTTTTTTTTTGCTTTTTTTTTTTTTTAACTTTCCATTTTGTAATAATCGAACACCCACAGACGTTCAAAAGAAGTTTGGAGAGTTTCTCTACAACTTTAGCTAATTTACTGAGACATATTATTGATACCCAAACCAATCTAAATTAATAAAACAACACCTTTTGTCAGACATAAAAAGATATGCAAACCTAAAAAGACAATATAGTATCAACTTTAAGCAGACATAAATTTTAAAAAATAATATATACTGATAAAAAATTTATCCTCTGTATCTATGACACATTAGTATTAGAATGTCTTTCACTGTAACTGGACATTAACTAAAATTAATAAAAAGCAGCTATATAATTGTCTTAATTTTTCAGAAAAATATCTACTATTCTATTTCAACAAAGAATTTTTATAAAACTTGAAGGAAAAGGGAACTTGATAAACTTTGAGTAAAGTTTACTGACTATAAATCTTTTGCAAACATTATAAGCATGCATGCATGATCAGTGGTGTTCCCATCCAAGGCTGGAATTGTCATTCCACTGTTGCTGTTTGATATCCTACTGAAGTTCCTGACCAGTGAAAAGACAAAAGAAGGAGGAGAAGGAAGCAGATGAAATAGGAAAGGGGGAGGAAGAAGAGAAGAGAGGGAATGAAAAAGATAAGTTAAAACGGTATATGGCAATCTTAATAAATATGGAAATATCACCAAAGATATCTTAACCATGTAACATCAAGGCAGTTTAAGAACTAGGGATAAAGGAAACCTTTCTTTCCTAAGTTTGGCAATAAATATTAAAAGCTTAAAATTCTTGCAGAAAAATATTGTTAAATATGAATGCAAAAAAATATAGCCAATAAACTCAAAGAATTTAAATGACTAACATAAAAAATTATGAATTTTATGCTTATTATCTGCATTAAATTCCTTGATAAATTCAAAAACTCTTAGAAAGCAACAATAATGTTTTTATCAAGGCATATATGTTATTTACCATACAAAATAAATGAAAAATTACATTTAAATGTCTGACATGATACTAAACTTGGTCATTATGGTCAAATAAATGTTGATTAAAATAACAAAAAGATATTTTTTTCAAATATCAGTATTCTAAGTCAACTAATTGTACAGAGTGTGAGAAAGTTTACGTTCTCATATGTTTTCATGCTTGAAATTCATTCTAGAACTTTGTTTTCATTTGGGCCATCTTCAGTATTTTTCAAAATACATGTATGCAGTGATTCACCAACCAAATCCCTAGGACATTATCTTATACATAATTGACATGGATGGGCAAATAATAAATCAAAGTATGCACTTTTTAGCATCCTTTGTTATTGCCAATACACTTATGCTGGTAAATGACTTCAAGCAACTTGTTCACATTAAAAAGACTATACATCACAATGATCCAATGAATAATAATGAGTTTAGCAAAAAATATTGAGAAAAATAAAAACGAGTGTATTTAATTCATTTCTATTTTAGCAATTTTATGATCCTATCAATATCCAATTTTCCTGTCTGACAATCCATTAGTTCATCTGTGTCCACAAATGAGTTCATCTACATTCATGTATGAGTAGATTACTTAATGTTACCAACTAACAAATCCTTCAGAAGTAAAAAACTGAACTTAATTATCACCACTATGAAGATTAAAAGACAATGCTGAAAATTGTCACAGTTCTTAAATACCTCAGTTTTAGTCAATAGAATGCATCTGGGTAAAACTTGCTTCCTCACATTTATCACACTGATATGATTTTATCTTTTGTCAGTGATCTTATACTTGATCAACAATCTAGACAAACACAATAAGCTTTTTCAAATGGATGAAATGAAAATTTACATAACTTTATTTAATATATGTAGAATAGTCTGGTTAGACAATTCACTTGGCATAATACATACACATATACATATGTATATATTGTTAACTCTTGTGATGGAAGCCACACATTACAAACCATATATGGCTTTTGTATTAATGTGGCTTAAGAACATCTGAGCTGAGACATTTTTATTCAAATATATATCAATAAGCTATTAAATAAAAAATTTCAGAGTACAAAGTAATATATGAACTTATTTATTTATAATGAATTTTAGTTATTAACAAGAACTATTTTACTTTATAGCAGTTAAAATCACCTTGAGATATGACCTTTACAGAAATATTTGTTCATTTACTATTTTTATTTCACAATGGAACGTCCCTGTTGTAAAGAAACAGGAGAGTTTTTCATGTAAATCTCTAAATATCTTTCAAAAATGCCTGTTGCATACATTTCTGCGGGGGCACCTGGCTCTCCTTTCAGTGCTTGACAGAGTTCCACTCAAGGATGATTGCAGAGACTCATCCTAAAAGGATTGTAGCCAGATGTATGCCTCCCTAGCTTGGATGTTATTCTGTGGAGTTTTCCTAAGAATATATCACTCGCTTCAGTCTGAGGATCTTGCTAGAGGTGATGGGAATAATTCTACAAATTTCCAGAAAAACATCATGGAGACAAAACACATGTTGAAACCCTGTGATGTTAACCTCACTATAGGAGAATGTTT
The DNA here is from genome assembly GCF_902686455.1 of Sciurus vulgaris. Taxonomy (NCBI): domain Eukaryota; kingdom Metazoa; phylum Chordata; class Mammalia; order Rodentia; family Sciuridae; genus Sciurus; species Sciurus vulgaris. Next base: position 164,365,658 of record NC_136464.1, read on the forward strand.
TTATTATGTTAAAAACCAAACACTGCATTTACTGGCACAGCCAGAACCTGTTGGGGCACAGAAACTTATAGATAACAATGTTTCCCCAAGTTCTAAACACAAAGCATCTCCCACAGTAGCTACTAGATATGGACCAGCTTATTTTATCAATGGCAAGCCCTGGTACCCACCTAAAAGGAAAGCCCTTAGAGAAGGTAGATATAGATCTCCCCCTGTCTCCTACAGGGTGGTTTAATCCAGATAATGGTTTTGTTTATGTGTGGTGGTAAGGTAAAAAAATAAGGTTTCATAACATTCCTTCCTTCCTACAAAGAATATGTCACCCCTATAATAAACATTGGTACATAATAACCATTGGGACCACTGCCCTCCTGTAACCCTTAACTCAGCAATTTAGATATTAACCAGAAGGACCTAGTAGAGATGGTCACATGACATTATTTGTCTATCGCTTTACCGCAAAAATAATAAAAATAGTCTTAGGTCATATAGAGTTTAGATATTAAGGAAATAAACATTGTATTAGCTCATTGACGTAGTTAGATATGCTTAAAATAATTGTGATTAAGTAAGGATAATCTGTACGGTTACTATTTTCTCATAATCTTTCAGTAAAAACAATTTCTGCCTATGCCTTGGAAACTTCTTTGATTTTATTAATCATAAACCTGTCATCATAGCCTGAAGAAAAGTGTATATAAAGCCGGCCTTCCCCAGAATAAAGTGGGATTGATTGCACCAGAACTAGAGTCTGTGTCTTTCATTCTCCATCCATCGCCGACGCTATCTCCCCGCGCCCCGTTTACCAGTGTGGAACCCATGGACTCCTGCTAGGGCTGGATCCTGGCACATTTCATTCAAATTTTCTCTGAATAAATGAGTAACAAATCACAATTGAATCTCTCCATAAGTATATATGTGTTTAGAAAATGTTTAAAGTATCATGCATCAAAACAAAGACATGATATATGTGGTTAAGAACATTGATTAATTGTTCTCTTTTTCTTTAAGAGAGATCTATTTGGCATTACCAATAATTATCATCCTTTTCCCTGTGGGAAATCTACTATTCTCTGAACCCTGGTATGTCCAATTGCCTTGATAAGTATAAATGCTTAAACCCTGTGATTATGCTTCTTGGCTTAAAAGAGTATTATCAAAACAGAACATCTAAATTAAAACTAAAATTTGAAAATATGTTCTAAATATTTCCACTGATATTTTAAGTATCTATCTAATTATAAATAACTTAATATTAGAAAGTAATTTTAAATGTAATACATTTAATATTCCATAAGAATTTAGTCTTATTTCTATGCAAGTTGGACTCTTCATTGAAGTGAGTTCCAGGTGATTATGAAACTTGGCAAAGTTGATGTCAGGTGGGATAGATATAGTAATAATTGGAGAATGACTAATTTTTTAATGTTAGAATGAGTATCTCTTCACTGATTTAATTTATTGGACAAAATATTCTGAACAAAAAACTAGACCAGGAAAAAAAAAAAAAAAAAAAAGAACACTCTGTTCCTTCCATTGGGATAAAAATAAACAAGTTCTGGTTTCCCTAGACATGAGTTTAAAGAAGTGACATCTATGTTGCCCACTTTTTAACTTAAATCATTTCAACTGAAACCATTGGTGTTTCTGACTAACACTTATCATCTGCCTGTAGCTTTTGTATTCTTAATATTGCAATTTCATTATTTTCGCTATGATATTTATTGTCCAGTGTTTTTTAGTCTCACTAAAATTCCAGAGTTAGATGTTGTCTCCTAACCTCTTAGGAGTTTGATTTCCAGAAGTCTGCACTAAAGCATCTCTTTTTCTTGATTAGGTATCATATTAATTATTATATTAATTGAGAATACATATTTATGACACAAAATGCCAAGACCCAAAAGGATGTAATGGAAAAAAATTTTTCATCTCATCCTGACATCATGTGATCTAATATCATGCTTTCGAAATTTCTACACACTTAGCATTATTTTGTCACTCTGTCCAGACATATATGGATAGATATCTAAAACAAGAGATACTTATTCTGTTTCTCCATGAATATTTTAGCATTTGTGGAGGTATATACTTAACACACATATGTGTATATATTTTTACATAAACAAAATATTTCATGTAAATACTCTTCTATACTTTCTTAAATTAAAAATAAAACTGTCTTGATAGTACTGTCATGTTAGTACCTATAACCCTGTGGGTTGTGTTTAGAAATCAATAGATTCTACTGACATTAATCCATGTTTGCTAAACTGTTTCAATGGAATATTTTGTATATGTTACAAGCATCAGTGAATCCATTTATAGAGTGGAGTTATTATATATGATGATAGAAATCACAATTTCTATCAGAATTATAAATTCAATAATCCTGAATCTTTTTATAAACCTGAAACTGGAAAATTCAAATCATCTAAATAAAGTTCTTAAATGGAGGCATTTTGCAGTGTCATCTATGTTAAGAAGGTTATACACAAATTTATTGCAAAATACTCATTCCTCGTCTGCCGAATTCCTTTAGAAGAATTACTCAAATGATGAAAATGAACATTTTCAGAAATGGCGCTGCTGCTGTATGTGTATCAGCAATCAGAATTAGTGGTCCACCATCTCCTTTTGGAAAGCATTCACAAATGGAGATCATGTGAGACACACTTATGTCCCTGGTATTATAATCCATCATCCATACAGCAAAATTCTGGTCACTGGTGCACCTTTTGTTGAGTATACTGCTGCATGTGGGACACTGAAAAATGATCTGCAATCCCAACCCAATTAAATACTATGTTTTCCATTGATACATATCCAAAAGAGCAATCAATAGTATTTAATAACCTATATATCCTTCACTTTTTATTTGCAAAAAAACAGTTGCTGAAGACATTTTCTAACAATTATAGTAGTTTTATTAATAGAGAATGTGAATTAAGTTGTATTTGATAGAATTTACTTAAATCTAGAGACAGAGCATTTATAGGATAAATTTAACATACAAATCTTGATTATATAAATGCTTTCAGCTTTACTCCCATAAATATGCTGCATTGAGCTTCTTTTTTTGAGTGAATTATAGTCATCAGGCAAACAAAAAATCCCTTCACAGTTTCCTGAGTGAAGTTTTCCCACTCCTTTCTGCATAATTCCCAAGGTCAGTTGAAGCCTGGTGTGTGCACTCCTTCAGGAACCTCTGTTGGTCTCCACATACCACCCACAACACTTCCGGGAAGTCCCTTTGCTACCTCTCAGCACTTGATCACTATAACACATTCATTTCCGTCATAATTTGTTGTTGCTATAACACAACACCACAGACTGGGTCATGTATAAAGACTAGAAATTTACTTCCTTGTTCTGAGTTCTGGCAAGTCCCAGATGAAGGGACCAATGTCTTGTGAGTACTTTCTTAAAGCATCATCACCTGGGAAGAAAGATAGCAAAAGGGGTTGAAGTTGTCTTTTACAAGAAGTCCACCCAAAAAACAAACCCACCCCTCTACTTCTTAAAATCCTACCTTTTAATACTGTTACCATAGCATTTCAGCTTCCTAGGAATGTTGTTTTTGAGGAACACGTTCAAATCATAGCATCTTCTTTAATAATTTGGGAGACTGAAACATAGTTTAGCTTTTTTTCCGTTTTTTTTCTTTTTTCTTTTTTGCTTTCTTGCATGATGCTGAGGATTGAACCCAGGGCCTTGTGCTTACAAGGTAAGCAATCTACCAACTGAGCTATATCCCCAACCCCCTCCATTTTTTTCTAAAATGTATAGCTACATTATGATCTGTATTCATTCTGAAATTTCCTATACCTAGCAGTAATTTTCACAGGTAATTATTCCAAATGCTTTTAGTATGCTTTATAAGGAAGTATCACTGAGTAACCTAAAAAACAATTAAGACAAAACCAAAATAAAAACTGTACTATTACACCTGCTTAGTCATCTTGATCCGCATATCTGATATGGTTTATGATAAACTTTAAAATCCTTTAGTTCAGAAAATAAGGAAAGCTTAGTTGACTTTTGAAAGAAACAAGAATTTCTTCCTCAGGGAATGATAACCTAGATACTGGCATGCCTCCCTGCTGTAGATATAAAGCATTTGCTCTGTGACCAAAGCTGAAAGGGGACTGAATGCTGTCACTAGATTTACTGTACAAATCCTATTAGAGCTCTAAAGATCCAGAAAACCAGTTTTTATCAAGTTTGAGAAGTAGGTTCTGTAGTTGTTTCCTTAATGTTTGCTAATAAAAGTTTGTATGTGTGACAAAATTCAGTTTAAATTAGACTTTCACTCTGTCATTTTGCCTGGTACGTGTTCATGGGAAGAAATCTTGTACTATGAATTTAAAATTCGTATGACTTGTGAGCAGCCCAATTGTCTCCTGTCGTTTGGGGATAGGAATTTAGGAATATGAAGAGAGAGCACGGAGAACCAGAAGAGAAATGGCCACGCGCCGTAGAATGCCGAACAACCCTTGAGCAGCCCAGGTCCTTGCACCCACATCCTTACCTTTGGTCTGCCAATTACTGACACAAAAGCAACAAAACTATAAAATAACCTCAAAGCTTCCAGAGGAACTACTCCATTAGGGAATATGCACATTAAGCACTTTGGTGACTGGGAAAGGACCCAAGCCTCATTATAATAATAAGATGCACACTCTGATGGTGATGTAAGTGCCAAATGCTACATGGAAAGCAGCCTGATTAGAACACAGGAGGGCAGCATCTAAGTGCAAGGAAAACAGGTGAGCTTGCCCAACCCTGCCCTGACTTTACCTCTAGTTCATCCCCTTAGCTACTGTCCCTCAGTGTTTAAACCCTAGGCCAAGATGAGGTGACTCAGTTTGTCTCTCTGAGACAGCTACACTCCTGTTCTTTAGTGTACAGTCCCTTTATAATCTCTTCCTGTGCTGCATATACCCAATGCCACCGTAAATTCTTTTCTACAATGTGGTTAGAGTATGGAAGGTCTAAGCAGAGGCCTCCTCCACTCTTGGAGACCTCCTCATATCACCATGCAGTGAAAATTTCACAGAAGCACAAAAGAACAATTTTTGCCTTATTTTATAGTTGTGTATTTGTATCCCTCTACTACCACCCAGCCTTCTCTTTTTCTTAAAGATTAATTTTTTTTGGCATTAAATGTCTCTCTTAATTGACTAGAATCTTTGGGGATTGTGTAATATCCAACTAAAACTAATCCTACTTCCAATTAACTATTCAATAGAGAGAAAATGGGGAGTCTGATCACATTTACAAAGCTCCTGCTTCTCAGTATCTTGAACTAATGGGTTTGTCCGCTGACCCCATTCTTCGTGGTGTACCCTCATCATCTGATGTGATATCCTGCTTGGTCCAAATCACCTCTGAGCACATTAGTTCTTACATATAGAGCAACCCATGTGCATTCTGTGAATTATTCTTATATTTCCCCAAACCCTATGATCATCCTTAGCCATATGTCCACTAAAGCAAGTCCTCTTCCATGAAATTTAGTCCATTATATTGATCTCAAATGACAGCCAAAGCTCTCATACTTCTCCAGAAGTATCTTAATCTGCCTTAATCTCGAACTGCCTAGGTCACCTAGCTGAATTTCTCCCTAACCTTAATCTTGCTTGTCTTGTAGGAGAGTATGCTGGAAGGCCAGAAGTTCCCACCTGAAACTGGTTGGATCTGAGATGGCTGCGGGATTTACAGCCAGGCACCCTCTGCCTTCATTGTGATCCTAAGTGCATGGTGAGTGACACCCACCAGTATCTCAAAGTTGAAAATTGACATGACAACCTGAAAGAACAATAAAACAAATGAAAAGAGGTGGCACTCAAACATCTGGGAAATCTCTGCCCATTCCCAGAAAAGGCATGGATGTTCCTCTCCTTTATCAACCTACTCTCCCCCTTATTCCTTTTACCATTTATGACCTCCAGACATACAACTGACCAGCTGAGAGGCTGATCTGAGACCTTCTCCCTGCTTCTCCTATTTTTAGCCTTTGCTTTCTTCACTGTCCAAACAACACTTGGTCTTGTTATTGGTTCCATAATTCTGAGTGGAAAAAAGATCCAATTTGGAATTAAAAATTGTTAAGAACAATGGGTTCTTCCAATTTCTGTTCTTTCCTCCAAATACCTCAGCTCACCTGAGAGGTTTTGACAGTGTGAACTATGAGGTGGAAGGAGAGTGGTATGGCGCCCTATCCTCCCAGGAAGATGCTTGGTCTTCATGCAAGCTGTCCCCCTAGCTTTTGTGAGAGCCTTACTTCAAGAAGATTTTATAAGGAGCTGCTTTTGTCTAACACAATACCATACTTCGACCCTTTACAAATGTGCCTCCTGGCATAGCATGAAAAAAAGGGGATAATCATATGACTCTTTAGCAGAACAAAGAGGATGTACTCCAAGGTGACTTTGTTTCTAATTATAGAAAATAAAGAAAAGCTTGGCATAGAGTTTTATCTTCCAAAAGCCACAAGGCACATCATGGTTTATGTCTATTCTTTTCCTATTTAAAATTATCTTGCATATTTGAGTGGTTTATTTTCCTGCAACTTAGCTTTGTAATGAACACAAGTAAATATTAATAATTTATCATTTTATTAGTTTATATATAAATGATAAAATGACTTAGTATTAAAATTATTCTATGTATTATGTGTATATGTCCAAAAGTAAAATTTTTGAAGGACAAGAAATTAGTAGACAACATTGAAAAGAACATTGAAAATGTATTACAAATGTCAAATATTGAAAAGCATTCATTTTCTGAGTATGTGGGCATAGATATAGGCAACCAAATATATCTGCATAAACAAATTATCTTTAACAACAATCATTTACACTATCATGTGAACAACTTAACCAAGTTTTATAGAAAGATAAATGTGTGAATCATTACCTAGTGATTTACCTGTTTATATTGAAAAATTCTTATTCAGCAGTCATTTTATTTTCTTACTACCAAGAAGGGAAAATCAATTAGGAAACCATTACCTGGAATATTTTAAAACTTTGAATAGTCTCAGTCATCAAACTTTGGTTTAATCTACACATTAATATGTTCACTCCTAAAAAAATCTTTGTGTTTTTCACTGTTCACTTTTATAAGAAGAGCCTCATCAATTTCAGGATTGCTTCTGATGATATCTGTTGAGTTTCTGGTAAAAAATTATTTTTGATTCATTCTCTATCCCTAGAAAGAGTTCTTTCGAAAAGTTTCATTTCCTGGCACAATTTCCATTTTATATCACATGCTCTGTCCATCAATCTTCTGCGTGTGTATCATATATAGAACAGAGTTCTTTTGATTTTATTTTGTCAGAACTATAGAAGCTTCCTTAATTTTCCAGTCAGTTGCCTTACTGTATATTATTATTGCTGGACCCCTTACCAGAAATCAAGGTTTGCCTATGCAATATTGAGTTTAATCCTGCTATTCAATTGTTCTTCCTGGTTCAAAATTTATAACAAAAATGTCTTCTTTTATGAAACATTATCCAGAGTTACACTAATTTAGGCAGGGTGGGTTTGCATTGTGTTTCTAGTTTCTGTTGTGGTCTTGTTTGATAAAGTGTGAGATGCATGGTTAGTGAATTATGTCCTTGTTTTAACACATGGCTGAACTTTAAATACCATCATAAACTCTTCCCTCTTTTCCTAGAGAGATTTTGGCTCAATTTTCTGTCCTTAGTGAGCTTGAACTTCTATAATAAAAATACTACATATTGGGTGGTGTATATAATCAGAAACTTCTGGCAGTTCTGGAAGCTGGGAATTCCAAGATGAAGGCACTGACATGCTTAATATCTGATAAAAGTCACTTGCTAGATGGCAGTCTTTTCTCTAACTTCATGTGGTGGAAGGGGTCACAGAGCACTCTGAGGTCTCTTTCATAAGAATACTAATGCTGTTATTTAGGATTTTACCCTTCTGACTTCATTAATCTTAATTACCATTAAGCCTCCTCTCTTAATATCATTACATTGAGGGGTATGATTTTTGACATATAAATCAGGGGAGAACCCAAACATTGCCATAACTATAACTAAAAATTTCATTTCAATGGCTGCAAGCAGGGTACTTATTCAAGGACAAAATGAAATATTCTTAGGTACAAAGAGCTAAATGCAGTCAATATCATCCAGCATTCTAGGAAAAATTTAATCATTATTTTCATTGAAAGTCACTTGTTAACCTGACCAGGAGCTAAGACTCAAGCCTATGAAGTCAGCAAGAAAGGTAGACACTTACAGTTTCATTGAAGATAAAATAAAAACGTATTACTTCATTTATAAGTGGAAATAGACCATTTTCCCTAATGATTCCTTAACTTTTCCTTCAGCATGTCTAATTTTAGACATTTCTTCCTAACTGTTGGTTCCTGACCCTTTCCTTAAGAGCATTTATTTATAAATTCAAAATTGTAAATTATTTCTCTCCCCTTTGAAATGTAAATCTTCCCTTGGCCTCTTGTCAGCTATACAACTGGGAATGTGTTTTCCAAGGACCTGGGAGGCATCTTTGAAATGTTATCTTCCAGAAAGGTGCAGAAGACCTCCCCCAGTCTCTGTGGGAATGTAAGAGTCTAACTTCAGTGAGCACCATTTAGCAAACACAGTTGGCGTAATGACCATCACAAGCCTCATCATTAATACTAATAACATCCAGTACTTTCGGAACAGTTCACCCTAGCACTTAAAAGTCTTTCTACCTTTTGGTGATGCAGAATTGAATTTAGTTTTTCTCCCTTATTGAAATTATCTTGCCAGGTGCAGTGGCACATGCCTGTAATCCCAGCTGTTCAGGAGGCTGAGGCAGGAGGATGGTGAGTTCAAAGCCAAATTCAGCAATTCAGCAAAGCCCTCGGCAACTTTGTGAGACCCTGTCTCTAAATGAAATACAAAAAGGGCTGGTGATGTAGATCAGTCGTTAAGTATCTCTGGGTGCAATTCCAGGTGCAAAAAAAAAAAAAAAAAAAAAAAAAAAAAGAACGAAAAAAAAACCTATCTTGGAGGAGGTCTTTATCCCCTGTTTGACTCCACCAGATATATACAATTTCTCTTTGACATACTAATTTCCCTTTGCATTAGAATGTTTCTGTGGAGGTATTGTAAGCCCCAGTCCTTACTCTAACCCACTGAACAATGATAAATTTCTCTAGGAATTAACTTTTTTCAAGCAATGAAGTAATAATTCCAAATTTGCAAAACCCCAAATCCTCTAGGTATCTAGAAATGTATCACCTATGTTAGCTCAGCTTTCTCTCACAAGGTATAAAAGAAGCTGTTAAAAATAGAATTCTTTGTCTCTAAAGGAGATGCAAGAAATTATTATTGCATCTGCTTTGCTAGGAAAATTTTGTAAGACTTTTTCCCTAACTTTATAAAAACTTCCATTAGTTTTAGTTTATATGTATGTAAATCTATTAATACTTACCATAGAAAGAAGAATGACATTTTTCCCAACAACATCCAAGTCTGAATCCCTAGAATCTGTGAGTATGTTACCTGGTAAAAAAGAATATGTAGATATGTTTAAGAATTTTGAGATTGGGAGATTAAACTGTATTATCCAGATGAGCCTAACATAATCAGAGGGTTCTGGTAAAAAAGAAAAAAAAAAAAAAAAAGTATCAAAAAGACTCAGAGTCACAGAAAGATAATGACCAGACAAAAAGCATAGATAGGTGTGTGTCTATCAACCAAGGGATGCTGACAGCCCCTAAGTGCCGGAATAGCAATGAAGCAGATACTTCCCTGGAGCTGACAGAAGGTAAGCAGCCCTGCAGACATCCTCATTTTAGAATTGCTAAGGTCCAGAATTTAAGTGAATAAACTGATACTGTCTTAACCACTGGTTGCAGTAATGTATTATTCCAACAGTAGGGACAGTTATTGCAACACTTTATTATTAAATTATAATAAACTATTTTTTCTTCAAGACTGATACACAGAAGTCATTTTACTGGGAGATGATCTTATTTATCTACTAGCATAGTAAATGGAGGCTAAACAATCACACAATAAATGTAAAAAATAGTGGTGATAGTGATTTCTCATTTCTTACACGCCACAAATGTAGAGTTGCTGGTTTATTTTATTGTTCGAAAACAATAAAATAAACTAAACACCTGTTACTAAACACCTTTGGTAGTAAAGAACAACAGAAGAATGTGACTTTTTGATGACATTTTTGTGTTTTATATTATTTTAAAAATCTTCATGATAAATACATAACTGCCCAAAGCATGTGTTGGCACAAGGAATCTACCATGGCAGGCAGAGAAATGCACGAAATCATAGAAATTAAATCTTTTCAGTAGCACCATCAACTTAAAATTTGAGTAGATCTTGCAGAAGCAAAGTTACAAGATCCCATGTGCAGATTCAGAACCAATATTTACATATCACTCTGATGATTAACTTTCTATTTGGTGAAATAATCCTTCTAAATAAAATCTGATCATTTTCATCAATATTTTCTTGTACACATAATGCACTAAATATAAAATCAATTAACTGCCAAAAATATTTCCATCTGGTTTATGAAAAAAGTAATTTTTGAGAGTACATTTCACTAAAAGTGGATGATAAGTCATTTTTAAAGTTTGTTTTATAAATTCTGTTCAAACAACTTCAATATTTTTCAAAATAAAACATATTCTAAATTTGGTTTGACAAAATATTACTATATAGATGACAATTTTATTAATGTAAAAAACTACAAAATCAAAAAAAACTTGTAATAAGCTGTGATAAATATGAAACTCAAAATTATACCCAAATTGCAATGTTCTATCAATTGAGAAGATAAAGCTACTAAATTTATATATCCTCACAGATTCATATCAAATATTGTTTTTTATAATAAATGAGTCTGATATTTATGCTGAATATAGCAAAAGGCACTAGCATAACAATATTTTTTCTTTTTTGGTAATTACTTTGCAGTAGAGCCAGGTACAGAGGCACAAATCTGTATTCTAACACCTCAGGAGACTAAAGCCGGAGGATCCCAAGTTCAAGGCCAGTGTCAGCATTTTAGCAAGATCCTAAGCAACTTAGGGAGACCCTGTCTCAAAATAACTTTAAAAAAATTAAAAATAGGACTGGGGTTATAGTTCAGTGATAAAGAACCCCTGGGTTCAATTGCCTGTACCAAAAGAGGAGGAAGAGGAGGAGGAATTCCCTTAGCCATGGTTCTTTCTGATTTTAATTACCTGTGTTCACCTATGTTCAAAAAATATTCCATGGGGAATTTCAGAAATAAATAATTTATACGTTTTAAATTGTTCTAGAAGCATGATCAAATCTCCTGACATCCCACTTGTGAATCATCCTTTGGTCCACTGCATCCTTTCTGTATATTTGATCTGCCAGTTAGTCACTTAGCAACCACTTGGGTTATCAGAGGAATTGTTGCAGAGTCAAGGTGCTTGTTCTCAATCTTTATTTTACTTAATAACGGCTACAAAGTACAAGAATTGCAGTGCTTACGATTTCATGACAGTACATTATAATTTCTATTTTATTGTTGTGCTGTATTGTGCATAATTTAGGTATTAGGAAAACAGTATAGTACATAGGGTTTTCTACTATGCAAGCTTTCAGGCATGCACTGACTGACTTGGAATATATCCTTTACAAATGGGGCATGGCAGGGGTCTACTATATAAACCTTGAAGAAGTAATGGCTTATATGGGTATTTCACTTTTTCCTGGATACATAGGGAAAAAATTATTTACTGTCTTGCATTTTGTCCAAAATTGACAAATCATGCTCCAAAATATTTAATTCCTGATTTCACTTTTTTTTACAATTAATGGAAACAGACATACAAGCAAGTATCTTTTGAAATTCATTCTCCCCAAAGCAAGACAATTCTAAGCAAATTTAATAAAAGGGAATTCATTTAATTTTAAAATTAGCTAATTGAACTTTGGAATATATGACCATGCAGAACTAAATCTTTTCATGGGCTCATATTTTTCATCATAGAAATTATATTTATCTGAATGAAATGAAAGTCAGAAAACTGTTTTATGGTATTTACATTTTGAGAGATAATGTAGCATAATGCAGTATATGCATTTTGTAATATAATCAAAGATTTATAAATAGTGACAAATTTATTGATGAATTTAGTTTTAAAAAATATTAGACTTGAGCTGGAAAGAACAACTATAAAAACAACAACAAAATCTGTGTTTGTGAAAATATTTGGACCACAATAGTTATAGCTTCTAATTAAAGTAAATTAAGTAATCCTTGTAATCTTGTATGGAAATCCATACCAGAGGAAAAATAAGTTATTCCTTTACACCTGTCCTTGGTCCTCCTCAGAAGGATATTTCTTCTTCTTCTTACTTCCCCAAATTCTTGGAAATTTCCTTTATGCATGTGTTTTCTCTTACTCCTCAAATCTTCTTTTTTCCTTAAAAAGCTTATACCAAACAAACAAAAGAGTATCAAAATACAGAGTGTAGGGGAGTAATTCCCACTGATTTTAACTATTTGACCCATAATTATCCCATGTGTGAGGGGTACTAGAGATGGGGACTTTTGCCCTGGTGAAATAGAAGTGAAACATTGATAAAAACACACAGGCAGAACTTTAATGGTGGAGTTTTACCCCAAGGACAGGGGAGACACTCCAAGAGAGAGAGAGAATTTCAGCTGGCTCCCAAACTAAGGAAGGGATAGACTTTTATTAAGCAGTTGAGATTGTACCTAGCATCTGGAACTTTTCCACTTTTTTTTTTTTTTTTTTAAAGACGTTTCTTCCTCATGGGAAATTTGGGAGACATCGGGGTCTTATCCTGTCCTTGGTCCCTGTGGTTGACTTCATTAAGAAAAGGATGGTGGGGAAAGTTACATTCCATATACCCCTGAAAGATTGAGGTGCGTAGCAGGGTGAGATGGTAACAAGTTATAGATTAAGACCTATGAGTTTATTTGCCCTCTGTTCCTGACTGTCTCATAAGGAAAGCTCATTAAATTTAAGTACATCAAATGCAATTCTAATAAGAAGTGGCCAGTGATGGTTGAGAAAGGCACACAAGTTTCAAAATTCATTTAAAAATGTTGAAAAGACAGCGGTATAATTTAAAAATTGAACTGAATTATATACTACATTGACGACTGGAATTATTGCAAGAGATAGTCATATTTGACTTATTAAGAATTATAGTCATTAAGGTATGACTATTCCTAAATACTTTAAAGAAAATTACTATCAATTTTTAAATCTGCTATGGTTTTCACTATAATCCTGAAAGAACAATTTTGATTGGAAAGCACAAATTGAAGTTGTACAAGAAAAGATGTACCACCCAGATATACTCAAAAACACACAGAAAATATTTCAAACAGAATATTAAGACAATTCTATTCTATTTTTAAAAACACACGCATGGTTTACGTTGTTTTGCTCTTGAATTTTGCTAAATGGTAATGTAGGTAAAACAGAAACTTGATAAATAATTTCTTATAAGATTTCCTTGGTCCCAACGTTGATGTAGTTGCACTTATATGGAATTACAAGAGAGTGAGAGGTTACAATTTTAAAAAGAAAGGAAGGAAAAGTCAATTTTCCTCTCTCACTCTTGCATAATTTTTATTTAACCCCAAAATGATTTTAGGTACCCTAAGTTAAATGTTATCTGCATTTATACACAGCAAAATCTCCTTTCCCTTCCACATAAGATTGATTTGCAGTAGAGAAAAGGGTAAGAACCAGTACATCAAATGTACAGGAACACAAAAATATAATCACTGTCATGCAGGGTGAAAACAGAATAAAAGAACAGATAGAGTCTGGTTTCTTTTATACTTTCAAGTCTCTGTGGTTGTTCTCTGGATTTCAGGCTGTGAGGCCATTTTTCCTCCAGCTGAGCCATTACTCCCTCCAGGGGGTGTATCCACCTGGGGTCAAACCTGCTGTGTGCATAAAGAGAATCCCTGCAGAGACTTATCTTTTAAAATGTTTCACCCTGTTTTTAAAATAGGGAACAACAACAAAATAAAACAAAAGAAAACACAGTTATTCCAAAAATATTTCCAAAGGAAAATATTTGGCTCCCATGATTTTAAAAAATTGTCATTTGAGGGGGGAAAAATTAAAAAGCTATACTTTTCCAAACTTATTAATCACAAGGATGTCATCTGTGTTGATTGTTAGAATTGCATAGAATTCCTTCGAGATAAAGTTCAAATGTGTTATCCAAATTAAAATAAATAAATAAAATTCTGGGACAGAGAAACCAACTTCAAAGTTTTAACTTTTGACTAAAAATCTGTAACCCCAGGAATCCAGAAATGCATTGTCAGGAACTGGTTTGAAGTTTGCTTTCTAACTGAATTCTACTCAGAATTATTAATAATCATCTGGCAATAGAAATTTATACAGGCCCAATACAAATTTAAGCAAGTTATAAATGTACAGCTTTTATCATGTTTTTTACTAATTTCTCTTAAATAAGAAATAGTAGCCTATAAAATTGGTATCTTCTCCTAAATAATTTTAATTATTACATTTTCATCACACCAACAGAAGATCTGAATGGACTAAAATTTAACGGGAGAAATTTGGAGATTACTTGTTCTCATTGGTTTTGTTACTAGGGAAACTATCTTTTAAAGATGCTAATACATTAAACAGAAAGTTAACATAAAACAAGTTGTAATGTGCTCACTTATGGTGAAATGCTATTATTATGAGTTCTTCAAATTGTTCCACAAAATAAACAGGATGCCAAAATCCACAGAATTTTGGTACCACTGTCAGAAAAATCTATCCAAATTTAAAAATTCTAACATAAGCAAGCAATTTTGGAGAGTTTATATAAAGAAAATATATTTACATTTATTACAAAGATATGGTAATTATAAGCATGTGTCATTGACACATGAAAATTGCACACATAGACCATGTATAATTGAAATTTGGGTGATATGAAGTCTTAGACATAGTACATGTAATTTTAAGTTACAATTCCAGTGTTACTGCAGTAATCAAGTTATAATTAGGAAAATCATTCAGCAGAATCCTTTTCCCTTGCCCTCTTGGCACGGTTCCACTTTGAAAGCCACTAGTGAGAAAAGGACATGATAGGCCAGGCATTGTTTCTCTTAACAACACAACTCATCATGTCTAAGTTAAGGTTCAGTACTAACCGGATTAGATAGGACTTTACTGGGCCTTATGTAGAAGGTCTCATTGGTGGTTAGAATGGAAAACTCGCTGTATTCTTTGAGGCTATTGCTGATTTTTGCTCATGAGTATTACTGTGGTTTAGGTGGGTGTCTCCCAAATGTCTATGTGGTAAAGCATTGTTCTCCAGGTTGATGCTGTTGGGGTGCTGTACATGTTCAGTAGTGGGCCTTTTAGGAGGTTCTTAGATTACTGGGAAAGTACTCTCAAAGGGAATCGTTGGACGTTTGTTTTTCCTTGCTTTCATTGCTGGCTTAGGAGAAAGTGGTTTGCTCTGGCACAAGCTTCCACCATCATGTGCAACCTTTTAGGAGGCCCAGTACAATCAGGGCCACAATACTGTAGATTGAACCTTCTAAATTATGAACCAGAATGATCTTTTCCCTTTATTAGTTAATTATCTCAGGCATTTCATTATAGTAATGCACAACTAATACAAGTGCATTTTGTGGCTTGACAATTCTGTAGTGAGTCAGGTACTATGAATTTGGCACAAATGCATTTGATGTCCAGTTTATGTTGCATATTCTTTGTCAAAAATTTCTTCTTTCTACCCAGCAGCCATTCATCAAGGAGGAACAGTCTCCCTGTGGGATGATGCTGCAGGGAGATTTCATATCCAATTCATACTTATGTGAGGTTGTAGACTTTTATGGCTCATATTCATATGAAAATTTCCACTTTGGACAGGTCCCAGGCTTTTCCTCACTCTCCCCAATTCTATGTGAGCTTCAAAATAGAAACTTAAGTTCCCTAGGGTTTAACAGGTGTTTGAAAAGTAAAAGCAAAATCAGAACTATATTCTCTTTCATCATTTCATTGTGATATTTGATTTGGGAATCTAAGAATTTTTATTTATTTTTATTTTCCAGGTTCCTCTACCTCACTAGTTACTTCCCTCCCTCCTTCATCTGTCTCTGTCTTCATTTCCATCACTTTAATCTACCTACAATATTTTCATTATATTTAGTGACTATACCAAAATTAAATGTGCCATTCTGTAGGACATTGGAGTTTTTGTTGTTATTGTTTTGCTTTGTCATAATGCTGTGAGAAAAACAACCTGGATGTTGAAAAAGAGTTCAGATGATAATTCATTTTTCAACTTATTTTTATATATACTGTAGGGTACATATGCAATAGGTAAGTCAGTGCTATCCCTAAACTATTTTAAACCTATCCATTTTCCTCTTCTGTACAATTTCTTCCATTCCTCAAGTTAGATAATAACACACTCATTTTCATTTTCATGAAATTTGAATGAAATTATATAAAGACAGATTTAAATAATGTACCTGTTCGATGTTTTGTGAAATGCCATGCTTCATTTTGCATATGCTGGGAAAAAGGCAATCTTGAAAATCACAGCACTCTTACAAACTTGGGTAGAATATAACAAAAGGTTAAATCTCTCCTTCCACAAAATCATATTTCAAATTTTCTTAGTTTGTTGCCTTTAAAAAATCCCAGATTTTTAAAACTTGTCTACTGGTTATTAATTAGCAATATGGGAATAATGCATTTCTGTAAGTAGTTAAAAGTGACAATTTTTCCATTTAGTCAAACTGGCTTCAAGTTCAATGCCCTGTGTGTTTTATTAGTGTATCAGATCTATCCTGAATCTCAGGTTTACTCTGATACAAAGAGGTCTTAGAAAGTGAATAGCATTTTCTTTGTGAAAGTTAAGATGTACCCTAGTTTTATTAGGACTATTGGAACTACAATGGGAGATATGATCTACATGGCCTAAAATGATTAAATTTCCTTTTAGTATTTCTTAGAAGTTGTCCATATCTCCAGTTTTGCATTAGATTTCATTCAAATTTCATTATCTGCTCAATTTTTCTGCTAATAGTACCTATCTGATGCTAGGATAAACTAAATCTTGTTTATGAATATACCATAGTTTGCCAAACATTTAATTACAGGACATAAACACTTTGAATTGTATGTCATCTCATTTCCCTACATTGAGAGATTGAAAACATAGACTAATAATATGAAAAGATAGCATTGTTCTCATAGTTTTGATGTGTTTTCTTATTTTTTCAATGTTGGACTGGAAAACATGGATTGGCAAAATTTGGAGAAGAGAAAAAATGTCCTCAACCAAACAACTTTTCTTGATCTGCTGGAATTTTTCATTTCCCAACTCCCATCACCCAGGATTGAGTCTGTTGATCTAATTGCCTACTAAAATGACCTAATCAGATTTTCTTTTAATCAGATTTTATTGTCCATTTTGTTTTTACTTAGTAAATAAGCCAACTCCTTGTATATATATGTATATTTTTTATCAGAAATTTGACTATGTTCAAACAATATCCATGTGTAGACATTAGCATGGTACTGAATACCTCCATACCTGCATTTGAATGTCTCAGTGCATGACTGTTCTCATTTTTTCTGTCAATCATACTGCTGCTTTTTTAAGGTTCTCAGTTTCTACCTGAAGGGATTTGCAATTCTTTCTAATCTCCCCAAATTTGTCAAAGATGAAAGTTTTTCCAAATGATTAATTACTACCACCTGTGCATTTTTCAAATGAATTCATTTTCGTATATTGCATTTTAAATGGTAAAACTAATTTCAAAAGGAATAAAAATATGAAATGAATTGAGAGCATAGTTCCACTGTCTGTGAAGTTTTGAAAGTTTTACTTTCTTCTTGCTTCCATGGTTACTGTTATGGTTTAGATATGAAGTGTCCCTAAAAGCTCATGTATTAAACAATGCAGTAATTTTCAGAGGTGAAAAGATAGTGTTGTAAGATTAATCCTCTGATATGGATTAACTGGACTTGAACTGTTGGTAGGTAGTGTGTGGCTAGAGGAGGTAGGTCTCTGAAGTTGTGCCTTTGGAGTTTATATTTTGTCCCTGGTGACTAGAGCTCTCTCTGCTTCCTAATTGCCATGTCCCGAGCTGCTTTCCTTCACCCTGCCCTTCTGCCTCACCTTGGGCCCAGAGACATGGCATCAGGCATCTACAGAATGAGACTTCTGCAACTATGAGCCAAATAAACTTTCCCTCCTCTAATTGTTATTGTCAGGTCTTTTGATCACAGCAATGAAATGTCTGACTAAAACAGTTTGTAACCACAAGTATACTCTAATTCATATTGTTGTTCCTTTGTAAGTTAGTTTTGCTTTTAAATTATTTTTAAGTTCCTCTGTCAACATTGAATATTTTTCCTTTGTCTTTGGTTTTCTTCAGTGTGAATATAATATTTTGAGATGTAGGTTCTTGAGGTATTTATCATGCTTGGTATATTCTGAATTACCAGAATCCGTGCTTTTGTGTCTATTATTAATTTGAATACTATTTCAAATATTTGTTTCTTCACTGTTCTCTCTTTTTTCTCCTCATATTCTAATCATATGTATTTTACAACTTTGGATATTGTCACACAGTTCTTGAATATTCTGTCCTATATTTTCACACTTTCTTTTCCCTTTGCATTTTAGTTTGCGAAATTTCTATTGACTTTTCTGAAAGTTCACTAATTATTCCCTGAACATTGTCTGGTCTACTAATGAGTCCATTAATGGTAAATTTTACTTAAATAAGTATTTTTATTTCTAGCATAGCCTTTTATACTTTCTTAGCTTATTCACATATTTGAGTGCCTCTCCCACTTTTTCCATATTATCTACTTTTTAGATTAATGACGACTATTTCAAATGTCTTATATCATAAGTAAAATAGCTATGGAATGAGTCTGATTCTCATATTTACTTTTTCTCCTCAGACTGTTTATTCTTGTCTTACAATACACTTTGTATTTTTTTTTTCTTAAAAATTAGATATTAGTACAAATTTTTATGCAGAAATTTATTTTAACCTAGCTTGGAGGTAAATAATTTTTTTTTTTTCTATTTATGTTTTTGGAGTTACAGGTACAAGAAGGCTTCAATTATTATAGTGGCTTTTGTTTGCCTTTCTCTCTCTCTCCCTCCCTCTCTCTCTCTCTCTTTCTCTCTCTCTCTCTCTCTCTCTCTCTCTCTCTCTCTCTCCCCGCTCCCCTCTGTCCTGTGCACACTTTTATTTGACTTCCCTAAGTATTCCCTAAGTATACTCAAAGCGAGTCAATATACCACAACTTTTTCAACTATAATTCAGTGCTATTACACAGGAGACCTATTGACCTGATGGTAATATATATGGAATGGGAATCATTCTGTAATCTTCTGATTAAATTTCAGTCCTTGGTAAATGTGTTCCTTGAGACTATGGCTTTGAGAAGTGCCTCCTCTGTTAGCTAAAGGAATAGACTTCCCTTCTCTTTTCCACTACCCCTTTCCTTGGTTGCAGTGTTCACATTGTATTTCTGTGAAATCCTGTCCCCTGCTGAGTGTATTTCCCTTTTCTCCCTTAGGTGAGATAGGAAAACAGGACACTCTGGAGATAGATGAAGCCCCTTTCAGAGAGCTGCTCTGCAGAAGTCTTTGGCCTGGGAGAGTCAGACTTTGTTATCAAGAAGACTGGATCTTTTTCACAATGATACCCTTTCTTTCCTCCCGCTAGAATGAGGAACTTACTTTTCTGAGTGCTTTGCATGAGAACCTGGTGGAATTCCTGTAGGTAATGCTCATGAAAGCTTTGGGACCCTCTAAGTCAAAGTCACAAGGAGTTTCTGACTCTAAATTTAGTAAATTAAAATTAATATATATGTAATTATATATATGTAAATTATAATTATAATAAGTATAATTATAAAAACTTAAATTATAATTTAAGTTTTCCATCAAAAGAACTTTATAGCTTCAGTGATTTTTGCTTCACATAAGCATATATCAATTTTAATGAATCTAGGTGTGCTCAGCTCTCTACATTTTGGGAGGATGGCTTGCCCTGTGACTTAGTTCTCTGATGGACCAGGAAAACTCATTGATTTTTAATTTCTTGCTGTAAGGACAGGAATGTTGACTTCCAAGATCTTGACATGTCAGAGGTAACACTAGAAAAGTGTTTTATTTATTGTGATTGCTGAACAAAACAAAAAGTACCAGCAAAGGGTTTGGATGTATTTGTTATTAAATTAAAACTTATTCTTCTTGTGTCCTTTTCTTGCTTGATTTTATGTATGCTTTATAAGTAAAGTTAGGATAAATTTATTGTTTAAGCATGCACATATGAAAATCTGAGTACTGCAGTAGCCTAAAAATTTTATTTATGATGAAAGAATAAATTATATTTTTCCATCTTGAGGAAACCAATATCTATTAAATTTTGAAATCCCCAAATGGTACTATTGCTGTCAACCATAACAACTAACAATGTTGAGAACAAGGTGACATCTGTGCAGCCATGTTATGTGAACAAGCCTTTTCGGGAACTGGCCCATAAAACCCCCCAGGAAAGGGTGCGCAGGTGCTACCCTCAAGAGCCAATACAGGACAAACAGGACATACTGGGCCCCTGGGGTTTATCAAGGCTGTTAAGAGATATCTGTCTGAGAAGTGGGCAGCTGCTTGGAAACCTTATGTATCACGGACAGGGGCGGGGCCTAGCCCTGACTCATCTCCTGCATAGTTCACCTCCTCTCTCTTCCCTTCTTTCTCCAGGACGGTTCAGTTTTGGCGGGACCCAATGAGATTCAAATAAATTGGCGGGACCCAACCAAAAGAGGACAAATGTTTAGCTGTTCGAATGTTAACCAATAACGTACAGGTCTTTGTATGTGAATGATTGGAAACTTCTTAAGTAGAGTGCTTTCTTATCCCTCGGGGTCGCTCCCCACTCAGCCATTGTAGCGGTCTGAGAGGCTGGTTGCAGTCCAACCTCGAGCTTGCAATAAAACGTCGTTGTGTGACTTGCATTATCCTATGTGCACTCTGACTCTCTGGGGATTGGTCAATATTGAACCCCAACAACAACTAATTGACTGATTGGGGCCTTACTACACATAAGTAGTATTTTCATGGACACAAGACTTCTAGCAAGTAAAGAGAGTTAACTATTATATGCACATGCCATATTGTATTTCTGGTAGACATTCAATCTGATACCTCCATTTACTGGTGACGAGGCTCTGCTTCCTCAGGTGTTGAAGTATAATGCCAGAGAAGCACGCAGAGGCAAGCATAGAGTAGAAAATAAGAAGCTTTATTAAAGAAAAGTAAAAGCAGACTTCTCCAGGGTGGGAGAAGGGGACCCAAAGGCAGAATCTATGGGATGAGCAAATCTTATCCTTTTTATAGGTTTTATTCTCCTGTTCTTTCCCCCTTATCTCTTTCCTTCCTGCCTACATGACCAGGGTGGTTTTGCAGATGAGATGCATAAAGTGAGAAGCAGATGGGCAGGGGGAGGGCCAAAGTGATTCAGCTAGCTAAGGGCCCAGGGGGCATTAATTAGCTTCTTGCCTGTAGTCCCTGACAAGGGCAGGTAAATTTGATAATCAATGGGCTCCGAAGATCCTTGACATTCCATTCTCCCAGGGGCAGTCTCCAGTTTCCAGAGGCAGATGGCTTTCATGGCCTCCATTTTCTTGATTTGACCTGATCTCCTATTTCTACAGTAGCTGCCTGTCCCCAATTCTGACGTCATGTATATGTTAAAGTGCATAACTTAAAGAATGAAAATTATTTTGAGAAGATAGAAGAAAAGTAGATAAAATTTTTGTCATTTCATAAAATGAAAAAAAATTAAAATTCTCTAATGCCTTAAATGATTTATAGATTATTGTGATGGAGAAATATTCCAGCTCATATTTAAAAATATATACAAGTAATTGTGCTTTTATGATATTATTATTCTCACAAAAAGAACACTTTGAAAACACCTTACTAAAGCATATATGAACCAAATCATGTTTATCAAAATAACCTGATTATGTAAATACTAATATTTATATAATAAAACAGAAAAATTTCTGGGAGGATTCTGGGAGGGTCAGTGAGGGGGTGTCTAGGAATGACTGGCATGTGGGATAGTGAACCGAAGTGGAGACCCTCCCTAAGCATGAGCAGCACCATTCAATAAGCTGGAGGCTTGGATGAAATAAAAGTCCTGAGAACAAGAAAGCAGCAGCAGATGGAAGCTAAATACTTCTTGAACTGGTTCTTGATTGCACCGCAATTGCCTGAGGATATCAGACTGTTGCACCTTCACTCTTCCAAAGTGGACACTGCCAGCGATTCTTCAAGGAGTTTTCAGAAGCCTTCAGTCTTCCACTGGGTTGATCCCTCGTGTTCTGAGGCATCAGCACCTTGAATTGCTCAATTACTGGTTCCTCCAGCTCTCCAGCCTACAGAAAACCATTGTAGACTATCCAGCTTCTGGTTGTGTAAGCCAATCTAATAAATCCTCCTTTTTATAATCATAATTCCTGTTAATTCTCTTCCTCTAGAGACCCCCAATACACCCATCCAGACAAAAATTACAGAGCCTTTACTTGCAATGCTAGTTCAAATACACTTTCCAAGCTTGCAGTGAAATGACTGTGTACCTAATGGTGTTCACTTCTTTCTTGAGAACATAAAATTAGTCAGCCTGAGGAAGAAGCCAAACCAAAGGAAACAGATTGAAAATGTGAAAGCAAACTTCTTAACAGAGACATATGGACCTACGTATTTTCTATGTGTATGTGTGTGTGTGTATTTTTATACATATATATTTCAACTTATTTCATTTCCAAATATTGTTTTGCTACTAAACATGTCTGTTCGTTTTTTTTTTTTTTTTTTTTAAGTAAAGGTAAAACTATGACTTCAATATAAACAAAGTGAATAAGTATTAAAAGTTTTATTGAACACATTATTAATGTAGAAATGAAGCAGGTGTTTATACCAGGTTTAAAGGAGAATGTAAAGAGCAGACACACTTATAAATCAAGTCTATTAAAATAAATATGCAAATGCCCACCAACTGGTTTCTTTTTAATTTTTCTCCCTCATCTCCCTGCCCTTTCTCTTTCAATTTGGGAAAAAGTGAGCCTCTTAAAGTACAGAATATTTGCATAAGTCTTGTCATTGAATTTCTACAGCATAACTCTGAAATAGACAAAAGTCAATGAAAGGCTAGAAATAGTTATGTCAGAGGGTGTGCTTACACTAAACAATATTTAATTTTCAATTGGAGACACTATAAGGATAAATGAAAACATTTTTTTTCATTTATAAATTGATAAGACCATTTTCCCTTTTTCTCTATTTTCTTGGAATGTTCCTTGAAGATAGTGAATCTGACACTGACCAAGACAGATCACCTCCAGATAAAGAAAAATATCCCACTAGAAGTAGCACAGGGGTGCCCTAGTACAGGAGATTGTTGGAAGATATAGTTGTTTTGTCTTTTAAGAATACAGACAGGTCTTAGATGCCTTTTCTTCTTCTCTCCTGACTTTTGTGATATTCTCTCTACCCTTTATTTTTATGTTTCTTTATAGGAATACAAATCTATTAATACTTGCACAGTAACAATTTGTTTCTGTGCCTCTCTTCTATACAGATACAGAGAGATTTTTTTTTGTTGGCAGTAATGTTTTATTTCCCCAGTAACATCAGGGATTATTTTCCCCTCTTCATATTTCCTTACAAATCTAAGTGACGTATACTCTAGGAGTTCTAACTCTTTATATGGCTTTTAAAAATTAGAGAGGAAAAGAAAAGAGGGAGAAAACGAGACAAAAAGGAAGGCAGGAAGAAAGGAAGGAAGAAAGGAAGGAGGGAGGGGGCAAAAGAGGGAGGGGGAGGGAAGAAGAAAAAGAGCAAGTAAGAGGGAGGAAGGAAAGGAGGGGGGGAGGGGATGGCAGAAAGAGAAAAAGAGGTGTACCTGGGTTTATTAGTGCTAATCTTTATTTTTAGTTATTTGAAAATTAATTTAGTGTTTTTATTTATCCATTCTAATATTCATATTGCTGTATGATTTCATTGCTATGTATGTTAAAGTATAATCCCTTTAACTGAGATACTCAAATACATAAGTATAAAAATGTATGTACTAAAATCTTCTGTATTTTCCTTCTTCTTTATTGTCCTTAATAAATCATTTTAAAAGATAACAAAAAAATTATATTTCCACAAAACTACCTGTTTTTATTCATAGAAGTAACAGCTCTTACTTTCAGAACTTTATTATTTTATGAATACTTCTTTTATGTCCTTTGTTCATTTTCAGAATTGATTAACAAGAACCATTCTTTTCCTATTTAGCTAATTTTAATAGTCTAATATTTTCTCATCAAACGCATATTTTAGCTCATTTGTAATACATTCTTTGAACAGGTTTTAGGATGTCTTTTTTGACAATATAGTTTGTATGCCTTGAATATTCTAATATGCTTATTCTCTCACAAAAATTAACTGGTCTCTACTATGTATGTATGTGCACAGATAAGTTAATTAAAAAATAAAATCATATGTATATGCATATATATAAACAGACAATATATATTCACATCTTTTTTTGATTTGTCTTTCCTTAAATATAATTTTATCTTTTCTTGATTATTTAAGAGATGTACTCTGTTTTAAATTCAAATACTATCTCCTTTAAAATTATTTTGTAGTTTACTTATTAAATTTTAATTTATTAAATTATTTTATCTCGTTTTAAACAACAAAAGGTTTATTACACTTTTCATTTCCACCTGTCCTAAATATCCACAGCTTAAGTATTGAAGTCTATATGGATTTTTTTAAATTGAGTACTTCCTTATTTACATGTTTATTAAATAAAATTTACACAAAAATTCAGTCATTTATTTTAGAATTAATTCCATACTCTTTTCATGTCATTTTTATTCTCAGATTTTAGCTACTCTTATGTTCTTAATTTTTCTTCCTTTTGTGGTTTAAAATAAATGAATACTATTTCAAGCATTCAAAAATCTACCAGGCAAGTTTCCTTTTCATTGAATTTTGTCTGGAATAAAGTATACCACATGAATCTACATAGATTTCTCATCTAAGTACATATTTTTTTTTTATTGGATAGTGTGTCTATACATACATTTAAAATAAAATATTATCAGACAAATTTATAATGAAAAAATTTTGTGATCTTCAATTTTTACTCTGCAGATGAAAGACTTTTTAAAATGTTCCTTCTACTTCTATATTACTGATAGTATGTTTAGATGAATATTGCTTTAACCTTGAACTGTCAATCATATTAACTACAAATAATGAATAATGAACAGTATCTCTCATGAATCACCATGTACTACTTCCCACATAGATACAACTTCCTTATATTTAATTATGATTTTATGATTTAATCACTAATTTATCCCCACAATACCCAACATTAAAATATTTTTAATATAATCAAAATCATAAATTCCTTTTTTTTTTTTTTTTTAGTGGAAGAGAAGGATTTATAGGAGACAGAAACAGGAAAACTGGAACAGAACTCTTGCAGTGCCAGAGGGAACCCAATAGCAGATTTTCTCCCACTACCTGATTTCTTTAAGCATGTTTCCTGCATCACTCCAGGTTCTGGTTTATTCAGATCTTTTACTATTATTAATACAATTGAGGTTTCAAAGCAAGTGTCGGGGTCCAGCCCTAGCAGGGGTCGTAGAGGTCACAGGTGATGGGAGTCGGTGAGGTGGAGAACAAAGCAACACAAACTCAAGGAACGGATATAAGTTCTAAATTTTATTTTTCCCAGCCAGCTTTTTTACATTAAAAGGTTGACAGTTACACATATTTTTCCAGAACAGAAAAAGATCACAAGGAAAAATAACAAAAATATCTTGTATAATCATTACTAGACCAGGCAACTTTAGTAACTTTTAGTAATTGCTTACTCATGATAACCTATAACTAAACAATAAGACATATTAATATTGCTTAACTAATCATAAAGGTTAAAGTAAGTTCAGCAGGGTTGACTAATATCAGTTGTGTGGCTACTGCTGTGGTTAATAAGTGCTAGGCAGTTTAAGCTAACAATAATATGACATTATCTTCTACTGTGTGAACTTAACATTGAGGAACTTTTTCTCTGGGGGATAGATGGCCAGTAATATTTAAAGAATTTAGTAAATCCTAATCTTTAAGAAATGGAATATCTTGCACTCTTGT
The DNA here is from genome assembly GCF_902686455.1 of Sciurus vulgaris. NCBI lineage: Eukaryota > Metazoa > Chordata > Mammalia > Rodentia > Sciuridae > Sciurus > Sciurus vulgaris. The sequence goes on from NC_136464.1 coordinate 164,391,918, forward strand.
ATGTATACTTTCAAACCAGATTATAACATGTCCTAATTTTACATCTAAATATCCTGTGGGAGATAAAGGAGGGTCTAAATTCAGTGGCTTAAGAGGCATCCCTCTGTAAGGATGTCATGGCTTTCCATTAATTAAATAAGCATTGCCATAAGGTGTTTTAACTATAGGAACTCTATTTTCTTTATTTCTTCTGTTCCTGTTAATCATTCCTGATGGGGTTGGAGTTATTTACCTACATACTTCAGGTCATCTGAGAGTAGTCAACAGGGGATCGGCAGCTAGAATCTATTTTTGTATTTTCTCATAACATTCTTGGTTACTCAAAGTTTCATTACAAATGACTAAATCTGAAATCACTGTTCCATTAGAAGTGTAATATACAAAGCTGCTCCCCCTGACCATTCCAGTGCAGCCATTTTCCCCACCTCCCAACCACTTGTCAATCTGTGAACATCCTAGCTAGCTATTGGTTCATCAGTCAGCTTGCAAGTATCCTTCTCCGATATTGGTCCCCTGTTAGCCCACGGAATTCAATTGCTTTACTGTAGCTACTCCGCCATCTTTTCTCATCCTCCTGTCTCTCCTCCTCACTTTCTCTATCCTCCTGGCTTTCACACTCTCTCTAGCACATGCCCTTTCTCATTCTCTTTCTTTTCCTCTCATTTTCTCTCTTACCCTGCAGGGAGACACTGTTTGCTTAATAAACTCCCTTATGTGATTTCCCGTGTCCAGCGTGGTTTCTGTGGGATTCCTTACAAGAAGTCTGGTTTTTGTGTTTTAACCCCGATTCTACTAAGACCCCTGTTTTCTGGGAAAACTCATAAAATATTAATAGTAAACCTACACATATTAAGCAAGCAAGGAAGGAAAGTCTGCAACTGAATTCCCAATACGATGAGACTTTGCAAACACCTTTATTACTCAGCGGAATTACTCAGTCCTTGTCAAGCACTGAGGGGAATTGCAGGTGGCATAACAGCAAAGTAAGCCCAAACTCCATAAATACTCTACATTTATCAGGAATAACAAAAACAAGGTCCTGAGTTTCTACTTTTAACCATAACTTAACAACCCAAATCCCTTTCATCTCAGAAGAAATATAAGCTCAAAAGCAGAAATTGTTAAGGGATTAAAACATGCACAATGAGGCCAGACATAGTGACACATGCCTATAATTCCAACCTCAGCTACTGAGGAGTCTGAGGCAGGAGGATGGCAAGTTGAAGGCCAGCCTCCACCTTGGCAATTTGGTGAGAACATGTCTATAAAAAAAAAAAAAAAAGAGAGAGAAGTGGCTGTAGCTGGGAATGTAACCCAGTGCTATAACACCCATAAGTTCCACTCTAGCACTTAGTTCTGAAAATAACAACAAAAAAATAGATATCCTTAAGAAAATCCAGTTTGTTAGCTTACGAAATTATATAGCAGTACAAGATTAATCCAAAGTACTCAATGGTTAAGTTGAGAAGTGGAATGGTTGCAAGAACCAATTAATGACCTTGAAAGATAAACTCAATGAATTCACCCAGATGGCCTTAATAAGAAAACAAGATGAAAAATCAAAGAAATGGAAAGCAGAAAGACCACAAAAGAAATAAAAGGGATTCAGGTAGGAAAGTAAGAAGTAAAATTATCCCTACTTGTGATCCTGTACTTAGAACACACTAAAGACTCCATCAGAAAACATTTAGAAGTGAAATTCATCAAAGTAACTAGATACAAAATCAACACAAGAAGCAATAACTTTTCTATCTAACAAGAAGGAACATACTAAGAAAAAAAATCAAGAAATCAGTTTCATTATAATAGTTTCAAAAAAAAAAACACAAGCAAACAGGAAGAAATCTAACTAAGGGTGTCAAAGACCTCTATAATAAAAATTTCAATGCACTGACGAAATTAAAGATCTCCAATGTTGGTGTAAAGGCAGTATTAATTTGCTAAAATGGACATATTACCAAAAGTGATATAGAGATTCCATGCATTCCCCATCAAAATACCTCTGACATAATTTACAAACCTAGAAAGAATAATCCTAAAATGCACATAGAAGCAAAATAGATCCCAAAGAGCAAACCAATGCTGAGCATAAAGAACAATGCTAAAGGTATTGCGATTACTCATTTCAAAATCTACTACATAGCCAAGAAAGAGGAAGCTACTGGCTCTCGGGATCAGAAGATTAGATCAAGGATGAAGGCGATGGAATTGTAACATTAGTGATGATGGGAGACTTCAGGATGACTGGCCTGACACATGAAGACAACGTTTTATGCTGGAATTGGGCAGAAAGCTGTGAGAAGGATGTTTCCAAGAGGATGAAGTTGGTAAGGTGCATGATGTGTATGTATTGAGAGAAGATTTTAGATAATTGGGAGGGTATTTGTTGATTAGTTGATTCTTGATAAGCTTAGAAAATGAAACAAACAGAATACAGTGCAATTTTCCACTCCAGGGAAGTAAAAGGTAAAAGAAAGCAAGAGAGAGAAAGAGAGAGAGAGAGAGAGATTACTTATATATATATGTAATTTTTGTGTCTCTTTATATATATATATATATAATACTCAGGTATATATCAACAAAGATAACTAACTTCAAATAAAATAAAATACAATGTCAGTTTTCACTGTTAGCAGTATCAAATGAAATAAATATGAAAAAGTACACACATTAAGCATGTAGAACTCAAAGCATTCTATGATGATTATTAAATGAGTTTATTTCATGCAAATTAAAGACAAGAAAATTAATAAAACCTGATTAGTTAAGTTAATGAGCAAATACAGGTAACTTTTCGATGTTAACAACTGGTTGTTATAATTACATTATTGTAGAAATGTGTAAGCCTGGAAAAATGAAATTATTTACTGCACAAATACAAATGGAAAATCATTCTACTTAAATTTTACTTAATAAATATATGTAAATCTAACAATTACCTTTTATAACACATTATATCCTGCTTGTATGTTGTGGTTTTAGTGGGTATTTTTTAATCTCAAATTTATTAGCAAGAGAATCAATTTCAGAAAACTTTAGCTTTCTATTTGTTGGGCTAGTTACAAAATACATTAAATTACTGTGATGTGAGTGTTTTTATGAGTGGGCATAAATATGATTACTTTGCATTTAATGAACATTTTACAACATATATTAAATTAGCACATTTTGTTTTATCCTTAGAAATTATTGGGACTATTAGAAATCTGAAGTGGACTGTTCCTTCCTGATAACACAATGTCTGAAACAAGTATAATTTGCATTCTTCATGAAATAGTCCACAACAGTTTGGTGAGAAGCATATGTATTATTCTTTACGTGACTTTAACTTGTATAGACAATGCTCCACGTAGTTTACTGAGGAAATTTACTGATTATAAACAGTTATTCATACAACATTGGATGGCACTCAACATTTCAACAAAAAGGAATGCTTTCTAATGAAAGAGATCCAAGGAATGAGAAGGGCCAAGACAGCAAGATTCTCTGATGCTGGCCTTCAGCATGGGGCCAGCAATATGACAAGAAATGTCAGTAACCTCTAGGAGCTGAGAGTAAAACCAAGGTGAAAGTCAACAAGGAAACAGGGGCCTCAGTCCCGCAACTGCCATAAACTAAATTCTGATATGAACTTGAAAGCATTCCTTCCCAGTGTCTTCACAGAGTCCAGCCTACATCCAGTATCAGCCTGTAAATCTCTGAGCAGAAAACACAAACCGTGACCAGACTCTCAGCCCACAGAAACTGTGAGATTAATTAGTGCTGTTTAAACCTCCAAGTTCCTCAAGTTAACTTATTGTGTAGCAATCTAAAACTAATTCACTTGTCTGTATTTCCTATTATTTATTTTAGGAATAAAACATTTTTATATCACCCGGGAAATTCAATACCTGATTTCATATCCTTAATATATGAACTTTAGTAGGTTTGCTTGGTAATGAATTAATAGTTTTAAACTGAAAATATAAAGCATTTATTTTAAGCAGTTAATAATGAATGGAATTATAACTGCATGTATCCTGCCTTTTGTTTCTCTTTATAGTAGGGATCAACATAATTAATCATCTACTTACTAGTTAGGTGCCTCATCACTTAGTATGTGAATCACTGTTTATTTATTAAAGTATTGCATTAACACTAATTGTTATCAATGGCTGATGAAAGCAATCCCTTGGTAGTTAACTGACAAATGGAAAGTGTTAGTACAAAATCAATTAGTATTTAATTTTCAGAATTATTAAATATCATTTAAAAGCACATAATGAATGAAACTATTCCTTGTCTTCCAGTATAGAACTCAGCTACGGTTTAGCAGTATCTAGTGATGGTGTAGCTAAGGTAAATGCAGGAACTCCATAGCTAAGTATTGATATCTCCTTTCACTTTCTCCATCCATATTCAACTGTTATGATAGTCTCCCAAATAGAAGATATTGATACTTACTATGTACTGAACAATGAGAAGTATTCATTTTATTTCAAAATTTGAGAATTAATTGTCCTATCTGTGTGTATGTTAAGGATGGGAGGTTGGTTGAGGAACAGGGATGGGTAGATAAAGTTTAAAGTCAATATCTGCATTAATCCTGTTTAGACAATGTACATAAATGATACCTTGTATTTTTTAAATTTGTTGGCCTGGGTTGTATATTATAATGTTGTCTCAATAGTTAGATTCCTGCTTTTTTTGTGTGTAAAGTCATGCTTTAGTAGTATGTCTGGCCTTCTGCCTTTCCAGAAAATGAATTTCCTTTTGATCTATTTATATCTCCCTTGATAAAGACCATCTCTTCTATTATTAGTGCAGTTTCTAAATGTACTCTGCTTGCAGATTTAAATATAGTTTCAAATATTATTAATCATTCGTTTGACTGCTGCAGAAATTCAACTTTTGTAACACATTCACTTTTAAATGTCCCTTTCATCACATTTTTACATTGAATTATATACTGGGTGAAAAATGAGTAGTGTACTCACTATATTTTGCTTTGTTTATGCATAATTGACCTCCTTCCATACCTGTTTTTCAGTCTTCGACCTCAAAAATATATTTGTTTTGGTGCCTAAATACTAAAAGAATGTATGAATATATATGAATATATACACATACAAAAAAAACCACATGAACATATATATGGTTTCAACATATCTCTTAATATTTATTTAATATTTTTTGTATTCACAGGTCAAATTAGCAATATATTTTAACAAAGAATAATAAGTGGAATATGTGATAAGTTTCGTCCTATTCTAATTATTAATAAATTCTGAAATAAATGATAACATCTGCTCTAAGGCATTATTCATTATATATTGCACTCAACACAACAGAAATGTAAATAATTTAAAATTCTATTTGTTTGGGACATTTCAAAAATGTCAAAAGACATTCCAATCTTATATCTGTAATGATTTTTCTCTCACAAGAAGGTTAATCTGAAATAATCTTGGAAATAAACCTATTGATGCAATTGTTATAATGTTAAAATACAAGTAATTTCCTTAATGTATTCAATATACTTCAGACAGCTGTACTAAATTAAATAAAGTACATATCAATTAAGTGTAAAGTACAAATAGGTATTTTCCAAATATGTGTATAACTGCCATGATACTCTCCATTGACACCTAGAGGTTTTGTCGTTTGCTTTTTTGTCCCCCACTGAAAGGGCTAATCAGTCCAGTTTCCTCTATTTCATAATTTTTATTTCTAGTTGCAGATTCATTTTGTTACTAAGCCTTATGACTTTTGATTTTCATTAGAGATCATTGTACTACTGGGAGATAATCACATCTCAGGGACAATATAAGCAGGGTCTTCTCAGCCTTGATTAGATTGCATTGTGTTTTTAAATTAATGTCAGTACACTGAGATCAATTAACATTTTTAAAGAAAACACTTTCTCCACAACAAATTGCATTTAAATTATCTTGTGGGTAGTTTATTGTCAGAAAGTATACTTTAAGAAAAATTGTATCACTGCTCCTTTATGATGAAATTGAAAGTCTGATAAATATTAACTTCTGGAAATAGATAAGAAAATAGGAAATGAAAGTTATCTTTAAAGTGTTGAAATGTTTTAGGATTGGATTTCACATTAGATGATTGATGTAATCACATACAACTAAGGCAGAATACTTAAGGAATAATAAAAGAAAATAATGTCAGTTGGTGACCTGAGTCTCTGGAACATTTTGCACCTTGGCTAACATACCTTTTTCTCTGTTAGAAATACCTTCAACACAAAATACAAATAAAGAACATTCTTTTCATGTGGATAAAATCAAGTATAAATATGTATTTTCATACATTGAATTGGAGAATGAAACACTATTGAAAACCTAAAAACAAAATATTTTCCTTAGTTATGCTTGAGTTTCCAAAGGGAAACATCCCTTGTTCCTAGTTGCCAATGATCAGAAATTTGAAAGACATTTTGAGACTTACAAGCAGCCACAGTAAAAGGACCCCTTAGTTTTGTATAGACCAAAATCACCTGCACCCTTGACCTTCAAATTATAGTCCTGATCACAATTGTGAAAATGCTTTTCCTCCAGTTACAGGATTAGATGGAGCAACCCTGAAAACAATGCTGTATGACAGACTTTGTAAAATTGACTGAAATATCAGCCCACATATCAGTCTGTGAATGATTTTACTTAGAACTTGAACTTAAAGTAAAAGAATACCCCTTTGAGCTAAGGCAAAGGTGAATAAACATCAAAAACCTCAGAGGGATAACTTATGCAGATAACTAAGAAGGAGAACAAAACAGATAAAACTACATGTCCTCTCACCATCTGACCTAGAACATACTGCATTATCATTGGCACCAGACATGATGAAGGGCAAGTATTGTCTGGGTCATTGTAAACTTTTAAAATTTCCATTCCTTGTGAGGCTCTTTGATCCTTCTTATATATTCATCACTTATTGACCATGTTTTTATTCATGACTATGTAGTCCAGTGGTACAGCATGTTTTTTAAGCTTCTCTCAAAAACACATCAAAATGTCAGCCCTTAAGGGTCTAATCCAACATTATAGTCTTATATAACATGGTTACCTTCCCAAGTAACCCTGCAAGCTTGAGATTTGACTAAACTTTGATAAAACCCTTATCAAAGGTATGCTTGGATAAATGCTGATATATGTTCTTAAGTGGAAATGTAAAGTGCATAAACACTTTTTACAGAATTTCTGCTTAAATTTCTGAATGATGAATTTTGAGATTCATCAGAAAAACTGGAATATTAAAGAAAATTCTCTAAGAATTCAGAAGTTACAAGCATATGAAAATGCAGAACCAGTATTTTCATTTACAAATATGTAATGCTGCCTCAAAAATATTTCAATAAAAATATATAATGGAGACACCAAGATGGCGGACTAGAGGGTGGCTGCATCTCAGGTTGCTCCGGAACTCAGGATTCAAGAAGAGGAGGTATTGAGAGAGACTCGGGACCAACTCAGAGCCACTGGGTGAGTCTCTTCAACTGGGCGAGGCCCCCTGGCCATGACAGTAGTCCCGGATAACAGGGAACTTCATGAAGATGAGTTGTCCAGTGAGACTCCCCTGCTGGAACAGTGAACCCGGACAGCCAGGAGAGTTGCAGAGGAGGGCTGTCCAGCAAGAGACTTCCACTGCAGAGCTGCCTGGGCCACAGGCAGCTTCTCAGAGGAGGCGTACCCAGCGGAAGACTCCCTCACAAGGCCAGGATCCTGGGCAGAGGTGGCAGTTCTGGACTGAAGGGAACTTCTCAGAGGAGAGCTGCCCAGGGACACTTCCCCACCGGGTGAGTCTTCCCTGCCAGGCAAGGCTTTCCCACCAGGGTGGAAGAACAAGAAACCTAGGCCCAAACCAACTGTGCCCCATCCCACAGTCTAGTCACCTTTTGGCTGACCATCGGTCAACAAGTGGAGGCGCCTCTGCCCACTAACAAGGAATATACTCCACCTGAAGGCCACCACACTTAGAGAGGCAGCTTCCTGTGGAGCACTGCATTATAAAGTTCCTCCAAGACTTCAGGCAACTGAAGGCTAAGAGGTGAGTTATTGGAAATCTACAGGGACACTATAAGCCAATAGGGGAAGTCTGCAATATAACTCAGAGTTTCACTACTAGAGGGATAGATACCTGAGCAATATGAGAAAACAAGGGAAGAAAATGTCCCAAACAAATGAAGATGCTACATCAATAATATCCAAGGACAGCACGGCAGAAGAAATGTCAGAAAGGGAGTTCAGAATGTAAGTAATTAAAATGATCAGAGAAGCAAATGATGAGATGAAAGAGCAAATGCAGCACCACTCAACAGTTAAAAAAGCAAATGTGGGAAGCAAAAGATCATTTCAATAAAGAGGAAGAGATGCTGAAGAAAAAACTCCATAGAAAGCATTAACCAATAGGATAGAACACTTGGAAGACAGAACCTCAGACATTGAAGACAAAATATTTAACCTTGAAAACAAAGTTGACCAGAGAAGATGGTAAGAAATCATGAACAGAATCTATAAGAATTATGGGATATCATGAAAGAAAAAATTTAAGAATTATTGGGATTGAGGAAGGCACAGAGAAACAAAGCAGATGAATGAATAATCTATTCAATAAATCAGAAAATTTCCCAAGTCTGAAGAATGAAATGGAAAATCAAGTACAAGTGGCATATAGGACTCCAAATGTACAAAATTACAACAGACCCACACCAAGACCCATTATAAAGAAAATACCTAACATACAAAATAAAGATAGAATTTTAAAGGCTACGAGAGAAAAGAATCAAATTACATTCGTGGGAAACCAATATGGACATCAGCAGATTTTTCAACCCAGATCCTAAAAGCTAGAAGGGCCTGGAACAACATTTTTCAAACTCTGAAAGAAAATGGATGCCAACCAAGAATCTTATATCCAGCAAAACTTACCTTCAGATTTGACAACAAAATAAAATCCTTCCATGATAAACAAAAGCTAAAATAATTTACAAAAAGAAAGCCAGCACTACAGAACATCCTCAGCAAAATATTCCATGAGGAAGAGATGAAAAACAACAATGTAAATCAGCAAAGGGAGGAACTACCCTAAAGGAATAGCCAAATAAAGGAGAAACCAAGTCGTGTTTAAAAACAAAAATGAGCCAAATGACCGGGAATACAAATCTTATCTCAATAATAACTCTGACTATTAATGGCCTGAACTGATCAATCAAAAGACATAGACTGCAGATTGGATTAAAAGGAAAGATCCAACAATATGCTGCCTGCAAGAGACTCATCTCATAGAAAGAGATTCCCACAGACTAAAGGTGAAAAGATGGGAAAAAACATACCATGCACATGGACTCAGCAAAAAAGCCAGAGTATCCATCCTCATATCAGATAATGTGAACTTCAAGCCAAAGTAAGTCAGAAGGGATAAAGAAGGACATTTCATACTGCTTAATGGAAGCAAAAATCAGCAAGACATAACAATCATAAATAACTATGCCCCAAACAGTGGCTCATCCATGTTCGTCAAACAAATCCTTCTCAATGCCAGAAATCAAATAGACCACAACACAATAATACTAGGTGACTTTAGCACACCTCTCTCACCACTGGACAGATCTTCCAAACAAAAATTGAACAAAGAAACCATGGATCTCGATAATGCAATCAATAATTTAGACATAAGGGACATATATAGAATATTCCATCCAACAAAGAGTGAATATTCTTTATTCACTAATATGCTCTATTCTCAGCAGCACCTGGATCCTTCTCTAAAATAGACCTTATGCCACAAAGCTACTGTTATCAAATACAAGAAGATGGTAATATTACCTTGTATTCTATCAGATCATAATGGATTGAAATTAGAAATAAATGAAAGAGGAAAAAACAGAAACTACTCCAACACCTGGAGATTAAATAATATACTATTGAATGATGAATGGATAACAGAATACATCAGGGGGGAAATAAAAAAATTCTTAGAGGTAAAGGAGAACAAAGATACATCATATCAAAATCTCTGGGAGACTACAAAAGCAGTACTTAGAGGAAGATTTATTTCATGGAGCGCATTCAATAAAAAAGAAAAAATGACAAATTAAAGACCTAACACTACAGCTCAAAACCCTAGAAAAAGAAGAACAGATCAACAACAAAAGTAGTAGAAGACAGGAAATAGTTAAACTCAGAGCTGATATCAATGGATTTTGAAACAAAAGAAACAATCGAAATAATTGACAACATAAAAAGTTGGTTCTTTGAAAAAATAAACAAAATTGATAAACCCTTAGCCACACTAACAAAGAGAAGGAGAGAGAAAACACAAATTACTAAAATTCGGAATGAACAAGAAAATATCATGACAGACACGATTGAAATACAAAACATAATTAGAAGCTATTTTGAAAAACTATACTCCAACCAAATAGAAAATCTCGACGATATCAATAGGTTTCTAGAGACATAAATTACCTAAACTGCACCAGGAGGACATACACAATTTAAATAGGTCAATTAAGTAACAAAATAGAAGAAGTCATCAAAAGCCTACCAACAAAGGAAAGTCTGAGACCAGATAGGTTCTCAGCCAAGTTCTACAAAACCTTTAAAGAAGAGCTCATTCCAATACTCCTCAAAGTATTCCATGAAATAGAAGAGGAGGGAACCCTCCTAAACTCATTCTATGAAGCCAATATCACCCTGATACCTAAACCAGACAGAGACACATTGAGGAAAGAAAATTTCAGACCAATATCCTTAATGAACATTGATGCAAAAAGTCTCAACAAAATTTTAGTAAATCGCATACAAAAATATAATAAAAAAATAGTGTGATAGTGCATCATGATCAAGTGGGTTTTATCCCAGGGATGCAAGGTTGGTTCAACATCCAGAAATCAATAAATGTAATTCACCATATCAACAGACTTAAAGTCAAGAATCACATGATTATTTCAATATATGCAGAAAAAGCATTTGATGAAATACAGCATCCCTTCATGCTCAAAACACTAGAAAAAATAGGAATAGTAAGAACATTCCTTAACATTGTGAAGGATATCTATGCTAAGCCCATGGCCAATATCATTCTAAATGATGAAAAACTGAAAGCATTCCCCCTAAAAACTGGAACAAAGCAGGGATGCCATCTTTCACCACTTCTATTCAACATCATCCTTGAAAATCTAGCCAGAGCAATTAGACAGACCAAGGAAATTAAAGGGATATGAATAGCAAAAGAAAAATTCAAACTATTCCTATTTGCTGATGACATGATTATATATTAAGAGGAACTGGGAAATTCCACCAGAAAACTTTTAGAACTCATAAGTGAATTCAGTAAAGTAGCAGGTTATAAGATCAATGCTCATAAATGTAATTCATTTTTGTACATAAGCGGTGATTCCTTGGAAAGAGAAATTAGGAAAACTACCCCATTCACAATAGCATCGAAAAAAATAAAATACTTGGGAATCAATCTAACAAAAGAGGTGAAAGACCTCTACAATGAGAACTACAGAACACTAAAGAAAGAAATTAAAGAAAATCTTAGAAGATGGAATGATTTCCCATGTTCTTGGATAGGCAGAATTAATATTGTCAAAATGGCCGTACTACCAAAAGTGCTATACAGATTCAATGCAATTCCAATTAAAATCCCAATGACATACCTCGCAGAAATAGAGCAAGTAATCATGAAAGTCATCTAGAAGAATAAGAAACCCAGAATAGCTAAAGCAATCCTTAGCAGGAAGAGTGAAGGAGGGGGCATCTCAATACCAAATCTTCAACTCTACTACAAAGCAATAGTAACAAAAACGGCATGGTATTGGCACCAAAATAGACTGGTAGATCAATGGTACAGAATAGTGCACATGGACACAAACTCAAATAAATACAATTTTCTCATACTAGAAAAGGTGTCAAAAACATGCAATGGAGAAAAGACAGCCTGTTCAACAAATGATGCTGGGAAAACTGTAAATCCATATGCAGCCGTATGAAATTAAACCCCTATCTCTCACCCTGCACAAAACTCAACTCAAAATGGATCAAGGACCATGCAGGGACCCTGCATCTTATACAAGAAAAAGTAGGTCCAAATCTTCAGCATGTTGGTTTAGGATCAGACTTCCTTAACATGACTTCCATAGCACAAGAAATAAAAGCAAGAATCAATAACTGGGATAGATTCAAACTAAAAAGTTTTCTCCCAGCAAAGGAAACTATCAGCAATGTGAAGAGAGAGCCTACAGAGTGGGAGCAAATCTTTGCCACTCAGACTTCAGATAGAGCACTAATTTCCAGAATATATAAAGAACTCAAAAAACTCTACACCAAGAATACAAATAACCCAATCAACAAATGGACTAAGGAAATGAACAGACATTTCACAGAAGAAGATGTACAAGCAATCAACAGATATATGAAAAAATGTTCAACATCTCTAGTGATAAGAGAAATGCAAATCAAAACTACCCTAAGATTCCATCTCACCCCAATTAGAATGGCGATTATCAAGAACACAAGCAGCAATAGGTGTTGGGGAGGATGTGGGGAGAAAGGTATGCTCATACATTGCTGTTGGGGCTGCAAATTAGTGCAACCACTCTGGAAAATAGTGTGGAGATTCCTTAGAAAACTTGGAATGGACCCCCCATTTGACCTAGTTATCCCACTTCTTGGTTTGTACCCAAAGGACTTAAAATCAGCATACTATAGTGATGCAGCCACATCAAAGTTCATAGCTGCTCAATTCACAATAGCCAGATTGTGGAACCAACGTAGATGCCCTTCAGTTGATGAATGGATAAAGAAATGGTGGTATATATATACAATGGAATATTACTCCACTATAAAGAATGATAAAATTATGGCATTTGTAGGCAAATGGATGAAATTGGAGAATGTCTTGCTAAGTGAGATAAACCAATCTCAAAAAACCAAAGGGCGAATGATCTCACTAATAAGTGGATGATGACACATAATGGGGGGTGGGAGGGAGGGAAAAAGTGAGGAAGGAGGGACTGTATAGAGGGAAAAGAGAAGTGGGAGAGGTTAGGGGAAGGAAAAAAAATAACAGAATGAATCAAACACCATTACCCTATGTAAATGTATGATTACACAAATGGTAAGCCTCTACTTCACGTATAACCAGAGAAACAAGTTGTACCCCTTTGTTTACAATTAAAAAAATTAAACTATAAAAAAAATAATGAATACATGTAAAAAAGTAAAATCAAAATAAATTGATGTAAAATAATCCTATTGGCATGCATAATGGCAAATAGATTACTAAAACATAAACCCAGTAAAATAATGTGTTTCTACTTAATTTCTCTCTCTCTCTTTCTTTCTTTCTTTCTCTCTTTCTTTCTTTCTTTCTCTCTTTCTTTCTTTCTTTCTTTCTTTCTTTCTTTCTTTCTTTCTTTCTTTCTCTCTCTCTCTCTTCCTTCCTTTCTTTCTTTCTTTCTTTCTTTCTTTCTTTCTTTCTTTCTTTCTTTCTTGCGGTCTTTCTTTCTTGCTTTCTGTCTTTCTTTCTTTCTTCTGTAGTACTAGGGATTGAACCCAGTGTTGCTTTGCAACTGAACTATATCCCCAGTTCTTTTTAAAAAATTCTAATTTCGAGACAGGGTCTCATTAAGTTGCTGAGGGCCCCACTAGGTTGCTGAGGCTGGCCTTCAGCTTGAGATCCTCTTGCCTCCTGCCTCTCAAATAGCTGGGATTACAGGCATGTAACACCTTGCTCGTATTTACTTAATTTCATATAACTTCCTCCCATATCAATTTCTATATAAGCATTAAAAAGGACTAAATAAATTATAGTGCTGTGTAATATTAAATTTTAAACATTCCCCATAATAGTAAATAGTTATTTATTACTAAATAATTGTACTCCCAATTTTGATTTTTTGGGGGGAGGGAGATTGAACTCAGGGACACTTGGTCACTGAGTGACTCCTCTTTTGTATTTTATTTAGAGACAAGATCTCACTGAGCAGCTTAGCGCTTTGCCATTACTAACTTTGAACTTTCAATCCTCCTGCCCCAGCTTCCTCAGCCTCTGGGGTTAGAGGTGTGCACCATCATGTCTGGCCAATTTTGATTTTTTTTTGTTTTTTTTTTTGTGGATGGGAACAATAATTTTATTTTATTTTTTTCTATTTCTTATGTGATGCTGAGGATCGAATCCAGTTCCTCACAAATGCTAGGCAAGTGCTCTACTACTAAGCTACAACTCCAGCCCCCCAATTTTGATCTTTTAATAAAGGATTTTGTTTGCGAAATATCTCTCGGAAAAGAGGATTTACATATATTGGGTACATTTTAGAGATGCACAAGAAAGCTGTAATGAGCTAGAGAACACTCGGCTCTCTCAACCTTCAGACTGCTTTCTCCTAGACATAAATAAGCTGGCTCTGTGGCGTATATTGACATGCAAAGAAGTAAAATTTCCATGATGTTTGGAGTGGAAATAACACAACAGGACTACTGCTCTACTAGAAACCAGTAATTACTGAATATGTTAATTAAGATGGTCTAGTACTACCATTAGCATAAACTATAACGTATAAAAACATATTCATATGTGTCTGTTGCTATGGTTTGAAAGTTTGCATATAGCTCAAAGTTTAAAACTTTGAAACTTAATCCCAAGGTGATGGCATTGAATGGTGAAGCCATTGGGGAATTATTGGTCATGGGATTAGCATCACTGTAAGATTCAGAGAGGAATGTTGCCCTATACTTTATGAGGATATAGCTAGAAAATGCAGTCTATAAACCACAAGCCCTCATCAGGCACTAAATTTGTTGGCTCCTTGATCTTGGACTTTTCCAGCCTCTGGAACTGTGAGAAATAGTTTGTTATAACAGCTCAAAGGCATAGAGGTATCTGAGCACATAATGTAGAGAATGGAGGTGGTTTTGCACATAGAGTAGGGGAAATTACAGAATGTTCACTAATGGTGTTCATTCATTTGGAAATTCATATGGCAATAAATGAACTACGTCCTTATAACAAAATAATTCTAATAAAGACATTTGTTAAAAGTGAGATTGTACACACATACACATTCATATTATATATATATAAAAGTATATATATATACTTTTTTTTCTTAACCCAGGGCACTCTGTCACTGAGCTACATTCCCAGCAATTTTAGCACTTTCTACTTTTTCTTTTGAGACAGGGTCTTGTTTAGTTGTTCAGGCGGTCTAGAACTTGACATTCTCCTGCCTCAGCTCCTGAGTCACTAGGATTACAGGCATGTGCCACCACACCTAGTAAGGAAATAAATCTTTCTAAAGATAATATAAGAAAGGATTATCATAAATTGAAGGTGAACAGATTTATTTTATTATTTTTGTTACTGGGAATTGAACCACTGAGCCAAATCCCCATCCCTTTTTTAATCTTTTTTTTTTTTTTTTTTTTTTTAATTTTGAGACTGGGTCTCTCTAAGTTGCCTCGGACCTCCTTCAATTGCTGAGGTTGGCTTTGAACTTGGGATCCTCCTGCCTCAGCCTCCTGAGTCACTGGGATTATAGGCTTTTGCGACCACTCCAGATTTATGGTTGGTTTTGCTTTAAAAAATTATATCACTATGAAGAATAATTTAAGTTCTCAAATATATTAAAAGTAAAGGAAATTTTTAAGTGAAAAGACCATAAGAATAGAAAATATAAGCTTGGGGATGATACCTACATCACATATAAAAAGTTGAAGTTTTGATACATAAAAATCTCCCACCACTCAATACAGATAAAAGAAATAAAGCTCTGCAGAGAAATGGTAAAACACAGATAGACACTTCTGAAATATGGACTTAAAATTATAATTAAACAGAAAATAATGCTTAACTCCACTAGTAATAAAGAATGTAGAAATCTAACAACCAAGAGCATGCCATGAAATTTTCATGACATAAAATTGATAAGAAAAAAAAAAAATCTTAGAAACCAAGGGTTGTAGGGAAAACCAGGACAACAAGAACTATTACATATCACTGACTGGGGTACACTGCGGTGTAAGTTGCATTACCAGTTTTGGAATAATGTTTGCATGCATATTTAATGAAGTTAAAATGTGTGTGATCTGATAGTCAGATATTCCACTCCTTAACATTATCTAGAAAAAGTTACGTGCATGAGTCTGGACACATGTACAAAAATATTCCTAGTAGTCTTATATATCAGAGTAAGAAATTGTGCATTTTCACATGTTCTAATTAAGACTGATTAGTTTTCTTCCCAGTAGAAAGAATGACTCGTGAGTGGCATGAAGACAATCTATATTGTGTAGAGATCAATGTGCTCTTGAAATAGTTCACAATAATGGTTCTAATTCCTTAGAATAGCCAAAAATATCTAGAGAATCCAAGCCATGAAACTAATCAGAAATTACAAACCTGACGCTATGATCTAGAAGTAGTCCTCTGATACAAAAGAGAACATAAAAAGTTTATTTTAAAATAATTTCCATAAAAATCATAGATGATCACTTATATTGATAAATTGTACCTTTCTTAATAACTATTTTGAAATCGGCAACAAGTAGCATCAGACGAAATTTCAAAATGACTCCAAAGATCCTATTGAACACACAGGACCTATAAACTGGTTCTAACCAATAGAATTTGGTAAAGGCTATGGGAGAACACTGCTGTGATTATACTTTGTTGTATGCCAAAGATAAAGGAAAATTGCAAATGTAATGTAGGTCCCTAATGAATTGACTTTAAGTTAATAGAGAGTAAATTATTCTTGTTAGGCTGGACATAATCAGGTTAGCCCTTCAAATGAGGGTCTGGAAATCGGAGATTGTTTTACCACTGATATTGAACAAGCTAAACATCGCCATGATTTCTGCAGCTGTAAAGAAATGAATTCTGCCAACACCCATGTGTGCTTGCAGCTTGGGAGATGTTATATGACCTAGCTGACACCTCAGTTGTAGCAATGAGCTCCTCAGCAAAGGATTCAGTTCTGCCATACCCACACTCCTGAACTAGGAAACTGTGATGAGAAATGTGCATGTTTACATCCAGTAGGTTTGTAGCATGTGTGACGTGAATACAGAAAACTAATATAATTTCTATTTATTTATTATAATTTCTAATTAAAATAACCCTTGTTGGCTTTCCTAAATAATTTCTTTGATATTTATATATATATATATATATACACACACACATACATATATCTATACACACACATATATGTTGTAAATGAAGAAAAACTTAAAAATATAAATGTAAATTAACATTTTTAAAATATGAAATTAAAGACAATAAAAATTAATATACATATATGTAATATGTATTTCTGGATGGGTAAATTGAAACATTTTAACTGTCTTCTTTCCCTTTATTCCTTTCATTTGAAACTGGCTGATCAGAATCCATAACATATTAAAAAACATTGCAGGGTGTCTTGTTTCCACTCTAGCTGTACAACTTTGGAGAAAGCTCTGAACTTCTGTTGACAGCATCCAAATTTGGGAGGAGCAAGGTGGTCTTTAAAAGGACTGTGTGCGACAGAAGCAGCACGGCCAGCTTCGGCCCGCACCGTTGCCAGCTCCGGCCTGCCCGCAGGTTGCTTCAGAACCTGCACTGGGTGCCAGGGACTCCCCCAAGCAGCCCAGCCCCCTCCAGCGGGAAGCACCTCTCTAGGCTAGCTTCCCGGGGCAGACGGCCCAGTGAGAGCCTCCCGACGAAGAGCCAGCCACGGGTCCCCAAGCCAGCGGAGACCTCCGATACACAAGCGGCTTCTGGGACCAGGGCTGGGCAGCCAGAGACCTCTCCAGGCAGCATTGCCCCCTCCAGCTGCAGGCTTTTTCCACGGGGTGATCCAAGATGGCGGACTAGAGGGTGACTGCATCTCCAGTCGCCCCAGAACCCAGGATTCAAGAAGGGGAGGCATTGAGAGACTCGGACTAAAATAGAACCACAGGGTGAGTCTCCCCCACCCAGCGAAGCTCAGCTGGGCGGCAGGCCCAGATTCGAGAGGCTTATTAGACTAGGACAGGGCAGACAACGTCTCCCCCAGGCAGCTCTGTGCAGTCTGGTGGTGGGCTCCTCCCACAGGGACAGATCCTCCATCCTCGCGGAGCAGGCCCCCCAGTGAGAGCCCTTCTGCACAGAAGCAGCGCGGCCAGTTCCGGCCCGCCCCGCTGCCAGCTCCGGCCTGCCCGCAGGTTGCTTCAGTAACCAGCACAGGGCGCCAGGGACTTACCCAGGCAGCACAGCCCACTCCGGCGGGAAGCACCTCTCTAGGCTAGCTTCTCGGGGCAAACCGCCCAGTGAGAGCCTGTCTACACAGAGCCAGCCACAAGTCCCCAAGCCAGTGGAGACCTCCGACCTACAACCAGCCTCTGGGACCAGGGCTGGGCAGCAAGAAACCTCTCCAGGTCTCTCTCCCTGGAACCAGTAGCGGGCTAGGGGCAGCATGCTTTGGAAGCACTGCATTATCAAATTAATCCAAGACTTCTGGCTACTGAAGGCTGGTAGGTGATACACTGGAAATCTACAGGGTCACTATAAGCCAATAGAGGAAATCTACAATATCACAGAGTCCCACTGACATCTGACCAATATGAGAAAACAAGGGAAGAAAATGTCCAAAACAAACCTAGATACTATATCAATAAAACCCAATGACAGCACAGCAGAAGAAATGTCTGAAAGAGAGTTCAGAATGTACATAATTAAAGCAATCAGGGAAGCAAACGAGGAGAAGAAAGAACAAATGCAGGCATTAAATGAACGCACTAATCAACAGTTAAAAGAGCAAATAGGGGAAGCAAAAGAGCATTTCAATGAAGAGTTAGAGATACTGAAAAAAAACCAAATGGAAATCCTTGAAATGAAGGAAACAATAAATCAAGTTAAAAACGCCATAGAAAGCATAAACAATAGGATAGATCACCTGGAAGACAGAACCTCAGATACTGAAGACAAAATATTTAATCTTGAAAAAAAGGTTGACCAAACAGAGAAGATGGTAAGAAATCATGAACAGAATCTACAAGAATTATGGGATATCATGAAGAGGCCAAATTTAAGAATTATTGGGATTGAGGAAGGCTTAGAGAAACAAACCAAAGGTATGAACAATCTATTCAATGAAATAATATCAGAAAAATTTCCAAATCTGAAGAATGAAATGGAAAACCAAGTACAAGAGGCTTCTAGGACTCCAAATACGCAAAATTACAACAGACCTACACTAAGCCACATTATTATGAAAATACCTAACATTCAAAATAAAGACAGAATTTTACAGGCCGTGAGAGAAAAGAATCAGATTACATTCAGGGGGAAACCAATAAGAATATCAGCAGATTTTTCAATCCAGACCCTAAAAGCTAGAAGGGCCTGGAACAACATTTTTCAAGCCCTGAAAGAAAATGGATGCCAACCAAGAATTTTATACCCAGCAAAACTTACTTTCAGATTTGATGATGAGATAAGATCCTTTCATGACAAACAAAAGCTAAAGGAATTTACAAAAAGAAAGCCGGCATTAGAGAACATTCTTAGCAAAATATTCCATGAGGAAGAGATGAAAAACAACTATGTAAATCAGCAATGGGAGGAACTAGCCTAAAGGAATAGCCAAATGAAGGAGAAACCAAATCATGTCAAAAAACAAAAATGAGTCCAATGACTAGGAATACAAATCATATCACAATAATAACTGTAAATGTTAATGGCCTGAACTCATCGATGAAAAGACATCGATGGGCAGATTAGATTAAAAAGAAAAATCCGACAATATGCTGCCTGCAAGAGACCCATCTCATAGAAAGAGATACCCATAGACTAAAGGTAAAAGGATGGGAAAAAACATACCATGGACACGGACACAGCAAAAAAGCCAGAGTATCCAACCTCATTTCAGATAATGTGGACTTCAAGCCAAAACTAGTCAGAAGGGATAAAGAAGGACATTACATACTGCTTAAGGGAAGTATAAATCAGCAAGACATAACAATCATAAATATCTATGCCCCGAACATTGGCTCATCAATATACATCAAACAAATCCTTCTCAATTCCAGAAATCAAATAGACCACAACACAATAATACTAGGTGATTTTAACACACCTCTCTCACCGCTGGATAGATCGTCCAAACAAAAATTGAATAAAGAAACCATAGATCTCAATAACACAATCAACAATTTAGACTTAACCGACTTATATAGAATATACCATCCAACAAAGAATGAATACACTTTCTTCTCAGCAGCACATGGATCCTTCTCTAAAATGCACCATGTTTTATGCCACAAAGCTACTGTTAGCAAACACAAGAAGATAGAGATACTACCTTGTACTCTATCAGACCATAATGGACTAAAATTAGAAATAAATGACAGAATAAAAAACAAACTTCTCCAATACTTGGAGATTAAATAATACACTATTATACGATGAATGGATAACAGAAGACATCAGGAGGGAAATTAAAAAATTCTTAGAAGTAAATGAGAACAAAGACACATCATATCAAAATCTCTGGGATACTATGAAAGCAGTACTGAGAGGAAGATTTATTTCATGGGGCACATTCAACAAAAGAAGTAGAAATCAACAAATAAATGACTTAACACTACAGCTCAAAGCCCTAGAAAAAGAAGAGCAGACCAACACCAAAAGTAGTAGAAGACAGGAAATAGTTAAAATCACAGCCGAAATCAACGAAATTGAAACAAAAGAAACAATCGGAAAAATTAACAAAATAAATAGTTGGTTCTTTGAAAAAAGAAACAAAATTGATAGACCCTTAGCCAAACTAACAAAGAGAAAGAGGAAGAAAACTCAAATTACTAAAATTCGGAACGAACAAGGAAATATCACAACAGACAGGAGTGAAATATAAAACATAATTAGAAGCTATTTTGAAAATCTATACTCCAACAAAAGAGAAAACCTCGAAGACATCAACAAGTTTCTAGAGACATATGAATTACCTAAACTGAACGAGGAAGACATACACAACTTAAATAAATCAATTTCAAGCAATGAAATAGAAGAGGTCATCAAAAGCCTACCAACAAAGAAAAGTCCGGGACCAGATGGGTTTTCAGCCAAGTTCTACAAAACCTTTAAAGAAGAGCTCATTCCAATACTTCTCAAAGTATTCCATAAAATAGAAGAGGAGGGAACCCTCCCAAACTCATTCTATGATGATACCTAAACCAGAAAGAGATACATTGAGGAAAGAAAATTTCAGACCAATATCCTTAATGAACATCGACGCAAAAATTCTCAACAAAATTTTAGCAAATTGCATACAAAAATATATTAAAAAGATAGTGCACCACGATCAAGTGGGTTTTATCCCAGGAATGCAAGGTTGGTTCAACATCCGGAAATCAATAAATGTCATTCACCATATCAACAGACTAAAAGTTAAGAATCACATGATTATTTCAATAGATGCAGAAAAAGCATTCGATAAAATACAGCATCCCTTCATGCTCAAAACACTAGAAAAAATTGGGGTAGTGGGAACATTCCTTAACATTGTGAAGGCCATCTATGCTAAGCCCATGGCCAATATCATTCTAAATGGTGAAAAACTGAAAGCATTCCCCCTAAAAACTGGAACAAGGCAGGGATGCCCTCTTTCACCACTTCTATTCAACATTGTTCTTGAGACTCTAGCCAGAGCAATTAGACAAACCAAAGAAATTAAAGGGATACGAATTGGAAAAGAGGAACTCAAACTCTCCCTGTTCACTGATGACATGATTATATATTTAGAGGAACCTGGAAATTCCACCAGAAAACTCTTAGAACTCATAAGTGAATTCAGTAAAGTAGCAGGTTACATGATCAATGCTCATAAATCCAATGCATTTCTATACATAAGTGATGAATTTTCAGAAAGGGAAATTAGGAAAACTACCCCATTCACAATAGCATCGAAAAAAATAAAATACTTGGGAATCAATCTCACAAAAGAGGTGAAAGACCTGTACAATGAGAACTACAGAACACTAAAGAAAGAAATTAAAGAAAACCTTAGAAGATGGAAAGATCTCCCATGTTCATGGATAGGAAGAATTAATATTGTCAAAATGGCCATACTACCAAAAGTGCTATATAGATTCAATGCAATTCCAATTAAAATCCCAATGATGTACCTTACAGAAATAGAGCAAGCAATCATGAAATTCATCTGAAAGAATAAGAAACCCAGAATAGCTAAAGCAATCCTCAGTAGAAAGAGCAAAGCAGGGAGTATCACAATACCAGATCTTCAACTCTATTACAAAGCAATAGTAACAAAAACGGCATGGTATTGGTACCAAAATAGACAGGTAGATCAATGGTACAGAATAGAGGACACGGACAAAAACCCAAATAAATACAATTTTCTCATACTCGACAAAGGTGCCAAAAATATGCAATGGAGAAAAGATAGCCTCTTCAACAAATGGTGCTGGGAAAACTGGAAAACCATATGCAACAGAATGAAATTAAACCCCTAACTCTCACCCTGCACAAAACTCAACTCACAATGGATCAAGGACCTCAGAATCAGACCAGAGACCCTGCATCTTACAGAAGAAAAAGTACGTCCAAACCTTCAACTTGTTGGCTTAGGAGCAGACTTCCTTAACAGGACTCCCATAGCCCAAGAAATAAAAGGAAGAATCAACAACTGGGATAGATTCAAACTAAAAAGCTTTCTCTCAGCAAAGGAAACTATCAGCAATGTGAAGAGAGAGCCTACAGAGTGGGAGAATATCTTTGCTACTCATACTTCAGATAGCGCGCTAACATCCCGAATCTTTAAAGAACTCAAAAAACTCTACACCAAGAATGCAAATAATCCAATCAACAAATGGGCTAAGGAAATGAACAGACACTTCACAGAAGAAGATCTACAAGCAATCAACAGATATATGAAAAAATGTTCAACATCTCTAGTAATAAGAGAAATGCAAATCAAAACTACCCTAAGATTTCATCTCACCCCAATTAGAATGGCGATTATCAAGAACATAAGCAACAATAGGTGTTGACGAGGATGTGGGGAAAAAGATACACTCATACATTGCTGGTGGGATTGCAAACTAGTGCAGCCACTCTGGAAAGCATTATGGAGATTCCTCAGAAAGCTTGGAATGGAACCACCATTTGTCCCAGCTATCCCACTCCTTGGCCTATACCCAAAAGACTTAAAATCAGCATACTACAGAGATACATCCACATCAATGTTCATAGCTGCTCAATTCACTATAGCCAGATTGTGGAACCAACGTAGATGCCCTTCAGTTGATGAATGGATAAAGAAACTGTGGCATATATATACAATGGAATATTACTCCGCCATGAGGAATGACAAAATTATGGCATTTGCAGGCAAATGGATGATATTGGAGAATATCATGCTAAGTGAGATAAGCCAATCTCAATAAACTAAAGGACGAATGATCTCACTGATAAGCAGATGAGGACATATAATGGGGGGTGGGAGGGGTTAGAGTTAGGGTTAGGGTTAGGTTTAGGGTTAGGGATAAGGAGGGTGGTAAGAATGAAGGAAGAAAGGAATGTATAGAGGGAAAAGAGGGGTGGGAGTGGAGGGGGAAAGGGAAAAAAATAACAGAATGAATCAAACAACATTGCCTATGTAAATTTATGATTTTTAATTAAAATTAAAAAAAAGGACTGTGTGCATTTCAACAGGTAGAGAATATGCTTTGCCATTAGTTGGATAGCGCAGTTCAATTCATATTGAATCTATTAAAAATCTAGTTTTCAGATTATTTTTATATGGTGCATTTATATTATTATGTGTACACTTTTTTAAATGATGTCATTTGAGGAGCCAAGCTGTCTATCTTCTGAGCCAGCCTAGATAGTGATTACATAAACCATGTCTCACTGCCTGCATTAGCATGGTTTTGCTCTTCCCTGGTCTTCCTTAGTATTATTTTATTTTTTCTCATCTCTCTTTCTCAAGAAAAGATGGTTTGGTTTCACTGTAATTTACAGAAAATTCCTGAATGATCCATCTGTGCCTCTTCAATAGAAAGAATCAATAATTTGTAAGCCAAGATTCTTTGACTCTTTCCTCTCAAAACCTGTCCTTGCACTCCTACCAATCCTAGATTAGAAGCACTGTACACTTCCACCCAAACTCATTCAAACCCAATCAAATTCTCTCATCAAAGACCTACCTTCGACTGGAGTTTCAAATCTCAATAAGATTCTATCTCACCCCAATTAGAATGGCGATTATCAAGAACACAAGCAACAATAGGTGTTGGCGAGGATGTGGGGAAAAAGGTACACTCAAACATTGCTGGTGGGGTTGCAAATTAGTGCAGCCACTATGGAAAGCAGTATGGAGATTCCTCAGAAAGCTTGGAATGGAACCACCATTTGACCTAGCCATCCCACTCCTTGGCCTATACCCAAAGGACTTAAAATCAGCATACTACAGAGATACAGCCACATCAATGTTCATAGCTGCTCAATTCACCATAGCCAGATTGTGGAACCAACCTAGATGTCCTTCAATTGATGAATGGATAAAGAAACTGTGGCATATATATACAATGGAATATTACTCCGCCATGAAGAATGATAAAATTATGGCATTTGCAGGCAAATGGATGAAATTGGAGAATATCATGCTAAGTGAGATAAGCCAATCTCAAAAAACTAAAGGACGAATGATCTCACTGATAAGCGGATGAGGACATATAATGGGGGGTGGGAGGGGTTAGAGTTAGGGTTAGGGTTAGGTTTAGGGTTAGGGTTAAGGAGGGTGGTAAGAATGGAGGAAGGAAGGACTGTATAGAGGGAAAAGAGGGGTGGGAGTGGTGGGGGGGAAGGGAAAAAATAACAGAATGAATCAAACAACATTACCCTATGTAAATTTATGATTACACAAACAGAACTGCTAGAAGGATGCACCAATGTTCTTCATCGTTATGATTGTGAATGACTCAGTGTCAGGACTTCTTTTTATGGTATACATTCCGAGGTTTAAAACATAATTTTGTCATTTGAATGCTTATGGTTATTGGGGAAACACCACTTCTCAAAGCTCTGAGAAGCCCGAGAGGGCAATGTAAGTTCTCAATCCATTGAGATTTTTTTTTTTATAATTGCATCCCCCTATTTTTTTTATCTTTTTTTTTATTGTAAACAAATGGGATACATGTTGTTTCTCTATTTGTACATGAAGCCTGTATTCACAAACATGACCACTATTTCTATCAACTTCAGTATTTAAGAGTTTAATACTTCGATTCATGTTTTCTTCATCATCTTACATTCACCAAGTATGATTTTAAAAAATAGCCAAGGTTCAAATATTCTCTTCTAGATTATCAAAAATGCATATGTAAGTATATTTGACATCTCCCCAGATATAAGATATATCATATATATTATAAATTGGTGGATTCAACTTAGCAGAGGAAGATATCTCTTAACAGTTACCTTCAACTTCCTTCTGTACTTTTCCTGATCTAGAAAAGGATATATTTTGTCTGATGATCATATCATGTGCCACTTAACCCAGCACATTTTGTTGAAAATGAAACAGGATACTGTTATTAAGCTGAGACAACACACATAAAGTTATGAAAGGGCATCTCTTGATGTTGTCTATGTCCTTAATGTCTCTTTTTGTCTGATGGCAAGGCCTATCCTGTCTGTCTGCCCTACCTTTGAAAAATATTTCACTAGGAAACACCAACATTGGTGTAACACGATATTCACTTAGATACAGCATAGCATGTAATGAACTTGCAGCATATTTGCAGAGTTTGCAACCATCATCAAGAGATACAGTTTTGGAACATCTTGATCATAACTATGAGAAACCTGTGCCTATTGGGAGGCTTTCCCCATCTCCTCACTTCCTCCCAGCCTCTGCCAACCACTAACACACCCTCCTGTCTAAAAATGTTCTTGTTTTGGACATTTCATACAATGGGAATCAAAGACTATATTTTGTGACTGACTTCTTACTTTTAGCACAGTATTGTCAAATATTGCCCATGTTTCAGCATATACTTTATTCATTTTTGGTCAAATATTATTGATTTGTATAAAAATACATAACTTTGCTTGTCCACTCATTAGTTAATGAACATTTGAGTTAATCCCTTTTCTTAGCTATTATGGATGCTGCGATAAATGTTCCTGGACAGTTATTTACTGGACAAATAGTTTCAATTATTTTAGTTATATAACAATAAAAAGAATATCTAGGTCATACAACTCTGTATTTCACTTGTTGATGAGCTGCTAAATGGTTTTCCAAAGTGACTGCACCATTTTAGATTGCAACCAGCAGCATGAGAGTCGGAATTTCTCCTCATCGCTGGCCATTGCTGCCATTTTTACTTTAGTCATTCTAGTGAATTTTAAATGCAATCCTATTGCATTTTAACTTCTGTCTCCTTAATGACTAATTATGTCTTCTACTCTTTTAATATGTTCGTTACTCATTTTTAAATCTGATTTGGAGAAATGCCTATTCAAATGCTTTGCCCAATTTAGTTTATGGGTCTTTTAATTGTGGAACTCTAATTAGACTTTACGTATTCTCAAAGCTAAACCTTTATCCAGCATGTGATTTGAAAATATTTTCTCAGGTGTTTAGTTCTATATTCACTTTATAAATAATGTTTTTGGAAACAATATAAGCATTAAATTTTGATGAAATCACACAAACACATTTATACTTTTATACTTTCGATATCCTGTTTCAGAACTCACTGCCTAAGCCAGCATCACAAATGTACACATCTTTATTTTCCTTAAGAGTTTCAGTGTTTTAGCATTTGCATGTGCATATATATATATATGTATATGTATACACACACACACACATACATATGATCAGTTTTGAGGTAATTTTTATGTTTCGTGTGAGATACAGCCTATCTTTAATCTGCTACACGTGGCCACCCAGCTGTACCTACAGCATTTACTGAAAAGACTTCCCTTACCCCTGCTCAGTTTTCTTGACATCCTTTCAAAAAGCAGTTGAGTGTTAGAGTACAGATTTGATTGTGCAATTGGAGTGTTATTATTTTAATTTATGTATCTATTGTCAAGCTATTACCATACCTTCTGAATTACTATGGATTTTTAGTGGATTTTAACATCTGAAGTGTGAGTTCTCTGAATTCATTCATATTTTCTGGATTGTTTTATGTACTTACGATCCTTCAAATTTCCATATGATTCTTAGAATCAGTTTTTCAATTTCTGCAGAGAAACCCTATGGTATTTTTTTTGGAGGAGGGTACTGGGGATTGAACTCAGGAGCACTCAATCACTAAGCCACATCTCCAGCCTATTTTGTAATTTATATAGAGACAGGGTCTCACTGAGTTGCTTTGTTCCTCTCTTTTGCTGACGCTGGCATTGAACTTGTGATCCTCCTGCCTCAACCTCCTGAGCCTCTGGGATTACAGGTGTGCGCCACTGTGCCCAGCCCCTGTGGTATTTTGACAGATTATTGCACTGAATCTGCTGATTAGTCTTAGGAAGATTACTACCTTAACAATGTGAGGTCTTCTAATACATGATCACGCAGTGTCCTTCCATTTATTTTGATATTATTGAACTTTTTTGTGGTACTTTGTAATTTCACTTCAGGCCTTAGTGTTTGTTGAGCTTATGCCTCAGTGTTTTTTGTTAGTTTATTTGTTTTGGTGTTGCTATAAATTGAAATTTTTTTACTTAATTTTTGAAATAGCTTCTACTTCATGTGTTGGAAAATACATTCCCATATTTTTTTAAAATATTGAATACATTTTAAGTAATAAATACCATTTTTATTTTTCTCATGAGTGATTTTTGGATTGTAGCTTTTAATTTCCAAATCTCATAAACATGTATGAACATTATCTTGATAATTTTGAGAGTTCTGTTTTTAACTCTTGGTGCAGAATAATTTGACACTCAGACACTTCTTAGTAAAAGTGCAAAAAGGTATTATACAAGACTTTCTTCAACTTTAACAAGGGCATTTCCAAGCAATATACAAGAGGGACAAAAGTTCCTTTAGATGAGATGGAACAAAGAAATTTTTATAGCAAGGAAACAGCTTAGACTGCTAAGAGCGAAATGAGGTGATTAAAATGCCAAATGAAAAGACCAAAGATAGACTACTGCAAAGAGTTATCCCTGAATGTTGATTGAGGAATCAGATTAGGGGAATGAATGAGACTAAAATAAAATTAACTGGTTTCAAGTTTCCAAATATTTATCAGATTATCTTACAGAGGTTTGCTGGAAGTAAATTATGTTGTATAAGAGCCAAAGGAGTTTATATTTTAAAGCAAGGAATAGGAATTGAAAAATAGAAGAAATTCAGAATTAGGTATAGAACTATTGAAGAGTTTGAGCTCCTGTCCAAACCAGCAAAAAGGTCAGAGATGTATGTCACAAGCTGCAGTATTTAGAATCTTTGGAAAATGAGACTAAATGGTCAAAAGATATAAATTAGGGGATGATCCTGGCAGCATTGCTGAAGTGAACTAACTCCAATATCCTCAGTTGTCTTTTATTTGCTCAGGAAGAGATTGACAACAATGCTAATTGCATTAAATGTACTGAAAGTAAAATGGACAGGGTTTACTATTGAATTACTGGATAAAGATTTAATCAAATGTTTGCATATTCTTCCTGGCAAGATAGGATGGATACTCCTTGCCTGTTGACTCATGATGGGCACTGAGCTGCTGAATCCAGGGAAATTAGTTGTTTCAATTATGAGTTCATGTATCTTACTATGCATTTTTGCTAAACATATCATTTTCATGAAATAATGTATGAATTGTCATTTACTATTAAAAACCAAATTCTGCTAGCTATGATAGTGCTATGATTTTGTATCAATTGTTCTAAATGATTTACTATTGAATAAATTGCTCATAATTTATCACTCTAAAAATTGAAATGGAAATCAGTATATTCACTAAGTTTAGGGAGTAAACTTTTATCACTGAGATTTAAGCTCACTTGTTAGAATAATCAAGGAATAATTTTGCTCTTTAAGTAACAATTTCCTGAAAAAAATGTTTTTTTCTTTTGATTGTAGAATGGTTCGTATTCATCAAAGAGCACACATATTTACAAGTGACTTATTAGTCATTGTGGTGAATTTTACTCTGTGTTCCTAAAAAGAGGGAAGTAGGTGGCATTTTTCAGAGTGTCTATTGTTCTTCCCCAATCATATTAACCAAAACAAACCAATGAACAAACAAACGAAAAACATCAGTATTATGAAGACTAAAGTCTGATTGAAATTATCTTTTTTTTTTTAATTGTAAACAAATGGGATACATGTTGTTTCTCTGTTTGTACATGGCATAAAGGCATACCATTTGTGTAATCATAAATTTACATAGAGTAATGTTGTTTGATTCATTCTGTTATTTTTTCCCTTCCCCCCTCTTTACCCTCTACACAGTAGTTCCTTCCTCCATACTTTCCCCCCTCCCTAACCCTAACTCTAACCCTAACACTAACCCTCCCCCCCCCCCATTATGTGTCATCCTCCACTTATTAGCGATATCATTTGTCCTTTGGCTTTTTGAGATTGGCTTATCTCACTTAGCATGATATTCTCCAATTTCATCCATTTGCCTGCAAATGCCATAATTTTATCATTCTTTATGGCTGAGTAATATTCCATTGTATATATATATATATACCACAGTTTCTTTATCCACTCATCAGTTGAAGGGCATCTAGGTTGGTTCCACAGTCTGGCTATTGTGAATTGAGCAGCTATGAACATTGATGTGGCTGTATCTCTGTAGTATGCTGATTTTAAGTCCTTTGGGTATAGGCCAAGGAGTGGGATAGTTGGGTCAAATGAAGGGTCCATTCCAAGTTTTCTAAGGAATCTCCACACTGCTTTCCAGAGTGGCTGCACTAATTTGCAGCCCCACCAGCAATGTACGAGTGTACCTTTCTCCCCACATCTTCGTCAACACCTGTTGTTGCTCGTATTCTTGATAATCACCATTCTAATTGGGGTGAGATGGAATCTTAGGGTGGTTTTGATTTGCATTTCTCTTATTACTAGAGATGTTGAGCATTTTTCCATATGTTTGTTGATTGCTTGTAGATCTTCTTCTGTGAAGTGTCTATTGAAATTATCTTTATATCATTTAAAATTACATTATCCAGTTGAATATCAAACTGAATATATATTACATCTTTCCTGAAAACAGAAACAAAAGACTAATCATGTGTTGGATTAATCTTTGTATAGGTACCATAGACATGAAATGCAGAATACATATGTACCTTAGGCAAGTTACTTGAAGTCACTGGGCTTCCATTTCCAAATTTTGAAAATGAAGACAATGAGTCCCATGGTGAAGAGGTGATTATTTGTGAAATATTGAAAAAGGTGCCCAGCATATCTCAAGTCTAAAATGTACTGAAACAAAACAAATAACACGAAGATGCATTTTGGTTTAAAGTATCACTTCAGTAAAGCAGCAACAAGATGAAAATGAGCCATGCTGTCTATTTTCTCTGATAATTATGATGTTACCCTACGTGGGACCCTTAGGATATACCTATTCTGTTATACAAGTTATGAAGATGCATTCCAGTGGCTTACAACATAGATTTCTAGCATCCCTTTTTTCTAAATGTAAATTATGTAACTATTAATTTGGGGTAAAATCAAGACACAGTAAAACTAAGTAATTGAGAATGTCTTCCTGTAATTAGAAGTGTTAAGCCCAATTAATTTCCCCTCATGGGGGAAACCAAAGTTGATAAAAAAAAGTGTGACTACTTTTTATTAATTTAGGAGAGAGAACTTTTTGTCTACCATACACTTGCTTATTTACATTTTCCTCCAGAATAAATATGAATGGCCTAATACTATTGAGTGCTATCTTTAGGCTGTGAATTTTTATTAGTATTCTACAAAAAACTTTAATACTTTAATATGATCCTTCAACTTGAGGCATACCTAAGGCACTTGTTGATTATCCATGATAAGATGTTAATTAGTCCTTCCCTTTTTTACTTCATCAATTATATTTTGCTTATAAAATGTAGGCTATTTGTATATGACTACATGTTTTTAGCAGGGTGTATCAGACCAGATTTCTGTAAATATATTTGAAAAGACTCTGGGAATATTTTAAGGGACAAGAAAAAAAGAAGAAATTACAAAATTTGAAGAGACTAAACCAGAATGAAATGGTTTATAGAAGGGACTTTATTTTCAAAGACTTTTAACTTAACTTTCAACTTGCATGGAATTTGCAATAGTTAGATGAATTTCCATATACATTTTGTCCAGTTTTATAATTGGAAATCTTATCTGTTTCTCTATAAACTTACAAATATGCACATATACTTTGTCAGAATCATTGGAAAGCAACTTGAATGTTCTGTTGCCCTTTACCCCAAAATACTTTTGTTTGTAAGTTCAAGGAAAAAGAAAATTCTCCCAGATATTCACAGTTGCTTACAAAGTTCGAAAATAAAACATTAAAATAATCATATAGTATGTAGTTTATATTTAAATATCAGTTGTCCAACTACTCTCCTTTACATTTGCATTAGTTGTTTCTCTTCTAGAATAGCATGTAGAATCATGCAGGGCATTTAGTTATCATACCTCTCCAACATTTATTAATGGGGAAGAGTTCCACAGTCACTGTTTCTATTTTTTGACCATGACAAAAAAAATCCGAGCGGTCATTTTGCATGGTGTCTCTCAAGAGACCTTGTCTGATATTTCTGAATGCTAGATTCCTATTATGCTGCTTGTCAGGCAAACCGCACAGTCACAGTTGTGAATTTCCCTGAATGTCACCTCTGAAGACGTAAGTCCTTTCCCCCCAGTATTGGCAAGACCTAGATGACTTGGTTAAGGAGTTGCCTGAAATTTTCTACTCTATAAAGTTAATTAAGTACAATTAATTAATAAATATTACAGATAAGCATTAGACAACTTAGGTATCTAACTTGAAATTATAAAAATGTCCTGTTTTTCATCAGTTGAACCCACCAGCTTTAGCCTACATTTGAAGACTTTCTCATATAAACATATGCGCTTTTATGTAAAGTTCTTAATTCTAATATAAAAAATATCTTCCCCTCCTCTGTCCCCTCCCCCTTCTTCCTTCCTTTCTTTATTCCCTTTTCATATCTAAGGGAGTACTATTCATTTAGTGAATTATATCTTACATTGTGATACTACTTACTTTGGTGCTCAATTTGTGAGGAACATGATTATGTGATAACTTAGCATGTATCCACTGAAGTTATATTCTTGCCTGACTTTTATGAATTGTGTTTGGGTCTAGGTGTAGGACTTTGCAAATAAAAAAGCTGAAATAATTGGAGGATAATTGAAAGAAAAAAAGCAATGCATCTTTATAATTTATATAACAAAATATTTCCAAAAATTGAATAAGAGAGTTCTCTGACATCGAGACAAATGTGTGATGATAGCATGACACATTGTTGATTCAGTATTTTAAACACCAAAAGAGAAAAGGTTTATATTTTGAACAACAGTAAAATAATGAATCACTAGCTACGACACTAGTTCCTTGGACATAAAATTCTTATTGCCTTGCTACAAACATGGAGAGACGTTTACCACACATAATGCTTCTGAAACCACCTCCATTAATAGTTGACACTTCTAACAATCATTACCAGCAGTGGCCATATTGGGGCCTTCGGAATCATGTTCCCTTGACTGTGACCACACAAAACTGAAGCAAGACAGAGCAGTATCTGTAGCCAACATATAGAGGTGACATTAGTAGTACCTTTCAATACCTAGAACTCTATATTTACAGTACCATCATATGAACAAATAAACA
This sequence comes from Sciurus vulgaris, assembly GCF_902686455.1. Lineage (NCBI taxonomy): Eukaryota > Metazoa > Chordata > Mammalia > Rodentia > Sciuridae > Sciurus > Sciurus vulgaris. The sequence goes on from NC_136464.1 coordinate 164,424,785, forward strand.
AAAATATACTTCAAAAATAGAAAAAAGTAAACTCAGCAATTTGCTTTGTTACTGAAACAATATGCATTTATGATTTTTTTTCAACTTGGTGTTTTAATGCATTTGTTTAGGAGAAGAGTTAAGTTTTTCTTTTCCATTCTCAATTTAAATGTTCATTTCTGAAAATAACCAAAGTTAAAAAGAAACTAACCAAGACATGAACAGCAAATCTTTGGGTCCTTGGTTGTTGATTTGTTTAGCCTTCTACTGAATGAGTAACTGAAAAATTGAACTGCCTTTTGAAACTTTTATGACTAATGGGTGCATTTTAAATTAATGAGAACTGAATATTGATGGATTTTTAGACACTTCTTATACACTTCTCTGGAAACTCTTGGACTTAGCCTTGTCTTACAGCTTCTGCTCACTGACCAACTCAGTGTGTGTTCTCACCTTTTCAGGAAGGTGTGACTTGAAGATCCTTCACCTCACCCCTATACCACTTGCCTCTTACCCAGGGTGTCGAGGTGCCTGTGCAGATACAGCTCCAAAGTGCCTGAAAAGTAACGTCCTGGGAGAGGGTCATGCTTTTGAGATTGGAATTGATGAACCGTGTCTTCCAGATCAGTGTTTCCTGATAGTCTCCTGGACTCCTAGAGGATAATTCTACAAATCTTCCCATTGGTCACTTTAGAGACAGTCACCTCAGCTCCAGGAAGCACTTGTGTGTTGACTTTTCATTCCTTATTTCCTCTCCATGTCCGCACCTAATTCCTGGTACTGCATTGCCAAACAAACCCCTACAAAAGTGAGTCTCTGCTTTCTGTAAATCAAACTGAAGAAAATATGGCAGACTATGTATTTTGGATATCAGTATAATGAACATAAATAATTTAATTTGGCATTAAAAAACTGAAAAATAGGGCAAAATCTATGCTGAAAAATTAAATTCCTTGAATTTTTTACTTGTATTTTTTTCTTTATTCCAAGACATTCTCTTGATAAAATGCAAAAAGGCATGACTAATAAGTGGTCTTAAAGTGCCTTTTGCCTTTAATCAGTATTGTACCAATTATGTTTCTGAGTATATAATTGTCTTTGCTCGCCTGAAAAGGAAAAAGAATCAGTTTTCATGAGAAAAAGATTTTGTCTCCAAATGTGAAAAAACAACTTCTTTAAATTCCCCAAATTATAATCATATAGGTTTCCTTGCAAACCATAATTAAATTCTCCCTATAATTTCTCAGTACAGATTTAGCTCGTCCTCTGTATGATCATTGTATAGCAAAAATACAATAGCATATCCTCATGTGACTTGGCTGTGGCTAAGATTTTCTGCCACACATTTGCATAGAAGCCATGGGAAGCCTAAAAACTAGAAAAAACAAGCAGATAAATTTCTAAAACTAAAATAAAATAAAAAATAAAGCCAACTTACATTTATTACTTGAAGTACTTACAGTTCCTATAAAAATACCTATGACTGTGCATACTCTTCTCAGTTCCTAGTAAGGTAATCTTTTACTTAAATATCAAGTCCTAACAAAGCTACAAATTAAAGGAAAATCAGTGGCTTAAAAACATTTGCTAACTTTCCTTATTTATCTTCATCGAGTATCTTTTTATAATTTTTATAACAAAAGCACTACAATGACAAAACAAGGGCTACTTTATTAGAGTATTTTGAATCTTAATTTTAAGAGTTTCCTATAAAATTCACATTAGAATCTATTTTATCATCTCCTTGCAGTTCTACATGAGACCAGCAGGTGGCAGGATTAAGGCACAAAAGTGCCAGCCTGGTTGAGAAAGCTAAAAGAAATATATTATCTCTTTTTCAATGTCTTGGGATGACAGTCATTTTTCTTCCTGTGCTTGCAGGTGACTAAAGTCATTCCTGGCTAGTCCTCAGCAGATTCATCCTTTTCTTTAAACTAGCTGAGCCTGTGCCCTTTGAAGACTCTTCTGATCACAAATCACCACTGGGCTGCAATAATTTTCAGCTTTTACCATAAAGCAGGTCCAAAGCATATGGTGTGCATAAATTTAGATCATCTTCATACTGACAAATATTCTTTGCTTGATAAAACTTTAGTCAGTCTCCTGAAACTTCTAAGCCTGTTGTCGAACTTCTTTGTAAAATTCAGCATTAGCAGAAAACCTTGTTAAGTCAGTTTAGGAAGAAACCCATCCCTCCATCATCCAGATTGCATCATCCTTGATATGTCTTCAGGTTCCTCATCTTTTGCTATCCCCCAGGTGATTTCTAGTCACCCCGGCCTGTTGACAAGCAATAATCCTCTTAGGGCAGAATTTCTGCTAACCAGAATTTTCCTTGTCCCTGATGTATCCTTCTTGCAATTCACCAGTGATTTTCCATCCACTGATTCCCCACTCTGCTTTTTGGCTATAAGTTCTCACTTGTCTATACTGTGTTTGGCATTGAACCTAATCTCTTCCACTGTAGAACCCCTTTATGGTAGTTCCTATATGCACTGCAGTAGTCCTGAATAAAGTCATCCTTACCATGCTTTAACAAGTATCACTGACGTTTTTCTTTAATAATACAAGTTTATACCATGTACACTTTAGAAGAACGATTCCATTCACAGGATGAGGAAAGAAACTGAAATTAAACTAGCTTTCTGCACTTTCATTACACTTTCGGAAAGACTAGAGGATAATTTGATGAGTTACTGGTGTTTAAAGAAAAGATTAAAATACCTGGGGTCTTTAAGCTTTGTACCTGTTTGCCCTGAAATTCACTCATATATTCCTGCTTTTATGTCTCCTGTCAACAAATGCACACATGCCTTGGTGATAGAAATATATCTATCTTCCCTAGCTTCCCTACATTGTGACCTGAATAACATCTACATTTTCTTTTACACATATATTCCTTGGGTTACCTAATTGGGTCACTTTTTTAAAGGGATAATTCTCCCTATGTGTCTTGCTTGCAATCCTACATAGTATATAACTAACCACAGTACAATATTATACACTAAACTAATAAAATCATTTCTAATAAATCATACATTTGATAAGTACTTCTTAATAGGACTGAAAAAATTTCATTGCACTCTTTCCAAGTTTCTAAAATCTTTGTAAATATTCATCTAAGAATCAAGATGAAATGATTACTTGAGAATGTCTGTCACATAATTCATACGTATACATTACATTTTAACATCCTTCTCCCATGTGAAGAGTATATTTATGTTCTAGTTTTACTAAAATAAAAATATCTTCTGGTTTAGTCAGCTTTTCATCACTGTGACCAAAATACACAGCAAGAACAACTTAGAGGAGAAGTTTATTTGGGGCTCTCAGTTTTACAAGTCTCAGTCCATAGATGGCCAACTCCTTTGCTCTGGGCCCAAGGTGAGGTAGCACTTCATGGGGACAGGGCCCAGCAGAGAATAGCTGCTCAGCTCATAAGGTGTCAGGAAGCATAGGCTGAGGGAGGGACACCAGCAAGATTGTCCTTTCCAAGGCACACTGCAGTGACCCATCTCCTTCTGCCAGCCCTGCCTTACTATAATTAGCACATAGGCAGTCCATTCAAACTAGGATGGACTAGTTAGGTTACAATTCTTATAATCTAAGTATTTTATTTCTGAATATTTCTGTGTTAACAGGAGTTTTTGGAGCACACCTCATATGCAAACTGTAACGTTTTTTTAAAACACCACGAGAAGAATTTAAGCATAGTTTCCATGTTATGAAATAAGATGAAAGCATTTTTAAAGCAACCAACTAGAAAGGTTTGTACAATATTACCAATCGAGAAACCAGGTAAATAAGTACAGTAAGATAAACTGTCTAAAGATTTTCTGTGGTTGGACAGAGAATATAAGAGGTACAAGAGGCCAGTATGCAAGAAAATAACAAAATACGATGATAAAATAATTATAGGACAGTTGCTTGTGAAGTACTTAGTATGTGTCACAACTCAGAAAGTGATGTATCCTCGGTTTAAATAGAAGATGTCAGTAATAAAGTAACAGATCTACAATCAAGACCCAGTAAAGAACTGGTATTGATACCCAGAAAGGAAAAATTATGAGATATTGCTCTTCCTCTGTCCTTTACCTTCTTTTTAATATGTGGCTCTTTAGTCATGCATTTATTTTAATTTTCATTCTGTTTTTATAATTATAGATAATAGAGAGGTTCATTGTGTCATATTCATAATGCACATAAAATAATTTTCTCCATTTCATTCCTCAGTACTTTCCCTTTCCCTCTTCACCTCCCTCCCCTGACCTCCTTCCTGTGTCCCTTGTATTTATTTTTTTAATTGGTATATTATAATGAAGTTGAATTAACTGTACCCTATTGATACCTGCAAGTAGTCTAATTTTGTCAAATTACTTTTCAGTACTTCCCCTTTCCCTCCAACCTGCCCTTGGCCCTCCTTCTCTACTGTGTTCCCATGTACCTTCTTGAGACCTGCCCCTGCTTTTTTAATTCCTTTTTCTCTCTAGCTTCCACACACAAGAGTAAATGTGAGAGACTTGACTTTCTGACTCTGGCTTGTTTCACCCAGCATGATGTTCTCCAGTTCCATTCCTTTGCATGTTGTGTTTTGTAACTCCATGATTTTAAACAAAATGTAGACCGCTACACTATTTAAATGTCAACTGAGTTTCCACAATGTATGTTTCAGAAGAAATAATGACATTACTATCTCTACTACTCAAAGTGTGTGTAATAATATCATAATACCCATGTTCTCATTGGTAAAATACTGACCTAATTAGTGTGTGAGAACCATGATTCATATTTTTATTTATTTATTTATTTGTTTATTTATTTATCTATCTATCTATTTATTTATTCATTTATTTATTATTTGGAAGGGGGTGTGACTGAGGACTGAACCCAGGGGTGTTTTACCACTCACCTATATCCCTTAACCTTTAAAAAAAAATTTTTTTTTGAATTTTCAGACAGAGCCTCGCTAATTTGCCCATGCGGATCTCAACCTTGCAATCCTCCTGCCTCAGCCTTCCTGGTGGCTGAGATTGCAGGTGTGAACCACCATGCTCGCTTAGTTTTAGTTTTATACACATTACTTGACTCAATTCTTACAACCCTTTAAGATAAGTACTTATCATTTCCCAGTAAACTATGCAGTCTATGGTTGTGTGACACACAGAATTTCAGGAACTGGCAAGATTGTGCAGCCAAAATGGAATAAAATCTGAAAGTATGCAATCTGACTCCTCATACCGTTTTATTTTGCCAAAGAAGAACCCAGTTGTGCAGATACGGTGTTTGTAAAAGTTATTGGCAAAGCATCCCTTTCGCTAAACCCTACACTGTGAAGTTATTCCTAACGGTGTGAGGCAATCGTGCCTCAAAAGCACACGGGTGGTGGGGGCAAAGAAAAGCAGGATCCGCAGGAGGGAAGGGATGGAGGTCATGGTTATCTAGCGGGAGAGGAGTTGTGACAGAAGCACGGAGATGACTGCCACAACCGTGAACCTCTGTTTCACACTCAACTGACCTTGGGAAATGTGAGTCATTTGATTAGGAACAAAGAAAAGAATCATCACCAGACTTAGTCATGTGGTAATCTGACAAGGGAAACTGTGAAATGTGATTTCTGAATCAGCATGTAATTGGTTTTATAAATAAGATGAAAAGGCTGCTCCGGTATAAAGTCTATCTGAATGGTCATGCTATATATAGCCCATGTCACACTCTGCTAAAAAGCACATTTCACATGTCATATTTCTACTTTGGAATCCTTAGAACATGATTATTTTTTTTTATCAGGAGTGTAATATCTGGCAATAAAAATAAATTTAAGACATGCTATATATATATATATACACATGCAGATACATATATTTTTTTCTTTGTTTCCTTCTAATGTGACTCTTCTGAATAAAATGGAGATCAATGAGATCTTTGCTGGAATTCCAGAGTATTCATGCACCATAAGGATCTAAGAATAATACCTCATGATAACATTTATAAAGATAAAGTAAGAGATTTGAATTTTTGCTTGAGTGAGCTTACAAAACTTTCAGGAATTTCAAATCTATGTATGTGTCTTTGGAGACTTGATTGTAGTAATTTCAAACATAATAGATTTCAACTTAAATATTTCAATTACATTTCCACTAAACTTTTCCATTAGTAAATTGGCCATGGACATAATAATGGTTTTCAAAGTAAATACAGGTATAAATGAACTGCTTATAATGATCTTTTCTTATATTAAAGTTGTGTGACTTTGAAAAATAAATTAAAAAGTGAAATGCAAATTGAGGTGAAAGTATTTGAACCAGCTAAGCCTTTAAAAGAGATTTTATTGGTGTATTACAATTATACATAATAGTTGGATTCATTGTTACATATTCACACATGCACACAATATAATAATACAATTTGGTCAGTTACACATTTTGTTCTGAGATAATCTGAAGTTCCCAATCAAGTATTTTCATCAGAATTTTAAAAATATTTTATATATTAGCCACTAACATTCCAGGATAAAATTAACTAAAATGGATGGTTTCATCTACATGCTAACTCTGTTTTAAGTATCCTTTTTCTATTTGGGCTCAAGCAAAGTGATGGAAAATCTGGAGTTAGTGTGGCCTATGATCAGATGGGTAGAGAACATAGATACTAGTACAATCTCTATTAATACATTGTTAAAGGACAAACATTGATGTATTCAGATAGCATGGATGTGACTTGGAGAATATAGACAAATGTGACTTATAAAAAAGAAAATGATCAAAAAAAATTGTTTTCCCAACATCAATAAATGTCTATCTAAGTAGAATATTTAGGGCATTGATATGCTGATATCAAATTTATGCTGTAGGAAGCTGAATTACCATTGAAGTTTCTCAATCTCACGTAAAAAGAACAGTGTTGAACTATCCAAGGCAGACCATTTAGATTCACATTGAAGTCACATCTTGTAGTCATAAAGTGCCTGGGAACTGTAATATTTCACCCACATTCTGAGCAAAGAAGAGCAAAGACAGTAAAGAAGAAGGGAAATTAAGGGGCAAAAAGAGCAAAATGTACACACTACTAGACTCTAACTTGCAATATTAAGCAACTTGTTGGAAATCTCAGCAGCAGACTTCTCCCTCTTGTCTGTCACAGTATATAGGATCTGCACCATACTCATAGGAGCTTGAAGAATTACCCATTCATTTGAATTCTTCGCTTTCCCAAAGAAATTTGGGATTCCAAAGATAAAGAATAAAAGAATAGTGGATTTTATGAAAGTATCTTGTTAGGTTTGACACAAAATATCTTATATGCATAAGAAAAAAATTTAAACAAAATGAAAGAACAGCAAATAAATTAATAAATGCCTTCATGTGGTAAAAGTAAAAATTTTATCTCTTCTATGATAGTTAATCTCTCTGTTCTCGATTTCATTCTCTTGTTGACCTTGATCTCACCTTAAGTGTTAACAAGATTTTTCTTCTTAATTTTCAAAGGTTAAATCTAAGTTAAGAGGAAGGGTAAGTTTAGATACGGTGTAGATAGCACCTACTTAATCTAAAACTGTATTTTTTCATGAATCATATTAATCATGTTTTTGAACTAAGATGAAGAGTACTTAAATTTTGGTTAAACTTCTGAGATTTCTGAGTTTATTGGCTTAAAATCAAAATACAAAGTCGAAACATTGTATGTTAGCTTGTGTACCTGAAATTTAGTAACCAAGAGTCAAATTAATTAGATTAAATGCTGGTTTATATTGAATGTGCTCAGTGTATGTTTGTATACTTTTTAGATTCTGTCTCTGAAATTGCATTGCCACTTACTCCTTAATAAACTAACTCATCTGTCATGTAGTCAATCTGCCATATACTTGTCTCAAAAATGTCATGACTCTAGGCAATAAAAACCAATAAAGTTTCTTGTAACTTTGAAAAAAATACAGTGAGATTTATTTGACCCAAAATTTTGTAACAATCTCAGGTATGATTAGATTTTATGTTCGTTAATTTATAAAAGGGGGCTGGGGAGATAGCTCAGCCGGTAGTGTGCTTGCCTTGCAAGCACAAAGCCCTGGGTTCGATCCCCAGCACCGCAAAAAAAAACAAAAAACAAAAAAAAAAAAAATTATAAAAGGGAAACTACTTACTGAATTATAGTGTGGCATATAATAAAAAATATTTTGAATATGTTGAATTTTAGGGAAGAATGTCGAGAATAAAAATGAGGAAGAGAGATAAAAAAGGAGAGTAGGAGATAGGAAAAGGTGGGTGTTGTGGTGGGTGTTGTTTTAAGAATAATTTTTATTTTTTTAAAAAATCTTTCATTGATAACATAGTTATGGAGTATGATGTGATATATATATATGTACATGTATATAGATATATACTTAACACAAAGTAGAATTATTCAACTAAACTAATTAATATACATAATCCCTCAAGTGTCTGACATTTATTTCTGGTGGAACATTTGACATACAACGTGTTAGCAAGTTTGAAATATGAAATGCAACATTATTGGCTATGGTCACTATTCTGTGCAGTAGATCTCAAACACTATTCCCTTATCTAAGAGAGACTGCGTTCTCTTTAACCAACCTCTCCATTCCCTCAGGCCTCCCACTTTCTCACAGCCTCTGATATCCACCATTCTGCTCTCCACTTCTATAAATGTGACTTTTTAAAATTTCCATTTGTCTTTCTATTTCTGGCTTATTTCACTTAGCATAATGTCCCCCAGTTTCATCCATGTCATTGAAAATACTAAGAGCTGATTTTTGGAGTTAAGTGTACTCGAATGGTATTCCTCATGTTCAATCTTCAGATTCATAACTTATGTGAACATGAAGGCCACCTTTGTTTCACTTCTGAATGGGAGTGTCTGTCTCACAAACAACAAACTTCTTTCAGTTTGCATTTTTAATATGTAACTCCAAGCTTTAAGCATTGACACTTTGAAAGGAAGAGTGCAAGCATTTATATTTCAAAGAGGTTTTAAAAATTTATGTGAATTTAATGCCTTATGAGTTACACCGTACTTTTGCATGTTTTGTATAACTTGCTTTTTTGAATTTCTCATTATTTATTTCACATCACACTTGCTACAGGAATGGATTACTATAAAATTTAGTTTTATGTCTTTCTTGATAAGGCTATCTCCAAATTACAGCATGTCTAGAACTTGTTGGATCATAATTTAACTTTCACTGTGAAGAGACAACATATTAGTCCTATCTTGGCAGATTTATATTGGCCTCCAGTTTCAACTAGAATTATCGCCAAGCTATTAGTTCTGGAGGATTTTATTTTTCTTTAAGTGATTAAATGGAATAGAATCCCCATATCATTCAGGGTGTCCAGAGGAAAAAAAATCATCTCTGAAACCTTTCCTTTCTAACTAATATTTTTGTGAATTATATCACTTTCACCTGGAAAATGTACTGGAAGACTTCTGTTGTTACCTTTTCTGTTTACTTTGGAAACATCATTTTCATCACACAAAAGCTGAATTATTGGCCAGTCAGTAATTCTTTTATAATTTTTTTTTTTTTGTAACTCATGGATATACTTGCTTTTTTATACAAATTACTTTGATTGATTGTTCTGATTTAGTTTAAATTGTAGATTTAGTTTAGTTATAAATTGCCTCATCATAATCTCCATCTAAATTGAATTATTTTCCAGTTATGCATATATGTAGTGTTAACATAGAGGAAATAGTGTGTATTTTAAGTCAACGATACATGGAGCTATGGAAAGCACAGACACAAGATCATGAAGCCACATGTACATAGATGTGTCTTCAATAATTACACTTAATCAGTGATTTGTATCTTATTATCCAGCTTATGGTAGCATAGACTTATATTTTACCTCAGTGCTAACCACATTTCTTGTATGCTGTTCAGCTTCTTTGGAGTACTCATTAGATTCTTTTACATTGCTTTGAACCCATTTGAATTCCCATTTAGGGCTTGATAGAAAAGCACAGTTACATTTTAGGATAATGATTTACCCCAAATTGCAAATCATTATAAGTGTATCCTGCACAAAATGAACCTCATGTCAGTCTTTTTCTTTCACTTGGCTCCTTTTATTCCCCCAGCACTGGGGTGCTCTACCAATGAACTACATCCCCAACACTTCTTATTTTATTTTGAGAAGAGTTTCTCTAAGTATTCAAGGCTGGCCTCCTACTTGCAATCCTCCTACCTCATCCTCTCAAATCAGTGGAATTACAGGTGTGTGTCACTGCACAGCTTCCACCTCTGTTTTATACATTTACTTTCCTATATTGGATTGTGGGAAACAATAGGAAGAGAGTTGTATGACTTTCCTTCTGAGATTGCCAAAGGAAAATAGACAAGTAAAAGAAACAAACAAAAAACTTGATTTACAATGAAGGTTATCAAGAGTCCATATTTTTTTATTACTGGATGGAAGAAAAGGGATTATTGAAGATTATTGGGTTTACTGTATTAGATTCTGTCTACTTAACAGTGGAAAAGTGTCTTATGTTCATGATTATGATACCCTTAAAAGTTTAATATATCCATAAGCATCAACATTTCAAACTAAGCTCATATTTTGTCATCAAATTTATTCAAGTTTCTTTTTTTTTTTTTCATACCAGGTATATACACTTTGAAAACATTTTTGGTTTTGATTGTTCTATTCTTCTATTTTTTTTTTTTTTTTGGTATACAGTTCTCAGGTGCAACAATGTTTTAAAGTATATATATAGGGACTATATACTTTAAGGTATGCACTTAGGGATGACTAACACTAGCTAATTAATTGACACAGAACTCCAAACAATTATCTTTTTTGTGTGTGGTGAAAACACTTAATGTTATTGTTTATCTAAGTGAGCGAAGTGTTTCAGTGTCCTCTGCAGCTGGGAGATATAATATATGTGCTTATTCAAAACAGTCAGGGCTAGCTGTCAGTTGTACAGCTTCATTTTTCATTTTGTTACTTTCTCTGTATTGTTTTGTTCTTTTTACTGCTGTCCCAATTTTGACATGGACAGCAACTCACTCACTCTATAGCTGTTTATCTTCTCGATTTATTGGACAGAGTGCCCTTGATAGAATGCTGATCCATCTTAGAGGATGTCAGTAGACAAATTAGTGTTGAGCTGGGCAGACACTCCTTGGCTATTCCCATCCACTGATCCCCATAGTGCATGAAGGAAGACTGCGCTTCAGACTTTACTGAGGTTTGGAGAAAGCATAAAGATTTTTACTACAGGTAATAAAAAGGGTAATTGCTAATTAAGAAATACTTCCTTTATAATCTAGATAAATTGAACCCTCAATGTTAAACTACCATTCACAGCAATATCTCAGTTGCAAACTGCATTTTGTTCTCAGATTTTTTGAGGACTCTCAGAAATCATGTCCTTTTCCTGACCTCAGCAGGACCAACCAACACAGAGATGCCCCTCTCTGCAAGTTGCCTTCCCATTTCAATCCCTTCATACCATAGTATGTAAATTGCTGAAGAATTTTCCCTAAAGGCTTGAGAAGGATTCTCAAAGTCTAATGGAACAGGTATGGATTAGTGCAGTCCAAGACCCACCATTCTTCTCCAAGTAAGAACAAATTTTTAAATTCTCACAAACCTGTTTCCTTAGTGCCCAAACTGATATGCTTACTAGACCACCCCTTAAAAATAACCAATATAAATCCAATCACTTTCTTTGTTCAGTGGCTCATTTTCCAACAGGAAAGTGGGTTCACTGGCACCATTCCATCCCTGACCCCCGTTCCTGAATAAATAGCTAAGATGACTTTGAGGTTTGTGTCCTACCCAATCTTTTTGTGCTAACAAAAGTGACATTAGTTTTTGTAATGGGTGTTCCTCACACACTGTCGTCTAACCTCTTTTTTAACTAATACTGTATTGTAATAGAACTGACCAGGGATGTGCCTGGTTTTTCAATAAATAAATAAATAATAAATGATAAGTAAATAAATAAATACATAATTTTCTAAATTTTAATAAATAAGTTCCTAAATTTCTCACATATATAAAGAAGAATGTAACCAAAGTTGTTCCAGGCAGACTTACCTGCACTTTGTTTCATTTGGGAGCAGTGAAAAGTAACACTGTATAGGGCACTCACGTAACAGATGCTTCAGAGAGGTCTGGCATCCAAAGCTATCAATAGAGATTCCAGTATCAAGTTTCCTGATAAGTATAGAGGTATTATGAAAAGTCATATTATGGCATTTCTCTGTCAATGAACAAATTGTATCTGAAATCACTTCATGGTATGATTCTGATTATTATTCTTAATGGCTTCTATGAACCCTTTTCTTTAGCCTATCAACAGTCCATGAGACTGTGCATATTAATCAATTAATGGTTCTAGGTAGCAAATCAGAATGACCTGAACTCTCTCTGCAAGTTGGAATCCTTCTTGATATAGTAATTTGTAAATACAATTATTTCAAGAGAGATAGTCATGAAAATGAGAATATGGATTGGTAAGCAAATATAATTGGTTTAAAGTAGTTTATATGAACAGATAAATCACGGTAGTCCATGGCATGAAGCATTAGAACATCTATCACAACAATCATCTGTAGTGATCCAAAAAAGTCCATTTTGAAGCTAACATTTAGTTACTCACATGGCTAATGCTATGGAACATTATAAAAGACAGGAGAAATACAAGGGTTTTTGGTTAAACTGATTCTCATCATTGCACGAATAGCTTAAAAGAGACAGTGTATCAATAGTTTAGAATTCTTGACTCAAGGAAAATCAGTATTTGAATAAAAAAATCCAAGGGGATCATGTTGTTTTTATTGTCATGGAGTTAAATAGTCAAGTAAAATGTAGCATCTGACCAAACGCATTATAATATGATATTGGGTGTGTCACCTTACCAGTTTCCTCACCTGAAAGCAAGAACACTGATAATAAAGGAATGAAAGGTGAGGATCAGGATAGGGATTGCAGGAAGGACATTGGGTATGAAAAACATCCTAATTTCCCAAACTATATGAAGCCTTCGTTGTCTTTCAAAGAAGCCTTTCCATCTCTGTTTGAAGCTCCATCTTGTTTGAGGACTCGTAGTGATGCTGCAAGAGGAGTTTACTTTCAAGGGAAGGATAACTGCCCTCATTTCTCACAACTTCAAATTTTTCCTTCAGACATAAACAACCACAGAAGCCTAATTGTGATGCTGACTTTAAAATTAAGGTCTGATATTGCGTGTCGTTTTGACATCTGATGAAATCGGTGGGGTTTTAAGTGGTCTGCGCACAAGTTTTCTCTAGTTGGATCACACAGGTAAGGTCTCCTAGGTGAACAATTTTCCTTACTTAGTAAAAGGATCAGGTGAACTTCCTGCTTACCCCTGAGTAGTTCTCTACCCGCCTGTGGATCATGCCAGCCAATCATATATTTTCTCAGTAAATGAAGACATGCCCCTCTCTGGAAACTACAAAGCCTGCTTCTCACAGCCCTTCATTGTCCACTTTGTTCCAGAGTACAACCCCTAGATGGTCATGCATGACATGTATGGTATTCTTTTCTGGATGATATGTTACTAAAATCTGATGTCAATATTATTGGTAAAATTTCAAGTGTCATAGGTTGAACCACAGTCTGGAGTGGAAATCCTCCCTCAAACACAGAGGTAAGGTGGTGAAAAAACACTACTGAGTAAGACAAATCCAAGATGGCAAATATAGAAAATAAATGGAATGATGTAATTAATTTTTTTATAAAGTCAATAGGACACATTTTGGGCATGTTTTCGGGGAAACAGCATCATAAGTTTATAGTTAGGTTACTAAGTACCAGTTTCAATTGCAAGGAATTTACCAATATGACTGCATTATTCAGATTTGTTTTAAAACCTATGCTCAATGGTGGTCAATGGTAAATGAAGGTGAGATGCTGGAAATGTTTGTTTATAATATTGAGTAATTATCCTTACTGGAAAATGATCAAATTATTCATGCATTCTTTAGCTATGGTCTATGGGAGGGTCAGCAGTAAGACTTGCTGTATCAGTGCACTGAAAGGGATATTGGTAAGTAAAAATATCAGTTTCTTTGAAAAATATGCTGTTGGTTGCTCTTTATGGAAGCCAGAGATTATTCTACCATGAAAACAGTGTCCTTGGCTTCAACAGGGAATGTGAGACACCTGGGGAGAACAATCCTGGCAGCTGGAATTAACCTCTAAAGATAAATTAGGAATACTAGGAGTAATTGGCTGTCAAATTGGGGATTAGAATTGGTTTAGCCACAGAGATTTTGATGGTAGCTAATTGTTTATGACATTCTCATGATTAAAATATAAGGGAAGTTTATTAAAGTCTCACAAGATCTGAGTAATCAAACTAATTTGACTCTGTTAAAAAGATATTTGGCTTAGGCCAACCTGATATATAGAAGTCATGATGCTTCATTCATCTAGACACAAACTCATAACAGAGAACCTTGAAATAAATGGAGGACAGGTAAAAGTAAGGAAGAAGTCTGCAAAGTCTGCAATGAATACACAAGTATGTGTGGTAAATCTTCCTTCTACTTTTTCTGAGCCACCTAACTTTAGTAAAGGAAAATGGGCAGAAATGTTTGGTATAAATGAACATTTTGATTACAATCAAAATGTAGACTGGAGACAGGACTATAATGTGCTGCAGATCATAGCTGGAGCTTGGGAGAACATCACAAGATGAGTGGATGTTCACCGTACTTTGTCTTCTGAAAGATTTAATTTTTCTTTGGTTAATTTCTTGTAACAAACTGAATAGTATAATATATATGCTTATCAAATTTCACATACTTCAAATTAGACACTTGACCAATAGTGTGAAATTTCTTTTTGAAATGATGAAACAGAAAGCCCTGGATATCCTTTTTTTCTATGATAAACAATCCTAGCTTAAAAATAAGTATTCCAACAAGAATGGAATCCTAACTAGAATAAGATTATTCTAAGCTTGTATAATTTTATCAAATAGAAGTAAAAGAGTAAGTATTGTAAGAGACATTAAAATGCAAAAAATGTAGTCTTTTGTATTTTTACTCACTATCAATTTTCCCAAAAGTTTTAAATTAAAAAAAAATGACAATATTTTGTAGACTATTATGTAGGTTTGAATTATTAAACAGAAAAATTAGATCTAGTTATAAAGCTATAGAACAAAGCTAATTGTATTTTAAGGTTTTACATTTGTTGGGAAAACCTATGCCTTTTTAATTAATGTAAAACTTGCAAGATTAATACTTTAATGAATAAAGTAGCAATTTTTATTAATTTCTTATTATCGTAGTCCAATGCAATTATTTTTTAACTACTAGTTGGCATACTTTTCTATAAATGTATTATAGTGAATTTTTTTCTTATTAAGCTATTTTAAACTGAGGGTTATTCTGCCATAATTTCACCCTGGGAAGTAATTTATATACTTGTTTATGCTTAAACATTGTTAATGTTAGTCTTCTTTTAAGAATTGATTTAGTTCCTAAGTACTAACGTTTGTCAGTTTTTCTCAATATATTTTCATTCTTTGTTTTGTTAGGAAAAGTCCTTGCCCCATAACATTTTCAACGAAACCACCTGTTTTCTTCTCCATATAGTATTTTTAAGATTAACCATCCAATTCTGAGTCTTATTAAGGATGTAAATACATTTTACTGAATGTCTATTACTCTGTAAAATTTATTTCTCTCTTCTTTCTTATCAAGAAGACCTGACCCAGCAATAGATTTGAAACTATTATCAAACTTTTGTTAAAACAAAAACAAACAAGCAAATACAAAAATTGTTCATGATGAAAAGAAAAGTAATTTTTTAAAAAATGTGTTAATATAAGGATCAGGAATTTATCTCTGTGTTAAAGTGCTTGCCTAGTATGTGTGAAGCCTTGGCTTCAATTCCCAAGACCACTTCCCCAAAATGAATGAACATAAAATCATTGAAAGTATGAAATTTGCTTGTAATTGGCTACAAGATAGAGCAAAAACAAATGTCCCAGCAGGCTGTTCATCTAGTACAAGCATAGCTTTTATGAAACTAGAGTCTAAGAATGGTTTTTCCTATGGGCCTGGGAGATATTTTGTGAGCAAGAACACTAAGCTCTCCACTGCGTATCAACAGTAAGTGGGTTTGAATTTTGAAATAACTTCCATATGAGTACACAGTACAGGAAGAAATCACAACACCAAAATATTGCTGGATGGAATGCAGTGCCACTGAGCTCAATGAGGATTCCAGATGATAAACCTATACACTTGAGTTTAGTTAATAAAATGAATGCATAAAATAGACAAGATAATAAATCTAAGAGTATTTCTTCTTAAAACTTTTTTTAATATGAAGAAGAGAAAATATTTAAGATTCATTTCACAAACTCATTTTAAAATTTATATTAATAAATAGCAGGTATGCTTACAACTTTTAAGAGGAGATGCTCAAGTTTTATCACCACAATAAAAACAATTTTACGGACAAGAAGGAATACAGTATTTTAATGCCTATGTTTTGACTCCCAGTCATAAGAATGGGATGGATCAAATGGTTTACTTAATTTCCCAGAGAAGTGTAGTTAGAGTTCTTAGAGAATTCATCAAAAGTTTGATCACCAGCATACCTGTGATGGTTTTATGTTTTAGTCATTGTATGCGTGAGATCTCAATGTTTTATAAATATAAAATCACTTCAGTCTGATACTTTATTAAGTGCGGTGACAAATACAGCTTTGAAACTATTTTTGCCAGTTTTCAAATCCACCAAAATTCAGTCCTTATAAAAATGTAATTCTACTTATAGGGTAGTAGTTCTAAGAATATATCTACTTCAATTTCAAACTTGCTGCATCCATACACTCACCAGATACCACCTTTGTGCTCCTGTAGAAGTACACATTCTCTGCATTTCCTTTGTCCAACTCTACTTTTATTTCCTCCATGAAATTTTCTCTAATTTTCAGATCTTGCTTCCTACCTCAACTGAGCTTCTGATAAATAGCTCCTTCGTAAAAACACATAGACTTTTGTTCAGACTATTTTTAATTGTATTCCCATCCATCATCCTATATGTTTCCACAAGGTGGATATTTGCCATATGCATATGGAATGAATTCAATTTTACCGTAAGCAAAAAAGTTCCTTTTGCTTTATGAGCAAACAATGTTTTGTTGATTTTGATTTATAATCCTTTAGACTTCTCATGTGGAATAAAAAATGTGTTGGGAGATAGCACTGGATTTTATTTTCTAAACTATCTCCTTCTCTATAATAAAAGATGTGTTGGGAGATAGCACTGGATTTTATTTTCTAAACTATCTCCTTCTCTATACTAGCTCAAAGATGGAAATGTAGATGGCTTTTGATTAGTAATCATTCCTAGATTGTAAAACAAATAAATATTCAGAAATAGTGAGCGTATTTGATCAAAGATATTGTTAATTCATCTGGGATGAAAGTGATTGAGAAGAATTCTGTAGGAAAAAGTAATTCAAGGAATTAATATCAAGATTTCCTAATATCAATTCAACTGTAAGTTGTACAAGTGTGACTTAAAAATATATCTATATTGCTCTGTGAAATAAAGCAATTTTGTTAATAAAATGCCAAAATCAAATTCTGCATGAAATCAAAATAGAAAATTGCAGCCCAGAGATTTTTAAATGTCATTTATCAGCAAAAGGTAAATTAAACTCCATAAGGAAAACAAATATTTAGTTTCTGAGTTGCTGTCTTTTCAGATTGAAATTTGAAAATTCGTTCTGGGTAGAAACATTTCTGTCAGGCAGGCAGCCAGGATCAAGTGTTTCATACAGCCCCCATTCCCTGTCTTCTTGTTTGTCTTTAGAGATTTCTCTCTGTCGCTGCCTACTTTAGAATTTCTTGCCCTTCTCTTAAAATTAGGAATGTCTGATAAGAATGAAGATTATTGGAGGAAATAGATATATGTGAGTTCAGAATATTTTTTATATTCCACCCACTAAAAGGGATTAGTTTTAGCATGATAAATATGTCTGGATTAAGTTCTGTAGCAAAGTACAATGAAATGCATAAGTTAAACGAACTTCACTGGAATAAGTCTATGTAGTAAAATGAAAAGTAGTGAAAGAGAACCAACAGAAGAAGAGGACATTTCAGTGCCCAGATAAACATATCTTAGACTGCCAGAGGTTACAATAGTGGATAGTAAGTGATTAATTATATCATTGTACAGCAATACCGCTCTTTTTCTGCAACTAACCTGAATACTTCCAGAGTCAGTAAGAAGCAAGGTACCATTGCACTAAGAGTTGTTTTCAAATACTTTTTAAATTTGTTCTAAATAGTTACACATGACAGGAAAATGCATTTTTAAAAATTCTTCTATTTGTTCTAATTTTTCTATATAACAGTAGAATGCATTTATACATTTTGATAGATAATACATAAATGGAGTATGATTTCTCATTTTTCTGATTATACATATGTAGGATCACACAGTCATGCACTAGAATGCATTTTGATACATCATGTATAACTGGAGTATAACTTGTCATTCTTCTGGTTGTACATAATGTAGAACCACACCTATAACGTAATCATACATGTACATAGGGTGATAATGTCTGATTCATTCTACTATCCTTCCTACCTCATGAACACCCCCTCCCTCCAATCCCCTCTTTCTAATCCAAAGTACCTCTATACCAAAGAACACACACATAAGGAAAGGGAGAAAAAGAGAAATAATGACAATAAGAAATAAATTAGTAAAGTGCAAAATAAAGTAGCAAGAAAGATATGTAATTTTTGAAAATATTAATCATTGATGAATCCCAGAAAGAAAGTACAAAGGAGTAGAAAGAGAAAAGATGAAATAGACTGAATTAGAATGAAAAACAGGGGTTTATAGGAGATGTGGCAGAAAATAGAAACATATAATCTAATGAAAATTTAGTTGTCAATAAATTTGATGAGTTTTATAAAATGAAAATCTGAACAACAAAAAAACCTAAAAAGTACAACACAATTGACTGTAGAAGACATGTAAAAATTCTGAAAAGTATTGCATTTACATAATAGCTATAATTTTCCATTAAAAATCTTTCACAAGAAAACTCCATCCACAGACAACTTTACCTTGAATTCTATCTCATATTTAAGGTACCAAACAGTCCACTCTTACCCAATATTAGCCAGAGAGTGGAATAAGAAAAAAATGCTTCCATATGCATTTATTATGCTGCATATACCTTGATAGAGAAACAAGGCAATATATTACAAGAGAGTTAACATCCAACTAAAAAAAACTTTAAAATGTATTTTATAAAGTAAGTTTATCAGTATTTTTTTTTAAATAATCAAATACAATTTGGAAATTCTTCAGAAATGTCTGATTGCTTAATATTTGAAAGTCAGTTATTTCATTTCAGAAAATCAATAGAACAGGGAAATAAAACTGTCTCAAACAATGTGGAAAACACATCTGATAAAACTCAACATTCCTTCATGATATAAAATTCTTCAAAATTTGAACACTAACAGAATTCTTCATACTAGAAATGGCTAATTATACCCCACAGGAAAAACCCAACACATCCTTGTTTTCTAAATTTTCTAAATTTCTTTATTTAGAAATAACTTTTCTAAATATAGAAACATATCCACAACAGTCATTTGCATTTTTCCAGGTGTTTTTCTATTCTATTGACAGATGTTTGGTAATGATAGAGAGTATGACTTGCAAAGCTGAAGGTAGGTATTCCTGTATTTTTGGAGAAAAAGATTCATGACTTCTGATATATCCAAACGTTTAAAACTTCTTACTGAGAAAAAGAGTAAGAAATCTGCCAACTATTCTATTCACTATTTTTCTAGAGGTACTAACCAGTGCATTAAGGCAAGAAAACAACATAGAGAGTATAAAGGTTGAAAAGAAGGACATAAAATGCATTATTTATAGATGATATTTATGTATACATAGTATACATAGGAAAATTGTAACAATTAAGGCACTTGCACAATTAATAAATGAATTTATCAAGGTCACCGTATAAAGCTCAACATTTTTATGCATTTTATAGTACAAATATTTGAAAGTAAGGTTGAAAATATAAATTTTAATGTTAAATATTTTAATCATCTAGAAATATTTCTATTGAAATACATACCAGATCTATACATACGAAATATAATATTAATGAGATAAAATGGAAAATATGTCAATAAGTTCAGGTGGTATCATATTTGTGCATTTGAATACTTGATATTACAAAAATGCTCTTTCTTAAATTTATTTATAGATTCAATAAAATCCCTACAAAGGTGTCAAAATATATTTTGGGCAGGGGGAGAGTAGGAGATTGGCAAGGCTTCTCTGAAATTAACCTTGAAATACCATCAAAGAAAGACCATATAAGAAATCTTGGAGAGAAAAGAGATGACTTAAATCACTACATTCATTATTAATCTATTAAGATATGTGCAATTAATTTATAAATAAAATTGTTTAACTTTATTGAAGGATTTCAAAGAGGATCTCAATTAATTAAAAAATTTCAGTATTTTTTTCTAGAATAAGACTCAATATAACACACATCTCTTCTCCCCAAACAAAATTTTTCAAAAAGTAGATGTCAACTCTAAAATATAGAGCACTAATCTCCAGAATCTATAAAGAACTCAAAAAACTCTACTCCAAGAATACAAATAATCCAGTCTACAAATGGGCTAAGGAAATGAATAGACACTTCACAGAAGAAGATCTACAAGCAATCAACAAACATATGGAAAAATGTTCAACATCTCTAGTAATAAGAGAAATGCAAATCAAAACTACACTAAGATTCCATCTCACCCCAATTAGAATGGCGATATCAAGAATACAAGCAACAACAGGTGTTGGCGAGGATGTGGGGAGAAAGGTATACTCATACATTGCTGGTGGGGCTGCAAGTTGGTGCAGCCACTCTGGAAAGCAGTGTGGAGATTCCTTAGAAAACTTGGAATGGAACCACCATTTGACCTAGCTATCCCACTCCTTGGCCTATACCCAAAGGACTTAAAATCAGCATACTACAGAGATACAGCCACATCAATGTTCATAGCTGCTCAATTCACAATAGCCAGACTGTGGAACCAACCTAGATGTCCTTCAATTGATGAATGGATAAAGAAACTGTGGCATATATATACAATGGAGTATTACTCCACCATAAAGAATGATAAAATTATGGCATTTGCAGGCAAATGGATGAAATTGGAGAATATCATGCTAAGTGAGATAAGCCAATCTCAAAAAACCAAAGGATGAATGATCTTGCTGATAAGCGGATGATGACATATAATGGAAGGTGGGAGGGGTTAGCGTTAGGGTTAGAGTTAGGGTTAGGGAGGGGGGCAAGTATGGAGGAAGGAGGGACTGTATAGAGGGAAAAGAGGGGCGGGAGGGGTGGGGGGATGGGAAAAATAACAGAATGAATCAAACAACATTACTCTATGTAAATTTATGATTACACAAATGGTATGCCTTTATGCCATGTACAAACAGAGAAACAACATGTATCCCATTTGTTTACAATAAAATAAAATACATAAAAAATATAAAATATATACTGAGAGGCAAAATATCCCACATAATCATGACACATCAGAATTAAAAGGAAGTGGGAAAAATGCCTGGTTCATGTCTATGATATAAAGCAATTTGGTTAAGCAGAGTGGTGTTGGGAGCTCAATGATGTGGCACATTGTTTTTTGAGAAAGCAGGAAAAGTAGGAAAGTCACCTTTGGACACTCTGGTCTTCTCCTGAAGTAAGTAAATAAAACCTGAAAAGGTCTTGTGATTTTTTCTTGAAGCAGGTCATAAGATCCTCTTGTGAGAGGTACCCTTCTCATCCCAAGAGGTACCCTTCTCATCCTTTCAAAGTGAAGACAGAGTATACAAAGAAGAATCTGAACAAGCAGGACTTGCTAAATCCACCCTCATTTTCTTTGCTATTAGATCATGCCCCTTTGTGCTGTTGTGTTTCTACACCTGTACACTCTTCACCAAATTTAGCATATAAGGTAGGGTTTTATCCATATTTTTAGCTTATGAAATCTCCCAAGTCCTATCCATGGGTATTAAATAAATTGCATGTGCTTTCTCCTATTGTCTTTTGTTAAAACTCATCATTCATGAACCTGGATGGGTAAGAAACAATGTCTGTGTCTCATGATGCAGTGGTATTGTAGCAAGATTAGAATGTGAATCAATGATACTGAATGGAGAAACTAGACATAGTATTATACCTGTACAACCTTGTAAATTAAAATAGAGGTGGCATACAAAGCTAGAGAAAATCGGTATTTTCAATTAAACTGCCTGATTTAATTGGATACTCATATGGGAAGAAAATATTGAACATCGGCCCCTACTCATTCCATAGAATATTAAATCAAGTTGAACTCTAGATATAAAAAATTAAAATGAAAAGTAATACTTTGCAATAATGCATGAGAATATCTTCATGAATTTGATGAAAAAAATGATTTTAAACAGTTTACACAAAACTCTAACCATAAAATAAATTATTAATTTGGATAGATTTAATTAGTTACCTCTATTCCTCACTAGAAAATAAGAAAAATGAACAGTAGGCCTCAATGTCAAAGAAAATAGTTGTAAATTGATAGCTAACATAAGTTTCTAATTTTCAATGCCTAGAGTGATCTTTCATATAAACAAGATCATTCAATAAAATAAAAACTACAAAAATCATAAACACACATGACACCAATAAAGGTATTTAGGTGGCTAGCAAATATTTGAAAACATGCTCAAACCCATTATTCAAAGGAATTCAGAATAAAAAATAAGGAACACCACTACTTATAACAATAATTTTATTTAGAGGTTGACTGCTGAACTACTGGACCACTTTTTTCAAAAGCTACAGATGGCATTTTGGAAATAGCTACTGAAATTTGACATTCTCATTATCTCTTATTTTGCAATTTCATTTTTTCTTGCCAGAGTCATAAAGCACATGAAAAGAATGTGCAAGAAAGCATTATATACAATAGGAAAAACTTGAAACAAATTAGATGTTGAGCACTAAATTAAATAAATAAATTGACTATTGCAGAGTGGAACATTTATACAGCAGTAAAACACTTCAGTGGGACAAACAAGGCTGAAACTTAGAAACTTAGAAGCTTAGGGTTGAGAGAAAGATGCCGGATCATCAAGATCGTAACAAATGATTTTAATTTTTAAATAAAAGGCAAACACACTGATAACTTTAGAATTGGGAGTAGTTATCTTTCAAGAAGTGTAATGAGTGCCAACTGAGAGTTTCCGATTGGGTCTATTAGTTTGTTGGACCCCTGAGGTAGTTCATGTCAACTTGTTCAGATGTCCACTTACTTCTGTACTTTTCTACATCTAGACTACATCTCAATAAAATAGTTAATGACACAAGAAGAAAATGCATCATGTATTACCTGAAAACTTGAGGAAGATTCCTGATACACAATGCTTTGATTTGCATCAAGGTTTGGTACTTACTCTCTGGATAATATAAACTATTTACTGCTTTATAATATAAACTGCTCACTTCCCTATCTTTAACTCCAGTTCACCGTTGATAAAAACAAGATCATGATACTCAACTTGTTTTGAAGATGAAGTGAGTCTTCATGTCTGTGTAAATGCAATCGCCAATGAGATGGCAGTAGGAGGTGCACCTGTCAGTGGTGATTAGGTTATGAGGGTGGAGCCCTCAAAAATAGGATTAGTGTTCTCATTAAAGAGCCCCAGGAAGTGCAGTTTGCCTCTTTCACCATGTGAGGAGGCAGTGAGAAGTTCATCTGTGAACCCGGAAGGAGGCCCTCAGAAGACTGCTACTTTTGAGACTACTTGATCTTATATGTCCCAGCCTCCAGATCTGTGAAAAATAAATTTCTCCTGTTTATAAGCCACTCAGTCTATGGTGCTTGTAATAGCACACCAAATGAAATAAGACATTATGTAAATCCCTGGAACAATGCCTAGCTCATATAAAGCTCTAATTAAATGTCAAATCCTCCTGTTTATAAAGATTCACCTCTAATAATAGGAAATTTATTGAACTAGTCCTTATAAACAGGCTGATTGGTTCAGATTTCTTCTCCACATGGGTCTATGGAAAAATTAGCAATGGAGACTGAAGGGAAGGCTGTTGCTCATGTCATTAATGAGTTTAGGAAATGCAGGCCAGTATAGCCCTTCTCCTGCTTTTATGGGCAGAAGAATGAAAATGGAATATTTTGAAAGACTGGAGACCCTGGTGGCTATATCATTAATCCAATCAAACAGCTCTTGAGAGTCCCCCACATTCTGGCTTCACACACGTAAACCTGTGCAGTGGCTTCAGGTGACATACTTGTTTTAATGTTACCTGTTGCCATCTTGAACTTCTCAGTAACTTTTGAACAGAAGATCCCACATCTTCATTTAACACTGGATCCTGCAAGGTTCTGCTCAGGATTCAGTGCCAAGTGAATCCTTTCATATTGATTTGTTTAAAGGCAGAGTTATAGAGTGGGAATCAGGGGCCCATAGTTAGGAGTTCCATATTTCTATATGTGGATGGATTCTCACCATCTTTGTCCCCGACACTACTAGAGTCATAGTGCTCATGAGAAGTCTGAACATTCTCATATACCTTCTTTTTTAAATTATTTGTTCCAATTAGTTATATATGACAGCAGAATGCATTTCAACTCATTGTACACAAATGGAGCACAACTTCTCATTTCTCTGGCTCTACACGATGTAGAGTCAACCCATTCATGCAATTATACATGTACATAGGGCAGTGATGTCCTTCTCATTCCACCATCTTTCCCACCCGCATTCCCCCTCACTCCCCTGTGCCCAATCCAAATTCCTCCATTCTTCCCTTTCCCCTGCCTCCATTATGGATCAGCATCCACATACCAGAGAAAATATGTGGTCTTTGGTTTTTGGGGATTGGCTATTTTGCTTAGCTTAGCATGATATTCTCCAACTCCATCCATTTACCCCAAAATGCCATAATTTGATTCCTCTTTAAGGCTGAGTAATATTCCATTGTGTATGTGTACCACAGTTCCACAGTTTAGCTATTGTGAATTGAGTTGCTATAAACATTGATGTGGCTGTGTCACTATAGTACGTTGATTTTAAGTCCTTTGGGTGTAGACCAAGGTGTGGGTAGCTAGGTCAAATGGTGATTCCATTCCAGGCTAAATCAAGATGTAATTTTAAGTTATGGCTTTTGATGATATTTTGCAAAGGTGGAATAGCTGTAATATATTTCACAGTCTTCTTTGCAGTTTTGCCTAATTTCTAAATCCCTGTGTACTTTCCTGATTATCATACACCTGTGTGATTTTCTTTTGATAAGACCCCTGTCTTAGTGGCTCATTGTCTGACTGTCCTCTCTTGAGACCTGAGTAACTGACTATTTACTTTGTTGTTCTCTCTACCTCTATGTATCTGTCCATTTCCCCAAGCGGCCTGGTGGATGGGTTCTACTACATGCTTTTTCCTGCTTTTATCACTTTCAATATGTGGCTTTCCCTGAGCTACTCCTGGGTGAGTTTCACTGATATGATTCATTCAATTATAACTGAATATAGAGCTATCATTTAAATAGCATATATTTCAACACAGTCAATCTACCAAAACAAATGATATGATCTGAGGACTGAAAAAAATTTATTCCATCATGGTTCTGAAGGCTAGAAATCTGAAATAAAAGTGTCATCAGAATTGACTCCTCCTGGAAAGAGTGAGGGAAAATTGGTTCCATATCTTTCTTCTAGCTTCTGGAAGTTGCCAGAAATCTCTGGTGTTCTTTGACTTGTAGATAGATCAGCTTAATATTTGCCTCCGTCTTCACTTCATGTTCTCCTCCTATGGGTCTGTGTTCACCCGTCATGTTGAAATAGGGTCCACCCTAACTGGTGTGAATTTGCCTTAACCTGATGGTATCTCAGAGATCCTATGTGGATAGAACATCACATTTACAAGAACTACAGGTTAGGATTTCAACATAGTTTTTTGTAAACACGATTCAACCAAAACACTAATGTTTAAAATTTAATAACAAAACCTTAATGTCATATATATGAACCTTTATTATACCTAACACCTGTTTTGAGAATTTTCTATGTAATAGACACATAGAAAAATTAAATAGTAATAGTAGTAATTAATACATAGTAATAATATTTATTTTTCTATGTAATAGAAATATTTTTACTATGATCCCTATGTTACGAGTGACTAGAGTGCTACATTAAAATATTTCATGTCTAAAGTCACAGAAGATATAGAATCTTATATGACTGATTTTAATATCTATATCATCCAGGTTTAAGTATTTGTGGATGCAAATTTTCTTTACAAAAATTCAGCTAAATATTTTCTGGCATGAAGTGTATCTAAAACTCAAATATCTATTGTGGAATTAAACGTTATATTATTCACATTTGAATAATTATCTATACTTATTTCTACTTTATACAAACAGTGTTTCAGAAAAATCCTAATATAAGAGCATATTTTCTATTTTGACTATATAATATGGATCTCACAGAAACAATTTTTTTCTGGAAAAGTAATTTAAAATTTTCAGGAAACATATCAATGTGAATGTAGGAAGAAAGTTAATATATATATATATATAATTGTGAATTTGTATATACATGCATGATTGAAAAAGTGAGAAAAAGGGTCATTTAAAAAAATAATGTGTACAACCCAAGGCAAACGCAAAGGTTATATGTATGAATTTATGTAGTGGAATATGAATGACCAGCAATTCAATCTATCACATATATCAAAAAGGAAGCTTCTTCCAGAATATATAAAACACCTGAATGCATCCAACATGAGAGATTATGTTTTCAAAATTCACAGATAGAAAAGGAAATACTTAAAGTTGTATGTTACATGCATTCAAAATAAAATAGAATTCCTTTAGTAACTGACCAATGTATTGTCAGTCGGAATCAGCAAATGATATGTTGTACACTTCAAAAGAAGTGAATTTAAATTAATGAATAAAAAATGTCTTGTTTAACACAAAATACAAGAAAATGTTCTGTCCTTGGGGTTAGGCCTCTGTTCTGGTAATAGATGATGCAAAGGATTCACATCACTATACACTAAATAATAAAAATCTTTTTTACAAATTCTCCCATTTAAAATTGTATTCATTGTTTCTTCTCATACAACCAATGCAAAATATGAACATAGTGTCCTCTTATTATAAATGTTTAAGAATTTGTAATCTTTGCAAAAGCATTGTGTCTTTAGTTATACCCCAAACATTTCCTATTTTTATTGAGAGATTCCACGACAATGAATTTTCTTCCTCAGCTACGTTTAGGTCATGCAAAAGATCATGAATTTGTTTAATTTTTTTGTGAAACCAGATTAGATAATACTATCAACGAAATATGAAGTATCCATAGGTGTCCTACTTCAGTGTCTCTGTATTAAAGTAAACAGGATAAAGCTTGCAGAACTTTTCCTCTGGAAGAGAAGCAGTTGTTTTGGGTTGTTTTTGCAAGTTCATGTGCTAGATATTTAGTTTGGGAAGAAAATATTTTAAAAAGCTGCATAGATTAAGTTAATAAATGTCCTGCCATAACTAATGTGTTTTCTCCTGTTTTTACACATTCTTAACTTCACTTGTTCTGCTACACTTCCCTCAAGGTCCATTTTAAAGTTATTTTCACACTGGCAAGCTAGTGAGGTGTATCAGAAAGACACAGAGAGTCCCATGGTTCTCCAGCCCTGCATATATAATTCTTTTGAAATATATGGAATTAACAAGAGACATATCTTGTTAATGAGGTTAAAAGATAAAATCCAAACAGCAGGAAGAGTGTCTTGTGGCAGCACTGTGAAACATTTGCAATTTTTCAAATACTTAGACACCTGTTATATATTAATTATGATTTTTACAAATGAAATGCAAGTTAAGTTCAAAGCAAAAATACTGTATATACATGAAAATTTTTATTTAGAATACATGAAATTCTTTTTTTAAGCTCCTCATCCACTCAGTGATTGGTGATTAATCCTATTTTAGAAAAAAAGCATTATAGAGTCTCAAAACTGAAGGTCACCTCCAGGCATAGCTATGCTTATCTACTTGTAGCAGACTTTTTAAATTCTATATTTAACGATATCCATGATTGATATCACATGGTGTTCTTTAGAAACATAACCCTCTCTTTAGTCAACTATCCAATCAATAATATCTCCTTAGGTCTAAGCTTCTCCAGTGTCAGTACATGTAAGAGTCACTTGAGAAGCTGGCAAATAATGCAGATTTTTAAAATCCACTCTCGCAATGTAGCTTCATTTAATGGCTTGCAGAATGCAGAAATAGGTATTGAAACGACTTCCCAAATGATTTTAGTTTGTGGAGCATGCTTTCAGAAATACCACATCAGGGCAAATCAAATTCCATAAAACCCTTTGCAATGACCTACCAAATCTGACTGAAACTTTTTAACCACAGTTCATATCTAAACCAGTAAATGAAATACATTCCCTACTAGGGTGCACACAAGCAGCTTACAAAAACTAGGAAAGCGTTGTCACCAGTCGAGGGTATAGTAAAGAGCTCAGGTTAACAAAACTGACTACTTAGCTTTGGGACAGACTACATCCTTATTGTGTCGCTGTGATTTTCTCTTTTCTCCCTTTTTATAATCCATGGCATGTCTGTGTTCTATTTCCAATGTAAATATTGCATTCCTACCAACTTATCAAGAGGATTTTGGTAAGTTTTTATTGAGTTTTAGATTTTTCTTCCTTTTTAAATTCCATTTTGACTCTCTTGTAAGGTTGGATGTGTGTGTTCTGATCAGTGACTGGTAGGTCCTGCCCTTCAATGCACTAGTAACAAACCTTGAAAACCTGTGATCCTAGAGCTCACACACAGCCATACCCCAGCACTCCTCACATGTCCCTTAGAAAACCTGAAGTTTCCCCAGCTGTTAGAAAAGCAAAGTCCCAATATTCCATGTACATACTTAATATATTTGCATGGAACCTCTACTGTAATTTATATTATTCCGAAATCAACATAATGTGAGTTAGTAGAGGTGACATTCTCAGTATTATAAAGTTTGAGCTATAAATGGAAAGTATAAGAAAAACTGTGGTGTCAAGGATAAGAAAGTGATGACACAGGTCCTTCAATCCATCCTTCAACCCCAAGGGGCTTACTTAGGCCAGGCGTTCAATAGAAAGGAATCTTTCTCCATACCATTGTGCACTTTTCTTAAAGACAGGCAAGACAGAAACCTTGTTTGTCACAAAATTAATAGAACTTGAGCACAAAGCACTTAGCTGTTTCCAGGTATTATCAAGAGAAATCCAGCTGTCCAGCAAGCATACGGAGACTGGCGACTCTTCCGGCTAGAGAAAAGAAAGTCACTAATGCTGCTGGAAGTGAGAGAAGCTACCTGCTGAGAGAAGGGGTAGCCCTGGTCCTAGCTAGACCACTCTACAGATAAACCGAAGTTACCTACCAGGATCATGTAACCCCACGTAAGCATCGGTTTACTTATGTTTCCAGTCTTTCTTCAAATAACTGCAATCTAAACACAGGCTCCACCACATATAAGAAGGGAAATGGGACTAAAAATGTTGCTGAATTATAATGTTTGTAACATATTTTTCTTTCTTTGCAGTTCCTATATCAGTAGAAATTAAATAAATATATTGCTACTACTCTTCAAATATTCACTGAAGAAAAACAAAGTTTTCAATGTACCAACTGAAATCATCTTGTTCATAATGTTTTTAAAAATAGATAAGTAATGGAATAAAGAAAGAGGAAAGTATCTGGCCTCTAGGTTGAGTTCATACTTGCTAGGTCTACTGGGGGTAACTTAACTTTTTAACTCAATTTATTTAGCTTATTTCATTTTATATATTTATTAATAGAATGGGTAAATTGGATTTTATACTCTTGAGTTTACTTAAAGCATTACAATTTTATTCCCTTATGTTTATTTTCAAATGTAAGACCTTAAATTAGCTCCATGCTAGTTACTAACTAGTACTTTCCCCACTATGTTTATGT
This sequence comes from Sciurus vulgaris, assembly GCF_902686455.1. NCBI lineage: Eukaryota > Metazoa > Chordata > Mammalia > Rodentia > Sciuridae > Sciurus > Sciurus vulgaris. The sequence continues at coordinate 164,454,854 of NC_136464.1, forward strand.
GCTGTGTTCCTTTCTGATATTTTCTCCAACTTCTTTAAGATGGACTGTCTCCAGTACTCATCGGTACATTGGATAATTGCCATACCCTACTGGGCATTCTGGTTTTCAGTTACAATTTCTTCTAAATTGGTTTCTTTCACTAGCAGCTGTTCGCTCATTCTGAGATAGTTTGAGTGTTTTTCTTATTCTTTCTCTATATGGAGGTTAATACTGGCTGCCTGTTGTCTTCTTCCTTAATATTCACATGATTGGGCTACTGAATATTACTCATTTACTTATTCTTCTTCAGGCTAAATAGTCTCAACCAATTGAGATGTTAAAATGCATTTTATGTTCCCAGTTTATCAATTTAAGTTTACCCATTTCCTAAGGAAAAAAAAATGTGGAAAATAACATTGTAATAAGGATACTTCAGTACACATAGTTTAATGAGAATTATTCCAGGAGGAAAAAAATAGTACAAGAATTTAAAACAGTAGGTATTTGATGGAGATCATCGATTTCATAGATGATGGACCAGGTGAGGCAAGGGATGAGGAGGTATTGGAGAAACACAGAGATAAGGGCTGTAATCACTTGGAAAAGACTTGGGAACCCAGAAAAGGGCAGTGATGACAAGACTCTGCTAGATAAGAGAGCAGGTAACTAATTTCTTTTATCTTCTCCTTCTATAGTGACCTAAGTATCTCTCCTGGACAAACCCAAGCAGAAATGAGTTGACATGGCCTTCTGTGAGACAGCCTACAAGGGTCATCAACCCTGTGATGATGAGCAGAACAGATGATACTGAAGGCAGAAGATGCACTCCTGGCACAGAGTAAGCACCCTACCACACGCCCCCCAAACACTAATGGGCACTATGATAGCAATGATCATTGGATGAAAAAAAAAAAAAAGTCCCATGACTAATGTCAGGATATTAAAAGGCATATTTTTCTTATACTGATGCTAAGCCATTGGATGTACCATTCTGATTGAAGAGTACAGAGTCAGCCAATAAAAAATTCAAATAGCATAGTTATGAAGGATGCAGAAGAGACAGGACAATCTGAGCTAAATATTTGAATGTAGCAACAGAGCAATATATAAAATTTGTGAAACCGATAGCAGTGATAAAGAAAGAAACAAAAAATCAGAAAATCTGGCTTTAATCCTGATTCATGTGGCAGGCTAAACTAACATAGTTTGTTCTCCAGGCAAAATGGCATAGAATTTATGGCTAACAAAATACATAATGAAAATACACAGTTGAATTTGAAAGAAAGAAATGCTATGTTGACATCAATCAAGAGAGAGTTGTGTAGAGCTTTGAGGCATAATAGATCACACAACCCCAATTCTTCACTGTCCTTACTATGTATTTTAACATTATTATGTAATTTTTATTCAAGATGCACTTTAAAATAACTTTTGTCTATTTGTGAAAACAATTATTTCAAATTAGGTTTGGAAATGCATTGAATTTATGGAGTAAACTAAGGAGAACTGACACCTGTATACTATTGAGTCTCCTTTTCAAAAAACAGCTGGAAGCTTAGGGAATTGAAGGCAAGGACAGTACACAGGAAAAGTACTAGAGAAAAGATGTCTGTACAGGAAGCAAGCTTCAAGATCTGTACAGGAAACTCTCCAAGGCTACTTTATTTGACTGCTTGTTTGTCCTAAAATAATTCCACAGAGTAGGTAGCATAGCCAAAAGATACTTATTTTATTTTGGTTCTAGTGGTTGGAAGTTCACACAAAAGTGTCAGCAGATTTCATTTCTCCTGAGGTCTCCTGGTTTGAAGACAGCCATCTTTGAGCTCTGTCCTTATGTGGCCTTTTCTTTGTGCCTGCTGATCCCTAGTATCTCTTTCTCTTCCTATGAGGATACCTGTCATTTTGGATTGCTCCCTATGCTTTTGACCTGGCACAAAGAAAAACTGAAAGTGAGCCTAATGTTGCCAAATTGACTTTAAATAACAAATTTGCTTCTCAGAACAAAGATTAAGGATATTTACTGAGACATTAGATACCTAGTGTCCAAAAAGTTAAAACTGAAAATATCTGCCATTTGATCAAATGTTACTAGGCATGTAATGGAAAAGGAAATGAGGAAAAACATATGAATCAATAAACACATATAGAAATGACTTGAATCATGAAATTATTAGGAAGGGGCAATTAAATAGTTATTATAGCTCTATGACATATTCAGAATGAGAAATATAATAAGTAGGAATAGGAAAGTTACAGTTAAACACTCTGATGATGAAGTTGCAATTTTTGAGATGCAAATTAGACTGGTTGGGGTGATAGTAGTCTGAATGATGATTCTCCCAATGTACGTTTATGTACTAATCCCTGGAGCTTAAGATTATTACCTTATTTAGAAAAAGAGTTCTTCCAGGTGTCATTTAGATAAGGTCTTGAGATGATAAGATCTTCTTGGATTGTCTGAGTGAGCACTAAAAAGAATGACATCCTTCCCATAAGAACCACACAGAGAAGAAAAGGATCAGAAAACAACAAGTCCCTCAGTCAGAGTTCTGACAAACTTTCCAGAGCTGGAGAAGGCAGGGAATGTCTCCCGTGGAGAACTCCCAAAGAGTGAGCTCTACTGAATCCTTGATTTCGAACTCTTGGGCCACCAGAATTGTGCAGAATAAAACTTCTAAGCCACTCACTTTGTGATAATTTGCTATAGAAAACTCAGGAAGTAAGTGTAGAAGTTAGTAGCAGATTAGATGCTGGAGAATAGAATAGTTAATTGTGTGAAATTTCTTAAGAAAGATCATCTAAGCGATACCTGCAGAGAGGGGGATACTGGGAAAAAAATTGAAGCATTTACCAAATTATTTCCTAATTTGATTAATACCATAAATTTATAGATATAAGAAGTTCCGTGCATCTCATACATAAGGATAAAAAACAGGAAATAGTCCAAAACATAACAATCAATTCCCTTAAAATCAATAATAAAGAGATATCAAAAACAGAGAAAATAGAGAATCAGAATCCTGTAAGTCCTTATCAAGTATAACCACGAATGGGATGTTATACTCCATGTATGTATAATGTGTCAAAATGCACTCTACTGTCATGGATATCTAAAAAACAACAAAAAAATTTTTATTAATAAAAATAGATAAATGATTAAAAGCAAAAAAACAAAAACAAAAACTTCTCATTGAAACAAAAACTTCTCATTGTTAGTCCAGAAAATATGACATCATTTTGAGGAACTCTTAAGTCTCCTCACACATGCAGCATAGAGGACGCAAAGGGTTTCTGTCTGAGGGATGGGCTGGCTCTAAATTAACTGCTAATAAGCTTATTTAACAGAAAAACCACAGGAGACAATTCTGAATCAGGGGACATGACGGTTTGAGCCATGCTAAGATCTGGCTCTAACAGAAATGGAGTCTGGGCTTCGTTTATTTATAGTGGTACAATTCAAAGGGGGACCAGCATAAACTTCTTCCATGAGAAAGAGGATGGGGTGGAGTCAAAGAAGCCATTTTGCTCTAGCAGGTCATGTGACACATCCATGCACACAAACTCTGGTAGTGAGCCATTCTGCACGGAAACCACATACTTCAGGCCATCTGAAACAATCTCTCATGACTGCCAGTTCGTGAAAGCCAGATTTCCACAAGCCTGATTTTGTTAGTCATAGATGGTTTCCCACAAGGAATGATACATATGTCAGGAAGGAATGTTAGGTAAATGATCAGGAGAGCTTCCATTGCATTGTATTTAGTTAAAAAATCTAATAATATTGTGGCAGCATGTTTATACTTGTGTAATTTAATTGATGAGTCTCTGAAATTAATTTTTCCTATATTCTTGTATATAGTAAAATGTAATTTAAGTTTAAACATAAAAAAATGTTTTTTTTTTTTTTTTTTTTTTTTTTTTTGAATCCGCAACCTGTGCTAAGGGAAAATTGAGGCAAAGGGATCTTTGGGTTAACCATAATTTCTTCCATCTCATGTATGCCCATGTGCATGAATTTAATTGATAACATAACATATAATAACTCTAAAATTAAATATATGTATATAAGACTAAATAATACCATGCTTAATTTATGGATATGCAAAATTATTTCCATAACTGAAAAATGTTATTTTAATACCAAATCTCAAAATCTACAGACCAAAAGAATAGAAAAAAAAAAAAAAACATCAACATCCCTAATCATTGTCGATGAAATCTTGCCCTACATTAGATAATTGAACACAGGAATATATACTCAAAATACAAGAATTTTCCATAATTCAATATATGAAAAAATGCATTATGTGCCTTCGTATTTTGTTATACCACATATTGATAAACAGTGTGTTCCTAATGGTCCAGAATTTATAAAAGCTAATAATTTCACTCCTGGTATCCCACACCCTGTATCTATAGCAAATGTGTGTAATATGATTATTAATATCTTTTGAGGTGTTCTGCCTTGAGGTTTGATAAGGTATCAGTAATTTCAGCCATAACTGCTTTGCCACCCTCAGTATAAATGTCAGCAGTGGCAAGCAATATCATAGTGTTACTAGGAAAATATACATATGTTTAAAGGAATCAAATGTATATTCAATTCACATTAATTCTTTTACATATATGTGATATGTTTCTTAACATGCAAATACTTATCTAAAGCATTGTAATTCGATCACCCTAAATTTAGATTTTATTAATCTCCCACTGTTGGGGAAAAAGTATATTTTAAAATAGTACCTTTAATATGTCCACTTTAAACAATTAACTTATATACAATTAATATATATATGTCTTCCTAGGAAATTTGTATCTACGTATGGAGTATGTAGAATAATTATCACTATATGTTAGTGCTTCTTATATCTGAAGGGTAAAAGTGTGTATTTTTTTCTTGTTACTAATTTTTAAAAACGAGTCTTATTCCTTCTTCATGTATTCAGAAAGAAATCACTTTCATTTTTATAAAAATAATATCAAGGCCCAATAAAGTGCAAAAAAGAACTAGTAGGAAGCAATAGCTGTAGGTCATAACAGATAAGAGCTACTTTGGGTGGGAGGTGTTCTGAAAACTTCCCAGCCCAGCATGATTGCTTCAGTTCCCCAATGTACTGAAGAGTATCACAGCTCAATTCAAAGCCAGCTGTGTCAAGTCCTTCAGACGGCTTCTCATTTAACAAGTCAAGTCATCTAAATCGGTCTATTCCCACTTGCCTCAATTGCTGGTCAGAAAGTGTTTCTTGGCTCTTCCTTTTCCTCTTTAATAGATGCATTCATCAAGCATTTATTGCATCTACTATTTACTAGGCCCTTTGCTAGGCGCTGGGGATGAAGAAATCAAATCAGTCTTTGTCCTTGACTGCAGAAGAGCTCATAACCTAATTTACAAGTTTAAATGTGACTTTGATGTTTCTTAGGCATAAGGTTCCTTTCAATACAAAAAAGTTTTGACAAGAATCTGTCACCTAATAAAAATTGATTGTAATAGAAAAATTGCTTTTGGGAGACCTGAGGTAATCTCCATGTTTACTGATTTACAATTAATTACCATGTATTATACAATTTCTATATATCAGATTTTTGTGAGTTACTTTCAGCAGACAAAAATTTTAATGCTTTAGAAGAAATTTCGTGAGACATTTTAGCCTGTAAGTTTTACATTGCTGAAAACTGAGGCTTAATGAGGAAAGGTGATTTTGCGAAGGTCTCCAAGTCTAGCTCAGGTTACTTACTCTACAGCCCATCCTCTTCCCCATTCTATTATCCTTTCTTGCTGCTTAGCTAGCTACTCAGGGAAAAATCCACTTATGATGATGAGAGTCAGGCCATCTCTGAAATACTCTCAGAAATACTGCAGATTTGTTTTAATCCTTCACTCAATCTGTACCAGGGATGGGGACAAGGAATCATTCCTGGAAGCAGGTATATTATACTGATTGATGTCAAATAGGTATCCGGGTAACAGGTGACTTATCTGAATTTATGGAGTGTGGCTTAAATTGTAACACATGTTGTTTGATATTTGCCCTTTATCATGAGATTTCCAATAATCCCCATGGTAGTTATATTTTTGGGAAACTGAGATATAGCAATGTTTTTCAACATATTATTGTTTGAGATATGAAACAAAGATAATATTGAAACTAGGAAAATCATAGTTTAGTTTTTAGACCTTGAATAAGAAAATATATTACAATTGCAATTAACATGGAGTTTGTTGTATATTTGTTTATCTTTTTATTTATTTATTTATTTTTTTATTGTAAATAAATGGGATACATGTTGTTTCTGTTTGTACGTGGAGTAACAGCATACCATTTGCATATTCATACATTTACAAAGAGTAATGATGTTTGATTCATTCCGTTACTCTTTTCCTTCCCCCCCACGGCTCCCACCTCTCTTTTCCCTCTATACATTCCCTCCTTCCTCCATTCTTGCCTCCCTCCCACCCCCCATTACGTGTCATCATCGGCTTATCAGTGAGATCATTCGTCTTTTGGATTTTTTGGATTGGCTTATCTCACTTAGCATGATATTCTCCAATTTCATCCATTTGCCTGCAAATGCTATAAATTTATTATTCTTTATGGCTGAGTAATATTCCATTGTATATATATACCACAGTTTCTTTATCCATTCATCAATTGAAGGGCATCTAGGTTGGTTCCATAGTCTGGCTATTGTGAATTGGGCAGCTATGAACATTGATGTGGCTGTATCTCTGTAGTATGCTGATTTTAAGTTCTTTGGGTATAGGCTGAGGAGTGGGATAGCTGGGTCAAAGGGTAGGTCCATTCCAAGTTTTCTAAGGAATCTCCACACTGCTTTCCAGAGTGGCTGCACTAATTTGCAGTTCCAACAGCAATGTATGAGTGTACCTTTTCCCCCACATCCTCTCCAAAACCTATTGTTGCTTGTATTCTTGATAATCACCATTCTAATTGGGGTGAGATGGAATCTTAGGGAGTTTTGATTTGCATTTCTCTTATTACTAAAGATGGTGAACATTTTTTCATATGTTTATTGATTGCTTGTAGATCTTCTTCTGTGAAGTGTCTGTTCATTTCCTTAGCCCATTTGTTGATTGGGTTATTTGTATTCTTGGTGTAGAGTTTTTTGAGTTCTTTATATATTCTGGAAATTAGGGCTCTATCTGAAGTATGAGTGGCAAAGATATTCTCCCACTCTGTAGGCTCTTTCTTCACATTGCTGATAGTTTCCTTTGCTGAGAGAAAGCTATTTAGTTTGAATCTATCCCAGTTATTGATTCTTGCTTTTATTTCTTGTGCTATGGGAGTCCTGTGAAGGAAGTCTGATCCTAAGCCAACAAGTTGAAGGTTTGGACCTACTTTTTCTTCTATAAGATGCAGGGTCTCTGGTCTGATTCCAAGGTCCTTGATCCATTGTGAGTTGAGTTTTGTGCAGGGTGAGAGTTAGGGGTTTAATTTCATTCTGTTGCATATGGTTTTCCAGTTTTCCCAGCACCATTTGTTGAAGAGGCTATCTTTTCTCCATTGCATATTTTTGGCCCCTTTGTCTAGTATGAGAAAATTGTATTTATTTGGGTTTGTGTCCGTGTCCTCTATTCTGTACATTGATCTACCTGTCTATTTTGGTGCCAATATATTTGTTTATCTTTGGTTTGCATTTTTCCTGTTGTTTTGTTCATAAGACATTATAGAAACAATGCTTAGCATGAATTAAATGTATCTGTGGGAACTCTGCGACTAAATGAATCTTGGTTTTTCACTCTTCTTCGGTTTCAGCTAGTTCTTCTTTTTTTTTTTTTTCCTTGCTATTCTCAAAGTAAACTTTGATATTTTTTCCTGCCTTATTTATAAGCTTCTCTCATTTTTGTAAAATATGTTAAAATATGTGTTCTACAAACTATTTAGTGGTCAGCTTGAGATAATCCTGCCCTCTATGACTTCTTTGATTTATCATGATTGAGACTGAGTTTTTATTTACTTTAAACCTATTACTACACTTTCAAGCCTTTACATTGACTTTGAAGCATAAAGTTGTTTTATGTGTTTGTTTTATCTATCCTAATTTACAAATTATTTTTGATATCTGGTAACTTATACTACTTTATCTAGTCAAGGAAAAATCCAATAGATCCTTAGGAAGTGCTCTTTGTAAGAATGATTAAAACACAAAACCAAAAACGCATCCACTTTTATAATCATCCAAATTTATGCTAAACTTCATATTATTTTATTATGGTCCAATTCCATTTAGAAAAATCACAGTTTATTTCTGTCCCTTTATGTAAACAAATTTATGCTATTTGAAATACTGTTAGTTAATTTCTGCAAAACAACACAGGCAGATTTTTTCCCCTAATTTCATAGTTTATATAAAATTAAAAATGTTGATTTACTTGCCCAAGATCACATAAAGATAAGGTTGGGAACCTGGCTGTAGAAATCACATTTCTCAATGTCAAGTCTAGTGTTTTTGTAATTTTACATGGTTGTTGTCCATGCTTTAAGGAATAGTATTATTTTAGTTTACCCATCACACAGCTTATAAAATCTTGAAAAACTGACATTTAAAATTGGTTGTGGCATTATTTTTGAAACTGTATAATTTTTAAACATTGTGCATTTGAATTAGTAAAAGTAACAGCAATGAAGTAGATGTTGTTTAAAATGTTCGGATTGTAGACTGTTTCATTACAGGTCAGCCGATCCCAAAGCCTAAAAGTAGTTCCATTAAAATGTCAAGCCTCTTGTCAGTCTTTTCAGCATTCAATTAGTATTATTCACAGTTGATATAACCTGAAAGCTCAGTCTTTATAATACACTACCATTTCCTTCCAATGGCGAGAGTGAGATGTAAGAAAACTGTTATCCTGCAAAACTGCCCTTGGACACGTCTGATTAAAAACAACTGACAACATTTGATCTTAGAGCAATACAAATCATTTACAAAACATACCAGACTGCATTGACAAGTACATTTACAGTTTCTCACTTGCCGTTTTTCCACATGTATTTAGCAACATAATACATGTAATATATATACCCCAAGATGATGGAAAAGAAAGCAATTATCTGAACATTTCCTTCAAGAAATGTCAAAATTCTGGGAAACTGCAATTTTAATTTTTATAGAAATCAGTTAAACTGTAGGACTGTGAGCTTTGTTAAGGTCAATTGCATTATATTAGAAAGATGTCAGCACTTTATTAAACTGAGATGTAAATGCTCTAAGTCTGGCTTGAGAGACCTAAAGGAACCAAATATAGCTGTATTCTCAGAAAGACTAATGGATGAAATAATGAGAAAAGAAGACAGAATGATCTGCATGTTAAAAAATATAGTAAGAATTACGGGTGTTCAGCTAAAGGAGAGATTTTCAATTTAATGGTGCGTGGGAAATCTTTGTGAGCAACAAACTGGTTATTTGAAGAGTTTAACTTGTGCACAGACAAAAGGGGAATTCTGGGTAAAGAAACCCAAATGACTATGTATGTCCACATAAAAGGTGATGGGGCGTATTTGGCAAAAAATGCGTACATCAGTTTGAGTCAAAAAAGTTACATAAGAAGGAGCCTTAGAAATTAGGTAGAGCCAGGTATTTGGGACAGTTCAAAGAACAAATTCTTTCAATGCACATCTAGAGATCTTATTTTAGAAACAGAAAAAAAATGAAGGTTTGGAATAGAATTAGAGTTACTTTTTGGGAAGTTTACTCAGACATTGACATGGATGTTTATTAAATGAATTATGGAATGAATGGTAAGGAAATTAAATGTGAGTCACTGCAGCTTCAACAAGGCTGGGTTAGCAATGAAAAGAAGCAGGGCAAAAGTACTCTCTAAGGACACTTCACAAGCTTAGAAGCATGCTAATCACAGCAATCCATAGTTTTAAAAATTTATTTCATAAAAATTAATTTAATTTGAGACAAACATAACAAAACTCCACTAGTAATTAATAAAAATGCTTGTTACCAATTTATTTGCTATAGGTTCAACAGATTAAGTATTATCCATGCACATACATGATTTTTCAGAATCTTGAGGAATGAATGAAATCAGTGCTATCTATATTCTGCAGTGAGAATACAAGGATTGAGAGTAAATATTTTGTCCATATAAGACTGCATGGAGGATCCAAGATTTAGTTTTCAATTCTTAAATTTCAGAATGAAAAAATAATTTTCATTTTGATCTTTGCAAGCAATTTGTCTACTGTTATTTCTTCCATCAGTCTTGCTAGATACAGGTAGCCCAGTCAATGAGTATTAATCTGCAACACCAGTTTATTTATTTTAATTTTTCTTTCAGTGCTGGAGACACAATCCAGGGCCTCAGTATGCCAGGTAAGTGCTTACCACTGAGCCACATCCTTAGCCCTATCAGTCATGATGTCCATTGAACTGTGATTAAATACTATGCATTGTTATATTTTCTCAAGATTTGAAAAATAAACAATTAGAAGAAAGATTTGAGAGTTCCTTATAAAAGCCTAAATCTTTGGGTGTTTCTCAAAGAATTCTTTTTGAGTTGTTCTCATATTTATTATAAAGTTACAGTAAAGATTAACATAGAGGAATTTGTTGAAGTTTTTCTTTCCACCTGACTGATCTCACAGTAACATCTCTTTGAGGAAAATAACCGAGAAGAGACAGTAAACATGGTGAAGGACAGGAGGAGAATTGGTAAAGGACAATGGTGAGTGAAGAATGCATAAAAGGAAAATTGAATTTTATGTTTTTTACATGGAATATGAAGTTCAGTTTTCATTATTCCAATAATGTTAGAAACTGCGATTGTATTTGAAAAGACTGATGAAGTGACACTATGAATTATATCATCTTCTCATACAGACGTATGTCACGAAAAGCAAGAGAGTATCATGGTTGTGCACAAGGGAGCATTGTGGTCAGAGTTGATCATGCCATTTAGACGAAGAAATTTGAGAATCAAAGGGCACATGGTCAAGTGCCAATAAATATGTAATATACAAATTAGTGAGCCTAATGTTTGGTTCATTTCTTTTAACGTCCTGTTATTTTCTCCACCATTATGTAGATCAAACCAGTCACTTGCATTTGAGCCACAATATTTAAATTTTGCTTTTTGCCTCATGTTTGCAAATATTTTAAGCTCTTACGTCTCTTTTATTAACTGTATATACTTTAAACATTACAATAAGTTACTTTCCATACTTTTAAACATACTTTATAAAAAATTAGGGGTCATATTTGTAGTAATCTTTCAGTGGTTTCAAAGATAATAATATGATAAAAATTTCTGTGAGGATATTAAAGAATTTTTATTTTTAGCATAATGATTTGTACTATATTTTATTGAATGTGAAAACTGGATGCTGTCTGTAGATATTTGCACTTTTTCATTTGACTATATGTACTATTTGGATATATGTACTATCATAAAATAAATTTCATTCATAATGAACATTTTCACATAATCTAATTTGTGCAAATAAGACACTGAAATTAGCAAGACAACATAAACATCAGGAAATTTGTTCATACTCATGAACCAGAGTCTTTAATATTTTTATCAAGAGACCAACAATTGTGTGTATTGGTGAGAAAGAAGAAAATATCCAGTGGTTGGAGTTCAAATTTTAACCCACATTTTCATTCTTTTTTCTACTGATTAAACAAATTTTAATTATGACACTTTTTGTATATGCTACTAACTCAAAGTATCAGAGTAACTGTCCTTGTGTAGCTGTTAGTCTAGAGGGATAGAAGAATTAACATACAGTTAAACCAAAGCTTACTACTCAGTTATCACATCAACTCACACCACAGATGGTCAGCCTAGATTACTAAATATGTTTTATTATGATCTATATAGTTTAGAAGAATGTACTGAAAATGTTGAAAAGGTTAGTGATAAAAATAAATGGGGCAAATACTAACCCAAAGAAGACATATAACTAGTAGAAAAACATGATGGAAGTATAGTTATTACTAGAAATAATGAATGTTGCTATAAAAATATTTTTCACCAAAAAGACATCATAATTCCATGATTCTATTGTTTCAAGTATATAGTGTCTGATAGATTAGGGAAAATGGCAGAGCTACATGGATAATTTTTTAAACCAACTTAACAGAGTTAGAGTTCACCATAGATGGAGATCTATAAGGATAAAGGATTTGAAAACCTCTATTTAAATAATTGATCTAATAGATCTTAAATCCTTTCTTTGGCACTTGGTGATTTATTTATACTTGAAGCTAGCTAAATAAAAGAGATATTTTGTTATATCAATATCTAATAGTGTGCTACCTATACTATTCCCCACCTTCTCTCAATAATCGCAAGATAAGAGTTCCACATAGGAAGCATCTATTATTTTCTACTCCATGTGGCTATGATTAGTGTGGTTCCTGCTTTAGTCAGTTTTTTGCTGCCATGACCAAAAGACCTCACTTTAGAAAAGAAAAAGTTTGTTTTGTGGCTCATGGTTTCAGAGGTGTCAGTCCCTAGACAGCCAGTTCCATTCCTCAGGGCTCAAAGTGAGGCTGAACACCATGGCGGAAAGTATGTGGTGGAGGAAAGTCATTCAAGACGAGAAAATGAGAAAGGAGAGAGAGAGAGAGAGAGAGAGAGAGAGAGAGAGAGAGAGCGCGCTCTGCTGAACAAGGACAACATATAAACCACACTAACACGCCCCCAATGACCCACCTCTTCCAGTCACATACTCTGTATATAGTTAGCATCCAGTTAATCCCAATCAGTGGATTAACACACTTATTAGATTAAGATTGTCATAACCCAAGCATTTCACCTCTAAATTATTTTGCATTGACTCACACAATGCAAAAGATATGAGGGACACTTCATATCTAAACAAAAAGAGTTGCAAAGAACCAAAATAGTGCTGTATAATGTCTTAAAAACCTTTATGAACTGTATCTCACATTGATAGATCACAATTTAAACAAATGTAATATTTAATTATAAAAATAATGAAAAATACATACTGACCTCTATTACTATTTTCTACATGTCTGGTGGTGAATGATTTACTTTTACACATCTTAGCAGCTTTGTAAAATCAAAAAAATTTACTTTCTTCTGAGTTAAATACTCAGCTCTTAAACATTAACATGATGACCCAAATATTATGAATCTTTTAAAATTGTTTCTCATATTGATAGATGCATGATAATTTCTGTAAATATTAATGGGACTTATATATTCGATACAAGTAAGAAATATTTAATTATTGTCTATAGTGAATTAGAGATTGGATCCTGGATCCTGGCATGTAGGTGGAAGTTCAGCAGGGAAAAAAATGTAAAGGCCCTTTTTTCAACATTCAAATGGGGTACATGAAGTAATAATTTAATGTGTTCTTATATTAAAAAATGGAAATATGCTAATGTGAGATAGATATTACAGGGAGTTGCATTTAAAACTGTGGTCACAGAAAAACTATTATGGCCTAAAATAATTGAGGAAGTACTCTTCTAGAAAAGTCGGTAGTACATTTAGCATATCTGAGTGGTAAAGACTATATCAAGAAACTAGAGGAAAAAGAACCATGGAGTGTGATAAGCAAACATCAGAGGACTCAAATGATGGGGAAATGACTGTATCACTCAGCATAAATAAAAGAGAATTTTGAGAAAAACAACATGAAATGTAATGAATAATGTTTTATGAGTGTCACTATACCTCCTATGAGGACAATTGAACATAAGAAGGCAAATGTGAATATGAAGCACCAATAATCAATTTTATTTTTTTAATCTTTATGAGTAATGATGCTGACTTTGAGCAAAATGTTGGGAGAACCTGGTTTAAAACTGTCACGTCTTGCTCTGTATTGGATCTATAGTCCTCAGCTTTGCTTGCGGTTTAGATATGGTGTGTAACTGAAACAAAGAGAAAATCAGCGTGCACACATCAAAAGGGAATTATCGATTTTGAAAACAGAAAACTGGAGATGAGACATATAATAAAAACCAACAAAGAACAGATTCTTCCCTGATAACAGTTCTTTTCCTACTACTTAAAACAAGTAAAACAAAACCAAAAGATAACAACAACAACAACAAAAATGAAATCACTGGCCTGAAGAGTACTACTTAGTGTATGCATGTGAAAAAAACATGGGAGACTGAGGAGAAACTAAGTTAAAAGAATAATAGGGCATACTACCTGGAGTTGACACAAGTCAGTGTTGCCTTGTGCTACAACCAGGTAGAAAGTCTCACAACTCATGGAACATTCATGGAGTATATGGAGTATATACACTTACACATACTTATTCAAAAATGTAGAATTCATTGTCTTTCATTCAATAAAAATATTTATCAATCAATGAATGAAGAAGAGATAACATATAATGAGCAGAAAAACCAATTGACAAAACTGCCCAAGAAATGATAACAAACTAGATTGCAGGTATGAACATCAAAATAATCACCGTAGATTTTACTCTAAACTCAAAATGCTAAAGGAAATATTTAACATATTAAAAGAAATATGAAATTTACAAAAATATGTGAGTCTAATTTCTGTAAATGAAATTTAAAGTTACAAAATTAAAATTATGGAGTTAATGGAAGAGTACATTTTTTTCAGAAGAAAAGATTAATAGATTTGAAGACAGAAATGTTAAGAAGGGAATTTCCTGCCACATCCAGTGTGGATGAGGGAAAGGATTTCTGTTGGAGGAAGGTGCTGACTATTGATTAATCACTAAGAAATTTATTAAATTAAATAAACACAAGAGCCAATAATCTTTTCAAGTGGGAGTGGGCATGCCAGATTGGGCCATGCCAAAATCTGACCTCTCACAAGATGGAGGAACCTACCTTCTCTTCATTTATAGTCCTACAGGTAAAGAGGCACTGGGAGGAGCTGCTTCTGTGAGGAACAGGATAGGGTGGAGTTAGGGAAGAGTCAGCCCTCTGTATCCCATGGGTCAGCCTCGCCTGCTTCTGCTAAACATGGATGGCTCCCCACACAGGAATGACACAGAGGCTATTGAATGAGAAAAACAAACCAAAAGAATAAGAGGAATATCCAAGAAGAGTGGAGCAATTTCAAAGGGTCAAAGAAGTAGTTAGCTGATGTGGTCAAAGAAAAGGAAAAGGAAGGGAAGACAAACAACCAAATTTGAAGAAATAGTGGCCCCATAGGCACTGACACCAATAGCAGAAAAACAAATACTAGGGAAGTAAACACTATTATTACACATGGACTTAAATTCAAATTATTAACATTAACTAAAAAGTTCATATATCATGACAAAGTATGATTTATCTGAATAATGCAAAATTGGCTTGCCATTTTGAAAATCAATGGAATTCATCACGTCAATCAGTTGAAAGGATTTAATATGATTATTTCAGTACTTTCAAAGGAAGTCTTCGCTAAAACCCAGCCTTCATTCTTGAAAAAACTTTCTTTCAACTAAGAGTACCCTGATACTGATGAAAGGTAGTTATGAAAATCTATTTAACGTTACACTTAAGTTTTAAATTACTAATGATTTCACCCTAAGATCAGTATTAGGACAAGGATTTCTAATGAAATTCCACCTCTCAAAAAACATCTTTTTTGGTTCTAACTATTACAATTAAGCAAAAAGAGTGGCAAAGCCTTCTATTGTGGAAAATTTGTAAAACATTTTCTTCACAAGTAATATTATCAACTTTCTATAAAACCTGATGAAACCTACAGAAGAGCTGATAATAATAATAATAATAATAATAACAATCTAGTTGCACTTTTATATCCTAGCAATGGACCACCAAATATTAAAATATTATATATAATATTATATGAATATGATGAAGTACAATGCTTTTCCACTGAAAACTTAAAAAATATTTCTGAGACAATTATCTAAGACAAATGAAGGAACACTAGAACATTATAATGGTTCTTCAAGACTCAGGATTTTTAGGGTGACAACATTCCACAAATTAATTGCCATGGTAGAATGTGTTAAGCTTATATTTAGCACTTACTTATTTGGTCTAGAGATAAAGAGAATAAGGAACAGTTACAATAGTAGTCTGAGTTTTATTTCTTCAATGGGAATGGAATTTGGAATAGGGAGGGCAATAGAATTAGATTTCCCCTAAACATTGTGTATGAATTTTTCACAGAACAGCAAATCTGAAGATTAATAAATAAGAATCTGGCCATCTGTCTGAAAAATATATTTTTTTAATTTTTAGAAACATTTTTGTCTTCAAATTTAGTTGTCTCTGAGTTTGGCAAGAACAGGGTTTTTTTGTTGTTGTTGTTCTGTAAAGTTCTTTTAAATGCAAATCATTTTCCTTTTAATAAAGCAAAATTAATTAAGTGATATAGTAATAAGTCACAAGTATGTACATTTTATAATTTGATGTTTTGACATGTATACATCCATTAATCCATAACAACAGTTAGTGTAGTATATGTAGAAGTTGTAACTAAAACAGTCCTGTGTCTTTTTAATCTATAACTCTAGCCAGTTCTTGCCTTCTTTCATCTCATTGCAACAATTGATTTTCTTTCTGTCACTAATAGTTTTCAATTCATAGGGTTTTACAAAAGTGAAAATAGCATTGTATCTTTTTTCTAATTCCTTTAACTCACCCTGATTATTTTAAGATTAATCTCAGTGATTGGTTGTATCAATAGTTTATAATTAATTGCTGAGCAGTATTATATTACATTAATATACCACAAATTGTTTATGATTTTACTTGGTTGAACACTTGTAATTTTAGTAATATGGGGTATCACAAATAATCCTTCTATGAATTTTGATAAAGCTTTTCGTAGACATGAGCATTCATTTATCTTGATACAGCTGGATTGTATGTAGATGAATGCTTTCTTTTTTTTTTTTTTTTTTTTTTTTTTAGAAATGACCAAACATTTTTTTTACTTAAATTTACTGTATTGCCATCTCTTGCTTAAATAATTGAAAGTGTACTATTAATCTCAGACTACAGCCACGCTTTTTTCCCCATTCAATTGCTTCACAATGAATTCAGATCGATTATTCAAAAAATACATAATTTAGTATTTCATTTCTCACTTCTTTCTTCTTTTTAAAATCTGTCAGTGCCTTCTCATTTTTAGCATAATATCCACTTTTTTTGTAAAGAACATGGCATTGAACGACATGACTTCTGGTTATTATAACTTACATGATTCATTCATAATTAATCATTTGTAGCATATCTATATATTTTTTCTTGTTACTTCTCTCCATAATACTCTGGTAACCTGTCTGTCCTTTCTAAATGTCTATCATTATGTTCATTTTGCTATAATTAGTATACCACATTTCCAAATGGATTGCAAAACGGACCTCTTCTGTGAACAGGAATGATTTTAGCACATACTGATATTAAAATCGATAGATTCAAAAGACTGAATTTTCTGTCTCTGAGTTTGAAATCATCCTGTGACATGTCTTATTCACTAGTATATATGTATATATAAAATAGAAATATATGTGTGAAATAGAAAGTGAGAAACAACTATTTTTTAATGATGATTATTTACATGTATTAAGAAATAATTAAAACAAATTATGAATTTGTAAAATTTTATGGTCAATTTGGTAAATATGATTACAATATAAATATTGATGTGAAAATGTCTTATTGAAGCCCAATAGTTACCACTTAGAAATAAATAAATATATTACCATTATTTTTGTTTACCTTATATGTGCAGCTTTATTTTATAATCTTTATTTGCTAAATGAAAAAATGGAACACCTGAATGAGTGTCAAGTTTCAAACCAGGATGTTGTTTTCATTAATTATTTTCTAGTTCATGTGTGAAAACTGTTATTCTTTGATATGGCCTATCCAAGTCTTACATGTATATACATAAAATAAATATTCATATTATATATATGTGAATATTTTACAATTTAAAAGTATTACATCACTGATCTGTAGCTCGGTGGTAGGATGCTTGCCTTGAGTGTGCAAGGCATTGGATTCAATCCTCAGCACTGCATAAAAATAAATCAAATAAAGGTATTGTGTTCATATACAAGTGAAAAACTTAACAAAGGAGGGGGTGGGTAACATCACGTTGTCTTCTCTTTCTCCAGAAATGATTCTGTTTTCCCAGGTCTTCTTTATTTTTTACAAACAGGCAAGATTGATACTTTTCATAATAGTGTGGTATATGGTATTTTGCATTACTATATTTTTATACTGATGCACATATTTGCTTTGCATGAATAAGTACACATAGAATATATATGTAGGTGTGTGTTTATGTTTATGTGTCTGCATATCTATCAGTCCATATGTTTAAGCCATTATCTGTTGGAAATGTCAAAACATTATAAGGAACTGAAAGAAAATCTAATTGATTCAGCCATATATTTGCCAACAATTTACTAACATTTCCCCTAGGCTTTATGCTGAAAAAATGTTAGGTGGAAACAGTATCTTACATTAAGTTGCCTACATCTTATGCTTAGTCATTATTTATTTGACACATATTTCATTTTTAATGACCTTAGCAAATCATTAACTGGAAGTTGCCTTGTAAAAGTTTGTTTTTGCTTTCTGATAGTAATATAATTAGTAAATCAGTATTAAAATGAAATATAACATTTATTATATCCAAAATACTGAAATACACTGTCCATGTGGTCATCACAAATATAATAGCTATTATTTTGACTTATTGATAAGGAGTCTCAATCACAAATAAGCTAAATGAATTAAGTTCATTCACATGGTTGGTCAGTTTTGGAGCTGTTTCTATCTAACAATTTGATTCCAGAGCCTGCCCTATAATGCTATGTTTCTGTGCCACAGGGAGAAGATTCACCCAGTCACTTTCAGAATCTCTACAATAATGCTTGTTTAATTGAATTCTGCTTCTCAAAATACTTATTGTTCATGGAACTCAATGTTTTCCTCCAGGCTGGATTAGAAAACAGAATGGTACACCACTACTATTTCTCACCTCAGGGTGAATTGTCTCATCAGGCTAGAGACAGGAAAGTCTAGAAACAATCTATTGCCACAGATCAAAGCTCAGTAGCCTGAAAGCAGTGTAATACTTATTTCTTGCATTAGAAAATCATCTGCCTTCTGTTTCCTTTAAATATAGACATTTTCAGCTCAGGGTGGTACCTGCACTTAGTGTTTATTTTTACTATTTTAAAATATAATAGTAATAGATACATATACATATGTATGATTATATATGTGTATATATATTTATGTGTGTAAATGTATTTGTATAAGAATACTCATTTAGGTGCATGTAAATACAAACATTGAAGATCCAAGTACAGTGTTACACAATCTATTAGTTTTCAACAAACCTTCCAGATATGTAGTTTAAATTGTAGACAAATTCTTAGTACATATTTTCCTTCCTAATAAAATTTAATTATTTTCATTTCACTGTTTCAAAAACAATTTGCAAATTATTAAAATATTTAAAAGTATATTAGGTATATATATGCCTAAGTATCTTCAAACCAACATGTACATATATACACGATGATTATTTTATTTATATGAAATAAATCTTTTAATTTCAGTCATACCTTATGATTAAGGAGAACCTATTGATTGAATCCCAAAGAATATGTCAATTTGTGCTACTTCTTAAATTTTTCCCAATATTTTTCAAAATTTCAAACTACAAATAGATCTATATTTGTACAAAGTAAAGAGAACTTATTTCATTTCTATTATCTGAAAACAGAAATCATATTTTTATTTCTTTTGCAATACTGAAAAATGATGGATATTCGGAACCAATCAACTTCATTTGGGATGTCTATGTGAACTGTTTGTTCTTAATTACCCATTTCACTGTCCAAGGATGGGTCAGCAAAATTGCTGGTACTTCCACTTTTTCTCCAAGGATACAGGTAAGTAGGTAAAGGAGAATATAGAGGCTATTACATTACTTGTCATAAAAGTTGAAGTATTCAGGTGGAAATATTTTAAAATTGAGGGTCCAGCACTAAAATATACTCAAAGCAATACAGTGAATGTATTTTATTAATTTTGTTTTTGTTTTCAGTTTTCCACAAGTTTATTAATGTATAGTCAATGTGTACAGAATATCTATTGATTAATGTATATAATCTTTTTTATTTGTTCTTTTTAGATATACATGACAGTAGAATATACTTTGACATATTTATAAAAACATGTAGTATATCTCATTCTAATTGTAATCCCAATCTTTTGGTTGTACATGATGTGGTGATTCATTGTGGTGTATTCAGTATATATATATATATGCATTATATATATATAGACATGCATACACAAAAATTGTGTCAGATTCATTTACAATCTTTCCTATTCCTACCTTTCCCTTTCCTTCATTGCCCTTGTCTAATCCACTTGTATTCTCTGCCCACCCCCCCTTGTGGTGTGTTAGCATACACATTTCAGAGAACATTTGATCTTTGCTTTTTTGGGGGAATTAGTTTATTTCACTTAGCATGATAGTATACAGATGCATTCATTTATGAGCAAATATTATAAAGTAATTCTTTACTAGGGTTGAGTAATATTCCATTGTGTGTATATACCACAGTTTTTTCATTCATTTGTTGAAGGGCACGTAGGTTGGTTCCATAGCTTAGCTATTGTGAATAGAGCTGCTATAAATATTAATGTGGCCACATCACTGTAGTATGCTGCTTTTAAGTCATTTGGGTATATACTGAGGGGTGGAATAAATGGGTTAAAGGATGGTTCCCTTCCAACTTTTATGAGGCGTCTCCATACTGTTTGCACCAATTTGCATTCCCACCAGCAATGTGTGAGTGAACCATTTTTCCCACATCTTTGCAAACATTTATTGTTACTTGTTTCCGTGATAATTGCCATTCTGATTGGAGTGAGGTGGAATCTCAGTTTAGTTTTGACTTGCTTTTCTCTAATTGCTAGAGAAGTTAACATTTTTTCATACATTTGTTGACCATTCATATCTCTTCTGTGAAGTGCCTGTTCAGTTTCTTTGACATTTATTGATTGGGTTATTGGCTTTTTGATGTTAAGTTTTTTGAGTTCTTTGTATGTCCTAGAAATTACTGCTTTATCTGAAGTGCAGATGGCAAGTGCAGATTTTGTAGGCTGTCTCTTCATGCCCTTGTTTCATTTGTCCTGAAGAAGCTTTTTATTTTGATAACATTTCATTTATTTATTCTTGGTTTTTCTTCTTGCACTTTAGGAGTCTTGTTGAGGAATTCATTTCCTAAGCTGACATCGTGGAATGTTGGGCCTATATTTTCTTCTAGTAGGCACAGGATTTCTGGTATAATGCCTACGTCTTTGATTCACTTTGGGTTGAGTTTTGTGCAGGATGAGAGATAGGAGTTCAATTTCATTCTGCTACAGATGGATTTCCAGTTTTCCCAGAACCATTTGTTGGAGGCTATCATTTCTCCGATGTATCTTTATGGCACCTTTGTCAAGTATGAGATGACTATTTATGTGGGGTTGTCTCTATGTCTTCTATTCCATTGATCTTCATATTTGTTTTGGTGCTAATATCATGCTATTTTTGTTACTATAGCTCTGTAATATAATTTAAGGTCTGGTATTGCATTGTTTCCTGCTTCTCTTTTCTCACTTAAAATTTCTTTGGCTATTCTGAATCTCTTCTTTTTCCAAATGAATTATATGTTGCTTTTTCTATTGCTATGAAGAACATCATTGGAATTTTAATAGGAATTGCATTGAATCTGTATAATGGTTTTGTTAGCATGACCATTTTGACAATATTAATTTTGCCCACCCAAGAACATGGGAGGTCATTCCATCTTCTTAGATCTTCTTCAACTTTTATCTTAAGTGTTCTGTATTTTTCATTGTAGAAGTCTTTCACCTCTTTTGTTATATTGATTCCCAAGTTGTTTCTCCCCTTCCCTAAGACTATTGTGAATGGAATAGTTTTCCATTTTCCTAATTTCTCTTTCAGCCAATTTATCATTGGTGTAGGAACACAATCTATTTATGAGTGTTAGGTTTATATCCTGCTACTTTGCTGAATTTGTTTATGAGTTCTAGAAGTTTTCTGTGAAGTTGTTTTGGTCTTATAAATATAGGATCATGTCATCAGCAAATAGGAATAGTGCGAACTCTTCCTTTCCCATCCATATCCTTTTAATGTTTTTCTTTTGCCTAATTGCTCTGGTTAGAGTTTCAAGGGCTATGTTAAATAGTTCATGAAAGAGGGCATCTTTGTCTTGTTCCAGTTTTTAGAGAGAATGCTTTCAATTTGTCTCCAATCCTAATGATGTTGGCCTTGGGTTTAGCATAGACAGCTTTTAGAATATTGAGGTATGTTCCTACTATCCCTAGTTTTTCCCGTGTTTTGAATATGAATGTATGTGTATTTTGTCAATTGCTTTTTCTGCATCTATTGAGGTAATCATGCTGTTCTGTCTTTAAGTCAATATGTGATGAATTACATTCATTGATTTCCATATGTTGAACCAACCTTGCATCCCTGAGATGAACCCGACTTGATCATGGTGTGCTACTTTTTAAATATGTTTTTGTATGCAATTTTAATATAACCATAATTGACTTGTAGTCAGTACATGAATGGACCTAAGATTTTCTTCCTTTTTCCATGGTTTTATTTTTATTTTCTCAATTCAATTTTATTTATTTTTGATGATGACTCCCTAAACTTGTGCCATCCCGCTAGGCCTCATTTCCATTATTTGGTTAAGGTTAAGTATTCGTAAATACTCTATTTATTTTAGAATATCTTGAGGATATTCAACTTTCTTTCCACATTTGTTCTCATGAAGAAAGTGTGTAGATCACAATTGATTTGTGTGTTTTTTATGTATTTTAAGAGTATATAATTGTGGGTGCACTTGTGAGGTATTGTCATTGCTTAATCTTAATTTTTTTTCTGGATTAATATAAATTTTATTGCTTCTTCAAGCTGTGATTATAAAATAAAGTTATTAGTAACAAGTCACTTTCGTTTTCCTTACCTTACCAGCTTTTTGATGAAGGGAGGACTCAATTTCCCAGGCAAAGTCTTATTGACATATCTCTAATTATGTCTAGTTTCTGTCATATATTCATAGAAACATATTTTTAAGCTACATCTGCAGGCCACTGCTAAGTATTCTGTAAATATGTTTTCTTAAATATAAGCTTTAACTGACATCTCCATGATTAACCAAGTTCCACATTCCTACTGAGTAATTTCCTTCCCAGTTCAGCTGGGAAAGTCCTGTGGATACTGGAACTTCAAGGGGAATGGAGGAACAATGCCTTTTATTGCTTCAGTCCTCAAGTCCTGCCAGTGTTCCTACATGTTGCATCTTGATTTGTAAACTTCTCTCCTTCTACATGTCTCTCCCCTTCTATACCTCCATCCCATTCTGTTTCCTCTTTCTTTTAATTTAAATAGTTTATTTGCCTCTTCATTTACTTTCTTATTAATTCTCCATAGTCTATAAGATTCTAATAATCTGTATAATTTGAAAGTAATCTCAATGGTAGAAGTCTAATATCCCTTCACTCACCTCACCACGCAGGCCCTCCATCTAGGGATATTTGAATGAATCAAGTGTTCTGAGTTTTTGAGTCTTAAGATTCTATCCTAAGTTGCTGCTATTCACAGGAGACTTTCCCATTTCCATTCATATAAATTTGTTAGGCTATTCTATAAACTCTAATTATGTCCAAC
Source organism: Sciurus vulgaris (assembly GCF_902686455.1). NCBI lineage: Eukaryota > Metazoa > Chordata > Mammalia > Rodentia > Sciuridae > Sciurus > Sciurus vulgaris. The sequence goes on from NC_136464.1 coordinate 164,478,519, forward strand.
ATGAAGCAGTTATACCTTTTGTTGAAATTGTGCAATATTATGATAAATGTCTGAAAGTCTCCTAAGCTTGAGATATCCTTACTATATTGCTAAAGTATCATATTTTCAATTGTATTTTCAAACTAAATGGAGTGGGCATATTAGAACCTAATCAGTGACTTTTCTGTACTGATAAGAGGAGAAAGTTTTAAGAAACTACCATATGAATGATAATACATATATTCATTTAAATACTTCTATATATTATATTTGTATACATTTGATTGCTTTTAAATTTTGTATATTTAATTGATATGGAGGTCATCTTTTTTCTTTTCTTTTCCTTCTGATTTTTTTTTTTTTTTTGTATGACAGGTAAATCTTATTCCAGCTTTTCCATTATATAATTAGTCTTATTTTTTACTTTCTTGTCTATCATCACTGCATATTATATTCAATTAGGTAATTTGGATTATCAACTTAATTGGGTTGAGAAATGCCTAATTTTAGAGGCTTGTGGATTTGTCAATGAGGGAGTTTCCAAAAATGATTGGCATGTGTGATGGCAAAATGACAGGTGAGATCCACCCTGAATGTGAGCAACATAGTTCAATAGGCTGGGACCTGAATTTAGTAAAAAGTGGATGAAAGAAGAAGTCAACTCGGAAGTAAGCTCAATTTTTCTGAGTGGGTGCTTTGATTCTTATTGCCATCACCTAAGGACATTGAACTCCAGCTACTTCATTCTTCCAAAAAGATTCTGACCAGCAATACTCCAGGGAGTTCCTAGGCCTCCAGTGTCTGGCTGAGGCTGCATGATTGGTCCCTCTGTTTCTGAAGCTCCAGCATCTTGAACTGAGGAGCTGCTGGTTCCTCTGGCTCTACAGTTTGCTGACAGCCACTGTAGGACTGTCTGGCTTTGGCTGGTGTAAACCACCCTATATATTCCATTTATATATATTTATATTCAACATATTGAATTTCCATTTATATCAAACTTACTGAATTATTTGAAACTTGTTGAATTTATATGAAACTTTGAATTTCAATAAGTACTAAGCTACCTCCAGTAACAGAAATACTTACATTAAAAATCAAAATCTTTACAGATTGTTTCCATAAAGTATCTGAGTACTTACCAATCATCCTTGATTGCATATTTTATATTTAAGTCACAAAGAAGAAGATTTTAGCTGTTGTTTGCAGAGTTCTAAACAAGTAGTTAAGTATTTGAGTTTGAAACAATTTTTCCTTTATAAATGACTGTCAACTTTAAAAATTAGGTCATACATACATTAAGAGGGTTTTTGTAAAAATTGAATGAAAGAACTATAAAATATTATATGATATGAAATGTTAAACATAAAAGTCAATATGTGCAAATACACATGCATAAACATGCATACAAATACATAAGTATGTAAGTAAGTCTGGCCTTATGTTAATTGAAGAGGTTACAACATATATAAACTTTATTTCTCAAATACAATAGAGAAAAACATAAAAGAAAATTTTATCAAAATATACTCATAAACTATTTCTTTTAATATGTAAATTGTTTATATTTTATAATATATTTTATCATTAAAAATTAATTGATAGTGAGGTTATACATTTCAATATCAGTTCTTAATGATGAATAATATTATTGTTATAAACATTTTTGATCTACCTGTGTAGTGAGAAAAATATAATTTGCAATCTTTATACAAAAACTGGTATTATATTCTACTTAACATTTGAGATCTGTAATGTTTATTCAACTATTTCTAAGTGTGAACTAAATTCATGTGTAATATAGCCTACAGCCATTTTCTATGAATGAAATAACAAGTAGTAAAATTGAATTGGTATTGCATACATTCTCAAATACTTTGGGCTGCAAATAATTCTTATGGGGTGTATATTATGTTTATCTAGAAAGTCAGACTACTCATAATTTAAGTACTCAGAATATAGTTTAATCATTTTAAGGGTTGAAAGTAACAAATGTTATTAATAAACTATCTTTTATTTATTTCAAGTGTATTATTCATAACTTACGTAGTGTTTTGAAGACATTGTAATTAAATATAAAAAATTTAATGAGAAATGAAATATTGCCTGTAGTAATAGTACATAATCGTGAAAAATTCCTTGGCAGTACACCACTTTAATGGCAAAATTTCCCAAATATATTCCCTAGAATGCCATACCTAAATTATGGGAGATTTTACTAAATTCTTAGTGAAAAAGAAGATTTCATGTATTTTCAAATTGAGAAACAATACATACTATATCCTTTCTTGGTAATTTGTGATATTCATTTGCTATTATTAATATCTACAATTAATCTGAAGACATAATGTAATATGTCTTCATATTACATTAAGACTAAGATACAATTGCCTAAGTAAATTTTGCTAGATAATTATTTTGTCACAATATGCCTACGTAGCTTTGCAGAATATTATTTTGCAGTCTTACAGGAATGTACTTTGAGATGCTTAATTATAGATGATTTTTTAAAAATTCAGCATATATTTAAAAGCAGTATATGCTAATATTTTTTCTATGCATTTTAGAAATATTGACTAGTTTAAATATTATACCAAAGTTGTCAAAGAAGCACATTGTCAAAAATCTTTATTACACCAATGAATAAAAATGATGCACAATACATGAAGTTTATTACCCAGACTCAGAACTACAGAGTTCTATATTTAGGATGTGGGACCAGAGTTTGTGGGTTCTGAGTCTGGCCTCAGTATATGACACTAGATATTATTTCCCATTTATCTTTATTTATTTTGTTACATTTCAATTAATTTCATTATATCAGCTATAGATTATAGAACTAGTTGTACACGTTCAATGGAGTCCATCTATCCACACCTGCATGTGTGATGGGAGACCACCTCAGCTTGTACTATAGTGATCCTTTCCCAGGGGGAAGTAGATCAAGACAGAGCACGTGCTGAAATTGTAAGAAATCCTGATGGAGGCAGAGCAGTAGTAGAACACTAAGAAAGCTAAAACATGTAATAAAAGAGACTGGATCTCTAGACATGACTAATTTAATGGATGTGTCTGTGGTCCTACAGAGACACTCCCTGGAAACCATTTATTGTGAGGACTGAGTCAGAGGCTGGATTCTGTATTAAGAATAGGATAAATGAACAAACTGACTAATTACTGTAGCCGTGAGCACACAACTCTATTCACACTCTGGGAAGGTCCTGGAGATCTGGTACCTTATTCTTTTGTCCTGATCAAATTGATACATGTACAAAGGAATCACATTCTTAGGTCTAGGAGGCATTAATTCTACTCTAAGCCCGAAGAGTGTTGGCTGAGATGCAATTGCAAAGGTAACTGTATATACTGTTTAAACAAAAATTCTTTTGTACTTGAAATTTGAATCTAATCTTTTTAGGGCAGCTTGTGATTAGGTTCTAGTGCTAACAAATGAACCAGTTGGAACAATAATTTAGAAATTTACATTATATATATTCTTATTGCTTTTAAATAAGTAAGTCAATAGTCTCTTAAAAAATAAATTTGCAAGCATGGACTGAGGATACTGAGTTTTTGTTTGACCTGTCATTTACTAGTAATTTGATTTTTGATGTTATGTAATTCTCCTATTGCTTAGTTTCTTCTTCTGAATGTATGAAACTACATAATCTCTAAAGCATTTGAAAAGTTTAAGTTTCTTTTGGGGTCAAATATTAAAAGATGCTCTCATGGGTTTATAATTGTATGTGCTGTCTTCAAATGGTCAGGCACCAAAAGAGGTTAACAGAAAATTTCCTTGGTGTCCTGTGTTGAAATTCAATGTGATAACAGAAAAAGGAGTGTTATCATATATATAATATATATGATCATCTATCTATATGTATATACATACATGTACATATACATATACATATATGTGTGTGTGTGTCTCATAATTAAAATCATCCATTCTTCCAGAAAGGATTAATTGATTCTACAGAGTTTTGTGTCAACCTTAGACAGACAGTAGTAAGCCACACACAGCACCAGCTTTCATTATAGTTCAAGAATATTTATGAGTCTTGGCGCATAAAAAGATCTTACAGCCAAGAGCAATAAATGCTAAGACAAGGATAAGCACATGGAATGAGTAGCCTAGATGAGCTAACAGATTTTATGAGTCACTAATAACTTTTATTTTTTTATTGAGTAATGACTTAGAAACTCAGACACGAAGGATATGTGATCATTATCCAGGTGATGAATGAAGGACACCAGAAGATGAGGAGAACAAAATGCAAAAACCTGGAAGTGAGACGAGTTGGATGTTTAAGAATCATAATTAACGTTTGTCTGGAGCATTGAATTTAAGAATAAAAAGTAGCACTGACAAGGCAGCATTTGTTGGAAGGATCCAGATGGACGACTATAAAAATTTTCTGAGGAAAGGCATTAAAGCAGAATGGTCCATTTAAGATAAGCAATTTATATCTATGTAAAGATGGAATGCAGTGACAATATTTGTTCTTGAAGTCTTTCTTTCCAATACACATGGAGTTGAAAATGTGAGCTCAGTTTTCTTTCTCTCTCTCTTCCTTTCCCTCCATGTTTTGTCCCACAGATATGTAATTTTTCATTGACACAGCTCTGCTGTTTTTCAATGGTGTTGATTTAAAAATAGATGTGATGTAACTGGTCCCACTCTATTAATGTTAATTTGCCTGCACTGCATCTGATGTGTTAAAAGAAAAACTATAGATGGATTAAAGTTGGCAGAGTTTATTTGAATGAATACCCAATTCATGAATCAGCTAGCCCTCAGCATAAAAAGAGTAGTGAAGTTTTATAGGGGAAACTCAGTAGTGAAGAAAAGCAGTCACCCTATTGGTTAAAGCTAGTTAACTACATTATTGCAACATAATGTGATGACTTGGTGGCCTGTGATTGTCTAAACCCCAGTAAAACCAGAGTTTTGAGATAAACTTGATTCACAGCTTCTGCTAGCAGGTGAGGTTTGCACAAGCTACAGGTCTCTGCAGCTGAGATGTGTTCCAGCTCTTAATGGTCTACTATGACCTCCCGTGATGCAGCAGACCCCAGCAGTTCACCACAAATTTCTTCTTTCTGGGTTCTTGTCTTCTGAATTAGAAGAATGAAATACAGAGACCAGATGAGTGAGTGCCAGACTAGCATCTATTTAACTGTGCATAGAAACAAAATTCCCACAAAAGAGAAGGGACTCAACAGGGGTTGCTATCTGAGAATGCTGGTCTATGAGTGTATATAGAACTTGGGTCAATGTTATTGGTCAAACTTATGATAATTAGGGTTTAGAAAAGTATTAATGCTATTGGTCTAAAATTAAGCTAATGAGGATTTGGAAATATAATGATGCTATCAGTTATTCCTGAATCCCATTCATGTTTGCCTTGTTTCCATTTTCTCCTGCTTTGGGAAGCAGTGAAAGTCATTGAATTGCATGTGCTCAATGGTGGTAGTGGGGGAGTCAGGGGATCTGGAGCTGCAGCACAGCATGAAGTGTGCCTCTGCAGTGGGCATCTGCTCTATGCAGGCTATGATGCTATGAGGTGGCAGGTCCACTCACCCTGGATCTCCTCCTCACCTACTTGGTACCTCAGACCCACGCCAGCATGGCAGGTTTCCCACAGCAGGGCATGCTTCTGCCTGCACTTTAGCTTGCACAGGCTGCAGATGTGCTGCTTTACCACTCCTCTGCTGCTTTTTGGCAGGGACCATAGAGGCTGGTCGCATGGCTTGGTGGTTGGTGGAACCATGTCACCAGCTACCTGTGATCAACTGAAACTCAGAAGTTTGCTATACTCCTAGCTAGGTTTTAGTTTATCTACTATGTTAGGATGCAGTTACTTAGATGCATAAGGTTGAGTTCTTTCTTGGACAAACGAAGAAACAGAGTTTCAGCAGCCATCTCTGAAAACTAGAAAATTCTCATGGAAGAGATCGCACATGTCTTATTGAGTCTGGAGAATCTAACATTTTTTCATAATTGCAATGGCACTGTTCTAAGATTCTTTAATTTATAAATATTCTCTGAAGTTCCCCTTCCCATTTATTTGTGGGAGGGAGTGATATTTGAACACTACCACATTTGTTGATATTACTTTTTAAAAAATAATGTTTACTTCAGGCCAGACTTTACAAGGCCTGGGTACAATTTAATTAGTCAACATTTTCCTTTCACTGTCCCTTCCAATTTTACAACTAAAATATATAAAAATTTAATTAAACATATTTTATGACATAAATAATTCAAACAGAGAATAAGCAAAAACAATGATTGCTTTATAAATCATTTATTCCATTTTAATCAGATATGAGTCTTACCAAAGTCACAATTTGGAAGATGAATATCTAAAGTTGACTAATTTTTTTGTGTATACTGGAGGCAACGGAGACTTTTAAACATGACCAATGTGATTAATAATGACTAATATTTCAAATCTGATTTGGTAACATAATTGCTCTGTATTAGTGTCATTAACAAATCACAATGGTTTTGTTTATTTCAAATTATAAATGTCAGCTTTAATGAAACAAAAATTTCCTTACACTAAAAATATTTTAAACACTACAAACAGGAGTTTGGAAAATGCTTTTGAATGGCTGACTTACTTATTTGGGTGGAAATTCTTTTTTAATTGTCTCATTTCAATTGTACTTAGCATCTAAAACCGTTGATCTCCATATGCTCTTTAAAGTATCTCTTTGAAAAGGGCAGTACTCTAGAAAACCGAATTTACCAATTTTTGGTCTCAAACATTAATATCAATAATTAAAATGTTAAAATGTATTTCATATAAATGTTCTTTAGAAACTTCTCAACCATAAAAAGGATAAAGAAAAAGTTTTACTTTGAGATGTCAATTATAGATTCTATTGAAAATACTACATTACTTATTAAAATATTCAAAATCTCATTTAAGTTGAAATTATTATGTAAAATTCCATTAAAATCACCAGGTCTCCTGGTAGTTAATGTTCAATGGAGAATGGTCAAGCTCAATATTTATAGAATCTTTCTATTTACTGCCAATATTCACAATAAAGACTTTTAATTATTTTAGCACACCCCACTATTTTATTCACTGCATTAAGTAAATGATCTATGTAATACAATTGGTTCTAATATCACTGGATATATATATAAATGGAGTTTTGAAGTATGAGAGGTTGCAATTGTTAGGAGTTTTACAGCAGATGTTAATAAGGAATCTCAAATTTTTCTTGCATTTTAGCAAAGTAACTTTAGCTCTATGTTTCTTAAGGTAAGAAATGAAAATGATGATCCTTCTTTACTAATTGTGAGTTTAACAACAACTATAACAACAAATAATGTGTGGGTGAAAGCACTCATGAGTGGGGAAACCATTGCTTTGTTGACATTGACAAATTGAACATAATTACTGTAAGATTATTTAAAAAACTAATAGTGTAAAAAAGTAAATAATAAAATATCTGACTTTGTGAGCACTGAATACAAGTAAGCTAATTGTCACAGAAAAAAATAACATATCTCTTTGAAACTGTTCATGAAATCTTTTTTGTACAGACAAATATCATAGTAAAATATACTATATGCCTTTTAATAAAAATAAAATTAATTGATTAGAATGTGTTATGTGGGTTTAATGTATATTTTCTTTGCCAAAAAAATAAAAAAGGATAATTCTAAACAGTAAGCTTCTGGAAGTGGTCTACAGTTTGTTTATATAGTTCTCAGGGTTTTTTCATGTCATTGAGTTCAGTCATACTAACATTGACACAGTTTCTTTTTCAAAAGACATTATTACCTCATGTACATATATGACTGCAAGACCAATGGGATCCTACAATATGTATAGTCAGTAAAATACATTTATGTATGATATATCAAAATGTATAAATGCATTCTGCTGTCAGGTATAACAAATTAGAACAAATTTTTAAAAATTAGAAAAAAAAGAATCAACCATTAATCCCAGGTCAACATATAACAACTATCCAGTGGCTCAGATATATAAGACGGTTTTAAAACATTGGAATTTTCATCTCAGTTTTTACCATAGACCTAGAACAAATCCTTTATTTAAATAATAGTAATCAGATTAGCCCAAAGGGACTAAAGGTAGGGTATGGTAGGGACAAAGGAGCTCTATCTTTTCAAATAAATGTTGTATATGAGTTTGCCAATGAAACAGAAGTTCTGAGTCTCAAAACTATCTTTACCAAGTTGCAGAAAAATTTAATGATTTAATACTAAAATATGGAAGATATGAAATTAAGCCAGTATAGTCCCATCTCTTAAAGTTCAAAGGCTCACTAAATTTAAAAAATAATTCTTGCTATTTCTTCACAAATCTAAGATCAATTTCCAACTTGGATCTCAATAAACTAATTTCACTAATTTCAAAGTCAGATTTTTAGATGTTGATCAGGTTTTCTTTTTTTTTCCTGTCTCTTCCCTTGTGGAAGAACTTCTATAATGCTTCATGAGAATTGAACCAAACTTAACATTGTCAACTTCAAAGAAAAACACCCAGTAATATGACTACTGAGTTAAGAAAATAATAAAACTAAATAGTATTGGAATTAATAAAAATGAAAAAAACTACCAAGGGGAAAGTGAAGACATAAGGGCAGAAAATAAGTCTGAGCTTTTCTGGTCAGGGTCAAAGTGACTTTGTAGTGCTGCCATAAACAGGGATTAGGAAATAAAAGGAAGTTAAAATCTAAGTAAGGAAAAAGACCCTGTCACATTTTCCCTAACTTGGTGACTTATTTCTTGTTTATCATACTTGGCATAAGTGAAAATTATAGGCAGATGTTTTGTTGTATGCTTCTTCTTTTGTGAGAAATAAGAAAGAAAGGGAATAAATACAAATAACTGCATCAGAGAGAGATCAGAATGATAGACTTTTTAGAAAGGTTTTCAATAAGTCATGTTAAACTCAATGTATTTTGAAGAATTTTCAATGATGTTATATCTTACTGAACAGAAAGATGCATGTCAATGGAACAATGTTTTATCTATGAGTTCAATATCTGAGGAAAGGAGCTATAATATAAGCAATTCAATTAGATATAAGAGTTTCTGAACATTTTTTAAAATATGTTTGGCATTTTTTGAAAGATGTGAACAGATCTGTTGTAGTTTATGCGACGTCCCTTTCAAAATGAGAAAACAAGGTACACTGTATAAAATGTATAATTGAAGATTCATTTTTCTCTAAAAATGATTTTGGAGAGTAAATGATACAGAATGGGACCCAGGGTTATACATTTTTTTGCATCTCTGATTGTAATTCATAGTTATTAGTGGGTGAGAAGAGGTATCATTATATTCTCCCAAGTTTAAATCATTTATTTAAATTTAATTATGTCCTTTAAATTTAACAGAATTATGCTAGATTGATGGATAAATGAAGGAACAAGGTTTCTGATTCTTGAATAACACAAAAATATTGTGGAAGACAAAAACAAAAAAGAAGATGAAAACGCTATGGGAACTAGCAGCTGCAGAAGGTAATAGCTGGGCCCAGGAAGAAAGGCATGGCTTCAGTCCACACTGACTTGTATGCTCTTCACCATACACTTGCAAATCTTCAGCACGGCTACCAAGGCTTTTATGTCTTTCCCTGACTTATATCATGTTTGCTTTTTCCATTTAGCTTAATTATATCTGCTCACAAAATTCGAGTCATACTGTGTTTCTTTCCATTACTAGAACACACAAGCTTCCTCACCCAGTTTTTAGACTTGTTATTCTGTATCCTGAAATAATTTATGTTGTGAGGTTCCTTATTTTCCCCTGGGTCTCACAATTTGTTGCTGTTGTTATTGTTCATTCATTTTTTTCTTTTCCTCATGATACTGGGGATTGAACTAGGAAACTCTACCAACAAGCTTCATCCCCTGGCCCTTTTATTATATTGAGACAGGCTCTCGCTAAATTGCCCAGGCTGGCTTTGAACCTTCAATCGCAGCCATCTGAGTAAAATAAATAACCAAAACAAGGCAATTAAAACTAACAAATTTGGAGAATTTTGAAATTCCATTACTTTTTAATAGTGCTTTTAATTAGGGTTATAATCTCCATTGCAGAGCCTTATAACTCTCTTAATATTTAGCAAAATAGTGATTCTAAATGGAATACAAATTTTAAAGAGGGTAATAGTCATAGTTTGAAATCAGATGTTGAGCAAAATAGGGTCAAGCATTAAGGGAGAGGATGATTTTGGTGGAGGTTGGAAGAAAGATTTGAGAAATTGCCTTAAATATGCTTATTTATACCAAAGAAACCTAGATACTCTATTGGACCACAACTAACCCCAATCTTATCTGAAACAATTCTTTCAAATGTATTCAAGCTGCCACTTTTCCATTTGAATTTCGTTAAAGTCAGGGCATTTAATTTTTCTATCTTACTTTTTATCAAAAGTAATTGAATTAATGTCATTCTGTGTCCTATCTTCTTTCATCTTCACCTTTATCATAGTTTGTATAATCATTTTCTAAATAAAATTATCCACTTCTGTTGATGGCTTTCTTGATTAATTAAATTTTTCTTGTGATTTTAAATATTAGCTCTAAATGCTGCTTTAGTAATTTTATGCTCCATTTTCTCAATCATTTGTTATAGCTATGAGCAACATGCCATTAAAAGGAGGGTTCATAGGTTATAGATTATGATTTTCTTCCAAATGTGAGATGACTGTCTGGATGTGATTTACATGGTAAGAAAGATTTATTGTAACCTTTTCTTGTTTATATCTTCCTTCAGATTACTAGCAGTTTTAATTATGTCAGTATACCAATATTTTCAAGTATCTAATGCCTTCAGGAAACAAAGGCAGAAACTGTTGAAACTTAAGGTCAGCACTTTTGAAACCAAAGTGATAGGTTAAACTTTTTTTTTTCCCCAAATTGTAATTTGTTAATCTGACACAAACTTAACTATGCAGTTTAGAATAAAACTAATTCTCTAATTTCTTTCAAATGATTTTATAGGTCCTTCCAATTTAAATTTTCTAAAAAGGTCTTTTAAAATACTGCACTTTGTAAGGAAAATATCTTTTAAAAAATGAACTCATTAAATCTGCAGTAAAACTGAAAGATTATTAAGAATTTAGAGAACAGAGATTTTAGGAAAAACTCATTATAATGAATAAACAACAATCATTTTCAAGAGAATGTTATTTAATTGACCTAATTTTATCATTTTTCTCTTTTTGTGTTGAGGAGAAGTGTAATTTCTATCAGGATATGTGAAATATAGTGAACAGAATTTCCCTTCTTGAAATTAAATTTGAATATGATTATCAAAAGATAATTTGGTACTTAGAAAAACTATATGCCACCATAGAACCCTCTTACTTTCTAACATCCTTTGAAACTATGAAAATTTATGAGTTGATTAATCATTATTCTCCTGATGGTTGTACCAGGCAAGTTTTTCTTTTTAAATCATGAAAAAAGAAGTAGATTCAGAGGAAATGGGGCAGAACATAATTTCACAGGTTAACAAAAATACAAGTAGACATGTTCTAGAAAACTCAGATGCTAATTGTCAGAATTTCAAACAAAATAATTCCAAGAAGCTAGTTGGTGAAGATTCAGTTGACACTAATGCTGACTTCTGTAACTTGTAGTATTTCTTTCTTTCTTTTTTTTTTTTTTTTTTTTTTTTTGAGCAGGGGTGGTGGTGCTACCAGAATTGAACTCAGGGACACTCAACCATAGTGCCACATCCCCAGCCCTATTTTGTATTTTATTTATAGACAGGGTCTCGCTGAGTTGCTTGGCACCTTGCTTTTGCTGAGGCTGGTTTTGAACTCAAAATCCTCCTGCCTCAGCCTTCCAAGCTGCTGCTATTATAGGTGTGTGCCGTTGTACTCGACTGTAGTCTTTGTGTCTTGGAGTGGATATTAACAAACATTAAAAATTGAAATCAGCATATAGACCCTCATTATCATTTAACAAATCTAGCTGGTTACTTCATAACCATAAGCACTGAATGAATGCTAGTATTGTATTATTGATATGAATTGAATAACGATGAGAAAGATGAACCAGACATAGTTATCAAGATTAAGAAGACTAAGGAAGAATGGTTGTTTTTGTTAAGTTAATGAAACTTGCAAAAACAAATAATACATACCATATTGGAAGGTTTGTGCTTGATCTTGATTCATAAGGTACATGGGTTGCTAAGAGAATGAGTTTTTGTTTCACTTGATGAATGGAAAGGCAATAAAACCTAATAAAAGGAGCATATTATAAAGCTAAAAAAGATTCCTAGAAGAGCAATTAAAAGTGTTGAGGAATAAAATAGCATAGTGTTTGAGGTGCTGTTCATGATTATTGCTGAGGTCTAGGCTGCAAGGAGCTAAATGGGTAATTAAATAGAGACTCTTGTAAACCATGTTACATACAGAATGTTTGTGACCTGTAATTTTAGTGATTGTTTCCTTCTCATTAAATAAAAGTGTCCATTTATAATCTATTATAATAATATAGGTAATAGATGAAAGATGGTAAAAATCTTTCAGAAAAGGAGTTATTTGTGGTAGGACAGTGATAAATATGAGATGAAGCATATTAAGAAAATTTAAGAATTATAGTCAGCTCAACTTAATCATTGAATATATTTAAAATAAAAGGAAAAGTAAACTAAAAATAACAGTAAAAGGAAAGAGGATATGTCCTGAACTTCTGGATGTGTAAACAGTCAATGATACATTTACTTATAGAATAAGAAACAAGCTTTGTGATTAAATCAAAAGGCAGTAAATACAGGAAAGATATATTTTCTTTTAATTAATTCATTTGGTGCAGTTCTGGAGATAGAACCCAGGGCCTCCAGTTATACTAGGCAAATGATCTACCATTGAGTTACTTCCCCAGCCTGTAAAATATTTCTTAGGTTGAATTTGAGGTCATTGTATGTATAAAATTGATTTGTTTCAAATAGGTGAAATTATTATGCAGATGGTGTGAAACGCATTGGATAAAAGAGTGAATTATTATTCTCAGTAAAATAATACTTGATGTTTGTTGAGCATTTATTAAGTGTCTTAGTATTAAAACATATAAAAATTCTAACCCTTTAAACACATAAACGATCTGAGACATGGGGATTTTAAATCACTCCCTCCCGTTTTACAGAACTAGGAAATGTGCTTTTAATCATGGCATCATGGCAACTATCAACTAGAAATAATTAAGGAGGAAGTGGTTTTCAACTAGGTCAAATAATGCATAGGTTAAAATTGGTTATTAAAACCTTGTGAAGATATTTTAAAATGTAGTCAGAAACAAGATCAGATAGAGGAGAGAACTTATAGTATTGTCTGGTAATATATGCATTTATATTTGCACAATTTTGTAGCAGTGCAAAGAGAGATTTAGAGTACAGATCTTGGGACTCAGAGTCTAACACAAAAGATCTGAGAGATGAAAATGTGGTGAGACTATAGAGAACAAATTAGTAGACAGAGATGGAAACTTTTGTGAGAAGGAGATAAAAATTTCAGGTCTTGAAGTAAATGGAAGGATTGAAATAACAGGAGTGGAGAAATTAATGTTAAACTGTAGGAAATAAAACCACTTTCTCTAAGTTTCAGTGAAAAAAAAATGAGTGAATATAACAAGAGTTTGGGATTTTATTTTACTTTTTGGAACAAAAATGTGATTGAGAGAACTCATGGCTTAATTTAGTATTTTATGATTTTTCTCAGTCAACATTGTAATTTGAGATAATACTTTTTAGAAAATAATTGGAGTGTTTCTCCCATGTTATTTGAGAGTACAGTGATCATATATGTACTTCTTTATGTGCAATACACATAAAATCAATCTGTCATTATTTTTCTTAAAATAGACAAAACAACTTTTAGTTTATTCCCACAAGCATTGCTCCTTACAGATGATTATAAATGATGAAAAAATAAAACAAAATAGAATTTAAACTCCATTCTCTCACGTACTATGAGAATATTAACTCATATCATAACATGTAACATATCATGTAAATTTGAAACCTATCAATTTCCTCATCATCCTACATATTTATTGTGAAAAATAACTCTATAGTATATAAGTTGAGATAAATTTCTAGAATGATTATGCAGAACTCAGCTGATTTACTCTCACATGAAATTGGTGAAAAAAAATATAGGTATATGTTTTTATATGTTCATACAAATTTATAAATATAAACATGTTTATATGAATCTGAATAAATTTCATATAAAGTTTATTATATATGTACATACACTTTGTCTATACATAAATACTATATATGTACATACATTCACGTATACATAAAATAAATGCATATATATACACAACCCATATATATAATATATATATATATACATATATTATACAGACACACACACATTTTTGCATGTTATCACAGTTGGCATAGCCCTCATCTCTTTCCAGAAAAACTATATTTATAACAGGGCATAAAGAAGTTCAAGCCTAAGACCATTCTGAAGAACAATGGAATTTGTGGTAAAAGGCAACTTGAAGGAAATGCTGGGATTTAAAGACAATAAAGCCTAAGCTCTAGGCCAACTAATTTGTGATGATAAAAAGGGATTAAGATAGGTGGGTAAAAATCCCCTGGGAGTCTGAAAAAACAAAGTGTCGATTTCAAAGGCTAGTCTTTCAAAGGAACTTGTGTTTGTCAGTTTTTTGTCACTGTGAACAAATCACCTGATAAGAACAGCTTACAGGGGGGAATTTATGCTGGACTCAGTTTTAGAGGCTCAGTCTATGAATGGCCAACTCCATTGTTTTGAGCCTGATGTGAGGGAGAACACCATGGCAGAAAGGTGTGGGGGGAAAAAAAAATAAAACTCTAGGTGGTAGAGAGAGAAAGTGAAAGAGAAGGAAGGGCCAGAGATAGTCTTCAAAGGCACACCTCCCATGACCTACTTCCTGCATCCACACCCCAACTCCTCTTGTTTTCAGTGTCTCCTAGTAAATTCATTCAAATTATCAAGTGGCAAGTGGATTAATCCACCGATGAGGTCAGAGTAGGTAGGATCCAATCTTTTCACCTCTGAACATTGCTACTTTGCCTAACAAGAGCTTTGGGGGGATATTCCAGATCCAAACCATACCAGAGCCATAATCTGGTAATGTGATATTGTAAAGCAATGCATCCTCCAGAACTTTGTGAGAAAACATGCATGAATCAGCCAGAAATTTGTAGAATTTAACAGCTGGATTCAGTGAGGGAAAAAGAGAACTTAGGTCTCTCTGAAGAACAACAACATTGGCTGAACGCTGCAGGGGAACAGAATTCACTGAAATAATTTAATGATCCTATGCAAGTAAACAAGCTGAAAACAAACTCCAGAATGGGGATTAGGACAACTCAGAGTTTTAACAAAACATGTTCAGAGTTGACCATAAATTATAAGGCACAGAATACATGGACCACACACCCACAAAAGCCATGCAAGGAACAGAATTGGCCTCTAAAAACAAACATATATCAAATTTAACAGAAAAAAAAATCTTGAAGTTAACCATTGTGAATATGTTCTAAGAACATGAAGAAAACATAGTCAAAGATAAAAAGGAAGGTATGATAACAGGCTCATGCCAGATAAAGAGTATCCTTGAAGGGATAGAAATTACATAAAAAGAATCAAATGAACTACAACTACAATGACCGGAATATTAAAAATTCACTGCAGGGATTAAAGAGTAGATTAGAACTGACTGAAGAAAGAAAAGAGAAATTGAAGATTGACAGAGAGAATGTAAATTAATCATCTGAGAGGAGGAAAAGAGGGCAGAAGATGAACAGTTTTAGAACAATGACAATCACAAACACACCATTACCCATGAAGTCACCCTGTAAGAGACAGAATAGGTGATATAATTTCAAGCTATAGAAATCAAGAAAGGAAAGATAATGAAGAGTAGATCTGCAACCCAAGTCAAATTTGTGTTGTGACTAAGGGAGGTGATGACAAAGAAGCCCTTTTCATTTGACAAGTATATCATTGTTTAGTTTTGAGAGATGTTTTCAATAAATATTGTTGAGGGCCAGATTTTCAATGTTTAAAGAACAGAATTTGATGGAAGCAACACTGGATACTTTTTTTATTCATAAAATATTTTGCAATATAAAGATAATGATAGAGAAAAATTCTTCTGTAGAGAATTTTAAGGGAAAAATGTCTTATGCAAATATTTTAAAAACAACATTTAAAAAGATAATGCACAGAAACAAAAAGGGAGAAAGAGATGTAAAGAGTGAGTATGAATAATACAGGAATGATACAGTTTTTACTAAATTATGAAAGAGTATGTTGTTGCACACTCAAAAATGAAGTGGGAGTAAAGGAAAAATGAGTTAATGTGACTTAAAAAATTTGATTCTTAACACTAATCACAGGAAAAATTGAATTGGATAATTCATTTTACAATTTTAATTGACAGACTTTACAAATCATGCCTTCTTTCTTGGCAAGATAATTTTTAAAATTAATTTTTATTATTTTTATGAAAGATTAAATTTTTTGTCAACTCTGATCAGTGATGATATATTAAACAAAAATACAGATGTTATTTTCAAAGATGGGTGTTTTATGATTGTTAGGATTATGATGATGATGATGATGATGAAGAAGAAGAAGAAGCATGTCTCCTTCAAGGAAATATCTCCTTTAAGGCAAGAAAACCTATCAGAACATGTACAGAAGGGGATGAATGACAATTCTGTTAAATGATTTTGTTAAATAGAATTATTACAACAAAACTTTTAATAAGAGTTTACAATTATGAAAATATTGTGACAATTTTGGAAGAGAAATGTTCTGGCTACATACTGATGCATAAGATCTGATCCCATCCTTTTGAACTCTAGTGTATGTTAGAATGCGAATCAATTACTTCTCTTTTTCCTTTTGTCAACACTTTATTAGCATTTTCTTTTATTCTCCATATTTGTATTGGTTCATAATAGTGGAATTTGTGTCTACATATTCATGTATATAACTGCACAATTTGATCAATATTGCTCCCCAGTATTTATTTCCCCTTTCCCTCTCCTCCTACCTCGACTCCACGGATCTCCCTGCAATTTTCTGGAGATTCCACACCCTCCACACACCTTTCTTTTCCTTTTTCTCTCTAGCTTCCACATATGAGGGAACACTTGCAAACGCTGACTTTTTGAGTTTGGCTTATTTTGTTGAATGTAATTTTCTAAAATGCCATCCAGTTTTCTACAAATGACATAATTTTAGATTTGAAATCAATCTCTAGAAATAACTTTGAGATCAAATGTTTTACACATGACATCACATATTTTCCAGGTTTCTGTGCAGTACTGACAAGAAACAAATTCATAACATTGTATCATACATACAATACACATATATAGGATAATTTCATGCTTTTTTAAAATAAAATTTTTCTAATAAAAATTCAGATGTTTTTGTTTTTTTGGCCTCATTTATTTTACTGCCAGAATTATACCTTTGCTAGTATTTCTGTATCGTTGGTAGGATTCTTTTTTCTTTTTTGCATTATGTTATTAAAATAAATTCATAGATTGAGATGATTTGTCCAAATAGTATAAATAATTTTACCCTCTTTAAGAAACTAACATAAAAATTTATATTTATTTGTTAATATCATAGCACCCTTCCAATTTGTCCTTATGCATTCAGTGCTCAATAGGTTGTATGGACTTAACATTTGAACCAGAGTTGTAATAACAATATTTGATATGCTGAGATACTTAAATATTTCCATATATATTAGTGTATAGTGTTTAGTTTTGTAATTTTTACAAAATATAAAAAATGCTACCTATGTTCGATGAAAACAATTTCTAGTCTTGACTTCTTTGAGGAGAACTTTGTAGAGGAAAAATTACATTGTTGACAAAATTTCTCTCAGATTTAAATTTATATCAAGTGTCCCATTTAGCCAAATTTTTTTCCAGCAAATCTATTATTTCTCATCATTTTATTTTATTTTCTGTTACAGAAATATAGCTGACAATTTTCAAAAATTACAACCTAAAATTATGTATTCCCTCCGTATCCTGTTTAAACTGATTTTAAGATTTATATTTTCATAGATGATTTTATGCACATAAATTTTAAAAATACAGTTAGAAAAGTTGCTCATTTTGTTTCTAATCTTTAATGTTTCAGAATAGATTATTTTTCCTCTGATTTTCTTAGTTTTCCTCTCAATATAGGCAAAAATATTTAATTATTAACAGTCACAAAGAACAGCAAATGAAAAATTATTTAAGGTATTTGGGATATTTTTGCATGAGAACAAATATTTCTAAAGTCATCAACTATTTTGTAGTCAGTTGCTTGATATAAATTTATAATGTATAATTTTATTATTTTAATTTTCAATAAGATACAAATTTGTGATATTTTCCTTGAAAATATTAGAATGCTCTTAAGTTCATTAAATATTTAGGAGATGGTTTGAGTATTGTTGTATGTTTCAAAATGATTAAGCATAAAAATAATTCCACTAACAATAAATTTTTCTTATATTTTGCTATTTTAATTTTTTTCATTTTTTACAGACTGCATTTTGATTCATGTACACCAATGGGGTACATCATTTCATTTCTATGCTTGTGCATGATGTAGAGTCATACCATTTGTGAAATCATACATATTCATAGGGTAATGATGTCTGTCTCATTTTTTCATACACCCCTCCTCTCATTTCCCTCTACATAATCTAAAGTTCCTCTTCTTCTCTTACCCCTACCTCCATTTATTTTGCTATTTTTATGGAATTACTTTTGCTTGAGAGGTGGCTTTAATAGATAAAGTCGATTCATGTAGTGCAAACATTTCAAGGAGAAAATAACTTTTTTCTTGAATTTTTCACTCTATATATTTCTTCTTTGAGAATATAAATGTATGTGAATCCATTGCCTAGTATGCAATTAGATTCATGCATTCCTATATTATTCCACGTTCTCTGATGACCTGTATCTAGGTCATTTCCTACTCTCTATAATGTAAGCACCATCATAGTCTATCCTTGTTAATTTCTCCTTACTATTGTGTGTAAATTTTTCTCATAAGCAGGTATACTGAAAAATGAACTTTGGGTCACTATGTGTAAATACCTAATATTTGCTATATATTCATAGCCTATTCATTACATTCTCTCATGATACAATCACTCTAAATTGCCATTAGCCTCTGAAATCAACTTTTTTTCAAAATATTTTTCATATGCTATGTCTTTTAAAAATCTGCAGTCCTTTCTAACTCGTAATGAAGAATGATTTTATTATAGAATATCTTCATGGTTTGCCACACTATTAATGGTCAATTCACATTTATTTCTCTTCTGTATTTTATTATTATTACTCTACTTGATGCAGGATCTCACTAAATTGCCTAGTCTGTCCTCAAACTTGTAATCCTCCTGACTCAGCCCCCCCCCCAATGTGGCAAGAATTAGAAGTCCAGTTACTGTTTATTTTTTATGATATCTAAATTTGCTACCTTATTTTCAGTAACTCATTTGATAGTGTATAGATATCAATTTTGGTAACTGAAGTATTTCAGTTTGTTACCTCCAAGTCAACATGTTCAAGGTACGTTTTGTTGAATAGTAGTCTTCAATTTTGAAGGAGTAAAATCGGCTTTATTCATATGTAATTTATGATATACTTGCTGTTTGTTTGCAAAAGTCAACTTCTATCATGAAATTCTCACTCCTATTGGGTTTGTAATTGTCTACTCCACACTTACTTTTGAAACTATAAGGTGACATCTCCTTTCACCAACTCTAAGCTAGAATAGCAATAAACCTCTAATCTAGGTCTCATTTTCTAAAGTTTACATCTTAAATTCACTCTCTTCAAATTTGTAAAGTTATTTAATTTGCACTAACAACCTCAAACTCATCTAGGGAAACGATTTGGGGAATCTCACAAGATAATTTTTTAAAATGTTGTGTAAATTTTTACCAACAAATGATATATATTTTCTATAATCAATTACATCAGAAATCTTGAGAAATTGCTTTTATGGAAGAGATTTTCTTAAGAACTTCATTAGTGGCTACACCCACAGCTTCTCTATGGGTGTGAGTGAAAGAGATGGGGTAGAGTCAGGTGATTGATATAGTCGACCATGCAAGCTGGGACTGACTTTCAAGAACTTAGAAAAATGATTTTATCCAAAAATAGTAACTGATTTTTTGAAAAAAAAAATAGATTGAAAATGCTTTTATTAAGACATAGGTATGTTATTTATACTATAATCAAAATAAAAGGAACAAAACTAAATATAATACTGGAATACTAGAAAATACAAGTCAATATATTAATAAGAAACTGCTATGAATAAATATAACCTGTTTCCTTGTCACTAAGAATGACAACTCTTTCTTTATAGTCCCAACAGTAAATCAACATGATAAAAAATAATTTAATTGAAGCCAACTCAGAAAAAAAAAAAGCATGTACACAGAATGTGATCAGTCAGTCATCCATCATTGTGAGTCAAATATTATCCTTAGGACAAAAATGTCTTAGAATTCTGAAACAAGCTGGAGCCATCACATAGAAAGACATAAAACAAATATTCATACAAAAATAAATTATTTGTGATTCTCTCTATTATTCTGAAGTAAAGGCCAAGACAATTGCAAAAGTATGTGTTGGGTTACCAAAACTAGGGAGGATAGGAATTAAGGAGAGTGTTCCTGATTAAAGGAACTGAAGTAAGGGTTTCAGTTGATTTCAAAAACAGCAAAGGCCTAGATGGTTCTCTCAGGCTACAGATAATATGGGAAGGTAATTATATCTGATGTAACTTTCCTATGAACATGTTTGAATACACCACCTTGAATCTCAACATTGCGTACATCCACAAGACTAGGATCCTAATTAGAAGGAGATATATATCAAAATAGATTCTACTGTCATGTATAACTAAAAAAAAGAAAAAAAAATTAAATAGAAATTTAAGTATTTAGGTTATTAGATTTATATCGTTTCACAGTAATAATTGTATAACTATAATATTATTTATGTTTATTAGTTTAAGTATGTAGATAAAAGTTGAACAAATAAGTTTATGTTTAAATCATTTGCAATCAAGGTATGTATCAATTGCCATTCCATACTTAAAAGATGCTGAATGTCTAAATATTACTCAGAAAAAATTAAAATTTATAATAAAATTACAACTGAATATTTTTTCTAATAAGAGAAATAAGAAATTTCAACATCATCACTCGATTTAAGTTATGTAAGTCAAATACAGAAATTAAGACCAATTCAATAATGAACTAAAACTGTCATTATAGTTATATTTTACACTTAAAATCAAAAGAACAACCAAACATCAATAAATTTGTTCCATATTCACTAATTCTAATAGCAAAAATCAGTTTCTCTGTACTATTCTTTTTAAGAAAGTTATTCATAATAGCTATGAAGATTTGCTATAATTGATAATGAATTTGAAATTAATTTTGTAAGAGTATTTACAATGTGGGAAATTTAGATTTATAGCAGTGGAGAGAAAAACTCTTCCGGATTAGGACATTTCTAGAAATGTTAATTTGTAAATTTTTATTTTTTTTCTCAAAATAAATATGAATGCATTTTTGTTGGAGGCTGTACAGTCATTAGATTTACACAGTAGGACTAAACCCTGAGCCCCCATTATAAACAACTGCTACATTGCTGAGATAAGTGAAATGGCAATTTCAGATAGTGAAAACAGGTGACAAGAACTGAGACCACAGATACAAATAAGGTAAGGACTATAATGGCACCAGTTTTATAGCTGGTGAGTTTACTTGACAATGATTTTGGTATCCAAGTAAATTATAGAATTCTCTCTAAATTGAAGACACAGAGATCAGAATTTGAGGATTCTGAGTATCCTTGAATTTGAGGAATAAAATACCAGAAAAGAAGAGATGGTCAGATAAATAGCTCCAGAAAACCACAAATATCTCCTTGAGTCTTTGAATAAACAAATTGTGCATGCTAGAACTATCTCCATTAAGAGATAGATAATAGACAAATAGATATATTGATAGAAATTATATGTAATTACTTATATATATTACTTTAAGTAAAATGAGCTAATTTTTTGCATTTTCATACTCTGAAAGACACTTAACTTCTCTGCATTGAGAGAGTGAAATGAGTCAGACAAAATGATTCTGTATTCAAATTTACTTAGCATCTATTAGAGACAAGTTCCAAAATAAGAAAGTTGCTTGTGTGGGTTTGCAATAAAAAACTTGATTTCGTCCTTTGATTTTTCTCATCTATTTATTCCTAAAGTGCTATGATATTTCTATTCCACAAATAACCACTTCTCTGTACCAAAGTACTGGTAAATATAACTGAGCTAATATGAGTAAGTAGATTACATTAGTGATGTAAGCAAAAAAGAAATATGAAACTGAAATGAATATAGCACATATCACATTTTATACTAGAAAGAAATTCTTTGTATATAATTAAAATTTAGTATCTCTATGAAATATTCTTTAAGTTACATTATTCAGAATCATTTCATCCAAATAAATATTTTGGGGTAGAAGCACTGACTCTTAGAGTTTGTTCTAAAAATACATCATTCTGCTACTGCCTTCACTCTATGTTCCTGCTAATCTCTTAATGTTTGGAATGACTTTGTAAAATATTTAGAAATTGATGAAGAAATCTCGATTCCTCTAACGCAGTGGTAGAAATAAAACAGCAAGCAATTTTAAACTTTCATATATAGCAATATATCTTCAACATTTGATACCAATACAAAGCTGGCACCTGGTTAATATGTTCTTATAACTTCCAGGTAATCAGTTTCTTCAGTGAAAGTTCACCGAAGTTCTAAAGACTAGAGAAAGCCCCAACATATTTTTTTTCATCTAAATTATAACTTTATTGAAAGTTTAAGGAATTGATGGTATAAAGGTGCATTGGGAAGTCTACTTACACTCTTCTAAAGAAAGGTATTTAAGTAGATTTCTACCTAGTATCCATTGGGACATAACTCTACTTACCTTCATAATTTCTTGCATGTATTATTTGTTGGAATATCTATGATTTAGGTCACTGTAATAAGAATGAATCCAGTATCAATTTATGTGGAAATATGCATATTATAGTAATTACTTTGTGTTAATGTAATTACTTCCTCCTAGCTAACTATACATTTCAGGTTTATGCCTATGTGCTTAACCATATTCATGGGAGTCTTCTTGAAATGAATGATGGATTATTCTATTAAAATGCCTTAACATGTATTAAGAATAATAGTCTATTTCATAAATGATGCCAGCAGGAGATATTTACTAAGTTACTTACAATTTATAGAAAGTTAATGTTTGAAAATATGTAAAAAGAGTACATTGATAAAATATTCCTAATTGCAGAGGTATTAATTAGAAAATGAACTCAAATTAAATATTAACTCAAATTAAAGATTAACTGTGGGCTTAGGGTAAATTTTTAACTACTGTAATGTGAGAGCTAAAAATTATATGTCACATCTTTGTTCTGCTTTGAATATTTCTGAATATGCTGTCATCTATTACTTATCAATATTACATCTAGAATAATTTTGTTATACCATATGACTTTTCCTCACTGAATAATTACATTGTATTTAAATTTTACTATAATCTAGGCAGTATTCTATTTAATTATTTTATTTCAAAAAATTTTACAATAATGTTATTCTGAATAGATTTGAACATTTTTGTTCATTTATTCTTATGTATGTAATGCTTTCTAATACAACAATAAACAACCTTAAAATTTCATTTATAAATATTTGTTGCTGATATAAACACCAAAAAACCTAATTTTTATACATTGTATCAGCAAAAGATGTTTTGATACTAATTTAATTCACTAAATCCTTATTAATTATATGAAATTTTCTATCTATATTTTCTAAGTGCACAACTGAATATAAAAATAAGGTTGTTTTACTTTTTCCTTATTAATCTTTACACTTCATTTGTTTTTCATGTCTTATGTTGTTGAGCAAGAAATTATTCTAAGTGGCAAGCTCATTTCAAATCTAGTTTGAGAGAGAAGTCTGAATATTTTATTATTACATGTGACAGTTGCATTTTAAGAGCTATTATTTATGGAATTAAGAATATTGCTCTCTATTTCTAGTTTGCTAAGTGATGATGGAAGCAACTTTATCTCACTTTCTACTGATATTAACTATTATTATCATAATATGATAAAGCCTCTCATATTTAAAGCTCGAATTTGTCTTTTTATTTTCTATTCTCAGTTTTTTTTTAATCAAAGTCATTATGGCAACCTTTTTTTATTCTATCTCACAAATACTAAAATACCCAGACACCTTTCCTTTTATCTTTCAAAATGATCCTAGATCTGCTTGCTTATTAGTTTCATATATCAACTTTTAGATATCTTAATTTCAAACTCATAACTAGTATTTTATGTCTTAATTATGATTTGTCCTTAAATTTCCTTTTATTGCTTTTCTGTTTATCAGCACTGACTACAAAAATTATATATTTCTTTTTATATGCTTCCAAAGTACTAAATCATACAGTAAACTTATTTTTCTAATGTTTCAGACAACTTATCTATGAAATGCTTTTTGCCCAAGTTTTATGCATGTTAATTCCCTAAAACAGTCTTATAATTTGTTAGTGATAGTTTCTTTTTTATTGTCTATGTTTTGCAAGACAACTTTTGATACTTTGTGTTTTCATAACATTTTAAGTTCACCCAGCTTCCACAGAGTTGATAAGCATTGTCACATTCAACTTCTTTTTTGAGTTATTACATTTTCTATATTCTTATACTATATTATAAAATATTTAATATTTAAACTTTATATCTCATTCTGATTATGTTAATGCCACATGTAATTATTTAAAAGTAGTTTTTATTGAAGAACCAATGAATACATGTATTTTATAATACATTTCTTAGTTCTATGAATTAATTTATTCTATTTCATGAATTTCTGATTTTTTTTGTTTATTAATTGTGCATTATCTTTAGACTTACATGTATCACACCAAATGAAAGAGTGGGTAAGTCATTGGAAGTGTTCAAAGTAGTGATTTTAATAGGATTGTGAAGCTTCCTCTTAAATTCTGAACCAGTGAATGGGACAGTAAACACAGGAAGCCAAAGATGAAACTATTAACTTACTACTAGCAAAAACTGTATGCAGGATGCGTTCTGTATGTGTGAGCCAGAATATGCTAAAAATCACTGCTTTACCTTGGCAGTATAAATCATTAAATGGAATGGTACAATGAAAGTTTAAGCCTACAGAGAACACTCGCTTATGGCAATTATTACTTTGCAGAAACCTGAGTCTTGTGAATAGACTGTGGAAGAATGATGGGGAACAATGACAAATGAATCTAACTCTTCATGTTTAGGAGTCTTGGTAGTATATTTAAAATTCAACCAATAAATCTGTAAGTGGAAGTCACCTGGTAATCAAACCAAATATTGAGTCTCCATGTAGTGATAAACAGTGAGACTCAAAATACCAGGGTTATTTAAAGGAAGAAAAATCATCTGTGCTGAAAGAGGAAAAATGGGAAGAAAATGTTCCTCACCATCCCCTAAAAGGGACATAAACCTAGAATTTAGTTTGAGTTAAATGGCAGTTTAAGTACCCAAATCAGTACTACACTAATAATATCAATTTGCAGAGCAGAGGAAGCCTGAGAAGCACAAAGTCAGGACACTGAAGAAGATGAGGTGGGATGTGAGGTAGGTCACATGTACCACACACCAGTAGAATTGTGACTAGAAACAGAGATTCACACAGATGGAACTTCCTACTTCTACCACCACTGCAGAAAAAAGACTTATTATCTTACTACATTTCACATTAGACCAGGATGGAGATTTTTGGTTGATTGTCATTTACTTTCAAAAGTTAGAAATCATATTATCACAAGAATAAAATGGAGAAATCAAATGTGTTTAGCTTCACGTCATTTATAAGGATTTATAATCATTTATAATGATTGCTACTCATAATACACTGAACATTTAGACTATTAAATTCATTATTGTAAGTTTTCTGGAAAAATCAAGATTTGTTGAAGTGAAAATAAGAATCGTATGTTAAATTCAACAAAATGCTGATGATATAATAAGAACGTTTGGGATATTATTTTATTGTTACCCTTTCAATGACACTGGCATTGTCTTAAGTTGTAAAATATTTTCTACATTGATTATTTAAGAATATAGAGTTAATTTTATTTGCTATTTAACAGGCTACGGAGGAAGAGCCAATATACCAAGCCTTGAAGAAGCCATTAATTACCAAGAGAATCATATTATTTGTCAAGTTTATCTTCACTAAAAATAATGAGATATAATCAATATTTTCTACTTACATAATTTGACATTGAAAATCAAACAGAAAAGAACATATGGACATAATTCTTGATCACTCAACAATCCAGTTGAAGACCTGGCAGCTTTTTTTTTCCCTCATGCATTATAATTCAATAAATAGAGAATGAAATACAGGGAATTTTTTTCAAACAACTAAAAATTTATTTTAAATGAGTTAAAAATAGTGTAACTAGAAAATTGCAAACACAATGCTTAAATGATTTATAATTCCTCTAAAAATTCATCTCAACAGTTTTCTTTTTCAGAAAACATTAAGTGATATTAGTTATTCAGAAGATAAGCAGAACCTGTTTTAAGAATTTATACTTCATGGGCTGGGGCTATAGCTCAATAGTAGAGTGCTTGCCCAGCACGTGTGAGGCACTGGGTTCCATCCTCAGCACCACATAAAAATGGACAAATGAAAGAAAGACATGCTGTCCATCTACAACTACAAAAAATTTAAAATGTTTTGTACCTCAATAAACAAGAAAATCTGGAAAACATCGACAAATTTCTAGACACCTCTGATCTGCCCAAACTGAATCAGAAAGATGGAAAACCTAACCATACCAATATGAAGTAGTGAAATTGAAACAGCAACTAAAATCCTTCCAAAAAGGAAAAGTCCAGGATTTGATGAATTCTCAGCTCAGTTCTACCAGACCTTTATAGAACTAACATCGGTCTTTACAAATTATTCCATGAAAGTGAAAGGGAAGAAACACCCCCAAATACATTTTAAGTCAGTATAGTCCTGGTAGCAAAACCAAAATTGATGCCTCACAGAAATAAAATTATAGACCTAATAAACCCTAATGATTATAGTGGCAAAACATCCTTAATAAAAATATTAGCAAGCCACATAGGAAAACACATCAAAAATACAAAGATCAAGTGGGCTTTATTACAGGGATGCAAGATTGGTTTAACATAGGCAAATCAAGAAAGGTAATTCACCACTTAAACAGAATTAAGGACAAAAACCACAAGATCATCTCAATAGAGATGAAAAGAAAAGACCTTTGGTAAAGTCCAACACCCTTTCATGGTTAAAAGACTTGAGAAGCTAAGGATTGAAACATTTGTCTCAACCTCATAAAGGCCATGTATGACAAACACAAAGAATTATACTAAAGGGAGAAAACCTTAAATATTTCCTCTAAAATCAGGAACAAGACAAAGTTCTCAACTTTCATCACTGTTATTCAATATAATCCTCACAATATTACCTAGAGTGATCAGACGAGAAAAGGAAATCAAGGGATATAAATAGGAACAGAGGAAGTCAAATAATCTGTTTTTTGATGATAGATCCCATTTCTAGAAGACCAAAAAGCTCTACCCATAAGACTCCTAGAGTTTATAAATGAATTTAGAATAGATGCATAAATCAATAGCTTTCCTTTACACAAACAGTGATTCAGCAAAGGAAAAAATAAGGAAAATCAACTCATTTATAATAATCTCAAAAACAAGCATACAAAAAAATTTGGGGAACAAATCTAAGCAAGGAGGTAAAGAGATCTACAGTGAAAATCATAATTATAGAATGCTGAAGAAAGAAATTGAAGACCTTAGAAGTTGGAAAGACATCTTATATTCTTGTCAAAATACTGTACTACCAAAAGAAATATACAGATTCACTGCAATCCCCATAAAAATATCAATGGCATTCTTCACAGAATTAGAAAAAAATAATTATTAAATACATTTGCAAGAATACAAAACCCATAATAGCCAAAGTAATACTATGGAACAAAAGAGAAACAGGAGGAATCACAATTTCTGATCTGAAATTATACTACAGAGCTGTAGAAACACAAACAGCATGGTATTGGCATCAAAATAAACATGAAGACCAATGGGACAGTGTGAAGGACACAGAGACCAAGTCATATATCTATTGATATCTGATATTTAACAAAGGTGTCAAAAATATATTTTGTAGAGAAGACAGCCTTTTTAACAAATGATGTTGGGAAAACTGGATAGCTGTAGGTACGAAAACGAAATTAGATCCCCATCTCTCACCCTGCACACAACTCAAATATAAATGAATCAAAGACTTAGTAATTATACCAGAAACTTTACAACTGCTAGAAGGAAACATAGGTGGCACCAACTTCTTTAAAAAGACCTCTGAAGCTCAAGAAATAATTCAAGAATTAGTAAGCGAGATGCCATCAAACCAAAAAGCTTCTGAACAGGAAAGGAAAGGATTAAGAGCATGAAGAGAGAGTCTACAGAAAGCGAGAAAATGTTGGCCTGCTACTCCTCCCAGCCATATGTAACAAACCCATCCTCACGCTTGTACTTGGAGGCTGCATTTACATTTTTTATTTTGTTTATATGCTGTGCTCAAATACGGACAAACATTTACACCTTTTGTCTGAGACTTAATTTTCTGAGCTGATAGATTTGCCTTTAAGGAGAGATAAGTGTGCAACTATCATGTCATTATGAATAGTGATGAACTTTCAGTGGTCTTGTGGTAGGCACCTTGGAATGTGGACATCTCAATATCTGTTTTATATCAATACACAAGAATATCTTGTATTATCAGTTCAAAGGTAAGCATTATGAATTTAAGAACAGCTACTTTATGTTAATTAAATGATCCTATGTATGTTTTTAACTGTAAGTTTAAAGCCATTAGGAAGTGAACTGGAACTTTTTTTCTCAAAATAATTTTTTAAAATCTAGTTCTTTTTTAAATCAAAATTACACATTTTTATTTTGTCTTAATCACTAGACATGTATTTTTTTTAAAAAATCCTCTTCTATACTGAATAAATGGGTCATTTTAAGTTTTATATCTTTGTTTCTATCATCAATCATCAATTTGTACATGTTGTAAAGTCAAACACTCATATATAAGGTATTTGTGAAAATCAAATATTAACTACTATGCTTTTCCAAATATTTTAAGTTCAGAAATTAGTATTATTCAAGAAAATCACATATCATGGAGATAGAATTTGTGATTTTTCAATAATTTCCCATATCTCCAGGATAGTAGATTCACAATATAAAAATAAATTGAAATGGTATCCTTCATTCACATGTTGCATCATAAACTGTAAGCTAAAATAAATTTCAAAACTTCTCCAGATGAGAAATAATTAAAAACACCAAAGAAATTGACATGCATCAAAACAATGATAAATGAAAGACAACGCTGTGTTAACAAGTACTTGCTCCTGTTAAATCCTTTAAAGTAGTAAGAAGTCAAGTTTAAGTAATATAATAATATGCATGAATTTAAACCTGGGAGTGAACAACCCCTGCTTTAAAAGACACTCGGAGAAAAGTTTGCACTCTCTGAGATTTGAAGTATGAGTTGCAACCCTATAATAATAATATTTTCCTAATATATTACCAAGAATGTCATATTATACTGGGGTGCTACCTTTTTGGTATGGCATGGATCCCTTTGGCAGTCTGTTAAAGTCAATTTTTAAAAAGCCATCATAAAATATATGATGAAAATTATATATTTTCATCAGAAGAAAGTTATTTGAAACACTATTATCAAAATGTAAAAACAATAAATATCATCATCTTTAATACATTAAAATATTTTAAAACATACATCATCCTGCACGGGTACATTGAATAACCAGCCTGAAAAACAATGAAAACTGTAATTGTTGTGATTCAGATTAACAATGATATTACCTCTCTTGCTAATATTATTGTTTGTTGCTTATAATTAAAGAAATGATACATTTTATAGATGTGAAAGTGAAAAGGTATTTTTTACATGTAAGCTCATAGATCTTCTGAATTCTATCATAATTTAATAATAACATTGCCTGTTAAACCAAACTTACAGGACATTACCTAGAAAACTTATATTTATGGATAATGAAGATATTTCTGTTCTATGACCTACAAACACTGAAATCTTAAAGAAGAAATTCCTGTGAATCATAGCATTTCTATTTCCATATATATTATTTTGTAAAATCCTATTCCTTTACTCCAGTAATTCTAATTTCCATTAATTTATTATAACTTCACTTTCCTCACGTTTTTATTTTTAAATATCTTTAAACTTAGAAAATAATATTCATCTTGATTATTTTATACAATTTCAGTATGTCTACTACCTTCAGGAATATATACCTGATGAAATAATTTGTATTCTCTTTGAGAATAAAGCCAAATAAGAGGCCAATGTAAGTTTTCTCACCTGGTGAAATGAAACCATGCAAAACAGTTTATGTTATGTAATTTTTGTAAGATATTATATGAAAGAAATGGTATCATTCTAAGTCACATTTGCAAATTTGCAACTTATTAATCACTTGATGTTCTACCATTTAAGTGTGAGTTCCAGTGCTGATTCGTTGCCTTTGGCAATATGAATCCTATATATTTGATGTCATAAGTAATTACTAAAATATGCCTCAACTGAAAGGCATTCAAAACATAATATATTATTTATCTATATCCAGAACTTGCTTTTCAAAGGATATCTATTTCTTTATGCATTTTTATTTATTTTCTGTCATTTATCTATATGCTAATATATGGTATGTAAGAGATTCTTAAATACATTAAATAAAAAGATAAAAAATGTGATTCATAACAGGACAAAATTGCAATAGAAAAAAATAAATACTATACATAATCATAACTCATGTACAAGACTAAGAAAACAGTTAATAGTGTGAATAACATAATTCTCTATTTCCTCTGGGACAAATATGAGAAGACACAAAGTGATTACCTGAACTGTTTATAGAAACTTTGAGGATAACATACTAGTCAAAAATAATCCTTTAATGTGACTCTTTACAATGATATATTCATAAGAATAAATCTTCAACGGCCTCTCTGCTGCAATAAGTTTCCAGGGTTTCGTAAACACTTTTTTTTTTTTTGTTAGTAAAATTTTGATGAAAGTGAACTGTAGAATCACAAAGGAAATAATATAGAAACAAGATAATAATCTTATGGACATATACTTTTCTCCTCTTTTATATTCATTCAAAGTTAGGATATTCAAATCAATTGTTCTCAAATTTTGGCATACATAGAATTAAGATGTTTATTCTTAAGTGCGAAATTTCATCCTATTAGTTATTTCTTCACTTTTGTTTGGGGGGGGGGGTAAAAGAATCTGTAGTTTTATTAGTCCTGCCAGATAGTGTTAATGCAGATATTCCCTAGAAGTCACTTGAAATAAAAACGTTTCATGGTGAAGGTTGTGTTCCTTATTTTCTAAAACACCCCCCCATAAGTGTAATTGTTTTCAGCTAAACTTCAGTGTTTTGAAAAAGATGTAAAAAATTTCAAAATCTAATAATTCAAAGACACATTATTAGGTATATTACTCATTGTTTATAAAATAGCATGTTATTAAAGTTAACATCTACTATCTCTCATTCTTTCATCCATTCTTAAATGTATTAACCAAGTATTTTTGTGTATCAGATCATTATTTTCTGTATTAATGTGAATATTTACTTGTGTGATATTAAACACAGTCTAAATAACCCCATTTCTAAACTTTTTTAATAATAATTTTATTCTGCTCATGCACCCTTATTAGAGTATTTTAAGGTGAATTTCTAAAAAAATAAAAATGCTGCAGCTTAGGTTATGCACATTTTATATTTGATAGTTACTGCCAAATTGGCTTTTAAAAATATATGTCCATCAATATTGTATGAGTTCCCATTTCCACAAATTTCTGTGCACTAGTTATAATCATTTTATGCCTTGCCAATCACATTGTTGCATCAATATTAATTTCTTTGATCTTGGATGAAGTTGAACAGCACTTAATATGTCAAAAATTATTAATTATTTTGTTGAATAGTAGAATTCTATTTATTATTTTTCTATAAGATTGCTTATCATTCATTTATTTGCAGATTCTTTGTAAATGAATTTTAATCTTTGATATATTGTTTATTCAAAAACAATTCCTGTGTTTCTTAATATTACTCATGATGATTCCAAAATAATTTCCATTTGAATTTTAATAGATATTGCTAAATTTATACTTTGGGGAATAAGCAATCTATCTAGTGAAACTTTGTATTCAGGAAATTATTTACCTTTCTATTTGAGTGTACACATCCTCTGATGAATTTGCTAGTGTCATTCATATAGTATTGAGAGTACTTTTAGATATCTCTCATAATTTACTAGTTAATATATTTACTAGTTAATATATTTCATAATTTTACTAGTTAATATGAGATATTTTGTGAATGCCATTCATTATTTTTGAAGAAAATAATGACTATTTTACATATCTGTATGCTACTTAGGGAGACTACACGCACATGGTTAAGAGCCTGGCTCTGTAACTAACTTCTGGACTGAACTCTGACTGCTTGATAGTGTACATTCAGATGGGTGCAGCTGATCCGAACATCAGCTACATCATCTGAAAATGCAGGTACAAATGCAGTCATGCCTCCTAGCAGTCATTCTGGAAATGCTACTAATATTTTAACTTAAGTCTGGTATTCTCTAGAGTTTTCTTCCAGACACCATTGGTGAGGAGAGTAAACTTTAATTTTTAATTTGTAAAATATTTTACTTGTTCTTGATAACTTTTGTGATATTTAGTAAGATTTGACTGCCTAAACAATCTGAAGGCTTCAGTTACAAGTAAACTGCAATGTTTAATAGAGGCAAAATCCTCTTACTTTTTGAAATAAAATTAGAATGTCCTGCTCCTTGAAGAAGAGGGGCATTTCTTTGTGATGGTTCATCTTTGTTGTCAACTGGACTGGAATGAGAGATACCTAAAAATTTGGTAAAACACACTTCTAGGTGTTGTGAGGAGATTTCCAGAGAAAATTGGCAGATGGGTTACTTAATGAAAAGTGAAGACCCATGCCACATATAGGAGGTGCCACAAATAGGCTGGGGACATCGATGGAAGAAGGATGAAGCTCACTCACATGTTTCAGTAAATTATTCTTAGATGGGTGTTCTGTCATCTCCCACAGACATGAGACTCCAGGTTCTTCAATCTTTACTGTGAACTCTGACCAGTGACTCCTCAGGGAATTTTGAATACTTTGGTTTTCAGTCTCAAGCTATGGCTACATCATTGGTCCTTCTTGTTCTGTGACTTCCAGCTTCTTGGACTTAGTCCCTACTAAATGTCCCAAATCTCGAGCACACAGATGGTCATCATGGAATATACATCACAGAAGATTTTTGTGGGACTATATATCACATAAGTACTCAATTAAACTTTGCAACAGCTAGTGTGGTGTATTATTAGCCTCCTTAGACAGGTCTCTCATATATTTAAATCTTTCATTCTGTATTTTTTTAATGTTATGGTTGTAATATGAGGTATCTCCCAAAAGCTCTTATTAATGCAGGAATATTCAGAGGTGAAAATGATAAGATTGTGAGATTCATAACATAGCAGCCCATCCTTATTTGAGTGGATCAATGGGGTGGTAACTGGAGGCAGGTGGAGCGTGTCTGGATGAGGTGAGT
Organism: Sciurus vulgaris; assembly: GCF_902686455.1. Classification (NCBI taxonomy): domain Eukaryota; kingdom Metazoa; phylum Chordata; class Mammalia; order Rodentia; family Sciuridae; genus Sciurus; species Sciurus vulgaris. The sequence continues at coordinate 164,512,402 of NC_136464.1, forward strand.
CACTGGATGCATGCTCTGGAAGAGTTTTCTTCCTGTGCCGCTTTGCCCCACCTCTCTGTCTCTCTCTCTCTCTGTAGCTCTCTCTCCCATTTCTGCTTCCTGATTCTAACAGGAGATGAGCAGCTTTCCTCTGATGAACCCAAGTGATGTGCTGCCTCACTTGGGCCCAAAGTAATGACCTTGGCTCTCTATGAACCGAAACCTCTGCAACTCTGAGTTCCAAGTCAACATTTTTTGTTATCAATTGTTCATGTTGGGTATTTTGGTAACAGTGATGATAAACTGACTAAGATACCTACTAAATACAGTTTGTGAGAAAAGAGGTATTTATATAGATAGGTCAAAGGCAAGAAAAAGTATTTCCTGGGAACTTGAAGGAAAACTTAACATGACTGGAATACATAAAGTTTCTGCACTACTAGGAAAACCGTGATTGTACCATAATCACAGAAACATAACCAAAAATTATAATGCCACCTGAACCCAGTCAATCCATCTAAAGCAACATGAATCAATTGAAAATGATTTTCCAAATCAAGTTATCAGTGATAGATGCATAGTTTGTAAGCATGTCAATATTGGACATACACACCCCAATTAACAAGCCTCAATCATCCAGTCAAATAACTGAGTTTCTACATATAATGTCAAGTCTTAAACCTGTGAGAGTCCTCTGGTCCCTGGAATCTATGATTTCTTAAAACTCAGTATCAGATCACCAGGTGGCACTACCCAAAACAGTCTGTACAGTTCTTTAGGTATAGCTTCCATACGCTCAACATAAAAGGGACATTTCATTCCAAAATACAGCATACAGAAAGTAAGTGCTGGCCCATAATTGTAAAATCTAACTAGTATATACTGCTGGTAACTTGATGAGCTTCTTTTTACTGCTTAAAAATTAACTATTATTGATTTTTGGTTTTCCTTTTGCTCTTCATTTCACATTCAGAGACATCTTTCTTTTCCTGTAGAAAACAGCTTTATTTTTTCTCTGAAAATTCTCTTGTACCTATTACTTGCCCATAAGATTTTGAGAATGCAAGGCCTCTATCTCTCTCGTTTAGTTTAAGCTGGACTTGCTGCCAGTATGTGTCTTTTTAAAACTTTTATAGGACATGGGGAGGCAATGTGCATATTTTATATGTGGGAGTGATATGATTTGAAGACTCGGGGAAAACTGTGGCAGATTATATGTTCTAAAAGTAGCTGCACCAATATACCCATTCCACAATCTTTTCTTTCATTTCAACTTGACATTCCTCCACTGTGATGTGAGATCTCTGTTTCCTATTCCAAAAGGTGACAAACTCCTTGTAACTCTTAACCATAAAATATGGCAGAAATTTTGTTATATAAAATTAAAACAGGGTTTTAAGTGCAGTGGAACACTCTTAGCTTTCTCACTTTGAGGGAAGCCAGCTGCTTGCTGTGAGAACTCTCAAGCAGTCCCTTGGTGAAGCCCAAGTAGAGAAGAATTGAGGTCATTTTCAATTTTACAGAAACATGAGTGAGATAATTTGAAAGCGAATTCTCCAGCCCATTCTAATCTTTGAAAACTGCAATCCAAGACACCATGTTGCAAATTCAGGATGACAGTTCCCAAATGAAAACTGCCTAACTAAAACCTTCCTGGCCTTTGATTAATTTATTAGGTGATCATAAAAGATGATATTCAAGCCAATATATATTCAGGAAGTTGCTACACTACTTGAAATAGAATAGTATTCAATTAAAACAATAAACAAATGCATTTTCCAAACATCATAGTTAAATTGGAATAAGAATTACTTTATGAAAGAGAAAGGTTTACGTGTTTCCTTGATATGCAAGAAAGCTATAAAAATGAAATCTCTTAGAAACAACATCTCTAACAAGGGTTTGGAGGACGTTATCACCACAAAATGAAATTAAAGGTGGACTGAAATTACTCAAAATTAAAGTTAAGAAAACAATACTTCTATGCTAAGTATTAAAAACTGTAACCTCCCGCTAAAAACTGAAATTAAGGATAACACAATCTAGAAGTTTTAAAAAAGGTACAGCAAAATGAATTTATATACATATATGCTCTAACATTAAAATAAAAGATTATCCAATTTTTTCTTTCTTTTTTTTTTTTTTTTGCAAAATTGTGTTCTTGAGTGAAAGAACAGAAGTATCAAGGATACCTTCAAAAGTATATTTTAGGAAAATCTTCCCCAAGGAAAGAATTATGGAATTTGAATAGTTAAAATGGGTTACTGCAATTTATTTTATTTTATTTTTGTATGTGTGTTATTTTCAAATGCATCTTCATATAGAAACTGGTTATCTGTTTAAAAGGGAAAGTTAAAATATATATTTTTATTATTTATTAGCATTACATTACATGATTCATGCAATAAATAAGAAATATGTAATTCAGTTAAAATTAAATGTCTTTCCATATCACAAATTGACATTCATTCATGCATTCTCTACATAATAATCATCTAATATTTTTATTGAATGCTCTATTTATGCAGAAATTGTCCCATATAAATTTAAGTATGATTATTAGCAAAATTGAAGTGTTTCTGTGGTTTGTACATGAATTATTATTTACTCCATTTAAAACAATGTAATATAGGGGTCTTTTTAAAATTTTCTTTACACTTTTTGTTTTCCAGGACTATATTAGATTAAGACATGTACATGTGCTATATACTGATTATCACAAATGTGTAAAATGGAAAACATCACAAATTGTTTGCCAAACAAAATATAATGTAACATTTTACAAACATTGTATATATGTCTCCCTTCCCCCAACTTCATATAGTAGAAATATGAAGAAATTTCATATAATAAATTATTTAATCATAGAGAAAGAATTTGAGTAATTCTTACTAAAATACTAGAGTTACTTAAATGTAGAATTGCAACAAAGTTTTCATCAAAGTGAAGATTAAAAAAAATCTAACTTGGACATTATAACATATTATTGACAATGCAAACTTTATTTAAAAGTATTTTTTTAGTTGTTGACGGAACTTTATTTATTTAAATGTGGTGTTGAGAGTCTAACCCAGGACCTAACACAAGCTAGGTGAGTACTCTACCACTGAGTCACAACCCCAGCCCCCAACATTTATATTTAGAATTTATATTTATATTTGTTATAGTTATGTACAGAAAAATAGTGTGGCATTATATATTCATATTCTAAATAATTATGAATATATAACATGAATATATATTCATATTTTAAATAAATTAAAATATAGCAAAATAAGTGTAAAAAATTATAACACTGATTTTATATATGAAATATAAAATAGTACATTCAAAAACCTGGAACCCTAATATACATTAGGAATCAATGAGATGAAGCACTGATTTATCTAATAAAAAAATAAAAGTAACTTTCTCTTATAATATAAAAATAAATGTGTAGTGATAACCAAATATTTGGTGGTAATATTTTGTTCAAAATTATGCATTAAATGTTTGAAAACTATAAAAATGACATATTTACAAGAAAATATAATTTATGTATATAAAAGGGATAAATTAAAAACTAAATACACAAACCACTGTGAAAATTTGGGATGTTTTTAAAAAATGTCTTTCTTTCCTCTACTTCCTCAAAAATAACCAAGACTCAGAAAACTTCATAGGTGAGTTATTAGAACTTGAATAAATGCAATATTTAGTTGATATTTGAAATGTTCTGCAGCAAAATAGTGAAGACATCTACAATGGAATTAATCTTTGGTAGTGCCAAATTCATTATGTAATTACATCAATTTTCCATGAATCTACTTTAACCTAAACAATAAAGTTAACAAAGTATCTTATGTTTTTGAAATAAACAGTATGACACTAAAGATTTTATGGAAAAATAAATGTATGGGAACAGTTAGACAAAGTTTTTAAAAGAATAGTAGTGCAAAGGTCTAATTTTACCACCAAGTAAATGTCACCTATTATTAGGATGTTTAAACTGGTTGTAACTAAGTAATAAAAAATTATGGCAATAAAACAGAGATAACAGTAAAAAATACCCAAGGCAATGTAAACTATATTAAAGGTTGCATTTCAAAATAATATGAAAGAATGGATGATTTAGTAAATTGTTTTAGAGATAGTCAGTTTGGAAAATAAATGAGGCCAGAGATCTACTTAAATTCATTACCCCAATAATCTCATTGTGAATTAATGATCTAAACATAATGACAAGTTGAAAGAATGGATGAATATAGGAATCAAATGCTCATAATCTTTTGATGACTTTTGGCTTTCAAAGTAGTGAAAAAACCCCAGAATCTATGGACAGTAGGTCTATGAAATTGAACACATTTAAATGAAAACACACACAAAAAAAATACTTTAGGCTGTAAAGGAAGGAAAAAAAAAACCACAAATTACAATTAAAAAAAGTAAAATTAAAATTATAACTGTAAAGCATAAATATATGTGCTGTAAACATATACTATCTATATTCATGTATATACATATATATGATCTTGGTAAATATTCAATGCAACAGATATAACTATTAAAATGAAAGATTTTATCTTATTACATTGAATACTAAGTTAATATTAATGGGATTTCCCCCTTATTAAACCAATAGGAAAATATATATAGATGTAGATATACAGGTATTTCACATCTGCAAATTCTCACACATAAACATATAATTACACCTAAAGACAAAAAAACCAATTTGACCTATATATTAGTCCTTCTTTGGAGCAAGTTTTTCCATTCCCTGTCACTGTGAAACTTGTATGGTCATGTGATTTGTTTTGAGCAATGAATTTTGAGTGGTAGTAGATATGAAGTATATAGTTCTAGAAGATTAATTTTGCTGTCAAATAATATATGGAGTTTAAATTCAAATGAAAAATGAAGTATGCTTAGGTCAGACAAATTTAAATCAAGAGTTTCTTTAAATGTAGTTTGTTTAAATGGTTTGTTTCAATATAGTACCACTGTATTACAGTTCTTTAGAGAAAAATAACAGAGTACATATATAATTATGAGGATATTTATTAAATTAATGTAGATTGTCATAAACTGAGTAGCAGCACAATGGCCATTTGGAAGCAGGAGAGCTGGGAAAACCGGTAACTGCTCAGCTCCAGAAGTGGGAAGCCACAGAATAAGGGGGACCAATGATGCAGCCACAACCTGAGGCTGAAGGCCTGGAAGCTCTGTCCAGAGACACTGGTGTGAGTCCATGTGCAAAGGCTGAGGTTTCTGAAGTCTCAGAGCTGTGCCCGATGGCAACAGCATAATATACACCTGCTCATAATGAATTGAGCATGTGTGAGGGCGGGCTTCACCCTTCTGTTTTTTGTTCCATCTGCACCCCAACCCTACTGGCTGTGTTTAGGGTGGGTCTGTCCTCCTCACTTCACAGATGCACATGCCAGTTGTCTCTGGAAATACCCACACAGACACGTCCAGAAGTGTGCTTTAACAATTTTCTTGGTGTCTGATAATCCTGTGAAGTTGACAGCCAGTATTACCATCACAAACTCCAACAGACTGTGCTCAATAGAGAGATGACCCTGATGAAATCCAAAAGCTCTGGAGGATTGTAGGAGATCATGCTAATTGGAGCAGGAATCTCTTAGAATTCTGAGCACTAGCTAGTTGAGGGAAATCTACACAATTTGCTTCATCAGATGATGAAGCAGTGTCAGTTTTTGTCATCCTAGCTTATTAAATAACATCCACATTTACTGTAACTCCACAGAATGGGGATATTAAAAATATCAAGACGTCTGACCACAGGGTTACAAATGTTGATCTCAGCAGAACTCAGCATAGACGAGGCAGTAGAACTATTTAAAATAAAATATTCTTATTGTGAAAAATTCTATATAATTTAGAATTTTTAAATGAAACACAATGTAGGACATACAGATATTGAAACGGAGTCACATTTTGATTATAATAATTATTATTGTTCAGGAAATACTTTATAATTTATTGTTTCTCAAATATAAGCCTACATGTACACATTTTGAAATTACACATTTACATAAAGAGTAAATACACTAGAGTCTGCACTACTATATATTTTGACAAGATAAAGGTTTATTCAGGAAATTCTTTGGGCATGCAACTTCTCAAAGTTTATCTTTAGACTGTATGCACTTTAATGATACGATAATTATTCAAAACATATACCTCTAAAATAGATTTCAAAGATGTTAAGAGAATAAGTACATTGCAACATATTAGTTTAGGTTAATATCCACCAAGGCAAGATTAACAGTCTTAGTTATGAATTGAGTCCTGAATTTGACTTCATTTTAAATGAAAAATGTTGCTGAAATATTTGAGGAATTTCTTCTAGAATGACTAGAAGAATATAAAATTTGCACTCTTGTTACTTCATAGAAGTTAGGAGCATTTTTTGCATTTCTTGATTAATAACAATGTCCATAAGAAATTCTAGCCCCCAGCACCACACTGCATCATTGTTGACAACTAAAAAAATAAAACAAAGTCATGAATATTTAATGTTTAATAACGATTTACAAAATTACAAACCATAACAACAGGAAAGGATTATGGCATTTGAATTAAATCTCTTCTTACTAATCATGTGGCACAAATAATTATACTACATATTGATGCAAGATTTTGCAGGTGACTATATTTCAGTGAGATTTTAGAAGTAAGACCCCACTATATGTCTATAAACTGAGCATATATATGAAGTGTTGTCTTCACATGGCAGAAACTAATTACCCTATTCTTTATTTCTTGGAGTGGGATTAGTCCTGGAGATGAAGGCAAATATTAAAATTGGTCTCAGATGACCTAAACACTAATGTAAAATGCAAGGGGCTAATTAGGTTCATTTCATTAAGCATGAAATGAGGTTGAAACTCTTCTCAAAATGAAAACTGTCACTATTTTAAAATACTCATCGTATATTATAGTCAGTCTTTGACAAAAAAAAAAAAAAAAAAGCCATTCTTTGGTTTCCTACATGGTGAACACTACTGGGAATATATTTTCTACTTTTTAAAATAGTGCAGTTCAACTGAACTTTACTACTGAACTTTTAACCAAAAGTAACAGATACTCTATAAAATAAAATCGTTTTCTTCAAAAGTATCAGAAAGTGAATTTTTATGAATACTACAATTTTAACTGTTATTAAAATTTTTTTATTATGTGTAAATCCTTGCTATAATTAACCACTGATGTTAACTGTTTTATCACATATCAAGAATATTTACTTGATTCTTAAGTGTAATTTTCTTTTTCCCTAAGGATAATAGTACAAAATTATGAACATTCAATTTTTGTATTGGACAGTGATATAAATAAAAGATGACTGTTAAAATTAGAAAAAATAATAAATTCAATTTTTGTTTAGAATATAGAACTATAAAATATACTTGCTCCCATTAAAGGATTTTAAGATGATTAAAGAAAAATAATGTTTGATGATATTATCAAAAAGCAGAGGATATCACAGTCTTATAAAGTTGTACTAAACAGAAAATAATCCCTTTACAGTGAAGTACAAATCTACTTATTCAATAATGCACAAGTAAAAAAATCCATTACTATTAACCATAAAAGAACATAAATGATAAATTCAATTTTATTAAAATAAAAGCAAATGTGTATTAAAACTTCATTGTAAAAGAAATGGCAAGATAGAGACTGAAATAATATTTAGAATATTTACAAAACATTTATTGAATAAAGATCTTGTATGAAATACATAATTACTAATGAAAATAAAAAAATTAAATCAGAAGGAGTAAGGACACATAAAACACCTCTCTCTCTCTCTCTCTCTCTCTCTCTCTCTCACACACACACACACACACACACACACACACACACACACACTCCCTCATAAACACAAGCATGAACAGTTTAATGTGGACTAAAAATACAAAAAAGAAATGAATAGCTTCATTATTCAGATATTCTCACATTAACTAATATAAAATATCAAACACTCATAAAATGAAATTAATAAGATAAAAGTGTTCCGACAAAATGTTAACAAGGAATTAAAACTAGTGGAATGCTGATACATTCCTGATGCTATTGTAAAATATTAGAATTGGTCTTAAAAATGCCTTCACATACTAAAAAATATACTGTTCTTTGCATTTTAAAGGTAAAAAAATTCAGGCTTTATATCCAGTTATTCCACTGCATAAATATTTTGGAGCACAGTAAAACATATGAACACATCCTCCTCATAAAGGAATGTGCATAAACGATATTCATAATAACCCCAATCTGGAAGCAATTCAAATGCTGAAAGGCTGGAAAATGATTAGCACAGTGGAGTATATTCATTCAAGGAAATACTTCTCAATAACAAAAATACACTAATGATAAAAGGCCATGTACTTGTGTCAAAATATTATATTGTAGGAAGAAAGGCAAACAGAAAAGTTAGCATACTGCATTTTAATATGAATATGCTATTTTAAAGGGTTTTAAACTAATCTGTGGTAATAGAATGCAGAAAATTGGGTACCTTCTAGTTTGGGTCAGTGGATTGGCAGGGATTAGATCAATTAGAAAAGTCATCGAGGAAACGTTCTGGTTGGGAGAAATGTTCTGTATCTTGATTGATGTATTAACATGGGCATCTACATGTCAAAAGCATCAAAATGTTCATTGAGAACGGATATAATTTTGCATATGAAAATTGCACCTCAATAAATACTGTGCAAATTACTCTACAAGATGTTAGGATCATAGAATAATATTAGATCGTTCATAGCACATTGCTATTTAAAAATCATTGCTGGGAGAAATAAATGTACTTGAGTCACAATAAGAGACTTTAAAGCTGAATTTCTGCTTTGTATTTATCTAAGTGATAGTGATGGGGGTGAGGTAGGCTCAAAGGAATGGCAGGGATGTTAGAAGAGACAGATCAGTGAGCTCTCTACAGGAAATAAAATGCTTTGACATGGGGATTTCCTGGGGACTTTTAATACCAGGAAGCAAAGCTGCAAAGTGGAGGGAGGGAAAGTAAGTCTGTATCAGCACCTTTCCTTCCTAATGTTCTGGAGGCTTTTATTTTCTGATAAACATATGCTGAATAATTATTATTGATATTGATATCATTTAATCTTATGTATTCAACTAATCTATCCTTCCATACTTAATTGAGTATGAACATTAATTCTCAATGTACTCAAAGCCCATTTTAATAGCTCTGCTGCCTTATTACAGTTTAGTGCTATGTTGTGAATCGTCGTGGGGTCCAGAAATATTCATGTCTTGTCAGTGAATTGTTAAGGTTTGTGAAAATGCAGCCACAGATTTAAAAATAGATAGGCTCATGATTTTGAAAATTTTAAACATTCCTTCTTGATTTGGAGGGAAGTCATTTGATATGATGTTTACAGGTGTAGAAAATTTATTGACTAATAAACAGATTTTTTTTGTTACTTATCAGGAAGTAGGATAGTCACTGTAAGATGAGGGTTATTTATCAGGGGCCATTGCTTTTCTTCTCACGTCACTCAGTTCTCCACATTTACAACCACATCTTCCTATTTTTCAGCTTGCAAACACAAGGGGGTCTAAGGAGGACTGCATGATATTTAAATTCTCTTAGTATATTGATGTGAATTTAAAGACTCATTTCAATAGCCTTTTAAAAAAAAAGCTTGACCCATTTGTTAGCATGAAGTTATGCTGGAGAAGCATTGGGGACATTGATGTGTTTCTTTAAATCAGACATTGTTCAGACATTGTTCAAACAACTGAGACCTTTTCTCTGACTAAGGAGCCCATTCAGTGCAACTTATGTGCATGCTCCAGGTTAGTACTAGAGAGCCAATCAATCCCTTTGGAAGCATCCTTATCCATCTGATGGAATTTATCCCTTATTTCTAATAAATTTCAGTTCTCAGTCATTCATCCTGCCTCCTAATAAGAATTTAAGTTCCCTAAAAGAATACACAGTTGCTCCTATGGAACCTGTTCAGAAGGGAACCCTCTCTTCCCTATTTCTTTGCTCCCTACCAGTAGGCTTGAACTGCGGAGAAAGATAGTGGTCTGATTGGGACCATATAGTTGTGACCTTGATTTAGAGTGTTATCTGGTTTTCTGGGTTTTTCTTCATATTACAATTCCTAGGGAGAGAATGTTTCAGTTGGTGGTACACAAAGTCATGACACTACTTTTTATGACACTAAATTCTAGGTAGGTTTGTTAAGTAGCACCACACTAGGAAAATATACACTTTCTGTCATTAATATAGTGGATCACTATGCCTTTCTGCAGAAAACTAAAATGTTTAGGTCTTTTGAACTCTATGAATAAAAACAGAATAATTAAAATACCCATGTGATAAATGAGTGTGTATACAGTACTTTCCCGTCCATATTAATGTGAACATTTTTTTTTGGTTCTGTTTCTTGAAGAGAATCTAAGGAATATCTCCAGAAGACCTGCATATCAGCTTCCAGAGCCTATTAATAATCAATAAAATTAAAGATAACACGTTTTGAACAGAAGTTGATATTCAAGTTATCAACTGGATAAGTCGACAACAATGCAGTACCATTCACCACTCTCCAACTGTTTCTTTTTTGCTTTTTCTTATGTATTTTTAGAATATAAGCTTATTAATTGAATAGGACTATATTAATGATGACCACACCTATATCATTTAAATATTATAAGGTAGCAGTTAATGCTGTGGTTTCACCTGAGATGTGGTAGTTATTCTGATTCATTATCTTGACTAAGGAAGTAAGTTTGAATGGTTTTGCTTGGTTTATTTCATCATAATGACTTTTGCTGCAACAGTTGCCAAGTGATGAGGGCATCCTCTGGCCTGCTGAAGAGAGATCCTTTAATTTCTTTTAAAACTCAACTCCATTTTTTATCATATGTTCAAAATCAGAATAACTACATGTAACTTAGTGGTACAGTGCTTTGTGTGGGTGTACTCCTTCATAGTAGGGTGCCTACAGATAATAATAAAGTACTGTATATTTGAAAAGTTAGAAGAAAGTACTTTGAATGTTTTCATCGTAAAGAAATCATAACTGGGCTGGGGAGATAGCTCAGTTGGTAGAGTGCTTGCCTTGCATGCACAAGGCCCTGGGTTCAATCCCCAGCACTGCAAAAAAAAAAAAAAAAAAATCATAACTATTTGAGGTGATAGATATGTTTAATCAGATTACAAAATGCACACATGTATTAAAACATCACAGAGGTACCTATAATCATGCACAATTTTTATACATTTATACATCAGTTAGAAATTTAATTTAAATTTAAAAATAATAATACTGGTATCATGGGGTTACTTATGAGGATTAAAAACTATAAACTTATTTGATAATATAAAACATGCAAAACCCTTATAGTGGGAAGTACTCAATAAATTGAGTCTTATTTTTTAAGTGGACATAGCAATATTAATATATATATATATATAAACACATTAAACAAACACATAAAGAGCAATTCAGTCTAATTTGTAATCAAGGCAGTACAGTCAAGATAGAAAACAATACGATTTTATATTCATGTCATTACAAAAATTATATAATAAATATTACAGATTTGATGTGAAATATTTTTAATAACCAGCCAATTTTGTTTATTAGCTTAATCAAAAAGTAGTCTAGACTAACAACATGTCGGGTGCTATTCTTGTCACATGGAATATTAGTGAATATGATAGTGGGGTTTCATGACCTCATAAAGCTCACATTCTTGTTGAGGTTATTAGACAAAAGAATTTGTGAACAAAAATCAGTACAAAAAAATAGCAAAATAAAAAAAAATTGGGAGAGTCAAATAAGGACTCTGAATGAAATCTGATGGTCAATCAAGCTTCATTAAGAATTAGGTTTGAGCAGAAATTCAAATGTTAACTTTGAATTTGAGGAGAGCAGTTATATGATATGACTTATATTAAAAAAAATATTCCTGTTGAGAATAAATGATATGGCGGTACCAGAAGAAGCAGGATGGGCCGTGATCCAGGACAGAGAGGACATCTTGAATGACATTTGAGGCAGTGGAGGTAGTTAGAATAAATTGAGGCAAGAGTTCTGAGAGAAAGGCACTTGACTCAAGTAACTGGCAGAAAAAAGTAACCTCAATGAAATTGGGTGACATCAGATGAAGATGATTTTTAATTCTGTGGGACTAAATGTTGTCACCATGGAGCAAGCATGATGATAGCAGCACTGGATACCAAAGCATGAGACATGGAGATTCTCAAAAGAAAAATAAGGAAGGCTGGAGGAAGGGTTGCAATTTGTAAAGCAAAGTGAGAAAAGAGGAAGTCCAAGATTTGCCATCAGATAATGACAGACAACTTTGTTTCAGATAATGACAGAAAACAGTGATAAATAAATTGTCATTATCTTGGTAAATCTGAGCAGTTGAATACGCTCTAACATTCGTACCAGGTATGAATGAAGTAATCTTGTGCATGTATTCCAGGAGATCTGTATAACAATGGTAAAACCAAACCTATGGAAAATAAACTTGAAATGACTCAAACTAACATTGATACAGAATGGAAAAACACCACGGAATATTCATGCAAGATGATGTTATATAATAGCAAAGATAACTAAGCTATAGTTATACAAGAAATATTAATTAAAGTCATTAAATCTTGGAAAATGCCAAAATTCAACGTATTTTAAAATAAGGTTAACAGTAACAAAACTAAATTATAGTTTTTAGAGATGTGTGCCTATATGAAGGTAATCTACACATATATAAAATCAAAGAAATGATAAAATAGAGCAGTTTTCTTGGAGGAAGTAGAATACAGAAGAAACAGGCAATTTAAGTCATTATTAACATTATAGTTCTTGTACAGGGTACTGGTAACATACACGCTTTATATATTATTGAAGTATTAATTAACTAATAGTGCACATATATAATAATCTGAATATACCAATAATGAGAATGTGTTCTGATATATTATGATGAAGCCAATTATCTGCAGAGCTTAAAATAAATCTTATCACACAATTGAAAAAGAGAAAATCAATACAACAATATCAAAGAATAGACCATGGCATAAAAAATGATTTTACAAAATGGTTTGGTCAATAACTAGCAGAAAATATGATCAAGACCATTATTGAATAGGAACAGAAATTAAAACCATGAAGAGAAATAATTCTATACCTATCCAATTGAAAGAAATTTTCAAGTGTGAAAAGTTCATGTGTTGACTAAGATATCAAATGATAGGAATCTTAATAAAATATTGATTTAAATTAAAATTAGAGTAGCTTTTGAAAAATGAATAAAATCATAATATATTTAAATATATGGATCTAAAATTATGATTCAGCAATTATACTTCTACTTAAAAATTCTAGGGAAGTTCTTTCATATGCATATCAGGAAGAATATTCATATTACCAATTGTTCTAATTTCATTAAAACATTGTAAGAGACCAAATTCTCAATAGACAAAAGAATGAATAAATAGGTTGTGACACATTCATTTGATGACATTATACAGCAATGAAAACAAGCAATTTATTTCCTTGTAAAATACATGGATCTAAGAAATAGCACTGAGAAAGAAAAAGTTTCAAATACATATAGTATGACATATTTATATATAATAAAGATAAGCAGGAGGAGGATAATAATAAAATTTTGAATAAACTCTACCCTTGGGAGAGAATAGAAGAATATAATTGGGGAGACTTTCAGTAGAAGTTATAAGTGACAGTAATATTTTACTATTCCCTAAACTGGGTCAGGCCTTTAAATCCTTTGTATGTGTGCTTGTGTGTGTGTGTGTGTGTGTGTGTGTGTGTGTACTTTATAATAAAGATTTAATACCAATTAAAAGGAGTGATCCAGGTGTTGTACTAGGGATTGAGGAAAGTGTGTTTTGCCATGCAGGACAGTTTTATTAATGAAGAACAGTGAGTGATAAGATTAGACAGAGAAAATGAGCATTTATTATGAATAATATCATTTTCCAATGTTTTGTTCATGGAAATGAAAGAACATGCGTACAGCTAGATAGCTCAATAAGACGACATACCCCCAAGCATTCTACCTATGCACACATTGCCAAATAAACCCAACCATCAATCAATCAAATGCTGACTTTCATGGATGATTGAATTGACACCTTAAGCACAGTCCCTGGCACCCCCAAAATCAACCAATGTTAGAAAGCTTGTAAATAGCATTTCTTCAAAATATTATTTAACATGTATGTCTTACTTAAAATCAATATTATCTATACTTGTTTGATTGTATTTCATGATTTTAAAAGTGTTATTAGCTCTCTCCATTACTAGTTTCATTGTGTTTCAGTCTTATGAGTTCTGAGGCACATGATCATCCTTGTGGGAACAAGCAAAAAAAAAAAAAGGCTAAATTCATTTATTCTAGAAGTTTTCTGCTGGAATTTTTGGAATCTTCTAAATATAGAATCATGTCGTTGACAAACAGTGATAGTTTGAGTTCTTCTTTTCCTATTCGTATCCCTTTAATTTCTTTGTCTGTCTAATGGCTCTGACTAGAGTTTCAAGGATTATGTAGAATAGAAGTGGTGAGAGAGGGCATCACTGTCTTGTTCTAATTTTTAGAGGGAATGTTTTCAACTTTTCTCCATTTAGAATGATGTTGTCCTTGGGCTTAGTATAGATAGCTTTTACAATGAGAAGTTGTTCTCTGTTTGTGTACAATGTGTTGAAATGCAGTCTACTGTCCTGTACAACTAATTTGAACAAGTTAAAAAATATATACATATGAAAACCAAACCAAAACAAAACTTTTCATGTTCACTTGAGTGATTTGCTCTACAAAAGTATTACAAGAGAGTAAGTGTAAAGTGACTAAGAAAATTATGTCAATTTACTAAGTGAAATTTTTATTTTAATATCAATTTTATATTTTATTGAGGTGAGTATATAATTTGTCATCATTGATTGTGACCATCAACAATCTCTTATTTTTTATGTGTAAGCTGAAATAAAATTTTACTTACTAAGAGATAACAATTGAATAATAAATATGGAAATGAGTTTGAGCAAAGGTTCAGTTCATTTCTTTGAAATTGTATATAATAGTACTTAGGAAAACATATAGTGCATTGTATAATTCTTGCTATCACATTATTGCTAGATAAATATTGAAAAACAAATTTTGATAATGTGTTATCTAAAAAATGTTAGCATGTAGTTAGACACAAAGAATTTTTAAATTACAAGTGTAAACTGTCAAATGATATATATTTTGGAATCATTTAAACTTTTAACAGACACATTGTAGCACATAGTCTCCCAGAGTAATCTTTAAGGACAAAAAGTGAAATAATTAGGTTTCTTTTTTTAGGGCAAAAATACATTCTATTCCCAATTCTTATTAAAGTCTTGTTAAATGTCTGGAACTTATAAAATATTTTTAACCTAAAATGATTTTACTCCTTTTAAAAATTATAATTGTTCATATGATTAAAAAGTTCTACTGGTAACCATGCCACTTTGCTAGTGTTAGATAAACAAGGTGAAGCAACTCACTTCATAACTCAGCGGGAATAAAGTGACTTTTATTTATTTTTTATTTTACTTTATTTTATTTTTTTGCGGTGCTGGGAATTGAACCCAGGGCCTTGTGCTTATGAGGCAAGCACTCTACCAACTGAGCTATATCCCCAGCCCAACTTTTATTTTTTAGAATATTAATCTTAAACATCCACCAGTGTAGAATTTGAATTTTTAATTTTTTTTTTGTGATTCGTGTAGAATTACCTGAAAGCCATATATATATATATGAACTATACATTCTCCTCTTTCCTGTATATAATATATTGGATGCTAACATTTTTGCTATTATTCTAAGTTATTTTTGTTTCTTCCTGAAAGACTTTATGTAGTATGTTATTTTTATTATTGACTATAAATGCTTTACCAGAATTTTTTATGAAGTATATTCAATTATATTTTAATATCCTTACAAGGCATTCAGTGGAAGTTTTGAAACTAAAGCTTAATTTTCAGCTTAAGGGATATTACTCGAGTGTGCCAACACAAGTATCTACTGTGTCTACCTCAACACTCTGACCCTCAGGCATACATTCTCTGTATTTTTGTTATGTATTCTGGAAGTTTCTTTAAATATATTTTTCAAAACATTTCACTTTTCAACAGTGTAGTCTATGATTAGGAAATATGGTTTAATTTAGTAATTTGAACTTTCTTTCAGTTCTAGGGACTCCTACCCTGTTTGCTGTTCTTTTATTGACACGAGTGCTCTCTTTACTGGCATGTGTATGATTCCATGATACAACACTTAGGCCTTTTTCTCTTTATAAGTCTCTATCAGTTGCTGTGCTTTGATAACCTTTAGGGCTTTCACCGTAATCATTTTCTTCATAACCCACAACCTCTTTACAGGGGTCTCCTCACCCACGTAACTTCAAACACATTGAAACCCACTAAATTATTTTTTGACCTAAAGCTCTGTGTGTAACTTCACATGTATACACACTTCCGCCTAGAAACCAGGAATATCAAAGAGATACATTAAGTTTCACATACCCCAATCTGAACTTCCAACTTTCTCAACAGATTTCTCCAAACTCTAGTGTTCTCCACCAAAAAAAAAAAAAAAAAAAAAAAAAAAAAAAAAAATGTGTTTAGTGCAAAATTCCTTCTAGAAACTTGAGAAGCAATAATACGTCATTAACATGTTAATACCTCTACATTTCAAGTACTGGCAATTTGGGGGGTGTGCTCTCCATGGTTTTTGTCAGTATTCAAGACTAAGGTAACATTTTATTGCTATAGACTCCTGTCTCATTGTTTATAATTTTTCTCAATAATACATTTTAAAATTTTTCCAGTATTTTTCTAAAGTGTCAGTAGGGAAATGTTCTTTTTTTTTTTTTTTTTTTTAATATGTGTTTCATGCACTATTATATGACTTAAACACTTCAGATCCTACTCACTAGCTTTTATTTACAGGTTCTATATCTGTATATGAATTAAATGGTTCTCCATGATAGGCATCTTAATTATCTCTGATTATTCATTTTTTTCTGTCTTGTGATGACACTAATTATCATATCAGTTTTCAGTCTCTATATTTAAAATAGAAAAGTGAAAGAGAAACAACCAATTTATACATATTCTTTTGTTGAGTATTGAAAATTAGTTTTAATAAGTGAAATAATATTTTACATGTATGCTATATATATGTAATAGCGAATCCAGCCACACGCATTCCTAAGAAGTCATACTATATGTGAATATTAATCCTTATTGTTATAACCATGGAAGATGTAAAAATAGCTATCATTTTGCTCTATTTTCCCATTTATTCATTCTAATGGAAAATAACTATTAAAAAATCACGTGACTGCCACAAATATAAATGTACCTGCTGGCAAAGATGAATGAGCTGCAAAAATGGCTTTATTGATTAATTCCATCTGATGTGAATAAACATCCTGAAACCTGAAAAATTATATGAGTTACATTTATGAAATGTTAATGATTTTATATAAAAAGTGAAAGTAATACATAATCAATTATATACTGAATTTATCTGTGGACTGGAAATATGTAGATTATTAGAACATTTGAATTATTAATATCTAAAACTCTATGGATTCCATAGCACTAAAATATGTCCATAGACATGATAGTCATAAGGAAGTATTTTGTATTTTCTATTTTTGGATGACTAATTTTTATTGGAAAAATAGCTTTTATGCAATGATACTTTTCTACTAAATTCATTTTTGCTAATATATTAAACTCTTCAGGTTTTATTATGATTTCTTCTTAAGTGTTAAAGGAATATGACCTACTAACACACATGCAATTTCTTAGCTGCCACAGAAAAGTTGTTTATGGGCACTAGGGTGAATGCGAATTAAGCTAATGTGATTTTTTAAACATGGTATTTTATATCAGTGTATACCATAGAACATTTGAAAATGCAAGTAATATGAGCAGAATGCATCTACATAGACTTTATTTACACAGAGAATATTATGGAGTTTTATTTCTTTGTATTTATTTACTATGAATAAATATAAAGAGCTAATAAGAAAACTAAGAATTCCAGACTTAGTTTGGAAGGAAATAAGATTTGATCACTGTATTATTTCTTATTTTTTTAGTGTGCAATTTTCTTTTGTTCTAATTAGTTACACATGACAATAGACTGCACTTTGACACACCATACAGAAATAGAATATAACTTCTCATTCTTCTGGTTGTACACGATGTAGAATCATATGGGTTGTGCAGTCATGTATGCACATAGAGTCATAATGTCTGATTCATTCTACTATTCTTCCTATCCCTGCAACCCTCCCCTCCCTTTACTTCACTCTGCCTAATCCAAAGTAACTCTCTTCTTCCCTAGCCCCGCCTCCTTTTTGTTAATTAGCATCTGCATATCAGATAAAGCATTTGGCCTTCGATGTTTGGGGACTGGCGTTTTTTTTGGGGGTCGGATACTAGGGATTGAACTGAGGGGCACTTGACCACTGAGCCATATCCCAAGACATATATATTATATTATATTATATATATATATATTTTTTTTTTTTAAATTTAGAGACAGGGTCTCACTGAGTTGCTTAGTTGCTTAGTGCCTCACCATTGCTGAGGCTGGCTTTGAACTTACCATCCTCCTGCCTCAGCCTTCTGAGCTGCTGGGATTACAGGCATGGGCCACCACACCCGACTAGGATTGGATTATTTTGCTTAGCATTCTATTCTCCAGCTCCATCTTTTACCAGTAAATGCCATCATTTCATTCTTTTTTAAGTCTGAGCAATATTTCATTATGTGCGTGTGTTTGTGTGTGCCTGTGTGTATACACACACATATACATGTACATATACGTATATTTATTGTGTGTATATATAGTGTATATCCAAATATATATATATACACATATGTATATGTGTATATATATGTATATGTGTGTGTATGTGTGTATATATATATATATATATATATATCACATTTTCTTTATCCATTCATCTGTTGAAGAGCACTTAGGTTGGTTCATAATTAGGTATTGTGAGTTGAGCTGCTATAAACATTGATGTGGCTATATCACTGTAGTATGCTTATTTTTAAGTTTTTTTTTTTTTTTTTTTTTTTTTTTTTTGCGTGTAAAGTGAGGAGTGGGACAGCTCCATTCAAGTTTTCTGAGAATCTCCACGTTACTTTCCATAGTGTTTACACCAGTTTGCATTCCAACAGCAATGTATGAGTGTACCTTTGTCCCCACATCATAACCAACATTTATTTTTGCTTGTATTCTTGATAATTGGCATTCTGACTTGAGTGAGATAAAATTTTAGTTTTGATTTGCATTTCTCTAATTTCTAGAAATGTTGAACATTTTTGCATGTATTTGTTGATCAATTGCAATTCTTCTGTGAAGCATCTCTTCAGTTCCTTAGCCCATTTATTGGTTGGGTTATTTTATTTATTTATTTTTTTGGTGTAAAGTTTTTTGAGTTCTTTATATATCCTGGGGATTCAAGCTCTATCTGAGGTGAATGTAGTAAAGTTTTTCTCCCATTCTGTAGGCTCTTTCTTCCCATTATTGATTGTTTCCTTTGCCGAGAAGAAGTTCTTTAGTTTGAATCCATCCCATTTATTGATTCTTGATTTTACTTCTTGTGCTTCAGGAGTCTTGTTAAGGGAGTTAGGTCCTAGGATGATATGTTGAAGATTTGGGTCCACTTTTTCTTCTATTAGGCACAGGGTCTCTGTTCTATAGTGCCTAAGTCTTTGATGCATTTTGAGTTGAGTTTGGTACATGGTGAGAGACAGAAATTTAATTTCATTTTGTTACATGAACAGAATAGAAGTCACAGATACAAACTCACATTTATAGTTATATCATACCAATGGTGTCAGAAACATTCACTATATTATTTCTGGTTGTAAAACTGTCACTAGTTTATATTTGCTAAATTTATGTTTAAATTAGTGATTATAAACAATAAACTTATATTAAAGTCACATATTCAGGGCTAGGGTTGTGGATCAGTGGTAGAATGCTTGCCTAGCATGTGTGAGTCACTAAGTATGATTCTCAGCAACACATATAAATAAATGAATAAAATAAAGATCCATCAACAAAAAATATAAAAATAATTTTAAAAAATCACATATTTGTAAAGAAGATGTGATTTTGCAACCTTCATTTTCGCATCCAAACCTTTAAAGTACTAGTTCATGAAAATAACACAAAAAAATTAGAATGTTATAAATAAGTATTCATTTCATTTCTACATAAATTATTAGATGTTTACAAATATACAATTATGGGAAATTAGGTTTGCAGTTATGAATGATAGTAAATTTAAATGAAAGTTTAACTGAAAATATTCATATGTGATGTCATTTTCCAACTTTTTTATTTTTCAGGAATATTTCAAAAAAGAATAGAATTAATATGAGGAAATAATTAACAAAAACCATCACCACTATTATCCTTTCATAAACCTTTTCTAGTGTAAACATAGTTACTTTGGAGTATTTTATCTTTTTATTTATTGAATGATACCAAAGAAATCCAAGTAGCCAAAATGTTCATGTCTGTCTATCTTTATTTGATTGAATAATTAGTATACTTTAAATCATCAAAAATTAATTACTTCCATGTTTTGGGGCAAAAATGATATATATTTTCTCCCTTAGATAAAATGTGGTTGGGAATGCTAAAAACAACCAGTTCTATGTAAAATATTTTCTAAGCATAAATGTCTCTTTGGAAATAATGATGTAAGTAGCATTATTATAGTTATGTGATTCAAAAACTTAAGACTCTGTATTTGAAACTTTTATTATCCTTACTGAATATCAAAATTTTAATCATATATTATTTAGCAAGGTATTTATTTTAGTAACAGGTTTGGTACATGGAAACAGCTACTAAGCTAATCCAAGAATGTGTATTCTGTTATTTCATGCAAAAACTGCTTTATATTGTTATTTCCATTTTACCTTTTCCCAGTTAGATAAATTAGGAAAGTGTAGTGAGTTTGTTCTGATTTTTTTGAGAATCAGAGAAAAAAGTCAAGGATGGGTACACAGAGCTGAAAGGGGCAGCGTGTGTGCACATGGACTGGCAACCCTCAAGGGTCAGACATGAGTGGGAAAAAAACAGGGAGAAGGACGAGAAGAGTGAGATATCT
Organism: Sciurus vulgaris; assembly: GCF_902686455.1. Classification (NCBI taxonomy): domain Eukaryota; kingdom Metazoa; phylum Chordata; class Mammalia; order Rodentia; family Sciuridae; genus Sciurus; species Sciurus vulgaris. The sequence goes on from NC_136464.1 coordinate 164,533,583, forward strand.
GTGTGCAAGGTGTCTGTGATCCTGTGTGCATGTGTTATAACAGGACTAACTCCATGCGAAGAATTGAAAGGAAAGAAAAAACCTAAAAAATCTTTATATCCAACTTTATTTAGACCACAGAGTTTCTCTGCTGAAGATGAGTGACAGAATCAAAATTAAAGGACAGAATGATAGGCCCCTTAGGGTAAGAAGTTAGAGGTGCTTCTGGGAGGGGAAATGAAATGATAGTAATGCTTTAATACAGTGGTAGTAATGCTCCCATTCTTCATGATTTCTGTGGTTAAATGGATGAATTTAATTTTGCTAAATTAGCTATACCACTCATTATGATTTTCCAACAAATGGAAAATTATACAAACATTTTAAATATTGTATTATATTTGCATAATTTTCCAATTTTATAACTCCTTTAGAAATATTATTTTAACATAAGTATCCCATATCTAAAGCTAAAAACTAATTCAATATTTTTCAGTTGATTTCATCTACTCTCATGACTAGATCGACTAGATACATTGCTGAGATGCAATGTCTGCTTGCTCTGTTGAGCTGGAAATAATAGGTGGGCAGACACTGCTTGTGATATTAAACTGAACAGGACAGAAGGATTATCTAGAGAGATTCCAAACCTAGAAGTTACATATAGCAAATAACAAGGAGACATGGAAGGAAAATACACAAGAACATTAGCTTATCATATTACCTAAAGATCACTAATTTTCTTTCTAAATATGAAATTCACATTTCATTTCCAAAATGTAACTAAAACATATATAATTTTGTCTTGATTGAGACATGGAAATCCCTAGTTTTGTTCAGTCAACTACATTACAATGTATTTTGAGGCAGATGGAAAGGAGAAATAGGATACTTTTATTTCAAAATAAATTCTACATAACAAGAACATTTTTTCTTCTTTCACAGGGATGTTATATGGATTGGATAGGAAGAAAAATGGAAAATTTCTTCATGCTTTCACCCAACAATATGGAATCATTCAACAATAGTTTACCAAACACTGCTCTGGCACTAAATATATAACTTCAAAGATGTTAATGAATATTCTGGCTTTCAAAGAATTTACACTGTTGTGGAACATTAATAAGCACATAGATATGAAACTAAATGACTCTACAAAATAAAAATTAATCTGAAGGAAATAAATAAACTGGTATTTTCCACTGTATTTACTCATGAGACCGTGGCTGCCTGGAAGTCTGATTTAGATAGAATAATCAATGCTGAGCTCTATGATCAGGAAGAGGAAGGAAGATGTGTTATCTCAGTTGAGACCTGAAGAATGAGAAGGAGCAAATTAGTGCACACACCTAAAGACAGAACTAATACAGAAAAACTGCTTTGGCAGGCAAGAGTTCTGAGTATTTCAGAAAAAGAAAGGGACACAGGAATGTGGAAGAGAGGAAGAATGAGTTCATTAAGAAAGAATTCTGCAGGAAGGAAAGAGCCACCACATGGAAGGTAGCTGGATGTGTTTGGACTTCATGCTACAAAAAAACAGTCGCTGAAATGTTAACTTTGTATGGTAGTTCCTGTGTCAAATTTAGAAATGTATCTGACTTTTCTCTTAATTATTGCAAGGCAAAAGTTGAGAGGATGAAATGAATTTGGTGTCTGTGGAATATGAAATAGAAGAATATTTCATTAATACTGGCAGATTCTGAAGACATATCTGTGGATTGGATATGTGGCATGAGGAAAATAAAAAATTGAAACGATTTTCACCTTTTGGCTTAAGCAGTAGTTTGAATGCTATTTACATTACTATAATTTACTTGGGAAGAAAGTGAATCCACATACTAATCATCTAATAATGTATATGGCATATCCATTCAGATATCACACTTTTCCAATTTCTCTCCCTTTTTGCACTTTGTTTTTCTCCTTGGTGTTTATTATAAACTGGTAGTTAATATAATAATCTCACTATCTTCTGTTTGTCTGCCCAGAATGAAAGCTTCACGTGGTTAGTGAATTTTCATATTTTGTTTAATGTCACATCTGGTAATAAAACCAGATTGTTATGTGTTTTAAATGAAAGTGGTTCTAGGCAGATGTTTTATCATACAAAGCCATTGCACAGGAAAGAAGTTAGGTCTCTAACTATAATTTTTAAATCCACCAACATAGAATCTATTTAATGCTATGGGTTTGGATGAGGTGACCTATGGGGAATATTCCAGCATGTATTTGAAAGATTTCCTAAACCAGATCCATTCCTGGTGCTGCTAAAACTAAGAAGGGAAGGAGTCAGCAAAGGAGAGTGAGCAGAAGAAGAAGTAAGCAATGATAAATGAAGAAATAAACCAAACACTGCTTATGCACAAAAATATTGAAATTGAAATAGAATGGTAGAATGCATACAGACCTGCTGCCAAGCCAAGTAAGATAATATCAGAAAGTGCCAATTGGTTGGGAGGCTGCAGCAAATTCAAGGCCAGATGTAGCCTCAGCAACTTAGCAAGACCCGGTCTCTAAATAAATAAATAAATAAATAAATAAATAAATAAATAAATAAATAAATAAAATGGCTGGAGATGAGGCTCATTGCTTAAGTATTCCTGGATTCCATCCCTGGTTCCAAAAGAAGAAAAAAGAAAGTGTCCCTTAGATTCAGATCAGTCGTGGTAATTGGTAACCTCCATAGATGTGTAAAGGAGAATGGAATGGATGGAAGACTGAATGGAGGGAGATAGCATTTCTCATATTATGATTCTCAATGAATTCTAGATTTTCAAAACTCCTTACAAAATTACAAATATTACAAAAAAATGTTCGATAAGATCTATTAGATCTTTCCATGAGCTAATAAAATTATAATAATAAATCATTAAATCCAGTAAAGGGGTGATTAATATTTCCTTTGCTCTGAGGCACACACAGAAAACAAACTTAAACATTATTTTTTATAGACCTAGGTTTCATAAAAGGATAGACAAAGCTTTATGCCTTTCTGTATGATGAGAACAATAGGACTCTACTTATTTACAAGGTAGAATTCTTAAGGGCCACACCTTCATTTCAGAGGATTACAAAAAAGTTGTTTGGCATTATTCAGAGTAAGTGGATTTGGGAGAGTTCAAGCAAGTCTACATTCACAGGTTTTGCATATAATTTGAATTACCTGAAATTGCCGCTTGCCGCCAACCAGCGGGACAAAACAACTCGTACTCTTCAGAAGTTCATGAAGCAGCTTCTGCTTTATTCGGATAACACCCTCAATATATCAGCAGTCTCATTTATAAGCAATTGTCAATTAAAGGTCAAGCGATCTCGAGCTCAAGCATGCATGAAAGATACACCTGTCCACGGTGCTAGGCGGCTGAACTAATTATCATACAGCCAATGGTAAACGCTTCCTGTTTTTCTCAAGGGCGCATTCAACACGCCCTTTGGCTCTCTGCCAGCTGCCATCTTTGGATGCATGTGGCGGAACCCTGGGCTCCGAGTCTCGCCCGCCACATGAAATGATTGAAAACATTGGCCAATCATATTTAGAGTGATCTTATACTAGTAGGAAATAATATCTAAAGAAGCACAGATTTACCCTTCTCCTCAGAGGAATCTCAGAAATATTTTCAAAAGATCATGAACAGTTCAAATAAAATAATCAATTAGCACAGGAGAAACAAGGTAGGATTTGTCATAATAAGCAGGAAACAAACAGAAAATAATGTAATGCTTGTAATTTAACATTGGATATAGTATAATAACTATTTTTACAAAATTTTAATGAAAATGCAATATAGCAAGATATCTGGAGAAATTGGGAAATTGTAAAAATAACTGAAAAAACATTTTAAAAAGTGCATATAATAGTTTTAGAAATTAATAACATAATTGTAGAAAATTAACACTAATGAAAAGCCCATACTTCTGAGTAGGCTATAGAGTAAGTCACTACTGGCTATGTATTACAGCAATCAAAAAAACAGTGAAAAACTGTTTTAATATAAAAATATATAGTTTTTATAGAAATATGCTAGCTTTGTAAAATAAAATTAAATAAACTGAAATACCTTAGGAGAAGACTTTAGAAGGTGACAAGTTCACCCCTGGTACTTCATAGGTAGTACCTATCACTAAGTACTACCTATGGTCTGATGATTGGAATTGACCCATGTGGTGGTCCTATGCTGTAGAAAGAAATTCCACAAAGATTTGGGTGTTTATGAAGTTCTGCACAAGAATTTTGAATGTCCATAAGCCCAAGTGTGCAATTGTATTTTTCCCCTATGGTCTATTTGCTAAATTAATTTGCTAAGTGGCAGACTCACAGTTTCTGGAAGGCATAATAATGTTTCTTATAGTCTTGTAATATGTACAAGAAATATTTTCGCAAAAGGAGTGAAGGTTATTTGGAATGCAAACCTGGTTTTATACTCAAGACATTTTCTGTGATTGCAAAAAAATTGAAATCTCCAAATACCAGGCTCCCACACTCTCTTCCATTTGAGAAGGCAGAACACATCCAGATCCTCAAATAAACACACACACAGAATATGCACACATAATAATAAAAAATCAAGGAAGAAAATAATTTTAATAAAATTTCATCAATTCCCTACCCCATCTAGATCTCTGATTAGCTAGGCAATCTGTTTCTTCCTTGCCTGGTTAACGATGGTTCTGGAATGTGAGGGATCCTGTAGAATGATAGAACTGAGAGCACCTCATCTTCCTTTTTATATCTTGTCCAAAATGACATAAAAGACTTATTACACCTGTCAGGAAAAAAGATAATGAGACATAATGAAAAGAATAAACAAACATTAGAATAAGACCTACAGATAATCTAGACTTTGGAGTTAGTGATGATTTCAAAAAACAATTCAAATAATATAAATGTAAAGACATTAGTAATGTTTGAGGCAAGTAGATAAAAAGATGGATAAAACTGCTAAGAAAAAAATGAATCTCATGTACATAATACAAGTACCAAACCATAATAAATAAGAACCCTTTGAACAGGTTTAACTGCAGAATGATCACAGCATTGAATCAATGTAAAATATCCAAAGTGAAACTGGATAGGATAATAAAAGGGAATAGGAGAAAAAGTAGGCTTTAGACACAAAAGAACATCATAAAAGTCTAAAATATGTGTAAATGGAATCCCAGAAAGACAGTAAATTGAGCAGAGAGCAAATATATAAGAATTACACTGAGTTAGGAGCACATATACTAGAGAAGGCAAATGGACTCCAAGGAGAGAAATACAAAGAAAAGTATAATTGCATACATCATAACCAAGCCTATGAAAATGGAAAATATAAAGCAATATTTCAAAGCACCTTGAGGAAAAAGGAGACATGATACCTTCAGGGATCAGCAGTAAGACTTAAAGCTAAAACCTTCACAAAATGAGTAAGTTGGAGAACATGAGATGGTTAAAATAATTTCAAATACGTACATATCTAACCTAGATGTCATAAATGTGTAACTAATATAATTTTTCATTGCAAATTAATGTGAAATAACATCGTTTCACGTGAAACAAAACTGAATATGTCATCCACGGTTCAGCCTTAACTGGAAGTGTTTAAATTAAAACCTTAACTAGCTGAGTGAACTTTTATGTATCTCAGTGTCCTTACCTATAAACATGATATACAAATATTGACATATTCATATATGTGTTCATAAGGTTAATTGATCAATACCTTATGACATTTAAATCTCTTCCTAGGATATAAAACATGTTTAACTTATTATTTTATCATATTAAGCATACTCCAAATCACTACTTTTGGGTGCATAGTATCTCAATACCAACTGAATAATTTCCATCACTGAGATGCAGTTTTGAAAGGGTACTGAAAGCCAGTAATTGGGAATTAATCTGGACTCTTTTCTTTGCTTTAAATCTTTACCTTCCCACTTATTTTATTTATCATGGTGAACAAGTTAGGTTAACTCTTCCTGCCTCTATTTCTACTTTTAGAAAATGTGTCATTTACACCTAAATCATGTAGATGTTGTCAACTTTTAGTTAATGTATGTTTAGTAAATGTATAGTTGAAGTTTACTGTCATATCATAGTATTGTTTGGTATGTATGTTGTTTATTGTAAACACCATAAACAGTCCCAGAATAGCAACTATTACACACATCTCTATGTGTTCATCCTTGATCAGATCTTCAGATAAAATCCTATATTTGAAACTCTGGAGTCAAAAGGTATTAACATTTTAAGATCATTTATATCATTAAAACACCTTCAGCTGATTAGAGAAACTTAAACTCTTACTGGGAATGTATGAAACGGTACATGTCTACACATTTCTAAAAGCAATGAATAAAGGTATTATCAACTAAGTACCAATTTTGTTTTATTTTACAGTTGAAAAATAATAGTTCTTAATGTTTTCCTTTAAGTTGTTTTCATATATTTTTATGCTATCATTATAAATATTATAGTTTAATCAATTAAAATATTTAAAATGTACTATTGAAATAAAATTCAATTTGTAAAGTCATTTGAATTACTAATTTAACATGATGAAGCAAATGGTAGCTAAATGATCATTCACATAATGAATATTTATTACACTGATTTCTATTTGGTAATCAATAATTTGCACAAATAATTTCACAGGAAAGTAATGATATTCACTTCTTTTAAACGTTTGACTTAATTTTTTTCATTATGAGACCTAATTATAACTGTTTTTCTTCCCAAATGAAAGAATGACATATAGATGTGAATTTATTCCCATTATCTTCTTTGAACTAAGAACAAAATGAAGTAACCAAAAAAAAAAGTGCTAAGACTAATTAAATGTAGAACAGGAACATTGAACTCATAGATTATTAGCTTCAGATGTCCTCAGAGATCATTTTAATGTGATTTTTCTCCCAATGCTGAAACCCACTACAATGTACCTAATTTTTATGCATTACATGTCTGATGGGAAATGATTAGTTGGTAGAAAGTACCTTATAATATTGAGCTAAGATTCTGTTTCTTTCTCATTCACCTGCCTGCCCCTAAGCCTGCCCTAAGGTATCTTATGGCATCTTCAATGTAGCAATTTAAAAATAGCAGACCACATTTTGAAAACTCATAAAGTACTTCTAATAAATAAGCTTTATTTCTGGTATTTTAAAGGTATTTGATTTTCTGTCTTTCTGGTTACTCTACAAGGTAAACTCAATAGCTCACCTTCACCTTGGACTTCTGAAGGGAAATTTTTATTAATTTCAAGATCATATTGTTTTACTAAACATTTTAATTATATTCTAAAATTCATTTCAATTAATGAAGATTTATTTCCCACATTATCAATACATTATGGAGCAATAGTTTAAATATTTAGATATCTCCTTGTAAATTCCAGCAATTAAAAGAAACCCAAAGGGGAAATGAAGTACTTACCATGTATATTAAATATACTAATCAAAATGATTATTTTATATTTAGCTCTGTATTATTTATACCTCCACAAAAATATTAACAATATTTGAAATAAATGTATATGTAAGACAATGTCACAGTAGTGAATATCAACAACTATTTCATTAGAAAAAGTTCAATTTAATCAAAGTATTAAAATGAAAAACATGGAACTCTTGGGAAATAGAAATTAAAAGATTCAGTTTTCTCATTCAATTTAAACTTGATGTTTAGGTAAATAATATATATATATATATATATATATATATATATACATATATATATAAACCAGACATTTAAAAAAAAAACTCTGGTTGTTAAGAAAAATAAATAGAATATAAAACTCAGGGCGTGGAAGAATTTTAAACATGTTAGGCACTTTAAGGTGAGTGTCTCATTCATGCACACATTTTTTTAACTTGAGGAATCTATAATAGAGAATAACAAAGTTCAACCCAGGGAAACATGGAAAGTGTTTTAAAAGGCAATTCTTTCTGCTGTAGCAGCTAAACCAAGAACCACTCTGCAGGAAATTGTGATTCTCTGGTTCATTTAAAAAGTTTTCATTTGCAAATGTGGAACAGAGGAAAAGAACCCGAGGAAGACCCTTTGTTACTTTTTTGATCACAGGCGTTCCCATAAAAGATCAAATTGTAATGGAAGAAAATTTAATAGATGTTTAGATGAAAGCAACATAATACAACTGTCCCCCAATCAGTTCTTTATAAAATATAAAAACTAAATAATCACTCATGTGATTACAAATCTCCTTCATAGCTTTCCCATTATATTTGAATGAATAAAATTGCTGACATTTTTTTCTATCCTTCCTTAAAATTGAGGAATAATCTGTTAAAATTATTGCTAGATGTACCTTCAGACTTGCAGTGTTCTGATTCTTAACAACCTAGTTTAGCACTTGTAAATGCAAGAACATACTCCTATATTAATCCTTTCTGCTTAGCCTCTTAGTGGGATGAATTTAAAGTCCTCTCAATGGCCCTAAGCAATATTTTTAAAAAGAAGCATAGAAAAATCCTAATAGATCATCTGGATCACTCTGATGTCAGAGAAATAACACTGCTAAATACAACCTTCACTGTTTTATATCAGATTGATTTTTAAATTTCAATGAAATAGTGTTTTAATATTAAGAAGAGATGTTAATTAAGAGCAAATTTATAGAGTTCTACAAAAAACAGTTCAGTGGGAATTTGCTCATTATGATACTATGTTTGAGCCGCTAGTCATACTATGTACCATAAAGGAACCGGTTTGTACTCAAAATTGATAGATTTGATAAAGATCAGTAATGGTAGTGACATGAAGTCCATAAAAGAAATTAAATGTATCATAGTTAATTATGACAAAAGATTAAGTAATTAGTTAAAATTGTAATTTTTTTCAATATGAAACTGAAACATCCTTCAAACATAATTTTGTTAGTAAACATATGGAGAAATCTATTTTGATTTAAAATGACCATGTACATTGATTTATAATTTGTGGAAAAGTTAGCACTATCAAAATACTTTTTTAAATACATGACATATGAAATATTGGATCTTTGAATCAAAATATAAAGATGTACTAAAAGATTTCAGCATAAAATGTATATGTCAAACTTCAAAGTTCTACAAATTTCGTGATATCAGTTTTATGCATTTGATTAGAAGTTTGATTATTTAAAATTTATATCTCTCTTTGAATGTTACGAGGCTAGGATAGGATATATTCTTTAAAAAGAGTTAAATTTTTTTTTGTTTGATATATGTATGCCTAAGAATATATGCCTAAGTACACTGGAGTTGTTTGGGGAGAAACCCACATTATTTTTTCTCCATAAGGACATAATATTTGAATCTGATAAAAGCAAAATTACATCATAGTATAATTTTATTAAACATTCTATTTGAAATCTAATGTTGTTTTAAACCAGAGAGAAATTTTCTTAACTGCTTGTTAGAGATTTGAAGGTGTTTGCCTGAATGAGATTGAATAAAGAATGTATAATATTTATAAAACGATGATGGAAATAAAGGTTTGTTATTTAAAATAGAGGAATGGTATGATGTGGAAGTTATCCTAAGATGAAAGTTCAGCCATTATGTTACAGCCATTCCTTTGAAATTAATTCCAAAGATGATCACTATCATAACTTATTGGAAAATAATTTATTATCTCTGGGAGCTTCACAGTACACATAAAAAACTGGAGTTATCATGCCAAATTACCTACATTACTAAAGGGAGTTACAGAAATTGTGATACTTAACAGTGCATATCATCCATATTTTACCCTTAATATAACATGGAAAGTGTACACATTTTCCGCTCAAAACGTGAGTTGTTTTTGGTCTGGTTCCAAATAAGATGGAATAGCCAAATCCTATCCTGTCTCACCAAGGAAAACAAATATAAAGCCTGCCAGGAATGTGTGAAGTGGCTGGTTAGGGCTGGGAAAAGTAAAAACTGGTTGTGAAAGAATTCGGGACAGCATTGAATGGGTGGTCAAGAGCCAGCTCTTTCCCCAATGTTTCCGTGGTGCAACACCACAGTCCTGAACTACAAGTGAGCACTGGGTTCAGACGGAGAGAACACAACGAAAAAGTTTCATATCTAGTTCAAGGAAGCAGAAAGTGAACTTTGAAATATCACATAGTGTGAAAACCACGGGGACTCAGTACAATAGCACAGCAGCCAAAACTCTGAGGAAGGGGACTCTTCCTTTCTAATGGGTGAAACTGAAGTAAGGTTGCTTTGGGTTCTCTCTGTCCTTCCAGCACTTCCATGGAGTGGGTGTAGTCACTAAAGTGTGCTAGAGAATGCAATAAGTAAAACCCAGCTTTGTAGAGAAGGCAGCCCCAGATTTAAAAGAGATAGGTTTGTGGAAATGTGACTCTTAAAGACAGCTATGAAATCCTGGGTTCACTCTCGAACGGAATGAAGAACAGAAAATCACAGCTGATAAACTAAAGATATAAAATAAAATTGAGCAGAAATGGTACACATAAAATATTTAATGAATGCTGTGGGGTTTTCAGTCTCGTCCCACATGGATGAGGGAAGGGTTAACTACCCAGGACGGCAAGCTGACAATAACCCAATTAATTACCAATAAACTTATCTAAGCATAAACACACAAGAGCCAATACTCTTTTCAAACGGGGGGAGGGTGTGGGTGACAGATTGGGCCATCCAGATTTGGCCTCCAACAATATGGAGTAGGCCAACTTTCCTTTATTTACAGTTGCATAGGTAAAGAAGCCTGGACCAGAAGGGGTTTCTTCTGTGAGGAACAGGATTGGGTGGAGCTAGAGAAGCCATTTGCTCAGGGAACTAGCATATCATCAGGCAGTAAGCCACTCCCACACAGGGCCACTTACTTCCTAGGCTATCTGGAACAGTTTATCATGGCTGCCAGTTCCTGGGAGGCAGGCCTCTGTATCCCATGGCTCAGCCAAATCTGATTCTGCTAGGTATAGATGGCTCTCCACAGAATGCAATGAAAACTACACTAGATCCTTTCAATTATGACAGAAAGTGACAGAGGGAATAGACTGTGAACTTGAAGATACATCAGTAGATACAACCCAACCTGAACATCAGAGAAGGGAAGAGTGAGAAAAAGAAAGACCAAAAAGAAAAAGAAAGACCAAAAAGAAAAAGAAAGAATCAGGAAGAAAAAGAAAAAGAATTCTTAATCCTTAAAGTATCCATAGCAAAAATCACATACAACTTAAAAAGAAGCAACAATTTGAAAGACTTCAGACTTCTGCCTGGAAATCATGGAGAAAACTGTGGCATAATATTTTAAACTTAACTTTTTTCACCTTTTGACTTAGTTATTATTATTATTTTTTTATTTTAAACATTTTATTTTGATTTAACTGATCTATAAAAAAGCAAAGTTTACAGATATTTACAAGGTACCATGTGTTGTTTCAATACATGTATACATTATGTAAATTTAAACCAACTTACGCCTGGCTATCTCCTCAAATATGTATTATTTCTTTATGGTGAAGACATTAAAAATTCTTTCTTCTTTCTTTTAAAACTCTACTCTACACCATCATTATCTATAATCACCCTACTGTGGAATAGCATCAGAACTTTGTGTTTCTAACTGTAACTTAGCACCCATGGATCCATGTTTTTCCATCTTTCCATCTTTCCTTTCTCTCCAGCCTCCGATAACCAAATTCTACTCTTAACTTCTCTAAGATCACCTTTTTAAAAATATTCTACATTTGGATGAGATCAATTTTTAATGTATTGAAGACAGTTCTTTATCTAGTGGAAATATAATTCAGGAATAAAGGATGAATAAAGACATTTTAGATAAAAAAAAAAATCTAAGAGAATTTAATGCCAGGACATATGCTATGAATTTTGATATGAAGAGATTGCTGCTAAAATAAATTATTCAGACTTAAGGGAAATAATTCCCAGTCAGAAACTTGGAAACTTGGCAAGAAAGAAAGAACAGCAGAGTTGGTAAATATTTGGGTAATTATAATAATTTTTTTTACTTCTTGAGTTTTTTAAATAATATACATGATTGAAAGCATAAATAATAGCACTACATGATTTGATTTTCTATGCACATAGATGTAATATATTAGAAAACTATTTCATACAGGAACTACTTAGATATTGGAGTAAGATTTCAACATTCTTTTTAAAATCTTCATTGGAATATGTTGTGAAGTATTTGTATTAATTCCAAAAGCAACTACTAAAAATTTGTAAGGAGATTAAGTTAAAATTGTGTATCCAAAAAAAATTAATAAAACATATTCTAATAACCCAAAAAAGTAATGGAAATTGGAGGAAAGGAAAAGCAGAAACAAATAAGAAAATTATGGATATAGTTCAAAACATTTCAATAATCACAGTAAAGATAAATAATGTAAATGTAAATGATCTAAGCACAACACTAAAAAAGATAGAGTATCGAAATTGATAATGACCACATTATATATGTCTTAAGAAACATATTTCAAATAATGAGATGAGCTGTTTAAAATATAAAATGATGAAGATATACCAGAAAATTTCTAGTTTACAACTAAAGCCCACACAAAGAGTGAAGGACATTACCAGAGATATACAGAACATGGCATCTTCTTTGGCCTACATTTCTCCTGCAGATAACAGGTTGTTTGCTGAGGAATGTAGCATTATCCTGTTGATTTAGGCCAGGATAGGCCAGAGTGGTTTCAGGTAAATTGCTTTTTAAAAGAAAGTCTGTAGAGGTCAGCACAGTAGGTCCAAGCTGTAGAATAATTCCCTTAACCTCATGTTCCTACAACGTATGTCTGTTCAATACCTAACAATTAAAAATGTTAGAAGAACAACCCCCCCTTCATTCTCCCCTGGCTGGGTCTCTCCTGACAAATTTTAAGATTAAAATGGATATGTATTTGGAACTTCCCACTTTCAACTCCTGCAACCTTGTGTAGAGATGCATTCTTGTTTCTTCAGCCACATACTAAATTTTGCAAGATGAATTCAGACAATGAAGGAAAGACATATTAAACTCACTAGTATTTTATAAAGGAAGAAAATATTTGTGCACAAATTCAATGTGCTGTTGAACATTATGTGTTGGTAAAGCTAGTATATTGATCATGGTCTCTCCTCTTCTGCATTTCATCATTCGTTCCCTAGCGGAATCCATTTAGTTCCATATCTTTGCATATCATCTGTTTATTAATGATTCTGCCATGCTTACTTTCAGATCCATTTTATCTGTAAAACTTGATATCATTATACAACTGTAACACGATATGTGTGCCAACTCAATCATGTGTCTCAAAGCAATTTTCTAAAAATATTTTTTTCCAAAAATGTAAACAAAGAAGCATTTTTCTTTGAATTTTCTACCATTTTTAAACAAAATGTATCCTTGACTCTGTTTTCTTCTCTTCTTTCCCCTCACAAGTCTAAGTAATCTGTCAGCAATTCCTATGAGAGTATATTGTATGTATTTCTTGAAAGTATATGTAAAATAGCACTTGTTACTAATCTATTATTGTGTTTTAATCCTAACCACCAACATGGACTTCTAAAAGTAAGCCACTGGTGGCTTCATTCTTTTCTGTGAACAGCCTGCTTTATGTGAAAGCTAAAATGTCATATAGGCTTAAAACTTCAAAAGTTTGCAATTTTAGTCTGTATAAAAAATAAAATTTCTCATCATGTTATAAAAATCACTACACTATTTGGTTTCTTAATTTTTCTATTAATTCCTATTTCACAATTTTATCCATGGTTAGCAGTAACCCCTAATATATTCTGCTGGTTAAAAAATGTGTATTTGGTTATGGCTCACATGTGTTGTCTTGCTGATTCATATTTCTGCATTACTCTTGTCCTTGATATCTGAGTGACTTATTCCTTTAATTCTGGTATGTCTGTAGAAGTTATCTTCCTAGAATAATTTTTTCAACTAATCTCACTAAGACCTATATGATTAATTTATCTCTCTTTTCTTTTCAGCATAATATTTGTAAATAAAAGCAATTATATTTTTTGGTCTTTTCCACTACTGTTGTAAAGTAACAGATCTTTTAAAACAGAAACAATGTCTCATCACAGACTTTGGCTCAAAGTGGTTTTGTCACATAGTACATATTTAATGAGTATTCTTAAATAAAGAAAAAGGATACTTGTGGAAGAAGACAGGCTTATCATTAATTAGAATCCTTCAAATGCCACCTCATCATAAATACTTCTTTGGAATACTTTATCAGCAAATTCCTTATAAAAATAGACAAAATCCATTTTCTCACAATATCTTAGATGGGTTATCACAGTAACATTCTAACTGGATTCTGTACTGTCTTCTTTGGGTTGTGAAATCCATCTTCACATTGAACAACTAGACAAAAGGATGAGTCAGTAATCAAAACATAGGCAGGCAAGAAAATACTATCAAAGTATCATTTTGAAATTAAATTCTTCGCACAACCATGTATTAAACATGGATTAAAGTGCAAGGTCTACTTTTTCTGGCCCTTTAAAACTTGAATGTTTCTCCTATTTTTATTTTGCTGCACTTCATATTCATTATTTGTGTAAGTGCTTCTTTCCCTGCTGCTTCCTGTAGTTTGTTCTTGCTTCCATTCACCTTTCTGCTGTGGTTTTCCATTTATCCTTCAGGTCTGAGAGCATGTTGCATCTAAGAACTATTCCCATACTTCTCTTATTCTTAACTATTCAAAACTAGAAACATTAAACCATACTACTTGCTGCTCACAGAGTTGACTATATTCCCATTATATATAATCCTAAGGAAAGATATTAGTATTTTTTTAGGGCAGAAAATAGAGGTACAGAGAGAAAAGTTCATAAAGTTACATATTATTGGGACCAAGAGGCAAAGCAAATGAACTGGATTCCAAAAGTATTTTATTACTTTCACAGCCTAACTCTCTATGAAATTTGCTCTACATTATAGTTTATAGAAAAGAAGTTTATTCTTGATTTTATTAGATACCTCGCAGGAGCTAGAAAAAAGTTTTAAAATAAAAACATTTCAGAGGTAAAGCTAAGCACTTATATTGCTTTCTAAAATCCATGTCACAAAGAGGTAAAGATTATTGTTAAAAGAAAAACGTGAATTTTTTAGTAAATAAAAAGCATAATAAGGAGAACTGTGATGCATAGGATGTTAAGTACCTTAAAGAACAAAAGAAAATACAAAGGATTTTTTTTAAAGAAAATGTTGAAGATATAGTCTACATTTCACACACTCAAAAAATATGTTGTGACATTTGTTTTCATTCCAATCTGTGGGTCTATGGTAGTCATTTAGCATGACTAGGAAATTCCCTGGGAAACTGAATGGCAAATGAAATTTTCATTTTAATATTGCTCAAGAGTAGCCAGTTATATTGCTAATTATAGAAACTCTAATTAGAAATACAGCATCTCTATACACAAAACATGTTTTTTTAAAGAAAAGCAGTGCATATTGTCAATTGGAGATAAGCATTATGTACAATATGATCCTGAGTACTATTTTGGAATTTCTCTAAAGCCACATAGAAATGTTAGGGGAAAGAATTGGAAATGGTTATTTGGCTCAAGATATTTTACTATTTAGTAGAAGAAGCATAATGCTAGCTCTGTGCATATTGAAAAGTCTTCTCCCTTGGTGAAAATCATTTAAATCCCTGAAAAAAGTACATTTCAATTTGTGGGTTTTATAATTAGCTTTGCATTATACACACATTTTCAGTAATCAAATCCTAACTTGTGGTATAGAACATCAATTCGTTTAGAAAGCATTGTTTATAGTGAATACATCCCTTTAGGCAATGCACAACTTGAGCAACATACCGAAATAGGCAACAGAAGCCTGTAGGGAAATTTAAAGCTTTATTGTTCTTACAACCATGACATTATAATGCCATGTTTTGTGCAATACTGACTTAAAATTTATGCTATATCTGTCTTTTTAAAGTTTTAATTGAGAATGAACTCAGGGGATAATTTTTCACTTATATTTAGACATATATTAAAAACTCAGTCACAGCATTTATGAAATATTTTGATAATAATTTGACCTCACACTATATTAACTATTAGCCTAAATCTATGTGTAAATTTGAAGAATTCATATTCAATATGTAGCATTTATCTAGGATTGTTAAATAAATGAGTACAGATGAATATACACATCAGCAATACGCCAGAGGAAACTACTATTTGATGTCATTTCAAAGAGACCACATATGTGAATACTATGAAAAGAAGTACTAGCTTAAACTTAAAATATAAAATATAGCTCTAGGAGGAGCTATGTGTCTATGTTGGAGAGGAGAAGGAGCTAGTTTCATTTAATTATTATTTAATAAGGTAAAAATGCTAAAGAAATCAGTCTTCAAATAACCAAAAATAACTTGTTTTCTGCATCTTAGTTTACCTGCAAAACATGTTCAAATTATCATCCATATTGCTTAGGAAACCAAAGATTATAGTAAATAAGTTAAAATACATGAGTTGTGAATAAATTTATATTTTGTTTTTATCAAGACATATTCAAATTATAGTACAAGTAGATTTATTAGTTTTTTTTTTTTTAAATAGAAGACCCTGATGTTAATTATCTCAGGATCTAATTCTTTCAATTGATTTTCCTATTCTAATTTTTAGTATATTTTCTGCAATCAAAATTTTCTTTCCTGCACATGATATTGTATCACATAAATATATGCTTTAGTTTTGTATCAAATGATATAGACATACTAACTGAAAGACCACATTTAGTATTACATCATACAAAATTTGTGATTGGCAGGCATTATCATGAACCTCTAACATTCTAGCATTAATTAAAAATAAGCCTTGTCAGGCTGGGGTTATAACTCAGTTGGTAGAGTGCTTGCCTCACAAGCACAAGGCCCAGGGTTCAATCCCCAGCACCACAAAACAAAAAAAAACGATCTTGTCTAAGAGTGCTAATTGATTAAAGATGATAGAATGTTGCTCCATCATTATATTAAAAAGATTCAAATTTTTCTTGGAAAAAAGCCATTGAGTCATATTTTAGAAAAAAATAGGTACCTACATAATTCAGGGTTAGACTATAAATCATGCATCCGTTTTACAAATATGTTGAAAGTTTCATAATTTTTAAAAAATATTTTGGTGTTTTAGATATTCAGTTTTGCATAAATTAGATCAGTTTCCCTAAGATCACATCAGTATGAACCATTTTCTGTTGGTATTAAAATTGTCCACACTAATAGATGTGGGGTGAGAGTAAGATGTTTTCTTTTAAGTTTGAGAGATGTTAAGTTTCTGCCTCAATCATTGGTAACTATCACATGACAATAATTGTGACATTGTACAGTATTTAGATATGTACTTAGTTAAAAAACCCCTATTGAGCTCCAACCAAGTTTTAGATAGTTCTAAGAATTGGTTAGGAAACTTGCTTCATCACTTTGAAAGCCATATTACAGTGTAACAAAAAGTATATTGAACAAAGATATGAAAGTCCAATATTTTAATAATTGCTATGTTTTCATTGTGTGTGTATAAGACAGGGGAAGAGAAAAAGGAGACAGAGACAGAAAGACACAGACAGAAAGAGAGACATATTGGTGTACTTATAGAAAAATAGTTTTCAAAATAAATTGTACACATCATGCTTTTTCTTTTTTATAAAAGTCAAGGTTTTTGTTGTTTCTTTTCCAATTCCACTATGATACTTCTTATTAAATATTGATTTCTTTAAAAGTTAGAAATTTGACTTTTCAGCCTACTTTGTCTATAGAAGAGGCCATGTGTCATAGTTGTGGGCAACAAATTCATTCCTTATTTTCTTACCTCCTTCCTAACATGTGGGTCAGGTGCCTGAAACTTAAAGATTTTTCAAGAGTCAAGAGTTACCTAGAAAGGAAAACACAGGTTAATAGCCAACCAGCAATAGTGACAAAAGAAAAGTTGCATGTGTGTGCGTGTGTGTGTGTGTGTGTGTGTGTGTGTACATACATCCACATTTTTACCCCAGGAATGATAAAGAAGGATGAAATAGCAAAGGTTATACATAACAATACGGATAAAAGTTCAGTATAAAAATGGTAGTTTTCCTTATATTATACATTTGAAATATTTCTTTTAAATATTTATGCTTAAAGATACATTTAAAAGTAAATGTAAATTAATTATGTATATGTGTATATAATGTATATATAATATATAATGTACACATGTGTATGTGTGTCTGTGAACTTCTACCTTAAAGTGTTCACTTAATCTATTTGATTTATTTTTTCTGAGCTGGAAAGTCAGGCTCACTCAGAAAAGGAGATTCAGAGGTTCTAGACTTGTTACCAGTAATAGCTAAGTGCAACCAACACTGAACATCTGCATGTCACTCAAGGAAATAAACTGTGAGGACAGGAATTTATGTCTTACCACCTGTCCTTTAATTATCAAAACTCTATAAATTTTATTAGGAATGTAAGAGGTCAAAAAATATTACATGAATAAAACTCTTCCCTTTTCCTCTCCAGGAAACCAGATGTGTGATGTAAAACTTTATATTCTTCAGCAATGACTTTGGAACCTCAGGTAAGTGACAAAGCATTTATGGAAACCACAGGAAAGGGGTCAAGGTCTGTGTTTCATATGTGATGTAAAATTGAGACAAAGGAGACTTATAATGGTTGATTATGAGTGCTCATTGTAATATCTATACCTCGGATACAAAATAAAACTGACAGAAGACAAAGGTAAAGAGGACTATAGTTTCTTAATTGTTTCAGATGAAAGAGTGTTGCTTTGCCAATAACATCATGTAAAACTTTTTAATTTTTGAGAAAGCCTAATCATACATGTATAGTTCCTAAGGAAGACAGTGCCATTGAGTAAAACTAGATGTTCTAGGACATCAAGGCAGCAGGTGGAGTTGTTACAAGATAATTTTACTATTACTGATAATTAAGGACTGATAGACGTGTAAAGGCTGGAGACTACCACACTGGTTAACAAAGTAAAGCTCAACTTTATTGTTACAGAAGACACAGACAAATGTGATCAGGATTACAAATAACAGGATGGGTAAAAGAATACCACAGAACGTTAAAAAAATAAGCAAACTAAAAAAGTGATTATTGTGACCTTAATAGCTTACAAAGGTAAAATTCTGGTCAAAAGTTCTAAGCAAGATGATATGTAGACCTTAGTGCACAGTAGGATTATAGTAATTGTCAGCAACTATGCACAATGTAGCTTAGTAGGATTTTTCTGTGGCAGATATTACAGGGTATGAAATATAGAAAGTTACACATGAAATAGGTGGAAATACTTCTTATTTAGTCCAAGACAGATCAACTGTGCAAAAGCTTCAAGTGGTTATGGGAATGTGAAACAGCATAAGAGAAAAGAAACATTTTGAAGTATATACCAAACCCTGTATTTTCAAAGAATCCTTGTTTCATATATACATAAAGCATTTACAAAAATTTGCCTCCAAAATTGTCTCAAATAATATCTTCATGCATTTAGAAAAATTCATGTACCATTTTAATTGGAAAAATTTAAGCTAGAAATTAATACAAAATCAAAATGAAAAATTTCACTTTCATGTTGAAATCATGATCATTTTCCTTTTAAACAGCTTATAGTTCCAAAAGATTAAAAATAGGTACAAAGAATTTCTAGAAAATAAGTAGAATTATGAAAGACATAACATATCCAATTTTTAATAAAGCTGAGAACATTTTAAGAGGAAAATTTGCAGTACTCAAGTACAAACATCTGTAAAAAAAATCAATTAAATACCCAAATTTAAGCTACATAAATACCACCATTTTCTTATCTTCTGAATGGTAAATCCAAAAGTAAAAGAGTAGAAGAGAAAAGGATTGGAGTGAGATGTCTCAGTGAGCTTTGGTTTGGAAGCCATATAAATATTTATATATTCATTAGTTGAAAGAAATAAAATTAATAGAAATCAAATTTCCTTAAATTTTCCTTACAACTGAAATTAAATTAAAACATTTCAGTCATAATATATATCAAATGCATAATTAAACTAAACTGAGAAAATAATTACTTCAGGCAAGAGAGAATGTAATATTTTGATTCTACATCATCATGGGAGCAAAAAAAAAAAAAGAGTAAAAACTGCCAATCATGCTTATTTCTAGTAAATTAATATCACTGCATAGTTTCCTCATATTTGTATAGTTATTTAGAAGTGATTTCATTTCTGTCTTAAAATAAATTTCAATTTAGAATAAAATAAAAACATCTTGGTAATGTTTTTCCACAATATTCACTTTTATTATAAGGAAGAAAGAGACAAATAAGCTTTTAAATAAATGATATTCAAATTTGTTAATAAGTTTAAAGTATTTATATGATCTTATTTATAGAATCTTATTTATATGATAATATTGATCTAATTAGCTCTATTTCTTATCTCAGTCTCTTGTAAAAACTCAAAAGGAATTGTCGTATTTAGGGCTTAGTTGTTAGATTCCTGTATATTTTAATTATTCTTTTCTTATTTAGAAGGAGTGAAAATCTCAATAGAGAACTGCAATTCTCCACTTCATGTTCTCTGGACTATATCAGATCCTTTAACAGTTTATGAGAATTCAGGACACCACACATATCTGAACTCCAAAAGTATTGGAAAGAACTAATTGAAATAAACAGGTAGCAGGTCAATATATATGGAAATATTACCTCTTTGGTTTCTACTTTTCATTTATTTCTGTTTCCTTTTTTTTTTCAATGAAGTAATTTTTGCTAATCTTAAATGTATTTCCCATAGATAAAATATTCATGGTCCTTTAAATATCTATAAGAATACATCAGAGGGGGGAAGCATGATACTTTGTTAAAAGTGGTTGGAATCAAGGAAAGGATGAAATCAAGAGATCAAATTATTTATTCTGAAATAGCTTCTATTTTCTACACAGTTAGTATGGATTTATTTCCTATATGAAGTAATAGGAAGAAAGCATCTAGATGTGTTAGTAAATATTCAAAACATGCCATGACCCGTACAACCCTTAGTTTGGAAGCTGGAGAGGAGTGATGGGGGATGAAGAAAAGACAAACAGACATACATAAAGAGAAAAAAGCTGGGTCTCCGTGGGAACACAAACTCTGATGGAACTTAACTGACACAGAGCTCGCTCAGCATGTTAATTTTATAGATTTTGTCATCAAAAGGTTATTTGTGAGGAAGTTTCAGAAAAACAGACAGACTCTAAGGTCACAGAGAAAGTTATGAGACA
Source organism: Sciurus vulgaris (assembly GCF_902686455.1). Classification (NCBI taxonomy): domain Eukaryota; kingdom Metazoa; phylum Chordata; class Mammalia; order Rodentia; family Sciuridae; genus Sciurus; species Sciurus vulgaris. The sequence goes on from NC_136464.1 coordinate 164,554,771, forward strand.
TCAAGATCTTCTTGTTATGCCCAGAATTCTCTATTCCTGGGAGCTGCTGCCTGAGCTTAGGCTGTGACTGATGCAGCAGCATGCCTTCCCTCCTAGCCTCTTTTGACTGGGTGTCACCATAGCAACTGGAGGATCTTGACCTGTACTTGATCTTGATCTTGACCTGTATGTTCCCATAGGCAGTTCCCAGCCAAAAGGCAGCCATGAGGAAACCAGAAACCATGGTTCAAGTCACTGCTCTCCACAAAACCACATTAACTCTGTAGCAAACTGGAGTTACTTTAGAACCAACAGAACACTTGATCACTTAATTTCATCTTGGAGTTTAGAAGTATATTTACCACCATAGTGGCTAGTTTGACATTTTATTGTCTGAATTTTTAAATTTGTTTTTTATGTAGACAAGCACACAGCACATTGCTTAATTTTAAAGTTATACATTGCATTTCTTTGTTAATATTCAGCAATCTAATATTTTAATCAATATATTAATTTGCAACTTGCTTACATAGAAATATATTTATGTCCTTATAAATTATATATTGCATGTATGCATATGCATTTTTGTTCTATATGTACTATCAATACAGGCTTTTATTGATCTATCCATCTGTATTCCTGAGTTCCAAGACTGCATAAGCTTTTAAATAGTGAACAGTGTGACCTATGTTTTTCAATTTTCTAATCATTATCTTTTATTATTATATAGTAATTGACGCCGTCCAGCGGAGTCAATTTGGCACGGGGAACAAAAGAGTAGCGAGACTCTTGAATTCAGAGCGGTTTATTGATGAATCAGGAAACCTGGGAACTGGAACCTCCAACCTGGAACCTCTGACTTCGAACCTGGGGCCTAGAACCTCGGGGCCTAGAACCTCGAACCCCAGCGCTTGAGGAGAGCTGGCTTATATCCCCTCCAGGAGGTGAAGGGTAGGGCTGACGCCAATTATGCAAAGATTAGTCGAGGAGCTAGCTGCCCAATCATGGTAAAGGTCAAAATGAGCAGGCAAGATCAGGAGCACTCGGGAACACCTGTGCACGTGTTGTGTGCATGGACTTAATTGGCTATGCCAATGACAAATCACCTGGGCGTGCTTATGTTAATCAACCTCCTCACCACAGATGTGATCAAAGCAACCTCTCGCTGGCTGCCAGGTGCCATCCCGGCGCAGTCCCCACGGCATAGCCCCCAAAAGTAATATTCCAAACTAAATTTATCACACGATATAATGTAAATACTCTAGCTTCTCACATATAAATTTGAAGTAATACTTCTATGTAACGTGTGATATTTGTAGAGAATAAGCATCATTTTATCCTTAATTCCTCTGAAATATGTATCCTTTTTCGTAAACCTAATTTTATTTCCCATGTCTCTGCATGATTTTAGATAATGTTTCTTCAAACATGTTGGAGAATTGAGAAAGATTATCTGACTAACTTTGACCCAAAGTTGTAAAACTTGAAGGATATTAGTGGACGTATTTCTGCTGTACATGCCCCAGAATATACAACTATATTGGAGAAAACATATGGAAAAGATGTAGACCAAAGAACAAGAGAAAATGTATACTCAGGAAAGGAGCAGGAATGAGAGAGAGGAGTGAGAGAACATTTTTCAGCTGGCACCTGTATTTGTCCCACAACCCACATTTGTCCACTGTGTTCCTCATGTCAACTGAAGACATTTCATAACAAATTGCCAACTAAGTTCTTAAGCCAGCATAGTTTAACATGTCTGTCACGTGCAATTTGAAAATGCCCTTACTTACTCAGAGTTATCACAGAGATCAAGTGGTTTAAAGTATATGAAAGCACCTCATAAACTATAAAGCTCTGTACAAATATGTAGTGTTATTATCATAATGGCATAATACTTTCCTCATGTTGACTCAGTACTTATGAGAGCCTTATTCCCCTTCATTCAGAGATTTTTAGTGACTAATATGATTCATTTAGTAGTTAAAAGAGACCACAGTATTACTTTGCAAACTCTTTAGATCCAGGGGGGGAAATTGCAGCCATGAATGGATCTGAAACCTGAAAAAATTTTTTACTCAACTATGAGTCAAAGGGAGATTAAAAAATTATGTATTATCCTGATTACAGACTATGCAGGGTACCCTTGAAGTCTAAGTAAAAACCAAAGTTGTTTTACATAAATTATCACACATTAATTTAAAAATGTCATACTAAGGTAGACAATTTTGAAATAAGTAATGAATAGTAAATATCTTTTAGTATGAAGAGGAAATAAGGTACCATTTCACAGGACTTTTGGAAAAGTATCTTATTTAACAATAGTGTTACAATCTAGTAACACTTGCTGTATTATTGGCATATTCTTCATTGACAGACCTGTATACATTCACATATCCGTAGATCTTTCTTTTCACTAGTAGTTTCAATTGGTTTCTTGACAGGGATTTAGAAGCTAGTGTTTAACTGGATGTTAGCATTTGCAGTTGCTGATCATTTATATATCACATATATCAGAGGTAAGTTGTTGTTAAATATTGTTTAATTAGAAACTCTTTGAATATCTTATCCATTGCTTATTTGGATCAAAATCACAATTTTTAAAATAATCCTTTGCATCCCATACTTCCAGAATATATGCTTGGTTAAATTATACTTGACTCTTCCCACTATTGGGAAACAATAAAAATGGCCAACAATATTAAAAACATAAGAAGTTCAGCTACTTTGAACTTTTGAAATTAGTATGACACAAATCAATAAATAATTTTATTCATGTCTATTATTTTAAATGAAACTAGATAATACAAATGGGCCCACTTAATATCTTGTTTCTGAAAAAATCAGTACAAATTTTCAGGAAAAATATTTTTTGAAATTTTAAAAAAGACTAAATGTCACACTACACAAATATAAATCATCAGTAAACCTTTACAGCATATTGAGGATAAATCTACCCCCAAGCAATACGAGCATAGTAACCAGTGAACACTAAGCAAAAACCAAACACCTAAAGTCTGGAAGCATACAAAATTTTTATCTGAACCAGTTTCAAAATAGGAAGGCAGATAGGATTGCATTTGTCTTATTTTGTCACCATTGTACCTCATTTGGCCTGCCATGTTAAAACATTTTTTTGTGTATTTGTTTCATATAAAATATAGAGAAACACATTTTGTACTAAGTGTGGAACCCTATGCAACTGCAAATGTTATATGTCATATTGATGAAGGCAGCCTTGTAAACAATTACATCATTGTAATAAAAATATGCCTATCAGATCTTGGACTCCAGGGAACATGATTGTTCATTGGTTCTAGTTTCTGCGCACTGAAATCTCTCTGCACACTAAATACAGTTAGATTTTCAATAGGTCCCTTGAAGCAAGGACTGAATGTGTTAAGTTTATTAAACTAGGCTGTTCCTGAAAGACATCATTTATAACAGAGGATTTGGTTTAAGGACTCACCCTTATCATTATTAAAACTTTCTAGAACTGTGACATAGTCTAAGGTTATTTTTTATCCAATATTTTTCTCCTCGCTGTCTCTGCAGGAGTCAGACATGCATCATACTCTGATAACTGTCTTGGATCTCATTGGTTCCCTCCCATTCTCTTTCAGATCTCGTGCATGTATGAGCCTATCTTGATATTTGCTTCTTGGAGAATTCAAAATAAAGTATATGGTACCATAGTGGTTTGAGGTAAAGAAGCTGCATTCTGATATCACTAACTCATCACTTAGTGGGCAAACAGGGTAATATTCAAAATAGTATGTGTGTCACAGACGGTGTGGCAATGCAAGTCCCATTGGTAAATAAGTTATTTAGATGTCCGAGCAATTGTCACAGATTGGGGAAATGGCCTTGCAAGGGTATTGCTCACATCTACAGAATGATAACAGAGACTTACAGACCAACTTTGAGTGCCCAAAATCCTGTTTTGTAGCTTGCAAGTAGAACTTTAATGTATTGGAAAGACGAACATCTAAACAGAAAAGGGAGAATTAAAAAATTAAAAGTATAGAGTGGTTGCTATTTAAACATATAAGCAGGGCATATTGTAGTCAGCGATGGGAATAATCTAAAAATAGGATATTGGAAATGGTTGACCAAGCAGGTGTGCATATTAGAATATGCACGAAAAAATGTCTTTTCCTTGATAGTTGTTTTAGTCTGCTTTTTTGCTGTTGTGACTTAAAGATCTGACCAGCACAATTATAGAGCAGAAAAAGTTTATTTGGGGGCACAGGGTTCCAGAGGTCTTATGCCATAGAAGGCTGGCTCCATTCCTTGGGGCGTGAGGTGAGACTGAACATCATGGTGGAAAGTGTAGCAGAGGGAAGCAACTCACATGAGATCAGGAAGCTGAGAGAAAGAATCTCCGCTTTCCAGATACAAAAGATATACCCCAAAGCCACACCTCAATTCCAATCTCCTCCAGCCACACCCTTCCACTTGAGTTACCACTTAGTTAATCCCTATTAGGACACTAAATCACTGATTGGGTTAAGGCCTTTACAATCCAATCATTTCACCTCTGAACCTTCTTGCATTGTCTCACATGTGAGCTTTCGGGGAACACATTGTATTCAAACCATAATAGTAATACTTTCTAGGAATAAAGGAATTCACAACCTGCAAAGATCAAAGAGGTAAATAAGTTATTGAGATGTCCAGATTAAATTTTATTATTAAATTTAAAGCCCCAATTAAATATTATTATTAATATTATAATATTAAATTATAAGTGAAGGTAGTTCTGAGAGGCATGGGGAAATTGATGACTAATGCCAGAGTGGAAATTATTAGGCTTCTCTGGCTGCCAGTACAAGAAGAAGGATAAAAGCTGAGGGAAATATGTCTGCTGCCATTCTTGACAGACTTGGAACAGAGTGTATCCATTTGCCTTCCTGTGGAATACAGTCCTCTGTCAGTTTTCTCCACCTCTCTGACATGCAGTTGCATTCTATAAAAGGCAATAAAGATACACCATTCCCCAGGCAGTCCAGTATGTGTTAGTGAAGGCAAACCAGCCTCACTGGGTAGTGCTACTTTGTCTCTGTATGCAAGCCAGTTATGAGAGTAGAGGTAGTGATTACAGTACTGAGTTCATTGATAGCCTGGGGGTCTGTGCTAATAGATACCAGGCAACAGTATGTTATCACCAGAAGCCATAAGGCTGGAATCACTGTACTGAATAGCAGAGTTGGTTATTTGATAACTTCACTAGCCAGGAACTTGGAAGGCTAATCGATCATGTCCCTTGGGACAGTCAGTAGTGGTGCCAGAGCAGAGTCAAGGGTGACTGCCTTAATAACAATTCTTGACTCTTGCTAGCTTCCTCGTCTTCAATTTGTTTTCTTTTCTCCAATTCATTGACTGAACATATGCTTACTTAGGAGAAAATTATCTGCGATCATACAGTAAGTTTATACGGCAATTATTCCTTCAGATATTGTACAAAAGAATCTATGGCCATTTGCTCTGTGGACTGTATACTGAAGAAACCGAATTAATCAAACATTCTGAAAACTACAGAGCACAATGTTCTGAGATGACACAGGTACCCAGACCCCTTTGGCCCTCTCTTAAAATGGGAACTTTTGGGAACCAAGAAAATGATAGTGAGTTTACCTTGGATTCAGTGGACCTACAGACACATCCACCAATAATTTCTCCTAGCCATAGTGTATAAGTAGAGTTTGTCGCAGTATCACTTGGAATAAGTTCCACATTTCATCCTGCAGGTAAGACAAGAGCTAACACAGTGGGAAAGAACAGTCAAAACCTCAGAAACTTCCAGCTCCCATCTCTAAACTCCACTAAGCAACATTCCATGTGCTGTGTTATAAAATGAATGTTCTGTCCCATAAATAAAAAGAAAGAGAATCATTGACCTAGCAAAGAGGAGCCAAAATAGAATAAGGACATGTTGAGAATTAAGTCAAAAAATATCTTTAATATCTGTGTCTGCTTCAAAGAATTAGGGGAATAAATTGTACATTAGATAAAGAGAAAAGGTGTATTTTATTGCTTACTGAAGGAGGTGAAAATTAAAGAATGTTTCTGTAGTAACTAATGTCATGAAAGTTATTCAACACTTGGAAACTCAAATGCAGAAGGAAGGTAATGCTTTGGAAAGGTCTACCTGGCAAAGCACTTGCAGTTTCTTACTTGTTGAGTAAGGTTGAAGAATTTGAAAGCATCCAGAAAGTGGCTTCAGCAGCTTCATAATCTGTTTATAATGATTTTCCAACTGGTATAAATATTCAAACAAGAGGGAATACTTTTCAAAAGGTAGGGTTCAAGGACTGAGGTACTCAGGAGGAGAAAGGAAGAAGAACATTAAAGAGAGACTGTAGAATACATTCCAAAAATTCCTCAAGTTTCTCCTGAGCTTAAAACCAGGTAGAAGGATAGTTTGAAAAGAGACTAGAATAAGACCTGGGATATTAATTGTGGCCAGTTCTAATTTGTTGTTCTCTGCTCATAATAGCAAAATTTAAAAATTGGTTATTTCTCTGGAGGAGCCCATTTCTTCATTGTGATTCCTATAGAAAATTATTAGGGAAGAAAATGGAGATGGAAGGGCTTTAAAACAGTTGTCATTACAGCAAGTTTGGAGGTAGAAATAGATCATAATTTATTCCTTGATAAATGATTTCTGTTTTCTGATTTTAATACCTCCTCATAGAAATTGATCAATGGCATGGACTGATTAGGTCATAGGAAATGAAGAAGAAGTTAGTATTCTTTTCTAAAATAGAGTATCTAAGAAAAATTAGGTAGAGAAATTATTTGAAGCAATAATTTTGCCTCATTGTTTTGAAATAAAAGAGTACAGAGCTAGAATTTTGATATCTTTCTGTTTTTTGGAATTATTAGGTAAGCCTGAGAGAATTATTAGATTGGAGGGTCACTGGGATGTATTTTATGAATCTGAGTTGGGATATTGAGGTAAAACCATTATGGAGAATAAATTTTAAGAAGAAGCTAAAATATATGGAGTCTGACCATCCAAGAATTCAGAGAGTTACCCTAGAAAAATTGTCTTTTCTTTGTTCAATAGCAAACCTTTTTCAGGACACAGTGATTTTGCATCTGCAGTCGTGGTTAATAATAATTATCACTTTTTAAATTCCAAACTTTCCTTGACTTTTTGATTGATCTAGGGAATCTTGATTTCCCCAAAAGGAGACCACACGATTTCCCAAAGCTAAGGAAGGAGCCGCATGCGTCTCTTGGAACAAACATGTTCAGGTCCTGATAGTGGCCTTGTTCCTGATGTGTGTTGGAAACTTGCCTGGGAGAATGAAGCCAGTAAGCAGCAGGAAGCTGGAACAAACGATTCAGTGAGAAAAAACTTGAAGGGAAAGGCCCTAGGTCCATGTGGTGCTGATGCTCAGCCACTCTTTACTTTTCCTCAAGCTGTATGAGTTTCCAATAGGTGAATTTTGACCAAAAACACTTTGATTTGATATTTCTTCCACTTTTTCTATTGAAGAAAACAAGAAAATTAAAAAAAGTTCAGAGACTGATTTTTGTATCTAACATTATCATTTGCCAACCACTACTTCTTTAAAAATAGATGTTACTAGATATTAGGGAAGAGATGGTAGAATACTTATGAGTCATTTTGCCATTGATGAGGTCATTTTAGTTGAGATGTACCATTTACTTCACCAGATGAAAGAGCTGTAAGGTGAGGGATTGTGTCTGTTTTGTTTTCCTGTTATCCTTAACATCGAGTCCAAGAACAATCTAATAAATATTTCTTGAATCCTAAATTGTGCTCTTCATTTTATTAAAATCACTAAGACTTAGAATGGATAATGCAGTTGGCCTGGTAGCAGAAGCACGACTCTGTTTAATTTAAGGTTTGGCTTGACTTTGATTTTATTAATGTTCACTTGTGACTTCTTTCCTAATAGGTTAAAGCCATATTACTGGTCACATGAAAGGTGGCATTAGTTGAGGATTTAACTTGTTTGTACAAGGGAATGTGCAAGACTTTTCTGATTTTAAACACTTCTTCTCCCCTGGAGACTTCATAGTGAACAATGCCTGTCCTGATAAGTTTAGTGACTAAACAGCAGGGAAAGCGATATCTTTTTCCTGTCCTCATTCAACACAACTCTTTATCATTCAGTTGGGTTCAAGCAACATGTTTCAAAAAGGACAGGAATGGGGAAGACTTTCTTCCCCTTTTCCTGCAGTGAAACTACTTTTTAATGTATTACCTTCTTTTCTTAGACAATAGCTCATTTCTTATTCACAAATTTCAAGTGAAAGCAGCTTGTTTCCTAGCACGTAAACCAATATTTTGAGTTTTTTAAATACCACTCCTTATAATAACATCACAAGATTCCAATTTTATTTATAAGCATGTTAATAAGTTTAGGTAGAAAAATTGAAATATTACTTCAACACAGACAAAACATTTGGAATTAACACTATTCTCTTGTGACTCAAAATTAAAGAATTACCTCATAGGAGAGCTGGAAAGAATACATTCCTAACTGTTATACCTGGTTTCAGAAAAAATCCATCAAAGAGGAATTTTTTAAAATTAGTCATTATTCCCACATAAAATACTACAAGTAATAGAAAAAGATTTATAAAATAGAGCAGTTAAAATTAAACCACTTACAAATCACTTTATAGTACTGAAAAATGAATATTAAAATATCAAAATATTTTAAGCAATAAAAAAATCAGTTAAAATGAATTAAAAAATAGTCTTTTGTTTGTTGGCTTGTTTGTTTGAACAGATTCTATTATAAAGAGCATTACAAATGAAGCATTAGCCTGGAAAAAGAAAAGAAATGTTAAGACTTACATAAAAAACATATTAAACTCTACTAAGGACGATAAAGAAAGATGTAATTACTTTTGAGGGTCTTAATTAATCTTAAATTTTATCTGCAAAAGAAAGAACATGGTCAAATATATTCATGTACATACATACAATTTTCTAAAATGATTCATATGACGTGTTGTTATTCAATAGAGATTAGGAACAAGGTGGACTAGATGAGCAGGGACTCAAGAAAGCTGCCAAAAATTGGCATTACCTGGGACACATGTTGGTACCTGTTAGAAAGTCACTCCTGTCCGGCAGACAGCCAGTTCAATTCTGGTCTTCAGTCTGGCTGCCTCTGCTATCAAAGTCTTCTCTATCTAGAGTTGAATGTTTTCTGTTATGTATGGAAGATCGATCAAAATGGGGGGCAACTGAATATCACAAAGGTATAGGGAAGATCAGTGGAATCAAAGAAGAAGATCAAGAGGGAAGGAGGAGGGACAGGAAAGGGAAGAAAATGTGGGATTTATACCTGCTACGTGCAGGTATAAATATATCACAGTTAATTCCACTTTTATGACTATCTATAAATCACCAATCAAAAATCAATAAATAAACCAGTGAAAGAAAGATCTGTAGAGAAGAGGAAGTGAAGAGGGAAGAGGGAATGGGGCATGGGGAATGGAATAGAGTAAATCAAATTCTATGCAGGTATGGTTTTATCTCACCACTGGACAGATCTTCCAGACAAAAATTGAACAAAGAAACCATAGATCTCAATAACACAATCAATAATTTAGACTTAACGGACATTTATAGAATATACCATCCAACCAAGAGCGAATACACTTTCTTCTCAGCAGCACATGGATCCTTCTCTAAAATAGACCATATATTATGCCACAAAGCTAATGTTAGCAAATACAAGAAGATAGAGACACTAGCATGTATTCTATCAGATCATAATGGATTGAAGTTAGAAATAAATGAAAGAGTAAAACACAGAAACTATTCCAACATCTGGAGATTAAACAATATGCTATTATATGATGAATGGATAACAGAAGATATTAGGAAGGAAATTAAAAAATTCTTAGAGGTAAATGAGAACAAAGAAACATCATATCAAAATCTCTGGGACAGTATGAAAGCAGTACTTAGAGGGAAATTTATTTCATGGAGCGCATTTAATAAAAGAAGTAAAACTCAACAAATAAACGACCTAACCCTACAGCTCAAAGCCCTAGAAAAAGAAGAACAGACCAACACCAAAAGTAGTAGAAGACAGGAAATAGTTAAACTCAGAGCTGAAATCAATGAAATTGAAACAAAAGAAACAATACAAAAAATTGACAAAATAAATAGTTGGTTCTTCAAAAAAATAAACAAAATTGATAAACCTTTAGCCACACTAACAAAGAGAAGACGAGAGAAAACCCAAATCACTAAAATTCGGAATGAACAAGGAAATATCACAACAGACAGGATTGAAATACAAAACATAATTAGAAGCTATTTTGAAAATCTATACTCCAACAAAATAGAAAATTTTGAAGGCATCAACAGGTTTCTAGAGACATATGAATTGCCTAAACTGAACGAGGAGGACATAAACAATTTAAATAGACCAATTTCAAGTACTGAAATAGAAGAAGTCATCAAAAGCCTACCAACAAAGAAAAGTCCGGGACCAGATGGGTTCTCAGCCGAGTTCTACAAAACCTTTAAAGAAGAGCTCATTCCAATACTTCTCAAAGTATTCCATAAAATAGAAGAGGAGGGAACCCTCCCAAACTCATTCTATGAAGCTAATATCACACTGATACCTAAACCAGACAGAGACTCATCAAGGAAAGAAAATTTCAGACCAATATCCTTAATGAACATCGACGCAAAAATTCTCAACAAAATTTTAGCAAATCGCATACAAAAATATATTAAAAAGATAGTGCACCATGATCAAGTGGGCTTCATCCCAGGGAAGCAAGGTTGGTTCAACATCAGGAAATCAATAAACGTAATTCACCATATTAATAGACTTAAAGTCAAGAATCACATGATTATTTCAATAGATGCAGAAAAAGCATTTGATAAAATATAGCACCCCTTCATGCTCAAAACACTAGAAAAAATAGGGATAGTGGGAACATTCCTTAACATTGTAAAGGCCATTTATGCTAAGCCCATGGCTAATATCATTCTAAATGGTGAAAAACTGAAAGCATTCCCCCTAAAAACTGGAACAAGGCAGGGATGCCCTCTTTCACCACTTCTATTCAACATCGTTCTTGAGACTCTGGCCAGAGCAATTAGACAAACCAAAGAAATTAAAGGGATACGAATTAGAAAAGAAGAACTCAAACTATCCCTATTCGCTGATGACATGATTATATATTTAGAGGAACCTGGAAATTCCACCAGAAAACTCTTAGAACTCATAAGTGAATTCAGTAAAGTAGCAGGTTACAAGATCAATGCCCATAAATCCAACGCATTTTTATACATAAGTGATGAATCTTCAGAAAGAGAAATTAGGAAAACTACCCCATTCAAAATAGCCTCGAAAAAAATAAAATACTTGGGAATCAATCTCACAAAAGAGGTGAAAGACCTCTACAATGAGAACTATACAACACTAAAGGAAGAAATTAAAAAAAAACCTTAGAAGATGGAAAGATCTTCCATGTTCTTGGATAGGAAGAATTAATATTGTCAAAATGGCCATACTACCTAAAGTGCTATACAAATTCAATGCAATTCCAATTAAAATCCCAATGACGTACCTTACAGAAATAGAGCAAGCAATTATGAAATTTATCTGGAAGAATAAGAAACCCAGAATAGCTAAAGCAATCCTTAGCAGGAAGAGTGAAACAGGGGGTATTGCAATACCAGATCTTCAACTCTACTACAAAGCAATAGTAACAAAAACGGCATGGTATTGGTATCAAAATAGAAAGGTAGATCAATGGTATAGAATAGAGGACACGGACACAAACCCAAATAAATACAATTTTCTCATACTAGACAAAGGTGCCAAAAATATGCAATGGAGAAAAGATAGCCTCTTCAACAAATGGTGCTGGGAGAATTGGAAATCCATATGCAACAGAATGAAACTAAACCCATATCTCTCACCATGCACGAAACTAAACTCAAAATGGATTAAGGACCTCGGAATCAGACCAGAGACCCTGCAGATTATAGAAGAAAAAGTAGGTCCAAATCTTCACCTTGTTGGTCTAGGACCAGACTTCCTTAACAGGACTCCCATAGCACAAGAAATAAAAGCTAGAATCAACCACTGGGTAGATTCAAACTAAAAAGCTTTCTCTCAGCAAAGGAAACTATCAGCAATGCAAAGAAAGAGCCTACAGAGTGGGAGAATATCTTTGCCAATCATACTTCAGATAGAGCACTAATCTCCAGAATCTATAAAGAACTCAAAAAACTCTACTCCAAGACTTCAAATAATCCAGTCGACAAATGTGCTAAGGAAATGAATAGACACTTCACAGAAGAAGATCTACAAGCAATCAACAAACATATGGAAAAATGCTCAACATCTCTAGTAATAAGAGAAATGCAAATCAAAACCACCCTAAGATTCCATCTCACCCCAATTAGAATGGCGATTATCAAGAATACGAGCAACAACAGGTGTTGGCGAGGATGTGGGGAGAAAGGTACACTCATACATTGCTGGTGGGGCTGCAAATTAGTGCAGCCACTCTGGAAAGCCGTGTGGAGATTCTTTAGAAAACTTGGAATGGAACCACCATTTGACCCAGCTATCCCACTCCTTGGCCTATACCCAAAGGACTTAAAATCAGCATACTACAGAGATACAGCCACATCAATGTTCATAGCTGCTCAATTCACAATAGCCAGACTGTGGAACCAACCTAGATGCCCTTCAATTGATGAGTGGATAAAGAAACTGTGGTATATATATACAATGGAATATTACTCAGCCATAAAGAATGATAAAATTATGGCATTTGCAGGCAAATGGATGAAATTGGAGAATATCATGCTAAGTGAGATAAGCCAATCTCAAAAAGAAGAGGGACGAATGATATCGCTAATAAGTGGAGGATGACACATAATGGGGGGGAGGGAAGGGTTAGTATTAGGGTTAGGGAGGGGGGCAAGTATGGAGGAAGGAAGTACTGTATAGAGGGTAAATAGAGGGTAAAGAAGGGTGGGAGGGGTGGGGGGAAGGGAAAAATAACAGAATGAATCAAACAACATTACTCTATATAAATTTATGATTACACAAATGGTATGCCTTTATGCCATGTACAGAGAAACAACATGTATCCCATTTGTTTACAATAAAAAAAAAAAAGAAGAAGAAAGCCAAGTACATCGTTAGGATGCCTTTCTTCAATCAAGCCACTTAATGTATAAATGATGTTACAGAATAAAGTTGGTGTGGTCAAAAATAAAAAAAATAAAAAAATAAAAAAGTTTAAATGAAAAAAAAATGAATCCTAATATAATGCATAAGGATAATGCACTAATAAAATTTAAAAATGGGGGAAAATATCTCCTCTACCCACAGGAAGGAATGTCAGTAAAATAGCATGGTGGCGAGGAGCCAACTTTTAGGAACTTACATCTCTGTAAGATGTAACTAACAACAGAGGACTTATCAAGTCATGAATTGGGAAGCATTGAAAGTGGTTTATTGCTGTGATAACAAAAGCATTAAAAGCAGGTACAAAAGTAAACTAAAAATATATGTGTATATATGCATATATATATGCATATATATATACATTATATATATTTGATGCATAGTAGTTATAAAGATGCCATGTTTGGTTTACCTCTTTTGAAAGTCCTTAGTCACATAACCATATGTTTATTGGTTGTTGTGACTGGCTGAGGCTTTATATTTTTTATCTAATACATGCATTTACCATATATAACACAAGTTATGTTTAACTTATGTTTGCAGTTTAAGCAAACTTGAGTCTACCTTTATTCATTTTTTAAATTTAGGTTATTTTCATAGACATAATATTTGCACATATTTATGAGGTAATGTGATATTTTGATTCATGTATGATTGAATGAGGCTAATTAACATATCATCTTAAACTTTTATTATTTAATTGTGAGTACTTTGAAAGTTTTCTTTCCTATTTTGAGATAGATATTGTTAATCGCATTCACCATTCTGTGCCAAATAACACCAGAATTTCTCCTATCTGTACCTTGTTATCCATTGACCAGTCTCTGTGCAATCCCCATTATTCCTATCTCTCCAAATTTTTGATAATTAATATTCTACTTTCAATGTCTACAGAATCCACTTTTTGAGATTCCACATATGAATGAGGTCATACAGTTTGAACTATCTTTAAGTCTATTTTAAAGTTGGTTTTGTTTGCTCAGGAATTTTTCAAGCCTGATCTCCATTTTAATTTTGCTTTAACAATACTAATATATCATATACAAATCCATATGTGCATGGATTTAAATCTTTATAAAATATTCATCATCACAAATAGAACAAAATCAACTTTATAGTGAAGATGTGTCAAACAGTATATTGTGAAACATTCAATGTGCGTATCTTCAGCAATAGTTCAACCTGCCTATCTTATTAAATGAAATGAAAAAGTACAAGGAATAAAAACACAGGATCACTTCCTGATATTCTTGCCAAAGAAGAATAATCAGATCTACTCAAAAAATGGACATAATTGAACTATATTTTACAACATAGCTGACGTGTAGTCTTCAAAAGTGTCAACGTCCTGCGGTTTAAAAAACTGTCCCAAATTGAAAGAGACTAAAGAGGAAACATTACAACTAAATGCAATGTGTTGTTTTGAAGTATATCTAGGTTAGCTGGGTTTCAAAAAATTTGGGCTAGACTCCACCGGTCTTGGTTTCAGGTTGTGGATTGAAGTCAGACATGCTCCACGTGTGTCCCATTCTTCTGCACTAGCAGGTGTCTGAGGCACATCTATTCATTGCCAATATGTAGGGTAACCTCAACTACACATGCTTTTTTCAGATTTTTGGGCACTTCATATGTGAAACATCTAGTTAGTTAATGTAAGTCATATGGTGAAGCTCAGTATTAGGGGATAGGATGCCCACCGTCCAGTAGTATGACTACTACAGGGCAGGGAACAATTGGGACCAGTGATTCAACCCGCCATATTTCTAAGTACTTTACACTTTCACAGGCTCACTCTCTGGTTTAGTATGTTATGGTTTGGATGTCAGGTGTCCCCCAAAACTCATTCGTGAGACAATGCAAGAAAGTTTAGGGGAGAAATGATAGTTATGATAGCCTTAAAGTAATCAGTGCATTAATCCCCCTCATGGGATTGAGTGGAAACTGAAAGCATGTCCGTTGTGGGTGGAGGAGGTGGGTCATTGGGGGTGTGCCTTTGGGGTATATATTTTATATATGACCAGTAGAATCAATCTCTCTCTCTCTCTCTCTCTCTCTCACATTCCTGATCATCATGTGAGCTGCTTCCCTGTATCACACTCTTCTGCCATTTATTCTCCCTCTCTTCCAGCTCTGGGGAATGAAACTGGCTTTCTGTGGACTGAGACTTCTGAAACTACGAGTCTCCAAATAAACTTTTCCTCCTCTACAGTTGTTCTTGGGTTATTTAGTCACAGCAGTGAAAAAAAAAAAAAAAAAAAAAAAAAAAAAAAAAAAACAGTACATGATGATGAGTTCCCATGTCAGGTATAAATTTACCAACCACACTGCTGAACCTAAGGGTGGTAATGATTCTAACTGATCTATTACTGTCAAGTGTTTTTCCTACCTTGTTGATTAAGAGATGACCATGTGATGTTTCCAAACTGTATTGGTTCCTGGCAAAGATAGTTTTCCTGCAGTTTGTAGCAATCATAAAATCTGATAATATTTTCAGCATATTTATTTCCTGAACAAATAATTACAGATGTGATTTAATAGAAAAAAGAACAAAGGGCTTATTAGGTATGGTTTGTAAAAGTGAAAGTGTGGGAAATTCCAAAGTTTTCTCATCATGTTTAGAACTAAATAATTCCAGCATTCCCATGGCAGTTAAAAAGAAAAAAGAATGGAGTATAAAGAAGAAAGTAAACTAAAGAAGAAAGGGGCTCATTTAGAGTCACCATGCCTAGGTTTATTTGTTGGCTTCAGCATAAGAAGCTCTGTAATCTGTTGATAGTTGCCTAACCTCTCAAGTCTAAGAGTCCATTTCTCTGAAACCACATAATAAGAAGCACATATCTGTGTAATTATTTGAAGATTAAGTGAAATAATGCACATAATGCCCATAAAATGGTGGGTAGTCTGGCCTATCTCAAAATCTTCTGGGACTTAACATTAAGTTGAAATTATTAATTAAATTAATATACATTAATACTTATTGGATTAATGATTGGCTGTTAGTTATTATATTAGAACACAGTAATGAAATTAATCTATAGACTGAAAGAAACAAGTATGTTAAAGAACTAATATAAGTTCCTAAAAGTCAATTATATATCATACATAGATAATTACTACTAATATGTATGGTTGATGCTGTAAGTAATGGTTGATACAAAAACAGCAAATATAGTGGTTGATAAATACAACAAATATGTATCATCTTCTGTGTATGAATGAATTAGTCATGATAATAACAAATATAACTGCAAAGGAAAAGGTATATGTTTATTAATAAAATAAAATAAATATTTGAAGGAAAAATAAAGTTATCCTCACAAAACTTTTTAGGTTGTTAAGTGTAATTTTTCATATATTTGAGAAAGAATGATAATATTCACATATAAAATTAGATAATTAAAGGCAAAACAAATTAGTTAAAGCTTTATTAGTGTGAGAATGAGAATATAAATTACTAAAATACCAATTAAATGACTTTCCAGATGAAAATTACATCTTTCTGTAATAAAAGCACATACGTAGATAATGTATACAAATGGTGAAAAATTACATTGTAATAATCTTTAAATTTTATTCAGAAAAAGGATGAAACCTATATTATTTTCACATAGAAAGGAAAACCAAATGAAGCATTAGAATCTAAATTTAAATAATTGAAAATTGAAACTTTAAAAATACATACACATTCTTTTCCCATTAAGAAGGAATAGTCTTAAAATATTAACTAAGCAATATTTAGCTTCATTTCACAAATTAAGCTGCTATAAAGCCATAGTCTTTACTAACTCCTAACTTGTTGTTGCGGTGAATCAGTGCTAGATGAGTTTAATTTTACCAAGTCTAGAAGTACTCATTTTGTTTCTCATAAACCTGTAACCAGTATCTTTTAGCTTACTTCAATTGCAAGTCAGTTATATGAAATGAATTGGAATTTTATTCTCACTTTCATTCATACATTTTAAATTATTTATTGAATGCTTACCGTTATTAAACACCTATTTACTCAGTTGTAATTTTATGCCCAGCATTGTACCATGTAGCCTTATGGATCTCACTTTATAAGGCAAGATAAACAAATAAAAATATAGGATTAAATAGATAAATAAAAATATAAAATAAGTAACAGGAAAATAATAAAAGTAGACTAAGGGAGCACAGAAAACAGCAAAGTATACTCGATGATACGTAAAAACTATAGTAATGTTTTTCTGAATATCATTTTCTACCAAATGCTTTCTAACTTTAGAAAATCACTTTTCAAAATCTCTACCTATGATGGGAACTTTGATTCATTTTTCATCTGTAAATATTCTTAGACCTTTTGTTAGAACTTGCTAGTTAATCTTAGAAGTAATTTTTGGTCCAAATTTATAAGGGCAGATGTTTATTGAAGATGTATATGGAGGACTATTAGTCAACTTTTTGTCACTGTGATCAAAATACTCAACCAGAACAACCTAGATGAGGAAAAGTTTACTTTGGTTCATAGTTACAGATGTTCAGTTCATGTTCAGCTGACTCCATAACTCTGGGCCCAAGAAGATGCAGAATATCTTGGTGGAAGGATGTGGCAGAGGAAAGCTCATGACAACAAGGGAGAAGAGAGAATTCAGCTCCCAGGACAAAATATAAATCCAAAGGTAGGCCTCAGTGACTGACTTCCTCCAGCCACAGTTGCAGGTAACTGCCTATAGTTACTACCCAGTTAATCCATTCAAGTGAATTAGTCCACCAGTTCAGTTATATCTCTCATAATCTGATCATTTTACATCTGAACCTACTTACCTTGTTTCACACATGAGCTTTGGGGAGACCCCACATATTCAAAACCTAACAGTATGGTTTGCTATTTGTTACATACAATTTTGGTAAAGATATCAACCTACCATTTTTCCTCTTAAGATTTTATTCTCCATTTGTATGGTTTAAAAATAGACATTTTCTAACTAAAGTAATAGGTGTCATTCCATCTAAAATCATATCATGAACATTTCTTTTATTACTAATGTACAAAAAATAGATCATGTTCAAGGAAAAATACACGTAGAAGAACTACTTATAATGTTAAGATTAGTTCCAGGAACTAAATGCTTTCAATTCAAACATTTTTATTCATGTCCCTTTGCTCTTGAATCATCACCACCACACATGAACCCTGTAAGAATCCTTTCCATTGTTGCATTAGCTACCTGAGCCTCTTTCTGGCATATTACTTAATATAGATATGTATGCTTCAAAATTATTCTCATCATTGATTCAGTATTTAGCTAATTACCATTTTTAGATAAGGGAAATGTTCTAAGAATAAATGAGCATGAAAATCAATGATGTCTACAAGACATTTACTTGGTATTCCAAATATAACTTCATAGAATCTAAGAATTTTTTAAAAATTGCAGTTTTCCTTCCACAAAGAGATAAATGTTGGAGGAGTATACGTGCTTAAACCTGATCTAAATGCTGTAAAATACATATGTAAATAGAAATATCATATGTTTCCCCCATTAGTATTTAAAATGTGATGTTGTTATGTACCAATTAAAAATAAATTTGAAGTATTATGTTTAAAAAATAATTATTCATAGCCTGTAAACCTTCACGAAAGTGCTGTCAGAACAATGTGACACATCATAACCACATGCTTACTTTCTGGTACCATAGCATTTTCTTTTATAGATCATTAAAGATTGGTGTTCCAACTTATGAAGGGACTTCAGATGTTCAGCAGTCAAGAAATAAACACAGTAGATTTCATGAGATTCTGTTAAACTATTTCATATTATCCCAGCTTTTCCTTCTTTCTCTCTACTGCCCTAAATTCAGTCAATTTTGTGTTCACTCATGAACATGCTCACCCACTTCCTAGTCATCATTTCTCTCTTTTAACAGTTTTTCCTACATCTGAACTTTAAATTCATGTCCATTGTGTATAGGTGACTTAGATTTATCTCCCTCTTAGCTTCCCACAGTATATGTAAACACACACACACAGTACAGTACAGTACAAACTATAGGTTAAATCAGTATGTTCTTTCTATGGAAACATAGCTTCCAATCAGTTTAGGTGATCTCTTTCAAAACAGATAGCCTTTGCTAAATTCTAGTAGTGATCACATCCATCTTCAGTCAAAGGCTTCACTGACTCCCAGGGAAAAGTGAACTCACCATCACTGAGGACCCTAATAACAAAAGTGATACCAACAACAACAATATAGCAATGACTTTAATCATTATTTCTATACTTTATCAGTCCATTAAAGGAAACTAAACTGGCTGTACCTACTGACTTTTCACAAATGTGGTAAGCAATTGAGAGAGAATTTAAACAATTTGCCAAATTTAAAATGAACTAAGTGTTTGTTTTCAAGTTATATATTTTATTATACATTTAATTAAATATATATATAATAGTCTTTATAGTTCTGGAGGTCAATTATATAGCATGTACAGTGATGTGCCATATATTTTATCGATAAAAGAGTATCTGAAATATTCTTGCTTCAAAGAATATTAAGTATATGAAGTGAGGGATATGTTAATTACCTCTATTTAATCATTCCACAACATATACACATATCAAAACATTACATTGTTTCTCATAAGTACATGCAATAAAAATTTCAGTAACTTCCAACATATAATGTGTATAATTACTCCATACTGTTATAAAGCTTGTATCATATTATTTTTTCATATTTAATATGTACTTATTAATCTATTATTTAGATAGTTAAATATTTCAGGAAGTGAAGTTGAAAAATTTCTATCTATTCACTCATCCATTTATTCATAATTAAACTTAGTATTATGACTTATGAGGGAAGAAAAGTTGGTATTCAGAATTTGTTGAATTTAGAGTTGGTAGAAAAGAAATCAAGAATGCTACAAGAATACTGACTACTTTGATGTTATAAAGCCCACTAATAGCTCTTCTGAAAATTCTTTTAAATCTAATTTTTTTTTTTTTTTTTTTTTTTTTTTTTAGTTAAGTGCAAATGTGTGGGCTGTGATCCTGACAAGCTTCTGAAAAACTCTTATCAGACTTTGGTTGCTCTGGTGATCAGCCATCTGTTTATACAATGGCAATTTCATTTCTTTTGGAAGATTAGAGTAAAAAAAAAGGGAATTGAGAGTTCCTATTCTTATTTTTTCATTGTGCTATTTGTTATAGGACTTTTATTGTTGGAAACCAGAAATCATAATCACCAGAACATTTTTCAAAAGAAATACTTTGGTTTTATCTACAATCAAAAGAATTATGAACTTTAGTAGCTTAGAGGAAGTCACTGGTAAAATAATTTTGCTCAACATACAGGAATGAATGCAAATATAATTTCTTAATATAGACAGGTACTCTAAATCAATGTTTATTTATTTTAATAGAGACATTTCCATGGTTATTATAAGGGAATATGCTATGTTTAGATTTTTATGAAGGCAGCAATAATTGTAATTGAACCTCTTTGGGAATGAACTTATTCAGATAATATCAGATATGTTCTTTCTTGGTTAGAAAATTTCTTAAGTCTATCTGAGGAAACCAGGTAGATAATTAGGATATTTTTTAAACAAAATCATTACTTGGAACATATGTTCCAAAATAGTTGTAACATGAATAATATTTATGATTACCACACTAAATAATAAAATAAAATTCAATTTAATAATTATTCTTTAAATGCCATCAGTTCTTATAGGAATCAACTACTACGTTCATTTTATTCTAGGTACATGTATAATTGCAGCTGCCATATACAATTTTGTGAAGCAAGAAGAACTCTCCCATACATATGGAATTAAATTTTTGTACTGGTTACATGGTGTAGCAGAAGTACAAAAAAGGTCACCTAATTTTGTTGATTTTGCAAAGTTGCCTTGATAGCACTTTGAGAAGAATAGTTTTTAAGTTACCAATATAATTTTAAAGATTTTGTTATGGCATTTCCAGCAGAAGTTCATATTTCCCATAGTATTCCTATGTTTCTATCAATTTGGATTCTGTATTGGAATATAATCATGATTCTGAGACAGTTTAAGTGAACTGTTTAATGAACATTGGTCTTTCATGTACTAAAGATGCACACTCATATGAACACACAGAGTTTGTCAAAATCATTGAGACCCAAGCAGATGAAACTTCAGACACAGATGGAGTAAGTAAAATTAATCTAGTCCTTGTAAAAGCTTAACTTGTAAGAGAAAAAATAATATATGATTTTCTGTTTTCAAAAGCAAACAAGAAACCTCTGTATCATAGGTTCAGTGTTGTTAAATTAGGTGTTTACTGTAAAAAAAATTCCTAGAGGGAATTGTTTATAGACTTTTCCTTATTCCTGAAGTATATATAATACTCTGGACTTAACAATATATTCTTCAGTTTTTCATTTATCAAAACCACATCTGAGGGCGTGGGGTTCAGCC
Organism: Sciurus vulgaris; assembly: GCF_902686455.1. NCBI lineage: Eukaryota > Metazoa > Chordata > Mammalia > Rodentia > Sciuridae > Sciurus > Sciurus vulgaris. The sequence continues at coordinate 164,576,400 of NC_136464.1, forward strand.
CAGTAATAGAGCCCTTGCATATGGCATGCATGAGGCCCTGCGTGCAAATAAAGGAAAACCAGAAAAAAGAAAAAAGAATCCCCAGCACCTCAAATAAAAGAAAGGAAAAATAAAAATAATCACTTATGCTTCTTCTTCAGAATTAAAAATATACTGTCCCTCATATCAGCAAATTAAACCCAAGGTATTTTAAACTCTTAATTGAAAACAAGGGTTTAATCAAGAGACCTGTTTCTATGGAATTTGTAAAATAAGCTGAGTCTGAAGAGTATTAAAGGTGATTAAGAAAAATAACACATTATATACATATATCTTAATGATCTAAAATCCCACAAAGAACAAGTAGTATACAAATGAACGAATAATAGACATATTTTATTCTATGTTGATTAATCAACAGATTTTCAGATTCATTTGTTTATTAAAAGATCCATGCCAACTTATAATTTACTCATTCTGCCAAGTTTTGCTAACTTAAAATCCCATCTGATTTTTCATTTCAGCATACTAGATAAGATAATTCAATGTATATGCCTATCTGCTTTATTCACATATATTTCAAAAGGCATGCTAATAATTTTTAAGAAAAAGAAAAGGTGTGAGAATATTGTTTCTTCACTCATTGAAACCAGCTACTTTGAACAAAGGGCACACTATCATGTCACAAGGATATTACAGATTATAATCTCCTTTTAATTCAATATACCCATACTTCCATCAGGTTAATTAATGTCTATTAAATAGAATTACTTTTTGTGAATTCCATTCTGGCAGAAATATGCAAGAAGCACTTAGAGCTGATGTAGTTATGACAATAAGACCACTTTTCCAGTAACCAGAGTAAGAACCAATGGACCCAAGGCTGATTCACTGCAGAGTTAGAGAGAGAGGGGGTTAGAGATGAAAGAGAATTTAGTACTATGTTTTATAAATGAATTCTTGCTATACTGCATCAGCATGGTGGTGTCAGTCTAGTAAGTTTAGTCAGTTTTCGTAGACAGAGTAGCTAAGAATATTGTTGCACGGCACTCTCATAACATTCATTCATTTAGGTATGCAAAGGGACAGGAATGATCTCATTGCTTTTAGGATCATACACAATAGTGTTTCCTATGAAATGTCATGTGATGCATAATGTTAGTTTGACAAGATCATCCTAGTTCATGCTATTTTAATATTCAATAATAACAGAAACGTAATATGCCAGGTGTTTAGATATATCCATTGATAATCTAAGAATCCATTACTTCCATTAATGTCAGTGTAAATATCAAAAAAGTCAATGATTTATCTTAAAAATAATTAAAACATTAGAAATCTTAATGAGTTTTGTTTGTCCTCCATGATTCAGATTTCTATACCATGCTCTGTTTCATTGTGTAAGTTTTTCTTAATTTTCTCTTCTATGATTAGATGAATACAAAACATTAGTTCTAAGGCACAGATTCAAATTCTGAAGACTTTACACTGTAATATCTATTTGATCATGCTAAATCTTATGCTGAAATGTCAATATGATATTAAATGTTGCACTTATATGGTCATAGCTAATACAAGGCAAGCTTTTTCCTATAGAAACAAAAATTCTAACTTCTACAACATATTTAGCATGTTGGAAGTTGAAATTATTTCTTCCTCTTCTAAATATCCTCCTTTCTTCATTATAGGCATTGATCCCACGTGATTCTTGTACACGTTTCACATGGTTCTACAACCTAATTCTTATAAGGAATTTCATTATACAAGTTAACTTACCTATTTGAAGAATAATTATGATGAATTTAGAGAACTTTAATTTTAAAATAATGTCATACTTATTTAAGAAATCTACATAAAGGTCCAAGGAACTTTTTCAATATTGATGTATTGAACAAATTATTCTCTTTCAAACAGTGCAGATATATATTCTTGAGAAAGAATAGTCCTGTTTTAACTTGACTATTTATTTTTAAAAATTTGACCAGAAAGAGATCATTTCACATTCCTAAATCATATATTGATTATTTCACTTATCAAATTACTTCCAGCTAAACAACTAAAGCACTCCTCATGCTGATTATCTAGAACAATCATAATTTATTTTATTTTGACATGCAACAAAAATGAAAACATGGTGTTCGATAAAACATAACATCCGAAAACATCAAATCTGATGAGAAAGAAGTGAGAATCAAGAAAAATATCATATACAATAATAAAACAATTGAAAAATAAATCATCCTGTAGAAATTGATTCATTTTGTTCTTAAAATTGTGTCTGTACTTTTTAGATTTGATTTTAGAAAAAAAAATATAAATCCTAACCATTCACCAAGTACCAACTAAAAAAATAAAGGATAATTTATCCAGGTCAAAGTGACATAAAATAAATATTATTCTAGGTCTTGATGATGAATGATTTTGAAGATACACGACTTATCCCTTGGCTAAAGAACTTAAAGAGCATCAACTATCAAATAAGTACAATGGTACTGGATTAAAAGAAAAGATATCAGGAAGAAAATGGGAGTACTTGTACACAATAAAAATCAATTGCAGTGCAATCTTAAAATAAATTGTGTAATTTTTTTAAATTAAAAAGAATAGATGTGCAGCACGACAGCCTCCAACCAAACAAATTGTACATTTCAAATGGGCTTTTCTGTTCCAATTGACAGTTCACAAAAATAAGCCTCCTGGAATAGTCAGTTGCACAGGACTTCATTAGATGTGTGAAATGGCCTCATGGTATCATTAGTCATCTTCTATACTGTTGCCTCTTAAAAACATGGATGTGCCTTAATGTTCTTGTCACATTAACTAATTCCTTTTAGTTAATCAATGACCATCATTGATCTGTTTATTAAATACGGTAAGATTAGACAATTTCCAGAGCAGATACTATTTAAACATAAAATGTGTTCTCAATAAGATAACTGAAAATAGTACATATTTAAGTACATAGAAATCCTGAAAAATATTCATATAAATTATATTTTATGAAAAGCAGGAAGCATGAGGGTATTGGTTGATATCACTCTCTGGTGGTTGCAAAATCAGTACATAGAGATTTGTTTATTTGATTCACCAGTGAGAGGGCAAAAAAAGCATGTGTGTTTTCTTCCCTACACCCTCAAGAGACCTTATTAAAATGAAAGCAAAGTGATGCAAAAGGGAATAAACCCTCAAAAGCTGAGATTACAGAGGAATAGATATGAGAGGATGAAAGCACTTAATGTATTGGAGAAAATGTGTCAAGCAGATGGAAGAGGGCTCACTAATGAAATAGAAAAGAACAGCATCTTTTGAATGTAGGATCAGTGAGTGACTGTGAAATGGGAATTATGTTTCAAGGCAGAACACAGTGTTCTCCAACAAGGTGTCAGCATGGAGGGAGTGGGAAATGAGCCATAAACGGGTTCGGTAATTAAAGGTCTAGCTATGAAGTCACTGCACCTGTACCAGGCAGCTCTTGAACTCCTTCATCCTGCTATGAAAGTACGGCAAATATTAACCCTGTGTGGAAACTTAAATGAATGGCCTGAGACACTTAGAGATTTGACTGTGGTGCTGCAGGCTAGGCGGTCCTTGATAATTTCCCAGAATCCTTTTCTCAGTTATCTTGCCATCAAGAACCGACAGTCCATTGGCACAATCCGCACTCTTATTTCCTTCTTATTTAGAGAAAATCATACCAGGGGAATGGAATAGACGTGTGGAAGAGCACATCTTCCAGAAGAGCAGAGGAATCCCATGACTTCATTCTAGAAAATCTACCAGAATACCAGTATATCCATGTCACAATGTAAAAATTATGTAAAAACAATTCCAGAAGATTCCCTGAATCAGGATGTTCCAATTTAAAAATGGAATAAAACAAAATGGTTTTATTGTTTATATGTCCCTTGTCTGTACCTACTATAAAAGAAAACAGGTTAGACGAACATTTTATTTATTTGAAATTCTCAGAGACTAACTTCTTTTTTCGGTCAAAATCTATTAAGGAAATAGTTCTTAATACTAGGAACTTAGTCTTTCATTTTAAATCAGCACTTCAAAATATTTGAAGACTCTAGTATGATCCTTGAAGAATAATATGAAATAAAGTTCCATATATAAATATAAACAACCAATAAATAGGCAATGATTATTAAATGCACAGTGTTTAAAAGGTAATATAAAGTAGCACAACTACCAAACTCTTACTGGTATATTAAAAATGATTCAAGAGAGCATTAAGTTACAAAGAAGGTAAGATCTGGTGAGTTGGATAATAAATGCATTCTTAAAATATTTAAATACAAACTTACAATCTTTATTTCAATACTTTGTGTCCTGGACTCATATTTAAAGTTTCAAAATTACTACCTATTCTTTCTAAAAATTGCAATAAGATGATGATGTAATTCCCAGTCATATAATGACATGTCAGTTCATAAGATTCTACACATTGTACTGTAAAGTTGCTAACACAAGAGGCAGTCACCTACATCAGATCCAAAATTAAGAACGGCCAGGTCAGCAAGCAGGGCATCTCATACTTCTATGAGGACATCCGCCCAGCAACTGTCTGTTGAACCTTGGACTAACACCAAATTTGTAACTGATCCCTGTAGTCAAGAAAATTAAAAATATATATATCTTATATAATTTTTCTAATTCTACCTTTAAAAATGCTCGCCTTTCTTAACCTCCCTAAATATGTCTATAATTCATTATAATAAAAATATTTTAGATTCCAATCTTTTGTTCATTTTCAAATAAAATCACTGTTGTTATTTTCAAAGTCACTTCATATTGTATTAAAATCGACAGTACTCACATAAGTGTTTAATGCAGAGAAAGGATTCAGCACAGCAAAAGGAAGATGACTCAGGCAAGAAGTATGAGCGTACTTACTTTCTTGGTAGCAAAGAATATACTTTCTGTCTGTATTGTAAACCTCCAGGATATTTAAGAAGTCTTGATTTTAGAAGAATCTGAGCAAAATTTTCCAGGAAATGTTTATTCCCACTGGTCACATAGTCAAGTAATCATGTTTGACTGATTAAATTAAGAGCGAAGCAATCAAGTATGCTCCCTAGAAATGACAGGGTGCTTCCAGGCTAAGGAGTTTGAAACTTTAAATAGCATTGCATGGTGGTTCAATTCAAAGTTTTCTGAGGAATCTCCATACTGCTTTCCATAGTGGTTGTACCAATTTTTAGTCCCACCAGCAATGTATCAGAGAACCTCTTCCCCTACATCCTCTCCAACATTCACTGTTGCTTGTGTGTTTGATAATTGCCATTCAGACTGGAGTGAGATGGAATTGCAGTGTAGTTTTCATTTGCATTTTACTAATTGCTAGAGATCTTGGACATTTTTCATATATTTGTTGACAGATCTCATTTCTTCTGCGAAGTGTCTGTTCAGTTCCTTAGCCCATTTATTGATGGGAGTATTTGCTTTTTTGGAGTTAAGTTTTTTGAGTTTTTAGATATCCTGGAGATTAATGCTCTCTCTGAGATGCAGATGGTAAGAATTTTCTCCAATTTTGTATCCTCTCTCTTCATAGTCTTAATTGTTTCTTTGCTGTGAAGAAGCTTTTTAGTTTGATTCCATCCCATTTTTTGAGACTTGATTTTACTTCATGTGCTTTAGGTGTCTTGTTACGGAAGTCAGTTTTTAGCCACCATTTGACCCAGTTATCCCACACCTGGGTTTTTACCCAAAGAACTTAAAATCAGTATACTATGATGCAGCCACATCAATGTTTATAGCAGCTCAATTCAAAATACCTGAACTATGGAACCAACATAGGTGCCCTTCAATGGATTAGTGGATAGAGAAAATATGGTATATATACTCAATGGAGTATTACTTAGTCATAAAGAAGAATGGAATTATGGTGTTTTCTAGTAAATGAATAAAAGTGGAGAATATCATGCTAAGTGAAATAAGCCAATCCTCAACACAAAAGTCCAAATGTTTTCTCTGATATGAAGATGCTAACTCACAATAAGGGAAGAGAGGGAAGAATAGATGTATTTTGGAGTAGACAAAGAGAAATGAATGGAAGGGAGGGACAATGAGAATAGGAAAGACAATAGAATGAATTAGACACTACTCTCCTATGTGCATATATGATTACACGACCAATGTAATTCTACATCATGGACAACCAGAACATGAGAAGTTGTAATCCATATATGTATAATATGTCAAAATATATTCTACTAGTATATATAACTAATAAGAACAAACTTAAAAATATAACAAAGAGCATTTTATGAACTCCTTATCTCCCTTATATTGCCCATATCACCCTTATATTGGCCAATGGATGTGCAAAAACAATTCACTCATTTGATTGAAAATAGTGTCTTGGTCATTCACCATTTGCTTGGTTGTTCAATTTTTTAAGCTGTGAAAAGATATACAACAAAAATGTTGTTTGTGCATATTATTCAACCCCAGGGCTGCAAATGCCCCAAGCATACTGATAACCAATCACAGAGGAAGAACTTGGATGCCTCAGAGGAGAGGTTTGGGACTTGTATTACCCATATACACTTTGGCAGCAGGAGTCTTAGATATATCGAATGGCCTCACCCCATCTGCAAGGATAGGGGAGGCACAGGACAGGCTGTGTGCCCACTGTGCAGTTGCATTTCCTCAGGAGTTTCACGAGTACATTTTTTTGTTGTTGTTTTACAACCAAGGTCACTCTGCTTTGATTCTCACCTAAAACTCTAAAGATTGGAGATAAGTGTCTTTCCTTTCCATTTTTTTCTTTTTGCCATTACATTATTTAGGGTGATTTTTATTTTTAATACTTTTCAATTGTTCTTGTATAATAAATTGTGAGTGAATTTTTAATGGACTTAGATGCTATCTAGTGGTTTTTGTTTGTTGGTTTCTCTCTTTTTTTTTTTTAGATTTGACTTACATGAATGCAAATGATACAGATGAACTGTTTGGATACATTGAAGGCAAGAACAAATCAGAAGTTGGACTTTATCTCTATTTTGTACTACTTGGGTCTAAATGATAAAGTGAGACCTTCTTGCACATTTAAAGTAATCATGGACTAAACTGTAAGACTCATTTTATAAAGAGGAAACAGCAGAGTGTGGAAGAGAAATGGAAGACATTTCTGCAATGACATTTAGTAAAGAGTACAGGCTGATGATACATTATATTCAGTATACAACCCATCTCCACACAAAATTTTAATCACAGATATTATTTCATTACTTTGATCAATTGGACAATTATATTATTTCTTAAAATATTGAATGGATAGGAATTTGTATATTATATTAATTGTCCTTTTCAAGGTGAAATTTTATATCTTCGACTAAGATCACTAAGATTATGCAAATAATCAATTTAAGTGGTCATTTTTTTCAAGTTATTTCAAGTTTTTGTGTGTAGGAGAGGTTAATATATTATTGTTGATAAATAAAAACAACACTAAACACAATTTATAGGGGCTTTAAGATATGGCAGACATATGTATAAGGGATACCCTCAATTTATTAAACACTTGACAATCCTGAGAAGTCAGTGCTATCAGGTCTATTCTCTATATGAAGAGAAGGACCTTAAGAAAGTTAAACTAGTTCCAAAAATATAGAGTTCTTCAGTTATGGAACTTATATTTGAATCTAGTTCTTGGGTCTGCACTCTTAGATACAGAAAAAAAAAGTCAGAGACATTTTTTGGAAATAATAGAACAACAACAACAAAAGAAAAACAAATGAATATGGAAACACCATTCAAAGTAAAAAACTGTTCAAAATTCTGCATAATATTACTTAAGTTCTGAAACTGATTGGAAGAGGGAGTTGTACCAGGTGACTAAATATTGAGGATGTTTCTTACACATTTCTAATTTATTTAGACATTTAATATAGACACTGTGGGTACTTTAATCTTCAAATAAAGAAAACATTTCTTTTTAGTATTATAACTATTGTAGTATTATAGTATAACTATTATAGTATTATATTGCTATATATTGTAGTATAATAGTAAAACTATTATAGTATTATATTGCTAAAATGGCATATACAATAAATTATTTTGTTTTTATTATTTCTCCAATTTTTAACTTACTTATTATTAGGTAATTCTTAGTTAAGGATTAAATTAAACATACTGAAAAGGATCATATATTTTTTCCAGTAGAGATATCAATAATCTTTCTAAAATTTTGTTTTCAGATATTAATGATATACTCTTTACCTTTCTAGAGAAGAGGAGAAGGTTTTTCATATAGTGAACAATGTAACATATATATCTAGGGATCTGGATAGGGAAAACTTTAGAGTATTTTTTAACTTAGATTCTACATAGTTGAATAACTTTAATTAAATTACTTGTTCTGGAAATCATGCATATCAAAATATGTTTAAGTTTTTTAAACTCTATTTTGTGACAATTAAAAATTCATGTGAATTGTACAAAATAATACAAAAAGATCTCATATACCTTTGTGTAATTTATTATATGATAATGTTTTGTAAAACTATAAAAGAATACCAAAACTAGGAATTAATATTCAAAATGAAGAATGTTCCTTTCGTCACCAAATTCCCTCATGTTGACCTTTATAATCATGCACTTTTTTCTATTTGATCCTAATTCATCTGAAACACAGGCAGATTTCTATAATTTTGTTATTTCAAGAAAGTTGTTTAAATGAAATCACAAAGCATGCAACTACACTTGCGATTTACGTTCTTTAATAAGCATAATTCTCTAGAGATTTTTCCAGATTGTTGCATAAATCCATAATTCTTTATTATTGCTGATAACTATTACATTATGTGTATGTAACTAGTTTGTTTATCCATTAAAGGATTGCTGGGGTCCAGCCCTAGCAGGGGTAGGGGGTCCTAGGTGGATGGGAGGCGTCAGTGTGGTGGAGAAACCGCTCACAGAGACACCAATGTTCTGAGGCTGAATCTCTCTACTTTTTCTGCCAGCCCTTCCATAGATATTTTTCTTCAGTAATGATTATATCATTTTATGGTTAGTTTAAAATAAGAAAAACCTTCAAAAGTACAATCTATGCTTCTTTTTAAAGTACACATTCTCCCTGTATGACAGCCCAGACCAAAACAACCTTATTTCCCAGCTAGATTAAAACAACCCTGTCTCCCAGCTAAACTGAGGGCACCATGATCTGCCAGCCTTCAACCTTCAGAACAAACACATCACTAGATTTTTGAGAAACTACCCCCACCATGAACTCCAGTGTTTAACAGTGAAAATTTTTACTATTATTAAAGGGCAAAGAAATCAACTTATAATTAATATTTAGTCTATTCTAATTCATATAATGGCAAACAATCTTATTCTGATTCTCAAAGAATTAGACAAAACATAGGAAAAGCACAAATTATACTTATGACTAACCTAAATGTTTTTATTATGTGAAGTATCTCTAGAATCAACTATTGAAACTAAGAAAGCAACAAAGGCTAAACACAGCATCCAAGTTTAGAGGAATGCCTCTTTATCCATTTATTATTATACTAAAGAAATCACAGGCACCTTTTAACTTGAGCACAGCTACAACTGTTCATTTTCATATATTTTATCTATGTACTACTGCCAAATTTTTATTGTGCACTATTTTGTGTCCCAATATAGTAAAACCTTCCCAATGTTTTTCCAATAGTTTTATAATGATGTATTGATTATTAATATTAAAGAGCAACTACACATGGAGACATGCCACGCCTATGGCCCCCAAGAGGGAGGATGATCAACAGAACCATGTCAAGTGTTGAGTCCTCTATTCCAACAGACCATGACAAGTGTCAGATTCTTTAACAGAGCCGTGTCAAATGTCGGAGTGGCAGGAAATAGACGCCACAAAGGATATCTTAGTTGTTTCCATATTTAAATTTATTTTCTTTTTCATAATATATTTCAGCAATTAAAAATAAAGCTGCCATACAGAATTCTTCATTTCTCTGACACACATGTTCAGGAGTGTAATTGCTAGGTCATTCAGGAATCACGATTAATGTTTTAAATTGACAACAAACTCTTTCCATAGTGACTATGACATTTTACACTTCCAATATTTAAGTTGGTTTACGTTTTGTGTTTCATTCCATGATGAATTTTGAGTTCATTTTATATTAGGTTGGAGATTTAAGTTACAGCATTTCTTTTTAAATCAATGGATACCCAAATGAAATTCTATCATTTGGTGAAAATGCTAAGTTTCTCCCCTGAATCATCTATTTATCCTTGTCAAAAGTCAACTTAGTATATTTATATGGATTTAGTTCTGAACTTTCTTTTATGTTTCATTGGTTTATGTGTCTCTACCTCATCTACCTCAACTAGTACTGTAGTGATTTATTTACTGCAAATAAACAGCAGATCTTAAATTGGGGGATAGGAATATTGCTTTATTCTTTTCAAATTATGAAAGTTTATTTTACAGATTCTACTGATTTTATCTATAAACAAAATCACTTTATATAATATAGTCTGTATATAAGAATTCAGAAATACTTGCTAATATTTGAGTAGGAATTGCATTTAGCCTGAATGTTGACTTAGAGAGAAATGACACCATTACTCTGTTGAGCAGTTTGGTCCATGAACACAGAATGCCTCTCCATTTATTTAGCTCCTTTTGAATTTATTTTATCAGCACTGTCTAATTTTCAGCTGACAGGTCATATATTTTTTGGGGTAGATTTGCACATTGTTATTTCATATTATGGAGCTGTAAAAATGGCCCATTATTTTTAATTGTTCTTAAATGTTTTACATATCAAAAGTGAATTTCAAAAAGTAGAAAGTAATAAGTAAATTACAAGAAGCAGATAGGTCACTTATCACTTTGCAAAGAGGCTGAAATATCATTCCACTTAATTTAAATTTATTTCTGTTTTGGTCTTCAGGTGATACACCCCTCTTTTCTCTCCTAGCTGTCTGTCATTGAAACCCATTGAAGCAAATCCTCCTTGTTTGGGTTCCTTCATATCCAGTAAGCAAGCTTGAACATGGATGCCACACTCGATGTCTGTGCATCAATAAAATGATCATTCCTTCTCATCTTAACAATTGATTGTTTTCATCTTATATTGTATTCCTTAGGAATTCTACATGAGAATTGGATTAAAAGCCTACATCTGATATCTATATTTTAATTCTCTATTAAATATTTATTCTCATTAAATATATTTTAATATAATAAACATCTACCTAAAATCTTACATAATTGTCTTAAAATATCATTTTTGTATTAACTTTTTAAATATTTAAATAATTTAGACTTATTACATATAAATGGTATGAAAGTAAATGGCACTCAAACTAGATTAGAAGCAGTACTTTTTACCTAATGAGAATAAAGTATTCCTTTTGTTATGTAACCTCTGGAAGTTATTTTTGTTGTTGTTTTTAATTGTGTACATCAAAAGAAATTTAGAGATAAGGGTAAGCCAATGACATGACTAAATGTAGGTATCATCAGGTTCAACAAAGATGTAATTTTAGCAGATTTCAAGGAAAACACTTACTATTCTTGCTATGTTTCTCTTAATTTGAGACAGTTCTTGTAATCTTTTTGGACATGTGAATATGTGTGCATGTGGTCAATTTGGAAGTTTCAAAATGATATGGAACCCTGCTTCTCCTTGACTCAGACTGCAGCTGAGTGTAAATGAATCTAACCAGTTATTTCCTCAGGCTTATCTGTCTGCCTCCAATGGAGGCATATAGAAAAACATCCATCTGAGAAGTAAATGAAATGTCCTTCAAACTATGTATTACAGTTGCAAGATGCTCTTGAATTCTCAGCATCTTGCTAAAAAAAAAAAAATCCAGCAGGTAGTCTATAATTTGTAAATAAAATATTTTAAAAAATACTTAAAATGTGTCCATAATTTGTGGTTTGTGATTTAGTATAATCCTTTATAAATAAAATAGTGACCCCAAACCAAGAAGCAATGCAATATTTTACTAATTATGGAACCAAGTGGGATTTTTGATTCACATGTCCTACTTTTCTCTTAGACAAGTACTCTTCCAGATTCATTTTAATGCCTTATAGACTAATTTAATACATGTAATTAATAAGAAAGATGGATTTGTATTATTAACAAAATATTTCAACTTAATACCACTTAAGAAATGAAAGAATATCTTCAATTTAATTATACATATCAAAATCACCAAAGTAAATAATACTATGCCATAAACACAAAAATAAAACAACAATCTGAGTATCATATAGCTTATTTCTTAGAGGAATACTTGATTTCAATTTGCAACAATAAAATTTGTTGTAGTGTTCAGCATGAGATAGACACACTGCTATACACACATTTATAATGTTTTCTTAGCTTTAGTGGATTGTATCAATTTTTTTATACAATTGAATACATTATATTCTATTATTGTATTATAAATTTCATGTCGAGTTTAGTACTGAGATGCAAATAGTATCCTACTATGAAAACAATTTTCATATTTATGGATCTGGGGATAGCTGATGATATTGTAGAATATCAATGTAGTGGTTCTAAGTTTGGCAAGCAAGCCTTTCTGATATTATGGTCGATAGCTATAATTCAGGAGAATCTTTATCTGAAGATACTTGTATGACATCAGGGGTGAAGTCAATGTTAAAGTGAAAAAGACAGGGTTCTATACATGGAGTGATATTTGTAAAGATACAGTGGTTCTAATTTCAAAGACATTCTATTTCATGTAATTGTCCTGGGCTAGTTATCAATGTATTAAATCATCATCCATACCCATATAACACTGCTTGCAATGCAATAATGTAACTTTGCTTTCTGTACTTTTTTTTTTTTTTGGCATGATGCTAAATTCTATCAATAAAGGATTTTTCAGGGTCATTAAAGAGAGGGAGGGGCTGTTCTATCAGATTCTATTGTGCTTATGTTTCTCTCCTTTCTTGTTTTTCAAAACCTCCATTGCTATCAAATATGGATTTTGAGGTTACACATAAATGTGAGCAGGTGGGGAAATTTGCAAATACACAGTCCAAGACTCCTGAAATTTTTTACGTATACACATTACTTATTCTTTAAAAGGAGAAGAGTTTACACTAAACACTGTTGCCATATTCACATGATGAACTAGCAATACCTTTTACTAACTTAATTTGTATGACTACAAAGAGATTCATTTCCATTTATGAATATATTTGCTCCTCCAAAAGGACTGAATTAATTAGTAAAAGTTATTCTTTTTAATGTATGTGTCAAGATATTTGTTACAAATTAGCTGAGTTTGGCTAATTCACTCAAACTATTGAAAACATTTTCATGCATTTGAAAAATATTTATCTTATAAGTAACTAATAACATTTTCCTCAAATTCAAGCATTACCAACGCTGGAGTTAGAACTGAAACTGAAAATCTGAAGGTCGCTCTTTCTCTTGTGCTTGGATACGACCGTTTTCATCTGTTTAAGATGAAGCAAGACCTGAGGTTGGAATTGCATCAACTAGCCAGACACAGAAAATACTAGAAAACTTGGGTCGGAAGAGGAGAGGGGGGCCTCGGAAGAAGTCACTAGCATGCATTTTCTGATTCTCTTTCTCTTTGCAGGTTTATGATTGGTGTCTTCACAGAAGGATTTCAGGCACATACTGAGAACTCTAATTAAGAGAGTTATCTCCATTTGTGCCGGCTTGAGGGGGCACTTCAATCAAGTAGAACCTGTTGAAGTGTGAATAGGAAGAGCAGGGGAAGTCAAAGTGCCATCAGAAGAAATAAGTTGGCTGTCGACCAAAAGGCATCAGAGAACAACTCTACTCTGGCAAAAATGTCCCCAATCTTTACAAAGACTCAAGGCCAAAATCAGCTTATACCAGCACACTGGAGCGCCTCTGTTTCTTACCGGCTGAATTAATAGAGCTCTCAGACTCTAATATATAAGTTTACCTGTGAAATTATTACTTTGCAATGAGAAATGCTACTTCCTTCTCATGTGATTAATATATTTACTCAGTTGAAGATGGATTTGACTTAGAAGGTGACACATTTCTCAAGATTTGCTCTGTAGTCATGAAATCTGTAAGAGGTGAATTTTTAATATTAATAAATTCTGATGGTCTGATGTAGCTATCTCTTCAGTAGAGAAATACTTGCCTCCAGAATGGGTGAAGACATACATCATCTTCTGGTTACACTTCTTGAATAATACTGACGTTATTTGCTTCTCTGACCCTCATTTGTTTTTTCTGTTTGTATTACTGATCAGTCTGCCAAGGGATATATTTCAAACAATCTGATAGTTATATTAAGATGTACTTTCCTAAAATTTGGAGACAAATTATGTTACTCTGTTAAAAATATAAATTAGGCAAATTGAAACAATAGAAATTATTAACAATCTCTGGAAATAAAGTGTATTTATCAATGTGTGGTAAGTGATTTGGACTTAAAATCTAATTACCATTTTCTAGTAGTAATCTTATGGAAACTTAAGGATCACAACATGAATTTTTGTTGTTGTTAACTAAAATATTTAACTTTTCTCCTTTTTCACCTTTATTTTAACATATTTTATGCCCAGAGCTCTGGATTGTGGTTAATTCATAACCCACTTTTATCATTTCTTCATGAAAAACTTCATGTATGCCTGTATGTGTATACACACTTGTATACATATATGTGTATTTGTGTGTCTGTATGTCTTTTTTAAAACTTATTTTAGTTGTAAATGGACATAATACCTTTATTTTATTTATTTATTTTCATGTGGTGCTGAGGATTGAACACAGTGCCTCACACATGCTAGTTCTACCACTGAGCCAGTCCCAACCTCATGTATGTCTTTATGTATGTTTTTATCATCTCTGTGTATGTCTCTGCCTATCTCTCCTCTCTCTCTCTCTCCCCATTTTTCTTGTAAAAAGCACCATATATCTGAATATCTAAACAAATACACTAAGATAACCAACTATGATCCTCCCCCCTCCTCTTCTTTACCAATTACAATTATTTGTATTCTGAATCCTGTACTCATTATTCCCATTTTTAGTTATACATAATTTGATAATAGGTATGTATATGAGGAGAGTGTGTGTGAGATATAATAACTATACTTATGGAAAAATCCCCAAAGAGTCAAATGTCCTCTGATGGTAAGAGAAACAGAGGCTGAACAAACAAATGGGTGAGAATGAGCTTCCTAATTTTTCACAGGAACTCTTTTGTAAATATCTTTGCTCTGATTTCAAGCTCACCTCACACTATAATAAGAACACAGTAGCATTTCAAGTAAATTGTCTAGAGAAAAAATGTGCTTTAAGACATTCATAAGTGATTTGTCTATGTGTTTGTATTTCTTATTATAAATTTGACAGATATTGTCATTATCATTCAGCATGCCATGTGGCATACCTGGAGGGAAAGAACACATAGAAAATGTAATTCTTTGAACATTAGTGCTGTAGATGTGATTATTGTGTTGAATATTTGCTTCAAAATCAAAACATCATTCAGAGTATTTTGAGAAAAATTAAACAAGAATTACTTTTACAAAATGGTCATAAAACAGGAATTACCATGCAAAGCATACATAAAGAATAGGTTTTGATGTATACTGAAATACAATTTCTGCTACTTAAAAGTTGTATAAACTATCTGATTCATATATTGAAATATTTTAATCACGTCATTAAATTATGATTGACATACACAAAACTGCGCATTTAATATATGAAACTTGATTAGTTTGGATGTAAATATTTCATATATAAATATATCCATTAAAATACCAACATATGTGGTAAATATATTATCACATTTGATAGTTTCCTCCTGCCTTTTTATTTATGATTTTTATGTTAAGAATGCTTAATGTAAGATATTCTCTCTTAGCAAATTTTTCAGTAAACATTATAGTATTGCCCAATGCAGGCACTATCTTAAACTCATTATGATTTCTAGGAAGTATTTTTCTTGTATATCTAACACTTGTACCCTCAAAATATAAATTGTAATAACTTCCATGTTCCTTTTTACTAAAGTATCAAGCACAATCAGGGGCACACAATAAGTCTCAAAATGTGATAAACTTTCTCCTTACTCTCCTTTTTAATTTTTTTTCCAATTTTGTTTTTCTATGTGTGACCAATATATGAGTTTAGGATTTATATTCTTTTTAACCACTTGCATGTCAGTGTAAAAGAAGTGTTATGATCAAAACCCATAATACATTCTTGAATATGGGATTTATGGAGTTCCAGACCTTGTAAAAGTCATCTTCTCTAATAACATTATTTTCTTAATATTATTGGTAATATTAAGCTGAAATTATATTATCAGCGGGAACTCACCACAAAGGTTGCATGATGCATTTTAGAATCTGTTAGGAAAAAGTGAAACTGAGGCAAATCAGATTGATCTAAGCTAAACACTTAATCATTAGCACTAATCAGATTTCAGGATATAATTAAGAATGTAATTTGTTCAGAAGTTAATTATTAAAAAGACGAATTGTGAGTAAATAAAATTACAAAACATCAACAATAAATGCCGTTTAAGATCTCTCAACCCTGGTGTTATGGTTTAGATATATGGTGTCCCTAAAACCTCATATGTGAGAAAATGCAAGAAAGTTTAGATGTGAAGTGATTATAAAGCCTTAACCAAATCCGTGAATTAATCATCTGATAGGGAATAATGAGGTGGTATCTGAAAGCAAGTGTAGGTTGTCTGAAGGAGGTGGTATCAGGGGTATGCCTTTGGGGTATATATTTTGTGAGCCAAACTTAGGTGTTCTCTCTCTCTCTTTCTGTCTCTGATTGTTGGTGGCCACGTCCTGACCTGCCTTCCTCCACCACACCCTCCCACCATCATGTTCTGCCTCACCTCAAGCACTGAGGAATAGATTTGGCTATCTATGGACTGTAACCTCTGAAACCATGAGCTCCAAAATGAACTTTTCTTCCTTAAAATTGTTCTTTGTAGGTATTTTGTTTACAGTAATTAAAACAGCTTGCTAAAATACCTGGTAACATCAACAGATTTTGTTTATTTCACAGAAATATACTTTATCATGGCAAATTTTTAACTTAGGGTGCAATTTATTCTATTCTATTCTATTGCAATTTTTGTATAGAGAAACAGTGGTTTCCTGACTCCTGCAAAGTTCAGAAATGACAAAGTACAAGAACAGTTGATCAGAGAGGTGGGTGAGAAAATAAACACTACAAAACTCAATATTATAAAGCTTGAGGCTTAGAGGAACTTGGAATTTTGTTACTGGATGAGAAAATAAGGAAATAATTCCTTGACTCCAATCCTGACCAGGGTGAGCTCACAGGAGGGAAAAAAAAGAGAGGAAGAGAAACAATCCATAGGCTTACTTCCTTAACAACAGTTGGAAAGAAAAACCAGATGAATGAGGGGCAGGAACAAGAAAGAAAGTGAAAGAGACTATGCAATTCAGATGAAATATTTGGTAGAAAGTTATGCCAGGCAGGGTAGTCACTTTTAAGAGCCCACAGACAGCCAGACTCTCTAGAAGATAATAAACTAATACATATTTTCCCCACTTACAGAAACTTGTGGAGGAATGGTTAACAGACAAAGCCTACTGAAACCTTCTCCCTCTAATCTCCTACAAGGGAGGTGGAGTGAAGCTGACTAGTCAATCCTGGGTAGAGCTAACTCCAACCCAATGCTTCCAACAGCCTACCTGGGATCCCAGGTAACCTGACACCCTATGCCCATCATGGTGATGGATAAAGGCTTGGTGATCTGCATCAGCTAGGGTGGAGACTTCTGTGCCACAGAGCACCCACAGTGAGCCTGCACCCACAGGTCCCACAGTTGCAGACAGCCACCAAGATTTTAGATAAGACTAGTATAAGCAAGTGCCAGTTGATGGGAACAGGTGCTTAGAGCCAAGTCATCCATCAACATGGAATTCATGTTTTTCTTACCTGCACATGAAAGAAACCATATTTTAGGACACAAACAAGTCCTTGCATATTAAAAAAAATGGAGATAATTCATTGTATCCTATTAGATTATAATGGAATAAAACCAGAAATTAATAACAAGGTGAAAAACAGAAGCCACTTTAATACATGGAGATTGAATAATATACTTTTGAATGAGGAATGGGTCAGAAAAAAATCAGAGAAGAAATAAAAATAAATCCTTAGAAAGAAATGAGAACAGAGATGCATCAAAATCTATGGTACAGCATGAAAAGATGACAGCATTGAGTGCCTAGATTAAAAAAGAAAGAAAGATCTACCTCTCCAAAATCATGTAATGTTATTCCTCATTTGCTGTATAAAAAGAAGAACAACCTAATTCCAAAACCAATAGAAGTCTGAAAACAGTTAACATCAGAGTTAAAATTAATGAAATTAAAAATAAATAAAAATACAAAGGATCAATGCAACAAAGAGTTAGTTCTTTGAAAAGATAAACAGAATTGATAAACCTTTAGATAACCTGTCTAAAAGGAGTAGAGAGAAAACCCAAGTAAACAAAATTAAGAGATGAAAAAGGAGATATCACCACTGATGTTTTGAA
Organism: Sciurus vulgaris; assembly: GCF_902686455.1. NCBI lineage: Eukaryota > Metazoa > Chordata > Mammalia > Rodentia > Sciuridae > Sciurus > Sciurus vulgaris. The sequence goes on from NC_136464.1 coordinate 164,594,934, forward strand.
ATTCAGAGGATCATTAGAAAGTATTTGAAAATTTGGACTCCAATAAACTTGAAAATCTAGAAGACATTGACAAAATTATTTACATCCATGACCTATTCAAACACAACAAAGAAGATATAGACAGCCTAAACAGACCAATATTAACAAGAAGACTGGAGCAACAATTTAAAGCTTTGCAACATAGAAACCACAGTAGCAGATGGATTCTCAGCAGAAAATGCATCTACCAGACCTTTGAAAAGAACTGATGTTTTTCTTCCTCAAATTATTCCATGAAAGAGAAAGGGAGAAAACACTTCCAAACTCATTCTATAAAGCCAATATTACACTGATACCTAAATCAGAAAAAGACATATTGAGAAAAGAAAACTACAGACAAATATCCCTGATTAATGTAGGTGCAAAAAATCCTTAAAAAATGTTAACAAACCACATAAGAAAGCTGATTAAGAAAATAGTACACAATAATGAAGTGGGTTTCATCCCAGGGATTCAAATTGATTTGACATATATAAAACAATAAAAGTAATTAATCATATAAAGAGAATTAAGGACAAGAACCACATGATCATCTCAATAGATGCAGAGAAAGTCACAAAATCCTACACCCGTTCATGTTAAAAATACTAAGAGTTGAGGCATTAAAAGAACTAACTTCAACAGTATAAATGGTATATATGTCAAACACAAAACCAACATCATACTGAATAAAGAAAAACCTGAAAGAATTTTCCTCCAAAATCATGAGCAAAACAAGGATGTCTACTCCCATTCCTCCCATTTAATAGAGTTCTTGAAATTCTAGCCAGAGCCATTAGGAAAGAGAAGAAAATTTAAAGTATATGAATAGGAAAAGAAGAAATAAAATCATCTCTATTTGCTGATGACATACGTAGAAAACCCAGAAAATCTCTACCAGAAAACTTCTAGAGCTTATAAATGAATTAAACAAAATAGCAAGCTATAAGATCAACATACAAATATCAAGAGTTTTTCTATAGTCTAGTAATGAATCAGCCAAGAAAAAAAAATCAGGAAAACAAAAAAAGAAGAAGAAGAAGAAAAACTTGGGAATAGATCTAACCAAGGAGGCAAAAGTAATGGAAGCTGATGCTATAAGATGGAAAGACCTCCCCTGTTCTTAGATAGGTGGAATAAATATCGTCAAAATGGTATGTTACCAAAAGCATGCAATGTGTATCAAAATGCCAATGCATTTCTTCACAATACTAGATAAAACCATCCTCAAATTCATATGGAAGATTAAAAAACCCTGATTTCCCAAAGCAATGCTGAGAAAGAAAAACATTATTAGAGGCATCACAGTACTTGATTTCAAATTATACTGTAGAGCTACAGTCGTAAAAACAACATGGTATTGGCATCAAAGCAGACATGAAGACCAAGGGAATAGCATAGAAAACACAGAAATAAATTCACATAGATACATACATCTGATCCATTACAAAGTTGCCTCAACCATAGTTGGAGAAAAGATAACCTTTTAACCAGTTGCTCTGGGAAAACTGGATGTCCGTATGTAGAAGAATAAAGCTGAATTCTTATCTCTTGCCCTGAGAAAAGTCAAATCAAGGTATATCAAAGACCAAGGAAATGGATGAGGAATTTTGCAACTGATAAAAGAAAACATAGGATCAACATTCTTGGCTTTATTTCTATCAAGAAATAAAACCAAGAATCAGTAAGAGGAATGGCAACACATTAAAAAGCTTCTGCACAGGCACACATAAAATGAGACATTTAAGACATTAAGAGAAAGCATACAGGGCTGGGGTCCTAACTCAGTGCTTGCCTAGCATGTGTGAGGCACTGGGTTTGATTCTCAGTATCATATATAACTAAGTAGAATAAAGGTCCATTGACAACTGAAAAAAATTATAAAAAAGAGAGAACGCATACAAAATGAGAGAAACTTTGCTAACTACTCCTCTGACAGGGGATTAATATTCAGAACTCAAAAAAAAAAGTAACAAAAAATCAAATAGCCCTATACATAAATAGGCAAAATAATTAAACAGACATTTTTCAAAAGAAGAAATACGATTGGCCAGAAAATATACAAAAACATGTTAAACATCCCTATAAATAAGGGAAATGCAAATCAAAATTACACTAAGATTTCATCTCACTTCAGTTTTAATGGCCAACATCAAGAATACAAATAAGAATAAGTGCTGGTGAGGATGTGGAGGAAAAGATGCATTTAATTACAATGTTGGTGGGATTGCAATTTCGTATAGCTACTTTGGAAAACAGTATGAAGATCCCCCAAAAGTATGGAAAAACCAACATGTGACATAGCTATTACATTCTTTGGTATTTATCAAAAAGATCAAAATCATCATAAAGGTACATCAATGTCTATGACAGTACAATTCATACAGAAATATATTGAACCAGCCTGAAGTCCATCAACAGATGAATGGATAAAAAGAAATCATATGCACACCCCCCCACACACACACATACACAATGGAGTTTCACTCAACCATAAAGAAGAATAAAATGACATTAGATGGTAAATGGATGGAACAGGAGAACATCATGCTAAGTGAAATAACCTAGACTCATAAAGTCAAAGGTTGAATGCTTTTTATCATATGTTAAAGCTAGAGCGAATTAAGAGGGGGGAAGTGGGGATTCCATGAAAATAAAAGGAAGACTAGTAAAGAAGCAGAATGGGAGGTCAGGGCAGGGAAGAGAAAGCCAAAGTACTGGGAACTGAAATGGAACAAATTATATCCCATTCACGTATGAATAGGGCGAAAGGAACTCCACTAGTATATTTAATTGCAATGTATTAATAAAAATTATTACAAATTAAAAACAAAACAAAAAATTAGAAGTTAAAACTAAATAAATATCATTCTTCAATACCGTAGAATCAGCAGCTAATGAAACTATTCCCCCTAGAGCATTATGTATCAAGATGAAATTCATAGAAAACCTGAAAATTAATCATTTAATTTGTAAAAAAATTATGTTTGCTAGTGTCTGTCTAGTTTAATGGGTATGTAATTCTTGGGATTCTACACATGTTGAGATTTCTAGACAATTCTTATGCACACTTAATTTGAGAGACCCTGTCTTAGGAAACTTTTCTTGTGGAACTGGCAAAATTAAGGAGATATCTTTTTTGATAGAGGATAAAAGCGCTTTTCAAGGGTAGAACCAAACACTGACAACTAAATGAGGCAGACATAGATGGTCCCGAAGCCTTTTCTTGGAAATGCAGTAATCACAAATATGAGTGTTAGTAAACATAGCTATTGCTTTCTAATATGAGAAAAGTCCTCATGATAAGAGAGAAATATTATGATAGATATCAGATTAGCAATAACAGATTCAGTGGACTAGGCTGTAAGGAAATATATTCTATATTTTACTGCTTTGAATACAAATGAAACCACCATCAAGGGAAACAGATTTAGACATAGCTGCCAATATTTCAAATGCATTTATCCATTGGATCATCAACCCACTTTTGGAAATCCACCCTGTTGGTATAACTGCTCAAATGCTTAATCATCTATGTGCAAATCTCTTCTTTGCCACATCATTTATAAAAGGAAATGATCCACAATGCAACAACAGGAAATTCAGTCCAAAATATGTTGTGCTTAAACAATGAAAATCACTGTACCTTAAAAAAGAGTTAGGGAGTGCTCCGGGCACTGACATAAAGGTAACACAAGATATAGTGATTTAAAAACAAAACTACTAAAAAATATACATGATATATAAAATATGTGAAAGAAGAGGGGATTGTGACAATATATTCATAGATACACTCTGAAAATCTGGTCAGATTTATAAGATTCCTTAAAATATTTTTCTGTTGTTTTAGCTTTACTTAATTTTAATTGATAAATAATATCTACATTTTTTATGAGTATACAATGTGAGATCATGATGCATGTACATACACTGTGTGGAGTGATTAAATCAGGATGATTAATATTTAAGCAGCACCTCAAATACTTATCATTTCTTTGTGGTGACAACAGATAAAATCTTTTATGATAGAAATTCAAAATACATAACTATAGTCATCTTATGGGGAATTCATGAATTATAGGAGTTGTCAATACAGGATTCTAGCAAAACATCTTAACAGAGAGCATTTTATGTCATCTTGCTCTGTGCTCACATGAGTGTGTGTGTGTATGTCTGTGTATGTATACATACACATATATATGCAGTATTAAAACTAATTTGATATATTCATCTCGAACAATATAATACCTTTGTTTAAAAAAACTAGATATATTCCATATATTACCTCAGTTTCACCAGCATATATACATTAAATACCACCAGCCTGAAAAAAATCCAGCAATGAAATTTAGGAAAAAAATAAGTTGTTCTACATAAACCTTTATAAAATTACCCTTAAGTGTTCAAATTATTATAATTTTTACTATCTTTTCTTCTCTAAAATTTATTTCTTGACATTTTGAAGAAAACTTTAGTGTGTCTGTGTTTTGGACTACTTCTGTGAATTTTTATTTTATCTCTTCAGTTTCTTTGGAGACATGAAAGTTCTTAGACTACAAAGAAGATTTTTCACATAGAACAATGTTATGAATCCAAGCTTTAGTTGAAGTTGAAAGTAGCAAGAACAGAAATATCTATAGTGTTGCAAGTTCCCATTGGAATGAAATAGATTGAAATGTGATTTTCAGTTTAGTTTCATTCCTTGAGTTTAGTGTAGTCAGACAGAATCCAAATCTGAATCTGTCTCAATCAAGTTTATAGACAGCAATCTGGCAGCTAAAAAACACAACTTAAAACCCAGTTAGTCATGCCTGTACCATCAATTGAAACTGAGATGGAGTCAGAAAAATTCAGTGTATTTCTATTTGAAATATATCCTTCATGAGCATGAATAACCAGAATTTTTATACTAGAAATTTGCAAGTAGATTTTTAAAAATATCAAATATTCTGAGGGTAAAGATCTCATTTTCAGAAACATATTTAGAGCACATTTTTACATGCATTTTCAATTTTGGCAGTCCCAAATTTACCCAGAGTACTGCAATATTAAAGCATCGTATATCAACTTAACTAAGCATTTTATTTAATGTATAGTTGAAGTATATTTTTCTAAAATAAATCAATGGATAATATTATACAACATAGTTTCAGATGGGAATAGTTTTCAGAATTCCATTTTCTCCTGTCTGTAGCACTTATTAATACTGTGCTATTAAAAAATAATTAAGTGCCTCATGCTTCCCTTATTGATTTGTACATTGGCAGATTTAATTAAAATCATTTATCAATTTATTTCTAAGTTATAACCTGATTTTTAAAGTCCTTTATAATAACTAATGTAATCTTGTAATCCTTTATATTATCTAATGTAATCTGGATACTATCCCTGTAAGATAGAGAGAAATTATCACTATTTTATTCACAGGTGAGAAACATGAAACACATTGGCATTAACTAATTTTTTTCTAGCCCTATCAATAATGTAGTTTCTATAAAGCAGTCTTGGCATTTGGAATATAAAACATTTCCTTGGGCATCTGACCTACAAAATACTATTTACAAAATTAAAAGACATTTATATTAATATTGGACTTCTATATGTTTTTTGCCTCCAGAAATAATGTCTGCATGTCTTAGTATTACTTAGATAGATTTACAGTTTTGAGCATATGACTTTAAAATGTAGCTTTTTATACATTCATGACTCATTTATTTTTTTCTTATTTACATTTACATGCATGATAACTTCCAAATAAAATCATCTATAAATTATTCATTTGATAATACATACAAAATTTGTGATTCAAGCCAGATTTCCAAGATCTTTATCCTTAAAATTTAGGTGTTGTCAGTGCTAAAGACTGTAAAGAAATATTAATATTTACATTATGATTGCTGCTATAGTTTAGATGTTCAATGACAATCGAAGTTGCATGTATTAAAGTCTTGGCACCCAGGATGTCACTACTAGAAGGTGGTGGAAAATTTAGAAAGTGAGGTCTGGTGGCTGGGTGGTCCTAAAGTCATTGTGGTATTGTAGGACCTCAGTCACTTCCTCTTCCTTTCTTTGCTTCGTAGATTATTAAGTAAGCAATTTGTTTTATCATGGGTTTCCCTCATGGTCATCTGATATGCCTACTAGAGGCCCACAGAAATGGGTCCACATGATCATTGACTAGAACCTCCAAAGTTGTAAGTGAAAATAAACTTCCAGTTTTACAAGTTAATTATTGCAGGTACTTTGTTATAGTGAAGGAAAGCTGACTAACACAAATGCAAATAAAGTTCCTTTTTATCATCACATATCTTATAAAATTCCATTCACACTATTTGTATTAGTCAGCTTTCCTTTGCTATGAAAAAAAAATCTGAAAAATCAGCTTAAATGGATGAAAGATTTATTTTAGCTCAAGGTTTGAGGGTTTTCAGTCCATTGTCACATGGCCCTACTGCCTTTGACTTGTGGTAAGCTAGTGTATCATGATGGAGGAAATTGTATATCTTATTGTGTTGGGAAGAAACAAGAGTGGGCAGAACGGACCAGGGTCAAAATGTATCCTTCAAGTTCAAAATCACTTCTTATAGCCAGGGCAAATTTCTGGTTATGAGCCTTTGTAAAAACAGAAAATATATATACGTAAACTTCCAGGATATAATGCATGGGATAAAACATTCCCATTCTGATAGGAAGGAAGAAGAGCACAGAAGGGGAAGGATTGGACCAAAGCAAGACTGAAATACAGCAAGACAAACATTAAATTCTATAGCTTCATATTGAGGATATGGGGCACCTGGTGGCATTTCATAAGCTCCAAAGTCTCTACCTCGACTCACTGCCAGAGGTTTTCCTTGCTAGGTGTTTCTTCCTGGTAGCTCTAACTTTTTGGATGCTCCGTGTAGCTTTGGCTTCACTCCCACAGCTTCTCATATTGTCTTCTCAGGGATGTTTGCAGAGATTCTGACCTTGCCACACATTGCATGGCCTCCCAGGATTTGAAACCTTAGTGGAAGTTTTCATGACCCTACAACAATTTCACTATGTATTTCTGCAAAACCAGCATCATGAAGGCAATGGCATCTTCTTCCTGTGACTCAAGCAATAGCCAAGCTTGCCTACATCATTGCTATAGCAGCCTCTGAGTGCTTGGGTGGGTGAACATGGGCAAATAGATCCCAGAAAGGAATTTCCTTAGTGGTCCAATTTAAGTAGGATGCCTTTTGAGCTCTCTTCTCAAACAATAATCTTTGAGCCCACTTAGTAGGGTCATGCTGATTTGAGATGCTCTCAAGACATTTTTCTTATGCTTTCAGAACTATCTGGGTTTTTGTTTGTTTGATTTTGTTTTTGTCGTGCTGGGAATTGAACCCAGGGCCTTGTGCATGTAAAGCAAACACTCTAGCAACTGAGCTAGATTCCCAGCCCTGCCTGGATCCTTTTTAATGGTACTAATATCTAAAGCAATGTATCCTATTTGACTGTCCCTTTAAACAGCTCCTATTCTAGCAAAACAATGTTTTTCAAATCTTTCCACAGAGGTTTTGTTCTCAAGTTTCACAGCAAATCTGACCAAAAGCAGCCAGAATCACCCAGATCACTGCCTAAAATGCTGTAATGACAGGTAAAATAGTCCATCCCCTTTAAACTCAGCCACCCACTAAGTCTCAGGGTATGGACATAATGCAGGAAAGTTCTTTGCCAGTGTGTAACATGAATGGCCTTTACTTTAATTCCTAATAAAGTCCTCATTCCCACCTACCCCTCATTAGCCCAGCCTTGCCATTTGCCTTATCAACGTTTTGGTCTTCTGAGCTTTCATTAGAATAGCCCATTTAAGCTCTGTGTATAAAAGTCTAAACATTTTCTAGCCTACTTCACTGAACTTTTCCAGATTGCTCTTGCAAACCAATTCCAAAGCCTTCTGAACGGGAACATCAGGTATTATGACAACTACCTGACTTTTCAGTACGAATTTTTTCATGATGGCTGAAAAGTAATTGGAAAGAATCCAAAATACCTTTGAATGGCATGTCCCCAGTGACTTATTTCCTCCAACTAGACCCCACCCTTCAATTTTCTGCTACTTCCAATGCCACTATCAATTGGGGACCAAGTCTTTAATTCATGAGCTCTTGGCAGATATTTAAAATCCAATCCATAATGCCATTGTACAAGATTTGTTAAATAAAGAAAGATTTTTTGTCTTAGAGTTTGCATAATTGCTATATATTCTAGATACATTTTGATAAAATTACACATTAACACATTTTAAAAACTATTTCAGTAAGTTGAGCCTTTATGTTTGACTAATTGCTTGCAACCTAGAAATGTAGACTACAGACAGAAATTCAGGAAGAATTAGTTCTAAGGAAACTGGGAAAATAAAAGCTAATCATACCTTTCAGAGTCTGACATATTATTCCTAGAGCTGATTTTTGGAGGAAAGTAGAGTTTTTGCTCTTCTTTTTGGGGAAGTTACATTCAGAGACCACTTCAATATTATAAACTCTTTGTGTAAATTCTGGTTGCTTTCTATTATGTTTCTTTCTTCCTTCTGTGGCCATACTGTGAAAGAGTTGAAATTTAGGTTTAGTGCTCGTAGGCAGACAGATGAGCTGCTCTCTTTGGCTAACCCTTTGGGAAACGATGTGATTAATCTTTACCAGTAGAGGAAAATTCTGTAACTTCAGGAATTTCTCTTCATTATTTTTACACCTCTACCCTGGGGTTGGGGAAATTAGGGAACCAGGACATTCTCAGAGTACCACTGAAGTCTGTAATGGAAATTATACTACCCCAAATGTTCTGTGAGGGAAAACTGTTTAAAACTTCATCAAGGAATATTGATGTCTACTCAGTATCTAGAGATGTAATGACAGGAAAATGGTGGAGTGGGAGGCTGTGATAGAATAAAGTGGCAGCAGAGATTCTTCTAATAATAGTCCTATGAAGCTTGTCCAAATCACCTGGGTGGTATCATGACCAAAACCCCTGGGTGGCAGTAGTTTAGCTTCTGAAATCCTCAAAGCACAAGAATTATTGTGATAACAAGGGGGATTGCAAACCTTTAATTAGCCTGCTGGAGTTGTTGAGCTCATTGGCTCATATAATGAATGAATCTAGTAATGTAGCTTCAGAGATAATGAGTAAAAGTGCCATTGACTGAGAAATTTGTTGAATTACTACTGACAGGGCTGAACAATCTCTACCCTTTGCTCGAAATGAAAAGTCAGTGAACATACAGGGATTCTTTACAAGTCCTTTGAATAGGAGTTGAATTTGTTCCATGGTATCAGAAGTACTTTTGCAGGGCAATTAGGAAGGGTCAAAAGAGAAAAGACAGTTTCTTAGTCATTACTGAACTGAGGGAAACATTGAATTGCAATTGTGGTAACTAATTTTTAAAAACAAAATTGAAGTAATTGAAGTAAGACTTGATTTGTTTAGTTATACTGAGGGTTTGTTTTCACATTATCAGACATTTTATCAATGATCAGAAAAATACATTAGCACATACTCATTTTTTACTGTGCTGTGGAGAGTGGTTTAAACACTTCACTTAAAAGAGTTAATATAAAAAACATGTAGGTTTACCAGTTGCTACTACCATTCCTAAATTATAGTTGAGGGAACTACAGTCAAAAAATTAAGTTTTTTGAGTCTCTAATATAGCTACTGACCAGCAGAATTAATTCCAAATTCTATTTAACTATAGAGTTTTGTGACTACATTTAAATATTGTTTTTTGATGTCCAGAAATGTTAACTATACTTGAAAAAATAAATTATTGGACACCACATTAGTATGTGAATTTAAAATAGACCAAAACTTTAAATAGCATATTATTATCTATTGGAAATTAATCGACCTAGCTAATTGTTTTAAAACAACTGAAATCATGCTACATTTGGCCGTGTTTCCTACCAGGGACTGTATCAATAGGAAGTTATCATAAAACACAAAATGAAATGAAAGATTGAAAAGGGACATGTTGAAAGATCTATTCCTACAAAGGTTTTATAACGATCTATTCCTATTAACACAGAGATGATTTAGTTGATCTATTTAGTTTTGCAATTAAGAAAACAGAAGATGACTGTTGTTCAGGGAAGGAGTACTTTGAGGTTTTCCACCTGCTTTTGTCATTCAGGGATATTTGAGTCATTTTCATTTTTTTGCTTCTTAGTATAGAAAGAGGAAACCTGTTGCAAATGCCTGATTTACTACTGTATTATGAATGTGTGCTAGGAACATCTTCTACAAATAGTTTCACTGGTTGAAAGTATAAATACACTTGTCATCCTGTAAGATACTGCCAAAGCTCCTTCCACAAACTTCCTATTGCTTTGCACTTGTACTAGAAATATGTGAATGTATCATTTCATCACTTTATTTTGCAGAATATACTATCAAATCATTGCCTTTTTTTTTTACCAATTTGATAGAAAATGGTTTCTAAGAATTTTTCAACTATTCACATCACTCATTAAAATCAGAATTCATTATTATTTCAGATATTGAGAACTTCTTTTTATGTATCTTTGCACATGTGTGTGTGTTTACATGTGTATGTGCATTTGTATGGTCCTTCTGTTCTGGAGACTATTCTGTATTTCTTTGTTGGACTTTTTAAGTTAAATAATATTTCATAAGAATTATGGCTATTTATTATTTAATTTTCAAATATTGTAGAATTTTTTTCTACTTTTTGTTGCAACATTTCAATATCTACTAATATTTTCAGTCATAGGAATATTTTTGTCTCAAGATAATTTTTAGAACATAGTAAATATTAGATATTTTTATAATACTTTAAGGTGCACTTTTCTTCTATGCATTTTTCTATGTGATTTAAAGAAAATCTTATTAATAACATTCTCTGGGTGTTTCTTAAAAGAAAAAAAATGTATGATATAAACGCTTTAGTACAAGTATGTGGTAGGTGGCAAGGTATATTTCAAAGTCTGTTTATCTAACTGACATCTGAACACTTTTTATTATTATAAAAGGCATAGATCTTTTGTATCTGAGAATTTGCTAAATAGTTTTCAAGCAGCTAAAGCCTGTGAAGCAAATACTCTTATCCTACTCACTCTACAAACTAGGGCACTGAAACATATAGAACCACAAATTAAATGCAGGAAGCCAGAGTCACTTTTCTAAACCACTATGACACACTGTCTTTCTCCCTGTTCAGCTACAGCAATACTTATATTTCTTTAGGTCATGAAATATTTATTATTTAAAACTGAATATGACATGCAAGGTATTGGATATGGTTTCCACCTAATTCAAGAAATACCATGCAATGTTGCACAGATATTATAAAATTCACTCAATATAAATTTAGTATTGTTTTAGCATTTCATATTTTCTACAAATTATATTACTGGGGGCATTTTAAAAACTATTTAGCTTTAACTGTAGCAGTCTCTTATCAGTAGCAAATAAAATAGCCTATTTGTAAATGTCTTCTACTTGAATACCCACTAAAATCATATCTATCTGTCATATTGTGAAGCCAAGGTGTACACTGGTTAAAAAAATTTAGTCTGAAATTAGTCAGTTTGCATTAAATATGTATTTAGCAGTTCAATTAGTTCTGTAGTCACAGATTTATATTTATCTAATACAAATATAAATCTTAATTTAAAGTAAATCTAAAATTTCTTCTCATTTAAATTGTCAATAAAAGAGCATACTTCATTTCTTTCTAAAAATTAAATGAAATATGAATGTTCACACAGAGTGCTATATACATCTTACCTACTACTTTAAAAAGTGCTCAATTGATACACAAAGAGAAAAATAGGGCAATAACTACATTTTATAAGCAAAGATAAAATAAGCAACAGATTTGTATTGTATTTAATGAACTAAAATGAACAGCAAAATAAATTTTTTCCATATGATTAGATATAGGAAATAAAGCATACTTATCTGATAATTTATCTGTAGATACCATTAAACTATGTAATCTTTTTAGAATCAGGAAAAGTGACACTGAAAGAAACTAACAATGATTGATGGAAAAGAGTAGCTGGTGAGAGATCTCATTATTTCACTCACCAAAGTCTGCCTGGTATTCATGACAAAGGAAGATATATGTCAACAAAAATATTTTTTTCTCATTAAAAGAATCCAAATTGGTAACAATAGAAAATAAAATGAAAGAAAATTGAAAGAACATGTAAGGAATTCATTAGTCACAATGAAAAATAAAACTATATTTTGTAAGGTACCCAGTCCCTACCTTCCTGAATTATTCTTGAGCTTCTTGTAATGACTTTGTGAAAAGAAAAAAAAAAGGTCTCTGTGTTGATTTTGCACAATTCAATATAGGTACTTTCACATGTTATTCATTTTTAACAGTCCAGCTGTCTTATTCTGAATCTAAATACCTTTCTCTTTTGCTTGACCATCCTGAAATTCTAATATCTTATATTCATTTGGCTTGAGAAGCTTAATGTGAGAATCTAAATAGCAGCCAGGAGGAATGCTAAATCACATCAACCTTTTTGATTGTTCATAGTATAGTTATAAAATCAATCTATTTTCTGCTTTCTATCCTCAATCTTGATTTAAGTCACATGGGTCTAGAATTTTTTAGTTTTCAGAAAAGCAAGCAGTTGTATACACCATTCAATATTTACAACTTTTTTAGCATCACCACTAGAGTAACAATGGACATTTCTACATCTGAAAGGGATCACACACATTCACTAAAATGTATATAGAATATATGCAGAATTACACTGGGTTTCTTGAGATTTGTCAAAAATGACTTTATGATGGATTTCAGTGATTTTTGGATTTTATAATTATGAATGAGGTAATATCTGGAGGTTTCTTAGCTGCACCAGGTACCTTTCTTCATTTAGGTGGAAGTGAAGGCATTAATGGACAGGAGCAACGTGAGGCACTATAAACTATTTGGAAAAGCAGACCAGAAAGTGGTTTTAGAAATACCAGAGCCTATAAACATCATGAATATCTTCATTTCTCTTTGCAAGTTTGACGCATGAGGGAAATTGGTAAATATAGGTATAGAAATTGTTTTTATTACATGATATATAAATAATTCAAAAGTTGTGACCAATATACACAGATACTTGTATTTATCACTTAATGACGTAGTCTACCACAAATGCACCTATATTAGTGAATTTAAAAAGTCTAAACATACTAATTAGATCCTCTCCAAAATTTGTTTAAAAATTACCTGATAGAACATCTCATTATCAGTTTAAATAACATAATGAATTATATCAGAATTTTCAAATTTTCTTAGGAAGTTAATAATTTTATACAACATTGAAAAACATTATACATATTTCAAAATTTAAACCATTGCTTCATTTTTATTTTATTGGTTTCTTTTTAGTTATTGTTGCTTTTTGTTACCCAATTTTCTTGGTAATGGCAGGCAAATAAAAAAAATTCAATTAATCTGATGTAACTTAAAAAATCAGTAATGAGCTCTGCTCCTTTGTATCCTACATAGAATGAGTACATGTAACATTAAAATAGAATATTTTTTATATTTATTTGAAAAAATATATATATATGTTATAGTTTGGATGTGAGTTGTCCCTCAATACTCACATGCGAACCAATGCAAGAAGGTTCAGAGGAGAAGTGCTTAGGTTGTGAGAGTCTTAACCCAATCAGTGGATTAATCCCCAGATAGGAATTAACTGAGTGGCAACTGAAGTGATTCATGAGGGGCATGACTGTGGGGTACTTGTATGTGGCAAGTGAAACCTCTCTCTCTCTCTCTCTGCTTCCTGATTACTCAGTGAGTTGCTCCCCTCCGCCACACTTTCCTGCCACGTTGTTCTGCCTCACCTCGAGTCCTGAGGAATGGAGTCACCCTTCTACAGACTAAGACCTCTGAAACGGTGAGCCTTCAAATAAACTTTTCCTTCTCTACAATTGTTCTGGCTGGGTCTTTTAGTCACAGTGGCAAAATAACTGACTGAAACAATATGTTTGAGTTACATGTTTATTATATTTTTTTTACTTAAAGCGTATATCCTAACAATGTCTTTTGGTCTGCTTCATGGTTAATCTTGTCAAAAATATTGCATAATATTTTTATCTATTCTACAAGTAATATGACCTCTGAATACCTTTATTAAAAATTGAATTTTGATTATTTTTAAAAGGTAGTAGTCCGTGTATTCCATGAATAATAGGAATGCTTTCATACACACCAGCATTTGTAAATTTTTAGAATAACTTTGAAGAAGAAAGAAACTCATAAAAAATTCAAATCAGTTTTCCTCTGATCTTTGAAAAATTTATCCAACTGGATTGTCACAAAGTATGAAGAAACATGCATGATAATGCTTACTAGTGCATTACATGCAAAGAAAAATATGTACAGATTAAAAGAATTTTCATTATAAAATAAATATTCCTGAAGCAATGTTATTTGTAGCTAGTAACCAATAAAGGATTGATCTGTGAATATTGATATGGAAAGGATATCTATATTGTGAAATAAGCATATTAATAAGAATTTATAGCATGATATAGTTTATTATATGCAGATAACTTATATACTCATATATTATTCTTCATATGCATATGTATATTTCTGTATAATGCACGTTTGTTTATATCAGTATATGTGTCTGTGATTCTTTTAATTAAGGCAGAGGGGCTTTTTATTAGGAGATTTGAAAATACTATAGAACAAATCTGGATTTGTTTTAGAACAGGTTCGTTTTAGAACAAATTAAATTTAAAGTTGTATAAAGACAATCTCAAAGATTAACACATTTAAAAGTCTGCATTTTTAATGCTTGTAAATTATTTTTAAGAATAAAAACTAAGTTATTTTTGGAAAAATCACATACACTACTGGCAGCCTGTATCAATATTCAGACAAAAGGAAGGAAATCATTATGAGAAGGAGAAAGAAGTAGTCCAACTGGTAAAGAAAACAGAAAGCTTATAAGGTATATTTATGGTCATTACAAGTTTTAAAGGGAATTTCAATGACTCATTTGATGAAACAAATGTGAGTTTACATCAATCTTTTACAATTTCCTTTGGAGTTTTATATCTTGTAGAAGTTTCTGTGATAAAGCATGTAAAATGTCTGAGGTATATGCTGCAACAATCATGGGGCGAGCTGGAAAGAAAACATTTAGCATCTGATTTCATAGTCTTCTCTCTGCCTCATCACTGCCGGAGGATTGACACGGCTTAGGCCCCTCCTTTGGGCATTAACACAAGGACCTGATAAGTTGAGTTATACTGGATCCAGGATAAATGAAAATGTGGTTGAGGAAAATGAATCTGCCTAAGCCTTTTGAGGTTGATTATACAATATTTAGGAATTGATACTTGATGAGATAAATCTGCTCTGGAAAATAGTTTTTTCATATACTGTTCCAGAGCTAAATGGCTTAGAAAGGTGTGACACTTTATGGGGTTATAGGCTTACCAGAAATAATATAAACCTTGTACACTCACCCTCTAAGCTTGTGAACCCACAAACCCTGAGTGCCCATTAGGGGTACTCAAACCTGTGCATTTAGATCACAACCCACTGCCCCCATGTTTCCTCTTCCTTGATTAATGCCAAGAAAATATCCATTGTGTGGCTCCTGGGATGTTTTATGAAAATAACCATTGAAATATATGAAGATCACTGAGTTGCTGAAATAGACTATCCTTCCCAAGCTAATTACTAATTATTAGATTAAAATGAATCAAATAAAATTTGCAACATAGTCATCAATGAGCAAGCCTTCTGTAATTATAGAACTCTAGGGATTGAGGCTTTTTGTAAGCAAAAGAGTTTGAGGCATACTCAATATTTTAAATTTATTCTGAATGATCAAAATGTCTAGGGTGCATCATACACATATTTCTATACTCTTTTACATCAAATTCAATTATCAACTTATTAATCAGTAAGTCATTCATACTTATCCACCTGTTTGAAATTGCTGTGTGAACAGAACTCTGTAAGGGAGGAGAAGTGGAATCTCCTCCTGCAGTTGCCAATGTAGTTGTTTTGCCTATGAGAATTTAAGTCACTTGATGCTGTTTTTATTCCTTTTTGTTTTAATACTGTCCTAGAAAACAGAGCAGATCCACAGAGTAGAATGAAATCAATGAATAAGTTTAAAGAATAGGTGGGAAAACAACTAGACAAAATATTAAAATGGAGAAAGAATATGTCAGTCATTATCTGTCCCTGCTAATAAATACCACGTAGTACATTTTATTATAGTCAAATATGCAGAGTGACAGATATGCAGAGTTGAATTAACCTTGTACCTCATTTCATGGACAATGCAATGACCCACTGTGTTGTCTGTAAACCCCTATGTGTGTATGCCAACCTATAATATGTAGATTTTTTTCATATCTGATCCTTATGATTGATATTTGGTATGGCTGTATTCATTTACCTACTGCTTTTCTCTAAAGAATAATTTCAAATATTTGCCTATACAGATGAAAATGCATTTATTTCTTTGCTTTGAAATTCTATATTATTTCTGTCTTTTCCAAATACTATGAATCACTCATCCTTTCCATTGGTCAATGATAGCAAGTTTGTCTTCAATTCTCCACTCCAATATGTGGGATAATTATTCTTATATAGTCCATGAACTTATATATATATATTTTTTTTCTATATATACATTAAGGAGTAAGATTGATTGAATTATAGAGTATATGTAAACTTAATTTCACAGATAACTGAATAAAACACTCTCAATATTACTTGCACCAATCTCTATTCCCTCAATTAGGAACATCATTTTCCTTTTTCTTCCCTTTCTTACTTATGTACAGAATTTTCCAAATTTCTATATTCTACCAATATCATGGCTATAAGGTTACATTTCATCAATATCACAATGATTAGAGTGAGTTCAACATCTTTGTCCTTTTTTTTAAGTTTTATTTTTAGGCATTAAACTTTATTTATTGCATAGTCTATAATTAAATTTTATCCATTTCTTGTTTCCATTCAGAACTTTTTGATATGTAAGATTTTCTTCTCAATTTTAGACACTGCAAATGTGTTCTTCCACACTGCCATCTTGCTGTTAATGCATAGCTTATCTGCTGTATTTTAAGGTATTGTTTGAAATGTTTCTTCTGACTCATGACCACAAAGATATTCAGACCCACTTCTATCCATCAGTTTTGTTTTGTCTTTCACATTTGCTCCTTGAATAAATATAGATTTTATACTTCAAAATAGCAGGGGGGATTCAACTCAGTTTTCTTCTAGAGATTAATCACATTTTCCCAATCCTGCCTATTGACATATTCTCGCCTCATCTATTTGCAATGTCAAGTTTTCATTACTAAATTGTCTCTCTCTAAATAAGTCTGTTTCTGAGCACATTTGATTTTTCTGTCATATTTGATTTTCTGCTTTTTCTTATATCATAACTGTGATTTTGAGTAATAACCAAGTATGGTTCTTGTATGGTTGATGGTAGCTTTCTCAAACTGATTTGTTTCTTAGATAATACATATCCTTCCAAATACATTTGAGAATCTATTTAATTTTTCAAATATTTCTTTGATTTTTTTATTAAAATGTACTTTCTTTGAGTGTAAAGAAAGCACATACCTCATATTTTATCTCTTTATTCGTATTTTGAACTACTTGCTTTGTTTCTAAGAGGAGCATATTAAAATCTTCAATGACAACATTTATTCACTTCTATCCATGGTTTTGCCAAGCGCGGATTTTTTTCAGTGTGTATATGTTGATTGTTGTTTTATTGTATGGATACAGCATTTGTCCTACTAACAGATACCTGAGTTGTCCTTTATGATATATATACATATGGAAGTATATTTTCATTGAAAATTATTTTTTTACTATTGATCTATTTTACATTTGTCTAGTTTGCAGTAATGTTTCTTGTACATAATAGGGTATCAGAGAGTAAAATTACTATGTATGATTAAAATTTAGAAATATTTGTTGGTTTAATTATATTGGATGGACAGAATGGTGAAAAAAATGATTTTTTCCAAAAATATTTTCAAAAGTCAACTTATTTTAAAACAAAAATCTACATAATGTATATATTGGTGTAGTATTTCTTGTTTATATATAGTATATATTTTATAATATTTAATATATGTTGTATATTTGTATAAAATATAAACATCTTTATATTCCTTATCTGAATAGTACAGGTAATGTAGAAAAATATTGATACATAAATATTCATTTTTATCACGTTTTAAAAGTTTGCTCTCATATTGTATGATGGATATTTTTCAGAAGAGTGAATTATTTTCTCTGTTGTCTTCTTACTTTCTGTCATTGATAAAACTTCCCACAATGTTCGTGAAACTTACATTTCAGGATAACATTTAAATTTTGATATCTCAATTACTCTTCAATTTCAACTCATAGTTCATGTTTACACTGAATGTATGGGGAATTTCAAGTTTACACAAATGGATCAGAGTCCACGTTCTTGCCGTTTATGAACACAGTGAACAACCATGACAAATTTTCTGCCGATTTCATTTCTAGCAACATTTCCTTCTCCTTTGTTATTTTGAAGCAGTTACAGCACAAAAGAAACTTTAGGTTTTTTTTTTGTTGTTGTTGTTGTTGTTTATTAGTTGTTTTTTTTTTTTTTTTTCTCAAGTGTCACTGCAAACTTTATTTCCAAAAGCAAGTATTGAATGATTTAACCTGTGGCCATATTTTGGTGATTACTGGTTTTGTAAAGAGGAAGCAAGGCCTTCGTGTTACTTTTATTTATCACCTTGATAACATTATACTAAACTTTTCTAGCTTTCATGTTGCACCTGAGGTTTGAGGGAAATGATACTACTCAAGGGTAATCTCTTACTAAGATACTCTTTACATTTACTAGTAATCTTTAATGCTTTTCAATTGCACTTTTGTATACTTCAGATGTAATTTTTTTACTCAAAATAATTTTTTAATTCTATGAATTATTTCAAGGTACCATCTTATTCTGTCTACAGTAATAAGAAATCAACATCATTTTTCTTCAGATTTGTTTGTATAGTATTAGGAAATCATCATCACTTTTCTGCAACTTGGTTTGTACTTTAGTTTTTTCTTCGTAGTCTAAAAGTGTATGGATGTGGACAATTCAACAAATCCACTATCATTCTTATCAAAATATTCTGATCCTGTTTTCCTTTGAGGAGACATTTTTACTAGGTATTTTTTTTTTTCTTTCACTGTAAAAAACATTATCAGAGAAGAAAATCCACCAGGAAAATACATAGATCCAGAAGGACATCGTGAAATAAAAAGAATCAATTTGTCACTTCTTTTAACCATTCAATTATATCAATTGAGTACAGAGTTCTTTGTTTCCATCATAATATTTTCAAATTAATATCCCTTCATAACTATAACATTACTTATTATTTCCACATACTTATCATTTTATCATTTATGAGGCTTAGTTAACATTATTGATCTCATTGATTCAAAAACTTTACTGTAAAGTTTACTAAGTTCCCTTAATTGCCATTTTTCTTATTCCATTTTTTTGGTGCCTATTTAACTTCTAATATTTTTTCATTCCCCCCCCCCCCCCCCGGGGGGTTAATTACTTTTGAGTTTATTTTTCTCTGAGCTCATAACCTAGGAGGTTATTGGGTCAGTTTTACAGCCAAGGATAAAGGACTGATCGCCTCAGTGCAAAGTGTTGGCCATTACTATCTGCATTGTCACTCTGTGCCATTTCCTAACCTCTAACTTCTAACAATTCTGAATACTACACTGCTTTTTCAAGATTTGTCTTCTTTGTTACAATGTTCTTGTCTGTAAGGAAGGGATGGGGAAATTTTAGAAAAATGTCCATTCATCTAATGTCTACTTACCTGCATACTTACCTGCAGTCCCACATCACCAGATTTTGACTGTCGTAAAGTTTCCCTGCAGCATGATCTTGCTTTTTTTTTTTTTATCATTTCATACAATTTAAAAATATATCTGTCCATCAGTGTGGTGAGGAAAACACTTTACCCTATGTCTTCTCCATATCCATGCCTCAGTGCCATTTACTCCCAACTCTGTATCCTCTATATACCCCTAAAGATCCTTGCACTTTCTGTTTAAATTTTCAATTTACTTTTATGTCTCTTCTACAGCTTTTATCAGATTCATATTCATATCTAAGGTAGAAGTTGTTGAAATGTCAATCATGTTAAGTATTCAAATCTGGAACTGAATTTTTCTAGAAACTTTTGTATGGTTTTAATTATACTATAGTTATTTTACTGGATTTAAAAAAAATGAAAGCATTATCATAAGTAAAATAATTCTAAAACATATTATGATATTTGCAGTTTACAAAAAAGAGAACACTAGTGTTTACTTAAAATTTTCCTGATATTTTCATTTTTTCAACTTCTAAAAATCATGACTATTTTTGTGTACATAGCATTTTTTACATTCAAGAATATTTCTTTAAAACATGTTTTACAGAAGTGAAAAAACAAAGCAAGGCTATGAATATTTTAAAATCTTATGCAACGGCATTCTATCTTTAACTAAAGGTATTCCAACACAGCCTCCCCCAATGTTAACCTACTCTCTGGTATTTTACTTCACTGTTGCTGCTGCCTTTCAGTACTAGTGATATTAGATTCTTAAAATATCTTGTATTTCTAAAAATGCTTTGTTAATTTCTCAGTAAGCATTATGTTCATTTGGATGAGTATCTTGACTGCTTCATATACAATTACATGTAAAACAATGCAATACAATGTATGTATTTAACTTGGACAATCTTCAACATTCCTAATACATATATATGTATTCAAAACTTTATTTTGAAATGTCTAAGTGTAAATATATATATATATATATATACAAGAAAATTTATTTATTCATTTTTATACATTTTGTTTATACATTTTAGACATGGAAAGCTTAGACATCATTCCCCATTTGTTTTATAAAAATTCATACCAACTTCCCTGCACTTTCTTGTTTTGATTTATAAGTGTCTATTTTATAAAGTCAGGAAAATGTTTTGTTCTACTTTTGGTGGACCTGAGTTTTTTATTATGTTCACAAAACCACTCAGTAAAAAATAATTCACTTTAATGTTCAGCTATGATTCTTTCATTTTTTTGTGTAACTATTGTTTAGAGAAAACAGTTTCTAGTTCTAGAACATTTCCTCAATGATCTGTTTTTCTCTTACTAATAAAATACTTGCAATCATTGTGTTATTGCTTAGATAAATGAGTAAGTTCACATTACTCTTCCTTTTTTGCATTTGCCTCTGAGAATTTTAAATATTTTCTCTTCCAGATTCTTTGCATAATTGTAAGATGTTTACCAGCATCATTCATTTACCTAAGGAAATAATTTCCATGTTACTCATAGTATTTTTCCTAGTAAGAAATACCTATAGAAATCTTCAGTTTAACTTTTTAACAATGCTTTGCCTTATTTCCACACAAAAAGTCTGATGCACTTTTAACAAACACAAAAAAATTTAATCCTCACCAAATTGTTCTTACTTCTAACGTTTGGTTTCCCTATTTCTAGCCTACAAATATTTCTACTTTCTGTATGCCCTGAAAAACAACTTATTCATAAAATGCACACTTTTGAGGAAGTTCAAGCCAATTATTTATTATTTTCAACTTTTGTCTCGATTCTGATACTGTCATTGAATTTGAATAGGTTTTAACTTTGAAATATTAAAATAACCTTGACAAACATGAAATTACATAAAAGTCAGCTATTAACTAATTTCTTGATGGAGAACGGTGAAAATTAGTAAACAATGCATACAGACTATTGTTTGGTATTTGGATAAAAGACAAGCAATAGCCCAGTGTGGTGGCACATGCCTGTAATCCCAGAGGCTTGGGAGGCTGAGGCAGGAGAATAGCAACCTCAGCAATGAAGTGAGGTCCTAAGCAATTCAGTGAGACCCTATCTCTGAAAAAGGTCTGGGGATGTGACTCAGTGGTTATGTGCACCCTGGATTCAATCCCTGGTAGAAAAAAAAAAAAAGAAAGTCAATCAATATATTGCCATTCACACAGTATTGAATAAAATATTATGATAAATATTTTATTTCAATTTAAAATTATACTTCAATATGTGAAGCATTTTTATCATTTTGTAAATCTATTTATAATATTTACTCAAATTCAACCTTAGCAGTACCAATTATTGATATGCAATGACAGTATAAGAGAAAATGAATTTGGGTCTATTGGACTAATTCGAGTTTTCATTTCAAGATATTTACTGTGTATTTTAGATTAATTTTAATTAAAATTATGTATTACTAACAATGTTATTAAATATAATTTCAATCAGTTAAAATTTCCCATATAATCCTATAAAATAATCCTGGGGAATAATTCCATAGAAATAGTTGGACAGAATACAAACTAATCTATTCCCAACTCTCTAAGAACATTAAATTGAAATTTTGAAATATCTTTAATCATTTGAAGGGAGAAGTATATATCAGGTAGTTGGAAATCATAAATTAAGTGATGATTAAAGCTTAGTTTTTGATTCCTTTACTATACATTGTGTATTTATTGTCTCAGTGAAATTAAATAAGTATAAATAGGACTAATTTCCTCCCACTTCAGATATAATACAGAAGTTTTTTAGTTGTGTTTTATATTGGTCTTCTATCATAGAAAAAATAGTCTAGTGGTATTATCTACTTATCAGTTGGACTTAAATGTATACCTTATATCCTTCTTCATGCCTTGGTGCTCTTCTTCACTGAGCCATTTCAATGGGGAAAGAATATACTTAAAACTGTCATCAATGACATAATAGCAACCAGTAGACTAACTTCTGGTCATGATAGTATTACAGAATTATTCTGGCTTAAGCTGGGGCTTCAGGTGTCTGTTTCATCTTTCTCTCATCACTTAATTTTGTCAATTTCATAGTGAGGTTTAAAATATAAGTTTTTATTTGACTAGCTTTTTGAAAAAACTCCATGTTGGTGAACAATGTAGTTCTTGATCCTAAAGAAAAAGCAAACCCATGACCTGAATAAAAATCTAGTTCTGCAAAAATCACATTTTTGCCCCTATGGAAATGGTACAATGAAGTCTACCTTTTGATGTCAGCCAGGAAGTATTTCAAGACTTTGAAATATAGTAGGACTAGTTAGGAGTCTTAAAATGTGGCTGACATGTAATTCAAATATTAAAGTTAATTATCACAATAACAAAACCTTTGTAAACTCCACATATAGCAAATAAAATAGTAATTTTATATGACATACTTAATTTATATTTAAATTTATATATAATTTTATTAACTCAACTGTGGTTCTATCATAAATTTGGGTTCTAGGTACTTTGCATGTTAGTAAATATAGACAACAATTATGACCAGATGTTATGTCTCTCCAAGATTGAACATAGATAGGTAGGTAGATATGTTTTTCTATCCTAATTCTATGTCTGAAATAGGCCATTATGCAGGAAAAAAAAATTAGAACATTTAAATGTTTGCTCATTACCTAAAACAAACAGAGATATCAAATACATTACATACACAGTAAAAACTGTGTAGCCCATATGTAGATAGGATGCTGCAACATTTTATTAGGATACACAACACACACACACACACACACACACACACACACACACACACACACATTCTAATAGGTTATAAGGAGGTAATTCCCAAAGATCACAGAAGCAGGTGCAAATTGTTCACATTTTCTTGCTTATCTTGAGTTAAAACCTTCTAAGACAAAATATTTTAAAATACTTTATAAGTTAGCAGTTTGGAATGTGAGCTCATGTTGTCCCCCAAATTTGAAAATCAACCACTTGTTGTTCAAGTTAGAAGTCATTTTTAAAATTAAGGAATCATGTAATAACATCTCTAATATCACCTTTAGATACAAAATTATAATTTTGCATATCACTGATGAAATAAATTCAAAATTATTCCTCATACTTGTATAGAATGTTATATTGTTGTTGTTGTTTCTAAGTTGTTATTGTAAAATACAAACTTCATGCATATATTCAGATTTCAGCTAGGGTTTTGTAGCATCTAGGGATAATTTCCACAATAGCTATTCAAACTTATATTTGATATATAAAAGTCAAGATATCTTCAAGTAATTTTAATTCACTAAGAAAATAGCATAGTAATAGTTTGCTCTGACAATTGGATCCTGATTTTGAGTACATATTATGTTCCACATAATATGTCAATCCAGGGTTTACACAAAAGAATAAACAGAAATGCCTACAAAAATCACTATACTGAATAGTTATCTCCATGCCCACGTTTTTTCTGCACTATTCGTAATCACCAAGATACAGAATAGATCTAAGCATTCATTAACAAATAAATGGATATAGAATAAGAGGTATTTATAATGGAATATGATTCAACCATAAGAGTAGGAAATCGTATCGTGTAGTTACATGGATGAACCTGGATGACACAATCCTGAGTGAAATACTGCGTGTTCCTATTCATACGTAGAATATAAAGTTGCTCTTAAAACACTGGAGAGTAGAAGAGTGGCTGCTAGAGGCTGGAGGTAGAGATCACCCGGAAAGATTTATCAAAGTCACACAATCACAGTTAAATAAGAACAATAAATTTGGTGTTCTATTGAACAGCAAGGTTAATAATATTGCATTGAATACTTCAAAATAGCTAGAAAAGAAGTCTTCAAATGCTCTCACCCCCCCAAAAAAAAGTATGATGTTGAAAATATATTAAGTACCCTGATTATATACTATATAGAGGTATAGAAATATTACACTCTACCTAAAATATGTGTAATTATAACGTGTCAATTAAAAACAATAAATAAATGCATAAGTTTGCTGAATCTGAGTGTTTTTGAGAAGGATTTACATTGAATCTAAAAATTATTTCAAATACATTCTAAAAACTTCCTCATTGTCTTCTTACACCTCTGACTTTTCCCATTCACTTTTTTCAGTTTTAAACCCACAAACTTCCTCTTCCTTCATTACAGTGGGTTACTATAGATTTTATTGGTTTATATATTATGTTCTTGTAATTTTACTTCCTACTTCAGGAAGATTCTAAATATAATAGTTATTGCCTACAATCCCAGAAGTTGGTGGGGGCTGAAGCAGGAGGATTGCGAGTTCAAAGCCAGCCTCAGCAACTGGCAGGGTATTAAGCAATTCACTGAAACTCTTTTTCTAAATAAAATGCAAAAAAGGGCTGGGATGTGGCACAGTGGCTGAGTGGACCTGAGTTCAATCACTGGTACAAGAAAAAAATATATATATGATACATATAAACATGTATATATATATATATATACACATAATAACAAATTTCATGCTAGTTGTTGCATATTGTTCTCATCATCTTTAGGTTGAGTTGGGGCAAATACTCATTACAATTTCATTCTTTCAAGATTCTTTCCATTTTTATGTCTTGACACAATATGGTTTTTTTCTCTGAAGACTTCCCTGAAGATCTCAGATGGAAATTGTTTTTCAGTTTTTTAATTCTGACAAATCTTTGTATCATGATATAGCCCTAACTTTTTTTTATTTTTATTTTTTTGGTACTTATAAATGGACAGCATGCCTTTATTACTTTTATGTGGTGCTAAGGATTGAACCCAGTGCCTCACACATGCCAAGAAAGTGCTCTGCCACTGAACCACAGCCCCAGCCCCAATGTATCCCTATTTTTATTGAAGTCATTTACATTTGCTTTTATCCATAATGTTATGAGTCTCCTGAGGATCAAAACCACAACTTCTGCTCATGTTTCTGCTTCTTATCTTGTATTACAGTTTAGATATTAGGTGTCACCCAAAAGCTTATGTGTGAGACAATGCAAGAAAGATTCAGAGGTGAAAAGTTTAAGTTATGAGATTCTTGACCTAATCAGTGGATTAGTCCCTTGATAGGGATTAAGGGGCGGTAACTGTGGTCAGGTTGGGTGTGGCTAGAGGAGGTAGATCACTGGGTACATGACTATGGAGTATACATGTTGTCTTTGGTGAGGGAACGCTCTCTCCGTTTCTTGGTGGCCATGTCCTGACCAGCTGTCTTCCACCACACTCTTCTGCTATGATGTCCTTTCTTACCTCGGGTCCAGAGCATTGGAGTCACCTGTCTCAGGACCGAGACCTCCAAAACGTGAGCATAGTAAACTTTTCGTCCTCTATATTTGTTCTTGTCGGGTCTTTTGGTCACAGCATCATAACAGCTGACTAAAATGTGTTGTAACTATTGTTAAGGAGAAAAGCAAACTATCAGTTTGAATATTCTGAAAAGTAGGATATTGTCTGTTGAAAAGACAAAAAGAAGAGATCATGGAAAGTAATGACATTTTTTTCAGTATAACATTTGGCAAGAATATGATGAGCTTTGGAACCTCAATGTCCTCTTATGAAGCCAGATTTCTGTTAAAGTTTGCTATTTTCTGAAATGGGACTTTTACAAACAGATCTAAAGATCTAAAGCATTTTCATTAGCGTGGGGCACTGGAGAAAGACTTTTGTACCCAGGAGTACCTTGAAACCTTTTCTGTGCTAAACTAACTGAACCAAAGATAATATGCCTTTAGTTTATTTTCAATTTGAGGCATCTTTTCTATTCAACTCTTATGACAAGAAGGGATGAAAAGATAACAGTTGTATATTATTTATACCAGTATTTATCATGCTATTATTTATTTGAATTTTTTTATCAAGTATGCATAGCTCCAAAAATCTCTCTCTACTGATTAAAAGACTATTAAAATATTATTACTATTAGCCTGTGTCTGGACACTGGTGTTTGATGATTTGCAAAAGCTGCAAAATATACAATTCGATAAATGTCATTACTAGCTTTCAAAGACAAATATAAAAGCAAGAAAAAATAGAGAGAGGTAAGTGGAAAGAAATAATTGGAAAACAGCACAAAGCATCTCATAAAACTCATGAGACAAAATCAGCAATTTTTTAAGGATGTGGGTTTTTCTCTTTATTACATTTGTAAATGCATACCTTGCCATATTTATTAAAAAAACAAAAACTCTTACTGAAAGTGCTTCTTTCACCCCAATAACAGATTGTTTTTTCAAACTACATTGACATTAACGTTGAAAAAAAAAAAAAAAAAAGTACCAATGTTGCTTGTTTGTATAAACGTGCTTCAAGGACAACTGATTTTCTTCACACACCTTTTAAATGTCAAACCTTCATTTGCTATGAAAGGTGATGTTTTTATGCAGTGTCACTTCCCTTCTCCCCACAGGGTAACTGATGCTTTGACTCCACGTGAATCGCACATTTATGATTACTGTTGCCGATGACAGTTTGTCCACTGCTGTTTCTCCACATTCCATTGCTCTGTCGTGTTGTGGGAAGCTGTGCCTCAGTGAGCACTTACACTGTTTCTCCTGCATGCTGTGTGCTGGTGGTTTTCCCTCCTCACCTCACTGTCACGCAGCTGTCACCCTGCTGTCATCTCTCTTCCCTGGATGTCTTCCCCAGCAGCACAGTTACAATGTGCATTGCCTCATTGCTCAGGAATTGGCTGTGATCCAAGGACTTGAATGTGGCAGTCTTTATGAATGGAAGCTTTTGCCAATACTCTGACTCATCGTAATCATATTGAAATTTTACATGCAGGACAGAGATCAATTTTATGCATGACCACACAAACGACTGTAAAGGAATTTAGTTAATTTACTATGAATTTCAATGTTAATATAGAGGGGGTGGAATAAAGAAATAATCTGTATTAGCCAGAGTCATGCAGAAAAAGAGAACTAATCATATATGTATGTGTGTATATAGGAAAATATGTGGATTATGGAGAATGGAAAGTCCGGATCTGCAGTGTAGGCCAGCGGGTTCAAGACCCAAAAGAAAGACAGTGGAGTTCCTGTCTGAAAGCTACTGTGTTAGTCAGCTTTTGTCACTGTGACAAAATACCTCAGATAAACAACCTTTAAATAGGAAAGATTCATCTTAGTTCATGATTTCAGAGTTTAGAGAAAATGGTCTCTTGGCCGCCCTGCCATTTGGGACCTGTCATGATCCATATCATGGTGTGAAGTTTGTGGTAGAGCAAAGCTGCTCATCTCATGGTGACCTGGAAGCATAGTGAGAGGAAGTGGTCAGGGCCCCAATATACTCCTCAAGGCCACACCCCCAATGAGCTCCTTCCTCCAAATAAGCTCCTCCTCATACAATTTCCACTACTTTCCTATGACACTATGATCTGGGAACTACTCAACACAACAGATTTGTGGTACATTAAGATCCAAAACCATAACAGCCAACAAGCAGAGACCCAAGAGTGACAGTGGTGTGATGAGGTCTCAGGGTAGTGTGCTGGTGTTTCTTCCATGGAGGCCCCAAAATGATTAGCCCAACATCACAGAGGGTGATGATTTCCTGTACCCAGAGTTCACCCATTCAAATGTCAATCTCATCCAAAGGAACCTTCCAAGATGACCTATAACAAACATCACAGAATATGTATCATAATATAATGACTTGGTTTAAATAAAGTCTCTCACCCTAAATGAATAAGTATTAGTATTTAATTTAATTAACTGTGTAGCTTGGTTATCATTGTTCTTTCAATTTCAAGATTTCTATAAATAACTGATTTGAGGTTTCCATTTAAAAACTTTGTACTGTAGACAGTTTATAATTGACATAATAGCAAACATGATAAAGATGTCTATTTTAGGAAAATATTTCTTTTTTCTGCTTTGATTGATTTTTGACATAAGAAGGAAGATATCAGAAAGTGGCCCTGGGATTAAAAATAAACACAATTTTTGGATACGATATGAATTAAATAAAATAAATAAAATTAATTTTTGTGATCAGTTTTCTATCATTTTATGTCCATATGGAAACAATGTTAAAGCAGTTGCCTCAAGAAAAATAAAGCAAAATGAAACAACTCAAATGAAACTGAATACTTGATAGGCAGTGATTCATAGCAAGGACTCTCTTGCTTTCATGGAGAGCCAATGTCCTAAGAGTAAGGCTAATGTCAATGAGTGAAGCTACACAAAGGGACAGTTTCAAATATTAAAAACAAAGAAAAACTGAAAAAGATGGGTAGAAATATGAAGCATCTTTACAAATTCAGAAATATTTCTTGAACACTAAAAATGTGAAGCACCATTTTGAAGATAAAAGAAAAACGTCACATTCATAATGAAAAAAGTCAGAAACGAACACAACTTATTGTAAAACAAAAACATAAATGATATGGTTTGACAGCATTAAGATAAGACTATTTAAGAAAAGTTGTGTATTCTAAAGATTTACTCACATAATTTTAATAGTCTATAAAGTAGGGCCTTTGCTGACAGTTTCACACAGTGTTTATTTCTTTTAGTAATTATCTGTTTTCCACTCTAAAGAACAAGCGTATTTAATTAGAGATTGCATGTAATAGTAATAATAATAAAATAATACTAACATTAACAATAACTTTATGTAGGAATTCAGGTAGTAAGGTTTACATTTAAAAGAAGGAGATGTACCCTCCTTGATTTGATATGGGGGACAAAAAACTACGTTGATAAAAGCTTTACTCTCTGTTCCATACACAGTCCAGGAGATGCAAACATCAAGAGCTCCTTGAAATATATAGTCTGAATACACAGACATAACAAAACAGTGAACAAGTTAAAAGGTCTCTTGATTTACAAGGTATGCACTATTCATTACAAACTAACTCCACAGTTTGTTACATGTTACTTTTCATTTATTTTATTTTTATGCTTATTGTACTTTTAAAACTTTATTTGGGGTCTTTTAAATAATTCTCCATTAACTTTGATTTTCTCATTTGGAACTTGGTTCCATTTTCTTTAAGCATTATATCATTTTTTCTTTGAATCCATAAAATAAGTAATGATGACAATTTTATGACTTACTAAAACTGTACAGTACATATTCAGTTACTATGTTTTTCTCTTTCTTCCTTTAATAAGTTTTGGTTGAGATCGTACTTCATTTTCATTGATCTATGAAAAAGTGGAGATAGTTATAACTGAAATGATACTATAGTTTTTTAAATTTTGGAGTAATCAAAATGCTCTAAATATATGACGTTTTGCTCAATATATGGTAGATTTTGACAAATTTATAATGTTAATCAAAAATATGAACTTGATATTTTAAAATATTAAACATTTTCAGATTCATGCTCATTTGTCTCATTGTGTTAGTTAACACCAGTTTACATAAATCATTTTTATTGATTACTGTTAATAGTACTCATATCTAGTATTTGTATGGTTCAAGGTAAGATTGATAGGAGCAATAATGACCATTCATTAGCACTATTTAAAAAGGTATGAGCCAAAAATCTAAGAAAATGCACAGTAAAACGCTTCTGTAGAGAACCAACAAATAGGTGAAAATATTCTTAAAACAGCATACTACCTTAGTAGCAAACTGACATCTGGATTCAGGTGCAGTGTGGGGACCCCCTGCTTCTTCACATTAGTGAGCTAAATTAGCAATCAACTGGTTCATTGTGGAATCAACTGCTGTTTCCAAACAAAGGATGCCAGCATCCAATGTCAGGGTTGCTAAGTGCCTGATTACACTCGGACAATGATGGGCTGCCAAAGAACTCTTTTAGTCTAGCTTTAATACTAAAGCCAAGAAACATTTGGTATGCAGAACAGAACATAGTCAAACATGGGTAATTCACAAAGTTAAATTAGATTGTTTCCATTCATCCCCTTTTCTTACAATCACATTCTTATCCCTTCCTTGGTCACAGTAAAGGGTCTGCTTGAATCTATATACTCTTCATAGTAGAAGAAGTAAAGATTTACTGAAAAGAACCAATCATAGACCTCTTATATTTGTCAAAGAGGTTTTAAGATTTGTGCACATTCAGGTCTTACTTACCCAGTGGCTATTACCTTCAGGTATCCCTTGTATTTAAAGTACTGGAAATAACTTCACAACATTATATTAAATATTCTCAGTTCAAAGCAACCCAGAAGCATTTTCTTGACCAGGGTTTTCTTCACATACAGTGTCCTCACCCTGGAAAAGGTGTTAGTAATGATTGCCATTGCTATCTCTCTGAAAACAAACACTGACTGATAACTTAGGATGAGAAAGGTTATTCAATTCCAAAACTATTGACATGCCTATAATGTTTGATCAGTGGTCAAATTAGATCTCAGGCATTTTCTAACTTATATAGGGCTTTTGTTTTCCTCTTATTTGTTTTCATTACTGTTCCACCTTGAATTCCACACCTGCTCAATATGATAATCATTTAAGTGGTTAAGTTTATATGGTTCAGTTAGGCTTTCTCATTGTTTATTTGTATTTCCAGTTTCATGTTGTCATTTATATCTGGGCTATTTCCATTTTTGTTCCAGTTAAACTAGTTAGCACACAGATCTCTACTCCAGTACAGATATTATCATATGCCTTAATTCACAAGTTGAGAATTTTTCCTTTACCTTTGCATCCTTTCTCTCCCCTGAAAGCCTTGCTTACGTTGTAATTGCTTTGCATACCTCCAATTTAGTACCATGGGAGATGTATGAAAACGAGAATATAAACTTATCATTCTTATGTATGACTAGTCATTGGCTGTAAGATGAAGATAAAGCTCCTTTAAGACATGGAGATGCCTCCACAATTTAGAGAGACCCCACTCTGCTAAACTCATCTATTGTCCTTTCATACTTAACATATTTTGAGCCAGTATACTAGATTTCCTAGTTTTCAAACAAATTTTGTGCAATATTTTGAGAAACATTATTTATTAAGGAGAAAATACTAATAAACTAACCACTATACACAGCTTCACTGGGCCTTGGCTTCTCTCTTTCTTCCTAATATATGTCCCCTACTGTACTCCAGCTGGCAAAATTCCTGTGATTATTTAGTCCTAAGTGTCACATAATGTAGAAATTTAGCCTCAACCACCTCACAAATTTTTCACAGTTTCACTGTTACAGATTTTTCACTCTAACTCTGTGTTTGGTATTGTGTTTTTCTGGGCTCTCCAGAAAAAAATGATAGGATATTGAATGAGAGAGGCAGAGAGAGAGAGAGATTTATTATAAAGAAATGACTTACATTATTAAGGAAGCTGTAAATCTAAAATCTAAAGTGTGGGTTGTGTTATGGTTTGGATATGGGGTGCCCCTCCAATAAATACTCCTGCATTAACAAATATTCAGAGATGAAATGGTTGGATTATGAGAAGTGTAAATTAATCAATCCATCTTAGTTTGAATGGACTAACTGGGTGGTAACTGGGTGGAGTATGGTTGGAGCAAGTGGATCAGTGGGGGTATGTCCTGGAAAGTACATCTTCTGTGGCCCCTCACCCTACTCTCTCTGTTTCCTGGACACCATGTCCTGAGCTTCTTGGCTTTCTCATGCCCTTCCACCATGATGTTCTACCTCTCCTTGATCCCAAAGCAATGGAGTCAGCTGACCATGAACTAAATAAACCTTCTGAAACTGTGAGCCCAAAATAAACTTTACCTCCTCCTAGTTATTCCTGTCATGTATTTTGGTCACAGTGATGAAAATCTTACCAACACAAGCTGTTATATTCAATGACCAGAAAGTGAACTGCGCATTATTAAGTCTAGAAAGCCTCCAGAGACATGTGAAAACCTTGGTAGGTACAAAGTTCTAAGAAAGTCTCTTGAAGGATTTCCTCTAGATCTGAAGAATTCCCTGCTGATCTGAAGGACCTGTCTTTTTATTTATTTTTTATTTTTTTTTAGTCCAGGTTAACTTCTTGGAGGAAGCTCAAATACACAATCTTAATGCTTAAATTATTGATATAAAGTTAACTTTTTCCAAAAGCATTTTAAAAAGGGATATACAGCTGAGAGTGATGGTTCATGTCTGTAATTCCAGGAGGCTGAGGCAAGAGGATTGCGAGTTCAAAGCCAGCCTCAGGAAAAGTGAGATGCTAAGCAATTCAATGAAACCATGTCTCTAAATAAAATACAAAAAAGGGCTGGTGATCTGGCTCAGTGGTTGAGTGCCCCTGAGTTTAATCCCTAGTACCCCCCCCAAAAATTTGATATATAAAATTAATCATCAAAAGGTTATATTTTGATAATTATTAATCCACATTATCTATAGTCCAACAAAATCTTTGGTGGTAAAGATTTTATTTATATTTATGTTATAAAAAATTAATAAAATATCTCCTGCCTTGTAGGTGACCAATGAATGTATATTAAAGGGATACAGGGACTTATCTAGCCTCTCCAAACTTAATAATTCTTCTAACATAAAAATATCTTCTAACATAAAGATTTCTTTCTAAATATAAATATGTTATGCCAAATGCCCAGTTTCCTATTGTAAGAATAACACTGCTAGTAAGGCCACATGAAAGAGTTCATTCCTAGGGCTAAAATAAATTTGTTGTTCTATGACGTTGTTCCTAGGAAATTTTTTGGCATTTATATATTTGAGATAATGGAAAAGTTTTGGCAAGTCACCAATTTTCTGGTCTTCAATTTCATTGACTCATAAATTGAGACACTAGAATCACCTGGCATATTTTATTATCACATAAATGTATCTACAACAGCTGCAAAGTTGTCTTTGTAATAGATAGTTGCTCTTCCCCAGTACAACAGTTAACTCCCTTATATCATGTCAATATTATATACAGTGAGTTTGTTACTAATTTGGCTGTATTAAAGTAACTCAGAATAATGTACATTGGTTGATAGACATGGCAGACTGCCCATGAGCATTGAATGTCACAAAATCTCAAATTAACAAGTTAATCTTAGCCCAGAGTATATATTTAATAAAAATGGTATATACTAAATTGTTAATATTTGCTATGGATTTTGAAATGAAAGACATTTATTTTCTCTACCCTGTGTTTACTTAATTGGAATTTTACAAAATAAACTTGAATTATCTTTTCTATGAATATATTTTTGTGCTGGGAATTATAATATACAGTTTGAAATAATATCATTTATTATGATTAAAAGCATTTTATACAAATCAAAGGACCTGAATACTATAGGCAACATTTCATTCACTCTGGAAATGAAATAACTCACACAAACTATTTGAATAGAATTACAGGTTAGGTGTGTGTGTGTGTGTGAAATAAAAAAATTAAGGCTATGCATAATTTTAACAATTTATTTACTGACGTTTGCACCCCCCAAAAAAAATTTGAAAATAAATCAATTAGTATATAAGAATACATTATTCTTGATTTTTACAATGTCAGGATTTCAAAGATTTGATTGAATACATTAATTCTACAGGTTTACTTACATGTGATTTTTTTACATCTTTTTTGCATGATGTTTTTATTTTTACTATTAAAAAATTAGTAAGTTTTAAATTCATATTCCATTCATTTAAAAAAATGATTTACAAGAAAATACATGAATATATTAGGAAATTAACTCAACTTATAAATATATCATACAGACTTGGAAACACTAGACTCTTCTTTTACCAAAGCTTTTCATGAATTGGAAAGTCCTAACTACAAACAGAAACAGAAAAACATGAAACTTTTAAAGAAGTCAACTTGTAATTTTAGTTATTGTCAGCAGAAGTTATGGCATAAACCAGAGAAAAATATGTCTGTATCATTGAGATTCAGTTTCTTAATTTTAAAGAGT
Organism: Sciurus vulgaris; assembly: GCF_902686455.1. Lineage (NCBI taxonomy): Eukaryota > Metazoa > Chordata > Mammalia > Rodentia > Sciuridae > Sciurus > Sciurus vulgaris. The sequence continues at coordinate 164,629,614 of NC_136464.1, forward strand.
CTCAGTGTTTTTGTTTGTTTGTTTCTTTTTTGTTTTGTTTTGGTATGAGAGATTGAACCCAGGGCCACAATCACTGAACCATATTCTCAGCCCTTTTTCTAAATTTTATTTAGAGACAGGGTTTCCCTGAATTTCTTAGGGTCTCGTTAAGTTGCTGAGGCTGACTTTGAACTTGCCATACTACTGCCTTAGCCTCCTGAGTCACTGGGATTACAGGTGTGTGTCACAGTGTCACCGTGCCGGCTCAGCAGTGTTTTTCAAAGCTGACATAAAAGTCAACAGAGTGAAGGATTAATCTTTGTAATGTAAATTGGTTGGGTCATTTATAATGTATTGGGAACATCCAAATCCAGAATTTCTGTTAGTGAACTTTTTCTGTTTCTTGTAGGATTTTATTTGAATTCAGTCCTTCAGAGTAAAATATATTAAACATTAAAATTTATAGAAAGTATGTTGTCATTAATTTTACACACATATATTTGTACCTTATCTGGGAGTTAAATTAACATAAGACAATTTCTACTCTGTCTGTTCATGTATAAGCGAAAGTACATAAACTAATGTTTTTCACACTGAGAGTGACTAAAAATTTTTGTCATGCCAAACTGTATTTCAATCCTGACAGTGACAGTTATTAGTTGTGTGATTATTAGCAACTTTTTAACTTCTCCAGCCTTCAATTTCCTCGTTTGAAAAGCAGAAATGCTAATACTTATTTCAAGTATTATGCAGATTAACTAAGATGACAGGCACCAGAACATTAATGTGAGCCCAGTATATCATCTGTGCACCATTGAAGACATTTGTTTCCTTCAACTGTTGTGGTTGCCTCCAATATGCTCTTCTAAAATTTAAAGTCTGTATATTGACTTTTTAAAAAATTTAAAATAATTATTGGCAGATTAATCTTGATTTACATAAACAATGAGAATTAATTTTCACATAGAACGTAACCTAAACTTTTGTTACTTAGACATTACATAAAGTATGACTGTTGTAGGAAGACAAATATATTTTTCTGAAATTATAAATAAATAAAACGAGAAAAAACAGTCCCTGTTCTATCAGAATGTCTCATTTTGTGTGTGTGTGAGTTTTCATATGTAGAAAAATACTCTTTATTACTATTACTGATAGAACAGGGACTGTTTTTTCTCATTTTATTTATTTATTTATAAATAAATATTTATAAATAATAATAATATTATAATATATTATATATAATATAATATATAATACAATATTATATATAATATTGTATTATATATTATATTATTATATTATTATTTATATTATATTATTTATTATTATTGTATATGATTAAATGTTCTCATTTTAAAATAATGAACACTTTTCTTACTTTTTCAATTATGGCATTCCATTTCACCTTTTATTTGTGGACTTGTTCCTGTTACTTCCCTAAATTAGTAGTTGACTACTTTTTATATTGGTATTGCATCAAGTTATTTTACTTTTTGTATGGTGCAAGACTTCCTGATTTATTATTCTATCTGGAACATACTAGTCAATGCTTCTTCCCTTTTCTCCCCAGTGCATTTTATGTCATACAATTCTGCACGACACAGGGATATTTTAGTCAGAGATGGAATGCATATATGACAGTAGTCCCGTAAGATCATATAACCTTGTGACATTGTATCTGTTTTAACTTAAGTAAAAAATTCTCTATGATGCTCACACAGTGGTAAGATTGCTTAATACTGCATTTCTAGGAATTATCCCTTTAATTAAGTGATTGTAGTTACTCTGTTATGAGTTATTTTTTCTACATGCTCTGAATATGAGCTTTTAACCAAATGTGTATTTCAGTGACCTTACCTCTCCTGGGGGTTGACATTTTATAGTGTAGTGATGAATGGGAATTGTTAATTTAATACAAAATAATATAAAACTACTTCATTTTATGGTTGATGATTACTGTATTTATTTAATAAGTATTTACCTACTCTAAGGTAATGACCATGGACCATTTTATTATATTTCCTTCTAAGTGATTAGATCATAATCTATTTAAAAAGACTTTTCATGCTTACATCTAAAATGAGTATTTTAGCATTGTGTTTGGTAGGATTTCGGAATCATTTTTTGTACATATGGATATACAATTTATCTTCCATAATGAAATGCATTCATTTTCCTGTCCTGGCTTCAATTCAGTGTCACCTTTGTCATAAATCAGTTCAGTATATTGCTGTGACTCTCTTGGGCATGCTTTCCAACCCAGAATTCTGTAACGATCAAAATTATCAAGCAAGAGTTAGTATAAAAATAAAATGTCCATAGATTTAAATGATTTTTCTCCCATATACCTTTTCTTATGAATCTACTATAGTATGCACTTTAAAAAGTAATTGAGGGCTGGAGATATAGCTCAGTTGGTAGAGTGCTTGCCTCGCAAGCACTAGGTCCTGGGTTCAATCCCCAACACTGCAAAAAAAAAAAAAAAAAAAAAGTAATTGATAAGAAAGAAGATAAAGTAAAATATGTAATCCCAGCCTTCTGAATTTAAGGTAAAACAGAAAAGAACGATTTCTCAGAGGTCAAAGAATGACATAACTGAAAAGAAAAGAATTTGGAAGTTTTGTGGGAAATGTGAGGGCAAAATTTCCAGGTGACCCATTGAAAATTAACCAGAGGAAAGCATAATTATTAACCCTAGCCAAAAACAAATGAGCAAGAGTAGAAAGGCAATTATCCTACACTACATAGCTTGGCTTTTATATTTATCTACATAGCAATAAGTATGTAAGCATTGACCACCACTTTAACAAAAAATGAGAAAATTTTTGTCTAGAGGGAAGGGGTGTTGTGTGTGTGTGTAGTAGTATTGGTAGTAGTAATAATACTGGGATATAAAAAACTATTTTCTTTAATAACTGTCTTTCAAACTCCAATTAGCTATGTCCAGTCTTAACATTTTACCATCTATTCAACATCTCCCCTTTTTGCCATCTTTTCTTTTTGCCTATCATTTTAGGAAACTTTAACTCTAACAGTATAATATTTTTCCAAGGCTTTTAATTCATTTCAATTTTCTACTGAATTTTAAGTAACATGATTGTCATTTAAATATGATGTTTTGGTATTGTTTTAAATTTCTAAAAATTGACAAACAACATTTGTGTCTGTGTGTGTGTTTGGGAATTTGGGAATTGAACCCTGGTAAGCCCTACCACTGAGTTACATCTGCTAATATTTTTATGTTATTTCGGGACAAGTTCTAGCCAAATTGCTGAGGCTGGCCTCAAACTTGCAATCCTCCTACCTATTTGTAGGAAAATTTAAAGGAAATTACAGCAATCCCATATATCCCTGTCCCCACACATGCCTGGTTTACCTCATACCTTCACAAAAATAGAGTATTATTTTAATGGGTGAGTTTACAGTGACACCTGAATCTCACCCACAAACCATCATTCATGTTCAAGTTCAATATTGTTTTTGCATATCTAATAGGTTTGGACAAAGTTATATCATGTGTTTACCATTATAGTATTCTACAGAGCAGTCTCAGTGCCCCCCAAACCCTATGTGCACCTCATTTCCCCCTCCCTCCTTTCCCAGAAACACCTGGCAACCACAGATCTTTTCACAGCTTGCATTCTATGCCTTTTCCAGAACTCCATGTAGTTCAATTCATACAGTATGTATACTTTTCAGATTAGAGTCTGTCACTTAATCATAAACATTTGAGCTTTTTCTATGTCTGGAGATATCATTTCTTTTCAGCATTGAATTACATAGTTGTTTTAGTCAGGCTTTTGCTGCTGTGACTAAAAGGATCTGACGGTTCCAGAGAATAAAAGTTTATTTGAGTTCTCATGGTTTCAGAGGTCCTAGTCCACAGAAGGCCGGCTCCATTCCTCAGGGCTCGAGATGAGGCTCAACATCATGGCAGAAGAGTGTGGCAGAGGTAAGCAGCTCATATCAACAGGAAGCAGAGAGAGAGAGAGAGAGACTCCGCTCTGCAGATACAAAATATACAACCCAAAGTCACCCTCCAATTCCAATCTCCTACCGTCATACCCTACCACTTCAGTTACCACTTAGTTAATCCCTCTCAGGGTATTAAATCACTGATTGCGTTAAGGCTCTTACAACTCAATCATTTCTCCTCTGAACCTTTCTGCATTGTCTCACACATGATCTTTTGAGGTTCACCTCATATTCAAAACGTAACAATGGTTGTTATGTATGAGATATGAAGTGTTCCTCAAAATCTCATGTAAGAGACAATGTAAGAATGTTTAGTGATGAAATGACTGATTATAAGAGGCTTAATATGATTAATCCACTGAGTGGATTAACTGGGAGGGAACCGTAGCCAGGTAGGGTGTGGTTGGAGGAGGTAGGTCACTGTGGGTGTGCCTTTGGGGTACATATATTTTTAGCTGGTGAGCAGAGCCCTCTCTTTGCTTTCTAATGACCATGTCCTAAGCTTCTGTCTTCCACCATACTCTTGTGCCATGAGTTCTGCCTCATCTCAAGTCCAGAGCAAAGAATCTGCCTGTTTGTGAATTAGTATCTCTGAAACTGTGAGCCCCAAGTAAATTTTTCCTCTTCTAAAATTGTTTTATGTCAGGTCTTTTGTTCACAGAGGTGAAAATGCTGACTGAAACAATTATTCCATTCACCCACTGATGGATGTCTTAGTTGCTAAGTTTTTCTAATCTCTAACATTTCTTCTTCAGTTCTTCCTTAGAAATTCCATCTCTCTACTTTAATTGCATCTATTGTTTGTGAGCTATTTTATTTATCAGAAATAGTCACAGTTGTTTTAAGATTCTGGCTTATCATTCTAACAAACATCCCACTCTCTACAAATAGTGTTCAGTAAGTATTTCTTTACCTTATTGAACAAATAAGGTACTGTACTTTTCTCTGTGTGATAGTTTCTCTGACATCATCAGTCCTAGAATTTAGCTACAGTGGCTGCAACAGAGTACAGTAACCACAGATGTTAGGGCTTCTGGGTACAGCAGAGAAAATCTAGGAGCAGGCAACTGGTGTTACCTTTTTTTTTCTTCTACTTTTTATTTGTTCTTTTTAAATACACATACAGGAGATTGTTTGGCATATTATAAATACATGGAGTGTAACTTCCCATTCTAGAGCTTGTACATGATGTTATGGTGTTACATTTTTTAAAAAAATCAAATTCTTTACGTATTTATTATTTTAATTATTTTAAAGAGTTAAAATGAAGCTTTTAAAGAACGATAGCATTATTTTCTATGCAATATTTGCTACTACCAATTACCAACTTTAAATTTTCACTTCTATTGATTAGGGTAATGTGGTTTATATACACAATAGAATAGTACTCAGCAATAAAGAAGAATGAAATTACGCATTTGCCAGTAAATGGATGGAAATGGAGGCCATCATGCTAAGTGAAATAAGTCAATCCCAAAAAACTAAAGGTAAAATGTTCTCTGACATGTAGATGCTAGCACACAATAAGGAGTTGTGAATTATAGAAGTTCATTGGATCAGACAAAGAAGAATGAAGGTGAGGGAGGAGAGTGGGAATAGTAAAGACAGTAGAATGAATTGGATATAACTTTCCTGTGTTCATATACAAATATATGACCACATTATGTACAACCTCAAGAATGGGAAATTATACTCCATGTAGGTATATGTTAAAATACATACTGCTGTTGCATATATATAAAGAAGAAAAATAAAATAAAGAGAATGGGTTCTTGATAATAGACATTCTAATTTGGATGAGATGAAATCTTAGGGTAGTTTTGATTTGCATTTCTCTTATTACTAGAGATGTTGAACATTTTTCATATATCTGTTGATTGCTTGTACATCTTCTTCTGTGAAGTGTCTGTTCATTTCCTTAACCCAATTATCGATTGGGTTATTTGTATTCTTGGTGTAAAGATTATTGAGTTCTTTATAGATTCTGGAGATTAGTGATCTATCTGAAGTGTGTGTTGCAAAGATTTTCTCCCATTCTGTAGGCTCTCTCTTCACATTGTTGATTGTTTCCTTTGCTGAGAAAAAGCCTTTTAATTTGAGTCTATCCCAATTATTGATTCCTGCTTTTATTTCTTGTGCTTTGGGAGTCATGTTAAGTAAGTCTGGTCCTTGGCAGACTTGATGAAGATTTGGACCTACTTTTTCTTCTATTAGGTGCAGGATATCTTGTCTAATTCCTAGGTCCTTGATCCATTTTGAGTTGAGTTTTGTTCAAGGTGAGAGGCGTTTAGTTTCATTTTGCTGTATATGCTCACCCCAATTAGTTTATCTATTATCAAGAATACAAGCAACAATAGGTATTGGGGAGGATGTGGGGAAAAAGGTACACTCATGCACTGGGGTGGGGTTGGGAATTGGTGCAGCCACTCTGGAAAGCAGTGTGGAGATTCCTTAGAAAACTTGGAATGGAACCACCATTTGACCCAGCTATCCCACTCCTTGGCCTATGCCCAAAAATCTTAAAATCAGCAGACTGCAGTGACATGGCTATGTCAATGTTTATAGCAGCTCAATTCACAATAGCTAGATTGTGGAACCAACCTAAATGTCCTTCAGTAGATGAATGGATAAAGAAACTGTGGTATATATACACAATGGATTATTATTCAGCCATAAAGAAGAATAAAATCATGGCATTTGCAGGTAAATGGATGCAGCTGGAGAATATCATGCTAACTGCAATAAGTCAATCCCCAAAACACCAAAGGCCGAATGATTTCTCTGATAAGTGAATGAAGATACATAATGGGGGGGTGGGAGGGAGGCAAGGATGGAGGAAGGATGGATGGTATAAAGAATAATGAGGAGTGGGGAGGGGGTGGGGAAAGGAAAATAATAGAATGAGACAAACATCCTTACCCTATGTACATGTATGACTCTGTATACAACCAGAGAAACGAAAATTACCCCATTTGTGTACAATGAATCAAATCAAAACAAAACAAAACAAAACAAACAAACAAACAAAAAACAGGGAGCAAAGAAGAAAAAAAAGACAGTGTTTATAAATGGCTTTGTTCAGGTTATTTCATCTTCTGATGCTCTCTTTCTCTCATCTCAGTGTTTCTCAGAATGTTTATGTGGACAATTCCAGACATATTTTTCATCTGTTCATAGTATCTTAGAAATTGGTTCACCCTAGATATACTATTTATTATGTTATAATTTGGTACCCCAAATTTCAAGTAAAGACTACTTCATTTCTTCAATTCAATTTCATAGCTCATCATCTTCCTTGGCACATACTAAATACTGAACATTTATAGCTCCATTTATTTATACTAAATGAAAATAATGTCAAAAATATATGCAGGATATGTATTTTTGTATATAAATATGCTGTCAACTAGATTTTAGAAACCTTTTAGTGTACATATATATACATATATATATACACGTTTATCTATAAACTTTCTTGTGCCACTCTAAGTATATTCATATATATAGACTATGATACATTGATATATATTTTCACATATATAGATCACATTAAAATAGAAGTATGATATTTATAAATAAAGCCATGAGCTTTGAGTACATTTAAGAAGGTATTTAAGTACCGGAGTTCAAAATAGAACTATAATTACATTTAAAGTTATAGGATAATATAAAATTTTAACCATATTATCGTTTTTTTCATTATAGCATTGTAAATCAGAAATAGAGAACACTAAACAAAAGTTTCCATTAAAATATGTTCTGCAATAACAGTATCATGGAAAAGACAGAAGCAAAATGATTGTGTGAATACATTTATATCACATTGCCTTGATTCATACACTGGATCTGAGACTATTCCGTTGTGTAGCTTTAGTCAAGTTAATTACAGTCTGTGGCTTAAATTGACTCACTTGTGAGGATAGCATTATGTTAAACCACATAATTAATTTTTCTGTCAAAAATAATCAAATAACAATTTCATATCGTTGAGCCCAATAATTATATCACTTTATGGTCTCATTTTAAAGGATTAAATAATTTACAAGAGTAAAAAGTTTAAAGTGTGACCCTACATAAGTGCCAGTGTTTTTATTACTTGAAATGGATTTTTAAAACAGGAAAGGGTCCATTATTGTAAATTCTTATACTTGATGTTTGAAAAAAGTATGTGATTACTTAAATAATTTAATAAAAATGAAGACTGCATAAAAAAGTTTTTAGGATCAAAATCTCTAACTGATTTATACCTCTGTCATTGCAAGTAGTAAGTACCAGATTATTCATTTCACCTGAAACAACTAAATAGCTGCAGTGAAAAGATATGATCTAAAAGGTTTTAGATTTGGGGCAGGGGTCAGGCAGGAAAAAGGATCTGTGAAGTCAGGGCAATAAAGGAGGTGAGCTCCACTAAGCCTGGACTCTGCCTGGAGGCATTTTCTAAATCACAGCCTATGCATGAGGACAGGTGAACACTCACAACACACCTCATCTCTTAACCTGAGGAGATGTATCGGGGTCCCTTGTTGAGATGGCCATAGGATGTAAAACTAATTATTTGGGAGGAGTCAGTTCACCAAAGAAAATAGTTCATAAACAAATATAAATCTTCTTTTGAGTTTGAAGTAGAATCCCAAGCATGACTAATCTAGGAAGCCAGGAAAATAAAAAAAGAAGAAAAAATTATTGATAAAAGAACCACTCTCCATGGTCTGTTGATAAGTACCCCTGAAACTCAAAGGTGGCTAGAAAATGGTTGTGTTCAAAGAAATCACAAAGGAGAGGCCACACTGAACTCTTTAGCCTTCTGCAGAGAATTCAGAATTCAGTAGGAAAGATATCAGAAATATCTCGCCATAGATGTAGAGCTCAACTTACTGCAGAGTAAACATTACTTTATATACAGCAACGAAAGCTGAAACACTCTTCAAAAAGATTAAACTAATATTGAAGTAAAATGACATCTTAGTCATGAAAACCCCACTCAAAAGCATGGCATATATAATATTAAATAAACAAAATCATTCAATGTGCAAAGTAAGTACATGTGTTCCTTAAAAAATTATATAGTGGGCACAGAAATCACTGAGATAGATGAATTAGTAATTAAGGATTTTAAAGTATCTTTTGTGAGAAAAGTTCAAATATTTTAAATAAAAGATGAGCATAAGAGACAAGTAGATTTTGGTAGTAAAGAATGAAATCTATAAAAATTAAGGAAACTTGGTAGAATCAAAACAAAATTCTAAAACTAAAACAACATTTTTGAAATAAACTATAACTGGATGGAGTTAAGAGAATAGTAGGAAACGTACAGAAAAGGGTGAAGCTGGTAGCACAGAAATAGAGATTTTCTAGATTGAAGCACAGTGTGAAGAAGCAACTCAAATGAATGAACAGAACACTTACTAATGGGAAATTATTAAGTTTTTAACATGAAGGTTATTTTAATCTTAGGCACAGAATTGGTGATATGCAGAAAAAGTTCAAAATTTTAATTAAAGAATTAATTTTATGGCAGTTATAAACCCACATATCCCAAAACTCAAAGAACTTTAAGTAGGATAAACTTTTAAAAACTCATTTAATGGAAAATCATAATCAAAAGGCTGAAAACCAATTATAAAGATCACACCTTAAAAGTAGAATAATGAAAACAAATTATCAACAACTTAATGCTGACAAAAATTGTGCATTAATACATAAAACAGATGACAGGGAAATGGTAATGTTAAAGGGCTTAGAGAAACAAAACTAAACTAAACTAATCTAAACTAAACCCAAATTATAAAACAAAAAATATTCTTTAAATTTTAAGCAAACTGTTTTTTTACAGACAAATAAATGCCGAAGGATTATATTATTAGCAGACCTGTACAATAAAACTATACATAGTAAAATGGATTACCTTCAAAAAAGCATGTTGAGTAAAAGAAACCACGCATGCAAGAGGACACTCAATGATTCCTTATTTTTCAGAAAGGGCAAATCTGTGTCCCCCTAATTCCCCTCAGCATAGTGAGTGGTCACAAGTTTCAGACATGTTGTTGCATATGGCAGAATTTCTTCTTATTGCTGATGAATATTCCACCATATGTAAATGACACATTTTCTTCTTCCCTGTGTTGACAGACACTTAGGTTGTGTCCACATCTTGTTTTGGTGAATGATGTCGCAATGAACACAGGAGTGCAGATATCTCTTTGAGAGGCTGATTTCAATCCCTTCAGAAAAAAGAAACAATTATCACAGTAATGATGGGGAAAACCAGCAGGGTCAGAGGAGATGATGACTGGCTAAGAAGTTGCAAAACAATTTTTTTTTTCATTAAGTGACAGAAATAGTCTAATCTTGATTGAAAAATGGGGTTCTTGGATATATGAATTTGTAAACCTATACATTGTTTTCATTATTAAGATCTATGTGATATTGCATACAAATGATACATCAATAAAAATTAATTAATAAAAAATAATAGGATTTTTGGAAAACATAACATATATTACTGTTATTAGTATTCTCTTTCTCTTTTCTCTCTCTCTCTCTCTTTTTCCTTTCCTTCATTTTCCACCCTACCTTTCTGGGAAAGAAAGACTAGCCAGAAAGCATATTGGAATTCACAGAAACTTTGAATAATTACCTAGTATATTTCAAAAGTAATTAAATAACATTTTTTTTTATCACCCACACAAAAAGACTCCCGGAAATGACAAAACTATAATCTCATTGCCCATTACATTAACATTGTCAGGCTCTCCTTGAATAAGCAGTAGCTCCAAAGAATTGCTATTGTAGGAATAAAACTTGACATTGAGTTTCAGGACATTATTATAATTCCTTGTACAAACACAGAGGCTTATAATATTGTTAAGACAAGTCTGAATTTACTCTGCTGGCCAGGATACTGGCAATTTCCCTTAATTATAAAAAGTTCTTATGTTTAGAGCATAATGCACATAGACCAAGGCAGAATGCTAGCAATTAATTCTTAAGCAGAAAGCCATGTGGGCACAATGCAGCACGGGTTATTCTATGTAATTTCAAATCCCACAAAGGGGCACTATCATCAAGAGGTTCAAAATAACTGGCTCCAAACATATAGTTAAAATTAATACAAAGTGTACTGCCTTTGGCACCTGGTATGAGCTATGGGAACCAGCAGACAAATGCTTAGTCTAAAGTTACGCCAACAATAAATCATGAACTTTTCTCTTTTCAATTCTGTTAAATTGGGGCTTGATTTTCTAGTGGGCAATTCTAGCATTCTTACAATTAAAAATTTTAAAGAAATGGTACACTGCTTTAAAGAAAACTAAAACATTTGTTGAGTTTGTCAATGTTTGTTTTCAATACAAATCTCTTCTTGGTGGTAGACTAAAATTGTTGATAAAACTGAGAGTTAATCAACTCTTCCATTCTTAGGAATACAATTTGTTTATTGGAAAAAATTCTTTTTTTTAATACATAAACTTATAAGAGTTGAATTCAATATTCTATGTACATATTGCAGATACTATGTCTCATAGAAAAAACATTTACTGTTAAAAATAAAATAATATTCTTCTGACATCATATATAAGCAAACATAATACAATAATTAGGGGTATATTATGTGACAAAAGTTTTAAGATGCACAATGGAAAATTGAGAGAATAATCTACAAAAAGGAAATTTGCTTAGTTTAGCTGAGGCTTGTGTTGTTAGAACTCTCAGTTCATAAATGACTGACTCCACTACTCTGGGTCCAAGGAAAGGTAACACCTCATGTGGGAAGGACCCAGCAGAGGAAAGCTGCTCAGCTCATGGTGGAGTCAGGAAACAGCTAGAAAGAGAGAGAGGAAGGGAGAGGACTTAGGAAGAACAATTCTTTCAGGCCTGACCCCATTGACCCACTTCTTCCAGCCACATTGTACGTACCTATAGTAGATGGTCCATTCAACCCAGTCAGTCCGTACAACCCAGAATTGACTGATTAGGTTACAGCTCTCAAAATCCAATCATTTTACCTCTGAATATTTCTACATTAATGGGAGTTTTGGAGGACACCTCATATCTAAACCATAATCACAAAATGCTGAATTTGGATTGTCTAGTACTATTAGTAAGGCCATTTCTACAAAGGAGGTCTCCCTTGCAGGATCCAGTCTCATTCCATATTTACCCTCTGACTCCCAAGCCCAAGTGTCAGTTTCCTGGGCTTAGCTGGCAAAAGAAGGGAACAACCAGAGCAATAGCATTCCAGTACTGGAAATACTGGTGATTTGATGATACTAGGATGATATTGGCTGGCAGAACAAGTTCCTCATTCTGCCCCTAAGCACATCAGTCTATGTGGTCGGTATAGGCAAAACACACACACACAAAGCAATGTGAAACCCTATTACCTGTTAAGTATTTAAACTTGAATTCTTATAAGGAAGTGTATAGAGCTAATAAGGCTGATTTTCAGCCTATTTCTGTCCCATCATGTAGTGATTCTGTACATGTGCTGTGGAAATCGATGTTTGAATTATCTGCAATGACTTAAACACAGACAATCTTTGGCTTAAGACTACTAACTTATCGATTCAGAGTCTTTGCTGATAAGTATAAGAATTTGCATTTAAATTAGTTCCCTAACAGATTCTCACATTAAAGTGTAAGAACCTTTGCAGTAGCCCATAAACAGCATTTCTAAAAAAAAAAGAATGGTTTCAACAAGAAGCATTATAGCATGAAAAAACAAAAATAAGGCAGCTGATGGAGAGAGATACAGAGAGATACAGAAAAAGATGGTAAGAATGTTTGAACTGCTAGTGGCATGGAGAATATGAGGTGGATGAGTAGAAGGGGCAAGGAAGGACATCTTACATTCTTGGTAGTGACATAAAATGCCTAAAATACACAGTCAAAGAGAGCTGAGATGCTGATCTTGGCTATGGGGAAAACACATAGGCACAAAAATGTTCATTCTTTTGATTTTAATAGCATAATCCTTAATATGCTATTAATAGTCTCAAGTATTATGTGCTGCACATAATCAATATGTACTGATGTGATGAATTACGTTTATTGGTTTCCATATGTTCAACCAACCTTGCATCCCTGGGATAAACCCCACTTTATCATGGTGCATTATTTTTTCAATATGATTTTATATGTAATTTGACAGAATTTTATTGAGAAATTTTGCATCTATGTTCATCAGGGATATTGGCCTGCAGTTTTCTTTCCTTGATGGGTCTTATTCTGGTTTTGGTATCAGGGTGATAGTAGAATGAGTTTTAAACAGTTTGTTCCTTTTCTATTTCTTGGGATAATTTGAGGAGTATTGTTGTCAATTCCGCTTTGGAGGTCTTGTAGAACTCAGAGGATGGCATCTTCTATTTCATTGCTTGAAAATGATCTATTTAAATTGTGTATGTTCTCCTAATTCAGTCTGGGTAGATCACATGTCTCTAGAAATTTGTCAATGCCTTCAAGATTTTCTATTTTATTTAATCATAAATTTTCATAATAGTTTCTCATTATGTTACATATTTTGGTAGTGTCCATCATATTACCTTTTTCATCAAGAATTTTAGTAATTTGAGTTTTCTCTCTCCTTCATTAGCATAGCTAAGGGCTTATCAATTTTGTTTAGTTTTTCAAAAAACTTTTTGTTTTGTCAATTTTTTAACTGCTTCTTTTGTTTCAATTTCATTGATTTCAGCTCTAATTTTAATTATTTCCTGTCTTCTACTACTTTTGGTGTTGATCTGTTCTTCTTTTTCTAGGGCTTTGAGATGTAATGGTAGGTCATTTATTTGTTGACATTTTAATTATTTTACTCAACACACTCCATGCAATGAATTTCCCTTTTACTACTGCTTTCATAGTGTTCCAGAGATTTTGATAAGTGATCAGTGTCATCATTTACCTGTAAGTATTTTTTATTTTCCTCCCTGATTTCTTCTATCATCCATTCTTCATTCGATAGCATGTTATTTAGTTTCCAGGTGTTGGAGTAGCTTCTATTTTTTACTTTATAATTGATTTCTAGTTTCATAATGACTTGATAGAATGCAGGGAAGCATTTCTTTTTTTTTTTTTTTTTATTTGCTGAGAGTTGCTTTATGGCATATGGTCCCTTTTAGAAAAGAATCCTGTGCTCTTGTGAAGAAAGTATATTTGCTTATTGATGGATTAAATACTCTATATATGTCTGTTAAATATAAATTATTGACTGTATTATTTAGTTCTATAGTTTCTTTGTTTAGATTTTGTTTGCAAGATCTATCCAGTGGTGAGAGACTTGTGTTAAAGTCTCCCAGTATTATTGTGTTGTCTTCTATTTCATTCTTGAAATTGAGAAGGGTTTGTTTGATGTACATAGATGCTCCATTGTTTGGGGCATATATATTTATGATTGTTGTGTCTTGTTGATGTATGATTCCCTTAAGCAGCATGAAATGTCCTTCTTTGGACTAACTTTGATTGAAGTCCATTTTGTCTCATATAAGGATGGAAACCCCTGCTTGTTTATGCAGTCCATGTGAGTAATATGTTTTTTCCCATCTTTCACCTTCAGTATGTGGATGTGTTTTCCTAGGAGGTGAGTCTCTTAAAGACAGCATATTTTTTGGTATTTTGTTTAAGTCCAATTTGCCAATCTATGTCTTTTGATTGATGAGTTTACACCGTTAACATTCAGGGTTTTATTGAGATAGGATTTGTATTCCCAGTCATTTTGGTTTATTTTTGGTTTTTAACTTGACTTAGTTTCTCCTTTGATTGACTTTTCCTTTAGTGTAGTTCCTCCCTTTGTTGGTTTTCTTTTTTCTTTTATCTTTTTTTTTTTTTTTTCATTTCATCCTTTTGAAATATTTTGCTAAGAATGTTCTGTAGTTTAGGCTTTCTAGTTGCGAATTTTTTATTTTGTTTGTCATGGAAGGTTTTTATTTCATCTTCAAATCTGAAGCATAGTTTTCCTGGATATGAAATTTCTGGTTTGCATCCATTTTCTTACAGAGCATTATATATGTTATTCCTGGATCTCCTGGCAGTGAGGGTCTGGGTTGATAAATCAGCTGAGATCTGAATTGGTTTCCCCCTATATGCAATTTGATTTTTTCTCACAGTATTTAAAATTCTATCTTTATTCTGTGTGTTAGTCATCCTCATTATAATGTGCTTTGGTGTGGGTCTACTGTAATTTTGTACATTTGGGGTCTTGTAAACCTCTTGTACTTGATTTTCTTTAGATTTGGGAAAATTACTGATATGTCTTTGAAAAGGTTGTGCATTACTTTTCATTCTATCTCCATGCCTTCGCCTATTCCCATGAATCTTAAATTTGGTCATTTTACATTATCTCATATTTCTTGGAAGTTCTGTTCATGGTTTCTTACCATCTTCTCTATAGTGTTGACTTTATTTTCAAGAGTATATATTTTGTCTTCATTGCCTGGGATTCTGTCTTCCAAGGTCTAGTCTGTTGGTGATACTTTCCATTAAATTTTTAATCTGTTTTACTGTTTTCCTCATTTTGAGGAGTACTGCTTAATTCCTTTTTATAATCTCTGACTCTATTGAACTGATCTTTCACTTTCTGTATTTTCTCTGATACCGTCCTTTATTTCAAATATCAATCTAACTATTTACCTTCTAAACTCCTTCTCTGACATTCCTTCTACCGTATTATCTGTGGAGTCTAATGTTGGAACATCTTTGTTTGTTTGAGGCACTTTATTCCCTTGTTTTCATGTTGTTTTTGTGTCTTCCCATCTAGTGGCATAGATCTGAGGCAGTACAGTTTCTACTCTGTAGTCCTATAGTGGCCCTGAAGGTTTCCAGGGCCTCACCTTTAAGGGGGACACAGTATTAGCAGCACCCAATGCAAACAATGTACCACCTTAAATCAAACAGCTCCTATTAAGATGTCTACAGTTTTGTTGCAATAGAAATGGTGTGCTCAATTATTATCTACAAGTTAAACAGTAATTTTGCTGAAAGGTTTTACTGTTTCAAATGATGTTTAAAGAGGGAACAGAAGTAGTACAGGATGTGATGTTTATGAGGGAGAGGGAGAGAAGATAGAGGTAAAAATTTATAGTAAGAGCAAAGGAGCAATTAGGAGAGGTTGGCTGTTAGTATGGGAGAAGTGAGAAAGAGAATCCAGGGAGACTGATAAGTGAAAGAAAAAAATATATACAGATTTTTTGAAAAGTAAAAATGTAAGAACACACAACCAAACTCTGATGTACTATTCAGTCATCCCTTTTCTCAGTAAATTGGTACATGTAACATATTTGGATTCAAAGATGGCAGAGATGTGGAAGAGAGGGCCAAAAAAAAAAAAAAAGGAGTTGGGGAGTCTCAATGGAAGATTGAACTATTGTTTCTGTTGACTGTCAAAAATTTCCTCAGCTTCCCTTCTTCCCTCATGGGTGGGATTGTCTGAAGTTTGGTGTTAGCTCCCGTCCAGTAGTTCTGGACTGGTTGGCAGGGTGAGCCCATAGAAAGATGCCCTCACACCTTTTCTAGTCTTCCCACCAGTTGTAGCCAGCCCCTTCCTCCCTATGCACCTCAGGACTCACTAGCTGGAGAGAGCCCGGTTTTCTCCAGTTTCTCCAACCTTTGCTCCCCGCAGAGTATACTACCCCCAGTTCCACAGATTTGGCAGGCCCAGAATAATCCATGCAGACCCAGCTGCAATCTGATGGATCTGGGCTTCAGTTTCCCCAGGCTTTGCCTTGCTACAGTCCCAAGATCTGAATGCCATATCAACTTGCAGACAGACCACCAGGGACGTGCTCACACAAAGGAGCAATGCTGCAAAGAGGTAGCCAGATGGTAGCCACTAGCACACCCAGCAGGAAGACCTCAGGTGCGATCAGACCTGCAAGTACCCCAACAATACATCTCCAGGCCCTGACTGGTGTCCTGAAACAAAAAGTCCATTCCTCAAGACGGCAGTCCTACCAGCGCCAGACCTGCAAGTCCTCTGACCCTGGGCTCCCAGGCCCTGACCAGTGACCCAAGATGGCCACAGTCACTTATAACCAGACCTTTGTGTACCCTGACAATGGTCTTCCAGGCAGCAGTTGGCAGTGGTCATTGTGCAATCCACAAGCAGTCTTTGTGCACTCTGCAAGCAAATGGTGGGCAATCGACTGGAGGACATGATGGAGCGGGTGATGGATAGGCAAAAGGAGGATGACCGAATTGGACACACTGGGGCAGGGGACAAACAGCAGGAGATCAGTGGGCAGCCCTAGCTACCTAGCAGAGAGACAGTATTTCCTCTTCTTGAATCACAAGTATGGAGCAACAAGGAAGGCAGCCTCCCTCTAGTCTGCAATCTTGGATCCCCTACAAGTGTTCCTTCTGACACTGAGATTTTACCAGCATCATGACTAATTCAGTGTCTGAAAACCTGACCAATTCCCCTCCTTCCAAGTAACATGACCTCATCTACCTTTGGAAAATACAGAGAATGAATTATGAGTTTGCTGCAGTGATTCTAACTGCGTTGAAACACAGCGTATGGGAGATCGTCAACAGCATCTAAATATTTCTCTTGAAATTGGAGATCAAGTGAAATCAGAGTAAACATGTTTCTCTGGCTAAAATTGCCTAGGCTTCCTTCAAAGTGTTTTATCAAGTTGCTTTACAATACACACACACACACACTATATATATATATTATATATATATATAATATATATAATATGTATGTATATATATTAATATAGAGAGATATATGGATATATATCTATATATCTTCATACTATACACACACACACTCAGACTGTGCCACCATAAAGTCCTCTTGGCATTTGGCATTGCATGGCAATCTATTTGAAGACTCTGAAGCAATGGAGCCGGATGAACGGTGAAACATGAGAGCGTGAATGTAAGTAACCAGCCAGTCACGGTAAAAGCAGAATGTCTGTTTCTTTATATTTTAGAGAAAACAGGGCCATGTTTGCTTGTTTTTCATAGCAATCATTGGAAAACATCCCAAATGAGGAATTAATGTGCTTTTAAAACTCAAGGAAGACAAGAATAACAGGTGTGTGAAGGTATATTTGAATCCCTTGGAGGTGTACTTTTAGTTCCTGCTTTAGGTATCTTTTTTGCTGCTTGTAGAGTGTTCCTGCTAAAGGCCTTCCAGGCGGTCACATGGTGGGGGATCATTTTTTTACATCTTTCTGAAGGTCCCGTCCTGTACAGGACTGCTCCCGAAGTCCTGGAAGGGATCAGGACTGGGAGACACTCAAGTCACGTGTGAGAAATGGGGCCCAGGGATCTAAGGGCCACTTAACCTGGCCCTGCCTCCAGTCTTATTTGTGTTCTGGAGACACATGTGATAGAGAAGCTTAAAATATTTAATTTTGAATCTCCAATTATATGAAGCTTCAGAAAACTTACAATCTTTCCTTTTTGACAAATACTTATATTTTTAAAATTATGAAATATTAATTTAATAGCACTATTTTTGTTATTTCTTGTTTTAAAACTCCCAATGATCCCATTTTTTAATTTCATAACTGTTTAGTTAAACTGCTTTTCCCACTGTGAATCAGAACAAAATGCTTAATAACCAAACTTTAGTTAAGCTTTCTTTTTTTTCCTCCAGGTGTGTGACTTTTGATTTGCTTCAGCCTAAATCAGCATATAGCCCTTTCTCAATAGTCTACCTGGAATAGGCTAAGCTCAGTATAATGCACCTATTTATGTACAATCCAATCTTACATCTGTTTCAACACTTACAGATCCATGCTGCCTGGTTTACTCCTCCCTACACAAGAGAACCTGTTTTGTCTAACCTTGAAATATTTGCACAACAATCTTGGGTGGACCATTCTGTCTATTGCAATGGTCTCCTTCAATAGTTTCTCTTTTACAGGGTATGGATTTATCTTTATTAATTTATCAGGCTTAATAGGCATTAGATATGTTGGTGAAGTAAAAACAAACTCATTATATATCATTACAACATCTTTTGGCACAAATATGCTATCATCAACACCTAAACAATAAATGCATACTTCTGCTTAATTTCCCTTCCCCTTATATTGAGCCTGTCCCTTTATTTTATTATTACTTTACATTGTCTCCTTCCATTCCATCCATGTTCCACTTCTGGCAATGTTCATCTGTTTATTAAATAAACCCAAGCAGCTTCTAATTACTTTCTCTTCTGTTTGTATGTCTTCTGATGTGTATTCAATTTGGTCATCTTAGTTATGTTTATAAAATAAAAATAGCTCTGCGACATAACCTATGGAATAAGCTTAGCTGGTCATTTGTAGCTCATAGGAAAAACTCCAAATCTGTTGGCTTAGAACACAGAAAGAACAATCATTTGATCCTCAGTTTCCTTTATACTCTTACATTTGATTTCTACTCAGAAAATGATTATATGGATTGGCCACCCCTCAATTCTCCAACCATTCTTACAGGCCTTCAGCAGTTATGCAATTTGTCTCCTAGATGCAAGTTATTTCCCTGCCAAAGCTGTAAATCCAATTCTAAATTCAAATGCATAATGCTCAATTCGCAACCAAGATTTTTTTTACCCAGTTCTTATTTTACATTTACACTGATGTTCTTCTCCTTTCACATATTTCAGTGTATTGTTAATGTGTTATTTATTGTTATTCTCTAGAATAACAGCTCAATGGAGGCAGTACTTAACACATCTCATAAAACAGATTTATTACTTATTATGCTTATTATATAGATATTTTCATTTAATATATATTCTGCTAATAAACTAAATGTACACCCACCATAAATATTAGAAGATTTGCAACATGAGAAAGATTGAAAGAAAAATGAGTTTTCCATCAATATGTCTGCTTCTTAAATTTTTCAAATTTTGTAATGACTTTATTCATAAAATTCTTTCTCAATGTCCACAAATAAAAAACAAATTTACAAGGTAAATATAGCAAAAATACTGCATATTCCTTTCTTATTATACAAAGGTATAATTTAAAATTATTAAATATTAGCCAACACTCTGATACAACAAAATATATTAATGTAGATATTTTCCTTAGATATTGACATTTGTTTCTGAATTTTGCTAATACATCTATAATACTCTAGTCTTATATAAATTATTATCAATTATAAATAATGACTGGCCTGATTGTATGTGTTTTGAGCATATCAAGAAGTATATAAAATTTTATGAATAAGAATATAAATTATTATAAATTTAAATTTATGTATGTCCATGTACACTTATAATAGACATATTATATTTTCATGCACTAACCATGCTTTCATAAGTGAATTCTTTATCACACAAATCTGTGCATGTGCACATACAAGTGCCTGTTTCTTCTATGTGCTATTTGTTTTCTATGGAATTTATTTCATTATCTTCAGTTATTTTAAGTGACCATTTAATTTTGCATTTCACCCAGTTTATCTTCTCTTACATATAAATGAAAAAAGAAGAATTATCTTGGACACTGATACTGTCAAATAACAAGAGGAGTATCAGTTTGTCCTTTAGACAAAGGTTCTGAGAATAGTTTTCTAACTATATATTTGTCGTATAAAGAATTTAAATTTAAATGGTATAAAGAATTTAAAATTAATACTTGTTTCATTTTTAATTTTTTAATAATCATTTTATATACTGACCTTTTTCCCCCATACTAGCAGTTTTATCCACTGATTATTTTCTCCTTGTATTGGTTAACCTTTCATTACCGTTACAAAATGCCTGAGAAGTGTGATCTTACTCTAAACTTTTCTTGTTTTGTAAAGATCAGGAAGTTTGGAAATCATTGTTATGTTACTGCTCTTGTTTATGAAGACATCATGTTCACTAGGTCTTCCATACACATTTGTATCTTTTTTTGCTTCCTCTTCAATTCACAATGCCTGAAGCTTCTAAGACCTCAATATGGATTCGTTGAAAAAACTCAATAAGCCCTACAAATCAACTTCAGAAGTGAAAATATGTTCTGAAAAATGGGAATAAAAATTGTCTTATTCTATAATATAATAAAGTGCTCCTAATATTGAGACACTACAATGCCATGTCATAATACTATATGTGGAATTTCAAGAAATGAAGGCCCATTGACACAGTTAGCTTTTCTACTTTTTGTTTAACAAACATATGCCATTTTCCTAACCATGGATTGTTGTAGTTGTGTGGTATGAAGATAGTTTAAAATTAATAATAGTCTTATTTTTAAGTTATGTAATATTCATTTTATGTAACTGTCCTTTTTTCTCATTACTAGAAGTTTTATCCATCAATTATTTTCTCCTTGTATTAGTCAGCCTTTCATTACTGTGACAAAATACCTGAGAAAATCAACTTAAGTGAGGAAAGATTTACTTTGTTTCATGGTTTCAAAGGTTTTAATCCATGGTCGGCAAGCTCCAATGTTTCTTTGCTTATATTAAGGCAGAGCAACATGGCAGAGGGTATGGTGGAGCCCAGTTGCTCACCTTACAGCATGAAGAAAGTAAAAATAGTAATAAAAGGCCCTAGAACAAGATATGATCCCCAAAGTCATGTGCTCAAAGATTCATTCCCTCTAACCAGGTCCTGCCTCCTACAGTTTCCACCACCTACCAATAGTTCATTTAGTTGTGAAACCCTCAATGAATTAAAATCCATTGATTAGGTCAAAATCCTCATGATCCCTTCCCAAAAGCTCTACCTGTGAATGCTGCTGCTCTGGGGAGCACACTATCAACATATGTACCTTTGGGGTGATAGTCCAGATCCCAACCACAACACTTCTCAATAGCTTCAATGACTTTTTTCCTATAAAAAAATTTGAAAAAAATAGTATGAAATCTAAGTGAGTAGTTAATCTTGGATGGTATTAATACCATCAAGGATAAGGTCTCTTTAGGAAATAAATATTTAGAGAGAATGGTTTTGAAGGTACAAATAGATGAATAATTTAAAAAATGATAGAGGCATAGTAATCTATTAAATCAAAACTGTCTTTCTGTGAGTTGAATATAGCCAGAAATTTTTGAATGAATAATTAAAAGCTATTTTCAGGTAAACAAGCCTAGAGCCCTCTATTTCAAATTTATTAGCCGTCAAGCTCTGCACATACCTTTATTCTGTGCTTTTTTTCAGCTCTTTCCCACTTTTTGATGAATTACAAATACATTATAAGGAATCATATTGGGTGTTAAGGTCAGAAATGTGATAAGTTAGTACCAATTTCAGTCAAGAAAAATCTACTTTACTTGGAATTAAACACATTATAATTATTTACTGATTTATATGTGGAATTTTGCTGTGATCTAAAGCGTTGCATATATAGTAAATAACACCAAAGTTCTACTTAGGAAAGTGTCATTTTGCAACAGGAGTTTAACATTGTTGTTGTATTACTAATATATTTGCTTCAAATAAAGAAAGTTTCTATGGAAAGTTAGAATATAAACATTATAAAATGGTAATATTCCATAGTATGAATTAGAAGAAAGAACTGCTTTAGCAGCTAATTTCTAACTCATTTGGAAATATTCTTTGGAAGTTCAGGTTTGGAGAACAACTTGAAAACTACTACTCTAAAATGTAATGAAATAATTTATAAATATGTATTATGATTTTCTGTTTTACCTTATCTTGAAAATGGATGAAAATATATGTATAGCTATTAAGAATAGATATTTGTGCTACACTTACCAACTACATCCTTATAGGGTAAGTGTATTCATTATCATGAAGCCAAAACCTTATCCGTACAATTTCTACTCATAAGTTCACTTTCCACTGTAAACACACAGACACAGACACAGACACACACACACACACCTATGTATTTTTCTATTCATTAATAAAATGCAAACAACATTCTTTTTTACTTTGCCCCCGAAATACACCCTGAGTTCCTGTGTGCTGTGTGGTGGTGAAGTGGACTGAGTTGAAGGATCCTTTAGCTTAGGCTTGAGGTCAAATAGTGGTTTCTCTCCCCACTGTCAGCAGCACCACATTGTTTGACGTAACTGCAACATTAACTGCAAGGGACGTGCACCCAAGGACAGCTTTAAAGGAAGTCAGAGGTAGCATCGGTGATTCACTTTCAACCCAGAGAAATGTTCCAAAGCATTCCTAACCTCCCATTGCATACCATTCCGCAGTGAAAAATGCTTCCTCAAAATAGCAGTCATGATCCTTTTCAACAGAATATCTATTTGGTACAAGAGCGTAGAGGAGAACATACTTCAAAAAGAACTCATAAATGTTTTACCCACATTTGAAACCCCAGAGCATATTTACCCAATTAATAGCATTAACTTTCATCTACTCCAAGCAGTACTTCTTTGCTTTGGGAGTAATGTCACTGTAATTGTGTGACAGTGAGGAGTTGTGTGCTAAAAACACATAATGATTCATAAAGCAGTATTTCCTATATGTTATTATTTCATTTTATGTCTTACTATATCTGCAAAATGAGGGGCTAGTAATCTTATTTTGTAGAAACTGAGTCATGGGCATAGAGAAGTGATTGGCTTAAATTTCATAAAATATGGTCTTTGTATAAATTTTAATTTTAGACTGGGAAATTTGATAGTTTAAAGCAGATACTTGAGTTTAGAATATCCTTTTCGTTTTGTATATTTTGATTATAACAAATTTATATTGAAACACAAAATACATACTTAAAATACTGCATAAATAAAAACATGTGACTGAATGAAATTTTAGGCTATGAACAACTACTAAGGTCAAGAAAGAAGAGACATTTAGGAGTAACCATTCTTAAGTCTTCTATCTAACTGTTATTTTTGTTTTTTGTTTTTTGGTGTTTTTTTTTTTTTTTTTTTTTTGATACTATAGTGAAGTATCTGATGCAGACTATAAAGAAAGATGGTTGATTTTGACTCACAGTTCTTGAGGTGCAAAGTTGAGGTGCTGCCTCTGGTGAAGGTCTTTGGGCTAGCAGAATCCTGAAGTGGTGTAGAACCTCACATAGAAAGACACAGGGACTACACATGTGTATGTGGCTGGTCTTACTAGGATCCAATCATGTGGGATCCACCCTAATGACTATCTAATCCTACTTACTGTCCAAAGGGACAACCTCTAAACACAGGTAATCTGGTTAAGTTTTCACTCTTAATATCTCTCCTTGGAGATAAAAATCTCAACAAATGGAAATATGGTGGATACTCAAACCATTTCCAAACTATAGCAAACTCCTTCTCATCCAACCCTTCTCCCCAAAGGCACTGCCACCTGTATCTATTCCAGCTCTATAGATTAGTTTTGCGTGACCTGAAACACAATGTAAATGAGGTTATTGACTTTCATTCCATACCTTTCTACCTTTTCTCAATTTATGATTTTAAATCATAACCACAATGTTGCTTGAGGCAGTACCATTTTCATTTCCTTTGAGAATTTTATTACAAAGTACACCAAAATTCACTTATTTGTTCACTACCAATGGAAAGTATGTTAATTTTAACCTGCATTATTATACATAATGAATAAAAATTGTGCTTGACTTTTTAAAAATACATATGATTACACATGTATAATATATGCACACAGACATATTTCTGTTGCAAATATACCTAGATGTAGAACAGTGATATTATAAGTGCTAAATAATTTCTACTTATGATACAAAATTTCATAAGATTGTGATGAATAGAATTTGAGGAACATATGGGTAAACACTGAATTTTTCTCACTGCTATTACATTTAGGATATTATCATAGAAATATTTCCATAGTAGGTCTCATTATTCAAGAAAAGTGAATACAGTGAAAATAATAAACTTTTTACTTCACCTATAAATATAAATAAATACAGAACTTCACCGTTATTCTTTCAGAACAAGACCATGGGAGTCAATGCACTGTTGTTCAGTTCATTGTTGGTTAAATCAAAGAAAAGTAACTCAAAGCTCATCTCTAATTATGATTTTGCCTCAAGTCTTTACTTTCCTCTTCTTTTATTAGCTTTAAATTTTCCTTCCTTTTGCAATCTGTTGACTTGTGGCCTGTGATAAAGATATGAAATAACTATAAGTACTTTATTCCATATATAAGTTTTGTCTTCATTCAGGTCATTAAGGTGACAAAATGTCATCTCCATTCCTCTCCCTGCCTTCTACAGCATTCCTGAAGGACCCTTCTTCCAGATGATGTAGATTAAGAAAGTAGAACCTTTACAAACCTAGGGCCCTATAATTCAAAAGACCAATATTGCACATGTAAAATGAATGTAGGATTAATTTTACATCTTGCTAGTGATCAGAAGCAAAACCTGATACTTGTGTTTTAGGAGCTACCTTTATATACAGTGTTGCTTTCCACAGATTCAGTTACCAACTGCAGACTGAAAATATTAAATGGCAAATTCCAGAAATAAGTAATTTATAAGTTTTAAGTTACATGCTTTCCTGAAAGGTGTGAAAATCATCTGTCCTGCTCTGTACCACCAAGGTCCAAAATCATGCTCTGTCTACTATTTCCACTCTTTATGTACTACTTACTCATTATTCACTTTGTAGCCTTCTCTGTTAGGATCTGCTATACTTATATAAGGGTTTGGTATTATCCATGGTTGATGGGGAGTGGTAGGGGAATTACTGTATTAACTTAACAGTCTATTTATAGGTAGGAAGAAACTGATGTGGGAAGCAAAAATATATTTCTATATCTAATTTATAGGTAAAATATTTGATTACCTTACTGTCTAACAAGGTAGATATGCTAATCAAACTCCAACAGTACCTCTAAACTGTAGGAGATCTTGGAGAAAATGAGGTTCATAGTATGCAGTGGCTCTTTATTGAATATATTTGGCAAGGTCTGTCAGACAATAAGGTTCTCATGAAAGAACTGGATAGTTTGTAAGCAGAAACGAAATGTAATAGTCTCCAGAATTTGTGTGCATTGCGTAGTTGTAAACAGACTGCTGTTAGTAAGATATGGGATGAAAACATTCTTTAACTCACAAAGAATGACTTAATATGAAAGTCTCATGCAGTACAGTATTACTTTATGATACAAGTGAATACCCATTATTAAAATGTTTCATAAGTACTTTGATAAAATATCTGACATACACCTGGTTATTATAAATGAATGTCCTGTAAAATTGAATGGGGAAATGGGTAGCAGGAGGTAAAAACCTTATACTTTACATTCTTATCAATGCTCACATTCTCAGTTTTTAATTGTTTAGTCAATTATAACCTTTCAAACTACTTCAAAATTTTGCAATTTTAGAGATAAGATGTTTAAAAGGACATTTCTTTTACCCACATTAATATTCAGAGATTAGTGACTGTCAGGAGAGTAAGATATCCCTCAATTTTTCCCCTTTCCTGGTGTATATGCCCTGTATAACCTTGAGATTAGTAAAGATGATGGATTTTACCCCGTGATTAGATTATTGTAACAGGTCATAGCTGATCTTAAGATGAAAAGATTATTGCATGAGCCTCACTAAATCACATGAGCCCTTCAAAAGCAGGATGCTTTTCTCCTCCAAAAAGAAAATGGAAATCATAGAAAATTTCCAGCTCTCTGGAAGAGAGCAAACACCCATGCTGTGAACTGCTGACGGGGAGTGTGATCCTCAGCACCCAGTTAGAAGGAAAAGGTAACTTTAATTACACGATGGAAAATAAATTAATTTGCTGACAATCTGAATGAACTTGGAAGAGGATAAACCCCTGGGAATTTACAAATGCACACAATCCAGCTATCACCATTTAGCCTGGCAAGAGCCTGAGCAGAGAATCCAGCTATGATGCATTCAGATATCTCACCTTCAGAACTGCAAGTTAATAAGTGGATATTCAGGGCTTGTGCTGCTAAATTTTCAGTATCTTGTATTCCACCATTAAAAATACAGTGTGCACATTAGTACAGAGAACAGTATCTTTTCTTTGATTCTCAGAATCACAATAGAAAATTCTCCCAAACACTGGCAAATAGTCTCTTTTTTTATCCATTTCAGCATGTTCTACGTGCCAACAAGTGCTTGAACTTAGGGCACTACTTGGAAACTCAATAATTACAATATTAAGTTTGCGAATAGACCTTTCTATATATGTTTTGAAATAATTATATCTAAAGAAGGAAAATTCACAGTATACTTACTTAGATGTTTTTTTTTTTTTTATTGAATCAGGTATATGTGAATTTAAACTGTATCAGTGAATAAATTTTGGTTTGTTGTTTGGAAAAATATTTTTTCTTCTTAAGAAAATTCACAGTACTAAACAAAAATAGAAATGAAATGAAATGTTAAATTTATCCATGATGAGAATCCATATATTAGCATGTATATGACACCCAAGTATGGTTCTAAAACAAATATATGCTGAGATGCAAATGCCATATTAATGGATGCCTGCAGATAGTAGAGAACATGATGTGTTTTTGCCCAAGTGAGATTTTCCCAAAACTGATAAACACTAGATAAATTTGCGATGTGGAATCTTTTCCTTCATGATGAATATTTTGCCATAATGTGTAGTAAAAATTTTAGGGGAAGCAGCATGTGGTGCTCACCTTTAATCCCAGCAGATCAAGAGACTGAAGCCAGAAGATCACAAGTTCCAGGAGAGTATGTGAAACTTAGTGAGATCCTGTCTCAAAATAAAAAAATAAAAGGGCTTGAATGATCTCAGTGATAAAGTGTCCCTGGGTTCATTGCTCACTAATAACAACAACACACACACAACGTGGATTTGGGGAATACTATTTGGACACATAATTAGATAAACAGAAAAGATATTAAATATTAATAATTAAGAATATATTGTTGTGGTTTAGATGTGAGGTATCCTCCAAAAGCTCATGTGTGAAACAATGCAAGAAGGTAAGGAAATTTAGAGCTGACATGATTGTTAGGAGAGTCTTGGCCTAATCAACACCTTAATCACCTGAGAGGGATTAATTGAGTGGTGTGGTAGGCAGGTAGGCTGTGGCTGGAGGAGGCGGTCATTGGGGGAGTGAGCTTTTAGATATATATTTTGTGAACTGAACTTAGTGTCTCTCTTCTCTCTCTCTTTCTCTCTCTCTCTCTCTCCCATTCTCTCTCCCTTTTGTTGCCATGTTCCCAGTTACTATCCTGTACCGTACTCTTCTGCCATGATGTTCTGCTTCACCTCAGGACCCAAAGAATGAAGTCGACTCTCTACAGAATGAGACCTCTGAAACCATGAGCTCCCAAATAAACTTCTCCTCCTCTAAGTGTTCCTGTCAGGTCTTTTGAATCACATTAGCAAAGAAACTGACTCAAACAGATTGATAGTGAGGGAAAGTCATACATTATCTTATAAACATTAGAATATATAGAAATATGTAAAATATTATTTTGAACACACAAAGTTTTACAAAAGATATGTGTTGATAAAGTAGAATGAGCAAAGTTATGGCAATGTGAATAATGCTATTGCATTTCCCCACAAATCATGGTGATAAATAAATACAAACTCACATTTAAATATGATCTGCCCAAACTGAATTAGGGGGATATATACAACTTGAACAGATCGATTTCAAGCAGTTAAAAAGAAGATGCCATCAAAAGCCTACCAACCAAGAAAAACCCAGGAACAGATTCTCAGCTGAATTCTACAAAACCTTCAAAGAATAACACCAATACTCCTCAAATTATTCCATGAGATAAAAAAGGAGGGAAACCTACCAAACTCATTCTATGAGGCTAGCATCGCCCTGATATAAAAAACAGACAAAGACACATGAAGGAAAGAAAACTTCAGACAAATATCCCTGATGAACATAGATGCAAAAAGTTCTCAATAAAATTCTGGCAAATAACATACAAAAGCATATTAGAAAGACAGTACATCACAATCAAGTGGGGTTCACCCCAGGATTGCAAGATTGGTTCAACATACGAAAATAGATAAACATCTTACGTTACATCAATAGACTTAAGGACAAGAATCATATGTTTATTTCAGTAGATGCAGAAAAAGCATTTGACAAAATACAACAAATCTTCATATTCAAAACACTAGAACAACTAGGAACAGAAGGAACACACCTCAACATTGTAAAGGCTCTATGATAAACCCAAAGCCAACATCATTCTACATTTGGAGAAAATTTTAAAGCATTACCTCTCAAAACATGACTGTACATATTTTTATCTATGTAGATTCACTAGAGATTATTGAATTAATGGCTTATTTTTAATTACTTTGTATAAAAACTTTGTCAATTCTTGAGAACAGTGAGATGCTCTGTTTCAATTATTTATGTATCAGAAAAACTTATAGACCTTCATTTTTATTTTACTTGAAATCAGAATAACAAAGTAATAGATCAATTTTTAAAATAAGGTCTTGTGGAAAAAGCACGGCACAGAAAAATGAGAACCACATGATGTTACACATGTGAAATTTTAAAAAGTTCTTTCACAGGAGTTGAGAGTAGAATGGTACTTTGGGGTCAGTTTTTGAAGATCTTTAAAGAGATAAAGTTTGCTGGTGCACAGGGAATAAAACATTTGAAAATTAATTTTAGAGAATACCTGATTATAAAGATCATTTTTAAAAAAACCTCAGGAGATAATTTTAGTGTTTATTCTGGCTACTGTTTACATTTCTGATTTAGAATACAATGTTTAGTGATGAGGTTGTCTCAAATAAATAAATATGCAATGAGTTCTGTCCATTTTATTTATGTGGCATTATAACTTATTCGAAGTAAGTGTCTAAAGTTGTATCTTAGACACACAGAGACTTCCATAAAATCCTGCAATATGTATAAGCAACACTGGTTACATTCACTTTGCTTTGAAAGAGATCTGAAAAGACAAAAAAACGTATTTTCTATGAAAATACATCCCGTATTCAGGCCTCACTTTTTGACTACTATCTACACTTGGGGCTAGTTGTATCTTGTGTGTCTATATGTGCATATGATGTGTGTGTGTATGTATGTATACATGGGTGCATCTCTACTAAGAATTAGCTATAATATTTTGCATAAACTTAATCATATTGTTTTTATCACACTAAAAGGCTGTCTTCCCAGAGCCACATCAAGTTGCAAAGAAGTATCTCTGGTCACATTTTATTATTGTCACTAGGATATGTTGACATTGACTTATCTGTGCATTGTTCTGCCAAAGATAGACATGCCTGCAGGCGGCACCTGCTGAGATGTCTGGATACCCATTGTTCTCTGTTCTTTGATCCATGTATTCTGTACCTTTCATATCTAAATCCCTAGGACATATGATCATCTGACTTTCTGACATGCTGTCACTTCTCTCTAGGTGGCAAAATGAATGAATGTATTATTAATTTCCCAAATTCTTGAATGTAGGCTTTGACACGAGACTGCCTTGCCAATGTGATCAGGTAGATGCTTGGAAAGGATATTCACGTGAGCTTTCTCAGCTTGCTACTTTTTAAAAACACATAATGTAAATTAGTACAAACTAACCTGATTAATAAAGACACAAGACTATTACCTTGATGTTGAGCAAACTGCAGACGTGTGAATAAGATCTTCAGGGCTAACTGCCCTCGCCCTATCAATCACCCACGTATCAGGGCCCTGCATGAGCCTGCATAGACCAGAATAAATTTCCATTCAACTTAGAAAAATATGAAAAATTGTAAATGTTGTTGGTCTTAAATGAACAGAGTGATTTGTTACAAAGTAGAAACTATCAAATGTATAACCATCACAGATTCAGCGTCTTCATGATGATTTTTCCCGATAATTCATTATTTTCCTATAAATATCAATTCTTTTAGATCTGCAAGGTTTATAATTTGACAACAGTTCAAATTTTCTGTGAACTGAAATAAAAATTGTTGCTGTAAACAAGGACAAAAATACATATAAGACCATATAAGCCCAAATAAAATATTTATCAAAATTTAAAATAACTATAAATAACAGGAACATTTAGTTACACTTTCACAATATTGTCTAAGATATTTTTGGATTTTAAAAAATTAAACAAAATAAAACAAAATTTTCCCTAGTGTTTAAAATACATGAACCAATGAGTATGAGCTCAAAATTATGAAATATCAAATTAAAACTATTCAAACTTAGATTATAAAATTAGATTAAAATATTGCTATTCAGTCAAAACTATTCATATTGATGTGAAATGCCCATATTTATCTTTATCTAAAACAGTTTGATTAAAGTATAGTTATTCAACTTTAGTTAATTCACTTATCTAAGCATCAATTTCTTCCTATTCAAAATTTTAGTTATAAGTATCAATTTTTGATCCACTGATTTTAATGTTATGTGAATTAAAAGAAATCGCCTGTATAATAACTCAGCAATAGACAAATTATGAATTTTTTCAGTAAATTTAATAATTCATATTAGTAGAACATTTTGTCTCAGTCCTATATTGTATTTTATTTAGAGGCAGAAAATCTCACTGAGTTCCTTAGTGTCTTGCTTTTGCTGAGGCTGGATTTGAACTGGCAATTCTCCTGCCTCAGCCTCCCAAGAGTGTGGGATCACAGACATTCACCACTATATCCAGTTATTTTTTGCTTTTTAATTGGCAAATTTTGATCAGCAAAATCATAGGAATTGGGGTAAAGAGTTACCAAGTTATTTACAATGTAGCAGGATAACTAGTAATTTCAAATGCTATTATTTACAAAATGTATATTAGGCATATGGAACTTGGGGTAGAGAAAAGAATATATATACTTGAATATGTATATGTTTTTAATTGAATATTCAATTAAAACATTTGGAACTAAATCTAGGTGATTTCCACAAGTTTATTTTAGGTATTTGGAAAAATAGAGTATGAGTTAATAAATTGGAAGAATTAAGGTGAATAAGAAAATAAATACATTTGACAACAAAAACGAACATAAAGATACAAAATGTTAAAAAGACAACTATTTAAATTAATTTGTAAAAAGAAAAATCAAGTATGCATTTATTCAGAAACACTATTATTAATGAAAATTTACCCCAGAATCAATTAGAAATGAATAAAACAGAAGATGAATGAAAATGTAACATATGTAAACTGTCATTTGTGGAAAACAGATCAGAACTGATGAAA
The DNA here is from genome assembly GCF_902686455.1 of Sciurus vulgaris. NCBI lineage: Eukaryota > Metazoa > Chordata > Mammalia > Rodentia > Sciuridae > Sciurus > Sciurus vulgaris. Next base: position 164,661,605 of record NC_136464.1, read on the forward strand.
CACGGCAATAAACAAAGACAATTTAGCTCCATCTTGAAGTAGAAAGGTTCATATGCAGGTACCTTTGATCATTTGTCTCTCATGATCCAAATATTGAATGAAATTTCTTCCAAAAATTATCCAAAATTTAATTTTTGATTTACAAACCCACACATTAATATATATGCAGATACCAGCAGATTCTCATGTGCCTTTGAGCTGAAAGGAAAAAAAAAAAAATGTCAATTTCATTGCAGTAGTGTTGCATTAGGAATGAATTTTATGACTGGATATTTTTACAGTGGTTGTATAATTTTGCCATCATCCTTATTTTATTAAGCCAAAAAATTAGAAAAGCCTATGAAGAAACTAGGCGAGTCTAAAGGGATTTTTTTTCAGCCTGGACTTAAAGAGAAAAGCTTGAAGTAACAGATACACTCAGAGAACTGAAGTTGTAACAGCCATAGCTTGGCCATGAATACCTGTACAACTTCGCACGCGTTTCTTTGATTGAAAAGAAATTGTACCAGTCTCTGGCTCTGGCACCCTTCCCTGCTTGACTTGAGCATAACTATCAAAAAAGGCAGAAGGGAGAAAACAGCATTGACTGTGGACCAAAGGTCACGATCACTATAAGATGCTATGCGTCTCTGTTTTGATACTACAAATGGATTGCACATGTTCAGGTTTCTGAAGAAAGCAACAAAGAAAAGATATGATACATTCTGAAGGATATGTGTTTCCAAGTGAGTTTGGAAATGTTCAAGAAATTGAAAAATCATGAGTACATTAAAGTTTAAAAATAAAGTCACTTTTGATGAATGTCCCAGCTATCTGCACCAACCTCATTGAGTTGTAAAATAATTAATACCAATAAAAAAAAAAGTGATTAAACGGCTATCCTGTGAAGAAAGGACCATCTGGAGAGAAAAATGAAAGGCAGGTCAGAAAAGAACCAAAGCTATGATAGCCTAGTGGAAGTTGTGTATGACTTGTTACACCAAAATATTGGTTGATACATAACAGTTAAAATATTAGAATATTAGTATTTTTAATTCTTTATCTGGTGTATAACTCTTTTATAGAACATTAGCAAATGTGTATAATAGTGTATTTGTTTCAGTTTTTGTTATTTAATGCCCTGTGATTAATTAGTGGAAAGTCTTTGTAGAATAAGAGAATACAGGACTCTGCCAAAAATTCCTCAACTACATATCTTAGGTAATATAGTATATTTAGATAACTGTGTGATATTTGTTTTTGCTTTTTTAATTCTTTCTCTTTTGGTTTAGTATTTGGAAATAATTTTAATCCAAAATATTTCCAAAATCTAACAGACACTTAAGAACAGAAGCGGTTAGGAGAAAAGTGAGCAAAATTTACCTTCAGAATTTTTAATATTAATCAAATATTGATCAGCTTTTGTTCATGGTAGCATTGTTCATCTTCAGTATAGTATTTTTTTTATCAAAGATTTTCATGTCATGTAGAAAGACATTTTATCTATGTTAAATACTCTGCAAAAATAGTTTTCTTGATTGTGAACTGAAACCTCCATAACTGAGCCTAAATAAAAGTTTTAATATCTCAGGTATTTTCACATTAACAGAAAGCTGACTTCATAATACATATGCTCACACAGACAGCATGAAGAAGCGTATTTAATAGGCTTAACATTTTTATGTGGCTACCAAAATATAAACATTTTTTAAAAAAACTAATAGCTGTTGAAATAGTTTTCTGTGCTTTGAACAGAAAAATGGAGACAACAAACAAGCAGTACAAACACTTTGCTCTTTTTATATACAGAGAGAGTGAAACAGATTAATGATAATGGTAAATACTTTTTCACAAAATTCTAACTTATCTTTTCTTCTATCAGGTTCTCTGACTTTGGTTGAAGGGTTGTACATAGTTTTTAGAGCCATGTTTAACAAGAACATTATTAAGATGGAATTCCTCCAAATAATATCAGTGAGTGTAGAGAATAAAAGAAACCTGGTCACAGAAAAATTCTAAAAGAATTGGTGTTCTTTCAGGAGGCAAATATAACTATTTTCAGATATCTGAAAGTCTCCATGATAGAGTTTAGATGTTTTACCTGTGGCTCTGAAGAATAAAGTCACTGGAAGGTAGATGTGTGTGTAATGCCATAAGACAATAATTAGAGCTGCCATCTTAAAATAGCCTCAGAAGGTGACCTCCATGGTAAAGTGGTAAGATCCTTATCAATGAACTGTTAAACATGATAAAGAGCAATCTCAGGAAATGTCTGAGAGCTGGAGAGTAGGAGAGTTTAGATAATCCTTCACTTTCCTTGCCTTCCTGAAATGAAATGGGTCTGTAAAACCGGAATGTTTTTGACATTGATCAAATGTTTAGATGTTAATAAAATAGACTGAGTATAATATTATTTGATCTTGTTTTATAGTGGTTCAGTGTGTGAAGCTCATCTTTTGTCCATAAACTAAAAAAGAATTTTCAGGTCTTTAAAAATATTCTTAAAGTAATTTCTTTGACTGTTAATTAGAGATGGCCAGATATTCGCCACTGACTTCAGCATTTCTAGACCATTTTAAATATTTTAAAGCATGATTTCCATTAAAGGAGCAATGGTAAGTCGGGCAAATTAATTATTAGCATTACCTAGAGATGTACAGACCAAAAGACAAGACACCTGAGGTTCAGGTTAAAGTCAGTCAGGATAAGACAGAAATATCTTCCCCTATCTCTGGCCCAGCAGGCATTGGAGACCTCAGTTGACAGGTGAAGGATCTCATCTGTGAATAGAAAGCTAACCTGCATGTGATCAACATCAGCCAAGTGAGGAAAGCTGCGGGACTCTTAACTTCTTGCCCCCAAACAGGACAACCCTGAAGAAGCATACCTGCTCAGGTACTCTAGTCATCTGAAACACTGACAAGGATCCACATGGGAACAGACCTTTTCTCTGATTTCTGTTATGTATGCATTGATGTGTCATGCATAACATTTCCTCATGTGTGTTTTTAGACCTGATCTATGTGGTATCACATGTTCCTATCCTGTGAATTTATTTTACACTTTAATTCTTGTTTTGCTTCAATGTCATTATATATGTTTATTTACTTAATATTTTCTCTTTGTCAGAGGTTAAAATAACCTGGGTCTACTGTACAACTAAAATAATTTGATAGCTAGTCTTTACTATAAAAATTATTGATGTAGTATTTCTAAAATATGTAGTTAAAATTATAGTCACCTACCTTGGGTATATAGGTTAGACTAATGTTCTGGATGGCTTAAAATTAAAATTCACCATAAGGCAAAACATAAGTCAATTATTCTTTGAATGTTCCTGCATATTTTTGTTCAATAATTTATTTTCCATTTAAATATGTGAAAACTAAAAATTAAGTGAGAATGAAAACCATATGGAATATAGGATAAAAATATGTACAGCACAAGTACTTCTTTCTAAGTTGAGACACATAAGTGAGAATATGTATATGTGTGTGTTACAAATCACTGTATATTTGCTATCAAACTTTCTAAGGAAGTAAACCTCCTCAACAAGAAGATTAATGATATTAAAACATATCCTCAGTCAAAAAGCACTATATTTTTTGGGTTAATATTTTTTGTTCAAAATTTTTTTTACATTCAACAAAACCTTGTGGAAATACCTTCAAATTAAATCTCCCTGTGCTAATTCATTTTTTTAAGTCTTACACACTATCTTATTGTGTAGACATAAAATTATATATTCAATTTTTTCTGAGTAGAAGTAATTTTCTGAATGGAATAATGAAATAACCATCTTTACACAGGGGTCATTGCTATCACTATTTTTCACTTATAGTATAGATTACATGAATTAAATTTTGTTGCATAATACTCAACATTCCGTGTACTAAGTTTAATCTTATAGACATGGGACTTAATAACCACATGGTCCTCCCTGTGCATGTGCATATCATGAATGGATGAGAGGATAATTATAATTAACTAGTATTTTAAATTGTTTCTATTAATATGAGTTCAATTTTGTTCTTTGATGCACATGACAGATCTAAGATACATTACTAATTACATGTAACATTTTCTAATCACACATTTTGTACTGACATTTTTTTATCATGTTCATCTTATGCATGTGCCTCAAGTTTTTGATGCTCTTAACTTTTTTGTGGTCCCTATGTGATCTTTAACCTAAGAACATTTGGGGAATATTTGGAAGTTATCTTAGGTACCTGAAGGATTTGTAAGATTCATAACTCTGGACTATGTTTAAAAGCGATGTAGATGGCCAACCATGAATTCTTGGTTAGTCACCAAAATATGAATGAGTTTCCAAACAGTAATACTTTTAAGATATCTCAAAAATATACTCTTTAATATTTCCTAAGAGGTCATTAACTGCTGAAAGCTTTGCCTAAAGATGTGTTACTTTTGAGTTTTTTCTTATTTTGTTTTTACTTCTCCATCCTTTCTCATTATAAGCCAAACTGAGCTATCTAGGCTGTTCAATAAAACTTTACAGAAACTGATTTGGATACTAAATTTCTTAAACTGGCTAAAATGTGATAGAATGGATATTTGAAAATTGGATGATAGGGATGAAGGTATAATATTGGATATAAAGAAAAAGTGCCATGGAACAGCTAAATTTACAGACATGTTAATAGGATGTAGTTTCTAAAATCCTTCTAAAAGTCACAGTGTCATAGATTTTCTTAGATAGTCTCTTCTTCACTGTAAGTTACAAAAGTTAAAATAGTCTTGAGGGTCTCTTTATGTTAAAGTAGGCAATAAGCAAACCACCTGTTAGACGCTGTGACCTTCACATACATATAAGTGTTTCTGTGTAAGACCAAATTAAAATGCAGTTGGGAGAAAATTCTTCACAAGTTCTATATTTTAGTACATCTTACAACCACAGTCACTGAAAACTTTGTTCCTGATTTTCTTTTAAGATGTGTCTGCAGAGCAAAGAGCCTTGGAAAGAACAGAGATTGCTTTTTGTGTGAGCAAAGGAAAAGCATGCCAACTAGTAAGTATGAAATTTGAATTTGCTAAGCTCAAGTTTCTTGTCCTTTAATGAAATTTCTTGCATTTGTAGGTATCACCTGTCTCTCTTCTCATCAGCTGAAAGAACTGGGGCTCAGAGATCTGCCACATGAAAATGCCTATACTCTGCAACTACTATTGCTCTGAGTGATAAGATGGCTTTTCTCTGGTTTAGGTGCCTCATGCCTTCTGCCATTATTCTGGAACCATTGCCAGCAATATCTATAGATTGCAAATATGATAACACTCCAGATTGTTCTTATTTAGACAAGAACTAATTAAGATGGAGTTGCTTTATTTCTATATCTAATGTCATAATCATATACAGATACATATATGCCTGCACTTAGGAAACTTTTGTTTCCTTTATCAAATATTCCAATATGTAGTAAATATGAATAGACTTACAGAATATCTGTCAGGTTTCAAGATACAATGCCAGTGAGAAAATCTTTAACTTATTTGTTATGCATTTACTTTAAACACGCTGCTGTGATAATAATTGTCTTTTAGCATAGCATGAATTCCAACATTTAGTGTGTTAGACATTCAAATGCCTTGAATTATGTTAAGCTAAAGCATTTTGAACATTTAGATACATACTTTATGCTTCTAAATATGTTTTAGATATAAGCATCTTTGATCTTACAATGAAATTCCCTAGTCACAAAATCACATATTGAATGGTAGGAGAATGATGGAAAGCAATAGAATATATTTATGTATTCTCTAATATATGTACAAGAAAAGAGCAGAACACAAATAAATGGGGCACATCCAAACTAATAGCCTGAAGAATTCATTTAAGGGAGCATTTCCACCCTAGCAGTTAGTACTGGAGGAAACCAAATCAGATAACTGAACTTTTCAGATGCAATAAAGGAAAATGTGCAAAGTTCAAATGAGAATTTGTAGGATTATTATCTTTGATTAATTAATTTTAAAGTCTATTTTCTCATATTGTGGCTTAAATTTTCTTTTTGCTGTGCCAAAGAAAAATACCCACAAATTCTTGCAGTGTATATGAAGGCACTGTTGTTGAGAATATTGCATACTTAATATAATTTTGTTTAAAAATGTTCCTCCATTTACTTTTCATTCCAGTCTTCATATGCTAAAACACATAGACCACTATAAAATAATTTTTTTTACTTGTTGAGTTCAAATATTGCATACAGACAGTCAAAAATTTCAGGGCTCCTAGTTATAAGTGAAAAGATTTTAAAAATCTCTCCCAAAGTTTTGCAGTTTTAACTAATCACTTATATCTTGGTGATTCATGATATCAAAGTGCAATCGTGTTGATGACTTTAACAAGCAGGTTTTTTCCTTCTAATATGTGGTAGAATATGACTTGACTTTTAAATGTCTTCAATTTGCTTTCCCAATGTGACAGAATAGAGAATTAATGTATATGTGTGTGACACATGTATATTCCTTAATGCAAACACATTTAAAGGTTAACATGAATCTAATTCAGTTTATAATTATGTAATAGATTTGTATCTTTAACATTAGCAATATTTTTTACATCTTAATGATTTAAGGTTTAGTTACACATGAAATAATGACCTTGCTCTATTGATACTTCATATCAAATGGTGTATTAATTTGTTAGAGCTGCTGTAACAAAATATCACAACCTAAATGACTTATGCAAGAGATTTTATTGTCTAACAGTTCTGTACTCAGAGGCTCAAAATTGAAATGTTTACAGGTTTGGTTTTCTCTTAGATCTCTAAGGGAAGGCTTGTAGATAGCTGTATTCGTCTATCTCTTCATATAGTTTATCTTGTCGGATTTTTTTCCAAATTTCCCCTTTTCATAAGGATGCATATCATTAGATTAGTGCCCATGCTAATTACTTAATTTTAACTGGATTATTTCTGTAAAGACCTTATCTCCAAATAAATTTCTTCTGAGGTGCCAAGAGTGGTGACATTAATACATGAACGTGGCAGTGGGGCAGTGACTTGTGGCATTGAAATTTAGAAAAATCAAGGATGACATTTAAATTTATTATAAGCTATTATATATTAAGCTGAAGTGAATTATATCGTTTCACTAATGGCAAATTCACATTTTAATTTTGCATTTTTTTATAATTTTAAGACAACCACAATTTGAAATTTTTAATATGAGAAACAATGACATAATTGTATTTCTTATTTTCTTTATAAAAAAATAATTTTAAAGTTCACCACTAAATGGCTTCACTAGTGAATTGTACTAGACATTTAAATTCATAATATTCCCATTATAAAATGATTTTTTATCATAATTATTTTAGTTATTCCAAAATACACATACTAACTTTGCCATTTAATCATCCCCTAGAGCAAAGGGGAACAGTAAAATACCATGTCTCTGAATGCCCCCTTTCTGTTCTCTTTCTGGGAACAGCCAAGTTAAGGAACAGGGAGAGCAAGTCTGGGTTGAAAGTGCAGAAGCTTGCTATCTTGAAGGACACTGGCTTTCTCTTATGTACACAGAGCAAAGGGGCAGGTTAGTGAGTCTGTAGAAAGCATTTTCTGGCACATACACAGCACCTGAAGGACAGAGGTCAGCCCATTGCTGCCAGCCTGTTGCTTCAGAACTCTTCTTACAGCAGTGTCTGACACCTTGTAAACTTTCTCCAACAAGTCACGTTTTCCATCCTATCTCCCGGCACTTTCTTTGGCCTTCCCTCAACCTACCCAACTGTCCTTGCACAACTGCACTGAGGATGAGACAGTACCTTAATCAAATTCAAGTGTGGCATTAAGCACCTTCAATTGGTTGTGCCACCATTACCCCAGCCAGCCACAAAACTGAACCAATATACCCATTAACAATTAGTCCCATCCCCCTTTTCCTAGACTCTGATAATTGCAATTTTACTCCCTGTCTTATGACTTTCACTACTCTTAGTAATTCATGTAAGAGGGGTCATACAGTGTTGGGGGCTATGCCATGTGGACTATGCCAAGATGGCGGCTGGCAACCAGCCAGAAGTTGTTTTGATCACATAGGGGTGAGGAAGTCGGTTAAGGTAGACACACCCAAGTGCTTTATCATTGGCTGTATTCAAATAAGTCCACACACACAAGCATGCACATGTATTCCCCAGTACTCCTGCTGTGCCTGTTTGACCTTTACGGTGATTGGACAGCTAGCTCCTCGCCTGATCTTGGCTTAACTAGTGTTGACCCTACCTTTCGCCTCCTGGAGGGAATATAAGCTGGCTCTCCAGTGCTGGTGTTCCCCGTTCCTGAATCATCAATAAACTGCTTCAAATTCAAGAGTCTCGCTGCCCAGTTTGTCTCCCATGCCGAATTGACTCCACTGGACGGCGTCAATACAGTATGTGTCTTTGTGATTGGCTTATTTCACTTAAGTCCTCAAGACTTATCCATGTTGTAGTAGATGTATAAAATACTTAAATGTGCATTATGTCAAGCAGAATACTAAATTATTGTGCCTAAAAATAGGAATTTCTACAATTTTATGTGTTAATAAAAACTAAAGTTAATATTTAAACATACTTCTGAGAATTATCCATTAATTTTGATTTGCTACTTTCAGGTAATTACTAAGAAACTCCTCTACCTACCACATTAAAACCATGGTTGATACTTGTCAATTATTTCTGCTGAAATTCAATGCATATAAGAGATTTGTAATGAAGATGGGTTTGATAAGGCTTAGCTAAACTTACATGTGTAAAAATTTCATTATTCCTATTAGGAACAATACAAATAGGTAAAAAAGGATCTTCCATAGTTATATTGATGCTCTGTGTGCACACATATGGCCTCTTATGCAATATAATTAACTGAAATGTTACATGAAACTAAGTAATGGATGTAAGACTTTTTGGAATGATTTTAGGTAATGAATATTTGTTGACATTCCATAAAATTCATTTTTCTCATCTTTAACCATAATAACTAGTTTATGAACACTGAATTGTTATTTTTGGTTATGATTTTGTATTGATTCTGAACTTTCCTCGAGTGTTGAAGTTTCACTTTGGAACACAGATGACTATACATTTGTCACAACATTGTGTTTTGAAAATAAGATAAATGTGCCTCAGAACCTATTTGGAGAAGCTTAAGATGTTTCCTTGACCTAAAGTGATTTTCATTTTAAAAATATATATATACATGCAAAAAGCATCAATATTTGTCTTGAATTGAAATTATTAGATCTAAATATTACCTTAGAAAGATGCCCCATTTTGATCTAGATGCCCTTCTGATTAAAATATATATGTTAAGTAGAATTTTAAATGATATCAGTGATATTGGAAGATGTACCTGTCTGCACTGGGAGGTCCAGGTGTTCCATTTTGCCAGACCTTTCCACAGCTGAGAATCCTGCCCAGATTTCACATGGCAGTTGATGCAACCTGTCGGGGTTCTGCACTGTACATATCAGCTAATTGGAATCACTAATGAGCTGAGTGACTTTTTTAATACCAACTGTTGGCACACCACCCTGTGTGCCTGCAGATGGCTTTTAAAAGAGTTAGTCATTTCAAAACTAACATCTCTTGTTTCTGATATGTCAACAATGTAAGAACAATTAAGATTTTGAAAAGTAGCCCAGCATTCTCAGTGGAGCAGAAAATGTGACCTCCTACTTTCATGTGACATTTTATTATATTAGCCAGAATCATTGTTTTCCTACAAATTTTTTAAAATTTCTCTTTTGATAACAAAATTTGTCTCCTCATTAAAACCAAAAAGGTTTTCACAATTTTCTCCACCATCTACATGTTTTTAAATTGTGCAACTTTGATATTTTAAATGAAATAAGGCTCACATTATATGGAGCACAGCACATCTGATTAGAAATAGAACTCTCTAAAATAATGTTTATGGATGCTTCCTACTTTCTTTACCTACTGTGCGCATTTAGGGTTACATATCTAAAATAAAAACTAGCTTACTCAACTTGGCTTGGTGGACTCTCTTTAATATAACAGGAAATATGTTTTAAACTAAATTTTTTTAAAAAATATTGTGTTTAAGATGGTAGCCATGTAATTTTTTTTTACTTCTCAAGCATTTCATTAGTCCAATGAATCATTTTTACCCTATGTTGAGCTAATTAATCCATTTACATGAATCTCTTTCCTCTTATGGTGTTGGTTAGACAAATTCTATTTCATTTTCAGTCAGTGAGTTTTGAGGAGACATCTGCTATTGGGTTTCTGGGGCAAACATTTACTTGTTCTTAAGAAATTTACAGGTCAATCTCCCCAATCTACTGAATGTAAATGAAATGTAAATGGTAGCCATCTTAGAGTCACAAGAAAAAATAGATTTAAAATAAGAAAAATACTGCAGGAGACCAAGCAGTAAGGTGACAACAATTTTGGTTCTTAAACATAAAATTGATCTAAAGAATGTTGTATTATTCTACTACAAATATAAAAGAAAAATCTCCCAAAACCTAAACCAGTTTAATTTATGTGTTGTCACCTATGTTTGTCTGTCTTACTTTTCTCAAACAGTTATGTTAATATATTGATATATAATTCATTCTTTTTTCCTTGTAGAGTATTATTTCATTTCATAAAGTATCACATTTTGTTTATTTAATCTTCTATTGATGAGCATATGAAATAGTTTCCACTTTCTGATTTAATAAAACTGCTACAACACTCCCATCAAATATTTTATTGATTTATGACTTTATATTGCAGATTCCAGATCATGGGGTAGATTCATATTTAACATTACAAAAAAAGTTGACAAATATTTTTCCAAATCTAATATAACAACATATATCATTGCTACTAATATAAAAATTAATTGCTGTCACTTTTTCCCACTGTCAGTCTTCTTAAATTTCAGCTGTTTTAGTGAATGCAAAATGGGGACTTATTCATTTACATTTCCCTAATGACTAATGACGTTCAACATGACTACATATGAACTTATCAGCCATATTTCTGTCTTTGGGTTTGAACTGTAGATTGCTTTAAAATTTGGTGGGTCAAAGATTTATTTTATTGAGTTTTAGAAGTTTTATATACAATTATGACCTAAGACCATATTAGAAATAGTACTTCCAGGAAAATATTTTTAACTTTGCCCATCCTGTTTCTTGATGAATGTATGTTTTAACCACAAGAAAGTAGAAATTCCAATGAATCATTTTTCCTTTTGCACTTGGTGATTTTCTTGGGATTTATAAGGAATATTTGCCTTCCCTGAAGTACATACTCTTACACTTACTAATGTAAGTTTCAGATTTGCTTTTATGTTGAGTTTGGTATTTTAGGTCCTGGCATGAGATAGTGGTCAAAGTTCAATTTGTATATATTTATATTTTCTTTAGGCATCACTTGTTAAAAAGATGTTCTCACACTTCCAACTACCTGTAAATATTATCTTTGTTAAAAATCAATGTACTCTGTATTTGCAGGTTATTAATGCATTCTTTCATGTTACACTGACTGAGCATTTTATTATAATTTTTTTTTTTAAAGAAACTAGTGTTTATTTTCCGTAACCTTTTTCCATTTTGCTTAATAAGTTTCTGCAGAACAGCTCAAGACCACTCTGTGGTTGTTCCTACCCACTCAGTAGCCTGAGCAGTGGGAGCTGAGACCAGTCTTCAGTGGCCGGCTGGGCACTCCAGTCTTCAGCAGGGAACTGCTGGACAGGCACAGAGGGCACCTGCATACCTTCAGATCAGTCTGCAACCTCAGGTTGAGCAGCAGTGAACTCAGGAGCTGGAACAGTCCATTCACCCTGAAATTCCTCCTTGGTCACAGCTTTTTCAGCAGCAGCCTGCTCTTCCTTTTCAATCTCTTCAGGATCTCAGTAGAAGTAGAGATCAGGTGTGACCTCCCAGGGGTGTTCATGGGAAATGGTGCCACGCATGCACAGAACTTCTCGGGCCAGCATCCACCACATAAGACCCACAGAATGAGCTCCCTTATTGTTGCATGGAGTGGCTCCCTTATTGTTGCATAACGCAGAGGAGAGTCTGTTATGCAGAGCAATGGTGGGCAGATTGACATAAGATGCTTATGTCATCTATGTAAGAGGCTGGTGGTCAGCCCTGGGATCAGTAACCATCAGAAGACTTGGCTCCCGGAAGGCTGCCTGGATCTGGTTAGTGAAGGCTCCAGTAGTGAAGCGACCAGCAATAGGAGTGGCTCCAAGTGGCAGCAGCAAACTTCAGCACAGCCCGCTGGCCAGTATTCCCAGAGGATATGACACTGACATCGGCAGGGTTCTCGATGGCACGAGCTGCCGGGAGAAGCTTCTCCCAGATCCTCTTCAGATTTATGATGTATATGCCATCACTTTTCCTTTTGTAGATATATTATTCCATCTGGAAATCAAGGTTGATGCCACCTAAGTGGGTTCCTGCTGCAAGGAATTTGAGGACATCCTCTTCCTTCATTTGCAGGACATCAAGGGCTCCGGACATTGTGACAGTTTCCCTTTAAGTTACAATGGGAATCAAGAACAATGCCATATGGACCCTTTCCTGGGTAGCATGGAAAGGGATTATTATAATTATAATTACACCATTGCTGTAATTGGAATATATGTGTCCCTCCAAAATTCATATATTGGAATCTAAACCCCCAGGTGGTGATATAAGAAAGTGAGACATTTTGGGAAGTGATTAAGTCACAAAGAGTTCTACTCTTGTGAATGGGATCAAATGCCTTTATAAAAAAAGACTTCAGAGAGTAATGTCCCTTTTGCTCTTGTATTTCTTCTGCTGTGTAGGAAAAGGAGTTGGTTTTTTTCTACCTTTTAAGGATGGAGCATGAGGCACCAACTTGGAAGCAGAAAGCAGCCTTCCCCAGACAGCTAATCCACCAGTAACTTGTTCTTGGATTTCCCAACATTCATAATGAGAGATAATAAATTTTTGTCATTTGTAAATTACCATCACAAATATTTTGTTATAAAAAAACTGTACTAGTGCAACAATTATCCCAATCTGATGATTATTGTCGCTTAAAGTCTTGAACTCAGATTATGTAAGCAAATGTCCTTCTTAAAAAGAATTCTTCCTATGTTAAATCACTAATCTTTCAATATAAAGGACTCATTTTGTCAATTTTTAAAATGTAGATTGTCTAGATCAATGTGTAATGTGTTAGTCAGCTTTTTTGCCACTGTGACCAAAACTGACAAATACAATTTTAGAGGAGGAAAAGTTTATTTGGGGCTCGTGGTTTCATAGGTTTCAGTCCATAGACAGCCAACTCCATTGCTCTGGGACCAAAGTAAGGCACAACACCATGGCAGAGGGTCATGTTTGGGAAAAAAAAAAATCAGCTCAGGACTTGAAAATTTGGAAGCACAAGGAGTTCTTGCTCACCAGGGATAAAATATATATCCCAAAGTCATGTTCCCAGAGAACCACCTCCACCCTATCTGCCTGCACTTATCCCCCAGTTAATCCATTCAAGTGGATTAATGCATTGATTGGTTTAAGGCTCTCAGAAGCCAGTCATTTCACCTCTGAATTTTTTTGCATTGTCTCTCACATGGACTTTTGGGGGACACTTCATATTTATACCGTAACAGGTAAAAGGTTGAAATCTAAAAATATTGAGACAAAAATGCATGTTTTTCAACATATTCAGTTCTTCTGTATATATATATATATATATGTATATATATACATACATAAATATTACATGTATATTTATACATATTACATTATAAAATTTTATAAAAGTTATTAAACATCTTTTGAAATATTTATTTTTAATTATCCCTCATTTTATGGATATCTCACAGTTTATGCATTTTCCTACTGAAAGATATCTTAATTGCTTTCATTATTTGGGAATTATAAAGGAGTCTGCTGTAAACATTCATGAGTATTTATTGTGTGTATGTGTTTTTTACTTATTTGGTCAAATACCTAGCAAGTGCTTGCTAGATAGTCTAGTAAGAGTATGAGAGGTTTTGCAAGAAGCTGCCAAAACTCTTTTCCAAAGTGACTCTAACTTCTGAATTTATAGTAATAATTAATGAGAGTTCATGTTCCTTTGTGTCCTCTCCAGGAGTTGATATTGTCACTGTAATTTTAGCCATTCTGATGGGTATACAGTGGTATTTCATTGTTTTAATTGCATATAAGTTTAAGGATCTATGTTTATGCTTATTTGCCATCCTTATTGGTAACATGATGTCTATTTCAGATGTTTATTTCACTTTTTAGAATGATTATTTTTCTTATTTTTCTTTAAGTTTCTCCTATGTTTTGGATAGAAGTCCTTTATATGAGGATTTTGCAAATACTTTTCTTCCACCATACCTCACCTACAGACTAAAAGAAACAACAAACATGAGCTCTCCTTCTTTATTATCCTGCTTTCAAGGACTGCTGCTGTTCTATAGTATTTATTGTCCAATAATATGCAATAGCAATAATATATACATATTATTGCTAATATGTATATATGTATAATGTATATAAATGTATATATGTAATATGTATATATGTATAATGTATATAAATATTGTGGTGTATATATGTGTGTGTGTATATATATATATATATATATATATGTATATTCAATTTAACAATTGATTGTAGTATTATGGAGACTCCCTTTCCAACATCTTTGTCCTTGATTCTGATGATTTTGCTTTGTTATTTTTTGGAGTTTTTTTTAGTTTTATTTTATACTACACATATATAAATTACTTATAAAATTATGTCACATCTTGCAATTCTTTGGTTTTTTCTTCATTACAAAAATAGCACAATCTCCTTATGACCCACAATGCTCTTCACAATTAGATCAAATTCTCATTTTTCAGTTGTAGGAAAAAGTTTAAGAGAGCACCAAAGACCCTCACCCATGATCATACATACTTAGAATAACCCCATCCTGTTAAGTGCAGAAGACTGGTAAATGTGATTTAATATGACTCCAGGGGTTAGATTTTTACCAGTTGATTTTGGAATTAAAAGGGGGGAGATTATCCAGGTGGATCTAACATTAGCAAGTATGCCTTTAAATGTTTTGTGCTCTTCCTGCAGGACTTGCATGTTTGGAGGGCGTATTTGTGAAGCTACATGGCAAAGAACTACAGTAGTATTCAGGAAATAAAAAGGGGCATCCGCTAATAACTAGCAAGGAAACAGTCTTCAGTGATGCAATCACAAGGAACTGAATTCTACCAAGAAACAGAATGCCTGAAAAAGGAGTTCAAGTTCAAGAAAAAAATGTAAAGCTTAGCGTGCATCTTAACTCCAGTCTTGTGATATCCTGAACAAGAAATTCATGTCAGCCATGGCAAGACTTGTGACCTTCAATAATGAGATAATACATTTATGCTGTATTTGCTGCTAAATATCAAGTAATGTGTTATAGCAGCAATAAAAACTAATGCAAAGTGTCATTCTAATGTCAACCTAGGCTATTAAATCTTCTGTCCAGTTAAAATCAAACTTTGTGCTCCATTCTCAATCAGATCATTATGACATTACATACAGACTTCCAAGTTCTAGCAAAATTGTTTTCATTATTTTACCCTCTTTATACATTCATTCTTCAAAGTTTAACTTAGTGATCACATCTTTGGTTAAAGATCATAAATCCCTAAGGCTTTTGATGTCACAAGAATACAAGAAAAATACCTTTATATTTTCTGTTTTTAATTGTTTCTTAGCATATATTTCATTGTAACTGACAAATTAACAATTTACAAAGTACTTAAATAATACCCTCATCTGAATTTATTTAAACTTCAAAACTCACACTTTGAAACACAGATATAAGAACTTATTTGCCAGGAATTCCACACAACAGTGAAATCTAAATCTGCCAGTGACAGCCCTTTCCATTTATCAAACATGACTGAGAATTTTTGGGGAGACAATTTTTGATGCTCTTGGCAGTATTATTTTTTTTAATAGATAATCTAAGTAAGGTTAACCTCAGAGACTATCTAAGAGTGTTTGCATATGTTTCTGGAATTTGACTAGGTCTCTATTTATTATTACAGTACTCCTTAAAGACCAAGTCTGAGACTCATGTAATTACAAAGCAATTAAAGAAGACAAGGCAGAACTGTTAGTCAACTTAACCAATGGAATGAGAAAGAGGACCATTCGCTTTAACTATATATACTCTTGGTATTATCTGTGAAAATTACAGTTACCATTTGTCCAAGCCTAGCCAATTTAAAAAGGTATTTTACAAACATTAAATATATTTTATTTTACTATAATAACCCTAATGAGTTACCTTAGCATTGCATTGCAAATACTACACATCACTTAGTCTTTGAATTTGTATTTTTCCAAGTTGAATATTAGATCCCTGTGGACAGGATGACCTTTTACATTTATCCATTTCTAGTATTTTTTATATAGTGAGGAAAATGAGCACCTAACACAGTCTTTCTTAAAATTTCCACAACTAAAATCTTTTTCCTTCTTTAATAGTAAAAGTCATGTTAGCCCTAAAATTTAGATTTAAAATATATCCAGATTCTGAGTTTTAGTCCCATTACTCTTTGTTACAAATGAATAACTTTAGTCTAGGCTTGAGCAAAACTTATGAAGAATTTTTCTTCATTTAGAACTCTGATAATTTGTTAACATGAATTTTAATTTGAAATAGATAATTTTTAAAGTATCTAATACTCTGTTCTTTTCTTCATATGTTACTAGGAGGGACATTAAATATGTTTACTATAGTGACATTTATAATAGAGAAGCAATTTGTGAATTTTTATAGTAATTTTCACTATTTCAGAGGTTTATTCTTATTTACATTGCCAAACTATATTCATAAACAGCATATATATGCACTGTTGATACTAAATCTACCTGTAATTTGAACTCACACTTTTTTTTATATTAGACATAATTCAATTTTCTTTAAAGTTCTCTTTGGAATATTTCAATTATTTCATCAGATATTTAGCTTCTCATCTTCAATCTGTTTAATTTGATTTCCATATTATATTTATTTAAACAGAACTAGTATCCTTCTTTTGTTACCACGATATTACCATAGCAATCTGAAACTTGTATATGATTTTATTGGTCTCATATTTCTAAATTTTAGTGTAAACATTTGTCCATATTTTGTTAGGCATAGATATTGCACCAGAAAACTTTTTCCTATCCTTATTTTAGATCATTTAATGAATAAAATCATCAAAGGCCAATCAATAACTAAATGTATTAACATCAAATCTTGTTCTCATTCTGTGAGATTATGATATAATATTATATCATCCTCGAGCAAGATTTCTTTCTTAAAATTGTTTTCAGGACATTTGAATTGGTAAGAGTTCAATAAGAAACATAAAATATACTTCTATATTTTTATGTATATAGCTTAAATGCTTTTAAAAATAAAAATTCACTCTGAATTATTGCTGCTCAGTTGTCCAGCATACAAATGGGTTTTCATTAACCATTCATATCTTTATTCTCTGCTCATTTGACTTAATTTGTTCTATTTATATGTTAAAGCAATTTTATAAACTACCATCTAATTATACTTCCTGAAAGTATATTTTGGACTGCTTAAACTTAATATAAATGAAGTGAAATTCTTACAACCATAGTGTCTCTCAAAACATATGTTGAAATATTCTGAGGAATTAATAACATGCTAAGATGACCAATACAGGGTTGCCAAAGTACACAGACAACTGTAATTTATCATATGTGAGGGTATATTTTTTATTTTCTACAATCACTGTTGAATCCTGAAAATATTTTTTAAGTAAAATATCATATGCATTTCATGGTAAAGGAAACATGCATGAAGAACAGCATGCTATTTTGCAAAAAATAGAAAAAAAAAAAACAATGATTAACTTTCAATTAGACAGGTTACACCTGCCAAAACACAAAATCTGAATCCAGAGAATAAATTTTAATTTATATTCAAATAAATAATTGATTGCATATATTCATTTTAAATTCTTAAGAACATCAACACCTGTATACTGATTATTTTACAGTTATTATTAATAATGTATTATACCATTTGACTCCAAATTCACAAATTGCTCATATTCTTTATAAAGCACTCAGAGTCTATTTTGAGATAGCTATTAACCAGTCTTTCTCCATCTTAATTTTTTGAAATAATTGACAAAAGGGAGGAAGCTTAGCTTTGATACAAAACATAAAATATAGAGAACTGAAATGATGAATTTGTTAATACATCTTCTGGGAAAAATAATGAAGGCTGGGATTGTAGTTCAGTGGTAGAGTGTTTGCCTGGCACATGTGAGGCACTGGGTTCGATCCTTAGCACCACATAAAAAAATAAGTAAATAAAACAAAAGTATTATGTTCATCTACAACTAGAAATTTTTTTTTGAAATGTTTTTAATGCATGTTTGTAAACATTACTATATAGTGAAACAATGAGAACAATACTGGAGGACTATTGGCATAAAAACAGTTACATAAATAGTGTTGCATATGCAAGACCTAAAGATAGTTAAATTGAAATAATGTATGGTGATACAAAAGTACTAAGAAGATGTAAAAAGGGAAATTTAAGAGACATGTGATTTTGACATGAGTGAGAACAATGAGTGCCACTTTATATTTTATATAAAATAAAATATAATGCTAAGGAATTCCATAAACCACGGAGTGTTTAGGATAAGAATATATAGAGTAAATTGAAATAATAAAATTTGGATGTCTGGAAAACAATTAGAAATTTTACTAATACCAAAGAGTAATACAATAAAATAACTAAATCCTAAACACTTTTGGACAGAAGAAATCAACAATCCTTTTAATTATTTAAACATTGTTATTGTGAAATATAAATCCTGTGGAGGAAAGCACACAGGACAAAATTTAACAATGCAACAAACTATTTAAGGTGAACAATGTAACCATGACCAAGTCTGGCAAATTATTATATTTTAGTACATCCAGAAGTACTTCAGTGTTTCTTCCAATCCCCACTCAATTTTGATTTCTAACTGTGCTGCTTTTGAGCATCATATAAATGAAACCATAAATGAGATGTTCTTGGATACCTTGTTCAACTTGACATTTGTGAGATTTAACAATGTTATTGTACATAGGTGTCATCTGTTCATTTTTGTTGCTGTATATTTTTCTCCAATGTTTCACATACCCAAGCATGAATAGACATTTGTATGGTTTCTTGTTTGACACTGCTGCAAACATCCTTGGGCATGTCTCAATGTCAAGTACATGCTTTACCATTAACATATTTAGAAATATTTTTATGTGTGCCATTATGCATATTTAGGAATGTAATTACCATCATAGATTCTTCCTGTATATCATGTTAAACTTTAATAGACAGCACCAGATTCATTGCCATTCTTTTCTCAAGAGATTCTCTATGTATTTCATATATACATGCATATCCATGTGTGGGGAACAGTGACTTGGCTCAGGATCTCTGACTGTTTCACAGTAGGAGCCTGCACCTGCGCCGGGAACTTCCTGTGAAAAGATGCAGGTCAAGATTGCCCAATTGCTATGGTGATGCTTTGTTTAAAGAGGTTTTGTGCAAGGCACAGAACTATCAGTCTTGACCCTGAGTTCAGCTACCAGGGGTAGAGAATTATGAGCGCAAAAAGATAATTATAAATGATTCCCTGTACTTGGTCATTCAAGACTGCCTGCTTTGAAGAAACGTTCTCACAAAAAATGTTTTGATGATAAAAACTACATAATAAATATGCTTTCCTAGCTCTGGGTCATTGTTCCTCCATCAGAGGATATCCTACCTGGTCCCAGTTTCTCTCCCATTGTGTGTTTTTTTGTCATTTCTAATCACCCCTCACCAATTTCTGAATTAATGGCCCTGCAGGTTGCAGCATATGTGTACACAAACACACAAACTATCTGGATTATAACTGAGATAGCTATCAACTCTATCACTCTTCATGTCAAAACTTGTTAGATGCCATTCTGATATTAGCTATCTGTGAAGGTCAATAGTAGTAGCTTATGTTTTTCTTTTGCAGTTTCCTGAATTTTAACAAGGTTGTAAATTTTTCATATATTGCTTAGCCATTCTATATTTTCTGATGTAGTTAAACTTTCTCAATGCTCTCTACTTTTTTCCTCTTTGCTTTGCACTAGTTATTTCTGTGTTGAGTAAATGAGCCCTTCTTTAAACATATGTCTTGCAATTAATTTACCACACTGTATCTTGACTTTTCATTACCTTACTTGTGTTTTCTAATACAGAGATTTTACTTTTTATCTCTTAGTAGTGCATTGAACAAAATTATTTATTGAAAATATTGCTTTTTCACTTCTATGGAATTTCATTTTCTCATATAAAGACCCATTCATGTGTTGGTCAGTTTCTGGTGTCTCTAGGTTAGTTGAAAGGTCAGGTTACATTACTGTTAATTTCTATCACTTTGAAATATATATTGTTTTCAGTTAGGGTTGGTTTTTCTACTGTGCCACTTGTGCATTTGTGTCTTCCTTTATATTTTATGTTTTATGTGAATTTTAATTTCAGTTTGTCTGAAGCCTTCATGCATACATACATACTTACACTGTAGCATTGTGACTAGGAGGGGACCAAAATAAAAACTAGAGAATACATCATTGACCTTAATATTCAATTTCACAACCTTCTTTTACTTAGGTGAATCATTATTTATCTTTTTAAATGTTTCAGAGTTCATAATATATTCTTACTGCTTTTAAGATGTTCTTTAATGTTTGATATTTTGTTGCTATTTTATGTAGTATTTAAAAAATAGTCATTTTCTGTTGCTGCTGCTATTTATACATTTTATTGACATATTTATAAATTCATATATTTTATAATTTTTCATATTTTCATGCACTAATGAATGTGGATTTAAAGATATATAATCATTTATTAATGAACTACATTTTGTCAAATTGTATTTACTTTAATAAATCATCTGTACAATGGTTATTTTAAATGCAGCATGTCTATTTTTGTATCCTTTTTAGAAGGGTTCTTGTAGAGATTTGATTGAAAGAATGAAACATAATATTACATGGGAAGAATAAAATAATATTCTATAAATCTAACTACTTCAATACTACTGTATTTTTGCTTAATGATTAATTAACAATATCAATACCCTATGAAATCATTGAGTAGAATTACAGAGTAATTCTCACTATCTCTTTGTACCCTCCCTTGAGTTTTAAATGATTGATAAAAACAACAAGAAGTTGTTACGTGAGAGTTGGTCCAGGAGAGCGCCCATGACTTCTTTCTTAAACTGGCTCCAGGTGATCACCCTGTACACTCTGCTTACTGTCCATTTCAACCAATTTGGGGTAAGTTTCACATTTGTATGTGAAGGATGGGAACCAGTAATTACTGAGGTATCGTCAATAGAGACATAAAAAATTTAGAATCTGAAATCAGAAGGATTAATTATTGGGTCTTTTCGGACAAATTAATGATATGTTATGAGTCAGCTATTCTGCTACTGTGACTAAAGGATCTGACCAGAACAATTTTAAAGGAGGAAAAGTTTATTTGAGGGTTCATGGTTTCAGAGATCTTAGTCCATAGAAGATCAGCTCTATTCCTCAGGGCTCAAGGTGAGGCTGAACACGAGATGGGAGAGACTGGAAGAGGGAATTAGCTCACATCATGGTGATCAGGAAGCAGAGAGAGTTCCCGCTCCAGATATAAAATATATACCCCTTAACCACACCTCTAATTAACCACTTCCTCCAGCCACACCCCACCTGCCTCCAGTTCCCACCCAGTTAATCCCATCAGGGATTAATTCACCAACTATGTTAAGACTCTCACAACCCAATCATTTCCCCTTTGAACCTTCTTGCATTGTTTCATGCATGAACTTTTGGGGGACACCTCATATCCAAACCATAGCAATATGAGATAGGAAAATAATTATCTTATTACATAGTCAAACTATTGAAATACCTTAGAAAAAGTTCTTATTTACTTCAACAAGTTATAAAACTTGAATATGGGTCTCCATTATTTTACTTGGTATAGTTCTCTCCATATACAAAAATAAAACACCACTGTAAATGTGTATCTCATGTCAGTATCTCTGTATGGAATTTTTTCCTATAGAAAAAATTCAAATTATAAGATGAATGACACCACTTTTGGTGGATTAAAATTCTTGAGTGTCTAGCTGGATGTAACAAAGCTGGTGTCTCTATTCTTTCCATTGCTCTCTTTATACTCACTGATACCATATTTTCCTGATCAGTGTACCTTAGAGTAAGTGCCCATGTAAGGTATTGTCAATCCCCAACTTTATTCTTCCCAGTAACATGTTCATTATCTAGCTTTTGTGTTTTTTCCATATATGTTTTAGAACAACTATGTTGATACTTAGACAATAGCTAGATTGGATTTTGATCCCAATGAAACTGTATGTTAGTTAATTAATTTGTCTTTCTTAATTCACACATTCTTTGAAATCTATTAAATTTGTGTTTTTGTGGACCTGAATTATAATGGTTACAGTATTGAGATTATGATTAATGAAAATAATTTTGGCTCTAGAAATTAAATAATTATGGATTTGGATTCTTGATTCTTTACTCATTAGCCACATGATTCTGTCCAGATCACTAAAATCATCTGAACATCATTATATTGCACAACTGGAGGTTGCATTAATTTTATATGTTTTACCATAATTAATTTACTATGTTGCAACTCCTGATATATCAAACAGTGCAAATTAATGGAGTACTGTATTAAAATTAATTGTTATACATACAATAGTACTGTGATGGGATTTGTTATTGGTAGTAAACATAGTAGTAAGAGAAATGTTTTTCTTTCTGTTCAAGAAAAACTTAGAGAAATTAATTTGTTTCATGGTCTGATTAAATGTATTTTAAGATCTCTCTTGATGGTGATAGCTCCAATCCAAGTAGAAAATGGCCAAAGCTTTACAAAGAGACATAATAAGAAAACGGAAATATAAATGAAATTTATATCATCCAAATTCACTTTGTACATCAAAATCTTTCATAAAATTTTATCCACCCAAGAAATTTCTATTGGCTCATTCTTCAGCAAAATAATGCTTCCCTTCTACTTACCTTTTATCATTTTTGGCAGCTCATTATTCAGATTGTATGTCAAACAGTGGGAATTCATACTTGGGCACTGATAAGTCTAGAAATTCTTTGATTTATCCACTTAGTGTCAAGCATTCAACATGCTGACAGCAAATAGTTTTTTGTGATCACAGTAACACAGAATTTCACTTGATGAGATATTAACACTCTTAGACATAAGTGAGAATTAATGACTTCTTTGAATTGGCTGGAACATATCTTCATGTGAACCTCTCACAGCCAGGAAATTAAACATGATATCTGAATTAATAGAAGAAACCTGGAATCTACAAACAGTACAAATAAAATGAGAATTTATTTTGTGCTTTATTCTTGCCATTATTTTAAGGCTATGTTTAAGATCGTGGTACCATTTTGCCTGTTTTCTTGAAAGAGTGTTTTTTAAAATAAAATATACAGAATTACAAAATATAGCTCTATGCTTATGGATAAATGCTGGTAACCTATTAGTGAATGTGACATAGATAGTGTATATAGAGAAATTAATGTAAAAGAAGTTAATGGAATTCAAGTTGAAAATCAGTTTTGATACAAAAATGTGCTTTGCAAACAAGGTTTTATCTCTAAGAAGTATGAGTAAGAATGCTGGCCATTGTATAGCTTTGCATGTTGCATAACAACCTTGGCTGTCAACTTGACTGGATTGAGAGAAGCTGAAAACATCAGTGAAATACAATTTGGTGTGTGTCTATGAGGGTGTCAGGAACCAAAAGCATAACTGGGAAGCTCACCTATGCACTCTATCCTTGAACAGATGCCTCTTGTGCTGCTTCCCCTCCTCCTAGACATCAGACTTCAGCTTTTCAGCCACTGAAGGTGAACTCAGACCATCACATCTCCAGGGAGTTTCTAGGCTTTTAGATTCAGACTGGGCTGCTTCTTTGTTCTTTCTTGTCCTGGGCCTTCCAGCTTCTTGGATGATGAAGCGCCTTATTTCCTATTTTCTCCCGTTTTCACATGGCCATTGTCAGATTATCTACCTATTGATCTTGTATGGCAATCTAATGAATAACTTTTTACAGTTACACATACTTTTTATTATTTCTGTTCCTCTACAAAATCCTAATACACACATGTTGGTATCCTACTGTGTTATTAAAGGTACATCATAATCCTTACACTGAATGTAATGGAAATTTGGGTCCTTTTCTAAGCAGAATTAAATTTTATTTATTAAATTAACTTTAGAAGATAATTTGTTGATTATTTATTTGAAAATTAATATTGAGCAAAACCATCAGTATGAGCAGACATGGCACTGATAAAGGATTTTATAGCATTCTTAAGGGAATGGTAGGCGAGTAATGATTATTAGCTATAATCATTTTAACTTTTTTCAAATTATAGTGGATATTAGATGATTAATTTGAATTGTCAACTTGATGGGATTAAGAGATGCCAATGATTAAGAGATTTCCGGGTGTGTCAATGATTAAGAGGCTTCTGGGTGTGTTAATGAGAACATATCTAGAAATGATTGGAATGTGGGATGGGAACTGAAGTGGAGACCCTCTGTAAGCATGGGCAGCACTGCTTGGAATAAAGTTGGAAGAACAAGGAAGCAGATGCAGATGCAAGCTCTGCTCTTCTTGAACTGGTTCTTGAAGGCTGCTTTGATCATCTGAGGATATCAAATTCTCTCTTCTTCACTCTCCAAAGCATACTCTGCCAGTGATTCACCAGGCAGTTTCCAGAAGCCTTGGTCTTGGACTAGGGTATCATTGTTGATCTTTCTTGTTCTGGGTCTTCTGCATCTTAGACTGCGCAGCTGCTGGTTCTTCCAATTCTCTAGCCCACAGACAGCCATTGTGAACTATCCAGTTTCTGGTCATGTAAGCCATTCTAATAAGTCCCCTTTTATAATCATACTTCCTGTTGATTCTATTCCTCTAAAGAACCCTGACTAAAACATTAGGTGTCTCTAATTCTTTGTGGAGAAATTTTAAGTATCTAAAATATGAAGCATGTTTATAATATTTCAAAATAGCAAAAGTGAATGATACATTATAGAATGAGTATATTATCATTGAAATAAAAAGAAAACTATTATTAGTAGGAAAAGAAGCAGAAAGAGGAGGAGGAGGAAGAAGGTAAGGAAAGAAGGAAACAGGAGGGTCAGACAGGATGGGATGGAAAGAGGTGCAGGAGGAGAGTCTTTAGGTAAACAGCTCAGAATTTCAGGAATGTGAATTCAAATGGAGAAAGAAAAATGTGCCTTTCCATGAAGGTAAAGATGAACATAAAATACTAATACATCCCATATGCAAAACATTGACATTTATGTGTGTTATTGTCACTAAGTGGTTTGGAGCTTGAGAGTGCGGGAAGCTTGATAGGGTGAAAGAGATTGTGTTGAGAAAATGGGCTGTGTGCCAGACACAGTTGCACTTCAGAAACTGTTTCCATAATTCCTGAGCATATAGCAGTGTTTTCTACCTATTTTTGTATTTATTGTGAGTGTTGAATTAAGTTCTTGAGAATATGATAAGAGCAGAAGAAATGTGAGAGATTTTGTGTGGCGGGGGGAACCCGGGGCCCAGGGTTACACCATGTGCATCCAAAGATGGCGACTGGCAGAGAGCAAACTGGCGTTCTGATTATGCATGGAGAAAGGCAGAACGCGTTTATAATTGGCTGTATGATAATCAGTTCAGCTGCCTAGCGCGTGGACAGATATACTTTACATGTATGCTTGAGTGAGTGATCGCTTGACCTTTAACAGGATTAGATGGACATATCTGGTTACAATTGCTTATGCATGAGACTGCTTATATATTGAGGGTGTTATTGGAATAAAGGGAAAGCTGCTTGATGAACCTTTGAAGTGTACGTGTCTTCTGTCCCGCTGGTCGGGCCCTAAGCGGGAGGAGTGACGGTTTTAGGTAAGCGAAAAGAGCAAGAAGCCGCGCCTAACCACTTGGAGCAAGCCGAGCAAAGAAGCCATGGTTTTCCTCCATAACTGGAGCCCCTTGAAGCAGCCCTGGGCAAGCAGCAGTTCTTGGTAATTTTGTTGGCTTGGTTTAAGACTTAGAATAAGCCTCTTTCATCTTCATTTCCCTTTCTTATTATGTGGAACCAGAAGTGACCTCTCACAGTACAGATGGTATAAGAACTTAGAAAGGGCTAGCACTGCTGAAAAGATATCACACTGATTCACAGGCATGAGCCACTGACTTTGGAATTTAAACATGAGAAAAAAAGAAGGAAACAACTTTGTTGAAATCATTATTTCTTTGGGTCTCTTGCTTCTCCAGGCTTAGCATTAGATTCTTAACCAACATACAGTTTAAGCCTGTTTAAAAAAATGCCTTAAAGAGATAATGAAACATAAAATATTCCCAGGGTAGTACAGAAAGAAGAAAGCAAGACATTCTAAAAAGAAGTTATTTACAAAATCAACAACTAAATTGATATGTTAATAGATATAGGGATTAATTTATATCACTCATTTTTTTCAAAACTGGCAGCATAATTCCTTGCGTTAAAAGTAAGGCTTATGCATTAAATTTCATAGAAGAAATGTTGGCTAATAGTTTATTCTAAATTCATCTGAATTGGAAGTCATGTTTGTACATATAAGAGAAGGTAATAGGAGTAGGATTTTGTTTTGGAATTTGAAACAAAATTTCAAGGCAATACATTGGTTTGAGAATTGCAGAAACATCTGTGACAGTGACGACAAGCTTTGATAACTTTGAATCCATGTGGAGAGTGAGAACAAAGGAGTGGAAGAGAAGTGATCTAAATTAATATTTGAGGCAATTAGAAGAAAGCATCCCTAACACAAAGGAGTTGTCAGAAAAGTAGTGTACGAAGAGAGAAGTTTCACGGAATCTACTGTTAAAAAGAGTTTCTGACAGAGGTAGTTGTCAACAGTTTAGATGCCCCAAACATCTAAGTAACTCAAAAACAAAAATAATTATATACCAAGGTGTTTTTAGCTTTAAAACCATGTCTTTTGTTCCTGGTTCCTTTGTTTGTTCTTTCCTATGACCTGAATAGTTTTGCTTTCTTTCTTTTTAAAAAATTAAATATATACCCCTACCCAGAGTGTATTGTCATGCGAAGTTACTATCGGTCACCTTTGACTTTGCTCCTTTTCCATTCAAATACTGTTTCAGTCCCTTTTCAGATTGACAACATGCAGACATGATTGTTAATATATATAGTTCATGATTAAATTGCCAGCATTAAGCAGGAAGGATTTTTTTCTAAATACAATGATTCTGTTAAATTAAACAATTTTCTCTTTTTACTTCCTCTTTGGCTTTTGATAATATTGGAAAAGAGAAAAAAAAACAAAATATAATCTCAAGCTTGCATTGTTATCAGGATTGTTTTCTGAGTCATTAACTGCATAATTTCTTAGTGAACATATGTCCCATATTCTATCATATACTCCATACCAAGTCTTCATGCAAAGTATATATATTCATATATATATATATGAATTTATTTGTTTAACATTTTATGCATAAGATTATGTAATTATTAGTATATTCTCAGTTGTTCAACCACTGTCCATCATTTTCCAATTCCAGAATACTTTCCTTATCACAATATAAAACCCAAATTAGCAATCTCTCCATTTCTCCATCTCCCCCAGCTCTTGATGTTAATTTATTTTTCCAGGTATTTATGGACAGTGTGCATTTTACATTAATGGAATGCATAATATGTGACTTATCATGTCTGGCTTATTTATTTTAGGATAGCATTTTCAAGATCCATTTATGTTGTGGAGGCATCAGTACTTAATTACTTTTTATGTCTGAATAATATTCAACTGCATAAAGACACAGCATTCAATTCACCAATTTATAAATATTTTCATTATTTACAACATTAAGCTATTATGAATAATACTGTTATAAATTTTAATGTACATGTTTATGAATTGGTTATTTGTTCTCTTGGGTATTTACTTCAGGAAGAAAATTAGAGGTCATATGGGATTTCTATGCTTAATTTTTTTGAGAAACATCCAATCTGGTATGAAAAGCAGCAAAGTCATTTTATATTACAGTCAGAAATTTATGAGAATTTCAATTTCTGCACATTATCAAAAAAAACTTTTTAATTGGGAATGAAGTATCATCTTGTAGTTTTAAATTCTATTTCCCTAATAAATGATGATGGTGAACATCATTTGCATAACTTCCTTGAAGAAAAATCCAGTGAAGTATTTTGAAAATTTTTAAAATGGTTTTTTTTTTTTTTTATTGTCATGTTTCAGGAATGCTTCATTTTTCTGGACACAAATGCTATCAGACATATGATTTGATAACATCTTTCCCCATTCTGAGGATTGTAATTTCATTTTCATGATTGTCTTACTTTAGTAGCAAAATACTTTCATTTTGAGGAAGTCCAATTTATTTTTTTATTTTATTGTCATTTTAATATCTTATATAAGAAATCATTGTCTAATTGCCCAATACAAGGCTATAGATATTTCTGCCTATGTTTAATTTTTTTTTCTGTTTGTTTATTTTTGGCAAGACTGTGAACTGTACCTAGGGCCTTACCCATGCTAGGCAAGTTTTCTACATCTGAGCTACATCTCCAGTGCACACCCCACTTTTAAAAAATTTTGTTTTGAGACAGAGTATCCCTAAGTAGCCTTGGTTGACCTCAAACTTATGATCTCCCTTTCTCAGCCTCCAAAGTAGCTGGGATTACAAGAATGTGCAGCTGCATTCAGCAATTTTAAAACTTTTTTATGGATTTAACTCTTACCTTTAAGTATGTGATCTTTGTTGATAAGTGATCCTATGATTCAAATGATATAAAATATCATTCTTTATTAAGTGAATAACTGAGTTTTTAGCACAATTTTTAGCACCATTTCCTTTACAACTGCATTTTCTTAGAGTTCTTGCCAAAAGTAAATTTGACAATAGATACAAAGTTTCATTTCTAGACTCTCAGTTTTGTTCATCTATATGTGGATGCCATGACCACACCCTCATGTGCTTGATCAATGTAGTTTTGTCCATCTATATGTGGATGCCATGACCACATGCTCATGTGCTTGATCAATGTAGTTTTGTGGTTAAGTTCTGGAATTCAGAGGTGCAATTCATCTAACTTTTTTCTTTTTTCACTATTGGTTAGGTAAATAAAGATATCTTAAATTATATGTGAATTTGGGGATTATCTTGTCCCATTTCAGTCACAAAAGACAGCTGGTATTTTGGTAGGGAAAGTGTTCGATCCCTCCATTAATTTAGGTATATCACCATCTTAAAAATAATGTTGGTTTCATTCGCAGACATGGAGTGAATGTAGGCCCCCAAATTCTGTATTATTTGGGCTTTACAAAGTCCATGGTGAAGATGTAACAAAAGTTAAAGTATTATTTTTGTGCTTTTATTTTTCAAAATATTAACATCTACTATACCTGCTCTTTAAAGTTCTATAAACCTTGATTTCATTCCATTCTCCCAGGTTCATTCATTATTTCTTATTTCTTTTTTTATATCCTTTGTTTCTCCTTTTCCTGTTTTAAAATAGGTTCTCATTATTTTTTCCCACAAAATTGGATTATAAACCTACTTACATTCTTCGATTATATATGTGATCATGTCAATGTTGCAGGAAAAAAGTGAATATAAATAATAGATATAAACATTTGATTATTGAATTTATTGTGGTAAAATATTAGGGTTTTAAAACCATGAGTAACCTCAGTTTTTCACCAACATATTTTAACTCCATATTTGCATTGTTTTTAAGTTGAGGAGAAAGCAAGGTCTTTGACCAGAATGAGCAAAACTGAAACAGCTAGCATGAATAAACATTTTAATGTCCATTTTTTTAAATTTTCCATTTTGTTGTTTGAGTTTATTACAATATGGTACATATTTTACCATCTATGCTACATAGAAGATCATTTTCAATGTACAAAAGAAAATCCAAGCTTTTAAAAGTTTATCACTCAATAGATTTTTAACAATTCCTTCAACATTTATCAACAATTTGCCAAGATTATTCCATCAGTTACCTAGGGGTGTGTGTGTGTGTGTGTCTATGTGTGTTGGAGTGATTTAAAGTAAACCCTGGAAAATTTTCAAATATTGTTTTTTTAAAAAATAATACACTATTTTGATAGTATTCTCCAGATGATGAAAAAATTAAATTAATAATTAAATGGAAGGTACAGAAAGTTCCCATAACCCCTGTCCTCTCTCATGCACAGCCTCCCTCACTATCCACTCCTCCAAAGTCCATTTTATAAATCTCTAGATAGATGCACTTGCTATCGTCAATGAACCCATACTGGAACACAATTATTACCCACAGTCTTTAGTTTACACTACCGTTCACTCTTGGTGTGCTTTCTATGGCTTTAGACAAATGTTTATGTCACCCACTATTACAGTCTCACACAGAATGAGTTCCCTGCTGTACACATCCTCTGTGCTCCACCTCCTTATCCACTTTTCCCCACTTACCTCCAACAACTACTAATGTTTTTACTGTTTCCACAGCTTAACCTAAATAATATCCCATTATCTGGAGGTATCACAATTTATTTATCCATTCTAGGGAAGGATTTCCTAGTTGCTTCCAAGTGCCACAATTATGAATGTCTCCTATAAACAAAAAAAAAATACATTTCAAGAGAAGTTTTACATTTGTGTGGGGCTTAACACTGCTCTGATTTTTTAAAGATGAAAGATAATTCACCTTTCTTTAGAGAGTTAAGATTTTAGTGACTGAATATTTAATGACTTACTGGAAATGTTCCAGATGTTCTGGAGTTTGGAGAAATCTCAAATTATTTTTCAATAAGTTGATCTTTAATATATATTTCCTCATTTCGTTGTCTTAAACAAGTTGTAATATCATCACTTGTATCTCAGGAACTCTAGTATGATTATTATTCTCCATAATTTTACAAATTTAAGATGAATTGATCAAAAGATCTTGGGGTGTCTTATAGAATCATCTTTCTTAAAAAACGGATAATTAGAAGGGCAAACCAATAAAATTTATGGTAAGAGTTATCACTGTCAAAAATGTAGGAAGTTGGTGAAGTATCAAAAATAAAGAAAAAGGTTAATGGGAATTATAATGTCAAATTAGCATTTCCTTCAATTAGTGAACTTCATTTGTTCTAATCCTTATATGATTTTAGATGGTGTATAAATAAATCTAAGTGGCAATTACTGGATACCTTTTATTAAAGAAAGCAGGCTAGTCTCATTTTTTCTAAATAAATAATTTATATATGCTGCCAGCTAGTGTTTTAAAAATTAAAAAAGTTCACCTAAAAAAAACTAGTAAATAAAAAATTACTTGCCTCGTAATTTCAAAAATTGCATCTAATTAATTACCTTAAATTAAGTGAAATATAAATATTCTTACAATTAGTGTGCAAATGCATGAGAAAGTTAAGGTGATATTCTCTTTAGGAAGATTGGTGACAAAATTTTTTTTCAGTTTAGGATGTTTTCCCATCATAATATTAAAAATGGTTGTCATGACAGTGAGAAGCAATTAATATCCCTGTAGTCTTAGTTTCAAACTGAATTTCCACATGTTAAAAAAAAATATTTACATTATACCATGTTCTGCACTAAATTTTGGAAACATAATGACATTTCTTTAATATGCTTATGGTGCACACAATCACATTGGAATTTTCAATATAATGCAGAAAGTATTATTTCACTATGAGAAGGTCTTTTGTCTTGCTTTGAGTATAAAGTTTTCTATACAAGGAGGAGGTTTGAACATTTTCTAGTTCCTCAGAATTTCCTTCAAGGAATCTGACACTAGGAAAGTCAACCAATAAACAACCTGCTCATTTCATTATCAAAAAGATTACAATTGCATAATACCTGAGATTTAATAGTTATCTTTTGAAATTATATTTTTAAGCATATAGGGGCATACATTAGTGATATTGTGGATTCAGTTCCAGACTACCACAATAAACACTGAAATGCAGCCAGGGTCATTGACTTTCAGCTCACCAGTGCATGTAAGCTATTCATATATCATATTTTATAATAAAAATGTACTTGTTTGTATTAGTCATAGTTCTCCAGGGAAATGAAACCAATAGAGTATACATATAATTGTAAGAGGGGATTTATTAAGTTGACTCACACAATCACAGAGACTGAAAAGTCCCACATGGTTGTATGTGGGTTAAAGAGTCAGGGAAAACAGTAGCCAGAAGGCCAATGAGAAGGATAAATATGCAGCCTCAGAACAAAACTGAAGGCCTAAAGGCCTCCCAGCCCTGGCCACTGAGTGACTGGTGTGAGTTCACATTCAACAGCTAAAAAGTGGCTGAAATTCAGTAGCTTTAGCTACAGAAAAATGCACAGATTCAGAGAGGTAAAGTACAATCCATGAAACAGAAAAGGACTTGCCTACCTTAATTTAAAAAGTAATTTATTGCTAAAAACTTTGATGATAATATAATCCTTCAACAAGTCATAATCTTTTTGCTGAGTTCTTGCTTCAGCGTTAATGGTTAATAACTGAGTAGGGCAGTGGTTGCTAAGGGTTGTGGTTGCTGTGGCAATTTCTTAAAATAATGAGCAGTGAAATTTGCTGCATCAATTGCCTCTTTTACTCAGGAGAGGTTTTCTTTCCTTCCTTCCTTCCTTCCTTCCTTCCTTCCTTCCTTCCTTCCTTCCTTCCTTCCTTCCTTCCTTCCTTCCTTCCTTCCTTCCTTTCCTTCTCTCTCTCTCTCTCTCTCTCTCTCTCTCTCTCTCTCTCTCTCTCTCTCTCTCTCTCTCTCTCTCTCTCTCTCTCTCTCTCTCTCTCTCTCTCTCTCTCTCTCTCTCTCTCTCTCTCAGATAAATACAAAGGAAGTGCATTAGCTGAATCATACAGTGAATCCATTCCTGGTCTTTTGTGGACTCTCTATACGGATTTCTATAGTGGTTGTACTAATCTGCAGTTCTACTAACAGTATGTAAGTGACCCTTTTCCCCCACAACCTCACTATTGTTTATTATCATTTATGATCTTGATGGTTGCTGTCCTACCTAGGGTGGAATGATATCTCACTGAGTTTTGATTTGTATTTCCCTGATTGTTAAGGTTGTGGAACATTTTTTTTTCATATATTTGTTGGTCATGCATTTCTTTTTTTTTGAGAAATGTCTGCTTATTTTCCCATATTTTGATTGGCTTATTTGGTATGTGTGTGTGTGTGTGTGTGTATGTGTGCTTGTGTGTGCACACATGTGTGTGTGTGATATAGGATTCTTTCTATTTTGGATAATCCTATGAAATCAGCATACTATAGTGATATATGCACTCAAATGCTTAGAGCAACAATAATCACAAAAATAAAAACAAGTTATGGAATCAGTCTTGATCAACAGAAAAATGGACAAATAAAATGTGCGTGTATATATATATATATATATATATATATATATATATATATGCAATGGAGTTCTACAAAGTCATAAAGAAAAATGAAATTGTGTCATTTGTGCATAAATGGGTGGAATTGGAAAATATCAGGCTAATTTGAAATAACCCAGATTCAGAACGTCAGGATTTGAATGTTTTCTTTCATATTCAAAAGACAAAAAAGGAGATGCCATAAAAATAGAAAGGAGTATAGTATAGTAGAGGAAGAGGATGGGGAGGGGAGAAACTGAGGGTAAGGGAAGAATTGGGGAATGAAAGTAAGCAAGTTATGTCATTTGCACATATGAATATGTTACAATGAACCCCACTATTGTGAGTAATTATAAGGTGTTAATAAAACATAATAAAAGTTAAAAAAGATTTCCTTGTAACATGTGATGTTTGATAGCATTTTACCAAGTGTAGAACTTCTTTAAAAAGTAGAGTCGATCCTCTCAAAACTTGTCACTGGCTTATGAAAAACTTTGTATAATATTTATAATCCTTTTTGTAATTTCAAAATGTTGGAATAACTGGGCATTCAAGTGTAAGAAACAAACAAAAAAGAATGTATTTATGAATTCTACATCATTTGCAAAATTTAACTCAAAATGTATCCATAAAACTAAATAGAAGTCTCAAAGCTGTAAAACATTTAAAAGATAATATATAAGGAACACTAAATGATCTTAGATTTGGCAAAGACATTGTAGATAGTACACCACAGGCACAATACAAGAAGAATCAATAATCCAGACTCCATTATATCAAAATGTTTCCTTTGAATTACCTTTTCCACTCAATGTTAGTCATTTCCAGTGCCCAGTTTCCTGTGGTGTTCGTTAATGAATTCTTCATTACTTCTTGGAATTTTTGAAATATTATGGATCATAATATCTTCTTTGTTACAAATTATTCCTGCAAGTTCTAATTCTGCAAATTCCAATTCTGATTCTGAATTGTTCTTTAATTTTAAATAAGGTGTCCTCAGTTCCAAGGTTTAACATTTTTTGTCTGAGACATCCACTTCTTTTTGGCAAGGCAGGGTACAGGGATTGAACTCAGGGGTACTCGATCACTGAGCCACATCCCTAGCCTTATTTTGGGTTTTATTTAGAGACAGGGTCTCATTGAGTTGCTTAGCAACTTGCCTTTGCTGAGGCTGGTTTTGAACTCAAGATCTTCCTGTCTCAGCCCCCCAAGCTGCTGGGATTACAGGCTTGAGCCACCAGGCTGGCATGATAGTCACTTCTGGATTCACGCTTTTGAGCTTTTAAAATTAAACCCTACTGGCCTAAAGTAATAAATATCCTCTTATTTTCTGCTAAATAATTGAAATTGCACTTCACATTTTGTTTTTAATCCAAGTAGAGCACATTTCTGATAGAAATTGATTGGTTTCCTGTCTATTGTATGCATCCTCACATACACATTCTCTGTGCAGCATAACACAGTGGCTTCACCCACTTGTTCATTGTTTCCTTCAGCTCCTTTGACACTTGAACTGAGTTTCAAAATGTGTCTGTTTCTTTCCTTTGGGTGGAAAAGGATACTTTCGAGACCTGATCATTTAGCTTTATGCCTTCAGAATAGAATTGAGTGAATTGCCCCACAAGCCGCAGTCTCCACAAACAGGCTAGTGCACTTTTCTGTAGTTGTCAAGTTTCATGGAGCAATATCTCCTATTTTAATCCCAGAAAATGCCTAGGCATGAACATAAGCCTTACAGGCAATATCCTTCACATTTTCTATGGAAGAAGAAAATCACAGCAATTTGCAGTCACATTAATAATGATATCAGTTGCCTCTGGGTATAGTGTTTGTGCTTCAGACTTCCCTGAAATAACTGTCTGTAATAAGGAGTCTGTCACCTTTGTTGGTGTAGACTGCCCACCACTGTTAAGCCCTCCCTTGGCTTCCTTCCAGGTCCCTTCTACCCCAAGTCTGGGCAAACCTATACAAATGTTGAGTGCTCCCTTCCGGGGGATGGGGGTCGGATTTCAACCACACCAGCCCCTGCCTCTGTGGGGGATCCCTCGCCTTGGACCTATCCCTAATCACCATAAAAATCCTGAGCCAGTCTCCTGCCCTTGTTCTCTTGAGCAATGTGGACATGTGCGGAAAGACCTGACCTATTCTCTCTGGAGACCTCAAGTACGTGCAAAGTAAAGAGATCCACACTCTCTTAATGTGTATATGGTGTCACCATTCTTGGTATCTGAATCACATTTTGTGTGGAGATGGCTCCGCTCCTACATAGTTGTTCTAGTGATGTCTCAAAAGATGCTGTATCCTATATCTAAATATTATTTATTGCAAATTTTCCCAATGAAGTTCTGTTCCCCTTTAGTCTCTTGGTGATTGTTTATAGTTTCTATTTCTCTGAAGCACTTTACATTCATGAGTGGGGTGCTGTATTTACCATTCTATAAGTATTTTAAGAATTATTGAGTGCAAAGAAGATTTCAGAATGTTTTCTGAATGCCTTTGAGATCAGATGCCTTCAAGTGGGCCTGTACAATTCTTTTCTCTAATTCACATATATGAATATATTTATCTATATTATCTACCTATTTATAGAAATATTTTCTAATAGATAGAGGCCTATTTCAATAAATATAGAAAATGTTTGGAATCAGAAGTGATCTTGGAGGTTTAGTATGGTTAGCATGTTAATATACTACATAAAGAACTATAGTGCTGCATCCCTTAAAAATACGTGTAGTGTTAACTATGTTTTGTAGACATTTTTATAATTTTTAAATTATTTTAAATTTGGGTTGTAAGAGAAAATAAAATTATAGAACTCTATGACATATCTATTACAGTAACAGTCATTATTGAGAAAATTGTTTTATACCTTTACTTACATTCACTGTAGTCATAATAAATTATTACTAAATATCTTGTGAATGCCACTTATTTTCAATGGAACTTTTTGTTGCCCAAAATAGTTCTATCTATAGCCCTTTTGGTTCCACTGGAATTTTAGTAGATTTTGAAAGAGACATTACCATAAAATTGCCCTAGTTTAATATCATTTTTTTAATTTCATGCCTTTCAATATATCAACATTTTTCCTTTCCTTAATAAATTCACATTTCTATGGAGATATTCTTAACTCAAATTCTTTACTTGTTTGGAAATACTTCCTTCCCCGTGGTTCCCATTTCATTGGTAAGATTCAACTCCAAAGGTTGCATTGATAAATTTGTGGAACACATCAATTTTCCATACCCATGAAATACAGGATGTCTGGTGTGGTCTCCACATTGGATGGCTGTGGATATTCTTACTGATACAGAATCTGCACATGTTGGGTTTACATGTATATTCTGCTGAAATAGGGACTCAATATGAATGATTTGAAGTTATTTCCTTTTTGTTTGATTATTTTTTTCTTCTTAGGACCACAGATCTTGCTTTTATTTTTTCACATTTGGATATGGTCATTTCTTATTGATATATCATTTTTATGCATAATAGTGGGGATTGTTGTTACACATTCATGCATGCACACAATAGAACAATACAATTTTGTTCATTTCATTCCCTAGTGTGTACATATTATTTGTTGAAGTGTCCAATCATATTTTATATGTATTTTTTCCTATTATTGAGAATTAAGCCTTATTTTTAAAATTATTTTATTTGTTCTTTTAGTTATACTTAACAGTAGAATGTATTTTGACATATTATACCTACATACATACATGGTCATGTATTCATTTATATGCAAAGGAAACGTATTCCCAATTCATTCTACTGTCTTTCCTATTCCCATCCCACACGCTTCTCTTTATTCCCTTTTGTCCAATCTAAAGAACTTCTATTTTCCCCTTCCCAGTGTCCTTTTTTGTGGGTTAGCATTCCCACATCAGATAGAATATTCAACCTGTGGTTTTTTGGGACCTGCTTATTTCACTTAGTATAATAGTCTCTGGTTCCATCCATGTTTCAGCAAACGCCATATTTCATTATTTTTTATGGTTGAGTAATGTTCCATTGTGTAGATATACCACATTTTATTCATCAGTTCATCTTATAGGGCACCTAGGTTAGTTCCAAAGATTGGCTATTGTGAATTGAGTTGCTCTAAATAATTGATGTGGCTGTGTCACTTAGTATGCTGATTGTAAGTGATTTGAGGCTATATCTTAATTTTTTTGTCAAATAGCCTACCTGGAGTAAGCCTGTGCTAACTCTAAGGGCAGTGTTGTAATTCACTCTTTGAATGAAAGAAAGTTAATTGCTAAACCACATTTAGTGTTAAAAATTATCATTAAGTACCTGAAAATGTGGAAGAGTAATGGAAAAAATAAAACAGAAAATGTGAAAATATCATTCACAATCTTAGGCAAGGATGGATGCCTTCATGAACCTTTCAGACTTTCTAAAGCAACACTTTCTTCTACATTTTTGAAATACTTTACACTGTCAATCATTGCCCATTTTAATATCTTCTTTTGAAATAAAATCCATGTGTAAATTTATTCTGACCTTTCATCAGAGAGAAGAAACATTTGAACTCATAAAACAATGGGAAATAATCAAAATATGAATTATTGAGCATGTCTGGTCAAATTCTAAATTGTGTAAAATAAATTTAAAATAGGACTTTTCCAAGACCCTAGTTTACATTACATCTCTTTAGCACAATTTTCAATGTATGATATTTAGAATATTTTAAACAATTTACTACTATCACAAGTCATATAAGATTTGAGCTTCATAAAACCTGGAACTATCACTATATTTATTAAAAATATCTGGGAAAAATGTCATTTTTGCTAGTATTATGAATGCAATAAATCCCTCTCATTTTTCCCAAGCACAGGCTGAATTGGAATTATACTACAAATTTTGAAATACCTACTGCCTAAGGATGTATTGCTCATAAAATAAAACCAATATGGGACATAATACAGAATTAAAGATGATTAGATGATTCAGAACAATCATGGATGATTCATGAATTGGATTGCCAAAACATACTAAGACAGATGGGTAAAATCATATATTTTCTATACTATATATATATATAACATATATATATATACACACACATACACATATATATGTATTCTATATATACACACATATGTATAGATACATACATTATCTATACATCTATATTTTACATAATAGATATTCTTCTCAAATGAATATTCTATCCTCTTCCAAGGATATTCCAAATTATTCCACTATATTTCACTGGTATATGAATTGATGCTAAATGTTAACATCACAGAGTTAAATTTCTAAAACAGAATTGCTATATTTACCACATGTGTGCCAAAGGAAAATGAATCCCAAATGTACGTTCAATTTATTTAACTCCACTAGTGTCTGTCTTCCTTTTGTCACCAGATATAGAACCCTTGTTATGAATTATTATACTAGTATTGACTAGGAAATTTCAAAACTTCTGGCTCTTACTCTTCTACTTTTACCAGTAATCCTCCAATGATCATGCAATACAACAAATCAAGTAATAGAACTAATAAAAAAACATTGTCATTTAATTTTACATATAAAAATGTGGTAATCATTTGATTTTATCATTACAGATAACAGAATTATTGAAACAAATGAATATTTATGATCATAAGTCTTATCAGCACTTGATGCATACTTATTGCATGTTATAGTACAGATAAATAATATTGCCTGTGTTTCATACTTATGATCCCCCTTCATGCATCTTCAGTACAGATGTTCTAACCAGATTGATTGGTGGCCATTCAGATAAGTCTTCCCCATGTCGTTCCAGCCTGTTTATATTGAAAGAAAGGGCTTTGGTTGATCTCATTACAAGTTTCTTTTCAAAAACAGCCCTGCCAGGGTTAACCCAAAACTGGAAGATCACCAAACTTGATTAATAAAATAAAACAGTTAAAGTATCACTAACAAGTTATCATAAGGCAAACCTTTCTTGGATTTTTTTTTTTTTTTGCCCAGTTCTCTGAATATACTCTAAAATCCCTTAATCATTAGCAATTGCATTCAATAAATAACAGATAGAGGGTATTAAAATGATTTTACACTCTCTTTTTATTCTGTTTAAACATTTCTTAAAATTTGTGTTGACTCACAGAGGATGATCACGAGGGCTATCACCACAAGACAGAGCCCATTTATGATTCATATCTCATGTTACAGATAACATACATATGTAATATAGTATTATATGTTGTATGACATTTTATTACTTGGAATACATATGTTAATATTTCAATATGTATATTTTACTTGTAACAATTTCAAAAGGAATTAGTTTGGTAAGTAGTTAGTGTTTTTTTCCCTTTCGAAAATCTAGAAGCACAAATCTAATCTCCAGTGAACATTCTGTAATGCATTTCATTTCTGCAGGAAGCCCAGAGTGGAGGAGCCAAAGAGAAACCTGATCATTTAGATCCCGTGTTTTCTTATTTCAGACTATTTAACTTTCCATTAGCTCACTCAACCTCCTCACAAGTTATCAGTAAGTTAAGTGGAAATAGGGACTTCTAACTGTTGAAATCAGTTTATATGTTCTTGTTTGAGTACTTAAGAGCTTTGTTAGGGAAATATGAACTGAAACGGACTCTTCAGGGATCCCTCCATAGTTGGATAAAGGGTCTTTCATTAAATTCAACAGAGCCAGAACAATCAATTTGGAGGTGTAAATTCTTGAGAGGAGGGATTTTTGAAAATGAAATGACCTCATCAAAGAATTAAAAATGTATTGCTAAATTTTAAAAAAATTATAACCTGATGAATATTTTGCTTAAAATATTTGCAAGTATTAATTGTTGAATTCCTCAACTGACAAATGTTATACGTTACTTTTCTGCTTTACCTTTTAAAAGTAATTCAAAATAGAATGTTTGCCATGATTTAAAAAGAATAGAAAGAATTCCATAAGTTACTGATGTGTCAGTGAGGAAATTAAAATTAGTTTAGTACATGCAGAAAGTAAGTAAAAGAATTGTAAAGGATTGTGAGATTACACAAAGTTATGTGTTCAAATACCTATTGGAAAACTGATGATGCCAATTGCTCACAATCAGACAGTATCTACCCAGTCAGCCCTACTCAGTACCAGTATGAATATTATCCAGAATTTTAAGTATGGAAAATATCAATCCTTATAAAATCATCTGTGTCAAATGTACATTACATTTATTAAAAACCATGAAATATATATACATAAAAATTACTAGTAAATGTTTCAAGACTCCCCTGCTTATTTGATATAGATTTACTATGTGCCATATTAATTAATTGAAATGTAGTTTATCCTTATGTTTCTAGATTGACATTATCTAACAGAAGGCAATGCTTTCACATGATTCTGATGGTGGCAATGAAACAAAAGATGGATATCACTAGGTTCTACCACCAAGGAGAGAGGGAAAATAGATGTTTTCCATTTCTACCATAATTTCCTTTTCTCTTCAGTTGTCAATCACAGGCTGTCCCTTATCCTTGGACACTACTAAGCATTAATGAATTCTACCCTTTTCCTCCACTTTGAGAACTAATATCTTAAAGTTCTCATCTATATCCTCCCCATGTCTTAGGTTCTATAATATAATTTAAAATGCAGCTTCCTAGCACTTCATGAAAGTTCTAATATTCTAGAATTTTTTAAAATTTTATTTATTTTTTTAATTTATTTTTATTGTAAACAAATGGGATACATGTTGTTTCTGTTTGTACATGGAGTAACAGCATACCACTTGCATATTCATATATATACATAGAGTAATGATGTTTGATTCATTCCGTTATTTTTTTTCCTTCCCCCCCACCCCTCCCACCGCTCTTTTCCCTCTATACAGTCCCTCTTTCCTCCATTCTTGTCCCCCTACCACCCCCCATTACATGTCATCATCCGCTTATCAGTAAGATCATTCCTCTTTTGGATTTTTGAGATTGACTTATCTCACTTAACATGATATTCTCCAATTTCATCCATTTGTCTGCAAAAGCCATAATTTTATTATTCTTTATAGCTGAGTAATATTCCATTGTATATATATACCACGGTTTCTTTATCTATTCATCAATTGAAGGGCATCTAGGTTGGTTCCATAGTCTGGCTATTGTGAATTGAGCCGCTATGAACATTAATTAATGTGGCTGTATCTCTGTAGTATGCTGATTTTAAGTCCTTTGGGTATAGGCTGAGGAGTGGGATAACTGGGTCAAATGGTAGGTCCATTCCAAGTTTTCTAAGGAATCTCCACACTGCTTTCCAGAGTGGCTGCACTAATTTGCAGTCCCACCAGCAATGTATGAGTGTATCTTTTCCCCCACATCCTCTCCAACACCTATTGTTGCTTCTATTCTTGATAATCACCATTCTAATTGGGGTGAGATGGAATCTTAGTGTAGTTTTGATTTGCATTTCTCTTATTACTAAAGATGTTGAACATTTTTACATATATCTCTTGATTGCTTGTACATCTTCTTCTGTGAAGTGTCTGTTCATTTCCTTAGCCCATTTGTTGATTGGGTTATTTGTATTCTTGGTGTTGAGTTTTTTGAGTTCTTTATATATTCTAGAAATTAGTGCTCTATCTGAAGTATGAGTGGCAAAGATATTCTCCCACTCTGTAGGCTCTCTCTTCGTATTGCTGATAGTTTCCTTTGCTGAGAGAAAGCTATTTAGTTTGAATCTATCCCAGTTGTTGTTTCTTGCTTTTATTTCTTGTGCTATGGGAGTCCTGTTAAGGAAGTCTGCTCCTAAGCCAACAAGGTGAAGATGTGGACCTACTTTTTCTTCTATAAGATGCAGGGTCTCTGGTCTGATTTCAAGGTCCTTGATCCATTGTGAGTTGAGTTTTGTGCAGGATGAGAAATAGGGGTGTAGTTTCATTCTGTTGCATGTGGATTTCCAGTTTTCCAGCACCATTTGTTGAAGAGGCTATCTTTTCTCCATTGCATATTTTTGGCACCTTTGTCTAGTATGAGAAAATTATATTTATTTGGGTTTGTGTCCGTGTCCTCTATTCTGTACCATTGATCTACCTGTCTATTTTGGTGCCAATACCATGCCGTTTTTGTTACTATTGCTTTGTAGTATAGATGAAGTTCTGGTATTGCGATACCCCCTGTTTCACTCTTCCTGCTAAGGATTGCTTTAGCTATTCTGGGTTTCTTATTCTTCCAGATGAATTTCATGATTGCTTGCTCTATTTCTGTGAGGTACGTCACGTCATTGGTATTTTAATTGGAATTGCATTGAATCTGTATAGCACTTTTGGTAGTATGGCCATTTTGACAATATTAATTCTTCCTATCCAAGAACATGGGAGATCTTTCCATCTTCTAAAGTCTTCCTTAATTTCTTTCTTCAGTGTTTTGTAGTTTTCATTGTAGAGACCTTTTACCTCTTTGGTTATATTGATGCCCAAGTATTTTATTTTATTTTTTTGAGGCTATTGCAAATGGAGTTGTTTTCCTCATTTCCCTTTCAGCTGTTTCGTCGCATGTGTATAAAAATGCTGTAGATTTATGTGTGTTGATTTTATAGCCTGCTATTTTGCTGAATTCATTGATGAGGTCTAGATGTTTTCTGGAGGAGGTTTTTGGATCCTCTAAATATAGAATCATGTCATTCGCAAATAGTGACAGCTTAAGTTCCTCTTTTCCTATTTGTATCCCTTTAATTTCTTTAGTCTGCCTAATTGCTCTGGCTAG
This sequence comes from Sciurus vulgaris, assembly GCF_902686455.1. Lineage (NCBI taxonomy): Eukaryota > Metazoa > Chordata > Mammalia > Rodentia > Sciuridae > Sciurus > Sciurus vulgaris. Next base: position 164,704,814 of record NC_136464.1, read on the forward strand.
AGTTTCGATGACAATGTTGAATAGAAGTGGTGAAAGAGGACATCCCTGTCTTGTTCCCATTTTTAAAGGGAATGGTTTCAGTTTTTCTCCATTAAGAATGATGTTGGCCATGGGCTTAGCATAAATAGCCTTTACAATGTTCAGGTATGTTCCTACTATCCCTATTTTTTCTAGTGTTTTCAGCATGAAGGCGTGTTGTATTTTGTCAAATGCTTCTTCTGCATCAATTGAAATAACCATATAATTCTTATCCTTAAGTCTATTGACATGATGGATTACGCTTATTGATTTACGAATATTGAACCATCCTTGGATTCTAGGAATGAACCCCACTTGATCATGGTGCACAATTTTCTTAATATGTTTTTGGACATGTTTTGCCAATATTTTGTTAAGGATCTTTGCATCTATCTTCATCAAGGATATTGGTCTAAAATTTTCTTTCCTTGATGTGTCTTTTCCTGGTTTGGGTATGAGGGTGATATTAGCTTCATAGAATGAGTTTGGTAGGGTACACTCCTTTTCTATTTCCTGGAATACTTTGAGAAGTATTGGAATGAGTTCTTCTTTGAAGGTCTTGTAGAACTCGGCTGAGAATCTGTCTGGTCCTGGGCTTTTTTTGGATGGTAGATTTTTAATGGCTTCTTCTATTTCATTGCTTGATATTAATCTGTTTAAATCGTGTATGTCCTCCTGGTTCAGTTTGGGTGGAGCATATGTCTCTAGAAATTTGTCAATATCTTCGGTACTTTCTATTTTGTTGGAATACAGATTTTCAAATTAGCTTCTCATTATGTTCTGTATCTCAGTGGTGTCTGTTGTGATATTTCCTTTTGCATCATGTATTTTAGTAATTTGAGTCTTCTCTCACCTTCTCTTTTTTAGTGTGGCTAAGGGTTTATCTATTTTGTTTACTTTCTCAAAGATCCAACTTTTTGTATGTCAATTTTTTTAATAGTTTCTTTTGTTTGCATTTCATTGATTTCAGCTCTGATTTTAATTATTTCCTGTCTTCTACTACTTTTGCTGTTATTCTGTTCTTCTTTTTCTAGGGCTTTGAGCTGTAATGATAGGTCATTTAATTGTTGACTCTTCATTCTTTTCTGGAATGCGCTCCATGCAATGAATTTTCCTCTTAGTACCGCTTTCATAGTGTCCCAGAGATTTTGATATGTTGTATCATCATTCTCATTGACCTCTAAGAATTTTTTAATCTCCTCCCTGATGTTTTTTTGTTATCCATGTTTCATTCAATAGCATATTATTTAGTCTCCAAGTGTTGGAGTAATTTCCTTTTTTATTTTGTTATTGATTTCTACTCTCAGTCCATTATGATCTGATAGAACACAAGGCAGTACCTCTATTTTTTTGCATTTCCTAAGGGCTGCTTTGTGGGATAACACATGGTCTATTTTTGAGAAGGTTCCATGTGCTGCTGAGAAGAAAGTGTATCCACTTGTTGATGGATGGAATATTCTATATATGTCTATTAAGTCTAGGTTATATATTGTGTTATTGAGTTCTATGGTTTCTTTGGTTGGATTTTGTTTGGAAGATCTATCTAGTGGTGACAGCGGTGCATTAAAGTCACCCAGAATTATTGTGTTGTGGTCTATGTGATTCTTGAAATTGAGAAGGATTTGTTTGATGTACAGGGATGCACCATTGTTTGGGGCATAAATATTTACTATCATTATGTCTTCCTGATTTATGGTTCCCTTAAGCAGTATGAAATGTCCTTCTTTATCCCTTCTGACTAACTTTGGCTTGAAGTCCACTTTATCTGATATAAGGATGGAAATCCCCACTTTTTTACTGAGTCCATGTGCGTGGTAGGTTTTTTCCCATCCTTTCACCTTTAGTCTGTGGATGTCTTTTTCTATGAGATGAGTCTCTTGCAGGCAGCATATTGTTGGGTCTATCTTTTTAATCCATTCTGCCAGTCCATGTCTTTTGATTAAGGAGTTTAGGCCATTAACGTTCAGGGTTATTATTGAGATATGATTTGTATTCCCAGTCATTTGGCTTATTTGTGGTTTTTAAGTTGGCTTGGTTTCTCCTTTGAGTGGTTTTTCTCTAAGGTAGTTCCTCCCTTTGCTGACCTCCATTGTTGTTTTTCATTTCCTCCTCATGGAATATTTTGTTGAGAACATTCTGTAGTGCAGGCTTTCTATTTGTAAATTCTTTTAACATTTGTTTATCATGGAAGAATTTTATTTCATCTTCAAATTTAAGGTTGGTTTTGTTGGGTATAGGATTCTTGGTTGGCAACCATGTTCTTTCAGAGCTTGAAATATGTTGGTCCAGGCCCTTCTATCTTTTAGAGTCTGGGTTGAGAATTCGGCTGCTATCCGTATTGGTCTCCCCCTATATGTAATCTGGTGCTTCTCTCTCGCGGCCTTCAAAATCCTATCTTTATTTTGAATGTTAGGCATTTTCATTATAATGTGCCTTGGTGTGGATCTGTTGTGATTCTGTGTATTTGGTGTTCTGTAAGCCTCTTGTATTTGATTTTCCATTTTATTCTTCAGGTTTGGGAAATTTTCTGATATTATTTCATTGAATAGGTTGTTCATTCCTTTGATTTGTATCTCTGTGCCTTCCTCAATCCCAATAATTTTTAAATTTGGTGTTTTCATGATGTCCCATAGTTCTTGGAGATTCTGTTCATGATTTCTTACCATCTTCTCTGTTTGGGTGACTTTATTTTCAAGATTAAATATTTTGTCTTCATTGTCTAAGGTTCTGTCTTCCAAGTGGTCTAGTCTGTTGGTGATGCTTTCCATCGAGTTTTTTATTTGGTTTATTGTCTCCTTCATTTCAAGGATTTTCATTTGTTTGTTTGTTTGTTTGTTTTTTTTGAGAATCTCTATCTCTTTGTTGAAATGATCTTTTGCTTCCTGCAGGTGTTCTTTTAGCTTATTGGTATTATCATTCATTGCTTGCATTTGCTCTCTTATCTCATCCTTTGCTTCGCAAATCATCTTAATCATGTATAATCTGAAGTCCTTTTCTGACATTTCTTCTAACATACTGTCATTGGATTCTATTACTATAGAATCTAGATTTGTTTGGATCATTTTCTTCCCTTGTTTTTTCATGTTGTTCATATATCTTCCCCTCTAGCAGTGCAGATCTGGGGTATTGCAGATTTACCCCTATAGGCTTTATAGTGGCCCTATAAGTTTCCAAAACCCTTTCTTTAAGGGAAGATCAATATTAGCAGTGCCCAAATCAGACACTATGCAATCCTAGACCAAATAGCCCCTATGGGGACAATAACAAAATTGTCATAATAAACAAAGTAAGTTCAAATGTTATCTTTGGTAAAACAAACAGGTTTGCAATAAGGTCTGCGTATTCTAGAAATTTTGCATGTAGTGTGTTAACAATATTTGTATATTTATTTTCCATAATTAAATCATTTCATTGAGCTTTTCACATTTTATTTCATCTATTCAGCAAAGGTAGTTTGCTTTCATATTTAAGAGTCTTGAAATAATGTGTATTTGATGAGGGTAGAAAGAAGGAAAGAAAAAGATATATTTGGGGGTTCTAGTCAATTTAGATATGATGTTTGACATTCAGAGAACCTCTCCTCTTCTCCAAGATAGTAAAGATGGCTTTTATGTTATTTTTAAATTCTTTCTGAACTTAGCATCTCATGAGTCTGAATAAATTCATGCTGTGAGAAACAATCGAGAAAATAAATTGAAGCAACCCTGTTAAAAATAAACTCTGATAATGCTTCTGAAGATAATGACTTGAGTTTTATGCTAGACCTACCCACATTTCAGAGTAAAAGACACTGCACATGTTTTCCAGCTGTTTGGTTCAGGCTCTGAAGAATTAGTGTGGATAATCTTCTGCTAGTGAGAGTTTACAGTTGACACAACTCTATCTGGTCTAGCAAAGAGTGATCCCAGTTTAGAACGTTAAATATGTGTTTGTGGGTAAGTAACTAATTAAAGGCTAGATGTCTTGGAGGGAGTATGTAGCATAACATCATGCCCAGAAGAATTCAATTAATGAAATAACAACCTCTAAACTGTATAACAGCTTGAGGCTATCTATCACAAAAGTTCATTTGCTCCCATAATCAGTGAGACTTCAATGAACCCACATCAGGGAACTAAATGATAGTTTCTGTTGCAGAAGGCCAGTGAATATGTTTTGTTGTGTCTTATCTTACTTATAATATATTGTATCTATAGTTTCTAAGGAAATATGCTGCACATTTATAAATATATTTAGAAAAATTGTTTAATTTTCCCAAGGTGATTATTTTCAATACATTGATAAGAAGAGAAGTTTGTTACCATATTTGGCCATCAAATTTCAAAAAATGAGATTCATAATTAACTCAGCAAACTGTAGTTATTTGCTCCTAAATGGAAAATAAAATAAATAAATATAATCATATAATCACATAAAAACAAAATGAAACCCGTGTTTTGGAAGTATGAAGGCTGAAGAAATGAGAAAAACAAAATAGAGATGTTAAATGACAACTCTGTTTCTGACAGATCCCCAGAAATAAGAGCGTAGGGCAGGAAGAAACAAAAGCAGGATCTTGAGGGGTGGGGGATGGGGGAAATTCACAAAGATTTAAGTGTAGAAGACAGGTGGTATTTCGTGGAGCAAGCAAACAACAGTCAAGGATATTTGGAGAGATTCTGCAGCAAAAGGGGTTAAGTGTTGAAGAACTTCACCAAACAGAAAGAGCCAGCAGGAAAGGGGGAGCAGCAGGACCCCAGGGCACCCGTTGTTTGGTGTCTTGTTCAGAAACCTTCAATAGGAACTGCAAAGTATTCTTACCTTTTCCCTCTGCCTTGCTGTGTCCATCAGCAGAGAGATGAGTTGGCATTTCTTAGAACAGTGTCCATGATGGCTGCAGGATAGGAGAGACAGAGTAAGATACTTAGTAGCTGGTGACACTGAGGAGGAGGAGGAGGAGGAGGAGGGAACCCCAAGCACAGCAACTTTCTCAGCACCCCTTTGTGTATCATATCAATCAGAAAGAAGTTGGAAACTTCTGTCAATGAGGCAGAAAAATATGTCTTTCATAGACGCCCAGGATAAAAGCCTTTGGAGAAGGACCAGAGGGTAGGGGGACATCAGGCCAACTTGAAAGGAGAGAGTGGGTCTGAAAAACATCCTGTGATTCCCTACTCCTGCCAGTGTTAACCACAGTGCCTTGTTCTGAACTAGAACACCTGTTTGTGTTTCTCACAGCTGGAACCACCACAGCCCTTCCTTAGTTATCCTTGCTCCTACCCCTGGCAATGGCCAACCACAAGAAGACCCCTACCCCAAATGCTTCCCCTTTCTAATGGACATGTCAAAAACCTCCAGGTGAGACCCATCCTTGTAATTGTGCAAATAAGAGATTGAAATTATGCACTTCTCATTGGCTTCTTGAATTTGGAGCTTGAGGAGCTTGGTTGCTCCATGCTAGGCTCCCTCACTCCACCCCTTGACCTGTGCAGGACCATGAGATATGCCCTCAACCACCCCTAGACAGCAGACACTATTGGCATCCTCTCTCGGGATCTCTACCTTCAGGAGCTCTGCTTTCCTTCTGTCACTCTAATAAATCCTGTTACTTTGTGTCACTTTTGTATACGTGCATTTCAGTTCTTAAATTCATGAGACAAAGGACCTGATTGCCTAAATCTGTGTTGCATCAAGATATTGTATTTATAAAGCAGAATGAACTTCATATGGTCAACCCTCCATATCTGCAGTAAATCATGCATAGTTAGGAGAGACTCAGAAAAAAATAAGTTAGTTCTGTCCTGAACATGTGCAGACTATTTTTAGCCATTATTCTCTAAAAGGTACAGTTCAACATCTATTCACACAGCATTTACTAAGCATTGTATTTAGTATTATAAGTACTCCAGAGATGAGTTAAAGCATATGGCACGATATTCATAGGTTACATGCAAATACTATGCCATAAAGGATTTGAACATCCAGGGCTTTCCATAAGGAGGAGGAAAGAAAATATCAGAATACTGTTTACCAGTGGCTGAGGGTGGGGAAAGAAATTGTGAGATGTTGAAAAGGGGCACAATGTTTCACTTATGCAAAATGAATGAGTTGTGGAAATATGCAACAATATAACTACTTAATAGAACTGTAGTACACTTGGACTTGCAAAGGAGTTAGATTTTAAGTGTTCTCACCACACGCACAAAAACAAAGTGGTAACTATGTGAGGTGATGAATATACAAATTCGTTTTATTTTAGTGATGATTTTATAATGCATACCTAAATTACATGTATTTATAAGTTATATACCTTATATACATGCATTATTAAATTGTCGAATGTACCTCAAGAAAGCTGGCAAAAATGAATGTACTATGAGGACAGTGTTAAGTAGATGTTATCCAGGGTAGCAAAAGACAGAATCTTAATCTCAGAGAACTTTTGCTTGCACCAGGAGGACTGCCCCACATTCCCCTAAAATACTTACAAATAGATTCTGAATAGTAGGAATCCGAATCAGCAGCCAATTTCTTTGCAAAGAAGGTTGTATGTTCTGAAAATACTAAGAGCACAGAGATTTCCAAAAATTTTCAGTACACTTTAATAAATTAAAATGATTTTCATATATTGTGCCATAGAAAAATTATCAGAGTCCTCTCATTGCAAAAGATGAAAATAATACTTTTTGCATATTTACCAACTTTTACTAAGTTGAATTAAGCATTTTGCATATTTCAGGTAGAGAGCAGACGATGTTTACCTATTGTGTATAATCTCATTTTAAATATGAATTGTAAATGCTTCATGGTCTTAGATATTTTAAGTATATGGTATCAGACTATATACTGACTCTAATTTCATATTCAAAAATTTTCTGTTGTTAGTTATTATAATTCATGATGACCTCATTCCCATCTCATGTCTCCCATAATTTTTTAATGTAGCTACTGATGTTATTCTAAAAAAATAACTCACCAAGTAGGATCAGAAGCAACTTCTTAAGCCTGACTTTGAAGAGCATACTTATTGGTGAAAAGACTAAACATTTTCCATCTAAATTCAGGACTAAGACAATATCTATTCAACACTTTCTGACAGATTTGGAAAGAAAAATTAGTCATGAAAAGAAATCAAAAGGTAATATTATCTCAAAGAAATAAAATAATTATTTGCAAATAATGTAATCATCTATGTAGAAATTCATGGAATGTCTAAAAAAATGATGATGTAAAATGAAAAACCTTGTAGTACTAATATTTGACTACAACAAAATTGCAGGATATGAGATCATGATACAAAATTCATTTATATGTTTATATACCAGCAACAACCAGAAATATAATTTTAAAAAATATAGTTTACAGTAGCAATAAAATAATTTTTCAGCAAAAGTAGCCTACCACAAAGGAATATATGTATAACATGTTGATGTCAGACAAACTTAAGAGTAAAGAATGCGGGTCCAGCTTGGGTGGCTGATATACATGTGTGTTAGAAAACTTCTTTTTTTTTTTTTTTTAATAATGTATTTTTTTTATTGTAAACAAATGGGATACATGTTGTTTCTCTGTTTGTACATGGCATAAAGGCATACCATTTGTGTAATCATAAATTTACATAGAGTAATGTTGTTTGATTCATTCTGTTATTTTTTCCCTTCCCCCCACCCCTCCCACCCCTCTTTTCCCTCTATACAGTCCTTCCTTCCTCCATACTTGCCCCCCTCCCTAACCCTAACTCTAACCCTAACACTAACCCTTCCTCCCCCCATTATATGTCATCATCCACTTATTAGCAATATCATTCGTCCTTTGGCTTTTTGAGATTGGCTTATCTCACTTTGCATGATATTCTCCAGTTTCATCCATTTGCCTGCAAATGCCATAATTTTATCATTCTTTATGGCTGAGTAATATTCCATTGTATATATATACCACAGTTTCTTTATCCATTCATCAATTGAAGGACATCTAGGTTGAGAACTTCTGATGTGACTTTGTATTGTGTCAAAATCTCTTTAAGAGTTAATGAGCAAAGCCCTTGGCAATCACAAAGATATTAGAGAAATATTTTTCTTACAAATTTGAGTACCTCTATGCCAATTTATATAAAATATTTGCCACAATAAAGTGAATATTATTAACATTGCTAGTAAATACTAGTTTTTATTATGTCCCTAACTATACATTTTGTGTACAGAAATCCAAGATGTCATTCCTCTTTTGAAATGGTTGCTGCCGTGGAAACATTGTTCTCCAGATTCTATGGATTAGTTTTAGCTGCATTTATAAGTAAAATTTGTACTTTGATATTTTCTGATGTCATATAATTTATGAACAGCAAAAACTATCTGTACTGACGTTAGAAAATTTGCCATTTAACATGGACAGTGTTTTAACTGTTAATTCCATCATGATTCATTCAAAGAGTTGAAAAAAATGTAAGTCCTTAGGAAAAAGATTTTTTATAATAATTTGTACTCCATTTTCAGCTATGAAAGAGCTTAAGCAGAAATGTGCTCATCAACCACATTAAGATTATTTTGTGTAGAAAGTGTTAATTTTGTGATTCTTTGAGGTGGGATTTTGCATTCTTTCATATTTACTTTGATTTGTAACTGAATCTTTCCTACTCTGGAAGAGATTCTTTTTGATAATTTTCTGCTGTTATGAAGAAGAACTTTTGTCACAAAATAAACACTGTGACTTTTATGTCACAGCATGTATTTCCAGTAATGCAAAAAGATATGTAGATCTCACTGAATTTCCTTTTTCTTGATGGTTTGCAATAATGACTTCATATAAACAAAGATGTATATTTTTAAAAAAGAAAAAAAGGTGTATTTTATTTAGTGGTTTTCAATAGAACATCCAACATCATAGTTTCCTGGTAATTAATTTTTATATTTCTGTACTTATTCACTTGACCCCAGGAAGTCCAATATGGATAATTATTTTATATCTATTGCATGATTTTAAAATTCTAAGTAAAATCAAAATGAAAGATCTCTTTCCATTATGAATCTGACTTTTATTTTTGTCTGTGATATAAATTGTTTTAGGGAAATTTGATAATTTAAATAAAAATTAGAATAGAAAATGAGCAAACTATCTGTTAAATCCTATTGGATTTGATAAGCCAGTGATTATGCTAATACTAGGAATTTTCATTTTATATGTATTGAGATAAAGAACATATTTATTCAAGAGTCACTGAGTTAGAGGAATGAAAGAAAGTATTTATTTTTGTTTTGGTCCTAAAAACTGTTTACTTTAAAAAAAAAAAAAAAAAAAGATCTAGACAAATCATCCCTGCAAGTAATAAACAATAGGGCAGGTCTGTGCAGACTTTGTTGCTTGCATATAGGAGGGGCAGCTGTTCCTAAAACTGCTGGAGCAAATTCTCTTGACATGGGTACATAAGAATTTTGAGAATATCAAATTCAGCATATGTGGCCTTTATCAACCAAATGATATGCATTTTCTAATTTCTAATCAATGTGTATTTGATATATACAAAACCCAGAGCACCACATAAAAATGTTTAATGTTAGCAGTGTTGTGATCCAATATATGTGATCTTTCTATATGATTACATTGATTTCATCCTACTTCCTCTATCACTTAATAACCACTTTCTAGCATTTAAAAAAAATAAATGTATATATATATACATTTATTTTCTTACATGGATTAATTGCTAATGTATGCTTGAACGTACATTTAAAAACAATGCATTCATTTATCCCTTAATATTGGTTAGGAGATTGGTTCAATGATACCCTTCTGCAGATGCTCAAGTGCACTTATATTAAATGGCATAGTATTTGCATAAAAGCAATTCACATCTTACCATACACTGTGAATCATCTCTAGATTGCTTATAATACCTAATGCAATGTGAATTCTATGCAAAGAGTCAATATACTTTGTCTTTTGATGAAAAATAAGAAGAAACTAATCCACACTTATTTGGTTGCAAATCATTTTGCAAATGTTTTCTGTCTGTAATTGGTTGAATCCACTGATTTGGAATGTACAGATGAGGAGGGCCAGCTATATTTATCATTTAGTGGGACATGGATGATCCTAGATCCATGATTCCTTGAACTCAGTGATAGAAGGATAATGTCCAGTTCTTGATTTGCACTATGTGGAGAAGATGGAGTCTACACACTTTTTCTTTACTGGGCCACTTGTTCCAGGTGAAAGATGTGGAATTTGGGGCATGTTATCCGATTTCAGATCAGACTTTTTTAGGAATAGGTGTAAGCCATGGTCACCAATATCCCTGTAACAATAAACCTGATGGCATTTTAATTTATGCTTCTGTCTCTCAATTGAATCCAAGTTGAGAGAGTGAAATAAATACTTGTATATCTTAAAATTTCAATATTAATAATAATTCACTTACATGGTATCAGATGTGCTTACAAATAACCATCTAAAAACAAAGTGACAAGAAATATTTAAACAACTTTAGAGAAGTTCGGCCTCCCTTCTCGTCATTAAGTGATGAGGAAACTAGTCGATGATCATTTCCAGAGGGAATGATCCTAGTAAAAAAAAATAATCAGAGCTAATACATTCAAGAACAATTTTCTCTAGAACAGAAATGATATGAAGAACTTCCTTAATTATTCCAAGCATTAGTCGTGTGTTCTCAATAAAAGAATATATTTCTGTAAGAAATAACAGACCATGAAAGACTGTGCTAATTACTTTTAAAAAATTCCCAAAGTAGCCACATGTCTCGCACAGAACAACTCAACACTTCATAAGTATCAAGCTGCTATTTCCCACAGAAACAGGAATCATAATATTGCCACTGAAAATGTTCATTAAACTAAATGAGGGTGCAATTAGCTTCCAAAAAATCTTAAGTATTCCAATTTTCTGTCAAGAGAAATTGTACATCCAAAATATGTTTATTATCTGTAGTGTGCTAAAAACTTATGATTTCAGGAATATTTCTTCATTCAGGCTGCAAAATTCATGCTTTAAATTAAAATTTCCATTTGACTAGTGGAAAATTTTTGATCCATTCAATCAAATTTGTATAATAATAGTGCCACCTTCTAGAAACATATTGGTAAGAGACAATATTTTCTCTTGATCTTATAATTTAAATGATATTACCATAAGATAACTAATCTTTATATTTTCACCTTCTGTTTAAATTGATGACTTTATTTAAGGAAGCAATTTGAATTATGTTTTCATTAACATTGTGAAATCTTTATGCCATAAAATATCTTTCTGGATAGATTCATAGATACATAGATATTCTTCCTGCATGAGTATAGGCTCTGATAAAATTAAAATGAACATCTGAAGCCAAAAGAAAGTCAGAACATAAATCTATTAATGTGGTAGCTCTCAACCAAGATGGTACAGAAAGTTCCCAAGTACACTCCTTACAGCTTTGCTTTTATTCAAAACATCTTACATTAACACAGCATAATTGTTACCTTATTATTAACTAAAGATCCTTTTCCATTCAGACACTATCCATTCTTCACTTCCTGTTCAGCTGTCTCATGCAAGCTGTCACACTGAACTTAGTCATGATATCTCCTTAGGATTCTCTTGGCTGAGGTGGCTTCTTTGGTTTTTATGAACTTGAGCATTTTGAGGAATGCTGGTTAGGTATTCTACAAAACATTCTTCATCTGGTAGGTCTGATTCCACCTGTTTGACCTGAGAGGTGAAAGTGTCCTTCTCATCACATTGCCAGGAGTACCCACTACCCATGTGACTTAATATTGTGTTGCTAATCTCCACCATCAGGCTGAGGTCCTGCTGTTTCTCACCAATAAAGTTACACATTTATACTTTCGCCCCTGGTCTGAGGACACTCTTTAGAAAGAAGTGAAGTCCATACCTTTTAAATAGCAGTTCTATGGTCCACCTCTTTAAGGGATTATTTACATATATTGTTTGGAATTCTTTATCTTAGGAGTTGCACCTATTTCCTTCATTTATCTATTTAGCCTGTAATTTAATTAATCACCCTATATTCTTGGATATTTACTTTATACTTTAAAAATTTTGATCCTTATTTTATGCACCACTACCTTATTTGGTTTGTTGAGAGTTCTTATAGTTAATGCCTATGTCCCTTAGATGTTACGGCGGATTTTTGAGCTGACTTAATATCTAGTACTACAAGATGCCCTGCATATATACATTCTCCAGTGAACCTTAGAATCTTCCATTTAGACCTTTTTCTTTTTTTTTTTGGTATGGGGGTATTGGCTTATTTTACTTATCATGATAGTCTCAGATTCATCCTTTTACCAACAAATGTCATAAAGTCATTCTTCTTTATGAATGAGTAATACTCCATTATGTATATATACCACTTTTCCTTTATTCATTAATCTGTTGAAGGGTACCTAGGTTGTCTCCACAGCTTAGCTATTGTGAATTGTGCTGCTATAAACATTGATGTAATATTTTCTCGTATGTGGAAGTTAAACCACAATAAGGGGGAGGGGTTGAAGAATTAAATTTCAGTGGAATAGACAAAGGGGTCATATATTAAAATATTTTGGTACCTCAGAAATCCCCTGAGCTTCCCGTATTCAATGCCTCCTATCCCATCAAACAAAATAAGCAACAAATTAACGAAAACAACAAAGATAAAACAGAAACCTTCATGACCACTGCTGTCTTTGCCATCACTATATTTTTTGCCTTTTCCAGAATATCACACAACTGGAATCACATAGCATACAGTCTTTTATGCCTGATTTCTTTCATTTAGCTATATACATTGAAGATTCATCAGTTTTTTCTTGTGACTTAATAGCTCAGTCCCTTTTATTTCTAAATACTATTCTATTGTACAGATGTGCCATTTCTCTATCCATACGCCTATTGAAGAACATTTTGACTGGTTCTGGTTGTTGTTGATTATAAACAGATCGCTACAAGCATACACATGCCAGTATTTTTGTGCATACGCATTTTAAAATCCATTGGGTAAATACGTAGGAGGGTGATTGCTGATATTACAGTAAAACTGTTTAGTTTTCTAGAAAACGGACAATGTTTCTTTCAAAGTGCCTGTACTATTTTTCATTTCAACCTGCTGTTAGTAAGGATTTTCATTTCTCCTCCTTTCTCTCTTTCTGTAATGTTGTGAATGCCCATAACTCACCTACCAAAGCATAACTAAAGCATTTGAAAATCTATAACAGACTGCTTATATCACTGAAAAATATAAAACAATAAAACTGGTGAAAATTTGAAGTTCAAATTAATATTATGTTTCGATTCAAAGAATATCTAGATATGTTTTTAAAAAGACATAAATGATAAGTTATACTATGCAAGTTTTATCAAACCACTGAAAAGTTGAAAATTAAATATTCACAAACTTGTTTAAAGCATAGAATCTTAATTTATTAAATGAAATAACTTCAATAGCAAAAAAGAGCAAAGTAGCACAAAGTTCATATTACAATTTTAAATACAAAAATGCATGCAAAATTATTGAAGATTTTTTTGAGAAACCAAAAGCAGCAGAATAATGAAATAAAATCAGTGTTATGATTTATTAGAAACCTTCAGGAATGTAAAGAAAATAACCACAAGGCATTTTATTAATATTTAATATGTTCACTTTCAAAACAGGTAATTTTTCTAATATCATCTATATATTTCATTCCTCAACATCATTTCATATATTTGCCATTATTTCCTGATAAATAATGAAACAGATATGCCTGTAAATATAAAATATTTTACTGTATCAGAGAAGAAGGTAGAAAACAGGAAGAAAGGTATATTGCCCAATCTATACAATGTACATAAAAATGTTAGGCATGGTTTCAAAACTTGTGATTGACAGATATTTAATCTGTGACTCACAGATTTCTTTCCCTGATACTGCATTAGATAACAGACTTGCAGGTAGAAATGCAAAGAGGCCCAGATTTTAACCAATCATTTATAGTTCAAATGTACTTACACTTCTCATGAACACTCATACTTAAGACACAAAGATCCCTACTATGTATAACCAGAAATGGACTTTTGAAAACCTGCTCCACAGCAAAAGATATTGGATACACAATTTTTTGCTTGATAATCCACAAAATTCTCTCTGCAATATTTAACTTAACACATTGTAACTTAACTAGTTATAAACCACAATTCTAGATCTAAAATAATATCAACAGAAAACTTATCTATTAAATATTAATTTTACACTAAAATTTAACCCCCCCAAAATTTGAGCATCATTAACATTGTGTCTATTATTCTTAGATAAAGGAAACCAAGATGGTAAGTGCTCTCTGTGATCTTTGCTTTGCCACTTAGCTGTTAGTGGCCATGATTTACATTAAAAATCAGTGATAAAATGAGTATTTTAAAAGTTAAAAGTGTCCTAAATGTAATTTCTTGAAAAGAATTTTTAAAGTTTTATTCTTGCCTTTTAAATGTCTACAGTTCATTATAAATCATCTTCATGCTTACTCTTAGAAAACTTTTCAGATGTTCATTGTATCAGCCGTAACTAATGTTTTTCAATATGAAAACAGCTTTGAACATCAAAAAATTATATACCTCCATATAGTTGAGTTATTATTTTTAACTTCTGTTAGTTATGAAAATATATGACAAGCATTATGAAGAAATTATGACAAAGCAATGGATTATGAGGAATTATTAGTTTAGCTGGATGAACTGGCACAGGCATGCTGGTCAGGAGACTAAGACAGGAGAATCCTTTGAGATCAACATAGAGGAGTAACATAGCAAGAACTTTTCTCTTAAAATATAATATTTTATAACTGGTTGACATACCTATATTGACTTAAATGTTTTACCTTAAATACTTGCCTTACTTGGAGGTTATAGAAACATATATCATAAATCTTGGCCTTTTGTTTCTATTTATTCACAAAAACATATTTCATTGTTCTATGAAACAAAGCTAATGACAAATTTTTAAGCAAATATATTCTGATAGTCTCTTAGATTATATAACTTATTAGGAGATGATGATTTAAAACGTAAACATTTGTATCATTTGTTTTATACTCCAGAACAAAGAGAAAAAGAAGATACAGTCATGTTTCTAATTTAAAGTGTAGGGTTTACAATCAATTATATATTTAAAAAATAAAGATAGGAATTTAAACTATATTTTTGAACCATATTTGCATTAATTTACTGTAGTAATAACTCAATAACTCCATATCCTTTATTTCCTAATGTTATTCATGTTTTTCTCAAAATAATACTTAAGAATCATATATATTAATATTCTTCTATATGTATATATGGTTTATAAATTGGTTTCCTACTTTTCTTTCATATAATCAGATTAAATGATACATGTGTGGCAATACAATAAAAATTGAGATGATACTTTCGCTCTGAGAAAAATCAAGGACCATTTGTACTACCTACACATTTCCCCTGAGACTTTACTTACAAAAGAAAATTAAGTGAAGATGTGAATGCATTGCTCAATTACACAACTTAACTTAAATCTCTGTGCTTGGTATACAAAACAAACAAACAAACCATAATCTGGCTATGGAAGTCTTCTTTACTTTCTTTCAAAGGTTTGGCATTATGAGTTTATTCTATGAATTATTTTTTAAAAAGAACATCCTACAACATATTTAGGTCCATTAAATTCCTTATCTAACTAAAATTTAGTGAACAGTATATTTTGCAAACGTAATAATGGAGCTGAGAACACAAAGATGTCTGTAAAATAATCACTGCTTTTGAAAAGTCAACATAGTGAGAAGGAAAACATGGAGATATAAGAAAAATGGTGCACATGAGTCATCTATGCTGAGAAAAAAATTATACATCATGCACAAAGTTGTATTGATATTTTAGATAATCACCATGTGGGTATTATCAATACAGAAAAATAATCAGCTAGTCACACAGGCAACACTTATAGGCTTTGCTTTTTGTCCCTCTTACATAGCACATCTGAGGGGGGCTGGTAGATCTTGGAACCTTCTCATCTACTGTACTAGGATTTAAACAAAAATAGAACATGTGCCCCTTCTCAAGAGTACCTCTCTCAATTTGGTCCTATGTGCATTATTCCTTTACTACGTGTATATTTGTTTTCACTTTATATTCTAATGAAATTTTGAAACAATTAGTGGATAAATTATTTTTTTCTCCAAGATGTCATCTTTCCCAGATCTGGATAGGTGAGTGATGGCTGCACTCTAGAAATTTCATTGGCACTGCATTAAATATCTTAAATTTAATTTTATAGATAAAAAATTATTATCTCCCTATATAATAATTTAGTTTAGTAGCTGAAATCATTTTCAAAGACTCAAATTTGTGTTTTATATTTCTTCATACATACCAAAGTTAATCTATTCCATAAGCTAGTACCTTAAAAGACTGAAATTTGAAATGCTGGAATTTTCAAATTAAACACTATGGTATTCCATGCTATGCATGTTGTTGCTCATGTAAATTTCAGTTTTTAATTAGGTTACCAGGATGCTATAATCAAAGCAACATTTTTCTTAATTAAGAACTCAGTTCAAATTTTAGCTAATCTATATGGTGTGTGATCTCCAGAGCATAAACTTTCCTATCTTGAAATCAGTTTCATTAATGTCAAGTTTGTATGAGAATTAATTTAAATAGTAACTTTAGCAATAAATATTGTATAAAACAATTATCTACAAATGTTAGTTTCCATTCATTCAAGAGTGCTTTTCATTTAAAATTATTTTTAAACTATGTGTTTTAATAATAATTGCTGTTGTGGGGAAAAAAAACTCTCCATGTCAGTACATGCCAGTAAGGGTATGAGTGTGTACACACATGCACACACACGCACCCCTACACATAATTCAATAATTGGTAATTTCATCAACTTCTATTTGCCTAATGGTAACTAATTCTTTTCTTCAATGTCTGAACAAAATTTTATCTTAAGTTTTATGCTTTAGCACATTAAAAAATCTGTTATAATTTAAAAATTATCTAGAACCATGTAGTTTCTATTTTTGTCAAATAACAAGGGATTGCTAAAGGGTTCAGAGAAATTTTTTCACGAATTTATATTTATTGTACATTATATTTTAGAAACTTCTAAATGCTGAAGGATTTACAAAAATTTCTAAATTCATTTTCATTGCTCTGTGATTTCACTTGATTGTTCAGTCCTATTAAATCCTACATATTAATGTAGATTAATTTTTGTGTTATTTGATGGAGAAAATTCAATATCACACAGAAGTTCCTACTTTGAAAAATTATAAACGGCATTTTGAAAAATCTGTCGAATTATAATGGCAGCAAAACGTGGACCAAGCATTCTTCTTGATCTTTATGGTTTGAATTTTTTTAACTGTGTCCATCAAGTGTTCATGTCTTAGGAGTTTGATCCTCCATGTGACACAGCTGGGAAGTAGCAGACCTTTTACTGCAGGAGTCTAGTGGGAGTTCATTGCTGGACCCCTCCCATACTTTGGCCTCCAGTCAAGCCATGTGGTCTCTGCCTCTGGCTTGGTTCCAGTCATTTTGGTCCCATCCACAATGAAGTAGTGTAGCTGTTCCTGGGATCCTCACCAGAATCAAGGACTATTGGACTTTCAGCTTCCCAAATGTGATTTAATCAAGTTCTTTTCTGAATACCCAGTCTCAGGTTTTCATTATAGTAATAAAAAATGTACTAATGCACTCAATATACATTTAAAACTCAGAATTACTTCACACTCACCTCTATTTCCTTCAGAAATAATTTTAAAAAGTGATTAAATCTTAATGTTTTTAAAGGGTTGGCAGAAACACTATCATTATACAATTTTATAGTTGACCGGATTATTGTCTGTAAAAATTAGAATAGCAATGGAAATCATGACAAGGAACCACAAATGGAGTGTTCAATTTTATATATTAATATGAATGTTTTGTTTTAAAAACTTTTTTGTAGTGTTTTTCACATTAATTAATAGTTGTCAAAAAAACAGAATACACATTTTTTTACAAAAAAACTCTCCTTGGTCATTTTTAAAGAAACTTCTGATAATTTTCAGTCTTCATCTGCAATACTGGGGTTGGAACCCAGGACCTCACCCACACACTAGACAAGTGATCTAATCGCTAAGACTATTAATCCCTTAGTTCAATTTCTGGTAATTTTCAAAGTAAATATTTTCTTTTAATTGCACATACAAAGGGTGAGATGCACAAATCTTCATGCACAGTTCCATGAATTTTTAACTGATTTAACTGATGAGCACAGTAATGCAAATATCACTTAGCTCAAGATGGTTACCGGAACCTCAGAAGCTTCTCTATGCTGCTTCTTGTCCAACCCCTGCATTCTGTACCCCTTACTCTCCTAAAGTTGACCAATATTCTTTAGTCTGGCACAACAAGGAAGGGAGAACTTAAAAGTGCTGACCTATAATCCGTTTCTCTCCTGAGCACCAGGAAGCTACCCCTAATAGGAAGAAAAGAAAGCAAACACCTTGGTATATTTTCCTTTTTTTTACATAACTGAACTTCTAGGTAGATAAGCTAAGAGTAGCAACTGGGAAAAGGATAGTTCTCTATTTAATGCTTTGTAAAGGATGACCTTGGTTAAGAAAAATTAAAACATGGTAAGTCCAGAGTCTGAGTTTATAAACATGACTCCCTAGAAAATAAAGAATAAACAGTGATAGATAATGCAGATTTTCCAGACAAAATGCCCTCCTGTTCTTGATGTATATCAGCAAAATCAAACTGGAGACCTTCTCTATTTATTCCAGACCAGGTAGCATAGAAAGCTAGTCTTATCCAGTCTTTTGTGAGATGATCAATAACTGCTATCCTTGTTATTACCAGTAAAACCTAAATTTTCGTAGGAGCTCAGATTTGCAAGAGTTTCACTTGGTATTTCAATTGTTGTGTTAGTTCAAAGGGTAGATTAGTGAAGACAGTTTTTAAAATATATATTAATGAACACATATTCTTTTATGTACTTAGTGATATATTTGCCTCAATATTCTTATTATCATCTCCAGTGACCTAGTTTTCAATATTGAGTTGGCACTTTCACTACACTGTTTATTTCCCCTTTAAAATTGCGTGTGTGTGTGCGCGCACGCGCTTCATTCCTCATAGTCGTCTTTGCTATTTGTGCTTACTCCCAAATAAATATTAGAAATTATTCATTAATATTCATAACAAACATGCTGAGACTATTATTGGGATTACAATAAACCTACAGATCAACTTGTGACAACTTAATAATATCAAGTCTTAGCATCATATGCATGGTATAACCCTCCATTTAATTTGGTCATCTTTAATTCTTATCATTAATGATTTGTAATTTTCAGTTCTAATAACTTACATATGTACTGTAAAAAATTATTTTTTTGTATTGTATGCTTTTGATGCTAGTTAACTTGTATCGTTTTATTTTCTTCATGATTTTGTTGCACATACAGAAATAGAACATTTTGGCTATATTGATATTGAATTGTGCTATCATGCTACAATTTACTCTAACCTGGTATTGATTAAATATATACATTAAGAATTTTCAGAAGTTTTTTGCTTTATAGTATCTGGGATTTTTGAGAAATTAGAAGTAGAAACATATACTTGTAATCATGTTAACAAAATTGATCAGAAGTTTATGCTAAAATAAGATTTATTCAAGTAAATGAATCAATTAAAATAAATTTGTGTGGAGAAAGAAATTGTTCATTATTTCCTGTGTTTATAAAATGAGAAAGCACTTATGTTAAACTAAATATATCATTTTGAGGATTAAATTATTTATGATATATAAAGCTCTTATAACCACCAAAAATGTAAGTTTTGCTTTGTATGCAAAATTAGCTTATCTTTGCATTATTATGGATGAATGGTGTAGTAAGAAAAGTAAGATTGTCCAACTTCTGCAATACATTGAATGGTTATCACTCAGAAGATGACCGTTTTATTACTAACTTCCCCCATATTATACATTTCTTTAAAATTCTCTATTACCTATCATTGGTGGAAAAATATTTTTGTTTTTGTTTTTCTGCAAAAAATCTTCATGAGAAAATGGGAAATATTGGAATAATTGTATTATTTTCGTTAATCCAAATCACCAACATGAGAAGTAACATTTTCCTAGTATCATGTGAATATTTTCTCTTTTGTCTATAAATCCCTGTGGTAAAAATACACAAAGTATGTGCTCATCTGCCTGTTAGCTTTGCTGCTTTATCAGCAGCTCAATACTGCCAATGTCAGTGTTGCGTAGTTGGTGGTTCACTGGATTCATTATTTCAATCTACATGTATAAGTAGAACCAGAGGGTATACTAAACTGCATTATTTTTGTAGATTTATTTTAAAGCTGGGAATAAGGGAAATTACCACAACTGAACAAAATAGTAATATTTATGTGATGCAAAAGTGAACATTTCATCCCTCGATGATGGGGAATTTTTTCATAAAGATGAGTGTGAAGGGGCACAGTTTCTGAACTTCTACACTAGTGTAGTCAGACAGATTGGTTTCAATGCTGGTTTTCCACTTTCTGTCTCTCTAACACTATAAAAACAATGATTGTTGCTCCCTGACTGGCAACAATGTCCAATGTACCTCCTCAGGGCCTGCCTGAGGAGAATACAGGGCAAGCAGGATGATGAGTTGCAGCAGCAAGGAAACACACCAGAGCCGGGAGGTCTGTCAGCACACGAGGCACTGCAGGAATCTCATTTATTGAGGAAATCAGAGCTTTTATGTAGGGTGGGGGCTTGGTGGAAACCAATCAGCTTAAAGGTCAGCAAGGCAAGGGGGGGGGGGGGTTCCACGCAGGCAAGAGTCCCACAAGACTATATGGCAAGCCCGAGCTGATCACATTCGAGGAACTGTTGTTAACCAATCCCTGACGGTGGTCCGATTTATCATCATTAACTTTTGAAACCGCCTTTGAGGCCTTGATCTTGCTCACTCACCAGGGAGTAAGAAGTCAGCCTGAGTTAGTTAACGTGTCATTAGTCCCAACATATCCCCCTTTTTTGTTTTATATTAAGGGTGTGTCTGTCTTAGGTTGCCCCTGGGAGGGTCTTACCCGTCATGGAACATCACCCTAGTAGTTTGGGGGTCCACCTTACTTCAAGGTGTGCCTGTCTTAGGTTGTCCTCCTCTGAGCATCTCACCAGTCATTGACGACCACCTTAGCACTTCAGGCGGGCCCCTCAGGAGGAGCAGGGCTTAGACTCCAGTGTCCTGATACAAGTGATCCATGAGCCTATAGGGCTCCCAATCTCATTTTGAAGGGGTATAATGCTGTCGGACCACCAAGAGCTGCACAGACTTAGCCTGGCTCTTCAGGAAATGGATAAGTTTATTGATTATGCAAGGCCCAAAGGTGAACACAAGGATAATGGTGATTAGGGATCCCCTAATTGGGAGGAGGTAGGGGAGCCACCCGTATAACCCAGTCCAGAGGAAATTAGAGTGGAGCTCACTACTACGATGTTCCAGATCTTCTTGTAGGTTTTTGATTTTATCTTGTACAATGCCAGAGCGGTTGGTGTAGAAACAGCACTCTTCACCAAGGAACAGACAAAGCCCTCCTTCCTATGCCCTTAGCAGATCCGAACCACGATGATTTTGCAGGACGACAGCGGCCAAGGAATCAAGTTGAGCCTGTAGATCTAAGATGGTAGAGCTGCAAAGTGCAATCTTAGGAGCTCTATGTAGCTCTCAAGGAAGTCCACTGTCCAAAGTCATGAGGTCAGAGACCCTAATTTTAATCACTGTTGTCCCATATTTTCTACTATGCATTACACTCTTTCTTAAATGTCATTTTAAGCAGTTTACATATATTGACTCCCGAGTCTATATGAACATTAGTTAACACAATTTAACATTCCTTTTGTGTGGCAAAGTGGTAAAATACTTTCATGCTTAACCTTTATTCAAATCAGGCTCTCAATAACTTTTAGAAATACATTTAACAAATTTTACATATACCCTCTTGATGACAGGTCCTATATAGAATATTAAATGATAGGTTTACCATTACAGACAAGTTTAATTTGGAGACTAGCAGCTTGATAATTTTTCTGCTTTAAAGGCTTGTATACCTGAAAAATATGAACACATTTAATATACAAAGAATAATGTTTTTAAGTATGTTACTCCATGGAATAACTTTATAAATTAATCAGATGTCTCTAACAAACACATTTGAGTCCTAGAAAAATTGATGTTAGACTTTATATAAACATCAACATTTTATTAGTTTGACCATCTAGAGACTTGTGCGTTAATTTTGAAGACATTTTACTTCTATTAGTTTACCCAATTTAAATTGAACCTTTTTAAATCACGTGAATTAAAAATATTTGGATCCATTTTTAAATTTTAATTTTAGGAGCACTCAATTTTGATACAGAAAAAACATGACATAAGACAGCACGACATACAAATAACACAAAAACAAAGGCCTTGTAACTTTATAGGTGAATCTCCATTGCAATGTAACAGATGTTCAAAAACACTAGTAGAATAAAAAAATAGAACTGATCAAAAAAAAAACATCATGAGCTCAAAAAAATATAGAATTCAAAAAAACAAGAATCCTGGAAAAATGATACAGCTGTTAATTACTTTAGTAAAGCACCATAAAATTTAGTTTTGCTAGAGTTCAGGTAAGACTCTTTTATTTTTTTCTTGGGTTTGAGATCAGTCTCCTACTAAGCATTCTGGCTTTCTCCATTTACATTTCAATGTAAGCCTTGACTGAGATTTGGAAGGAGCTGACAGGTTTTAGCAGAAACTTTGTGCCTAGGGCATTTTAACCCTTTTTTTTTTTTTTTGGTTCAATTCAGGTTTGGATGCAGAAAATTGTGAAAAAATTATCTCTCACTACTTGTGGGGAATGGGGCTACTATATCATACTTCTTACTAGGACATGCCACTGATGATTGGGCTGGTTATTTCCTCCATACCAGCGTATATGGGACCTTGCGGCAGGAGGACTAGGTGGGCTGGGCTGGGGAATGGAAGCAGAAACCACTGAGTCAAAGTTGGAGGAGGAGGAGGGATTAAGAAGGGGAGAAGAAGGAGGTGTCTGAGTTTGCAGGAAGAGCACAGAAGCGCAAGAAAGAAGAGACTTGAAGATAAGGAATCCCTTTCCATCTGCTCACTCGCTTGCGGCAGCTGTGGGCCAATATCTTTGGTAGCCACAATCCACCTTCCCATGGAGTGATCTTTCATCCCTGCACAGGCCAATTTGTGATCAGTAGTCATTCCTTCCCAAACTAACATTTTAGCATTTACTGGGAAGGCCTTACAGGGAGGGGGGAGGTTAGAGTCAGTGAGTTCTTGCCCAATATCATAAAATGGCCACCGGGAAGATTTCCCACCATCTGGAGGCAGCGGCTCTTTGGGGGGAAACTTGGAGCCCCCTTTGGGAGGTCCTGGAGAGAAGTAGGCCTTAAGGGCGGATAATGTAGGGCAGACTCCCAATGGGGGACCCTCCCCTAAACTGATTTCCCTCTTCCTAACAAGTTGTTCTACATGATCCCATGTGGACCAGTCAAACAAGTTTGCTTCAGGCAGCCAGGGGGCTGCTTAGTGAGGGCCTTCCAGGTCTGAAACGCCTGGCTATCTGAGAGTTCCAATCCTCTACTTCTGAGGAGAATCCTAAGGGAGTCAAGGGAGGGGTCAGACTTGGAATTGGACTGTCCCATATTTTATGGGAGTACACTCACCCAGAGTCCGATTGGCCTGTTGGTGACTTCACCAGTTGTTGCTCCCTGTCAGGCAACAATGTCTGATGTACCTCCTCAGGGCCCACCTGAGGAGAATACAGGGCCAAGCAGGATGATGAGTGTGGGTGGCAAAGGAAACACACCAGAGCCGGGAGGTCTGTCAGCTCACGAGGCACTGCAGGAACCTCATTTATTGAGGAAATCACAGAGCTGTTATGTAGGGTGGGGGCTTGGTGGGAACCAATCAGCTTAAAGGTCAGCAAGTTGGGGGTGGGTTCCATGCAGGTGAGAGTCCCATAGGACTATATGGCAAGTCCGAGCTGATCACGTTCGTGGAACTACTGTTAACCAATCCCTGACGGTGGTCCGATTTATCATCATTAACTTTTGAAACCGCCTTTGAGGCCTTGATCTTGCTCACTCGCCAGGGAGTAAGGAGTCAGCCTGAGTTAGTTAACATGTCATCAGTCCCAACAAATGATACCTGCCTAAGCAGTTTTTTTTTTTTTTTTTTTTTTTCTGTAAAATTAATAAAATAAGTTTAAACATAGATGATTAAAAAATTTGCAGATGATAAAGAATCTATTATGTGGTAAAAGTAGCTGACATTTGTTAAATACTCAGTAAATGAAACTTTAACCAATAGTATATTTTTCTAATAAAAAGAAAAATATTTTAAGATCCCTCATTTGAATAAAGGTTTTACCTAATGATTCTATGACTTTACTAATTAATAAATATCCTGTAACATAAAGTATGTTCATTAGCTAATTGATAGGTTGTTTTTTACCAGTTTTCATCAAAGATTTTTGCAAATTATATCAGATCTACATACCTTTCAATCATCACAAGTAAATTCATGATAGATAATGATGGGCACAGGTCTGAGAGTGGCAAGTAGGGAACGCCAATCTAACTGATTTTGAGGATCATTTTCACTTGATAATTTGAAATTTCTAATTAAGTACCTTCAAGCAACTGTCACTGCATTAAACTATAATTGTATTATAAATTTATTGTAAATTTCAATGAAAGGTAAAGACAATGATTAAAAACAGATTTGAAAAATATTTGCTATTATAAACATGCATGGCTTGTAAGTGATCCATCTTATGCACCATGATTAAGGCATTCAGAAAAATAGATATTAATATTTCTTTTATGTTATATCCCCTAATTATCACTTTACTCATCAACTTAATAATATCAACATTTGAAATATTTTTGCTTTTTTGTGATACTTAATATCATTTCAGGAGTGCAGATTAAAATCTTTTTTATTCTTACGATTTTAGTAAAATATTTTTATTTTCCTATAGAGGTTCAAAGTGTCCAATGAGCAAGTAACATATTTGCTTTTCATCCATATTTTTGGAACATTTTGCTTCCTTATGATGATAAAATATGAAAGAGTCAGACTTGTGTTAAATGATAACTTTAAGGAATAGAGAATCACTTTTCTGTATTATAGTATTATATTTTCTGCACTAATGAAGGTCTGGGAAAACTCATTTAAGTATTTGTTTTATATAACATTAATGCCCCAGTTAATATAAACCTCTAAAAATGAAAATTAAAAATAATCTGAGCAGGTAAAATTGTTTAAACCCAAGTGCATTTGTTACTAGGCACCTGGACAAAGGCCTGAATCAGAGAGGCCCAGCTCTGTGGGTTTCAACAGACCAGCTTCTGGCCACCCACTGCCTAAAGAGTCCATCAGAGGCAAGTGGTGGTGAAACAAGTAAGGAGTCTAATTCCAGTGTGGCCCTACCAGGAAGGTAGTAATTCTAGCAAACTCCTAAGGAAACTATCTTTGAGTTATTAAGAAGAGCTCCAAGATAATATATGGGAAGTTCTAAGAAAAGGAACAAGAAGTATGCATAGACAAGCAGTCTGGTCAAATCATGTTCTGATTAATTATTATTTCTGGTGTGGTTCTGTGGAGTTCTGCTAATGGCTCCTCATTCCTGGAATTTAAGATAAGCTAGGGAGTAGAAATAACTCTGAGAAAGAACAGGCAAAGGTATCAAAAGTGTCAGGACAATGACTGGGTCCTCCTTCATATCTTCAATTTTAATAGGGCCCCTGCTACCCTATTATAATTTTCCAAGTATTATTTCCAAAGGAATTTTGATATCCAACTATTGATTCACTCTCAAAAACTTTGCGATGAAAGTGTTTCTTGTAACCTAAAATGCATGCCTGAGGAATGATATAATTATATTACCTGTTTTAATGGTTATATGTGTTTATCAACCCTGTAGAAACAAAATGAGAAAAACCAATGACTACATTTTAGGGAGAGAACCTGTAAAATAGGTTTTACATGCCATTTAAAATAAAACTCCCCTTTGAAGAAATAATTTAACATTGTAATCAGGGTATCATGGAATTGTCAGTCCCATATGCCCCACCATATTGATGTAAAATAAAACCAAAACAAAATATAAATGAGAGTAAAAATGTTCCCTACCTCACTGCAAACTACCACCTTTCTCATCCCTTTGCCTATATGCAGAGCTGAAAGTTGAGCAGCAATTTTTAGAGTTATGCTGATTGGGATAATCTTCTTCATGATGTGCTGATCTCAAAAGCCTGGTATCCCTGGGGTTGAATTTGGAAAGATGTAAATTGGTTTCCTAACACTACATTTTGCAATGTGTAAATTAATAACTTGACATTTCACAGCTGTTTTAAAGGCTGTGCTTTAAAGAATGAAATATCAATCACAAATATACATCTACCCAGAAATGTCAAATCCCACCCAAATGAATACTGCTGCAAATTAGCGGCAGGTCACATTGCTCTGCTGTCTTTCACCTGTGATGCATTCCCTTCCTTTTCAGGTTAAGAGCTCCCCTGGAGAGGCTTAAACCTATTTTCTACCTCATATAAAAGATGGGTAGTGAGCAGCTTTAATAACAGAACATAGTAACCAAATGCTAAACCTATTCAAGAGAGGCGGTGTGGTATAGTAAAAGAAGAAATTAAACTAGGGGTCGAAATGCCTGGAATGAATTCCCAAGTCTGTACTCGGGAATTATTTAGATTTAGGCCTCTCATGAACTCAGTTTTCACATCTTCAAAATTGGCCTTGCCTATTTCACAGAGTTATCTAAAATTGCCTGACTCTCTCAGGGCAAAGTTAGTATCCTGAGCTAATAAAAATTCAATATTATTTTTATATAAAAACTTAGAGAATTATAAGATATTATAAATGTAAATAATAATATTTCCTTTCCTATCATAGATACTTATGTCAAGGCACATATCCTGTTCATGATGGCACTAGGGGTTTATCAGTCTGTCTCACATAGGAATAATTGAGTAAAACAAATCATCATTTAGCGATCAAGTCCATGAGAGTAAATGTAGGCCAGAGCTGCTTAACTATATTTCATGTCTGCAGGATTTCTATCATCTCTTTATTGGTTTTCAAAATATAGTTCAAATTCTGTGTCTCTAATATATGTTAGATTCCTAGGCAGTGACTCATCCTTGTATAGCTGTAAAATATTTCTGAACTTTTACTCTCTGCAAGGAGTGTGAATTAGCATTAGACTAAATTTGTACCTTCCCAACTGGACTGTACAATGAAATGCAGATATTCCGGCTTAGCCTTAGGAACAGAGACATGAATACCTTAATTCATGCACATTTTTCTCACGAAGTATGAGACTGACAATCAACATTCAAACTCTGAATAGATACTTTTATTCAATGAACTATATTGGTTTGGGACTTGGGAATAGCTTGCACCATGTTCACTATATCATTTGAAAATAGGAATAAGGTTTTATTCAGTTGTATGTATCCTAGGCTTCTAGCACAGTGGTCCATGCTCAGAGGGATTTAATAAAAATCTAATGTATGAATGAATAGATAAACATAATTACATACTGTTCTTTATTTAATTATACTTAGCTCTAAAACCAATAATTTTTATCTTTTTATTTTAAAGAGTTATTAATATAAAGAATACTCTTAAGGAAATATATGCAATGATTCATTAATGTCCCCATTGAAAAGAATTTTGCTTAACCTTTTAAGTATAAATATTTTGTTCAATACGTATGGTGGTTCCATACCTAGTCTTTTGAAGAACCTCCATAGTGGTTGTACTAACTTACAGGCCCACCAACAGTGTGAAAGTGTTATTTTTCTCCACATCCTTTCTAACATTTATTATTATTTGTATTCTTGATGACTTTCAAACTATGGAACCAGCCTAGGTGGTCTGCTATCAATGAATAGATAAAGAAAATGTGGTATATATGCACAGTAGAGTTTTATTCAGTCATAAAAAAATGAAAGTATGTCATTTGCAGGCAAATGAATGGAAGTGGAGACCATCATGTTAAATGAAATAAGTTAAACTCAGAAGTTCACATGTGAGAGAAGCTTCTCTGGTATGTGGAAGCTGGGAAGAAAGACAGAAAAGAAAGGTGGGGCAGACCTCATGAAAATCAAAGGGAGATAGTAGAGGAAAGGGACCAAGGTGTGGAAGGTGGGGAGGAAGAGGGGAAGTGTTGGGGAGGGACACTGACCAAATTATATTGTTATTGTGTGCATTTATGAGTATGTTTCAATAAGTCCCATCATTATGTGCAACTATAGTGCATTAATTAAAAGACATGGGGGAAAATAAGCTATGTATAAAGGATGGCCATGAATCTCAGTGGTAGGGTATTTGCAAAGCACGTGTGAAGTCCAGAGTTCAATCCCCATTACCATAGAAATAGAAGCAAAAATTCATAAATGGAAGATTGATTGAAATTTTGCAAAAACCAAATGATACAGAAAATTTATCTTTGTATGTTTTAATATTTGATTCTTTATGAGTATAATGAATGTATCATACACATAAGAGATTCAAAACCTGTAATGAATATATCGTGCTCATATTAATTACTTTAATTAGAATCAATTACTCATGTAGGGTTTGCCATTATTATTTCATAAGTTATTTTGATTTAATTGTTTTGAATTATGAGAAACAAGGCACTCATAAATTAAAGTAAAAATAGATCCTCTTCCTTATGTGATATTCAAGAGAGTCAGGAAAGTCTTAATTAGCAAGGCTCTTGTAAACTGGGGCAAGAAATTATGCATCATTCAAAAATTGTATTAAGCATTAAAAATATATTTATTAGAAAATATACACCTATAGAAATTATAGAAATGATTTAAAAATCCAGCTTTCATATTTCATGTAATTTTAATAAAATTGCATTTGTCCATTCAGACTGCTTTAACAAAAATACACTATTTATCAAAAACAGAAATGTATTTTTTAGACTTTCAGAGGTTGGAAATCTGAAATTAAGGTGCTAACAGATTGAACCTCTGTGTCCACAATGATGGAAGAGGTAAGAAGTTTCTCTCCAAGGTCTCTAATTTCCTATTCGTGAGGGTACTGCCTTTGTGATCTACTCAAATTCCAAAGTCTCCATCTTTTGATGTCACCATATCAGGGGTTAAGATTTCAACATCGGAACTTTGGAGGACACAGAAACTAAGACAATAATGGATAATATTATAAATACTCTATGATCTGCTATATACCTCTCCATCTGTAAGTTGTACCATACAGGATGATTTCATCTGTTAACCCTGACAGTACTAGAAATATTATTGTTTCTTGTCTTAGAATGAAATTACCTTCACATAATTATCTCCCCACTAATACGAAGTAAAAAATCTTGGTTTATAATCTTCACACCAATATAAAACCTATTTTGAACATATAATGATTAAATGGAGGCTTTCTAATACACAGTAGGACTTGACTTGCCTTCCTGTGAAGAATCAAATAGAAGGAAAGGCTGAGATACCATAATTAAATGCAAAACCTTGTTGGGTTTTGATAGCCTACTAAGTCATAATTTGAAATAAAGATTATTTTTTATTTCTTGCAAGGACATAATTACCAGATACGGTCATTCAATTTTGGCAGCACAGGCATGCATATCCCATCTCATGTACATACTTTTCTCACTAAAAAGAAGACTTAAAGTCAATTTTCAGGTCATGAATAGATGCTCTAGTTTCATTGACTGTATTGAGCAGGGCCTGGAACCCTTTTGCCACCTTCCCTAAGACCACCTTCTAGTAACATCCTACTTTCTCAGGAGCAGCATTTTATTATTTTTGATCCTATCTACCAAGGTTTAACAAATCAAACAAATAAACTGAATTTCAGGCAGTATTTCAGTTTCTAGTGCAGATTTGTATTTTCTCAGAACTTTATCTTCTGTCTTCAATTGGTAATACTGAAGAAAGACAACTTAGCTTAGGCTAAATCATTAAAGTTAGAAAGGGCCAGTAAAAGTGGAATTGCAAATATATTTCTGACAATTTTGAGTCTATACTTCAAAATCCTTATAAAACCCATCAACTTATTCTAAGAATTTCTACTTTTAGAAAATTATTTTGAAATAAATTAAAATAGAGCTAATTGAAACTCCACATTATTTACAACCAAAAGAATGGGATCCTAATTTTTAGAATTAAAATAAGTTATTAGAATAAGTTATACTCCATGTATGTATAATATGTCCAAATACACTCTACTGTCATGCATATCTAAAAAGAATGAATAAAAAATAAAATACAGCTTACATATCTAAATATGTATATATTTCAGACAAATTGAAATGAATATTAGAAACCTTGAAATGCAGAATAACAAAAAGATAGGAAAATATATTAAGGTGCAATTAGAATATAGTTCAGGTGTTTGCAAAGTTGTCATTCCCATTTATAATACACTATTAAGTTAAGCAGTTTAAGAACATGATGTACTATGTGACTGAAAATAAAGCAATAGCAATGTTAGCAGATGAGTACACAGATATTCCTAATTACTGGTAAGTGGTAAAAGATCATGTTTTTACGAATCTGTATCTTTTTTATTTTCTAAAGCAATTGTCTTAAAATAATTTTTTTGATCAAAATTTGGTGAAAGGCAATAATTCTTGTGAATAAGATATTATGATCATCTTATGATGAAATTCCATCATCAGAAGTCATCCTAAAAATAACAGTTGTTTCCTCGGATTTATGCAAAATGATGACAAAGTTGTATTCATAAAAGTCAATAGTATTAAAAGTAATTTGAGTATACATCATTTAAAAGATCATGGAGCAAAACTTCCTATATATCTTAGGAGATTTAATGGACTTGAAAATGAAGAGAAGACTGAAAACAAGAATACAAAAAGTAAATGCACAATATTTCAAGTTTTTTTTTAAGTTGAGGTACTGTAAGAAAAAAAAAATGATCATTCCTAACTGTAAGACTGAGCTGTCATTAATTGTAAATGCATACCTAATTTGAAAATTTTTAAAATGTAAGTAATTTACTTTTAGAATTTATGACATGTAGTATACATGGAGGGAAAAAGCAAGAAAGCAAAAAAGAGAGAGAAGGGGAATATATGAATATATCAGGTTCAATCATATGAACGTGAAGTCTTTCATGCTTTTGATAATTTTTCTAAGTAACGGTTAACTAAAAATTTTTGTTCTATGACATTATACTTTCTACCACAAGTATTCATACCTTTATTATTATCATTGCTATTTTTGCCTTTTATATTGATATGAATATACTGTATCAAATATTATCTTCCATTAAGTCCTTTAGATACTCATTTAATTCTTACATTATTTCCAAAATTAGGTATAGATATTGCCTTTTAATAGATGAGAAAAATTACGACTTTTATTCAGGGCCCTTCAGTAACTGAACAACAGATAAATGTACTTATTTTCTCATTCCGCATAGGCAGATTATTATCATATTGATTTACAAAGACTCTGTGTATGTTTTTAAGTTCCATAAAAAGATTCACAGATTGTTCAATTTAAGCTTGTCAAAAACCATTTAAATTTTCCAAATGTAGCTGTTGAAACATGAATAAGAGGAACTTGAGACCTACATAAAATATGTGAACACTAACAATTTACCCCATTAATAATGGCATTTAAACATGGAATGAACCTGTCTCCACATTCACTCTCTGGTATTCCTGGGCCTGCTGCTTCTTTTCCAGTAGAAGAGCAACGAGAAGGCTTGTCATCATGACTGAATGAGATAGCGAGGACTTGTAACATCTGTGGTCATTAGTGGAAGGACAAAAATGTGACTTGTTAGTAGTTGTAGCAGTGATGGGGACAGCAGCACTAGTAGTGTTGCCTTTGGGCATCATACAAAAAATATTTGGGGAGCCTTGCAGGAATCTATAAGCCATGTCAATGAAGTTACACCCTATGGTGTGAAATGTATAAGGAATGGTCATAAAAAGACTTTTAGACAGCACCTTTTTTTCTAGGACCAACATTCCCTATTCATCAAATATTTCAGACATTCTCAAATTCTTTCCCAATACTTATTACTTATCATGTTTTATTTGTATTTCTCAAAATAATGAATTTACTACTAAAGAAAAATTTTTTCTTTGTACTATGATTTGAACCCAGGGTTACTATACCACTGAGCTACATCCCCAGTCATGTGTATATATATATATGTATATATATACACACACATATACATATATGTATATATATGTATATGTATATATATGTGTGTGTGTGTGTGTGTGTATTAGTTTAAGATAGAGTCTCACTAAGTTGCTGAGGCTGGCCTTGAACTTGTAATCCTCCCACCTCAGCCCCCAAGTCTCTGGGATAACATATGTGCACCACCATGCCAGGTGAGAAACTTTTGATTTCTTCCAAATTCTTTCTACTCTAATGACACTTGTTTATCCCATTACTCTCCAGTGATTGGTGAGGTGTTCAAGTAGATGTCACAGCTGTCTGACCCAAAGAAGTTTCAGCCTTCCATTACTTCCAAATGGGGGAGTGACCCAGGTCTTGATGTATTACAGAGATAGAGACCGACCTTTTAATATGGCGAATATTCATAGATAAAACCTCTTTGTAGTAATCCATGATTCTTAAGGGTGAAAGAAATTAATGCCTTATCTGAGATACAGGTGGTAGAGAATTTCTCCCATTGTGAAGGATCTCTGTTCATGTTCTTGATTATTTCCTTTGCTGTGAAAAAGCTTTGTCAGTTTGATACCATACCATTTTCTGATTATTGGTTTTAATTCTTGCACTTTAGAAGTCTTACTGAGGAAGTCGGTTCCTAAACTGACATGATGGACAGTTGGTTCTAAATTTTATTCTAGTAAGCACAGGGTCTCTGGTCTAATGCCTAGGTCTTTGATCCACTTAGCATTGAGTTTTGTGCAGGGTGTGAGGGAGGGGTTCAATTTCATTCTATTATATGTGGATTTCCAGTATTACCAGCATCATTTGTTAAGGAGGCTATCATTTCTCCAACGTAGGATGAGATGACTGTATTTATGTGGTTGCATCTTATTCTGTTCCATTGGTCTTCATGTTTGTTTTGGTGCCAATGCCATGCCTTTTGACAAAGGTTCTGAACAGATAATTCACAGAAGAAATATGAATGGTAAAAAAATATGAAAAAATATTCAAAATTTCTACCAGTTAGAGAAATGCAAATTAAACTACACTGACATTCCATCTCACTCCATTCAGAATGGTAATTATAAAGAATACAAGTAACAATAAACGTTGGTGAGGATGTGGGGAGAAAGGTACATTGTTGATGGGACTGCAAATTGGTGCAATTACTAGTGAAAGCAGTTTGGAGATTCCTCAGAAAACTTGGAATGGAACAATTTGACCCAGTTATCCCACTCCTTGGTATATACCCCAAAGACTTAAAAACAGCATACTACAGTGATACAGTCACATCAATTTTTATAGCAGGTCAACTCACAATAGCCATGGCATGGAAACAACCTGGGTGTCCTTCAATGGATTAAAGGATAAAGAAAATGTGTTTTGTGTACCCAATGGAATATTACTCAGCCATAAAGAAGAATGAAATAATGGCATTTGCTGGTAAATGGATGGAACTGGAAAATATTATGCTGAGGAAAATAAGCCAATCCCTAAAAAGCAAAGGCCATATATTTTCTCTGATTTGTGGATGCCTCCAAAACAAGGGAGGCTGTGGAAGGGAATAATAGAAATCGATCGGATTAGACAAGTGAAGAGAGGCAGAAAGGGAATAGGAAAGGCAGTAGAATTAATCAGTCATAACCTTCCTAATCTTGTATTTGAATACACAACCAGGGTAACTCCACATCATGTACAATCACAGGAGTGGGATCCTAAATAAAATAAGTTATACTCCATGTATGTATAATTTGCCAAAATACATTCTCCTATCATGTATAACTAAAAAGAACAAATAAAAATAAAAAAGAATGGATTTTTTAAATAATTTAAATTACTGTAAACATATTCCTGTTTCTCACAGATGTTATAGAAAATCATCAGAAAAATAATAGGCCATACCCTTTAGTGAGTCAATATTGTGGGAAGTGATTAAATGACAATCTTCACTTTTAATTAACAGCTGTAGTTTCATGTCTGGCACAGCTGAGCCAATGTCCTAGAGGTATCTTTCTGATTTCCATCTTTTGACCAGTGGTGATCAATGATGTACAAAGGGAATCAGAGAATCAGGGAAGATTTGGCTGGTGCCACTAAATACTTCTTTCTAAAAGACTATTAAGCACTCTACAAAAGCTTAAATTTGAGCTTTTACAATTGAATTGTCAGGATGGAATATCATGACTTGCATTTAAAATTCTTCAAGTCTATGTCTAACTTTTGTGCACCCATCCTACCCACCTCACAATCTGGAACTGCTTCTGCATCTTTGACTCTATCCTGAAAATAAAAATTACCCTTTTTTCTGACTTTATACATTTCTTGGATATACAGAGCATACCCCAAACAATACAACTTAGGAATTAACTATTATTTTATCCATTCTCTCAATTTGAAAATAAAGTCCTCCAGATCTCTAATATTGCTCTTAAAAGTGAGTTGTCTTAGTCACAAAATAGTTAACTACTTTTACAATTCAAATAGTTAAATATTTAATCATTAAAATATATAAATTAAATAGTGAAATACTTCCTGAATGTCTATTATGGCACTGTAATATTGAGCTGTATATCTTTGTCTATTCACCTGTCTTTGTAAATAGCATTCATTGTTTATATATTTTTTTTACCAACCCGCATCAATCTGGGTTTATGCAAGCTTAGTTTTATCTTTGAAAGACATAGGAACTTACATCAATCATTCTTGCTCCCTAGTTTTCTGAACAATAAAACCTGCCAATTTCTCCTCCTCTCCTTTGTTATCACAGTCCACTCTTGAAATCTTTAATGAGTTTCATTCTGAATCTGAACTTGCTTCATGAAACAAACAAAGCATTTTATGTTGCATCTGAAGAGCAACTCTCCATATTAAAAAAAATGGAGTGATATTCTGAAATAGATAAGAATTTCAACAAATTTTCATGGAAATGGAAGTAATACATAGCAGAGGGACAAAACACATTCAAAATATTGTTCATAGAAAATTAGTCAACATTTTTCATGCAAAATGGCATCCCTAAACAGTTTTAATAATTTTATTGGTAGGAAAAAAAGTACTTTGGTTTTTAATTAAATTTCTGGCTTATTTTTAATCTGTAGATTAAAAAAAAATTAAATTGAAGACATATTTTGAGGACAGGGGATTTTCTGTGTGACAGCTAAATACCAGTCATAGAATTGTCCTTGATTTTTACTTTTTCCATAGGGATACATACTACATCATTTCAAATATTGTCTATTTCCATATATAGAAAATTTAAGTTCAAGATAGCCCAACCAAGATACCCAGTTACTATCTCTTGCCAGTAAAGTATTTGCAGACTTCAAAAGCTCTTGATGCTCATCCAAATATTTTTGCTGGAAGGGAATTTTACTAAGCAAAAGATATTTTGAGAGATATTTACTTTTAAAATTCAGGAATAAATTCAACGTCAATTTCTAAGAATTCATGTGATTAGTCATTTTTTCACTAAGTAATAAGAGCTGATTATAACCACCTTATTTATATTCATTGAAAATGTACTATGTGCATAAATCATGATCAAAATCTTTAATTTCTCTCTAAAATAGACCAAATTCTGATTGTTGGATATCATAATTTATACAAAATAATTTTTTTCTCTTATTTGCATTTTCATTGACCAACAGCAGAAACTAGCAACTCACATACGAAGTTCTCTTTCACTAACTCCTTTCCTCTTAACAGTTAGTGACTGACACTCACTCAGCCTTTTCTCTAGTATATAGGGGAAAAACACATGTTCTTTATATCTCTCTTCTGTAATCACTGAATTCCTTAAAATGACTTTGATCTCTGTTCCACGCCCTACCAAAACAATAAATAAATAAAAAATTAATTAAAATTCAGTGCCATTCGTGAAAAAAACAGAAAAGAGAGAACAGCTTTATCCTGGGGTATTGCTCTTCCAATGCAGTCTTTTGAATTCAGAGTTGAGCACTTAAAGAAATATAAACCTACAACTGTTTATTCTAACAACAACATAAAAAAAACTTTAAAGCAGGGAAATAAGAATTGTAAGACATCACAAAAGCTAAATTTACAATAAGAGACAAATTTTGCAAGTACTGTGTAAAATTTATCTTAGTATTGTGGATTTGGCAAAAAATGTAAGTAAAGTTATACAATTTTGCATTAAAATAGACTGGATTTCAGATATCATATAGCACATATGTGTTATGAACATTTATATTCAAATATATAGTTATACATATTTTAGTACTGGGAATTGAACCCAGAGGTGCTTAACTACTGAGCCACATACCCAGTCCCATTATTTTTTTTATTTTGGGACAGAGTCTTGGTCAGTAGCTCAGTTGGTTAGGGCCTCACTATGCTGCTGAGGCTGGATTTGGAACTTGTGGTCCTCCTGCCTCAGCCTCCCACACAGCTGGGATTACAGGTGTGTGCTCCCATGCCCAGCTCCATTATCTTAATACTTTACCAAAAGGAAGTTTTGAGGCACATACTGAGATTAAGCCTAAATCAGTGCATGTAAAGCAGCTTTTTTTTTAAGCAACCTGATCTTAGAGGTACGAGTTAGAATGATAAAGATAAATGGATACATCATGAGACAGCTCAGAACCAAGAGTTGATTCCATAGAAGTCTCTTTCCCAGGTTTAAAAAGTGGGGAAGGACAGAATGCACAGCTTCACAATAGTTCACAACACTTGATCACTGCCCGTGTTTTCCATATCACATCAGGCCTTGGAATGTGACCTTGTGTCAATTAAAAGTATCATTCCCTGTGGTCACAGGCCAGGTCCTCAAGGAAGTGGAACTTTCTTTATCTCTAGTGTCCTTTCATGTTTTTGTCAGTTCTATCTCCTTGCCACAAAACATATGTCAATAAATTGTTTTTTTCTATCTCCCCTCCTGTTGTCCTCAATAAGGGGTTATCCTATCTCTAAATTGTGCAAAAAATATATTCTTTCTGTCCCATCACCTATTTCTTCTTTATCTTCACAAACAAAGCTTCCAAAAGCATGAGTCTCAGTCTTAGGCTCTCCTTGTAGATATTATTTACTTACACTACACAAAAAATATGGAAAATTTTGAAAGGCAGGAGAGGCAAAGCAAAACATTCAAGGGTCTGCAGGGATCAGTTCCTCAAAATGAACTTTAAATGTGAAAATTGTCAGGTTACAAGTTTTATGTTGACTATATTTTACATATTCTAAAAGCCTTCATAGGGTTTCTGTAGACTCTATTTTTCTACAGCTCAGAGCATTAGAAAGCACATATGGAAAGATTGATCATTTGAATTTTAGCTCTGCTACAGCAAAGACATCATCTTACATTCTGCTTTCCATAAAGTATTTGCAATCCCTAAAAGGTCTTGGGGCTCATCCAAAATGTCTTCTGTGGAGGAAATAGCACTGAGCAAGCAGTCTTTTATGGTGTCAGATACCTATTTTGGCTTATCTTCTAGTGAAAAAATGCTTTCGCAAACAAAAGAAGTACAGACTAACAAGTTGAAGATTATTATAAATGACCTTGCTAAACATTTTCTTTTAAGATACTCTTCGGTAAGTTCTTACCTTTCAACCCAAATCTTTTCAGGGTTCATGCCAGTCATTCTGTTTAAAAAGAGTCTGTCATCACTGGTGAATCTATATCACTCATAGTATGTGTGAAAAAATTTCTTTTGCGATTTCTTTTTTCTTAGATGGGTCGGCAGTTGCCAATAACAGAATGTACAAGCTGAGAACAAACTCAGGGGAAAGTCAGTCACACAGATTGATAAGTTACTTAGCAATGTTTATTTCTCTGGTTCAATACCTATTTTTCCTGTACTCCTTCTTGATCTTTCCAGAGCATGAAAGATGTAATTTTCAGCTAGTTCCTTTAACAGTGGTCAATTACAGAATGCCCCTGACCTACTCGCTGATCCCATTCTCTGCACAGGCAGTTTCCAGAAATTGAGAGCACAGACCTGTGATTTTTAATTTCAGGCACAGCTCTAGAAAGAAAAGCAAGAAGAAAACAAAAGGAGGGAGGGAAACAGGGAAGAAGTTAGCTAGGAAAGAAGGAAGTTGGGAGAAAAGACTAAAAGCACAAACATTTAAAATAGGTATGTTGAATTTTTTAAGTGCAATGACAACTTCATACAAATAATTTTGAAATCTTATAGAAATATGGAAGAATTAGACACTTTTCTTAATTGACTCACGAAGAAAGGGAAAATATTAAATTTAATATCTTCTTCCCCTACTCTGCCATGAAGCCAATCTCTTTAAATGCATGTACACACACACACATACATATATATACACATACATGTGTATATATGTATAAATAAGACATTTTCACTACTCACAGAAGAGAGGTAGAGCCCCAAGTCATATGAAATCCAGAGTCAATATATTCCTTTTTCATTTGTTGATTTTCAACATACTTCACTGATGTTCACTTTAAACATAACTGGATAGAGGCCTCTTCTGTATCATAATTAATTTTGTAGTCCTACTTCCTCATAATAATTTTAATTAAAGTTCAAGTTACCTCAGTTGAGTAGAAAAATCACCTTTTTTTGTAGAGATTACTGCTATGTAAATATTTTTGAGGGCGATACAGTTATTTTTTCAAAATATTCAGGGAAATTGAGACTTTGTATCCTTATGAAAAATATCTCTATAGTTATTCTTCGGTATCTATCTAGGGTTGATTCTAGTACTCCTTATGCATAACAAAATTTGCAGATGCTCAAGTCCCTTATATAAAATGGCACAGTATTTCATATAAAGTATACACATACCCCTATGTACTGTAAATCATCCCATAATTTCTTTAAAAACTTTCAATGCATGGATGGTTGAATCATAGATGCAGAGCCCATGGATAAGTAGGGCCAAATGCATATTCCTTACAATGTTCCTTCTCCTGACATCTGCTTTGATATCAATATAGCTATCCCACTTTTCTTATGATTTTTATCTTCCTGGTCCCAGTATCATATGATTTTCTTTTCTTTTCTTTTTTTGTTTTTTGCTTTTTGCAATATCAGTTCCTGACACTTCCTCTTTCCCTCCCCTCCTGCTTGCCAATTCTCCTTCCTCTAATCACTGCCCTCTTTTTCTTTGTATATATTTTAAATTAGTAATTTACAGATAGAAGTAAAAGTGAAATGTGCTGTTATTTTCATATAGATACATAACATTATTTGGTCAGTTTCATCCCATTGTTTTTGTCCCAGTCCCTATTCCCCCTCCCCGTGACTGCCTTCCTCAGCTCCACCGTTGTCTTGTACTGTCATGGGACATCCATGCTCCCCACCCCATTTTCTTCCCTTATTTTATTCTAGCTTCCCCATAGGAGAGAAAAGCATTTGATCCTTGACTTTCAGAATCTGGCTGATTTCTCTTAGCATAATGTTCTCCAGTGCAATCCATTACCACCAATACCATGCTCATTCTTCTTTATGGCTGAATGGAACTCCACTGTGTATACATATGAGATTGTCTTAATCCATTCATCTGCTGATGGGCATTTGGGCTGGTTCCACACCTTGGCTGTTGTGAATTGTGCTGCCAGCTACGCTGACGTGCTTTCCTCTATGTAGTATGCTGACTTTAGTTCCTTGGGTAGACGTATTTCTATTGAAATTGTAGAAGACAAAAAGTAAAATCTTTATTTTTCACTTATGTTTGAAATAAACTGATAGGCATCCAGAGAAATCAAATAGTTTAAATACTAATAGAAGACCAAACATTCAGATGAGCTAAGAGCATGATGTTCTTGTTTTCTGAAACAAGTTTCCTGGGCAACTACTTACATGATTCATAGAAAAATATATTGCTTTTATGACCAATGGAAATTGATGCTAAATACAGGTTGTCCAAAAGGATGCCAGAAAAAAATTGAAGAGTCAAAGAATGTGGAGACAAAGTATGTAAGTGTCTTGTCAATTCATTGTCCTCTGGGGAGAAAAAGCAACATTTCCTAACTTCCAAGAAAACATGAGAAAGGAGAAGTATTTTCGGTTTGGCTAGCATGGCCCTGTGGAATGCTATCATCTTTGGGTGACAGGGTGGGAAATATGAGACTTACAGTAGTATCAATTGTTCTATTCATATAACTAATAATTGAAGCAACTGAGGTGGGAAGAGGAATCACCTGGATAAATATGCCTTGTTTAGAAAATCCACACTCTCTATATGTGCTTATTTACTTGTTCATCAAACACAGTTCAAGAAATGCAACCACAATGATGGGAAGCAAGTCATCCCTTAGGAAACAGGTGGTATACTAGAAAAATCATTTAAAATGTTGTATTACAAAGTGTTTATATAGTCATTTGGCATATAATATGGGAATGTAAATCACCTTCATCTAAGGGAAACATATAAGGCTAGTGAAAGGAAATTATCTCTCTGTAATGATTAAAAATTGGCAAGGTGAATGAATTGTAGATGAAAGTGAAAGCAGCAGTAAAAAAGATTTTGTGCAAAAGGTGGCATAAAAGGAAACATGGAGTCATTCAGGAAATGAAAGATATTTACTTTCAGTGAATAAGAGATTACTTGCAGAGTTGATTTGTAAAAGGCAGGAAATTAAGTTGGAAAGTAAACAGGAGCCACATTATTCAAGACCAAGTAAGCCCAGTTAAGGATTTGGGACTCCATTATATAAAAACAAGGGGCAGCCCTTGAAGATTTTTATTTTTAATGTGAAGTAAAAGTTGATCTAATTTGCATTTTAAATGATTCTTTTAATGTGTGGTTTGGGAAATAGATTAGGTGGAATTAAGACCTTGTTATAAGAAATTAATTAGAAGGAGGTTGAAAACATCTAAACAAGAAATGGTGTTTGCCTAGACTAGAAAATGGCCTTGCAAACAGAAAAGTGTGGGTAGACTCTGAGAACAATAAAACAAAGAATAAAAGGCCATTGGCATCATTTGGAAGGAGGAAGGGAAATTGAAAGGAAAATTCTAAGCCTCCTCCTGGGAACAATTAATTGGTGGTAGTTCTATTCACTGAGGTAGAAAACCGATTGTTTTAGTCAGCTTTTTCATTGATGTGACTAAAGAATATGACCAGAACAACTCTAGAGGAGGAAAAGTCTATTTGAGTGCTCATAGTTTCAGAGGTCTTAATACATAGAAAGCCAGTTCCATTCCTCAGAGCTCAAGGTGAGGCAGAACTTCATGGCAGGAGAGTGTGGAGGAGGGATGCAGCTCACATCAAGGTGATCAGGAATCAGAGAAAGGTCTCCACTTGCCAGAAACAAATATATACCCCAAAGCCACAGCCCAATTCTCACTCCTCCAGCCACACACTACCACTTCAGTTACCAATAAGTTAATCCCTGTTATGGGATTTATTCACTGATTGGGTTAAGACTCTCACAACCCAATCAATCATTTCTCCTCTGAACCTTCTTGCACTGAGATTTTGGGGGACACCTCACATCCAAACCATAACACTGATTTAGAGGGCATGATATGAATGAACTTTTGTATTTGTCATGTTGAGTTTGAGTTACCTGTAAGTCATCAAATGACGATGTGCCATAGCAAGGTTGATCGTCAGATTTAAGAAAACTTCTAAAAGCTTGTACTGATTTGAGTGACAGAAGTTCAGTTCAGGGAAGAATGGTAGAAAACAGCAATCAATGGGGATAAATCAAGAAGAGTCCAAAAATAAAATTAAACAGAAGACATGTATGAGGACAACTGGAAGAGTGATGGGTTGAGGGAAACATGTGAAGGGTGTTAACAAATATTAATGATTATTAATGATAGACATTATGGGAAAATTTAAATATGGTAGAACTGAAAAAGAAAGCAAAAAATGTTTAAGAGTAATATAGAATATTAAAGAAGATAATGAATTATTTGCTCCACTCCCATTTAGTGGTAGAGTTGAATTTTCCTTCTGTTTGAGTTGGCCTATAGACTTGATTGGCAAATAAAATTCAGTAAGGTGATATTCTTAGACTTACAGTTTTCATCTATGAAACACCTTATAACCTGTGCCCCAGCTACTAAAACTGCTATGTCACCTGGTAAGAAGTAACTTCCTCACTGGATAGATTATGGAGAACCTCTGAAATAACATATGGACACAGACTCAACCTTGCAGCATTTCTCCCAAGGTACCAGGCATATTAACAAAGACGTTTTAGCACCCTGTCCCTAGTAATCCAGTTGCCAGCTAAATACCACTAAGTTTCTCAAGTCAGTGCTATGTGAAACAGAACACAGTGTGCTAATCAAACCCCAACTAAATCTGTGATGAAAAGTAAGAGTATATAATACAATGGTGGTTGTTCTAACCTGCTGACTTCTGATGTGCTTTATTTTATGATATCAGTAGACAACTAGAACATATCCTGTGCATGAGATTCTGCCTTACCTACAACCTGTTATACCGTGGCATCTATTATTAGTACCACATGTAAGATGGAAGGATGCAGAGGATACATTTGATGAATCTGAAGAAAATAGGGTTCCTAGATATACAGTGGCAGATTGGTAGCACTGTTGTCTATGGTAATGAAGAAAATAGAAAACACAGCTAATTAACGAGTGACTTTAGCACAGGGAATTTCAATTTGGATGCTGAATGTGACCATGGATTTCTTTTTCTTCCTTGTGATAAGGTACAAATAAAGAATCCTGGCAGAATTTAGAGAAAATGTAACAGAGTCAGGACTTGCTGAGTTAAAAAATAAAATGGTTTCTCTTCCCCAGTTTCTTCAAGGGGAAAGAAATAAGCTAACACTTAAAGGATAGATTCAGAGCAAAATGTTCAATATCTGAGCACTTCCAGGAAAAGTAGATACATTGTAAAGATATCAAGATCTTTGACTGTAAGATCTTTCAGTTTGAATGAATCTCAGAAGAATTTAATGGCAAGCCATATCCTAAGCATATTACGACTCACATACACTTTCAAATGGACAGAAGACTTTTAAAAACCCAAAGGTATTGTCCACAGTGCTGACTTCCATGTGCTGGTTAGGAAGATTCAATCTCACAAAGAAAGGAGAGTAGAAGTTTGTTTAACAAAGTGGATTTTAATTTGATACAAAAAAAAAAAAGTATTTTGCCAGTGTGAATTGAAATATAAAGGAAGACTACAAAGTAAAAAGAGGAGTTGGACTTTTAAACTTCTGTAGGCAGGAAGCAGGCTGAGAAGACCGTTCAGTTGCAAAGATCAACCATTCACTAGGAAAAAGGAAAGTAGAATCATACCTTGGAGCCAACAGTGGGGAAGAATTAGCTTCAGGAAACAAACCAAGAAATTGATGACTTATACCATACCATACAAAAATCATTCCTAAAGAGTTTAATGTGGGTGAACAGGTCCTGCACTTATATCTGATACCAAAATTGGATAAGATATTTGGGGACATCGAGAGGAGTAAGTCTATTTTACAGGTGAGAAAATTGTAAACGTTTTGTGACCACAGGGGATTTTAGTGGGTTTTTGTTTTTGTTTTTTTATTTTCCAGTTCCTCCAACTGAATGGGAGAGTCCACTTCCCATTCAGTTGGATATGGGCTGGCCTTACTGATGATTGTCCACTGGAGTCAGTAAAAATCAACATGTCATAAAAAATCATGCATGGTTGTCAGTTTCAAAACGGTGGAATAGAGAAGGTCACTTTTCTGGTTGCTCCATGGTGTGAAACCAAGAAATCAGATATGTAGTTTCTCAGCAAGGTGGGTGAATGAATAAAAAGGGGGATGGGGGGACTTAAGAGGAATTTAATAGTGGAGAATCAAGGCAGATTGGGTACTCAGGAGATTGGATATATTAAAATAAGGAAGAAATCCCAGAGACATAGCTGCTGCGAAGGCCAGAGGCACCAGCCAGAGCGGTCCCTCTGTGAGCACAGATAAGGGAATTAAAAGAACCTACATTTTTAGGAAGCTCAAGGTGTGTCTGAGTACCAAGAGTTTAGAGATCAAAGACACTGCCCGGCTAAACAGAAAGACATGCCTGGCTATGCATGATAATCTTTTATGGGAAATAAATTGCATCTCTGCACATGTGGAGAACAGAGGAAGGAACCATTTTCCAGCCACAGCTTGG
Organism: Sciurus vulgaris; assembly: GCF_902686455.1. NCBI lineage: Eukaryota > Metazoa > Chordata > Mammalia > Rodentia > Sciuridae > Sciurus > Sciurus vulgaris. The sequence continues at coordinate 164,749,109 of NC_136464.1, forward strand.
GATCCAGCAGCTGAGGGAGCAGATTTCTGGCAAACCTGATTCTGCCAAAATACAGGCCTGGAAAACTCACACTGCACAACTAGAGTGTTCATAAGTGAGCTGGAGAAATTCAAATGTGGAAAGAGGTTTACACAGGGAACCACTTGTCCTGGAAACTCATCGGTCTCTCCCCCTCTCCCTCCAATCCATCTGCTTGCTGGATCAGTTGGGAGAGACACTCCCAGCTGGGAATTTGAAAAGGCAAAGGTGGGAGTGATTGAGTTTGGAGACTAATCACCATAGTGGGAAATATGTGAAAGACAGATGACTCAGTGGAGTAAAAATTGGCCCATGTGGTGGGACCTAGGGGAGATCCCTGTGGTGCAGTCTTCCAGAGTGGACCAGCAATTGCTGGACCCTGTAGGTTCTCTTATCTAAAATCCCCAGATGAACTGGCATTCAGTAAAGAACCTGGAGCCTACCTAAACCTAAACCATGCCTCCAATAGTCCTGCCTATGGAATTACCTCTCTCACTGTAGCAATCCCACCCTGAAGGTCAAGTAAGCATCATACTCCAGACGACCCCATGTAATGCTGCTTAGAAGGGAAACAGAATCTTTTGAACTCCAATGGAAACATTTCTTTAACTTTCCATCCACATCATTTTCTTTTTCTTTTCTTTGTCTTTCCTCTGCTTAATTGTGACCTTAATACCTTAATGGTTCATGAGTATTTACAAGTATTCATATTCATTTTTTTTCTCATCTTTAGCATTTTTGAAACCAGTTGCTTTTCATGGGTCAGTTTGTTGAGGACTAGGATGTTTGATTAGTATATTTCAGTTGGTTATTTTTTATTTTTATTTTTAAAATTTTTACTTCATATATTTTTTTCTCTCATGTATCTCTTTCCCTTGATTCACTTTTTCTGTTTTCTTCTCCTAATAGCCAATCTCCATTGTTCTCTCTTTGACTCTTCCTTTAATTTTTTATTTCTATCTTCTCTTCTCCTCGCTCATAATCATCACATCCTACACCACTTCTGTTTTCTCCTTGTTCACCCTTCAAAATTCTAAACACTTCATCAAAGTTATGGTTTTTATTATAAGCAATAACTGAATAAATCATTTGTGTTTATTGTGACAACACTGAAGTCATTGTAGCAGGAACTATTCAGTTTAATACTGTATATTGTTTGCATTGGTTGTTATTATGCTATTATTTGTTTCCTGCTAAATGGTGAGGTACTAAAAACCTTCAGGGACACTATAAACCTATAGGGTAAAAATTCTACTGCTGCAGATCCACATGGTTAGATGAGTAGACACACAAACAACATGAAAAGCAAGGGAACAAATCACACAAACAAACGAAGTTCCTTCAATAACAGAATCCATCTAAACCACAGTGGAAGAAATGTCAGAGGAGTTTAGAATGTACATAGTTAAACTAATCTGCAAGATAAATGGCAATATAAGGAATGAAATCAAAGAGAAAATACAGGAAGGAAAAAAATGCTACTGAAAAAAAAAGGCAGCAGAAATCCTAAAAATGAAAAAGTCAATCAACCAAATTAAAAATTCAATGGAAAGTATCACCAGCAGTCTAGACCACTTGGAAGACAGAGTGTAAGGCAATGAAGACAATATATATAATCTTTGAAAATAAAGTTGACCATGGAGAAAAAATGTTAAGAGACCCTGAACAGAACTTCCAAGAAATATAGGATACCCTGAAAAGACCAAATTCAAGATTTATCAGGATAGATTAATGCTTGGAGATACAATCAAAGGAATGCACAATATTTTCAATGAAATAATATCAGACAAGTTTTCAAACCTAAAGAAATGGAAAATCAGATATGGGAGGTTTACAGAACTCCAAATATATAGAATTATAATAGACCCCACCAAAGCACATTATTATGTAAATGCCTAACATAGAGGATAGAAGTTTAAAAGCTGCCCAAGAAAAATGACAAGTTGCATTTAGAAGGAAAGCAATATGGATATCAGCTGATTTCTCAACCCAGAATATTAAAACTAGAAGATCTTGGAAAAATTTATATCAAGTGCTGAAAGAAAATAGATGCCAACCAAGAATACTATACCCAGCAAAACTAAACTTCATAATTGATTATGAAATAAAAACCTTCTATGATAAACCAATGTTAAAGAATTCATAACTAGAATGCTAACTCTACAAAATATACCTTCATGAAGAAGAAATGAAAAATAATAGTGAAAACCAGCATTGAGAGGAACTATACTAGAAGAATAGTAAACAAACAAACCAACTAATTCAATTGCAAAAACAGAAATAAATCAAAATGACAGTAAGTAAAAATAATATCTCAATAATAACATTGAGTGTAAATGGCCTAAACTCATCAAAAGACACAGACTGGAAGATTAAATTAAACAACAATATGCTGTCTCCAAGTGATGCACCTCATAGGCAAAGCAATGCACAAACTGAAGGTAAAAGAATGGGAAAACCATATCATTCACAAGGATCTTGTAAGCAAGCAGGAGTTTCTATCCTCATATCAGATAAAGTATACTTCAAGCCAAAGTAATCAGAAGGGGAAAAAAGAAGGACATTTCATACTGCTTAAAGGAACTATATATCAATAAGACATAACAATTGTAAATATGCCCCAAACAATGTAGCATCTACATATATCAAACAAACCCTTCTCAACTTCAAGAATCAGATAGATCAAAACAAAATAATAGTGGGATACCTTGTCGTACATACTTCACTCACTACTGGCTAGATTCTCCAAACAAAAACAAAATAAACTATACAACTAAATAATACAATAAGTAATTTAGACTTAATGGACATATATAGAATATTTCATTCATCAACAAGCAAATATATTTTCTTCTCAACAGCGCATGAATTCTCTAAAATAGACCATATGATAGGACACAAAGCAACTCTTTGCAAATACAAAAACAAATAGAGATAAATACCTTGCATTGTATCAGATTACAATGGAATGAAATTAGAAATAAATAATAAAGTAAAAAAAATAGAAGCTACTCTTACACCTGGAGACTAAATAATATGCTACTGAATGACAAATGGACAGCAGAAGAAATTAGGGAGGAAATAACAAGTATTTAGAGCTATATGATAACAATGATACAACATATCAAAATCTCTTGGACACTATGAAGGAACTTTTAAGAAGAAAGTTCATTGTACTGAGTTCATTCATTAAAAAGATAGAAAGTCTTCAAATAAATAACCTAATATTACATCTTGAAGCCATAGAAAAAGAACAAACAGCAAAAGCAGTAGAAGAAAGGAAATAATTCAAATTAGAACTGGAATCAGTGAAATTGAAACAAACAAAAAATACCAGTAATTGACCAAAAATTTGATTCTTTGATAATATAGATAAAATTGATAAACCCTTAGCCAAGCTAATGAAGAGAAAGAGCAAGAAAACTCAAATTACTAAAATTTGTAATGAAAAATGAAATACCACAATGGATGCTACTGAAATACACAAAATAATCAGAAACTATTTTGAAAATTTATACTCTAATAAAATAGAAAATCTTGAAGTCATTGACATATTTCTAGAGACATATGACCTACACAAATTGAATCAAGAGGAAAATTTGAAGAGCTCCATTTCAAGAAATGAAATTGAAGATGCTATCAAAAGCCTACCAAGAAAGAAAGGCCCAAGACTAGAAATATTCTCAGTCAAGTTGTAGCAGACAGTCAAAGAACTAACACCAATCCTCCTCAAATTATTCCATGAAACAGAAAACTTATTTTATGATGCATGCATCACCCAGATACTAAAACCAGACAAAGACATATCAAGAAAAGAAAACTTTAAAGCAATATCCCTGATGAACATAGATGCAAAATATTTCAAAACACACTGTCAAATTGCATACAAAAACATATTAAAAAGATAGTACACCATGATAAAGTGGAATTCATTCCAGAGAGGCAAGACTGGTTTAACAAAGGAAATCGAAAAATGTAATTCATCACATAAATAAACTTAAAGATAAGAAGACTATGATTATCTCAATAGATGTAGAAAAAGCATTTGACAAAGTACAGCATCATTCATGTTCAAAACACTAGAAAAACTAGGGATAAAAGGAACATACCTCAACCTTGTAAAAACTATATATGTTAAACCTAAGGCAAACATCGTTCTAAATGGAAAAAAAAAATGGAAAGAATTCCCTCTGAAACCTTGGAACAACACAAGTATGCCCACTTTTATCAATGCTATTCAACATAGTCTTTGAAACTCTAGTCAGAGAAATTAGATGAAAGAAATTAAAGGGATACAAATCGAAAATAAGAACTCTGTCACTGTTTGGTGATGACATGATTCTATATTTAGAAGATCCAAAAATCTCTACTAGAAAACTTCTGGAACTCATAAATCAATTCAGCAGTGTAGCAGGATATAAAATTAACATTCATAAATCAATTGCTTTCCTATATATCAGTGATGAATCTATCAACTGAAAGAGAAATTAGGAAAACCACCCCGTTCACAATAGCCTTTTTAAAGTAAAATATTTGGAAATCGCTTTAACAAAAGAGGTGAAAGAACTCTACAATTAAAACTATGGAACACTAATGAATGAAATTGAAGACTTTAGAAGACAAAAAGATCTTCCATGTTCTTTGATTATCAGAATTAATATTGTCAAAATGGCCATACTAGCAAAAGCACTATACAGATTTAATGCAATTCCTACTAGAATCCCAAGCATATTCTTCATAGAAATAGAAAAGGCAGTCATGACATTAATTTGGAAAAATAAGAGACCCAGAATATCCAACGTAGTACTTGGTAAGAAAAGTGAAGCAGGAGACTCTGTAGTAAGTTATACTACAGAGCCATTGTAACAAAAAATGGCATATAGATGGAACAAAAACAGACAACAAAGATAATAGTACAAAATAGAACACACAGGAATAGAACCCACATAAATACAGTTATGTCCTCCAAGACAAAGGTGCTAAAAACAGACATTGAAGAAAAGATAGCTTCTTCAAAAAATGGTTCCAGGAAAACTGGAAATCAATATGTAGCAAAATGAAATTAAGCCCCTCTCTCACTCCACAAGATTGAACTCTAAATGGTCTTTGGCATTAGACCAGAGACACTGCACCTAACAGAAGAAAAAGTAGTCAGATTAGGAATTGACTTCCTTAACAAGACTCCTATAGCACAAGAAGTAAAATCAAGAATCAACAAATGGGATGGAAACAAACTAAAATGTTTCTTCAAAGCAAAGGAAATAATCAAGAATGTGAAGAGAGATCCTATCAGAATAGGAGAAAATCTTTATCACCTGCACCTCAGATAGAGTATTAATTTCCAGGATACTTAAAGAACTCAAAAAACTTAACATCAAGACAACAAATAACCCAATTAATTAATGGGAAAAGGAACTGAAGACACACTTCAGAGAAGAAGAAATGCAATCGATCAACAAATATATGAAACAATATTCAACATCTCTAGCGATTAGAGAAATGTAAATTAAAATTACACTGAGATTTCATCTCATTCCAATAAGAATGGCAATTATAAAGATACAAGAAACAATAAATATTGGTGAGGATGTGGGGGAAAAGGTACACCCATACATTGTTGTTGGCTAGACAGCAAATTGGTATAACCACTCTGGAAAGCAATATGAAAATTCCTCAAAAACTTGGAATGGAACCACCATTTGTCCCAGTTATCTCACTTCTTGGTATATATCCAAAGGACATAAAATCAGAATACTACAGTGATGCAGCCACATCTATGTTTATAGCAGCACACTTCACAATAGCTGAACTATAGATTCAGCCTAGGTGCTCTTTAGCAGATGAATGGATAAGGAAAATGTGGTGCATATACACAATGGAATATTATTCAACCATAAACAAAAATGAAATTATGGCATTTCTCTGTAAATGGATAGAACTGGAGACAATCATGCTAAGTGAAATAAGCCAATCCCTAAAAACTAAAGGCCAAGCTGAATGTTCTCTCTGCTATGTGGATGCTGACACAAAATAAGAGGCAGGTAGGTAAGAATGGAAATACTTTGGATTAGAGAAAGGAGTATGAAGGGAAGAAAGGGGATGGAAATAAGAAAGACAATAGAATGAATCAGACATTACTTTCTTATATTCACATGTAAATACGTGACCAGTGTAACTCCACATCATATCTATAAAAATGGGAAGTTACAGCCAGGTGCAGTGAAGAATGCCTGTAATACCAGCAGCTTAGGAGGCTGAGGCAGAAGGACTGCAAGTTCAAAGCCAGTCTCAGAGGTGCTAAGCAAACTCAGTGAGACACTGTCTCTAAAAAAATACAAAATAGGACAGAGGTTGTGACTCAGTAGTTGAGTGTCCCTGAGTTCAATCCCTGGAACTGCACCCTCCCCCGCCCCCCCCCCCCAAAAAAAAGAATAGGAAGTTACCCTCCTTATATGTATAATATGTCAAAATACATTCTACTGTCATATATAACTAAAAAGAACAATGACAACAAAAAAAAGTCATATGTGGTTATCTCCTGGTTCTTCTTAGATCTGTAACTCTAGAGCATTTACCCACTGTTTAAGAAGACTGAATACCCAGCTGAAATGTCCATGTACAAAGACTTCTTGCATGGGAACAGGAGCTTAGCTTTAGAGGAGGCTGCCAGTGTCCCCACATGGTCACTTTCATGTCATTGGAACCTCCTTATGATCTTGAGCCCAGCAGCCAGCTGCATGTTACTCTGTGATGGCAGATGACACCATGTGTAGTAGAAAGATCACTAAGTAAGCCCTGCCCAAATTGTTTTAACCCACCAAGTTTCCGTGCAAGCAGAATGTGAGTACAGTAAGACCTTTTTCTCTCTTTAAAGCTTAGTTTTTCATCTCCTGAATCTCATGTTTAAACTTTCCTGAACTGTGGTGCCCATGTCTTGTTCTCTTTTACTAACTTACCAAAACACAGTGTTGTTAAATCCAACTACTTAAATTCTGTAGGCTTACACATGTACAACTGAAAAATGTCTGTATATTAAAAAATAGAAGCCATTTTGGTAAAGATCATCAATGACTTTGATGTTAATGCAAATTTTAAAACTCAGTTTTCGATTTCCAGAATAATTCAAAACCTATCAGAGAGCTGATAAGTATTTTTTCTCTCTTCCCCTCCACCTTAACGCTGGTATACTTCAATTCAGAGACACTCAGTATAAGATTTTGCTTTATGTGGCTAAAACTTTTGAAACAATCTGAAGTAATTATGACCCTAGTACTTTATTAATGCACATCAATTTTAGGCAGGGTCATTTTCCTGTATCACAGCCATCATATTATCAAAAAAAATTTTAATCAAACTGGTGTGGTGGGCCATGCCTGCAATCCTAGAGGCTTGGGAGGATGAACCATGAGGATCGTGAGTTAAAAGTCAACCTCAGCAACTTAGCAAAGTCCTAAACAACTCAGCAAGGGCCTAAGCAATTTAGCAAGACCCTGACTCTAAATAAAATATTTTTTAAAAAGACTGGGGATGTGGCTTAGTGGTTGAGCACCCTGGGTTCAAAACTCAGTACAAAAAGAAAAATTGTTTTTCTTAATCGAATATGACAATTTTGCTTCTCCCCCAAAGTCTTTTATAGATGCTATTTATTAGTCTAGTGTACTATTTCCATCATCAACCATTTTTCACTGGCCTAACACAATAATACACTCTGGGTTTTTCTCTTCATTCATTATTCAGTTGCTCTTAGCTGGGTCCCCAAACTTTGTATTGTTGGGCAACACCAAGCCTCTTCCTATATACACTTGCAACATTGGTCATTTCATTTATACTCCTGTCCTTTAAATATTTCCAAAATGTCAATGAATGCTAATTTTAAAGCCTCAAAAGCTCAAAATTCTATCTTAAATTATACTTATTTATCCAAATATTGGTGTGACTTCTGCAATTGGATAGCTAGCAGATTTCTCAGAGACAACATATCCAAACTGAACTCATTTTTCCTCAAAGCTCCTCCCACATTATTTGACAATATGAATGGCAGAATCAGTCTTCCAAAATTTGATCAAAATTTTTGAAATTATTATTTTCTCCTTTGCCTCACTTGAAATTATCACAAATTTATTCTGCCTTTGTCTTTAAAATATATCCATAACTCTCTGCTTCAGATCACTCCGTTGTCAACTAGATTATATTCAAAATAACTGACACAGAAGTTCCTTTCTTGGATGCAAGACTTATGCAAGTTCTTGAGGAACAAGAGGAAGAACTGAAGCAGATGCTGCCCTGAGAACAAGTGGCAAACTGCACGATAGATGAAAGCACAGGAGCTGGCAGGCTGAGCTCCTCCCAGCACTGCATTCGTTTCTTCCCAGTTTTTGACACCATGCATCCCAGGCCGTTGTGACGTGTGTCTTCCACTCCCAGATATCTTCTAGGGCTACTCTACCAGTTGCTGCTTCAGGTTCTCATGAGAACCTCTTGTTTTAGTCAGCTTTTTTTTTCTGCTGTGACTACAGGATCCAAGGAGAACAATTGTAGAGAAGGAAAAGTTTATTTTGGAGCCCACAGTTTCAGAGATCTTAGTCCACAGAAGGCTGGCTCCATCCATTCCTCTAGGCTCCAAAGGCTCCATGTGAGGCAGACCATCATGGCAGGAGAGTGTGGCAGAGGGAAGCAGTTCACTTAATGATTAGGAAGCAGAGAAAGACTCCACTTGACAAATACAAATACATACCCCATAGCCAGGCCCCCAGTGAATTACTTCCTCCAGCCATACCCTTCCTGTCTCCAGTTACCAACTCTGTTAATCCCATCAGTGACTAACTCATTTGGTTAAGGCTATGGTCCAATCATTTCTCCTCCAAATCCTGCATTGTCTCACTGAGCTTTTGGGGGACACCACATCTAAACCATTACCTTCCATCCCTGTTCCCCAAGAGCTCACACTTGCCTGACAATGCAAAATACATTTAGTCCATTCTCAACAATCCCCATAATCTCAACAGTTCCAAGATTGCTCAAAGTTCAAGTCCAAACTCTTCTCTGAGGCTCAAGGCAAACTTGCATTCTGAGCTCCTGTAAAATTAAAAGCAATTTGTAAGTGTCCAATATATAATGGCACAGAGTAAACATTTCCATTCATTAGGGACATAGAAAGAAGGGATAGGACCAAAGAAAGACAGAAATTCATATCCAGCTGGACAAACAAGTCCTGTAGCCGGGCCACATGGCATCCTGACATTCTCTCCAAAAGACTTGTATAGTTCCACCCTTTTGACCTTGTTTGTTGAAGCTAAAGTGGTCTTTCTCTACCTAATTCCTGCAGCTTTCCTAGGACAATGTCCCACGTTATTGGCATTCCTTAATCCCGTGGGTCTTCACTGAAGCTTCAACTTCCTCTCACATCTCCACACTTTGACTTCTCCAGAGGTGCTTGAAGGGACTCCAACCCTACTGCACTTTGTCTTGTCTCTCAGACCTTCCTTTGAAATCTTGGAGGAATTCTCCTTGAACCCCAAACTCCATTCCTGTATAACCGGCACTCCTGATTGATACCAATGTCTGCCACTATCTCAAGCAGTAACCAAGCCCACAAGGACCCATGATGCAGCAGCCTCTGAGTATCTAGGTGGTTGAGCATGTTAAAAAATAACTTCTTAGTCCCTTTTGTGCAAGAATGGTGCCTCACTGGGGTCTTCTCAAAAATTTCACCTTCACTGCCAGCTCCTGAGATGACCTCAAGCATCTTTCTTATTGCCTCTGGGCAAAGTCTTTAGCATGTATTTAGGGGCAGTAAAGTATTTAACAACCACAATTTCCTTAGCCCCAGTTTTACTCTCCTCTTTCAACATTTTCCAATGTTTTTTCTCTGCTTTCTGCTCCTAAATAGTACAATAAATTTGGCTAAAAGATGCCAGCAATACTGATACCACTACATAAATGCTACACAGCCTAGACATTTCTTCCACCAGATAAAGACATATATTACTTTTTAAAATCAGCCTCAAATAAAGTCCCAGGACATGGGCAAAATGCAGACAATTCCCCAGCCAGAACATTACAGGAATGGTCTCTAGTCTAATTGCCAATAGTGTCCTCTTTTTCCTCTAAACCCTCTGGAGGCTGGTCTTTCCTCTTCAGTCCTATTGGCATTCTGGCCTTCTGAACTCCCACCAGAATCAGTCATTAAGCTCTGCTTGCAACAATCTAAAGCATTTCCAGGTCATTCTGCTTACACATCTCAAAATTCCTTCCACCAATACCCAAAAGCTCAAAAACCTTTTGAGCTGTGTGGTCAGGTAAGTTGCAGTAAAGACCCCACTTCTTGGTACCAATTTTTGTTTTAGACAGCTTTATCCTGGCTGTGACTAAAAGGCTCAAGGAAAACAATTGTAGAGAAGGAAACATTTATTTGGAGGCTCATGGTTTCAGAGGTCTTAGTCCATAGACAGTTAGCTCCATTCCTTGAGGCTCCAGGTGAGGCAGATCATGGCCGAAGAGTATGGCAGAAGGAAATGACTCGCATGGTGATCATGAAGCTTAGAGAAACTCCACTCTCCAGATATAAAATATATACCCCATAGCCACGCCCCCAATGAACCACATTCTCCAGTCCTACCCTACCTGTCTCCAGTTACCAACTCAGTTAACCCCATCAGGGATTAATTCACTGATTAGGTTAGGGCTACCACCTAATCATTTCTCCTCCAAACCTTCTTGCATTGTCTCATATGTGAGAGTTTGGGGAGCACCACATCTAATCCATAACATCTCTAGATGTGTGTGCTTCTCAAATGAGCTTCTTGTTACCTTGTTAATGACGCTCCTCTTCCTCCAACTTCCAATAGGACTTTATTTTCTGATCTTCTAGACTCATTGCCTAGGCTCTGATACCTAAAATAAACCTCTATTCTGTTCATTCTAAAAATATGTTCATTCCAAACATTGGGGAGATCTGTTCTACAATTTCTTCTTCGAGTGTATGTCTTTCCTCAGATAATTATTTGATTAACTTTCTTACGTATTTTAAATTCTTGTTCTTATTTCAGGTTCTGGTAATTTTCCTGTTCTTGATCAACATACTTGGCAACTCCTAATCCCTAACCCTGATTTAATTTGTTACTAACTTAAGCATGATTACAATAGATAATATTCTCTTATAACATAGTATAGAATGTACCAACTTGCTAAACATTCCAAATTTATTATCTGCTCACTGTACCATAAAATCTATATGTATGGATTTTATATGTATTCCAAGCATGTAGACAAGATGTTGGCCATGGTATTCTCCCAATTAATATATGTCAGATGCATGAAAGAGATAAGGCACTTACGTATGAGGGAATGATAAGTCTGAATGAGCTGGTCATGGCATTTAAGTTGACTTAGAATGTATATGAAGAGAGAAGATAGCAGATAAAAGAAAGTGGATCAAGTTTTAATAAAATCATTTTTCATGACTGTGTTCTAAAAGAAATCCAACTATGTTGATTGGTAGCTATGTTTTTAATACAAATTACCTGTGATTGGCAAATTACATCTACATACAAGCATGTATCAGAAGTTAGAAAAACCCCTTACTCTCATCCCTGAACAACTGCCAGAAAAAAAATCAGTTGTCACAGTGTAGGAATTTACCTTATATAAAGAATCTATGAGAAAAATTGTTTCAACACACCACATCAGCACTGAATAATCTCACTTTAAAACATGAGTCATAGATAAAGACACAACTTACTCAACAGTTAATATTCATGGCATTGCTATTGTTGAGGTTAGTTTTGAATTTATGCATAATCTGTACACTATTTGCATTTACTTTATTGGAAAATATGCATCTGTATATTCAATAAACCTATTTGGATTCTTCCTCAGAAAAATTATAAGCTACATTTGATGCATCATCTTCCACCATAATCATATTAAGTATATTATCAAGAAACAGAAAAAAATCACTAAAATAATCTTTGAAAAGGGCCATTGGAAACTAATGTATGATTAAATGAAAAAGAAATTCAGACACTTCTGGTTTTCTACCATTCTTAAAATAACAACAACTTTTTTTTTAAATATGAATACAATTTTTCTTAGATCCACCAGAGAAAAGAGGACACAAGGCACAATGATGCCCCCAAACTGGACAGACAGGTGAATTCAGAGAACCACTGTTTATAGCATACAGATACCAATAGAATGGGAAAAGTTAAGTTTTAATTAAAAACTGCTACTAGATGAGTGCAGACTAACTTGAGAGTTAGAAACTGCTAGGAATCATATTTTAGGAGAGTCCCATACTTTCATGAAGTATACCTACAAGGACTTACTGGAGGAATTTTACTTTAAGGTTCTTATATTGAGGATCAGAGAAAAACCCCTCCTGCTTCCACAGGGATAGGAGGGAAAGTAAGTATTTAATATATACCTGGGGCCAAGGTAACCACTTTGAAATATGCCCAAGCGGTCAGTTGTTCAGAGACCCTCCAGAGAAATGAGTTTACTAGAGACTAACTCAGAGGGGAAGGAAAATATCCAACTTCAATAGCTTCTAACCTTGCAGTCATACATAAAGGACAGCAAGTAATAAAATAAGTCCATCAAACAACTGTGAAGCACTTGTAAAGGACACATCCAGAGGGCACAAGTCCACTAAAAGCCCAGGACCTAATCAAAGTTCCTGTAGAAAGCTCCCTCGCCTTCACATAAGCATAGCATCTACCACACCAACAGATGAGCAGTGCAGTAACAAGATTTTACTTGGTTAGAACTTCAACCTGGGAGTTATTTAACTGGGAGTTTCTAGGGAAAACCAAAGACAACAGGGGTGACAAAAATGAGGACATTGGAGAAAACTGAAATTTTATATATCAATAGCTACAGGAAACAGTGAACACCTGCAGGTTTTAGACAGTTAAAGGAGATCCCTCACTTAGAAGGAGTATTTCATTCTCATTACTATACAAATGATTGGCATTCAAGGAGAACTTATGAGACATGTTAGCAAATCAAAACAGTTTGAGGAGACACAGCAAGCAAAAGAACGAAACTCAGATTTGACTTACATCTTGGTATTATGTGACTGGGAGTTTAAAATAGCTGTGAAGAATAGGCTAAGCTAAGAGTACTAATGGGAAAGGGCTTAACATGAAAAAAAACAAATGGGTAATAAAAGCAGAAATGGAAACTGTAAAAAAGAATCAAAGGGTAATGCTAAAAATCAAATTGGCTATTTAAAAATGAAAAAAGCCTTTGACACACTCACCAGCAGACTAGACAGAGCAGAAAAAGAATCAGTGAGTCTGAAGCTGTATCAATAAAAAATTCCCCAATGACGAATATATTGCAAAATATATACATGATAAAGGACTTGAATCCAAAATATATAAAAAAAAAACTACTTAAAATTCAACATTAAAAACCAAACAATCCTGTTACAAATTGAACACAATATTCAAGCAGACACTTTACCAAAGAAGGTAAGTAGGTAATAAGCCCAAGAAGAGATTCCCAACATTATAGGGAATTTAAAACAAAAACAATAATAATATATGAACAAATCTACTCAAACATCTAAACTCCAACCTTTGGAGAGCACTAAATACTGACAAGAGTGTAGGGCATCATGAACTTTCGTTTACTGCTTGTTGAAGTACAAAACAATACAGTAATTTTGGAAGAATTAAGCAATGTGTTGCAGAGCTTAATCTAGTGCTACCAAATGATCCAGTAATCACATTCCTAGGTTTTTATTAGAATGATTACGTATGAAAATCCAAAACCTGCAGATAAATGTTTATAGCACTTTTATCTATAATTGTCAATAGTGGAAATATTTGAGATTCCCTTCAGTTGCTGAGTAAATGGTGATGCACCCACCCAATTGAAAATCATTCAGAGATAAAAATAAATGAGCTCTCAAACCATGAAAAACATTCCGAGGAGCAATTAATGCACTTCGATGAGTGAAAAGAGTCCATTTGAAAGGGTACATATTATATGATTCCAACTATATAATAGTTTAGAAAAGGCAAAGCTATACAGATAGTGAAAATAACAGTGTTTGCCAGAGCTTGAAAAGAGAAAGAATGATTAGGTAAAGGATAGGAATTTTAGATCAATGAAATTCCTTGGTACAATAGTATAATGTTGGGTACATATTATACATTTGCCAAACCCATAGAATTAAACAATGCAAATAGTGCACCAAAATGTAAACAGTGGCCTTTAGTTATTAATAATTTATCAATTTTGGTATATTAATTATAACAAATAAACCACACTAATGCCACATTTTAATAATAAGTGAGCTGAGTGCGAGGGACAGAGGTTATACTGGAATTGTCAGAACCATCTGCTCAGCTTTCTCTAAATGTACCTGCTCTAAGAATAAGTCTTTTAAAAAGAACTCAGATAATTAATAAAATGTCTGAATGTTAAAAACAATTCAGGCTGAGCCCGACCCCCACACCGACGTCATTCAATACAAATATCAGCAGATTTCTCAGCCAGACTCTAAAAGCAAGAAGGGGCCTGGAACAATATATTTCAAGGTCTGAAAGAACATGGATGCCAACCAAGAATCCTGTACCCAGCAAAACTAACCTTCAGATTAGATGATGAAATAAAATCTTTCTACGATAAACAAAAGTTAGAAGAATTTACAAATAGAAAAACTGCCTTACAAAACATTCTCAGCAAAATATTTCATGAGGAGGAAGTGAAAAACAACAATACAAGTCAGCATAGGGAAGAACCTACCCTAAAGGAAAAGCCAATCAAAGGAGAAACCAAGTTAAGTTAAAAACCAAAAATAAGCCAAAACGACCAGGAATACAAATCATATCACAATAACAACCCTGAATGTCAATGGCCTAAACTCAATAATCAAAAGACACACACTGGAAAATTGGATTAAAAAGAAAGACTCAACAATATGCTGCCTACAAGAGACTCATCTCATAAAAAAAGACATCCACAGACTAAAGGTGAAAAGATGGAAAAAAAACATACCGTGCACATGCAACGAGTAAAAAGCAGGGTCTCCATACTTGTATCAGATAAAATGGACTTCAAACCTAAGTTACTCAGAAGGGATAAAGAAGAATGTTTCATACTGCTTAAGGGAAGCATAAAACAACAAGATATAACAATTTTAAATATTTAGCCCCCAAACAATGAAGCATCTATGTATATCAAACAAACCTTTCTCAATTTTAAGAATCAAATAGACCAAAACACATTAATAGTGGGGGACTTTAACACACAGCTCTCGCCACTAGATAGATCCTCAAAACAAAAACTGAACAAAGAAACTATAGTTCTAAATAATACAATCAATGATATAGACTTAATGGACATTTACAGAGTATTTCATCCATCATCAAGTAAATGTACTTTCTTCTCAATAGCTCATGGATCCTTCTCCAAAATAGACCATATGCTATGCCACAAAGAAGCCACTAGTAAATACAAAAAAAATAGAGATCCTACCCTGTATCCTATCAGACCATAATAGAATGTAATTAGAAATGAACAATAAAATAACAAACAAAACCTGGAGACTAAATAACATGATATTGAATGATGCAGTGATAACAGAAGATATCAGGGAAGAAATAAAAAAAAAAAAAACTCTTAGAGGTAAATGAGAACAATGACACAATATATCAAAATCTCTGGGATACTATGAAAGCAGTACTAAGAGGAAAGTTCATTGCATTGAGCTCATACATAAAAAAATAAAAAGTCAACAACTAAATGACCTAACATTGCATCTCAAAGTCCTAGAAAAAGAAGAACAGATCAACACCAAAAATAGTAGAAGGCAGGAAATAATTAAAATGAGAGTTGAAATCAATGACATTGAAACAAGAGAAACAATTCAAAAAGTTGACAAAACAAGAAGTTGGTTCTTTGAGAAAGTAAACAAAACTGATAAACCCCTGGCCACACTAGTGAAGAGAAGGAGAGAGAAAACTCAAATTACTAGAATTCATGATGAAAAAAGAAATATCATGACAGACACCATTGAAATACATAACATAATTAGAAGTTACTTTGAAAATCTATACTCCAACAAAATAGAAAATTTCGAAGACATTGACAAATTTTTAGAGACATATGATCCTCCCAAACTGAATCAGGAAGAGGTACACAATTTAAGCAGATCAATTTCAAGCACGGAAATAGAAGAAGTCATCAAAAGCTTACCAATCGCAAAAAGCCCAGGACCAGATGGATTCTCAGCCGAATTCTACAAGATCTTTAAAGAAGAACTGATACCAATACTCCTCAAAGTATTCCAGGACACAGAAAAGGAGGGAACCCTTCCAAATTCATTCTATGAGGCTAGTATCACTCTGATACCAAAACCAGACAAAGACACATCAAGGAAAGAAAACTTTAGACCAATATCCCTGATGAACATAGATGCAAAAATCCTTAACAAAATACTAGCAAATTGCATACAAAAATATATTAAAAAGATAGTGGACCATGATCAAGTGGGGTTTATCCCAGGGATGCAAGGTTGATTCAACATCCAGAAATCAATAAATGTAATTCATCACATCAATAGGCTTAAAGTTAAGAATCACGTGATTATTTCAATAGATGCTGAGAAAGTGTTTGATAAAATACAGCACCCCTTCATACTTAAAGCACTAGAAAAAATAGGAATAGTAGGAACATACCTCGACATTGTAAAGGCTATTTATGCTAAACCCACAGCCAATATCATTCTTAATGGAGTAAAGCTGAAAGCATTCCCTCTGAAAACTGGAACAAGACAGGGATGCCCTCTTTCACCACTTCTATTCAACATCATCCTTGAAACACTTGCCAGAGCAATTAGACAGACCAAAGAAATTAAAGGGATACAAATAGGAAGAGAAGAACTAAAGCTGTCACTATTTGCTGATGACATGATCCTATATTTAGAAGATCCAAGAAACTCCACTAGAAAACTTCTAGAAATAATAAATGAATTCAGCAAAGTAGCAGGATATAAAATCAATATGCATAAATGGAATACATTTCTATTCATAAGTGATGAATCCTCTGAAAGAGAAATTAGGAAAACCAAACCATTCACAGTAGCCTCAAAAAAATAAGATATTTGGTAATTAATCTATCAAAAGAGGTGAAAGACCTCTATAATGAAAACCATAGAATATTAAAGAAAGAAATTGAAGAAAACATTCGAAGATGGAAAGAACTCCCATATTCTTGGATAGGCAGAATTAACATTGCCAAAATGGCCCTTCTACCAAAGGCACTATACAGATTCAATGCAATTCCAATTAAAATCCCAATGACATTCCTCAAAGAAATAGAGAAAGCAATCATGAACTTCATTGGGAAGAACAAGAGACCTCAAATAACCAAAACGATCTTCAATAGAAAAAGTGAAACAGGAGGTATCACAATACCAGACATTAAACTATACTACAGAGCAATAGTAACAAAAACAGCATGGTATTGGCACCAAAATAGACAGGCAGACCAATGGTACAGAAAAGAAGACACAGAGACAAAACCACATAAATTCGGTCACCTCATACTAGACAAAGGAGTCAAAAACATACAATGGAGAAAAGATAGCCTGTTCAACAAATGGTGCTGACAAAACTGGAAATCCATATGCAGTAAAAAAAAAAAAAAAAAATTAAACCCCTGTCTCTCATCCTGCACAAAACTCAACTGAAAATGGATCAAAGACATAGCAATTAGACCAGAGACCCTGCTCCTAATAGAAGACAAAGTAGGCCCAAATCTTCATCATGTTGACTTATGATCAGACTTCCTCAACAAGATTCCCAAAGCACAAGAAATCAAAGCAAGAATCAATAAATGGGATGGACTCAAACTAAAAATCTTTTTCTCAGCAAGGGATACAATCAAGAATGTGAAGAGAGAGCCTACAGAGTGGGAGAAAATCTTTTCCACACACACTTCAGATAGAGCACTTATCTCCAAAATTTATACAGAACTTACCAAACTTTACACCAAAAATACAAAGAAACCAATCAACAAATGGGCCAAGGAACTAGACAGACAATTTACAGAAGGAGACACACAGGCAATTAATAAATATATGAAAAAGTGTTCAACCTCTCTAATAATTAGGAAAATGCAAATTAAAACAACTCTAAGATTTCATCTTACTCCAATTAGAATGGCTATTATCAAGAACACAAACAATAATAGATGTTGGCATGGATGTGGGGGAAAGGCACACTTTTACATTGCTGGTGGAGTTGCAAATCGGTGCAGCCACTCTGGAAAGCAGTGTGAAGAATCCTCAGAAAACTTGGAATGGACTCACCTTTTGACCCAGGTATCCCACTCCTCAGTTTATACCCAAAGGACCTAAAATCAGCAAACTACAGTAACACAGCCACATCAATGTTTATAGCAGCTCAGTTCACAGTAGCTAGATTGCGGAACCAACCTAAATGCCCTTCAACAGATGAATGGATAAGGAAACTATGATATATATATATATATATAATGGAATATATATATATAATGGAATATATATATATAATGGAATATATATATATAATGGAATATTATTCAGCCATAAAGAATAATAATATTATGGCATTTCCAGATAAATGGATGGAATTGGAGAATATCATGCTAAGTAAAATAAGCCAATCCCAAAAAACCAAAGGCTGAATGTTTTCCCTGACAAATGGAGAATGATATATAATGGGGGTCTTTTATAGACATTTTGGTTGGAATGCTTTGTAAGTGACCCATTATTTCTGCCTCTAGAAATTTCAAGCTGAAATATATGAGAAGGAATTTTTAAAAAGTGGAATACAAATTAATAAGAATTTTGTGCATGATGTAGATTCATAAAATAAAAAATAATTTAAAAAAGAATTTTGTGATATTTAAGAAAGCATTAATTTACTAAGGGAAACTTTTGAAGAATAATATTTCTTTTCAACATGCGCTCTTTCTTAGGGATGAATACACATGAGAAACCTACCTGATATAATTAGCAGATAGTTGATGATAAGACAATTAAATAAAAGGTCGTTTGCCTTATTCCTGAACAAAATATGCCATCCTGTTAGTCTATTAGTTGGTGGAATAATTTGGTTTATAAATGTTTCTGCTCATGCTGAAAATCAGTAACTCTCATAATGGAATGCCCCCACTGAACCTGATGTATGCAAAATGTAACACCTAGCACTATGGATGCACTTTAAACTAATATGTTGTCACTTCAAATTACTTTGCATTGACATCTGTGGTTATTTAGTATTACAAGTTAATTTGGCAGGCTTCCAGAACAAATAAACAAGTGCAAAACTGTCTCTATTCATTTATTGTGCTTGAATGATTGAAGGGCTTTTTTTGTATGTGGCTTTAATGTTCCAGAATAATTTTATCTAACAGCAGGAGGTGGCTAAACTTTCAAACAAACTGTTCTTTTCTGGTAAATTATATGAAATCTACATGAAAAGAATATTTGGTTTTAATTACAATAATAAAAAATAGAAAATGACTAAAGTGTCTTACGAAAATTCTAATCATAATAACATAATAACCATGACAGTAAAATACAAATGATGATATTTATTGGAAAACTTAAAATAGCTAATGGAAAAAGTAAAGATTTTTAACTGCTCAAAATAAGTAATTGTAGTTGAATGAGTAGAAAAATTAAAGCTATTGAAAGATACCAAACAACAACAAAAAGTTAATCCTGAAACAGTAATTTTATTTTGGAAACTAAATAAGGATGTTCCCAGTGAGAGTTTACAAATTCAATACCATCTAAGAAACACAGGAAAAATTAATATATATTCATTATTTCTATGGCTATATGCAGCTCTGAGTTTCCTATTATAAGTTATTAATACAGCAGTCTCCCCTACTTACCTGTGTATATTTTAAAGTCGTGCCTGCAGCTACATAGCATGAGATTGACTGACTTTCAGGGCACTGCTTTTCTCTATCTGCATATTCACTCAGGAAAATCTCATAAATCCCTTGTTTTAATTTATATGTATGATTTTATGTACCCTTCACAGATGTCCCCACTAATATATAAAACCTACTAGTTTCAAATTCTGTGTGATGTAATTTTATATGTCAACTGGGTGAGGCTATGTTGCCCAGTTTATTTGGCCAAACACCTGTGCAGATGTTGCTATAAATGTGTATTAACTATGATTAGCATTTAATTTGAATACTGACATTTGTCCTTCACAATGTGGATGGATCTCATCTAATCAGTTGATGATGTTAACAGCAAAAACTCAAGTTTTCCAGAAAAGCAATTCTGCCTAAAAACTACAACACAGAGACTAAGTTTCCAGCCTGCAGACTTCAAACTCAAAGCTTCAATATCAACTCTGAGCTTCTCACTCACCAACCTGTTTTATAGATTTTCAACTTGCCAGCCTCCACAATCAACTGCAAGAGTCAATTCCTTACATTGTGTGTGTGTGTGTGTGTGTGTGTGTGTGTGTGTGTGTACACACTCACATGTGCACATGTGACTCCTAAAGGTAAGGTTTCTCTGGAGAAAACTGACTGATACACATACCCATTTGGGATCTGTTGGAGATGGTTTAATTAATGTCTGACATGGAACTCTCCATATCTCCCTACCCCGTGATCCCAGAGAAGAATGGAAGCATTCCATTCTTCTCGATATTCTTCCAATATTCTCGATTGAATACTCAATCGAGTATTCATACTATATGAAATATAAGAGAGAACAATCTGACTCTGATTTATTGTCAAGTGAGTCTGAAAGCCGACCTATGTCCCAATTGCCTTCCAAGATACTCACAGTTGTGTCAAAAGTAAAACTTTATTTTCATGCCTATTTAAAAAAACAAACAAACAAACAAAAAAAACCTCTCTTATATTTCCTATTCCAATCATAAACAGCTTACTGGTCTAGGAGTAATTTCATCTGCAGAAAAGCATGGGTGAAGGCTGGAGAATTGCTATCATTTTGATTCAGCTACATAAGATTTAAGTTTTCTGTCTATGTTTTGATTCTTGTTGCCTTTGATATTGGAAAAGGAGTAGTTACTAGAATTAAAAATAGAATAATGTTTTAAGTTACAGGCTCACTTATGATAACATTCACTATTCTAATATACATTTTTATGTCATCCTGGAGGTGCTTCATTGTCAAGCCTGGAATACACATCAAACCTTACCTGGATCTACTCATCTCGAATGTTTTTATGTTAGAGTTCACTCATTTATGTGACTTAGTGTAAGCAGATTTGCATAGACAACAGTTTCACAAGAAAGGAGTGCAGGTTTTCAAAACATCCATATGATAGCAAGTTAAAATTCTAGGCTACATAGCAACAAGAACAAAACAATACCAAAACCAAACAAGCCCATTCTAGGGTTATTTCTTCAGTTCTGATAAAATACATTCAGCAGATGGCAGACTACCCATACAGTTCTCTGGTCAACAAAGCAAGGGCCATTAGGATGAGAAAGACCAACTACTATTGCTTATATGTAATAAAAGGAAAACCAAGGGAATACTGATCTTTTGGAAGAACCCAGAGATTTTTTTCCATGGTCAGAGACCTGAAAATTTCCTGGGTGCTAATTCTCAACACATTCCCAGGCAACACAATTATTCGACTTGTGCAGAAGAGATCCACATCTTGAAATATGAGAGTGTATTACTCTAATTTTAACCAGGTGGTGATCTCAATTGAAGCTGTTGTGCCAGATGCAGTCTCAATGCTTCAGCAAGTTAGCACACCTGTGGCATCGGGAATGCAGATACCTACTCAAAAATACCATTCCCCTTTCCCTGTCAATAAAAACCATCAACAGTGGATTCCTTTCCAAACAAAACACAACAACAATAACAACAACAAGTTTGCTTTCAGCCAGCAAGACCAGCAACATACTATTACTGTTCTCTCCCAAAAGTATATAAACTCTTGCCCTGGGTCATTATTTTATTTGTGGAAATCTTGATCATCTTTCCCTTATATAAGATATCAAATGTCTTGTAGAACTCACCTGAGAATCCATCTGGTCCTGGCTTTTCTTGGTTGGTAGGCTTTTGATGGTTTCTTCTATTTTGGTGCTTGAAATTGATCTGTTTAAATTATGTATGTCTTTCTGATTCAGTTTGGGAGGATCATAGGTCTCTAAAAAATTGTCAATGTCTTCGATATTTTTTATTTTGTTTGAGTATAGATTCTCAAAGTAGCTTCTAATTATGTTATGAATATATAAATAATGGAATATTATTCAGCAATAAAGAAGAATAATATTATGGCATTTGCAGATAAATGGATGGAATTGAAGAATATCATGCTAAGTGAAATAAACCAATGCCAATAAAACAAAGGTAAAAAGTTTTCCCTGATAAGTGGATGATGATATATAATTGGGGTGGGGGAGTAAGGTGTAAGAGAAGAACGGAGGAACTTTAGATTACGTAGAGGGAAATGAGAGGGGGTTATGAAAAATGGTGGAATAAAACAGACATCATTACCCTATGTACATGTATGATAAAACAAATTGTGTGAATCTACATTGTGCACAACCATAGAAACGAAAAGATGTACCCCATTTGTATATAATGTATCAAAATGCAGTCTACAAAAATAAAAAAAAATTAAAAAAAAAAAGTGAATCCCCTCCATTCACATAATCCAACTGAAATACAATTAGGCTTCACAGGGACCCAATTCAGGAACTGGAAAATAAAACTCCTCTTTTAGTCTCTGGAAAAAAAATGAAAAAGATATCAAACTGTCCATTACATTGCTTATGTTGGTCAAATCTAGTGAGTTAGAAGTAGCAACTACTCTAGACAACTACTCTAGACTTATTGTGAGACATTTCTCCATGGTAGAATAACAAATAAATTTATTACTCATATATTTCTGTGGAATTTCAAGGTGTGGGACTATAAAAGTACCCCTTCTAAACTGAAGGATAGTTTGTAGCATCTGATTCCTTCCACAATTAAAAAAGGAAACAGTGCCCACCAGGGCACTTTGGATTTTGGAGCCAACATATTCTTTATTTGGGTATATTGCTCTGGAACATTTACTGAATGACCCCCAATACTGTTATGTTTTAAATTTGGGGAGTTTTGTATTGTGAGATGGGGTCTTGCTGTTTTGCCCAGGCTGAACTGAAACTCACTCTTGCCTCAAGCTCCAGTAGGCTATGCAAGCTGCTTTGCTACTTGGGCCATGTCTTTTAGTAGATCCAATATGTCTACCCGGATGAATAACTGCAGTGTAGGCCCTTTGACCTGTAGAGTAAAGCTTTGCTCTGCTCCATGGGTAACTACTATACTTTCAAGAAACAGCTCTTACCATACTACTGATCCTTAGTAAAAAACGAATGCTCAGTCATGTACCAACAAATTGCCATGCAACCTGAGATGTCCAATTTAGTATTACCTGATCCAACAGCCTCCTTGTTGGGCATGCCCAGAAGCATGCGAATATCAAATGGAAGTGGTTTATATGTGATCAAACCCAAATCAACTATGAAGACACAAGTTGTCCTTGCAGAACTGGACACAAAACCAATGGTCACCACTTCTATGATACTACTACCCTACAACTGTTGTCTCCTGGGTTGATAGATGACTAGAAGACTCAGGTTTGGTTTACAGAATGCTTTGCATGATATAAAAACCACCTGAAAGTAGTCAGTTTTAAGATTAAAAATTTTTAATAAATGAACAGAGGTAAAAGTTATGTCAGTCACTGGTAAGGCAGACTTTGAATGCCATCTAAAGTCATCTAATGGCAGAGCTATGGTCTTAATCACTATGGACAGAAACTTCTATACTAAACTCACAGAACTGCAAAGAATCAGACAGTAGAAGTCTTGCAGATCTATCAGGAGGACTATAGTGCCCTAAATATTTAACAGATCAGGATCCAGGGAGAAATAAAATGGAAGTGTTCGATAAACATGGGGATAAAATAATAAGGGGATTTCAAGGAAGTCTAGAGAAAGTTCTGAAGTGCTAGCTGGTCATTTTTACTATCCCCAAGGAGTGAGTGGGGAGGCTTCATTAATTTCATTTAAAAACCTATAACTTAGATATAAATTTGCAGATACTTATAGAATGGCAAAACACAATTACATTGGAGATAGTATAAATGCAAAATAGACTAAAAAATGCATCAACTAGAGAGTCCATTAGTTTAATTTTTAAATTGATTTACCCTCTTTTTTCACTTATTTATTTTGTTGATTTCCATTTGCATAGTCATTTTGATCTATATTTTACTCAGGTTATTTTTAATATACCTCAATTCACCTAGATAAGTTAGCGTTCTTTGATTTTGTTTTTAACTCTATTGTTTGGACAGTCATGTAAATGGTTAGAGTGTAAACAGCCAAAACTTAAAAAATCTTAAATTTGAAATCTGCCACATTGAAATTGTCGTAGTCTGCCCTCCTTATTCCTTAATATCCACTTCTTAAAAAGCACTCATTCATCTATGCAATGATCAATATATTTGGGAAATTAATTACAAATTACAGTAGAAGATTTAAAAATAGTAGGAAAGTAGATTAAATACACAATAAAATTCCTTCTTTTCCAGGAAAACTTTTGTATCATTAGAATGTATACTGTTATGACCTTTATTTGAATGATTCACCTAATCTCCACTTTGTATGGGAGACATAAAAAATGTTATATCAGTGCATTGGCTGTAACAAATGGTGTGTTTTTTCCAAAGTTTTGGAAGGACATAATTGAAAAATTACTGACAAGAAAGGTCTGTAAATCCCTCTGGAATGCACAAAGAATAAGAAAGTATTTTTTTCCTGGATACTACATATGGGAGAAAACATATGACATTTGTCTGTATGAATCTCGTTTATTTCACTTAGCTTGATGGTTTACAAGTTCATTTTTCTGTGAATGATATGAAGGAAAAAAAAGTGACATGAAAGTAGAAGGGGACTATTAGGGAAGGGGAAGGGGAAAGAAGGAGTAGGAGAGGGTAATAGAAAGGGTGGATATGATCAAAATGCATTCTATGCATGTAAGGAAAGGTCAAAATAAAATTCATTATTTTGTATAATTAATAGGTACTAATAATTAGAATTATACAAATAAAACACTTGTTTCCTATGTGAATCTTCATCAAAGGATGACTTCAATAGAAGATGATTTTAATAACCAAGCGGATAGGATGACTGTGGAGTCATATATCCCCATTGGTGCAAAATACAAAACCCTCAGATGATTGGTGGTTCTAGGAGACAAAATGATTGGTGGTTCTAGGAGACAAAATGATTGGTGGTTCTAGGAGACTAAATGATTGGTGGTTTTGAGTGGTGTGACACGCTGATTGAGCGCTGATTGGATAGGTACTCAATAAACGAAGCAGCAGCTTCCGCAATAAATGAGTCGGCAGCTACAAGCTTGCCTGCTCTTACCTGGCTCCCGGTGTCTGTGTGGTTATTGACACTGCGCCTTTCACCCCCCATTACAGGAGCCTCCGTGGTAAACAATATATCTGGTGCCCAACATGGGGCCACCGCCGGGGCTGGCCCCTTTCTTTGACTCCCAGGTAAGGGCCCCTCTGAACACTATATGTGTCTCTTGGGGTTTTGTTCTATGTTTTGTGTTATACAGAACCTATAGGGTAAGCTAGGCTCCTTCTTTTGCCCCATTTTGTTTGTCTCGTTTGTCTCTTCATATTCTCCCTAGTTTCGTTGAGCTGCAACACTGTGGGTTCATCGGGGTGTTTCTTCGGCGCTGATCATGCCTAATGCTGAACCACCCTTGCCTGAATTGGCTTGGGAACAATTCCAGACACTGTGGCAGGCATACGGGCAATGCCTAAAATACGTTGCAAGTCCCCTGCTCAATCATTTACATGGATCCACCACATTTTTAGGGCTCCCTTCTTTGTCTCCCTTTTTAATTTCACTTTCTCTCTCACGATTTCCTTTCACTTTTCTCTTCTGTGGTGCCTCTTCTTTGTTTTCTTCACTCTTTTCTTTCCTCTATTCTCTTCTGTGTCCCCTCAACATGGGCAACCTCCTTTCTACCCGGAAAATGCCTCAATTATCCACTTTACAAATTCTTCTGTCCCAGAGAGGCCTTAAAGTATTCAGCATTCTTAAGGCCTGCTTATCTCCTGGTCAATTCGTACAATGGAAAGCCACTTGCGACATGGAGGCTGATTCACAAGCCAGAACAGGTGCTGTCAATAGAGAGCCTATCTCCCTTGACATGTTATTGGGTCGCGGTGATTACACACAACCCAGGAATCGAGCCACTGTGAGCCGCCACCTTTATTATGATCAGGTTAAAGACCTTGCTTTGAAGTCCCTTAAATCGCTTAGTACTCCTAAATCTTCTGAACTTTTTAGAAACCTTATTCAAGGCCCTCATGAGTGGTTTCCGGACTTCCTCACGCTCGTCCAGACTGCTGTTGATCGTAGTATTTCTGATGAGCTCACTAAGGATATTCTTGTTAAACAACTTGTTTGGGAGGGAGCCACTTCCACTGTTAAAGATGCCATTACTCCTCTCCATGCTTAACCTATAGCTAAATGGATTCGAGCCACCAGAGAAGTTCCTCCACTCCCTCCTTCTGACCCCGGTCTCTCCTTTTCTGCCCCATCTCTGCTCTTGCTGCATCCATGGGATGCTTATCTGCTTCTCTGCAGTCTGCCCCTCGCCCAGCCACTTTTGCTGCTTCACCTAGGGACTCCTATCTGCTGGGGATGCCAGCAACCTGGTCATATCTTACGCTTCTGTCCCCTTCGCAATAACCCTGAACACAGAGTAATCACAGACCAAAGACGCCCTGTCCAAAGTGTAAAAAAGGGTATCATTGGGCTAAAGACTGCAGGTCTTCTGCCCTTTCTCCTGCGGTACCTTAAAACTCTCAAAGGGGCATCCCTCGGTCCTGCAAGTAGGAGGGACCTGCTACTCCTCAGGTTAATTGGACATTACCTATATTAGATACTAAGCCTAGAATGACTTTCATTGTAGATGGCAAACCTGTTAAAGGTTTAGTAGATACAGGAGCTGATGTTACCATTATTACGCTGCCACTGCTGTTCAATTCTCTTGGAAAACTGAGCAAGGTCAAAACATAATGGGTGTTGGAGGCCTTCAACCTTCACATAAGATTGCCTCCTCAGTCATTTGGCAAGATATGAATGGTGAAAAAGGAGCATTTTGTCCGCTGATTGTTGAAATGCCTACTACATTCTGGGGAAGAGACCTCTTCCAACAATTGGATGTGGTCCTTACTACAGATGACCCTTAAGGAAACGATTGCTAAACAGCACCTTACCCATCCTTGTTACGACCCTCATTTGGTGCTTGTTCATGCCTTTTTTTCCCTTAATTTCCTCACATTTGATGAGAGCAATATATCCCCTGCATACAAACACTGGGCTCCTTACCAGTTCATTCTCCTCTGCCTTTAGTTAGGTGGAAAGACCCCATATAATCTCAATGGCATGGGCCCCATCCCCTTCTCTCTCAAGGTAGGGGTTATGCTTGTGTCTTTTCAGAAACCAGAAAAACTCTGGTGTGGGTGTCTGTGAGGAATGTCAAACCTATGTTTGACTAAAATGCTTCTAATGATATACTTTGCTATGCTGTTAAGGAAATTCATTACAGGTTCAAATTGACAACAAATCGACAATAATCAGCAAATTGATGGCAATATTTGTAAGCACTGAGCCATAATATGTTCGTCTACAGGAACCAGAACAATTTTCTGATGAAGATCTCCAAGACACCAAGCATAAAAAAGGACAAAATCATAAGAAAAAACAGAGGACGCCCAAAAGCCCCTACATCAACATGTTACCTTTATAATATGTGCTATACACTTGGGATTGATGATGGCTGGTAGTCAATGATGGGTAAGATCTCCAGAGGGAGACGACCTAAGACAGGCACAGCCGCCTATCTCCTGCAGTGTCCACACAGGTTGGCCACCTGGTGGTGTTATAGTATTACTCCTGGCCAGAGGACACTTAACAATGTACAAATGATAACTCATTCTCTGGAGAATGAAGAGCTTCCTTTCATAGCAACCTCTGTCATATGAGCTCATGAACAAGGTGGTCAAGGGGGCAGTAATGAAGGCTACCCACATGCATAGATTTAGAAACAAACTTCCACCCCCCCAGACAAAAGTAGTTACAAGTACTTCTTGGTATCCAATTTGCTAGAAGCAGGATCAATACTGAGTCTCTGGTGGAGCATCATTCCCAGGCATGATCAAGCAGCTATTGGTGGCAGATTGATTCCAGTGTACAGCTTCCCTTTTTGAAGTGGCAACATTTTGTTCCTAATGGAATAGATATTTACTTTGGATCTAGGTATTCCTTCCCTGCCAAAATTGCCATCTGCAGACTTGCAGAATGTCATATCTACCCTCCTGGTTTTCTGAATAGTGTTGCTTCTGATAAGGAACTCAATTTACAAAAGAAAAAAATGTGATAATGGACCCATGCTTATGGAATTTACAGGTGTCACCATGTTCTTCACCATTTTTAAGCAACTGCCTTTGAAAAGTGAATTTACATTCTGAGTACTCAATTACAGTGCCAGGTACCTGGTGGTAGTTTGCAGGACTGGCAAGGTCTTCAGAAGTTGATGTGTTCCCTGAACTCCATTCAGTACGTGGTGGTGCTACTCCCATTGCCAAGGTTCAGAGGCACAGGAATTAAAGGGTGACCAACCTGTAAAAATATTAATATCTGTGCATACAATCTTATTCTCTGCTGGTGTAGATTTCCTAGCTCCAAATGGAATAGTGCTCCCACCAGGAGACACAGCAAAGACTTTATCAAGTGCAAGTTAAGACTACCACCCAGCCACTTTGGGCTGTTCATGATTACGAATCAACAAAGAATGGAGTTACTGTGCTGGCTGTTACAATGTATCCTTACCATCAAGTTCAACGTGAACTACTACTCCACAAGGCAGGGAAACGTGTCTGTCGTGCACAGCATTCCCTTTGATGTCTCTTAGTATTACCGTGTCCTATGATTAAGGTCAAAGGAAAACTACACTGACTCAATCCAGGCTGGACCATCAAAGAATGATGGTTTCATTCTTCCCACCGAGTAAGGAGCCATGACCAAATTCCATGCTCCCTGAAGGCAAAATGTATACAGAATTGGTAATGGCAAAATACAGCTCTAACCAGGTGGTCAGCTGCAAAAAATGATTGTAATTCTACTGAGTATTTCCTTATTTTGTTATGAATGTGTGTTTGCATACAATTGACCTTTTTGCTCTCCTCTCGTTTCCTTATCATTAACATAAGCTATATTGACTTTATTTCATGTATTAAACTTATAGTATATAAAGGAGAAGAATAAACTTTATCAAGGATTTTCCTCTTCTGGGAAAGGAGTGGTAGTGTGTCCTTTTGTGTTCATAATAGTTTACAATTTTAGGTAGATTTATTACTTTGTATTGTTCACATCTGGAGATAAGGTATGGCCATTTATGGGTGCCAAATTGATAAGGGGTCAACTTGTGATTATTAATGTTATGTGACACTTGGCCATGGTGGAGCCACCTATAATCCAAGCTACTCAGGACACTAAGGCAGGATGATTGCAAGTTTGAGTCTAGCTTCAGCAACTTAGCTGGACCATCAACAACTTGAGGAGAACCTGTCTCAAATTAATTTTTATTATACTAAAAGGGCTCCTGGGTTTAATCCCCAGTACCCCCAAATTTTTATGTCAACTTAATAAAGTCACAGGGTGCAGATATTTGGTTAAGTGTTATAATAAGTGTTCTGTGAACGTATTTTTAGATTAAGTTGCCTTTTAATCCAGTAGAGAAAAGCAGGTGTACTCATTGTATTGATGGTCCTCATCAAATCAGTTGAAGTCCTGCATAGATTTAAAAAAAAAATGCTGAGCTTCCTCTGAATGAGAGATTTCCTCCTGCCTTAATACTTTGGGGCTACAACATTGCTTCTTTTTCTTGCCTTGGAACTGGAATTGAAACACTTTCTCTTCCTGGGGCTGCAGCCTGTTGGCCTTCAGCTCTCCTGAATCTCTGGCTGAAGACTAGATATCTTCTTGGGACACCTCTACTTTCTAGTTCCTTATAATAATTCTCATTTTGGGATCTACTTAGTTACATAGAGTTCTATCAGTTATATTTCTTGGAACAACCCTCACCAATGCAGTATGCTTCAAGATTGTAGTCAGGGTTACACTTTTTCTCTACACTTACAAATGCTATTGAAATAACAGAACACAGAATACATAAACCAAATTGTTCAAAAATGGGAATGGTTTCTATCACTAGACCAATTATTTGGGGACAATACTATAAGATAAGATAGAATTCAATTATTAGAGAGACTAGAACCAGCCAGTCTAAAAGACTATCCTTTATTCTTATGGAATCTCAAAGAAAACTCAGAAATGGGCACATACTGAAACTTCATGGAAACAGACTCCCTAGACTGGCAAGTGATCTGTGAACAAAATCACATGTTGGATGAAATAATCAATGATGAAAAACAGAGATCGGAAACATAAACAGGAGCTTAAAGTATACAGAAGAGAACATGAAGTTTTAGCTATCATTTAACCAAAAGGAAGCCAGGAGGGGACCCTATTTGAAGAGATGATGATTGAAACGTCTGCAATAAAAAATGTGAATCTATATGTTCAAAAAACTAATGTGTCTATCAATTCACAGCAAAATAAGACAGTAAAATAAGAAAATCAAAGAAACATTGTAAAGTAGCCAAGGATAAATCAAGCAATCACAAAGTAACAATAATTATAAGGGCAATGACTTCTTATTAGGAGTAATAAAACCAGACAAGAGTAGAGTAATTGTTGTCAGATGTGCAAAGAACTATCATACCCACTGGTATTGGGAAAATGTAAGAACCTATCAAAAGAAAAAAAGCAAAATGAACATATTTTAAGAGAAAAGCAGAAAAAGAGAAACAGGTATTAGGGGGCTGGACACCAATGGAATCTATTTTAAGGAAGTGTTTTAGGAACTACTTCATGATTAAAACAATTCCTGTTGGAAGATATGAGATGCTAGAAAAAAATCTATTTGTAAAATAGAGTGAGTTTGGGGGGAAATGTAGACAAACTGACTATATACAAGAATAACCATGGAATAAAATTAGGGTTTACAAGTTTAAAAACTGACCACCTATTCTGAAAGAAAAATCATCGTCATAAATCATACAGGCTTAGTGGGAGTTAAAGATTTCAATGATTTTTTTTTTTTTTTTTTTTACAATTTGAACAAAGGCTAATGATATTTTTGGACATAGATAAGTTTAGTGTTAAGAATTCTAGGAAAGTTACCAAAATTTTAGAAATTGAAGGGAAGAACATTTTGAAATACTAGTTTACACAAAAGTGACAAGAAATTTAAGAAAATGAAGGGAATTCTGTACAAACATTAGACAGTAAAAATCTAAAATATCAGTGAATATATTACATATGAATGGAATGTTTGCAAAATATTTTACCCCATTAAGTAGCAAAGTTAGTGAATATAAAATGTTTAAAAATTCTGAAAACAGATTGGTTTTTATATCCACATGTCCCAACTGTATTTTATAGCTTAATTCTCTAAGTATTTTTATTTTTGTTTTGTATTGTTTTGTTTAGATTTTGAGATGGGGTCTCTCTATCTAACTGAGGCTGGCCTCCAACTCATGGGCTCAAGGGTGCCTCCTGCCGCAGCCTCCCATGCCAGTGGGACCATGAGCACATACCACTTTGCCCATTTTGACTAAGCATTTTTAAAACTTCCTGTTTGTATATTTCAGGTTAACCCAAAGCAGTTATTTAATTTTGAGTAAATAACTACTAATTCTATCAATCACTAAGAAAAAAAGCACAATGCATTTTTTCAATAGATTGAAGTATTTTATTTTAAATGCTATAAGTCAAAATGATTTGTGAACTTTAAATGTTAAATGTACTTAAAAATAAAAATAGTGTCATGCTACATACGTGTAGTTTGATTTTTACCTATGGCAACTTCTTTCTGTATTCAAAGTTGTTAGCACTTTTTTTCTTAATGTATCTTGATGATATCAGATGTAGTACCAAAGTGTAGGTAAACTGCAATATTTTGCAGAGATGGTATCCAGATTCCATGAGTCAGAAGATATTAATGTAAGCCCAGTTACTTTGACTGGAGAGAAAGTTTTTCCTCCAAAGGGAAATCAGCAATCCATTCAGTGCCTTATTTCAAGATTTAAAAAACAAAAAACTCTGTTCAGGAAAGAGCTATATTTACATTCCTATTTCTATAATTTAGATTTTTGTGAGAGAGCATGTTCTCCAACATCAAAGGCCAGTAATGAGTTGTGGGCTCCTATTATTGAGACCCACATATGTTTTGAAAACTAGACTTGCTTATATTGTCCAGGATTTCTGAGAATGCATTATTATTTCACTGGTGTGTCACCAAAAAAATTTTAAAGTCACAAGATGCCCTGAATAACTTTGTAGAAAATATTAAATAAAAACATTGATATGCAGCGATTTCTTTCCTAAGACAAACACATTAATCATAACTTTCATGGGAATATACTAGTTTAAACACCTTGCAAAAAACAATTGAATTTGGAATGTTTTCTTTTGATTAAAAGGCATTCCTTTTTAGAACATAATGACAATGAAAGCTTGCTAGTTTATACTCCCACCTGTATATTCTTTGGGAATTGACAAACATAATACACAGCAAAAATTAATTAGTGCTGGAAAGAAGTATGGATGCCAACTTCACAAGAAGCAGCCAGCTCAGAAGACAGGTACAATGTATACTGAGCTGGAAATGTTAGAAAAGACTAATGGGCATCTTAAAATTCAGCTATTCACTACATAGCAGAGTGGATATGTGGAAAAGATCATATCAAATTCCCATTAATATTGCCAAACTTGAAATGAGAGCAGATGGGATGCAGGTAAATAGTGAAAAGAGAGAAGGATCCTTCTCTTTTTTTATTCTTTGTGTCGTTTTTATGTGATAACTTTTTCTTCTCTTTTTTAATTGATACATAAAGCTTGTACATAATTTTGTGATCTTTTCAATATGTGTATATGTTGCATAATATTTAAATCAGAGTAAATATATCTACCTTCTCAAATATTATTCAAGATGAAAACATTCAAAAGTCTATCTTCTGGGTTTTTAAAACACAAGTCCTTCTAAAGAAAGCGGCCTTAACAAGTTGAAAGTTAATGCTTAAGGGAATTCCTCATGATTAAGTTAGCAACAACAACTGCTGGCAACACTTAAGGGAATATATCACAGGTTTTAAAGAGGGATTTATACTGAACTAGCAAAAGAAATGTTTATTTTCACTTAAAATAATACACTATAACTAAGTTTTCTAAAACATTCCCAGAGGAAGAAATTAAGACAAGTAGTAATAAAGAAGAAAAAATGAACTCACAGAAAAAGAATGTAAAAATGAGCTTTGAATTAAACAGTAGATTGCTCATTATTGGAAGACAGATTTAATAAAGAGAAGCTTAACAAAAATGGTTCTCAAACTCCTAGCATTTGCTAAAAATAGAGATCACCTCATTAGACTCAGTAATATGATATGTTATCTGCCTTGGTCTGGATTAGTAATATATATTTTTTTTAAATTCTAGGCAATGAAATAGTATTAGGATAGAGATAGTTTGAAATATTTTTAAATTTATTATTATTGTTATTATTAGCAGCAAATGAAATTGTCTTCCTTAAATGCAATAAAGACAAAACATTACATAGAAGAAAAGAAAGTCTGTAAGATGTATGGCAATAATGCATGTATGAATGGGGAAATATGCACACAGGCAAATACATAGCTTATACTAACAAGGGTGAAATACAATAATTCACTGTATAATGACATTTCTGCCAATGATGGATTGATATATGATGGTGGTACCTTAAAATTATGATGGGGGTGAAAATTTCCATCATTGACTGACATCAAGTCCATCCTTATATATTTAGTTGTTCAACATATAACTCTTGGGTTTGTGGTGATACTGGTGTAAACAAATCTGCTATCCCACTAGTCAAGTAAAACTATAGCATATATGGTTATATACAGTACAAAATACTTAATAATGAAAATAAGCAACTATGTTTCTGGTGTATGCATTTACTATTCTGTTCTTTTTAATAGTTTTAGAATATATTTCTTCCTTTTATAAACAAGAAACTTACTCTAAAACCATCCACCATGCCATCCTGGCCGTAGCTTCATCCATTTTGCATTTACCACATCTGTTTGTTGCATCAAGAATCCACCTCTAATGATGACCAGGTGTACCACATAGTTTCTGCAAGTATGCTCTGTGATATTCACACAACCACAAAATCTCCTAACAATCTCTTTCAGAATGTAGTCCCATCATTAAGCAGTGATGACCACATACACATGCTAAGTATTTAAATATGAACAATACAAAATTCCTAATGGACTTTAAAATGTGTTGGATGTATGTGAATAAACAATAAATGAGTTTGGTGTGCCCTGAAAGAAGAGACCATGAGTTAGAATATTAACTCAGTTTTTAGATTAAAAATTTCACCAAAAAAAGTTTATAAAGAAAATGCAATAGCGATAAGAGTTTTATAATTTTAATTAATTACAAAACTGAGGATGCTTGGATAATGGCTGCTAAGAATAGAATGATGAATTTAGATTTTTTAACTATTTCACTTCTCCATATATTTCATATGCATTAATTGGTGCAATATAAAGCATAAAATGGCCAAAGGGTTAGAAAAATTTCTGAGCAATATCTGTTTCTTTAACTGGGCAGTATTGTGCCGATAAAAACTTGAGGGGGTGAAAGTCTAGGTTAAATTATATTTTTTGTGTGCATATGCAAGTATGTAACAACAAATCCCATCAATATGTACAACTATAATACACCAATAAAAATATGGAAAAAAACAAAAATGGAAATCATTTTCCTTGCTGAGTTTGCATCCTTGCCTATTGAGTTCGACCATTTCAACTAAGGCTTTATTTTTATTCACAAATTAACTTTACATGCCCTTTACTTATTTTTCTGTTTAGAATTTCACCTTTTTTAATGGGTCATAAGATATTTTTAATAGCAAATATATTAACTTTCAAATTTTCTTATGTTTAAATTTTCATATGTGTTTTAATCCATCTCTTTTTTGCATTTTTCTTTCTAATGTGCCTTTTATGCTTAGAGAGTTTCTCTTCATTCTTATGGATTGCCTTTGAAATTTAAGAAAATGGTGGGGCTTTGTGTGTGTGTGTGTGTGTTTGTGTGTGTGGTGGTGGTGTGCAAATATCACACAGAAAACCACTTAAGCGATTTTAACCAGGAGTTTTCATGGCAAATTAGAGCAGTCAGTAGAAGTGAAAACTCTGGTTCTACCACAATTTGGACAGCATATCAGTCTAGCAGAGTTGAAAGTTAGCCCTAACCAGAGAGCAGGCTATGAACCTCTGGAACGGCATGCGTAGGAAAAGGTGGCCTCTCCAACAGCCTGCTCAGAGACTGGAACGTAGAAGCAATATGAAATAGAGAAACTTCATTGCAACGCAAACCTTCCAACTCCACGTGACTATGGAGATGGGTAGAAGAATCTGGTACAACTGGGGGCTTCATGTGAGATCATCACTGTTTATCCACAAGGCAGCAAGCAGCAGCGAGATTCACCACATCAGCATACATCCCTGAGGAAGTTGCTAATGCTTACCTGTTCAGGGATTGGATTCTGAACTTTCTAATAGTCTGTGTTTTCAGTGATGTAGGCATTTGGCAAAAGCCAGTTTCTCGGAAACTTTGCTGGATCTTCACTTCTTTTACCTGGGATTAGTCTAACGCACTTAAAACCTGGCATCTCAATCTTCTTCCAATATCTCAAATGGAAGCCTGTAAGCATTACAACCCATCACCAGTTCTTACCATTTTAATCATAGATTGTGGAGATAGTAACTGAAAAGTCATAGAAGGTAAATGTATTTGTTTTATAATTTGTACATTTGTTTAATCTGCACTATTATCTTTCCTTGGCTTGTAGATGGCCATCCTTATGTCCACATTCCTATGAAACAAGTGGACTCTGCATTGGTTATTATTTCAGCCTACTGCATCTTGGGCTGTTTTATTTATTTATTTATTTGGTTTTTTGTTTTGTTTTGATTTATTAACACTTTCCCAAGTCCAGTGAAACAGAATACACATATGGCAAATGACAAGACGTGGGCTTATTACTTTACATAGGCATCAAGGACATGGGAAGCCTAAGACTCATAATGAGCAGATACTCTGAGTCTCAGGAAATCTGCCCAAAGCAAACTCAACCTCAGTTACACTACTCCCCGCACCACAGCTGAAAAACAAAACAAAACAAAAACACAGAAAGCAGTCTGCCTTGGGTTTTATAGCTCAGGGATCAGAGCATTGTGACTCACTGTGCAAAACTGTTGAACGCCACCTTGTTTCTTGAAACAACGAGAACAGCATCCAGGTAATACCAGCCTGTTCTTCCTAATCTTAAGATCTTGCATTCCCATCATAACAGTTACTCTTGAGCACTGCAAGCAAGAAAAGGAAGAATTGAATTGGTGCAAGACTGCCTAGAGAGCTACCTTGCAAGGTCATGCTCCCAATTTCCAAGTCTGGGTCCAAATTCCCCCCTTTTATAAGGACATTAGTCACACTGAATTGGTTCCTCTGTGTACTATAATATGACCTCCCCTTTACCAATGACATTTGCAACGACTCCATTTCCATATAAGGGCACATTCTGAGGTACTAGGGAGTAGGATTTCAACATAAGAATTTGAGAGGACAGTTCAACCCATTGTAGCCTCAAAATCCTCAACTACCATGTACCAAACCCCCTCCCAGTTATTCAGTGAACACTACCTTAGGAGGTGCTGTGAAGGAATTCTGAAGATGCATTTAAGATTCTAAATCTCTTCATTTAAAGGACATCACACTCTTCCTTGGTTTTGGTTCTTCTTATGATAAAGATCTTTCTAAGACACAATGTCCATACAAATTATGTTCATAGCCTTCTTACATTCCTCATATCCTTCCGTACCATATCATTTGCCACAGGCTCATGTTGTATTTGGCAATATGAAATTCCTCTATGATAGAAGAGAAATAATCTCTGCCACTTCCCTTCAGACTTTTGTTACTAGTTTTGTCACAAGTTCACTGAATTTGGAGAGATTCTTGAGTTAGCACCTCTGTGTACTGCAGCTATCAGTTTCTAAACACGCCTTTTCCTGTCCTTAGCACTTTTTTACTTTGATACCTAATAAGATTGCTTATTGATCTTTTGTGATTTAATTGCTAACATCCTTCCTGTGATGTCTTCTCTGCATTCTCTCATAGTCAGAAATAACTCTACACTTGTCTAACTTCTTATTATGCAGTGTCACACCACTTATCATCCTAAACCATGGTATCACTAAGAGCTCTTAGTAATTCTACAAGTCTGTCTTCTCAGCCTGACTGCTAATTCGGGGACATTTGCATTGTCAAAATGCACACAGTGACGCTGGTCATTCATTAGAAAACAAGTAATAAATGGCTAAACAAAAAATGGCCATATCGAATTCCAATCTTCTCAATATTGCATATTTCAAATGAAGGATTAAATAATATTGTGTATGACCTTGGCATTTTCCTTAGGAAGAATAATGTATATTTAATGATGGACTTGATACAAATCCCATGAATCTCTTCTACTGTAAAGGGAAATAGAATAAGTCTACCATCCACCAGAAAACAAAAGAAGCAAAATTGGGTCCTAGAAGCAAGATCTTAATGAATTATAATAATTGCGTTCAAACCTTTTTTATATTTTACTCACAATCATCCTCTGCCTCTCTGACATTCTTTGGTATACCTTCCTCTTCCATATTCTCTCATAAATAAGAAATAATGAATACATTGTTTCTTAAAGCTGATAAATTGCTGTCTTTTAAAGATACCTTTGGTAATGAGTATCATATTCAGTAAGTGCACAAACTGAATCATCTGGACACTCTCGCCCTGCCTAGCTCCACTATCTTCATGGAATACCACATACTTCACATTCATATCTTAAAGGGAACTGATGATATTTCCTGATTTTCTTTAAATTAAAAAGTAAAACAATGGCATTTGTTTAACACTATGTGAGTAAATGTATTTTTAAAATGAAACTTACATAAAAGAAGAGATATATTGGGTAGCTTTTACAGAAATTGTTAAATCCCAAGTTTTTAATTCTATGAGTAGCTCAGTAAAATTGACATAGGTGCATTAAAATGAGCTAGAAATCATAATCTAAAACATATTGTTATAGTAATCATTATCAATGATTTTATAATAACTATATTATAATATAATTATATATTTGATAATATAGTAATATAACAGTGAGGACATATGTAGTATATACTATAAGTGTCTTAGGTGTTTCAAATCTGGGACAATGGAACAAAATGGGTCAAGATAATGACATAGTTTTACATTCTGAAGTTCAGATTTTGTTTCAATAATCTGGTTTCAATAAAATTCATGATACATTCATTATATTTTTACAGTTATAAACTCACTTTTTTCTGTGTGGTTCAAAATTATTCTAGTGACAATTCATTTATTTTATTGAAATAACAAGCTGAATTATTCAATCTGTATTCTAACATTCTTTCATCCCAAAGTCCATCACAAAATTTTTCATTACAGCTCTTACTACTTTCATCTTGAGATGCCCTGATGTCTCTGTCTAGTTCAGACCAGACACCTGTTCTCTGACTGTCATTCCTCAACCTGGTCAGTTGGCCAATGCTGCTTCACAGGAGCTTCCATTTGTGACACACAGCCTGAGATCCTGTGCTTCAGGTTATGCCAGCCATTCTGTTATGTATCATTGGCAGATTGTAAGACCTGGAAAGCAACCCTGGAGCAATACAACACAACACTCAAGACTGGCCATCTCTCAAGTTCTTGTTGGTAAGAATCCATCAACATTTGGTCTCTCTCTCTGGCTGATGGAAGTTCCAGATTATCTTGAATTCTTTGACCCCTAAACCACTATCCTACTTCACAGAAACCTTTCTTGAAAATCATTTCCTTCAGCAAGTGTGGTTTACAGTTTCATACCATATGTATCTCTGAGTTTAAGATGAATTGGTTTTAAACTTTGTATTTTGAATTATTTCAAACATAATAATCAGAGAGGACAAAGATTTCACAAATACTCCTTAAAAGGTTTTGTCAAGTTTTGACATTTTGAAATATTGCATTGTATTTTCTGCATGAGCATGTATGTATTTATGTGTATATATCTATACCTACATATAATGACAAATAGGCATTGGCATATAAATATGGAATATACTTGGTAGGACAAGTAGCTAAACATCTACTTCTACACTGTTACATTGGATCACTATTATAATACCAGTTATACAAAGAATGTTACTTGAATTTATCTGAATGATGATTTTCACTTTCAAAATGAGGTAAGCATTAGTAAATAGAAAATGGAATGCATACAGTCTTAAATGTTTTATGTTAAAATTTTATCAGTTATTTGAAATGTATAGTTTTTAATGCAAGAGTAGAATGCTAATAATTAACAAGTATAAAAACTATCTTGTGGGCAAAACTTTTTTAAATGTTGGAAACTAATAATTAGTATGAATTTTGAGCAAAAGACTCTAACTTATAGACAAATATACTTCAAAATATATTTTGAACTGTTAAAACTTTTGATAAAGAAGATCAAAATCCAAATAGGAAAAGTGGATAAAACAAGTGCACAGAGTTAAAAATAAGAAGAAAAAATAAAAAACAAAAACTAACAATAACAAATGCCTTGTGACTATATTTTTTAAAAAATTCATTCTCATAAAGAAATTAAAATTGGAATTATTAAACATATAGCAAATGTTCCATTTCTTGCTTAAAACCTTGGTAAAAAATTTATCAGCATATTTTGTTGCTAAAACTTTATAAACAGGCTGTATATATGTATATATATATATATATATAGAGAGAGAGAGAGAGAGAGAGATTTCTCTATATTTAGGTCAATATATTTCCAAAACTATACATATATTTTTTTTTTCTTAGAACCACAATAAAATACTGAGCATACATTTAACGCCAATAAAAAGGGTAACTTATAAGTTCCAGGAAGCAATGCAGATAAAGGAAAAGGTTTAGAGGCAAATCTTCTTGAAATACAAGTTATCATATAGAAGTAAATTGCAAACTTCTATATGTGCTATGCATAACAAAATGAAATTTCATAGAAATTTTGAAAAGAAAGGCTACCTCTATAAATAGAAAACAAACTGAAGTATATGAACTTAATCACACAAAGAAAAATGATTATTTCATGATACTAAATATCACGGAACTCTTCTTGTGGATCCTTAGGATTAAAAAATCTTAAAACTCATATTTCAAATTATGACATTAATATTGCTATTCTGAAAAGGTTACGTTGATCATTAAAGCAGATAGATACTTATTTAATTCACTGAGAAGAAAGATTGTTTTAAGTAGAAAGAAAATAAAAAATTAAATACTTGTTGAAATTTTTAAAAATTCCTCTAACAATAATTTTGGAGTGAAAATATGAGTATGAACTCATTTTTCTTTTTATGAAATACATATATATTCTGACTTTCTTTACTGAAAGACCTAGAAAAAATAGAAAACCAGAAACAATGAAAAGTCTCTGGTCTGGATTTTCCTCTTTGAATATAACTTCCTGCCAAATTGAACAGACAGCGAGATGGCTAATCCTTGGTTTGGGAAAGGGCACCTATAGCATCTATTATATTAGGGTCTATGCAAGAAAATGAGAACATTTATTACTAATGAGATGGGGATATGGGTGTTTGGAGACAGTAAAATGACCTAGAAACCAGCATGATGGTCCTTCTAAGGGTCCAATTTGAACTTTAAAAATAGAGTAATCACAGCTGATTTTAAAGCACTAAAAAATAAACATCCTTGAAGCAAGAGCAGAGTGAGGAAGAGAGAATGAGAATGATATGACTATCATATCATTCTCTAGCTCTAAAAGTGAAAATCAATATATAAAAAAGGACTGGGGTTGTGACTCAGTGGTAGGACACTTGCCTAAGCAAGTGTGAGGTCCTGGGTTCAATCCTCAGCACCACATATAAATAAATTAAAGGTATTGTGTCCATCTACAACTAAAAATATTAAAATATATACATAAAAGAAAATAATAAGCATTTAGCCAGTCTTTTTAGAAAGAAGCATGTCATCTAAGTTAGTAAAGAAAGCTCTTATAAAAGAATGGCAACTAATGAATATGGAAAGAATAATGGAAAGAAAGAATCATTAGATTGTGAGGTTTCCTTTGGCGAACATTTTCCAATTTTTTCAAGATATTATTATTAAAAAGAAGGGAGCTATTCTAGATGAAAATAGCAAAAGAGTTATCTTGATTGACAACATACTATTTCGGTGCTATCAGAGAATGTTCTTTTTAGATCTCTTAAACTTTTAAGTGAGAAGCATCATATTGTCTGCAACATATTTTCAATACCTATATTTTTGGCAAACATTGGAAAAGCTTAAATAATTTTGAATCTAGATGAAAAACTATGGTGCTCCCAATATTTTGTTTTCATCTTTTTTGTTTGTTGGAATTTTGTGAAATGTAATTAGGGGGATTTTTACCAAAGAATGAAGGGTTTCAGAAAACTAAGAACACTCTTCGGGTATCATCAAATATTTTTCAACATGATATTAGTATACAAGGCAAAATGACTTATTGACTCCCATAGTAATAATATTTTTAGAATTTTGTGATGTCTTTATCTTTGTTACTTAAAACAATCTTTAAAATCACATTTAACTTTTTGTTTTTTTCCTTTTTATGAAGTCATGAACTTCTTGGAAAATATCTTATTTAGATATTTTTATATTTTGTAAGTATGAATCATAAATATCTTTATCAACTGAGATATTTATAAAAAATCTGAAAAGCAGTCAAATAATATTTAATAAAAATATTTTATCAAGATACAGTTAAAAATAAAAAGAATATGAAGAAAATAATTTCTGTCTTAATCTCACATGAAAGTGAGCACCTACTGGCAACTTGAGTAACATATTTCAATTACTTACTGACTAGACAGAGAATTCCAGCCCATGCTACTTACTATGGATCAACCAAGTTGGGAGTGAAACACAAGAACTTCTTTTAAAATATTGCTGTTTGAGTGGTGTGATTAAGAATTCAATTAGCTATCACTGGCATTTCTCATCGTAGGTTATGAAGAAGTTCCCAGTTGAGGAATAGCACTTTGCATTCAAGAATGCAAAACAATCTTGAATGACTCTAACATAAGTTTCTAGCAGTGTGTGGAGACCACCTGATAGTTTTCTTGCTGGCCAAGTTAATTTAAGATTTTTACATCATGTTGCTTGAGTAATTAAAACTCTTTGAATATTTTTATCATTTATGTTCATTAATTATTTAAATGACTGTTATTTAGAAAATATACAAAAAAGGGAGCAAGTTGAATTTTTCAATGATCAAAGATGTTTTGGACTTAGGTATTTAAAAGTATTATATCTGTAGAAAGACATACGTAATTTCATATATATTTTACATCTGGTGAACCATATTTACATCCCCCTTTGTATCTGATTATTATACGGTATCTTTTAAGTTAAGAAATATTTGTCAGGGAAAGGAAAATTTCTGTCAGCGTTTTAGTCAGCATTCTCTTATTGTTCTTGGACAATTTGAGAATGTAGCATTTTTGGTAATCATTTAATCAATTTTTCAATGTACATTTCATGAGAAGTGAATTTTTAAAAAGATGATGTACAGATAATAACAAAATCAGAATTTCTGAACTCTGAGACATTTTTATACTGCAAAGGCATATTTGAATCAGAGTCATACAAGGAAATTTAAAATAAGGTGTCTTGGAAATATAATGGAGTGGTTTCCCACCATTCATTTCAACATTTTTTCTTGTTGGTAGTAATTGGGAGACTAAAAAACATTCTTTTTTTCTAGACTCTTTTCAAAGTTCAAGTTGGAGAATTTTTGTCCCTCAATTGCACATGTGAGAGACCGTGGTTTGAGCCCGCATTGCCTGAGTGGAAGAGCCCTATTCAGGACCTCTGTTTTGATCTAGCACCTTACAGAAGCAATGTTAGCATTGCTCTTTTCTGAACAATTATTGCAGTCACTGAATTTTGCAGTGGTGTTAGGAGCTCCCTATTCCCTAACAAGCAAGACGCTTCTAAATACAGATATATCTCCATGATGTTCAAGTTAGGAAATGTACCAAAAAGCTTGTATGAACATAAAAACATGTAGTAAGTCTCTTTTTGCATCAATAATTTAAAGTAGATTCTATTACTGAATCGATAAAAATAGGTAAATAAGAGTTAGGCAAGGGTCATTATAATGGAACTCTGGGATAGACTGTTTAGTCCATTTGGTTTAAAGGCTCTGAGATTACCACTGGAGTAATAAGGGTAGGTGTGGCATCAAGTAGTGAATTAAATTATCAACTGCAGTCACCTACAATGAAGTATCTTTTGAAAAAATGTTTGTGACAGAGTAGCTACCATGGGAGATGTTTATGGATGTCTTAGGGGTTAGAAAGAAGTCAGATATAGGTTTTCATAATTATCTATAGAGGTTTTTTTTTTTTTTTAATTGCAAAGTTTTAAAGTTTTTACCTAAAAGCACAGTTAGAAAAACAATACATTTCTATGGAAGTTTAAAAATATTAACATGTTTGTGAGTTACTAAACTTCAGTTGGAGAGATTTTCCTGTAGATACTTGGTTGCAACTTGGGTTGTGTTTACAGTCCCCCAAATCTACTACCTGATATGTAAGACATTGATTGGGAAGGTACTTGATTCTGAGAAGTAAAGTTTTCATACCTAAAATTATTCTGTGTACTCTGCCTTCCTCTAGATGCCAATGACTTAACAAACCTGAAAGACTACTGGGTTAGTTTAACCTTTACCTGAAATTTTTCCTGAATCTCCTGAAGAGTGTGAAATTGTTTCTCTGCAAGGTGGCTGCAATGACCAGCACCCTCATTGTCTCCAGACCTGTAATTAGAATCAGCTGTTCCCATACTTGACAAAGCATTTGCAAAGCAGAAGTTATGTATACAGATAATAAAACTAATACAAAACAACTGTAAAACTGTGCCAATAAGTCTTGGTTAAACCTTGGGAATTATTTGTGGAAAATATTTCTGAGGGTACAAACCAGTGAGAGAAGAATATATTTTTATGTACACTTGAATTTAGTTTGTCATTATTCATAAACTTGCCAGAGGTTTTGAATTCAATTCCAAATTTGGATATCTTTCATAAGATCTTATTTTGTTTATTGGCCCAATAATTCCCTGCTCTTAATGTGAATGAAGTAATATGAAAAACAAACAAACAAACAAACAAACAAACACTATGATGTTGAGAGGAAAGAAACTGAAACCCTGTGAAGTTACTATGAGATCAATGGCCCACAACCATAATATTTGGTTTTAGGAAAATCCTTCACCACCATACCAAGGAGCTCACACTAGTGGTCATCTCAACTGGG
This sequence comes from Sciurus vulgaris, assembly GCF_902686455.1. Classification (NCBI taxonomy): domain Eukaryota; kingdom Metazoa; phylum Chordata; class Mammalia; order Rodentia; family Sciuridae; genus Sciurus; species Sciurus vulgaris. Next base: position 164,793,760 of record NC_136464.1, read on the forward strand.
GGATGGAAAAGAAGAAAAGCAAATAGTAGATGCAAATTGTCATCAATGTTCTAATTTATTTTTTGTAGAGTAGTAATTTCACTTATATATTATGAAGTATGATATGACAAATAATTGTATAAAAATATATTTTAATAGGCCAAAAAATGAGAGTGTGTGAAGGACCTAAAATTATGATTAAGAAAAAAAGAAAGAAATACATTAATAAGGAGAGAGAGATCATCCTTAAAAAGTACGATATGAGATGTTTAGAATAGGCCAAAGATGGATGTGGGCATCTGTTACCAAAATGGGATATCTGACATCAACAGGATATGAAATTCCAATGCAATTTAAGTCAAAAAGCTGCATGTAACCTAAAAAAAAAAAAAAGTGAACTTGGGTGTTTATAATATATAGAAGGTACATATTGGTTGAATATTTTCACATGGAAATATTCTGATGAGAACAAATTGTTTTGAAATACCTCAGTCCAAGGTAGTGGGCAGTGTGCTAAGTAACTGATTGTTTTTGAAACCTCAAACAAATTTTATCAATGAAGAGATCAAATTGAGTCCCCATGATCAGAAGTGATCAATCAGTTTTCAGGCCTAAGTCAAAAGAGAGATCTAAAGTCAATATACTAAAGGGAGAGAATAGTCTTTGAAAGGACTCCTGGATAATAGTTCAAGAGTATTCACTGAGTGTTCTCTTAAACATCCCTATGGGGGTTGATATTATTTATTTGATACCTATGTCACTGAGGAAAGACAGTAAGGTTTGGGGTAGGAGAGAGTGAACTAATGAACTAATAATAGTCACTACATTCATACAAATACAGTCCCATGTTCAGCATAGGGACTTATGGGAAACATGGTAAATGGATTTAGGATAAAGATCATCCCAATTGATTAAGTGATGCAATTTAGTACTCATTTCTTTAGGTCCAAAATGTACAACTTAAATAGATTTACTCAGAAGTTGACTGGCAGAAACCCAAGGTACTCCAGAAATATGGAAAACTGATCTCAATATCTACTCAATATCCTGTAGTTAGAATATATAAACTCAATAAGCACAATACAGACATTATTGGCCGGCTAATTTAATGTTGAAAGGAGTCTCCGCTGTCATGGTTTCAGTCTCTATGTCCTGTTCAATGGTGAACACAAATTCTTAGATCCTTTGATGAGGGGAAAAAAAAAAAATCCTCCCTTAGAAAGATAAGCTTTTTGCAATGTTTTGAATAAAAGAATGAACAAAAATGATAAAGACTATAAGTGGAGAGACCATGAATCATTTTTTGCTGGGGTCCATCCACTCCACTTTATCTAAGTGGTCCCAGCAATGGGTAGACTTTAGCAATCCTCCTAGGTTCTTCAATTTAATAAAGCATATAATAGTAATATCAACATGATTTTAATGTCAGGGAAGAGCTTAGGGTGTTTGGGAAGCTGTGTTCGCACACAGGGTGATTATAAAACATAAGTTACAGATCAAGTTCAGTCAGTTTTACCATAATTTATAAATCAGATGAATAAAGTCACCGGTAATATTTTTTAAAAACAGGAATCAGAATGTTTTTCTTTTGCTGCATCTTAGAATGGTTAGGTTTGAATAAAAAGTTGTTAAAATAATTTGAGTTTAGAATGTGCTAATCTTCAGCGTTTGACATAATTATCTATTTTGGGAATCAAATGCTTTGAAAATTGTGGGGTTTTATCTCTCTATACATCATAATAAATATATCATTTTCAAGGAGAGTAATATAGTAAAACAATTAGTCAATACATTTAAGTTTTAATATCACTGAGATTTCAGTTAGTATCCTTTTTTTTATTCAAAATTTTGTTTTAATCACTTAAATTCTATTTTACTGTCTGTGCAAGATGTTATTCCCATTTAAGTGCTCATTCTCAGCTGTATTCATTCAGACAATCAGAGATAGGGATGGCATGATACATCATTGTATACCTCATTCTGTAAGGTAGTGCCCCAAGTTTGCAAAGTATTTTTCCACTTGATGTCATAACTGAATCTTCCAGGGAAAATTCCACAATTCTATAAAGCCAACCTCATCTGGATGGTGTGTTATATGGATGAGAAAAGAGAATGCTGGGAACATTAGCCCACAACCATAATTTTGTGAGTATCAGTTTCTTGTTCAGAAGTGAAGTTGCATGGGATAATATATTAAAGCACCCTAAACAAAAGATCTAATTTTCACAAATCAGAAAAATCATTCCAAGTTCAACACTCCTAGTAGACCCACAAACATCAAGCAAAGGGAAACACCCAGATTGCAGTTTAAATTCCCTTCATTTTAGTTTTTGATGGATATTTGATCCCTTATGGTCTAGGATTGCCTATGAGGCAGAAAACAAAATCTAGAAGTATTCAAGAAAAACAGGTATTAAATTTTAGCCACAAGCATAATTTAATTGAGGGACAAAGTACAATTTTAGCATAGAGTTAGGGAGAAGTCTCATTTCATGTTTTAGAAGCATAGGTTTGAAGATTTATTATATATGCTATGTTTTTCATGAACATTGACATTCTCAAGATGAGCTGTGATCATAAATTTTCTATAATATGTGGGGACAGAGAATAAGAAAAAGCCACATTATTAAAGCCAGAACAATGCTTGTGCAGACTGTAACTGATAAAAAGGTTTCAGTACCATAAGTAATCTATTGTAGCTTATATATATTTGAGTAAATTAGGCACACTCATTATAAAATTATTTCATCACACTTAACTTTTTAAACTTCATTAACTGTAGGTATTTGGGGAATCTCATTGCAGATTAAAAAATAACAATAACTATCTGTTTTTGAGAAGAGGATCAAAGTATGGCACTATTTTATAAACATAATAGCTTTATGTTTACCCAAAAATCAAATGGTAGGAAATTCATGCTAAGCAAAGAAGAATCATTTTCAAAGTAAGCTCCAAACATAGACAGTTATGAAAGTAAAAATGATAGTGCCCCTTTAGTAATTGCATACTACTAAAACAAGGGCTTAAAACTTTCATTGTAGTCAAAAGTTTCCACTACCTGGGTGTGGTGGTGCAAGTTTATAATCCCAGCAGCTAGGGAGGCTGAGGCAGGAGGATTGTGAGTTCAAAGCCAGCCTGAGCAACTTAGTAAGGCCCTAAGCAACTCAGTGTAGACCCTATCTCTAAATAAAATACAAAAAAGGGATGGGGATATAGCTCAGTGGTTAAGTTCAATCCTCAGTACTTAAAAAAAAAAGGAAAAAAATCCTGTTATAAGGTTAATTTGGAAATATGGTGTTTTATGTATACCACACTTCAATTTCTAGAATGGAAGAAAACAATCTTAGGATATTATAAACAATCTGATTAAAAATTATAAAATTTGTAGGGTAAATAAATATTTGTATTTTGTCTAGTTTCAAAGAATCTTTTCCATTATGTGTCAGTGATTTCCTATGCCCCTTTCTTCCAGTAACAGAAACCTAAGCTTCCTCTGGAGAACCACCAATGCAAAAATGACAGGTTTTCTATTGGTGAAGTTTGAAGATGAATCTCTCATTATAGTAGACAGCATTTGAATCAAGACTATGTTGCATCTCATAATTACTTGGTCCTACCTAGTGGTTCAGAAAAGAGTATAACAGACCTAACTATACCTAATAATTCTGTTTATTTATGAAAATGTTCTTCACACAATTTATCATGAAGATGAAATTGTTTTATTTTTCAACCAACTTTGTGAACCCATTACTTCTCATTTCCTTAGCCAACCTTTCCAATTTTGAATCATTGGAGAAGTGTTTTATAGATAATCTCCACTCACATTCAAAGGTTACTTCTCTGTTTTCTGGAATGTCTGACTACTGGCACTGGAACTTAGGCCATTATGTCCCTTCATCCAAAAGAATTGACAACTTGGGACTTAATAAGTTAAAGTACTACCTCTGATTTGGACAATACTTCCTTTTCCAATTTGACATGAATATTCCAACATTTTGGTTCATCAAAGAAATGATTATCAGATCCTTGATATATTGATTATGTATATTAATTTTCAAAGATCTCGTGACTTTCTTTGTTTTCCTATTTCAGGAAAATTTTTTGCAAATCTAAGAAAATATGAGTCAAACCATACTCTTTTTTTTTTTTTTTTTTTTTAGTTATTGTAAACAAATGGGATACATGTTGTTTGTCTGTTTGTACATGGGTTAAAGGCATACCATTTGTATAATCATAAATTTACATATGATAATGTTGTTTGATTCATTCTATTATTTTTTCCCTTCCCCCCACCCCCAAACCATACTCTTGCAGACATTAAAATCCTTTTACTTTGAAGTTTTACAGAAATTGCATTCTATCAGTTTATTTAAAAAATATTCATCATTCTAGTTTTGTCATATTTTCTATCTTATCTATATTTATAGTTGTATTTCCATTCTTAATACTTATATAATCTTTTCTAATTTTTCTATTATTAATTTCTTATATAATAGATATAAAAAGTTATGGAAATACTTGGTGGGATGGCTCATGCCTGTAATCCCAGTGGTTCAGGAGGCTGACTCAGGAGTATCCCAAGTTCAAAGCCAGTCTCTGCAAAAGCCAGGTGCTAAGCGACTCAGTGTAGACCCTTTCTCTAAATAAAATACAAAATAGGGCTGATGATGTGGCTCAGTGGTAGAGTGCCCCTGCGTTCAAACTCTGGTACTCCCCCCACCGAAAAAAAAGCTAGGAAAGTATTAGTGTTTCTTACTAGTTTGTTCTATTATTTTATTTTATTAATTTATTTATTATTGTTTGTTGTATTATTCTTTTGTCTTGCTATTATTTTCCATTATATTTTGCTTTGAAGAGAGTATAATAAAATGATTATATGCATTTATGTTAAAAGAGAAAACCTGATTATTTTATTCATCTGCTTGTTAGCTTGTACTCTCTTTATTCTCTCTCCTTAGCTGCTGGACACGTTTTTCACAGTATATAAAGCTGGAAGTCAAGTTGGTTGATGCAGTTTGCTCTTACATCATTTCTCAATGTCAAACAAAATATATTTTCCATACATTCTCTGAATAATTGAGTTGTATATACTTTAAAAGTATCATGGAAATGAAAAGTTACAACATAAAATATGCCTTGGAAATACTGTTCTTTCTGACTCTATAAATGATCTACGTAGCAACTATACATCTTGAAATAGAAATCTGTTCTTCTGCCACATGGCAATTTGGAATATATAGAAAATAAAAAGTTGCTCCATGCAGAGAAGGAGTATAGCCCTTGTAAGGTTAGTACTGACTTTACAACTCTGAGTTGTTGATGCGATATGGATTAATAATTAATTTTCAACTTTACTAACTACCTGAAAGTTGTGGCAGAGCAAACAAATAGTGTATACCAATAAATGAGATTCATTCTGGCTAGTCATAAAAATCTCTCCTAGATTTTGGTAATAAATTGTCAGACTATGTTATGTGAATTCACTTTTTTAAATCTGAAAAATCACAAAGACAGACATATCAGAGAGAAAAGTCAAGTGATGTTTTTAAACCTGACCTGTCACTGATTAAAGCAAGAAAAAAAAAAAAAAAAAGAAAAAGAAAAGAAGCCTATTATCATTTTATTTCCCCATAATGTTTCTTCTAAAAGATTATTTTGTCACAATCTTAGTGAATACGCTATGAGGTACTCAACACAATTTCCTAGGAAAATGAACTAGGGATGAAAACAACTCAAAAGAGACAACAGAGACATTTGTTACCAGGAATTAGAAATGAGGACATAAATGTGACCATTAGTAAGATACCCCTTAGAAGAAATGTCTGTGACTCCTACAAACTACCAGCAGAGAAGCAGAATGAGCAGCAACTGTGACACATCCAGTGGCCTCAGAGACAGAGAGAGAGAGAGAGAGAAAGAATATTGAAAATAAAATCCTCAGCTCCTGAAATATTTCTAGTTCCTTGTCCACCTACATCATAAAGCGTACTGAACTCTTGCCCTTGGATTGTGTGTGATTTGACTGCAACCACCTAACATTTTTCCTATTTGTCTTAAGCTCAGCTTAATGAATTTTGGTTCTGGGTTAATATAGGGCTTTCCAGAGAGGTGGCAAGACAAGACTGCATTGCTTTCTACAACTCCTGTAACTAATTATTTTACATTATATTTAATCATCTTATTCTGGTTCGCTGTGTAGCTGATGTGTTAAATAAGTGGTTGATGAGTCTTGTTTTCACTCATCTCTTGTAATCCTCCATATATGTCAAATTAACTCTTCCTAGGCATAGAATGGTGGTCACTGGGGGATCCAAAGGGGAATTGGGAGGGAGGTAGTAGGAGGTTGGATAACAGGTACCAAACACACAGATAAGAGAAAGAGATTTCAGCGTCCTATAGCATAGTAGGGTGACTGTCATTTACGAAATTCTCTTTTATATTGTGAAAAGAACTAGGAGAAAGGAAATTGAAGGATCTCAACAGAAGGAAATAAGGAGATGGAAATACCAATTACCTTGATATGATCATTACACATTTTATACATGGGTCAAATTGTCACACTGTACCCTGTAAATATATAGGATTATTATGTATCCATTAAAACTAAAGATACATTATATATGACATAATAGCGTTTGCAACTTCATGATGGACCTGATCACTCACATATAAATGTTTTACTATAAAACACTGTGAAATTTTTGAAATAATAATACTAATATAGATTGTGTATAAAAATGTGCCAAATGAAAACATTGAGCTTCAGTAAGTAACCAAATACATGAGAAAATAGAAATTTTTAAATATATTTTCATTTTAATGTTCATTTTTTTGCTGAAATTTGAATCTGCAATGAATTTTTCAAAGTGACGGAATCATATAAAAAAATTAGTAAACAAAATTCTGCTCAATAAGTATTTTTAATCTTGGAGAACATGAGATGAAATTACTATTATAAACAAGTTTTCATTCAGATGAAGAGAGTAAGAGTAAAAGTAGAAGAGAAAACAGGCGTAAAAGACAGAGGAAGGGAATTTAAAGGAGGATGTGGGTAAGGGGCTGCATGTCAGGTGGCACAGCATGTATTCCTGAAGTTATAGTCTGGCACTCAATCTCTAAAACGTCCATGCATGTTCATTTCTTTCAGACTTAAACTATAATTTTACAATTGAATTAAATGAGCTTTAGAACACATGATTCACTTTATAAAGATCATAGAACTAGTTACTAAGAAAGTACACTTCACAGAAGAAGATCTACAAGCAATTAACAGATATAGGAAAAAATGTTCAACATCTCTAGTAATAAGAGAAATGCAAATCAAAACTACCCTAAGAGTCTATCTCACCCCAATTAGAATGGCGATTATCAAGAATATAAGCAAGAATAGGTATTGGCAAGGATGTGGGGAAAAAGGTACACTCATACATTGTTGGTGGGGCTGAAAATTAGTGCAGCCACTCTGGAAAGCAGTGTGGAGATTCCTTAGAAAACTTGGAATGGACCTACCCTTTGATCCAGCTATCCCACTTCTTGGCCTATACCCAAAGGACTTAAAATCAGCATACTACAGAGATACAGCCACATCAATGTTCATAGCTGCTCAATTCACAATAGCCAGATTGTGGAACCAACCTAGATGACCTTCAATTGATGAATGGATAAAGAAACTGTGGGATATGTATACAATGGAATATTACTCAGCCATAAAAAATAATAAAATTATGGCATTTTCAGGCAAATGGATGAAATTGGAGAATATCATGCTAAGTGATATAAGCCAATTTCAAAAAACCAAAGGACCAATGATCTCGCTGATAAGCGGACAATGACACATAAAGCGGGGGTGGGAAGGGCAAGAATGGAGGAAGGAGGGACTGTATAGAGGGAAAAGAGGGGTGGGAGGGGTGTGGGGAGGAAAAAATAACAGAATGAATCAAAAACTATTACCCTATGTAAATGTATGATTACACAAATGGTATGCCTCTACTTCATGTACAAACAGAGAAATAAGATATATCCCGTTTGTTTACAATAAAAATAAATGAAAAGAAAGTATGGTCTCTTTATTCCTTGTCTAAGACTTTCCTACATTGTAATTCCATGGTCACTGAGAAATAAATGAATCATAATTGCACTTTCCACATTTTCTTGTTCATACAGTTTCAGTCGGTCATTGATTTTAGGCACTTGTGACTTATAGTTCACATGTAGTATCAGGGAAGAGAAAAACAAAGAACAGTTTGGCTTGTGATTCAACACAGAGCAAATGCAAATTAAAATATTCTATCTTTTTGTATTGGTAGTAGTTTAGCTATTACCATAAAATCAAGCAAAATGTATCTACAGCATTTTAACACCATTGAAATGTCAAAAATCATCACAATAGAAAGATAATTATGTATTCTTGCTATGAGGTACTAACAGTCTATCTGTTTAGAATAACAAGGCACAGAAAACATATAAGCATAAATATCAAAATTGCTCAGTTCTATAAATCTATTGCATTTTTGCAAGCATCAAATCAGTATATTTCTTCTTTCTCATCTACTTAATTTATGGTAATCTGTACTGCCAGCAGGCTCTCTGAATACCTTTGCATATTAAATGTATTTGGATGACACAAGAAAACATTTTCTTATCATGAAAGTAAGGAACTTTTTTTTTTAAGTAACAAGAACATGACATTTTTTTCCTGATAAATACAGTTTAAAGCATTTCTTAAAAGAAGAGATCATCTTTCAAGGAGAGAAAATGACTTCAACATTGAAGTGGAAATTAAAAAAGAAAACATGATAAAAATCTCTTTATTAATTCTATTATACAAGATCATCAAAGGTTTCAATGAAAACAGTGTATCATCTCCTCATTTCACGTCTCTGACCAAAAAAAAGAAAATCAAATCCAAGGAATGGACTCTTGGCATTCTTTTGTTGTTATAATACATAGGATTCTTCACCCTTTAGAGTTATACAGATTGCTTTCTTTATATTACCAGTACCTTAGCTTAGTTTCTGCTCAACCTTGAATTCGTAGTTTGGTATTCTCCAGTGATACTCCTGATTGCAGCATGAGGAAAGGGAATCATTTTTTAATTAAAAAAAATGCCACCAGGGCAATATCTACTTTGGCTAGATGTATTAATTATAGATAGGAGGGAGATAAATAGGCCAACTGGATAGATAAATAATAATAGCAATAATAATATTGCTCATCCGTCCATCCTGGTTTGAATGGACTGGCTGGGTGCTAACTGTGGACAGGTGGGGCACGGCTGGAGGAGGTGGGTCCCTGGGGGCTTGCCCTGGAACGGTGGTTCTTTGCTGCCGCCCCTTTCCGCTTCTCTCACTCTCTTCTTCCTGGTTGCCACAAGGAGAGCAGCTTCCCTCCACCATACCCTTGCTCCATATGTGCTGCCTTGCACTGGGTACAGAGCAGTGCAGCCAGCCAACCACGAAATAAACCTCTGCACCATGAGTCAAATAAATTTTCCCTCATTAGTTGTTCTTGTCAGGTCTTTTGGCCACAGTGACCCAAGACTGAGGAACAAAGCTAGATAGACAGATAGATAGGACAGAAAACAAATTCTCAAAAAGAAAAAGAAAAGGAGAAAAAATGAAAGAAAGACATCAATAAATCGGTAGATGAAGATATTGTAGAAGATAGATATCATTAATGTCAGGAAGCAAAAATACTCAACTTGGAAAATAAATATATGGTGTCTAACTCAAGAGACTTTTATCTAGAATTTGTGATGGAAATGACAATTTTTGAAAAAACAAAAGGAGATCATTTCCATTATTAGTAATATCAAATTGCTCTACGTGTTTAAGTCCTCCCTGGGATGAAAAACAAAATGCAGTATTAAATCAAGGGGATCCCTGTTACTAGATTAATCAATTTCATATGAACAATAATTAACAGAGCTTCACAATGTCCTCCAGGGGATGGCAGGTATGGTGGACAGCAAAGACATACGTAATTCAGTCATGGATACTGAGCATTAATAATGCAGTAAACAGTCAAAACAGAAAGAAAAGAATACACCTAAGTATCTAGGAAGCAGTCCTGATTGTTCCCTTGAGATAGATGAAGAGTGAAGAGCTACACTGACTATATTTACCTAAGAATTTCTGCTTTATTGTGTTTCCATGAAACCTGTGAATAAATACAAGGAATAATATGTCAGCAAAGTCAAATTTAAAATAATCATAAAAATTTTTTAATGAAAACGATGTTATAAAAGGAGCATTTTATTTTAAATTAAAATTTAATTTAAAAGGTTAAAGAGGTAGAGTTCTCTCTTTGTGGAGACTGGTTTTTATTCAGATTCAAGAAAGTTGTGTTACTTTGGAGACCACTACACCAATTTTATGTTTATCTTAGACTATTACTGAAAAACCTAGTTTGTAAATATTTGAGGTTAAACTAATTTGTGGAGGGATTCTTTTATATGCTGCATGCTGCATGTTCAATGATTTTGTCCTCATAATTTTTCTAGGGTTGTGTTAGTGTTACTTCTTGCTGATAGCCCATCCACGTGAAGAGTCAGAGTCTTGGCAGAATGTGGGTGTAGATGCTGAAGCACAGGAAGGAGCAAAGTCAGAGGCCCTTACAGCTTCTACCAGGGAATGTCAAGATCCTTCCCAGATGCCAGTCAATGTCAAGATCGTTCCCAGATGCCAGTCAGGGATTGCTTGTCTTCTGTCCAGAGAGGATAGAGCCAGCCATGTTCTCACAATCAACTGAAAATGGACATAATAAGTTAGAGATAACGGAGAGAAACCCAATTGTTTTCCTTTCCTTCTTTGTCAGCAGCATCCATTGACCCAGGGAATGAAGGTGGGGAGAGATGTCTCAGGTAGAGGTGATACACACACTTCTCAAAGCCCAGGAAGTGAGACAAGGAACTGAGAACAGACCATATCTATCAGTCACGAGTGGAGAAGGGATCATACTTGAATTGAATTTGAGAAAAGCATACAGAACTAGAATCAACTGAGGTTTTTAAAAGCAACCAAGAACATTGAGAAAATTAGAGTATTTCTCTAAAATATTGATGAGTTCTTTTATGAGATCCACACAGTAAGGGCGAAAAATATCCACAGTCAAGTGGGGATGAGTGGAGAAAAATAAAATTATTTTTATTTTTGTTTTTATGTATAAGCCCAGAGTTTGAACTGTTCAATAAAATTGTTATAAAAGAAATTCAGAAAATGATTTTCTGTTCTATCTTTATAGCAATTTCAAATGATTTATGTACTTTCCTTGAACTGAGATTTAAAAATATCCTGTTTCTTTATAAATTATTTATAAAGGTCCCACTCAGTCTGTAAAGTACAAAGAGCTTTTAACTAGAAGTTGGAAAATTGGTGTTTGGACTTTAGTTCTGTCAATAAGTAGTTCTGTGGTCCTTAATACTGTCAAACCTTTTTAGTCTCAGTTTCCATAGCTTAAAAACAGAAATATTTAGTTTAATAATTTCCTAACATACCTAAAATAATGTCTTTATCTAATGGTTATTTAATGATGCTGGAAATAATAGAACACTAGGTAATGACAAAACTATTTTTTTGATGGTTAAAATGTCTCAAGATTACAGAAATTCATTTTAATCAGTAAGTATCTTGGTCAGGTAATATATGAATATTGTACCTGTAGTTATTGAGGGAAAACAGATAAATATAAAGTATAATTACTTCTCATAAAAGGGGATATTATTATAACCACCTAAGCATATTAGAGGAATTTGAATCGTGTGTTTTAGTTAAGTAAAGTAGGATAGCCATAGCAACAGAAGTATGAGGGTGTTTCAAAATAGGTTGTAAAGCAAAGGATATACGAAATTGCATATAAAATAAGATGGAGTGATCACAGAAAGCATCAGAGGAAATCAAGGACATAAAGGTTTTCCTGAGAGAGGCTATAACCTGGCCTGGACAAAAGTAAGTGAAATGAAGTGTCACAGGAAGAAAAGCGTAGATTCTGGAAACGAGAGATATGTGAAGTGATTTTTTTCTGTTCCTTTGTTTTACACAGTTTAATAGCTTGAGTAGTGCTAGTTCTAGACATGATGGAAAAAGAAGCATCAGGATTTGTCCTACCACCATAAAAAATGATAACACTATACTTATTATATAAAATAACTATTTTCAGACTTTGGAGGAAAACATCACTAGTCTGAGATCCATTTTATAAGGGAAACATATAATCTGAGGTACCAGAATTTCTACCTTACAGCCTATTTCATATGATTGCACAGTGAAGCAAAATACTAACAGAGATAAGCAATCTCACTGGCACAAAAAACATATATCAGAATTTGGAACAGTGTCTGAAATCTACAAATCAGAATTCTGGAGATAAGACACCAAAGATTAAGATCACTAGAAGTCTGCATAGGCATCTCACTAAGTGACCTAAAGCTGTGTGTGTACAGGATGAGGCACTGCAGAACCTGGAAGAATCAAATACTGGAGGACTGCGAGGTGAATGGACTTCCTAGAGTTCACACTAATCAACCTGGAAGTTGCAACGATTCAGAGCTGAGAGATTTCACTAAATATTCACCAAAGCAACTGAGACTACAAAAAGACTACACTGTTGAAATGCACTAATCTTGCTCCAGAATAAGGTTTCCTCTAGACACGCCCTAACAAGCTTTCAAAATATCATTTAGAGCAGTGAATGAATTAATTACCATATGAATAAAAACATGTAACAATTCTGAGGGAGAACAACATAATCCAATCTCTTATCAACATGAGATTTCCAATGACCACTGTATACTTTAAAAACATGCTACAACAAATAAGTAGAAAAATATGAAACATAAGATAGATCAAAAACAACCAGTAAAAATGTATCTTTAATTTGAAATTAGCTATGTTCTAGAAGAGCTATTGGAAATGTATTTGATGATTTAAAGAAACAATGCTCATTATAGCTACCCAGACTGCAAACCTTAAGGGGAAAATAGAAAATATAAAAAGGAACCAAATGAAAATTGTAAAACTGAAATAAGAAATCACAGTATTTTGAAATTTTTTTAAAAAGTTAGATAAACCTGAAAAATTGATCTAATATTTCCAAAGAAAGGGTCTATGAATTAAAAGATAGGTCTATAGCAAACATAAAAATAGAAGCAAAGATGGAAACAAAGGCAGCAAAATGAACATATTTTCATGTCCAAAGATGCTTTAAGAAATAGTCATGCATAATGTCAATGTCATCCCAGAGAGGAGTCTAAAAGGGTATTGAGGCTACTGTTATCACATGCTAAATATAGCTTCAACAGATGTTGATAAAGCCAGGAATTAAACAGTTGCTACCATTTTTACTACTATTATTTATTCTAAGTCAATAGCATGTGTGACTTGAATGTACTATAATCTTTTCTATATAAAACATGTTTTACTTTATATTTTAAAGGGTTGCATTTCTCTATATTGGTTTTAACTTACTCAGGATTTATTGTAGCACAAGTATAAGAATATTTCATGAAAACAAGCCACAAATAATATGGTCTTTTGTGACCTACTTATCAAAGAAATACGATCCTTAAAAGTTTCAAGAGCACATACAAGGAATATATGTCTAAATATCTATGTTGTTATATATTCTGTGTAATACATAAGCAAATAATATATTTTAATAATATTTTAGGATTGAAATAAGTAATTTCAGGGTCATTTTAAATCATGAACATTTAAAGGTTATGATCCAGCAATCCCATTTCTGACTATTTGTATAAAATACTAGCACCCCCATGCTCTTGCCAGTGCAATCCATAATAGCCAATCAGCAGATGCCCATCTACAGATAAATGGGTAAAGAAAATCTAGTGTATCCATACAATAGAAGACTATTCAGCCTGAAAATAAAGGAAATTCTGCACTAGGTAGCATGGGTAAACATTAAGGACATCATAGTAAGAAAAGAAGCTAGGCCCAAGAAGACAAATACTGCATGATTGCAGGTATGTGAGGTAACTAAAGTAGTCAAATGTACGGAATCACAGATTTGAATGGCGATTTCCAGGGCCTAGAGGGAGAGAGAAACAGAGTGTTATTACTTAACAGGCATCAAGTTTAAGCAAAGCAAGATGAAAAAGCGCTAAAAATCTCCTCAACAACATAGTACATGAAGTCAATGATGATACATTCTATACTTCAGAATTTCGTGAAAAGGTCTCTCTCATATTACATATTTTTACCACAAAATATACCTTTTTTTGAAAAGGAAGATACTATTAAGCTAAATTCTCATTGTAAGTAGTGATTTTATGGTAGTTCTCCCTACAGTTTCATACAGTTCTTGTTACAGCTGATTTGTTCTTTTTTTCAGTATATTCTTCTTGTTTGACTCTACCATGGACTAGTAGCATGACCTTGGTCAAATTGCTTAACCCCTAAGCCTCAGTTCCCTCTTTAATGAAATAGGACAATTATATGAAATTTGTAGAACTATAAGGAGGATTACATAAGGAATTTCATATATGTCTGGCATAAAACATGGTATGTGCACATAGAATATAATATATAAACAATGTCATTAAATAAATTCTAAATTATCTTAATAAAATTCTGATTTTAAAAAAGAATTAAAATCATTTCTTCAAAGTCTTTGTTAATGACTTAGTTGTTTCCTAATTTCATCTTGTTTTACTTCCCTTGAAGGTAACTATAAACATTTAAGCATCCTCACTTTGGCTTAAACTTGAATAAATTTAGTTAAAGATTAAATGATACCCCCTCACACACACAGTTTTATTTTTTGCTTCAAAATTTTGGGGATATGTATGTTTTAAAAGTCCACGGTATTGTGGTCAGGAGATCACTTTGTTTTTCTGTGACCTCTAAGTACATTCCCCAAGTGAACTATTGACATTCCTTATCGACTCTAGCTATGGTATATATGGAATGTATTTTGCCTTGTTGAGAAATATCATTTAAAGAAGGTCCCTCAGTTTTCAAGCTTGTTAGCTAGCAATGTTAGTTGGGCTTTTTCTTGAAACCACTGTTTTGTCCAACAGTTTGCTCTTACTCTCAACTTAAAACAACCTAATAATGTCTTAATGAGGCTATTGAGTGTAGACATGTGCGGATAACCAGAATCAAAGTGAGGAAATGCTTCTATAAGAGAGTTCCAAGAGACTTGGAATATGGGCATCCACTCTTTTTGTTCCCTGCTATTTCCTCATGTGTGCACAGGTTACTTTTAATCTAGAAAGGGTCAATAAATATTAATTGCAAAAAACGTCTTTGCAGGATCATCAATTGTATAACTACCTGCTCTTGACATTTTCCTTTGAGTTCATTCTCCATGGCTGAAACAAACATTGGCTTTGATGTTTATACATGAGGGGACGCTGTACACATCTTTTGGCAATTTGACAAATCTAGTAGAGCCTCTACTGGGTGGGGAGTTCAAGTTTATTAGCATTGAAATCCATTAATGAATTTATGTTCTAGGTTTTCTTCTCTGCCAACCTATCAGTAACATATTTTTAAAATCAAACACTAATTGGCATTAGTTATTTGTTCTGTATAGTCAAGAAAAAAATTTAAGCCATACAGTGGGGAAATATCATGGTGAGATTTTATTAGCTAATGCTTCAAATCTCTCCCCTACCAAGTTATATCATGTAACATATCTTGGTATATTTAAACTCACCCATTAATCTTGCCACTATAAAAAGAAAAGAAAAGAAAGTAAAACACCTGAAACTGAGATGAATGTTTCTGTGTTTATTCCAGGAAAAAATTCAGATCTGGGATTTTATGGTCTCATCACAAGTAAAGTCTGTTCACTAGTTTACTCAGTACTTTGTGTTCTGCAGAAATCCTAAATGGTATACTGTGTATAGCTAAGTATTTCTTTTCACATTATTGCTCATGTTCCTTACCTTTACTTTGTAAAAAATCTTCCAGAAAAATTAATTTAATTTCTGAAACCTTTTTCATTATGACAAATACATGTATTCATTCTATAACAACAGTTTGAACTCAATTAAAAATAATGTACTTGACGTTTTGAAGGTAGCCATATACTTAGGATTCAATAGTTTTACATTTTTGCTTCATGTTTTATAAATTTCCCAGAAAGCCTTTGACTTAGGATTCTATAATTAAACATATTTGACTTCTTTACCTTATTTATTACTATTGACACATATTTGCCAAAATTTATTCTCAACAGTGCATCGGAGTACAGATGGAACCAATAATAGGGTATTGCCTTTACTAGCCTATGGATTTCTTCTTAAAATATAATTATAATGGCCAGCTTTTATCTTAATCCTTGGTTTTGCAAAATTGATGAGTGTCCTTATTAACAAAACAGGGCTTATATCAGTCAATAAGAGTTGAATCTTTCATGGAACTTGCTCTGTCTTCAGTCTCTTACCAGTAAACCCCTACACCTGATACTGGTAAGTTCAGTGAATTATAAGTTGATGTGATAAAATTCTTCCACAATTTAAAACTCTAGAAATTTTTCTAAGAATACAAAAAATCATGTAAGTTAAAGAAGTTAAAGAGAGAGAGAGAGTAATTTTACAGTGTTAAAAATCTGTGTGAGCATGCATTTAAAATTACCTTAGAACAATTCTCTCTTGTCATCTTATCATGTTGTGACCATTTCATATAACATGGACACAATTAAAAAATAAAACCTTGTTACAATAAAAATATGCATCTATTTTGAGGATGAAATGAACACAATATCGTTAGTACTTTAAGTTGAAATTGGAATATTAATACATACCATAACTAGAATTTTAGTACCTAGAATTGAATATGAAAAAATCTGCAATATAATACAACTTTGGGGAAATTGTATGTTTTCTTCCTCTACCAATACCAAATTCAATGGATTCAATGGATACAAAAAATGTTGTACAACTTTTTTCCTTATATCTTCTTTTTCTTTATCTGAATATCATCATTTTCTGCTTATCTATGGATGATCAGAACTTAACGTAAAGCTTGAACCTAAATTAAAAAAAAAGAGTGAATGTTTATTAAGCATTGTATAGTACAAAGATCAAGAGAGTAGACTATAGAAGTGCGTGGTACTAGATGTAGAATTTAAGAAATTAACTATCTTATGCCTATAATTAATCATAACAATAACAATAGAATATATATCAAAAATTGTGTGAGAAATTACAGAAATTTCCTAAGTGAATTATTGATTGGAGATTTGGAGGTATAGAAATTCCCAAACTTCACACCAGTTATTCTGCATGAGACGTAATACTAGAAATTTTCATGTACTATTTTATTTAACACTACAATTCTTTGCAATGTGACTAAATGAAGTAAATTTATACCTGCTACTACACAGGACAAGAAATTTACTATAGAGAAAATTGACTGAAATTCTGTATTGTAATAATTATATCTCACCCATGTTAAATTTAACAGCATAAATGCCTAATAAATGCAGTTATAGGATTCCTTATCATTGGAAAATGGAATGTATTTCTACCAACCTCACACATTTATTTAATACTCACTACATGTCAGTTGTAAGACTAAAGGAGAAAAATGGATCTATAGTTTTCCTTAGAAGATTTCACATGTATACATATTCATATACATATATACTTATACATATAATGAAGGCTATATACATGCAAACTTATAGGTATATGTGTATATAATGAATATTATATAGGTGTACATATATATAATCCATTAAATCATAAATCTGACAAACAATTTTGTCCCTTTTAGGTTATAGTTGAAAAAAGACACGTAAAAGTCTGAAGCAATAAAAATGTATAAGCTTTATCAATGGCCCTCTAATAAGGACAGAAATGTAGAATATGGCTTGGGTTACTACTTTCCACCTCAAAATCAAATTATGTGCCTAGTTATTGATAGTCAAGAAAGATAGTTGTTTATCTCCCCCAAGTACCTCCAGAAGGCTTTCCCAGGAGGGTCAGGCAACTGGACCAGAGCTCTATGAAGTTTTAAAGGAAATAAGGAAAGAAGGAAGGAAGGAAGGAAGGCAGGAAGGAAGGAAGGAAGGAAGGAAGGAAGGAAGGAAGGAAGGAAGGAAGGAAGGAAGGAAGGAAGGAAGGAAGGAAGGAAGGAGGAAGGAAGGAAGGAAGGAGGAAGGAAGGAAGAAATAAATTTCCTCTGGAAATGTCACCCTAAAGATGGCAAGTTCTCATATATTAAAATGTATATTTTGTGTTACCTTGGAGAAAAGAGTAGAAAAGGCTACAAAGGGGAAATAAATATTTTCTATAATGATGATCTCCGTGGGAAGAGTGGAGACATGCAAATGTGGGAAGAAGAACTTAATGTCCTTCCCTCAACACTCTGATAAGCTTTAAATTACTTGCTCAGGAAGTGTTATTATATAGAGTATCGGGTGAAAGGAAGATCTGGCAAACTGTGATGATGCAAATTGACTTCTGAGTGTACACTAGAAATTGATTGAAATAATACATACATTGGGGCAGAAGAGAAGAATGTCAGAGCAAGGATAAACCTAGCATGCTTGGAATGAAAAAGGCTTTCACTATCAAAAAAAGGGAGATGATTTCACATGAAATAAGATAACTGTGAAGGTCGTGTGAGACTCAATACCTACAGAAAACAATATACATTAACTTAATAAGCCAAGACTGTCAATGTCTGCCAAAGTTGGGAAGTGAAGTCAGAGACTATAGCATTACCAAACTATTGGAAAAATTGTTATGATACATACCTTCTAGATACATGATTTGATCTGGGTTTAGATAATCTTATATTTAGAAAATTGATAGTAATAATACAAAGAGAAATCTACATGAAATACTTTCTTAATACAAAGATTGGTTAGAATTGTAATTATTTATCTTAACCAAAAAAACTTAAAATATTATTTGAGAAATATACTTTAGTTAAATGCATGTACATTTTAAAGCCTTATTAACCAAAGCATATTCCTAGAAATTTAAGGGTGTTTTGGGAAGTGTAAGCCAGCATCAGTGACTAATAGCAAAGTTTTATCTATTTTTATTTATTTTCTAATTATTTTCATTTTGTATTTGTCTGAACAAAAAAGCAGACTTCTATTTTATTGATGAATGGCACTTTTTATACCAGCTTTCCAAAACACTCTTTCAGTTCATTCACATATAAGTCTATAATTTATTTGGACTTCTTTTACTTCAGCTGCTATAGAAAATTGTCCATACAGATAACGAATGACAATAAAACGGTACCACTTAATATTTTTATTGTTCATTAAGTACAGGCACATTATAAGCACTTTACATGTGTCTATTCATTTACTCTCCAAGACAAACACAAGCCACACACAGTGATATTTAAAAATTGAGAACTCATTTCATTTTGCATTCCATGTCTATTACTAGTCCAACACCTTAAATCTGGTTTTTCTGTATCAATGGAAATCAATATTCTTTAGGTGGCAGGCTCATAATCCCACTCTTCCATTTTAAGGCTGACGTCACTGAAATGACCTAATCAAAAGAAAGATAAAATATTTTCTTTCTTTCGCTATAATATTTATACACTGTTTTTATTTGTTAACTTTCAATGTAAAACTAGAAGAAAAACTTGAAAAAAGTGTGAGAAAACGAGCTTTCAGGGAAATATGTGGATTTGTCATTGTTTTAGTGTGTATTTTGCTTTCTACTTTAAAAATTTAAAGTAAGTACATAATGTAGAGATCACATTATAATTGATCTTCATATATTTGATTTAATGTGAAATTTAGCATTTTTGCCTTAAGCATTTGCATTTTCTATATTTTTTGTTAAGGTTTTATAAAGCATGCCTCTGATATCATGACATTTGCCCACAATAATTGACTAGGCCTCTATAAAAGTATAGCTGTTTTCTGAGATCATCAAAATAACATTATTAATTCTAACAACATTTGCAACAGTAATTTGATAACTTCATTTAATACCCAGTCCATATTCATGCATTTTTTCTGGTTTACACAGCACACTCACTCACACACATTCTTTTTTCTTTTTTTGTGACAGTCACTATATATTCATTGATGTACACACAGAACATTTAGAGTTTGTATCTCCTGATCTTCTTTTAATTTTGAGCATCATTCCCACCTGCTTTTTCAGGCCATTTATATGGTTAAAGTTGTATTATAGAATTTCGGGCATTCTGATCTCTCTTGTTGTATGCTCCTGTTGTTTAGAATATTTCCTCTGCCCTCCACATATTCTATAAACTGAAAATTAATTTCCCATTGGTCATTTGCAAAATCACATTAGTATATGGGGTACTTCCTGTTATATCACACAGGATGTGTAAAATATCTGGTTGTTTCATCATCAGTGAAGTTGACTTTGTTAGTATCTTCAGGGGCTGGAATATGATTCCTAATTGCTAACATTGCTTTTCTTCCTACAATCAGTAAATAATCTAAGATTGAATTTTGGCAAAATAGGAAGAACTATTTTCTCATCAATATTTGACCTAGGTATTTTGGCATTCATTCGTGTTCTTTTCTTAAACCAATCATTTTATTAGCATTTATAGAGACATGATTTTGCTACTGAGATTGTTCTCCCTGTATTCATTAGCTGGCAATATTCTACACAAAGAAGATTCATTTGAAATAAAATATATATTTTGAAAACCACCAACATAAAATAGGGAAACGATGAAAATATATTTAAGTATATTTGATAATAAAATATTATTTGGATATTTCAGAATCAAAAATATCTACTTAGCAACACTTATCACTTCTTTAAAGTCATTCCTTAAACTATCTAAATTTAGTGCATGTTCTTTTGCATAATAGACCTTGCAGATGCACATACATAATTAAAATAAAATTTAAACTTGACTTCATGTTTTTCACACAAGATGCCATAGGTATGTATATTTACAAATCAGACCAAGTAAGTGTTGAGACAGGATATATTTTGAAACTAAGTGATACTATTTTAAAATATCAATATGAATCTTCTAGTAATTATGTCTTAAATTCCCACTGTGATTAATTATCTGCAGGGATTTATTTTATGATTTTAGAAGCATCTGCTGAAAAGAATTAGAAAGGAAAAAAACACTTGCTGAAACCTACTTCTTACCAAAATCATTTGACAGATTCAGGCTACCTACAGACTTAATTCACCTGAAAGGCAACAATATTAACATTTATGTCAAGTATAATGAAAGCAAATAACCAGGACTGAAGCAAAGAAGAATTACTGGAAAATATAATTTTTGGTATATTATTTCATTACTTCAAATCATACTAAACCTTTTATATTCAAGAAAAGCTTAGACTATATTGAAAGTTAGCTATATTAAAGATATAACTGCATAGTTGATGAGATTAAAATTGTAATTTATTCCATTTTAAACTCCAGTAAATTAAGAATTTTAAAAAATCACTAAATATCTTTTAAACAAAAACGGTATGATAGAGTTTGGGTTCTATAACCTTAATCCAGTTGTAGAAAATTCAGATATCTTAATCTGTTCAAATTTATTTTACAATAAGCAGTATTAAAAAATGTTAGGCACATAATCTATTAAGATAAGTCATTATGTGATTTAGGAGAAAATTTAATAATTATTAACTAGACATTCACTTTCTAAATATCAAAGTGTTATATAATAATCTCCAAAGTAAATAAACAATGGGTAATAAACATGGTCATAAATGTTAGATGACATACCTATTATTTATATAATAAATAAAATAAATGAGCAAGATCAAAATATATGCAGTATGAACAAACACTAACTGGAACTAAGTTTCTCATTGTTGGAATGAAGTATTATACCTCTCTTTAAATGGCAGATGGTAGAATTTGTTTTGGAGACAGGAGTAATAGAGTCATGTGTGCTAGTTGGCTTT
This sequence comes from Sciurus vulgaris, assembly GCF_902686455.1. Classification (NCBI taxonomy): domain Eukaryota; kingdom Metazoa; phylum Chordata; class Mammalia; order Rodentia; family Sciuridae; genus Sciurus; species Sciurus vulgaris. Next base: position 164,815,609 of record NC_136464.1, read on the forward strand.
GTGCTACTCATACCAAAGTACCTGGCAAGAACAAGAAGTGAAGTTGACTTTGAGTTCACACTTTCAGAGGTCTCAGTGCACGCTCGGAAGACTTCACTGCTCTGGGCTGGGGTGAGGCAGAATGTCATGGTGGAAGATATGGAGGATGAAAATTGATCTGCTCAAGGAAGCTGGAAAGCAGAGAGAGAATGCCAGGAGGCCCATGTCTAAGCATTTGTCTGAAAGAATTAAAATCAGCATACTTTGGAGATACAGACATGTGTACATTTATCATGGCACAATTTACAAAGGGCAAGGAATGTAATTAGCCTAGGTGTCTGTCAAGAGATGAATGGATAAACAAAATGTGCTACATGTACACAGTGGAGTATTATTCAGCCATAAAGAAGATTGAAATAATACCAATTGCAGAAAAAGAGCTGGAACTAGAGATTGTTGTATTGAACAAAACAAGTCAGATTCATAACGACAAACATCATTTGTTTCATGAGTGTAGAAAGGAGACCATTACCGTAGAGGAAGCGGGTAATGGGGAGGGCAGAGAGATGTAAGGACAGATAATGGGGAGGGAAATTGATGAAATTGTGTTATATACATGTACATATATGCCACAATAAATGCACTATTGTGCATAACTAATACACACCAATTTAAAAAGGAATATCAGCTAGGAGTGGTGGTACAAACCTGTAATCTAATCATCTTGGGAGGCTAAGGTAGGACGATTCCAAATTTGAGGCCAATCTCACCTATTCAGCAAGGCCCTAAGCAACATAGCAAGAACTTATCTCAAAAAGAAAAAAAAAATGTGTATGTATCTCAGTGGCAAGGTTACCCTACTTCAAATTAAATTTTTTAAAAGGCAAAAAAAAGAATATCAGATATTATTAAACTCCTCACATAAAAAATACGAATCTGAACAAAGTTATAAAATCTATCTTATTCTAACCTCTGATTCCATATGCCAATTTTCAGGACTGAAAAAAAAATAATGAAATGTAATAATAAAACCCAAACCATGGGAAATTCTACAGTTTGAAAGGAACAGGCACGTCAACAAAGAAATTATAAGAGGAGATTTTAAAAGTGAATTAGAAACTGGAAAGCAAAATATACCATAAAATAAAAATAAAAACTTTAGTGTCTATGCATACAGCATTACATAATAAAATTCTAAAGAATATGAAGATAGATTTTAAAAGGCAGAATTGGCTATTGCCAGTTATGTAAGAAAAGCAAATTTGTAGAACATTGGCATAGAACATAGGGATGTTACAGATGTTTGGCAAAATTTTATTTCTTGAACTGGGTAGTGATTAACAAATTCCTCACTTCATAAAACTAATTAAACTATAGGTTTTGAACGGTTTTCTATTGTTTTATTTAAAATAGAAATGTTAATGTCTGTGCTAATCAGCTCCATTACCATAACAAAATACCTGACATAATGAAGTCATAAGATATAAGATGTAGCTCACAGTTCTGAGGTTCTTCTCCAAGGCCAAGTGGACACATTGCTTTGGGCCTCTTGTCGGGGAGCTTGATGGCAGTAGAGAAAGAAACCATGATCCCACAATCCCGTCAAGGGCAGGCTGCCAGTGACCCAAGGGCCTCCCCCTGGGCCCCACTTCCTAAGGGTTCACCACCTCCTGGTAGTGTCAGCCTGGGGTTCAAGCCTTTGACACATGGACATCTGGAGACATGCATCCCAACCACAGGACTGTCAAAGAGCTCATGAAGAAAGCAGTGATTCTAGGCAAACCTGCCATCAATGTATCCAAAACTGAGTTATCCGAAGTGGATATTTTACACTTTTACATAATTTCAAGGACATATTACTTTGAGTTTCCTTAAGAAATGTTCCATTTAAAGTGGCAAAGATCTTTATTTGCCTTTATAAAAATTTAAAGTCCAACATTTTTCATTTTAATTCTTTCCTGTAAGACAGCATCATTTCCAGGTACACTTTTACGGCATTGACTCGATATTTAGTGATTCACCACAAACCATTTGTATGGCAGAAATATTTGATCTGGGCTTATTCATTATCCTTAATTCCTTTATAGAAATAACCCTTGTACTTATATTTTGTCCCATATGATAATACCCTGAAATGGAAGCTCTCTTTTTTCCAGCTTCATGCTTAGGAGGGTGTAGGATTTGAACTGAGGACTGCCATTCTGCCTTCATTTGATCCTGGGGTAAAGTCCACATAGACAGAAAAGGCTGTTTCTGATAAATAGTTAGGACACCTGGATTAAGACAGAACTGGTGTCATTATAATTCTTTGGTTTTCAACTAAATAATATAATAACTCCCTTTTTTCCTTACATGAATTTGAGTCACATTTTGTGACATGAGCTATTACAGTTTCTGTTCCATTTTAATAATGACATTGACCAAGCAGCTAATTTGTTTGTCATGACAGATATTCTTTATTGTATTTAAACATATTAGAGACTTTTGATAAAAATGTGTAATTAAAATCTTTTGTCAAACAGGTTGGCATGTAAATGCAATTTCCCAACATCATTGTTACATCTAGCATCCTACATCTTTCTTCATTTATTCAAATAGGTTTTAGCCATCTCCATGATGTGAAGTAGGTAGTTCTGGGTGTGAGAAATTTAAATCAGGTTGGACCAGTGTAAGACTGGAAGGATAAAACAGATATGTAAAGGATCCTTTCAAAGATGTTATCACACACACACACACACACACACACATACACACAAAGCTTCTTATAAATTCTTAAATTTGTGACTGTTACTTGCCTAACTCCTTCATCCAGCTATCTCAACTCTCTCTTCTACTGCTATGACATTATGTATCTTTGGTTTGATTCCTAGAAGTGAAGACAGATTGAAATTCTTGTTCAAATGAGTGAAAAGATAAGTGCTCCTAGAAAAAACATAGTAAATGAAGTAAGTTAGAATTAGGGGAGACCAGCTGAAATGAAAAAAACACAAAAAACAAAAAACAGTTCTCATCTGAGGACTAATTAGATTAAACCACCTAGATGTCAGGAAATAAATTTGTACTACAGATACATTGCTCATCTTCAAGCCAGGAGAAATAACTTCCTACCCTATGTTTTGCTCAGACAATGGAGGTCAGTGTTCAGAGATGGGAGCTGGCCTAATAACCTCTGGAAGTGAACATCTGGCCAAGGCATGAAGGACCAATTCTCTGAGAAAATGGGCAGTCCTGAGTTGCTATCAACAGACATTTTCAGCCAGTAGGAATGGATGACATGGGCAAGGTAGAAGTCACAGTACACTATCAATGTCCTGTTCTCCACATCCATTGATGTTAATGTTGCTTTAAGCATGCTGTGCATCTCTGCCTAAGCAGCTGTTCAAATCCTGCTGTGCCAGAGAAAATTAGGCTCTTATTTGTTTGTTGTTTATAGGGTATTTTAGCTATGGCTCTGTGATCATCTGTCACAGTATAATCCAATCAGTTGCTTCAAGGTGTAACTTCCCAAGTCTGAGAGTTATTTGGGTTTAGTAATTAAGTCTTAGTAATATTTACTTCCTCAGCACCACAGTAAATACATGATATATTATTATAGACTGTGTTTATGTGATATTTTTAATTACCTGAAGAACCTGGCCAAATGAAAAATGCAAAGCTTAAATTTTGGACAGACCACTTCATACAGAAATACAGTGCTTTAGAGCTTAGTCTCTTGAAATAAGCAACCCACTGACCAGATGTTTGACCTGAGAGTTCTCTTAACTCTTTAAGCTTCAAATTTTCAATGTAATAAACAGGGATGAAAAATGTTGCCATGGACCTGTTTCTAGGTCTAAGGTATATGGAGGAATAAAATGCAATAAATATAAAGTGTTGAGCAAATGCTAGCTGTTATTCAGTTTGCATTATTGAAGATATTAGTAAAAATTATGATGATATCTCAAAATTTCATGTTGATATTTAATGATTTAAGTGTTTTAAAGAGTCAATAGATGGAGGATTATGAATGTCACACCTGAATTTGGTATTTAGTGTGTTTGCATTTTTTAGATATTCAAATCCATGGTACATCACAGAATATATCATGATTGTCATATTTTTATTTTTTCCTGAAGCTACTGGTATCATTCAGATCTGTGTATTCTCTGGTTGCTGAGACCAGAATTTATCTTGGCAGAACTCAGTATAACCCATTAATGCATCTCATTATTGGTCCCTAAGGGAAATTTCATGTTCTAATATTATATAGCTCTATCAATTTATAAAAGATATCTAAAGAGTGACAGAAAACATGAAAAAGAAAGAACCTTGAATAATAAAGATCTAATTCCTGCAGCTTTTTAATTAATTCAATTTTTTAAATCAATGATTCCACAAAATTGTACTCTTCATAGCAATGATTCACTCTGCTAGAGGACTAATAGAGAACATGAGATTATTCCTAGGTTCATTTTTTGATTGTTGCTACAACCTAAAATATGGTTTCAATAAATAAAAATTTTATCCTAAATCATGTGAACATTTTAAGATAATGATATCTACAGTGCAGTCTCATTCTTCTAAATTCTTTGCTAAGAAACACCATTAGGAATTTAAACCTCCTGCAGATAAAATGCTTCCATTTAGTCTTTTATATCTGTTTTCAAATGGATAAACTTTTTACAGCTTATTATTAATCAAAATTTGGGAATATGTGGAATTACAGTTTATAGATTGATATGTGCAATTCAGAGAATGTGAAGGATTCTCTAATTTTCCATTTTCATGAACTGGCCTGAATAAATTAAAAATAATTTAAAATGTATTCGATTAAAGCACATTTGGTTAAACTGCTTGTGTGTGTGTGTGTACGTGCACGTGTGTGTTACCACAATATAACTCCAAAAATACAACATCTAGAAATACAACTCTCATGGGTGCTTCTCTCCAGATTATTTTGGTATGTCCAAAATACAGAGGAAAACTTGGCGCCTGGAACCTGCTCATTGACTGCTTCTAACATAACTGACTCTAGATTGATCTAATACAATATAATTTAATGTGATAAAACTAAAAATGTACATGTCATTAACTTTGTCACTATTTAATCTGCTTATTAGTCCATTCACATTATCACAAACTATGGCCCCTTTGCATCCCATGCCTGTCTTTGTTTTATACTTTTTCAAACCTTAAGTTTCTTTTTCATAATAAAAACCTGTTTTGTTCATTCGTTCATTTGTTTTGGTGACAAATACCTACTGAATATTTATTACTTGTCTAACACTGTCAAATGCTGAGGCAAAAAGAAGACATAATTTTAAATATTTACACCAAAAATAGAGGCATATCAAGCAATAATGACTTTTCTGCATTAAAAATTAATGAATCTTATTCCGGTCTACTAATGCCTTTGATTACATTATCCCATGTACTTAAATATTACTATTATAAATGATTAGAGAAGTCAGAACCAATGGTTTTTACATCTTTTCTCACTCTATCTTCAAAGTGGGATTAATCAGTTATCCCACGTGTGCTCATGATAGCAATGCTTCAGTCTGCCAAGAGGACAAAGACCATCTGATTGTTCCTGAGATCTTGATTCAGTTAAATTAAGTGCTGTTAAGCAAGTCCTGAAATATGTTTGAAATAACCAGTTTTTACATGTGGACAAGATGAAAGCATTAAAATTGTACAAGTTTTGTCAAATTCTCTATCCCCATTATTAGGACTTAAAATATAGTATCTAGCTTTCTAAATTATGACTTTGATTACTTTTTCTTACCCAGGCTCAGTTCTAGGCAATACTTCCCAGGCTTATTGTGAGTAGGATGTACAAAATTTTTATCATCCTGAAAATTATGTTAATAGGGAAGAGAAAAAAAAACAAATTTAAAATGAATGGTATCAGGTCACCATTTATGCTCTGAAGGAAATGTAGAGCACAAAACTGGTGGAACAGTAGTAGGAAGACTGCTTTCGGTGGTTTGCAGGGATGCCTGGATGAAAAGCCAACATCTGACCCATGTGTTGTAGATGGGAACATCCGCTTGCAGGGGATGTAATGAGTATAGGATCCAAGGTAGAAATGAGATTGCTATATCTCAGAAACAGAAGAACGTTGCGTGTGTGAACAGCAAACCTTGGAGGGAGGAGATGGAATAAACAGGTGCTCTTATTGGCCTGCATCGGACCTCTCATTCCATTCCCTGCAAACCAGACCAGCCCCAAACACTCTTTCAATATTTTCCCTTCTTTTTATCATTTCCAGCTCTGCTTCATTAAAACTTAAGCAATGAATCAAAATGTAGTCTGTAAAAAATTTAAAAATAAATGATTAAAAAAAAAAAAAAACTTAAGTCTGCTTCTAAACAGTTCTTAAGACTGTTTCATATAAATGAAAGGCTTCTATTTCATTGATCTAATTACTCACTAAGGCCTAGTCAGAGACTCGTCCCAGACAGGAGATGTCAAAAATTATTCTTGTATCAAGAAAGACTAAGTGAAAAAAGCCAATCCCAAAAAACCAAAGGCCAAATGTTTTTCCTGGATGATGATATATAATAGGGGTGGGGGGTTGGGGGGTGGGAGAAGAATGGAGGAAAATGAGAGGGAGGAGGGGCAGGGTATGAAAAATGGTGGAATGAGACAGATATCATTACCCTATGTACATGTGTGATTACAGGAATGGTATGAATCTGCATTGTGCACATCCACAGAAACAAAAAGTCATACCCCATTTGTGTACAATGAATCAAAATGCAGTCTGTAAAAATAAAAAAGAATTTTAAAAAAAGAAAACAAAAGAAAGAGAGATTGATACATAATTCTTCTCTTAAAAAAATATAGATTGACCATTTCATTCTTAAGGTTAGATTTTATGGCTTCTACAAAAGGGGAGATTTTTTTTTTCTTTTCCCTATTAACTTTCTTGGGGGCATCCTCTGAGCTTCTGCTGACTTCCATCATCATCCTCCATGGTTAGACATTCACAAGTAGAACCTTAAGCAGTATCCTGCAGGGTGGCATTTTTATCCCTTTGCTTACTTTCCCTTTAGGCAGTCATTAGTTAGTCATTCAAAACAGAGTATTAATCCAAAATACTCACAAAGCAGAAAATATATGAAGGTCCTGTCATTGAGCCTTTCCTCTCAAATAAGCCAGCCAAGGTCATGGTACTAATGCTGCAAGCGTAAGTAAATACAAACAGGAAAAGAAAAAAAAAAAAAAAACAAATTTTCCCAGTTAAAAATAAGAGGAGGGCTGGGCAAGGTGGCACATGCCTGTAATCCCAGAAGCTCCAGAGGCTGAGGCAGGAGGATCACGAGTTCAAAGTCAGCCTCAGCAATTTAGCAAGGCCCTAAGTAACTCAGTGTGACCCTGTCTCTAAATATATATTTTTTTAAATCCAAGGTACCAAATAATAATGATGATGATGATGATGATGAAGAAGATGATGATGATTGGAGGTACACCCTCCACCAACCATCTCTTTTTTCTTCTTTAGATAAAATGTAAATTAGATCTCTGAAATGCATGTGAATCTGTGTAAAAGCTAAATAAGCCTCCTTTCAGTTTTAAGTCCAAGGAGTGACTTTCTCAAGGGCTTGGAGATAATCCTTGAAATGTAATCTTTAAGGAAGTTGAATGTCCCTATCTCTAGGTCTCTGTGGCCAAGTAGGAGGGGAACTTTGGTGACTCCCTTGTTGCAAGCTGCAGACTACCTCCCATCATAAAATGTATAGTTTGTTTTTCCTCTAGATAAAGCAAATAAGCTAAGACTCATTGTTGCCACAATTACCAGGTGAATCTAGGAAGAGTTATTGGTGACGAATGTTGTTGTCGAGTACTCTTACTTGCCAGCTGCTTTCTGTGATCTTGACAACAAGCATGTAATGAGGTGAACCTGCTTGGCTCTGCCAAAGGATGACATGTCTTTCTGCTTTTGCAGTCTCTTAGGGGACTGCCTGTGATAGGTACCACATCCTGATTTCATACGTATTCTATAATAAAGTATTTTCTTTCCCTTCTCCCTTTGTGGAGAGGTATTTGGGCTTGGTAGGAGATTTTGTTTTTAATATAGTTCCCAACAATTCATAGACTACTGATCCTGAGCCAGGTTGGGGAGAAGGGTAATATCCGTTTGGGGCTAATAAAACAGGAGCTGGCAGAGACATTCTAAAGAAAACAAAATGTACCAAGTTGAGGAAGAGTGTAAATGGAAGGTGCAGATACCAGCTTCAGGAACTGAGAAATCAATCAGGCATACAACAATGGATTCCAAACAGTGGTTTGAAAACCTACCACAGATTTCCTAACATGCTGCGGCACAAAGGATGGGGACATCAGCTGTGACCAAGAGTGTTAATGTATAATGTACTTCAGACATTGCTGGGGATTTCCTGGCATCTTGTACCTCAAGATTCGCACATATCTATATGTATATATTTATTTATATGTCCATATAAATGTATACACACACACACAACACACATACACAGTTTTTTTCTTTCTTTCTGAAATGAAGACCTTTCAGCACATTAATTTTTCTCAGTATACTAGAGAAGGTGACTTTAACCTGTTTCCAAATAATACTTGACTTTCCTGACAGGAAAAATTAAACAAATAGATACTTGAATTAAAAGATTTTTAAAAATTTATATTTAGAGGACAGGAGAGGTTTAAAGAAATATTAGTATTAAATGATCATGAACTGTTTTGTGGCAAAGTTTAAGTATGAGATTACTAGATTACTCCAAATTGCTCTTTATCCTCATATGGTTTATATAGGTCACAATTTTAAAAGAAATACAATTGTCTTGGTAACTGATAAATTATAGTAAATCACGGGTAGTTTGTTTAAAGGCTTCCAAGTGTTAAATCAATTACATTCTCTGTTCTGAAATACTTTATAACAATTACTGTAAGTGGTAGTAAGCCAGTACTCCTCTTTCTTTTTAGATGTTTAACTCTTACAGTTTCTCCCTTCTGATCCTATCCCCTTCTTCCCTAAACACCATGCTAGAATTTAAAACTGGATTTTACTTTGCCTTCCACTTTGCAGTTTTTCAGTCTAAAGTAATAAGACAAGTAAAGATTCTACTGTCAAGACAGTCCATGTTATTGTTGGCTATTCTTTGATTGGATAATGCTAATGTTATTTGTGCATTGTACAAGGAATGTCAGTATATAGACCTACTACTGGTAGAAAGATGTATGGCAGGCCTTTTGAATAATGTGTATGGTAAATTTGTTTCCTATAGTATTATTATGCTGAAGATTCTTTTAAATAAAGCTAGTTTTTAAAGAGAAAAACATTTATTTTTTAAATTAGAAGTAAAAATTAACACAAATTCAGCCAGACTCTAGGGCAAATAAAATATAGTTACCCTTGTTCTCCCTGACTAGATGCTAATTAAAGGAAGCTAAACAATTAATAGGGTACAATGAACTTGTAATTAGTATTTTTATTGTCATTTCTTTTGTTCTCTAAGAAATTTAAACCTTAAGTGCTTTTAATCAATGGCCTTACAAGTCTTTCACTAAATTAATATATAAATCAGCACGTAGGGCTGTTTTGTGGAGTTTTTGTTGGGGGAGGTGTGGAAGGAAGTCTGTTATTAAATTTTGTATCAGAAGAATAGACTTGTGTTTTAGGCTTAGATAAAAGGGATTCTAAGTTATAAAGGAATTTTCTCAAAACATATCAGTTGGAAGAATCCAGCCAGACACTTGGAAGTTCAGCAAAGACAGAAATGAAAAAGCAGGACAAAGAATAAATGAAATTTGTAATCTAAGAGCAAAGTTTTGCTCTGGTCTGCCTTTATGCTATGCTGTGTGAGGAGTCACAGGTTCCCAGATGTTTGCTGGTGTCTGTGTGCTTTCTCTTATCCAGTCCAATATTAAGCTGTAGTAATTCTCACTTATAATAGTGCTGGAGACTACAGTCGCTTGGGATTTAAAAACAAACATGTGACCAGAGACATAATCTAAATAGGAAGAATGGAATTTGGGCATGCATGTGTGTATGCGTTGTGTACATAAAGTATTTATTTTCTTATAAGTAAATTATCTCAAAGTTACATTTAATCCAAATTCATTAAAATGATTTATGTCTGACTTGCATACTAAAGAGACAACTTAAATCTCTGTTCTCATTTCTAACATCTCATGAAAATTCAGATTATTTCTAATGACTTTGATTTTCTTACCATGTGAATATCTTATATATATGTTCAATTACCTTATTTTGCATAAATATGGCATAATTAAACTTTATTGCCTGCAATTTACACCACAGTTAATCATAGCTGAAAGGCCAACCTTGCATTCTACACAGTATTTTAAAATAGAATGCCTTTCCAAATGAATACATATTCAGTATTAATAATTGTACTTCGAAGTGCTTTTATTCAAAACAACTCCTATGACTGTTTCAGAAATAGTCAATGTCGGTAAGTGGTATTTTAACAGATAAATTAGTTACTTTAATAGCAAAGCATTTACTTAGTAGAATATAAAAGACTTGGGAAATTAACATCTTATCCATAAATGTGACTTTTGTGTTTAAATTTCTACATTACTTAAAAAAGAAAACTTGTTGCTTTTCTTTTTAAATATTTGACCATTTTAGCTTTATATTTGAATATTTTAGAATGTGAACTTATTAGCAAACAGTTGCACATCTGAAACTAATTATGTAAATAATGTAGATCATGATCATCTTTTAGTTAAGTATAAATTTGGCAACTGGTGGCTTATCTATCCATTGTGAGAAAAAATACCAAAACTTAAAAAAAAAAAAAAATGGGGCAATGATAATACATCAGTTGTTATTCTTGTGCATGTTATAAAATACATAGCACACTTGATTGTGAAGATATCCCAATACTTGTTACAGAACCAGTTTATTTCCTTTAAGCAAATAAGAATGCATTTGTGAGAAAGGAAAGACATGGCCTTGGGTGGATGGCCAGGCACTCCCAAGGCCAACACTTCCCTGAGCACATCTTACATGTAGAAGGCAGCAGGCCCTGAAGTCAAAACAGCACCACAGAACGGGAACAGTGAGCTGTGTGCCTCCTTTATCATGTGTTAAGGGGCACCAAGTCAGAAAACAGAAAATAAACGATTACTAAGCAAAGATTATTTCAACAGCAGTAACTGGTTAAACACATCGGATGGTGAATGCTAAAAGATCGTTGACGTACATTTAGGTAACCACAGAGCAGGAGAAAAGAAGTTGACATTTCTAGAATCTAGAGCCTTGGAAGAAGGGCCCTCTGAACCTTTGTCTAGGCCCAGATGTCTGAGGAGAAGATGCAGGCTGGTGCTGGTATGCTACTACGAAAGATGAAGAAAGAGGCCAATGAGATGGATTCTGCCGGAACAAGAACCTAGAGCTTGAGACTAATGGCCACTTTAAAGATGAAAATGCATTTTCCTTTAAATCACTTGGTGATACTTTGTTAGGATTGCGAGGAAAATCTAATACAGAAGCAAGCAAGGAGGGTATGATAATTAAAATCGTGATTCCCTGGCTCCTACACACAACTTTGGAGAAGTTTCAAGTTCTAAGAAGAGAAAGAGAAACACCAGTGTAGCTAATGGTGCAGTGGTTGTATTTGAGTTCCATCCTGGGATGTCCCTTAGAGACAAGCAACCCAGGTCCTCTGTTCTTCTGTTCTGGGTATGGGATAGACTCATACCTGCAGTGAGTTCATGCTAGCAAAATGAAGGCTAGGGACATACCCAGTAGTCCTACTACTCTGAATAGGACTGTTGACCCTATTCTCCAAAGTATGTGTATTAGAAAAAAAATATGCAGGTTAGGGTTTGTCAGGTATTTCTGTGTTGGGGTCATGTGGAACTTAAGCTCAGATGTCTGTTATTTCTGGGGAGAAGTAAGGTTTTGGGAAACAAACCCTTCAACATTTACAAAATAGCAATACTTTTGGCCAAGAAAGAGCAGCTACAATTATTGTGAGCATTGTGACATCTTTTGGTCGATGATTGATGCCATTTAATAAATACTGTACTTGATGTGGACATTTTAGAGTATTTTCTCAGTGCAAGCATACACACATGTGATACCAGATGAACGCATGCATAAATTCTTAATGTTAGGTCCTATCAGTACATGTGTAGTGCATTTCTAGGTACCTGCCGTACTTACAAAGCTTGTCAGGATTATACAGTTGAATCAATATCCCATGACAATAGAAGAAGATGTACTTGGTCTTCTCACAAAATATTTTATTGAGAGAGGCCAGAGTCATATGGGATACTATTCCATTAACAGGGTCATCATTGATGGTGGGATCTGTTCTGTAGAACATCAATGCTGAAACAGGGAAGAGTTCCTGCTGTACAAGCAACAGCTGATGTCATGGGAAGAGTAGTGTGCTTCCACTACTAGGACCATGTGTGAAGCTTGAACATTACCAATATTTTCTTTTCCTGTTGAACTTTCAAAACAAAAAAGGACCAAGATCAATTTGCTTCCATGTAGCAAGACCTGCGGTATATTGCCACTTCTTTCACAGGAGAATTTGAATGATTCTTCATTGTTTCTTCACTGAGTGCAACAAGTTTTAGCACACTATTAGCTATTATTACATGTTTAAATATTCCTTTGCTTTGGCTACCTTCTGATGGTAAGCCCCACGAAGGAAGCATCACACAGTAGTGGTTGAAGATATTGGGTCTTGAGTGAGGATAAAATTTATAAACTGCTGCTCCCATGCCCTGTATTGTAAAATAAAATGGCAGATCCCACTGAATCAACTGGTAAATTTCAAGAAGCATGACTCGCCCAGCAGTCAGAGAACCAGAACCACTCACTGAATTACCTGAAATACTGTTTCAAGCCCCATCTGTGGACTTGTCACTTAGTAAGAGAGCATGATTTTCTGAAAAATTAACTCACTTCCAACATGGGTGGTCTAGTGTAATGCTGCAGTGGTCAATCATGATGGTAAGGAGCTGGGTGTGCATAGCACTGAATGTTCTTCAGAGTCATCTGAATTTCACATCCTGTTTTTAGGAATCAAACATTCTATTTTGAAACTAATTGAATACACCTTTACATAGATTCACAGGTAACAGATATTCACTGATATTGGTGGTGTTGGAACACCAAGATATTGATAACTAAATATGTAGCAATATGATATACATTTAAATTACAGTCTCCATTATAGATAGATAGATAGATAGATAGATAGATAGATAGATAGAAATATGTACTCACAATCACATTTAAAGGGAAGCCTCTGAATTGAATAAACACATATGCCCATCATGTCTTCTTTAGCATTGTGGATTTATGTGCAAAACATTTCAGTAATGGGGTACAATGTGATTTTTCAATACACATATACAATATATAATGATCATACCAGTATAACTGGCACATCTATTATCAACACATATATCATTTCTTTATGCTGGGAACATTCACAGTCCTCTCTTCTAGCTATGTGGAAAGATACAATTCTTTTCAACTCTAGTTACCTCACCATGCTATGATAACCTGTAAATGAGTAGAGTTTTTTTTTTTTTTTTTTTATGTATCAAGTAAGAAAACAGATAAATATTTTGAATGCAGTAAAATATAACTTGCAAATTTAAAAATATTTCAGTACTGGAAATTACCAGAAAGAACAAGGACTGTTTTCTTTCCACCTAGGCTGTTCCTTATGACAATGAGTTATGTAGGACCTATTTTCAGGTACAATCAGTCCCAGTCTACCTAGGCTGAGTTTCCAAGTGTCAGGAGTTTGAAATTAGAAAATGTTTAGAAGATAAAGTGCAACCTCCTTTTGTTATTTTTCTTTCTCATGCCTTATTTTCATTCTTGTTAGTTTCACTTGCATATTTTGGTTTGCACAGAATCAGTACTTCATAATACCTGGAAATAAAGCAGAGCTTCCTCTGAGGGTCTGGTGGTACTCCTCTCCAACACAGAGCTGTCTGATACATTCAACCCTCCATGAGCACCTGTGTACCCACCAAAGGAAGAGGGAACACTCAAGAGGATCGGATGCCATCTCCCCTCTAAGTGTGCTGAACACTTTGTACTTCTGGGACTTAACTTTATTCTACACAGGGAAGACCCTGCCCTTGGACCTGAAAGAGCTTATCCTCTGGATTTATAATATAGTCTTTAACACTGACCGAAAACTCAGGTGTTATTGGTGACACCTCCTCTCACTATCTCTGGTCATCGTCCTGGATATCAGGGATATTGACTTTCTTCACTAAGCAGAGGTAATTATGAAGCCCAGTATGTCATTGCCTATTTAGATGACACTCTGTGGGGATTTTCTGATCTTATCTGAAATTTTATTGCTAAGCAGACTAGCATTTACTCTTTGCCTGGGTAATGGAACCTAGGATTCTTTGAGGCTCTCCAGTAAGTAGAACACGAAACTTGCACTATTTTTGAGCCAGTGTGCTAAGGTCAAATTCATCTCTAAATGCAGTATCTGCACAAGCAGAGCAGATATCTCCAAGTGTCTGTGTCTTAGCTTTGCTGTGATAAACTTTATGGTAACTTTTTGTAATCTTTTGGATTTTGTCGTATCACCTTTTGCTGCAAGCAGACATTAAGGGCTCCACTGAAGTTTCTGTGATTGTTTTTTCATCAGGAACCATACATTTAATTAGCTGCTATGTGCTAGCCAGAGAGAGAAGAGAGAAGAGAAAAACCTGTGCATGAATAGCTCTTCCTGTCCCTTTCCTTTTCTCTGTGGCCTGGCACAGAGCTTTTGAGCTGCAATGAACTGACTTTCAAAGTGATAGCCAGACATCTGACAGATATCAACAAGATTGATATGGAGTCTCTCTAGCTGAGCTGTGGATTTATTCCTAGGCCTGAGATCTCTTATCATGCCCCTCGTTATAAAGAAGATAAAGAACAACTACCCTATTTGGAGATGGCCCACTCATATCTAAGCTGTGCCAAGGTGGGGTATTTTGTACTGGAACTCCCTTCTAAATAGAAGCCCAAGCACTCCTGTGGATGGAAGAAGTGTGCAGTATCAAGGGATTTCTTGTGTTCTGCTTCAACTCTGCTTCCCCATTGTAATCAATAAATCTTTTAATGCTTTCTCATTAATGGCTCAGGTCACTGTGAATTGGATGGCAATGCACAGAATCCCTGTGTTTGTGGGAAGGACAGGGCAGGATGTTCTCACTATTGATTTAGATTATGAATACCTTGAATAGTGAAGTGAAATTTCATATCCCACATAAACTAGAAATGTCCAGGCATGAACTATTCATAGGTATAGTTTTTCCTTTTCTGAAAGGAAATTCTAAATTCATGTGAGCAGTTTAAGTTTTCAAAAATTATATCTTTTCTTTCTAAGTTGATTGCATTCACTCTTGAGAGACATAATTTTGTTCTTCATAATTTCTTTGAAGCACCTACCTCAACTTTTAAAAAGAGTGGATATTAATAAATGGATATTGACTAAAATTGTTTCAAGATTTATCTGTGTCTTGACCATATTCATTTCAGTAAGAGTAGCATTTTATTATTCTGAGTAATGCATTTATTTGGGAATATATAATATATGTGCTTG
Source organism: Sciurus vulgaris (assembly GCF_902686455.1). Lineage (NCBI taxonomy): Eukaryota > Metazoa > Chordata > Mammalia > Rodentia > Sciuridae > Sciurus > Sciurus vulgaris. The sequence continues at coordinate 164,831,160 of NC_136464.1, forward strand.
ATACAAACAAAATATATATTTAAAATATAAAAAAGGAGTTCTGCCATACTGTTCATTCAGACTATATTTATCTTTCTCTAAGACCATTATTTCTGCATATATCTAGGGATATTAGAAGACAAATGAAATATTCTACTTAGTAATATTATTTTTTACCCAAACAGTAGCACAAAGTATAACTTTCTGCTAAGTGATACTGACGGATTTCTTTCATTCTATTTAAGTACAGACATGATAATTAAGAATTCTTCTTTATTTTTGTTGAAGAGGCTATCTTTTCTCCATTGTAAGTTTTTGGCACCTTTGTCTAGTATGAGATAACTGTACTTATGTGGGTATGTCTCCATGTCTTCTACCCTTTACCATTGGTCTATTGGCATGGTATGCCAATACCATGCCGTTTTTGTTACTATTGCTCTATTAGAGTTTAAGGTCTGGTACTGTGATATCTCCTGCTGGCAAAACTGGAAATTTATATGTAGTAAAATAAAATTAAACCCCTATCTCTCACCCTGTACAAAACTCAACTCAAATGAATCAAGGATCTAGGAATTAGACCTGAGACCCTTCACCAAATAGAAGAAAAAGTAGGTCTGAATCTCCATCATGTTGGCTTAGGACCAGACTTCCTTAACAAGACTCCCATAGTGCAAGAAATAAAAGCAAGAATCAATAAATGGGATCGATTCAAACTAAAAAGTTTTTTCTCAGGACAGTAAACAATCAATAATGTGCAAAGAGAGTCTATAGAGTGGGAGAAAATCTTTTCCACACACACCTCAGACAAAGCACTCATCTCCAAAGTTTATAAAGAACTTAAAAAACTTTACACCCAAAATACAAAGAACATAATCAATAAATGGAATGGGCCAAGGAACTGGGCAGACACTTCACAGAAGAAGATATACAGGTGATCAACAAATATATGAAAAAGTGCTCGCCATCCCTAGTAATTAGAGAAATGCAAATTAAAACCACCCTAAGATTTCATCTTACCCCAATTAGAAGGGCTATTATCAAGAACACAAGCAATAATAAGTGTTGGCATGGATGCGGGGGAAAAGGCACACTCATACATTGCTAGTGGAGATGCAAATTGATGCAGCCACTCTGGAAAGCAGTATGGAGATTCCTCTGAAAGCTTCGAATGATCCCACCATTTGAACCAGCTATCCCCCTCCTCAGTTTATATCCAAAAGACGTAAAATCAGCATACTACAGTTATGCAGCAACATCAATGTTAATAGTAGCTCAATTCATAATAGCTAGGTTGTGGAACCAACCTAGATGACCTTCAACTGATGAATGCTTAAAGAAACTGTGGTATATATACACAATGGAATATTACTCAGCCATAAAGAAGAATAGAATTATGACATTTGCTGGTAAATGGATGAAGGTAGAAAATATCATGCTGGTGAAATAGGCCAAGCTCAAAAAACCAAAGGCTGAATGCTTTCTCTGATAAGTGAATTACAATATATAATGAAGGGGGTAGCCGGGGGAAAAAAAGAATGAAGGAATTTTGATGGTGTAGAGGAAAATGGGGTGGAAGTGGGTGAAGGACAGAAAGATGGTAGAATGAAACAAACAGTATTACCCTACGTATATGTATGATTACATGAATGTTGTGAATCTACATTGTGTACAGCCATAGAAATGAAAAGTTGTACCCATTTGTGTATAATGAATCAAAATGCAGTCTGTAAAAATAAAAAAGATTTTAATAAAAAAAAGAAAAAAAGATATTCTTTATTTTTCACTAGGTACATTATTTATATATGTAGAGTGTATTTATGTTCATTCATGAATATGTTGTGTAAATACAAGTGAATTAAGCAGACAACATATCTGCTATCCTGGAGGTAGCAATCTTATTAGAAGAGACAGATGCTTAATAAGTATGTAGTGTATTTGATGGTATCAAGTGATATGTTTGTTAAAAAAAGAAAGATAAGGGGAGTGATAACAGGTGAGGATAAAGCAGGTTTGCCAGTTTCTACTAAGAAAATAGTATAGAAGGTATCACTGACTACGTGACATCAAGCAGGTCCCTGACAAGAAGGATATGCAGCCATCTCCGGGGTCCCATTCCTACCTAAGATTGGGAGAAGAGAGCACAGCTGCAAATGATCAAACTGCAGCTCAGAGCCTGGAGTGATGGTGCAGGAAAGAAGGGAGGATTCTCTGTCATGGGTCAGAATGTGCTCGGGCAGCTCAGACACCCCATCCGGCTACATTATTGCATTGGCTTTTACCCTGACGGATAAGAGGAGTGCAGGAGTTACGGTCAGGTTGGCATTAGAGTAGCATCCTAATCTTAGTAACAGAGACACTGTGTCCTGTGTTAAGAATAGACGTTACAAAAAGGACGAGGACAGAAGCAGCAAGAGAAGATTGGGAGTTATTTCAGAAATCAACATGAGAAATTATAGTGGTTTCATAACGATGTTGTCAACAGGCATGAGGAGAACTGGAAAAATCTGCTTTTATTTTGCAATCAGTTCCAAAAGGAAATAATGATGGATTAGATATGGCAAAGGAGAAATGAAGCATTCAAGAGGAATCTTGGATTTCTGGCTGGAATAACTAGAAGGAAGGAATTAGGAAGGAGATGAGAAGCTCCACATGGGGTTTGTAGTTTAAAATGACAACCGCTTCCTCATACAATGAGTTGAGAAAGTATTAGTAAAATGAGAGAATGAGAAGCAAATGAAATAGGAGAGCTGTCCTTTGAGGAACAGTAGGAGTGAGTTATAGATAACTTTTGGTAATTGGGAAAGAAAACAATCAAAAACGGTATCATCAGGAGATATAGTTACTAGCAAATGGCAAAATCTGACTAACCTGGGAGTTGGTGTTTGAAATAAGAACATCAATATCAGAGAAAATTTTAAAACCTAGAAAAAGAGGATATTGAAATAAATTTTTGAAATCAACAAAACTTGTGACCTAATTATTATGAACTTAAAGAATTTATTTAAATAACACATCTACCTATTATTATACATAATATTAAAATTTAGTATATGCAGGATTTTAAATAGTTAAAAATAAACAGATAATATAGCTATTAAAGAAGTATCAATTTATAAAAATTAAAGTACAAAGCAATTTATAAAAATTAAAGTACAGAGAAAGAAAAGTTTATTTGGGGATCACTCAGGTCTCACTCCAAAGATGGCTGGTTCTATTGTTCTGAGCCCAAGATGAGGCAGAATATCATGGTGGAAGGTTGTAGAGGAGGAAAACAGCTCAGGACATGGCAATCAGAAAGCAGAGAGAGAGAAAATATCACCAAGGATAAAATATCTACTCCAAGGGCATATCCACGGTGACCCACCTCCTCCTGCCACGCCGCCCTACCTGCCTACAGGTACCACTCAGTGTGTGCATTCAGCTGGATTAATGCACTAATTAGGTTAACAGTCTCATAACCCAATCATTTCACCTCTGAATTTTCCTGCCTTGTCTTTTACATGAGCTTTTGGGGGACACCTCATTATGTATCTAAACCCTCACAACTTCCTTATTTTTAATTTTTCTACCTTCAGAATCCATTTTCATATCTTGCCATTATATAAGCAAATACTTGTCATTTTCAACTACAAATTCACTTATATAATCCCTCATGATCTTTGATACCTGAGATAAAAGAATAATGGAAGAGACTGTTTCACAAGAAGACTTCTTTTTTCACTAATGTAAATCTACTAACATATTACCCTGTCTTTCAGGATAACTACACTTCGAAGTGCAATTTAATAATTGCCATAAAGTGGTCATTTACCCAAATATTTGATATTAATGATTTTGCTCCTTTTATTATTTTTTTGAAATATTCTGACTAACATTCCTTGCAGGGACAATTTATTTACATTATACAAGTGTGAGTGGGCACACACACACACACACACACAAATTTTCTAGTGAAACTACTCTTCTCTAGGTTTTACATACTGTCCCTTTGTAACGGAGTACCAAAACATATTGTAAAACTCTAGTAGGGCTTGGGTTTTTTTGTTTGTTTTTTGTGGTACCAGGGATTAAATCTAGGGGGGCTTAACCACTGAGCTACGTTACCAGTCTGTTTTATATTTTATTTAGAGACAGGTTCTCATTAAGTTACTTAGAACTTTGCTAAATTGCTGAGGTTGACTTTTAACTTGTCATACTCCTGCTCAGTCTCCTAAATTACCGGGATTACAGGTGTGTGCCACTGACCCCAGCTACTTAGAGATTTAAAAAACACAGTATTTATGATCTTACAAGTCTGCTCCTCATAAGTCTGTGTTGGTTTAGCTTGTTTCTCTATTTAAACACTTAAAAGGAAAAATTTAAAGTATCAGCATCATTGTCCTCAGCTGGTGGAGGGCAGGGATAGTGGGTGGGGGGGGGATGGGGACAGAAGCAAGTTCTCATCAGGAGACTCTTGAAAAAATCTGATTCCAGGTTCACTTAGGTTGTTGGCAAAATCCATGAGAGAGTAGGAATAATAGTCCCCATTTCCTTTCTGACTGGGAGGGGAAGGGTCTGCTCAGATATATCACTCTTATCCTTACATGTGGCCCTTTACATTTGGAAGATTTCTGACTTCCAACCTCTCTTCTGCCTCCAGTTGGTAAATTCTCATGATTCAACTGGCCCCATTTAGATAATTCAGATCCTAAGATGCACAACTTTAATTACATCTTCAAGTTCCTTATCCATGTGACTCATTCGCAGGTTCTGGGAATTTCAGTGTGCACATCTTTGGGTGATCCTTCTGCCAATATGCATGCACACCACCATCTCCCTCATAACCTGCTTTCAGACTCATCTTTTACATTTATCATTGGATTAGCACTTTCTGCACTGTCTTCACCAAGGCAACTGTTAGATCATCCCTCAAAGCTTGGATATAACTCACCTTTCAATCTTTATATATAGCTTCGTTTCCTCCCAAGTCTCCAGGTTAGTTTTCATATAATTGGCCTCTTCTTTATTCCTGCATAGATCCTATTAGTAAACTGTGTTGACAACCGAAGTCCTATTTTAACTTGGCAAATTTTCCATCTTCAAAATAAATTTAAAAATCCATAAATCACATCCTCCTGTTGTTATGTATGAATGAAGAGCAGGACATTCGTTTCTCTTTTGTATTCAGTTATGAGAGACATTGTGTTTTAAATACTGTTATGGTTTCGGTATGAGATGACCCACAAAACTCGTGTGGGACAATGTGAAAATGTTCAGAGGTGAAATGATCAGGTTATGAGAACTGCAACCCAATCAGTGAATTAATCCACTAATGTGAATTAAGTGGGTGGTGTCTGTAGTCAGGTAGGGTGTGTCTGAAAGAAGTAGGTCACCGGGGGTCAACCTTTGGGTTTCGTATTTTGACTCTGGTGAGTGAAGCTCTCTCTCTCTCTGCTTTCTGACTGTGATGAACTGAATAGTTTTCCTAGGCCATACCCTCTAGCTCTGATGTTGTGACTTGTCTAGGGCCCAGAGATATGGAGTTGGCCATCTATAACCTGAATCTCTGAAACTGTGAGCCCCAAATAAATTTTTCCTCTTCTAAATTGTTCGTGGTCACAGTGATGTAAATCTGCCTAAAACAAATATTTTCTACCTGTTCATACCACCAGCATTTTAAGTTAGTCATCCTATAGACATTTTCTGTGCTAAACATTCTTATTAGATTAAGCAACACCATTATCTTTCATTTTTACTCAGCTTAAAACTGGGTGAGTTCACATTTTTGTAACTACTTTCTGAAGGGTGATTTACAGAAATCTTGCAGAATGTGGCACCAGATGTGCAAGACTTAGAGGCTAAGGATTGGAAAACCTAGCTGCCCTTTAAAGTATATGAGACCTTGAGGCTAACAGGAGTTCCCTCCAAGTTGTAATTAATACCTCCCTCAGAGGTCATTCTGACTTTGTCAATTTTTTTACAAGATACAGGAAATTTCTTTGAGCAGAATACACATAGCTTACCTGAAGGACACATACTTTTACCAATTTAACACACAGGAAAAATAGATGTTAATTATTGGAACCCCTCCAAAGTCAAAATTTATTCTCTTCTCCAATTTTCCATATCTTGAATAAAAGCATAATAAAATGTTAATATACACAAAGACTTTGAGATTTTAATGGTAATTTAAAATTACCACAACAAAAATTTGCATCTGTCACAAGAATTTTCCTTGAAAATATGTTTGGATATTATTAGGCTGAATTTTTTTAAAAGAAATTTTAAAATCCTAAATAAAATATCACAGTGAGCAGTTTTTCCTTAAAACATAACTATTCATATCTCTTATAGGTACTCTCAACTTCCTACAGTTCAGAAACTCACTTTAGGACTTTGAGGTCTAATAAAAAAACAAAATGTTTAACTCTGAGATATTCTATGCATAATAAACAAATGAATGTCAGTTACCTAGAATTATTCTGCTTAAGAAAACTTTAGGTTATATTGTCTCTAGGACAGTAATCTAAGCCAGGGCTTCTGATTTGGACTCACAGATCCAACAGAAACGAAATGCTGAATTAAATCTAAATGCTTTCTTGGAAAAATGTGAGACACATAATCTGCTTAGGTGTTGAGATTCAAATCCACATTTGATAAGGCATTTTGAAAATTTACATATAAAATCCTCAAATAAATCTGCCATTACATTTTTCATTCTCAATACAGAAGTCACATGAAGAAAGTCAAATTTATTTCCATGATATCTCCTATAAATCCAAAAACTACAGCTTTACATTAGGATTTTTATCCTTTGTGAATATCATCTAAGAAGCGAAGACATTTTTATTGATCTGTACATCAATAGAGATAAAGACAAAGTGACAAATGTAATTAACATCAAATCCAATTATCAGCACTTTATAATTGATAGGATAGATTACCTGTTTCTTAAAATATGGATTCTATTTTTAAGATGTGCTACTGAAACACACACTTTGATTTATGACTTCATTTCATAACTTCTCTTTGCTTCCATATGCTTATCTTCACAACATAAAGATAAGAAATATTCCTGCAAGTTACCTGTAATTTCTTCTACTGCTGTCATTCTCTTGCCACAATATCTGCCAATTATAACTAACTAGAACTCAGAGTACATTCAGATATCACCAATTCTCATCACTTTCACTGATACTGCAGTGGCCCAAGCTACCATCATATCTCATCTACACTATCACCAAAAAATTTCCTCCTTTTGCACTTATCACTATGGCCACATCTCTTCAAAGCAGCCAGTGTAATTATTTAAAAATATCATATTGTAGTATCTACTTGGCAAAACCATCCAATGACCTTGGATGGTCACCTCACTTAAAGTAGAACCAGAACAAGTTACCACTACCCCAAAGGTATCACATGACATTACTTCACTGTTTCTTGGGATCCTCCTCTCCCAGGACCAAAATTATCACACCAATCTGTTCCCTTCCCTCAGAAGAACTGGGCTCTGGCTTCCCAAAGGCCCAGCCCAATGAGATCTTTACATTGAAACAAAAATACTGGACACTTCATAAAGTGGGAGAGGTGATGCTGGGTTACAGAATCTTTGTCATTGTGTTACCTTCTTCTGAGCAATTGGCTGCTGACCACTTGCCTCATGTCTCCGGTAAGGTGGCTGCTGCCTCTTGCCAGAGTCTGTGAAAGCCTCTCATGATTATCCTCCAAACTCTTGGCTGGAAACAAAGAAAGAGAAATGATCATACATTAAGTAATACTATGTAAGACTGAAATGACCTTACGTTGTTCTACACCACTGAAATATGGGGATCAATTTGTTTTGAAAATCTTGCTTATTCCTTTATTTTTTCCCTTTTTTTTTTTTTTTTTTTTTTTTTTTTTACCATTCCTATACTTTCAGTCTCAATTTATTAATTTGGTTAAGCTTAGTCTTTAATAATATGATTGCTAGATTATCTTTTTGAAATCTATTCTGAAAGTCTATTTTAGAGGAAGCTCTTATTTCTACTTTTCATAAGAATGATTGGGATTGATTGTTTATACATTTTAGCATTTGATGTATACTGTGCCTCCTCTGTATATGTTCTTATTTATCTTTGGTATCTTTGATATACTATCCACGGGGTTGGTTTTTCTTTTAATGTGAATACCTATTTTCCTTTGCACTCATGCCTACCTTTCTAAGTATGATACACAATTTTCTACTAATATTTGCAAATAGAATATTATTATATTAAAATGAACTTTCTCTCCTTCACTTCATTTTCTCTGCTTTGGAATAGGGTTATTTAAAGTGTGCCCTTTAGAATTCTTGTAGTTTTCTTCTCTATTCTACCCCCTTTCTTTTCTCATCAATGAGGCATTGAAATTACTTTGCCTCAGAGTCTTAGGGTTTGCCAAGGATGTAATATTTTTAGCTCTAGAGGATGAGTGGAAATATCTTAAAAAAAAAAAAAAGAAAAGTTTCAAAGGGAGCATGCAATCTCTGTCATAACTACTTATATCTACCATTGTACTGTGAAAGAAACAGTAGAAAATACAGAAATTATTGGATAGGACTTTTTTCCAAAAAAAAAAAAAAAATGATATTTACAAAAGGAAGCAGTAGGCAGAATTCATTTGTTGACTACTGATCTAAAATAGTGGTGGAATTTTCCCTTACCTCTTTACTTTTAGAACTACTGGGGATTTTAATTCTGTTTTCCCACTGTATTATCTTTCATTCAGATTTATTAAACAATTCTTTCACAACTCACTGTTTCTGCATCACATTAAATTTCAATTCCGGAGTTGTTTGGTTTCAACTGAAACTAAGTAATTATCAAAGGAAATATTTAAAATATTTTCTTTAAGTAAGGAAGGAATATAAAACAACGATTTTTTGAAGCATAAAAATATATCTCTTCTCCTATTTTTCAATTAAATAATGCGTTGTTTGGAATGATTGATTTGTTATCTTTTTCTCTTCTTTTCTTTTGTTGGTACCAGTGTTGATCCCATGTGTGTTTAATCACACTGAACCACATTCCCAGCCCTTTTTATATTTATTATTTTTTATTTTGAGACAGGGTCTCACTAAGTTGATTAGGGCCTTGCTAAGTTGCTAAAGCTGGGTTTGAACTTGCAATCCTCCTGCCTCAGCCTCTCAAGCAGCTGGAATTACAGGTGGGCAACCCTGTGTCCAGCTATCCTTTCTTCTACAGATGTTCTTGCCCTGTCTTCTGGTCAATATGTCCAATGCTGCTCTGAATTTATTTTTCCTTTAGAGATATTGCTTTCTTTGCTGTGTTTGTAAGATTTTGTCTTTAACCTTGTAATGAGAATTTTATCGGCATATGTCTTCTCTGATCAGTTGTTCATGAATCTAGATAAGTTCATTCAATATTGAATGTGTTTTCATAATGAGAAATTATTTTCTGCACTTATGGAATATTTGCCTCTTCTTCATGTATCCCTCTCCCCCTTTGGGAATAACCATTACTCAAAATATAAGTCTATAGTATATATCTGTTCACTGTCTATGTTTCCACCATGATCTGATTCAACTACTATTTTCTGTGCTTCAGTATATATTTTCTACTTGACTTCCATAGCCACAAGTAATCCTCAACACTGAACTTTTTCAATTTATATTCTACTGCTAATTATTATTTTTAAATTTATTATTTCTAGAATCTTGCTGGATCATCTAACATCGTAATTATAAATTATTATTTCTTGTTCACAACATCTTCAGAGTCTCATATATATTGTAATTGGAAGTCAACTATTTTATGAATCCTGCTTGGTTTTTTGGTTTTATCACTTTTTGGTGGCTATTAGGCAAATTATTTTCTTGCAACTAAAGGTGTTCCTCAGCCCTTTCAGATATTTCTGTCAAGGAGAGTGCAATTAAATTGTTCACCCAGTTTGAAAAATCTTGGAGCAGCTTCCTTAGCACAAAGATCCTATTAGGGTGATGGAATTTTTAATTATCTTGATCATAGTTTTGGATTCATATTATACAAATGGCCAAATTTATTCAATTGTACATTTTTTAGGGTTTAAACCAGAGGAGCTTTACCACTGAGCCACGTCCCCATTTTTATTTATTTTTTAAAATTTTGAGTCAGCATCTCACTAAGTTGCTTAGACTCTCTCCCTTGGTTGCTGAGGTTGGACTCAAACTTGCAGTCCACCTACTTCAGCCTCCTGAGTCACTGAGATTACAGGCATGCACCACCACATCCAGCTAAATTGTACAATTTTATGTCATTGATACATTATACATAAGCATGTTTTAAAATATAGTTACAATAAATTTTCATATATATATATATATACATGCACATACACGCACACACACACACACACACACACACACACACACATACACATTCACACAAGCATACTTCTCATTTAATCCTCCATTTCACATTAGTTAAGGTTGTATTGGAAGTATTCGCCCTGTAATTTTCAGAACAATTAAATTTTACTTTGGTCTGTTCCACTAGGTTGCATGTATATTCACTAGCTGATTTTTTATCTTTTATATTGTAGTGTGTTGCACATACTTGTAGATAAATGACTCCCGCCTTTCAAAGAGGAATGATTATACCTGCTTTATCAGTTCTCAAAGGTCATAGTATAAAATAAGTATGAAATTATAAGAAGTGCTTAAAACTGTAAAATAAAATTTAATATCAAGTAGAAATTTATATGTAGATTTGCAAAGCATTGATGTAATAGGCACTATGAGACTAGGCTATAAAACAAAAGATTACTATTAGTATTATATTGTTAGTACTAATTTACTGACACAGAATAGACATTTCTCAAAAATATGACACTTTTAAATATAATCCCTTTAACAACTGAAGATATTAAAAATATTAAGGGAATACCATACAATACATAAAAATTGTATTTTAAAGAATATTTCACAAATTACACAATAAAATAAATTTGAGAGAGTCACAAATACTCTGAAATCTTGCTGATGCTTTCTTAGTAATTTCAAGATGGGGGGAAAAAAGACACAGTTTTAAATTACACCTTCTTTCCAGAAAAAATGTACTACTTCTCATTTTAACTTTCTCTTTCTAGTTTAGGGTTGTGATGCTGCTTTTTAACCGTCAGGCAAAGATATCTGCCTATAGCTATTAATTTTTATTTCATATATATTCACAAAGAAAATATATATTTTTCTAAGAACTTATAGATTTAATCTTGAATTAGATTGCCTTTTCCATCAGCCCTATGAAATTTTATGATTTTAAAAAATGACACTATGTCATCCATCAGAATTTTCTTAAGTGAAAATACATCATTTCTGTAAAGAATTTGTTCTCCTTTTCACAGGAAAAAAAAGTACATTTCTTGCTAAGATTATAAAAAGAAATGACAGGGCTGATACACTTACAAGGGATCAGAGGCAAAATATGATTACTAATATCTCTATATTCTGATATAAAGAATATTATTATTCAGTGTTTTCTTTCATGTATAGAGATAACCAATTATGTTAGTTTCTTTTTTTTTATTATTTCTAACATGCTAAAATTAGCTAAAATATTAACTAGAGGGAGCAAAATAAAATGTACCTTTAATTACTTAAATATGGCTGAAGAGAGGGATTACATGACAGAAAAGTTGGTGTTGCACAGAATGTGACAGGTGCCAAAGGAAAACTTGCTTTAGTGTCTACTGGGTAGAAGCCTTTCTTTCATTTTATCATGAGAGAAATAGCATTGCAATGATTTCCTGATTTTGTTTTAATTTCTGTTTTCTATTTTTGCATATGCTGTTCTTCTATGCTACAGATATGTTTACACGGAAATTATACAAAAACACTTTTAAAAACATCATTCTATTTCTAATATTTAAAAACTTTTGTCTGTCTTCTGATATATTTATTCTCACAAAATTTTAAGTTATTTGGCATTCATTGAACTTTTCCTCCAATTTGGAAGAGGAATTTAGACTATAAATCGTCAAGAAGGAAATAGTTGGAATGAGTGATATAATAATTTAATGGAAGAGCTTTCTGAAGGTCATTAGAACTGGAATTAAGGTGAACTCTATCAACTACTGTTATAGATTAGCTTGCTGCCTGGTATGGATCTTCAATGGAGTTTACCCTTCATACTTCTGTTATCTCACAAATTAATGTATGACTTTGCACTTGTGAATTTATATGGGATTCACATCCATAATGGCTACAAAGGAAGGGATAATGCATACTCTAAAGATTTGAATAATCTGTTATTTTGAATGGCTTGAAGCACTCTACATTCGTAATGGAATAACTGCAGAGGGGAATCCAGAACAAGGTATACTGGATTGAGAAATTCTTCTGAGCACAGACAGTCGCCAAATTAAAATGGTCAATTTACAAATTTTTGACATAATAATGATGTGAATATGATAAAAATTCAGTAGAAACTATATTTTTTGGCTAGCAACATGTGCTATGATCCTCTCAGGATGCTGAGCAGCAGTAGTTAGAGCTCCCAGCCAGTCAGGTGATCATCAGGGGAAACAGCCCATTCTCTGCAGTGCCCTGTGTTGCTAAGCTACAATGTTTGGTAGGTTAGGTTTATGATGTGTCTTTTCAAATCACAATATTTTCAATTTATGATGAGTTTATTGGGATATAACCCCATCATAAGTAGGGGAGCATCAGTATAGACTGATGCTATTTTCATATATATACTAAAAAGCATCTCTCTTTACAATGTCCACCTTCCAAAACTGTGTCTATGTCCTCACTCTCAAAAGTTTCAACTTTTCTTACTGTTGAACTACAAGAAAGTGTGAGGTGAAGAATCATTTTCATTTTACTGAGATTTGTAAAACTCCTGAGTGCCTAAGACTAGTGCCTAAGATAGGCAAGTTTCATGAGGAAACAAAATGAATTAATGAGTTATTCAGAGGTTTCTGACTATGTTAAAGCAAAAATCAAAAACGAAAGCAAAAAACAAAAGCAAATCTTCATGTGTTTAAAATTACCTATGAATCTAGAACTCTTAGTAACTTCTGTGACTCTTATGGCATATTATAATAAGGCACATAAATAAATTGTGCAGTAGATTAAGTCTCAGAAGTGTCTGGAATCTTCCTTAGCACTAATGGTTATGAAATAATTAAGTACTTTCCAGTTGCAAGAGAGACTACTTTATCTATTTTTCTAATCTGGTACTTAAAATATTGCATTTAAAGAAGACTTTTTTTTTTTTTTTTTTTTTTTTAACTACGTGTCTTGATCACGTGTCTTGATTCCCTAGATCAAGAGTTATTAAACATTCACATACCAACAACAAAAAGGTACTCATTGACAGGTATTTGAAGGGCATGTTAAAGCAAAGAATAGTAGCATATAATTTGGAATTCGATGTGCCCAACCCAACTGCCTCTCTTTTTTATCTTTGCTGGCACTTCCAATATGGTATTTTTAAAAAGTTTTTATTGCTTTTCTTTAAGTCATGGAGACTTGTGTGTTGCATTTCAAATACTTCCTATCTTCCCTGCTGAGTTATTGCCATTTGCATTTTCCATATATGCATTTCCAACTAATGTTGTAATTAGCATACTTGTCAGTGTTTCTTTTTTCTTGTTAATATATGGATGGGAATTAAAACACCTTTGATTATTGCCAATATTACCCAATAAATATGTTTCTGCCTTCTCAAATAATACACAAAATACAATTTGAGCTTGAAGGCACTTTCCAAACCATCTAATCCAATGATATAGAAATTCTATTACATGTTACCCTGAAATTGGTGTACTCTAGAAACAAGAGCTCTGATTAAGGTAGGCATTGAGAAGAGACTTTTTGAGTTTTATAGTTTGAAGTAAGTCCTTTGATATTTTATGATTTTCTTATTTTACCAAAGAGGAAATTGAAAATTTTACCAAACAGACAGAACTTCATAAATCATTCACCATTGTATCTTTCATAACCACTTAGTAGTAGAAATCTTACCTCTGTTTGTGGATACATAAAATAATAAAAAATAATATTTTCACACAATGTTAATTTAATAGTGACGTACATAGCTCCTAGCAAGCAGATTAAATTTTTAAAGAAATAGTAATTTTATTTTGTTTTATTTTTGTGTATAAACCAAAGCATTTATGCGCAAAATTGTTACTGAAAGTTAAAATATACATTTATTGAACCAAAAACTCGTTTTGCTTTTAGTATTTGGAATCAGATTGAAACTTCTTGATATAGCTGTGAAGTGCACATTGTAGGTCAAGCAAAACTTAGATAATCAGTAGATTAGTAAATAAAAGTCAAGAGCAAGTTCTTAAATATATGTACAATGTAAAATGTCCACTTGTACTAAAAGATGTTTATTGTGTAAGTAAAAAAAAAACTATCAAGTCCTGAACTTGTAATAAAGTTTATGTAAATGTAACTATAATTTCTTTCTACTTTACTAATTTTTGGCAACCCTATACTACAATGAATGTAGGCTTCCTTTTATCTATACATTTTGAGTTATTGCTCATGTGAGTGTACATGTATGTATGGCTCACCATAATTGTTACAAAAGAAGCTATCAAGCATATTTAAAAGATTTTGTATGAGGCACTTTTAAACATAGTTTTAAAAATATGTGGCTGTCATGACTGGTTATTACAACACAAATCATGTGTTGGCCTATAGCTGTGGAAATCCCTAGCTGCTGAATGTCCTAGAAATTAAATTATATTTTTCTTCTTCTGTACTCTACAGAATTTGAAGCTGATCTTTGAGGTTAAATCACTTTTTTGACCTCAAAGATCTTTCAAGAAGTATTCATAAGAAGCTGTCTCTGGAGCCTTCCACTTTAAGGTAACAAATGATCTGAACTGTAGCTAGTGGGAAAATAAAAAAGGAAGAAGTAAGAAAAATTTAAGTGAATACAGTCTACACTCACACAAGTGAGTTCTTTCTTTAAATGTATGTTTATTCTTTGCTCTTTTTCTTATACATAATAATCATTCAATTTCTTATCAAAATAAAGTGTAATAATAATCCACGACATATTAATGCACACTAAAGATACAGTTGTACCTATAATAAAAACCATAGACTTTCTTTAAATACCCTTGAACATGGGTTCCAATTTTCACAGCTCTGGACAAAGATGACCTGAGTTATTGAGTAAGTGAGCTACAATCTTTATATTACTTAATTGGTCAGAACTAGTTTATCAAAAGTCCTGGATGCAAGGTAAATTTTTTTTTTTTCCTTTTTTATTTCCCTTTGGATACCTATGGGAAACAGCAATATTATTAAATGGGTTTTCTCCACAACTTTAAGTTTGACTTTAGCTAGAATTTTCCAAACTCAGAGTCTATTGAGCAAACTTTTCCCTCTCACACTTGACAATTTTAAACTTAAAATTTCATGAATGATGTAGGTGGTGTTTTAGTTCTGTATTCATTTTTGTCTTAATTTTTAACTAAAGTATTTTAGTTGTTGGAATAGTTTTATTTCCAATTCACTGGACACAATCATTGACACTATAATAGTAAAATACTTGCTTAATTCTTCCTAAAGTTTTTGGAAATTTTGAAATTTATTCTCATTTCCTTTAAAAACAACTAGGTGAAGAGTTTATATTAGCCAAACTTTTGTTTATTTTCTTAAAATAAAAGGTGAATGTCCTTGGTAATTTACTTTCTGAATTTTTATTTCCTATTTCATACACATTGGTGGTTGTTGATGTGGATCTGTATAAGAACACAAATCATAGGAAGGTTCAAGGGGTTTCTGAGGCATACCTCACATATAAGAGAAAAAAAAAAAGTGAAGTTAGTAAAAGGGATAATGAATAAGACAGAAAGCTATTTGTGAATTGAATATTACTCAAATATGTGAATAAAATTAGGCATGCAATAAATTTGCATTATCATGTTAGTGAAGCCAGAATTGGGAACAGGTAGTTAGTGTGGAAATAGGGGATCAGGTCAAATAGAGGAAATGGAGGCCATAAAATCATCTGCCTCTGGAAGTTGGAGACTGCCCCTGGAAGAATGGAACATCAAGGATCTCCGGAGCCCATTGATTACCAAATTTACCTGCCTTTATCAAGGACTGCAAGCAAGGAGCTGCTAATTAATGCCCCCTGGGCCCTTGCCTGCCTGAATCACCTTGGCCCTCCCCCTGCCCATGGCTTCTCACTTAATGCAAAACCAGGCCTAGTCACGTAGGCAGGAAGGAGAGATAAGGGGGGAGAGAACTGGAGAACAAAAGAGAATTTAACCTATAAAAGATGTAGGGTGCGCTCACTTCTTGGGACTTTAGAACATCAGCCATGGCCCCTTCTTCCTGCCGGGAGAAGTCTGTATTATTACCTTTAAATAAAACCTGCTTAATATGCTTGCCTTGATGTGCTTCTCTACTGTTCAATCTTCAACATTAGAAGGAGCAGAACTCGTCACTGGTAAACGGCGGTATCATTAGTAGACACAATATATTATAAAAAAATATGCTGAAAAAGTCTGAAGGCTTGACAAATTCTATGTATTTACACAGGAAAGAATCCACACAGAGTATAATATTTTTTTGTACCTAAGGAATTACTAATTTGATTTCCTGAAGATTGTGTGAAATTGAAAATAATTAAGGGTATTTGTTTGGTAAATTAAGTATTTTAATTTGGTGAAACTAAAGCAAAGAAGTGTATTTGTTTGTGCGTGTGTCTGTGTCTGTGTGCATTGCGCTACAGAATGAGATGATGTTATTAAATCTGCTTGACATTCAACTTTAGTAATTCAGGTTCAGCCAGTCACTGGAGAGGCTGAGGAGGGAGGATCTTAAGTTCAAGGACAACCTCAATAACATAGTGAGACCCTAGGCAATTTAATGAGACCTTGTCTCAAAATAAAAAATAAAAAGGGCTGGGAATATAGTTCAGTGTTTAAGCACCCCTGGATTGAATCCCTGGTACTAAATAAATAAATAATAAAATTTTAAAAGATTTAAAAA
Organism: Sciurus vulgaris; assembly: GCF_902686455.1. NCBI lineage: Eukaryota > Metazoa > Chordata > Mammalia > Rodentia > Sciuridae > Sciurus > Sciurus vulgaris. The sequence continues at coordinate 164,848,105 of NC_136464.1, forward strand.
AAAAAAGGAAATTGGAGTTTAATCAAAAGAAATGTAAAAATTCTATCTGTTGTGGTTTTTTTAATGATAAGTTTTGACCATCAAAGAACACTAAACTACCACCACCAGTACTACTACTACTACCACTACTGCTGCTACTAGAAGAGATGTCAAAGTGGTCCCTCTCTCCAGCATGACATGGTGGTTTGTTATTCTCTGGCACTGAATTGGACATGTGCATCTATCCAACATTGCCCTTCCAAAAGTATTTGTGACTCTAATTTATGTTTCTTCTGAATACATTACAGAGGTTCAAACTTTCTTCCAAAAAGAGCAGAGGATTTTGTTGAATGCACTCCCTAGTGTGTACATTCCAGTTAGACTAAGCATGTATCCCTAATACTCCATTAAGAGAAAGGGGCTGGAGACTAACAAAAGGAGAAGAAGAAACAAGCATGTCCACCCCACTGTAAGGGTACTCACTCCCTGGAAGTCCTCCTGTGGCTACAAGGTCACGGTGTTGTCCTGGAAGTGAGCACTTACTGTCCTGATAATCTGTCTTTGAGGCTGATAATCTGTCTTTGAGGCTGGTGCCAGTGTTGAGTTTTTTACCTATCATATGCCTATCAATTTAAATCACGTAAGTGGAAAACACAGACTTTCTGTTTTTTTGAAATCAAGTTTAATTAGCCTTTGATTTGGGGAAATCCGAAGCTTTAGTTTATGTTATGCCTCAAATGGTAGGTCACTGATGGAAACCAGAATGAGACTAGGGGGCATTCTTGTTTTGCTTATTATTGAAAGCTAAAATTTATTCATTGCCATTGACTCATTTCTTAAGCATCCCTTTGTTTTTGAATAGGCTTATTATAATCAAAATCTCTACCCAGGCACAGTGGCACACTCCTGTAATGCCAGCAATTTGGGAGGCTGAGACAAGAGGACTGTGTCAGCATCAGTAATTTAGCAAGACTCTCAGGAACTTAGCAAGACCCTGTTTCAAAATAAAAACTAAGAAGGACTAGGGATGTAACTCAATGGTAAAGTGACCCTAGGTTCAATGTCTAGTGCTGAAATCAAAACAAAACCAAAAATCTTCTTACACTAAAAAAGGGATTTATCAGATATTTGAACTGCCTTGATCACAGAAAACAATGTCTGTTAAAGAAAAATGAAATTTGAATATGCATAAGGCTTGATAAGATATTATAATGGAAGTGCGATGAAGCACAGTAATATATTTCGAAGTGATAAAAAAAACTTAAAAAGAAGTATTCCAATTTCTTTTCTTTTCTTTACTGAAACTAGGTTTGGATAGAGTTAAAAAAAATTATAAAGGTCAACTTTTCCTGCTTTCCTTGTATTTAGGCATAGCCAGATAATCATGTTCCAGGAAATTGGTGAATGGAGAACTAGAATCATGTAGCCCTCACAGTGTTCTTGGAGGGAGGGTGCATGCTCTGCTCCTTCTTTTCTCCCTAAGGCGATTTGCAACTATCATCCCTCTAGAATTCCTCTGGTGCACTTTGGAGAGGTTGCAATGGTAGCCATGTCCAGATGCAAAAGGAGAGAGCTAAAGAAACTGATCTGTGCTGAATCACAGAAGATACTAGTGCCCTAGTGACATTTTATAAGAGTAATGTCACATCTGAAGGCACTGTTTAATGCTTCTGGAAGAAGGTGGCAGTTACTAAACTACATTTGCTTCCAGTGACACTGTCTTTGGAAACCTTTTCTGTCTCTCTTTTTCTCTGTCTTTGTTTCTCTGTCACTCTCTAACTTCTTTTCTCTTGCACTTCAGAACTCTTTTTTTTTGTTTGTTTGTTTGTTCTATTTAGTTAAACATGACAGCAGAATGCATTTTGGTTCATTGTACATAAATGGGGAACAACTTTTCATCTCTCTGGATGTCTACCATGTAGAGTCACACCATTCATGTAATCTTATATGTACAACACTTCAAAACTCGTTTTTTAATCTTTTTGTTTTTATTTTTCTTTAATTTTTTTATTTTTACAGACTGCATTTTGATTCATTGTACACAAATGGGGTACATCTCTTCATTTCTATGGTTGTGCACGATGTAGATTAGTTCAAAACTCTGATGGGCACTTAAGATGACCTTTATTCCTTCTATACAATTTAATTTTCCCTTACCAGATTATGTGCTTGAAATAATATGAAAAATTTTGAAAATATATCCCAACAATTTGATTGTCACTTTATATCTCCCAAACAGGACTGATTCATGTCTCAGAAACAAATTTAATAAACTAATTTTAGTGAATTTACTATCAGCTGGTATTGGCCAAATAGATATTAGCCCCTAGATAATATTATATCATTTAATGGTCCTTCTATTCATTAAAAATAAAGGTCAAATTATTTAGTGTGAGCATGTTAGATTATGTGGATTATGAGCAAGGAAGGTAAAATACTTCTCACTTCTCTACATGGAGGTGGTTGCCTCTTCTGCAGAGGTGAGTCTAGAACTGTCATAAACTAGGTGCAAATTAAACATTTGCAATGTTAACTACCTAGCACATGTGCATGTTCACACCTATATGTACATACATACACATATGCACACATATACATTTGATGTTCACCTCAGGAAGTGATGCTGTTACAAGTATTGAATTCTCATACTTCACATGTACACTGCCAACTATTACTGACCGAAAAGTCAGAAGAACAGATCCCCATCTGACAGCCTTGACGAGCAGAGAATACTCAGTTTACTGTGACAAAGTAGGCAGTTCTAACATAAATAGTTCCTAGCTATGCTTTAGAAGGGAAATTTTCCTTAGATGGCTCTGCAGAAACCTGTTTGGACAAGCTGTTATATCTTTTACAAATCTGCCAGCTACTTTTTATGAGCTTCAGTTGCTCTTTATGACTATAATAAAAGGAGAGTAGAGGCCATGTGTGTATCCAATGGTCCCCAAAGCAAGCATCTTTATACAGAAAATGTAATGAGATCTTTGGATGTTCTTTCCCTTCAGCTGGATGGATGCTCTCTTAACTCTTTTTTTCCAAATCATTTCATTGTCGCTATAAAATTAAAGAATGTATAAAGCATGCTTGATGGTTTTCATTATTGCTAATCTAATAATTGGCAAAATACTACATCTACTCTCAAAAAATAACACATAAATCAAAATAGAGACTAGAATTTCCAGTAATCCAAAAACACCATTTGATAGGCAGTAGGTAAACATGTATCTATTCATGGTACCATACAATTATGATAATGGGAATAATTGTCTTAAACATTTATATATTTGAGATAGTAGTCTTTTCAAATTATGGACATAGGTAACACCGTATACATAAAATACCAATAATATATTATATTATGGTAATAAATTCATATATTTGTACTTTTCTTAAATTGCACACTAAAATAGATATTATTTTATAATTTTAGTCTCTCATAGATTTATTTACCAAGCTCTGCTTTGTCAACAAAACAGCTTATAAGAAATAATACCAAAAGATTCACTAATATACTTCACAGCTACTACACACCACAGTGTATCATTTTTTAAAAAGTAGGAACTATATCCATTACATTTCTATTACAAAAATTAGCCTATTTATTTTCAATTTTTTTTATATTTTAGGAATCAAGTGGGTTAATTTAGTAATTTTTATTCCTTTTTGCTTCCAGAAAACTCTTAGCTAAGCGAACTTCTTATATTTGGTTGATAAGCAGGAATATATTATTGAAATGTTAAACTCTGTCCCATTCATAGACAATTTTATTTCTAACCCCTTCTTCCATCCATTCCTCTTTCCTTCCTCTTCCTGGGTCTCGTGTATGTTAGGGGAAAGCTCTGCACCGCAACTGTACGACAGCCCATGTTTCATTATTTATGTTTCCTTAGTTTACTTTCCATTGGTAGAGAATAGAGTAATATCCACTTTTATGGTAAGAGAATGATTTTTTTTTTCTCAATGATGTGTTGATGTGAAGCAAATCAACATGTAAACACTGAGTGCATCTTACTCAAAATTTTTGCTTTGAGGTCAGTACCATGATGTTTAATTTTCTCTACATCTCCATCTTTCACTAAATAAACTCTAGCCAGGCATGATGGTGCTTCTCTGTAATCCCAGAGGCTCAGGAGGCTGAGTCAGGAGGATCACAAGCTCAAGGCTAGCCTTAGCAAATTAGCAAGGCCCTCACCTATTTATTTTCAGAATAAAACTTAAAAAGAAAAAATATGGCGGTGAGAGGAGTTTCCTGGGGTTGTGGTTCAGTGGTTAAGCACCCCTGGTTCAATACTCAGTACCCAAAATTAAATAAATTAAAAAAAATACAATCTAATCACACTAATGGATATTTAAGTACCTCTATGGCATGCTACTCCCCTTGGAAATTCCCAGAGGGACACATGCATTATACTTCAACATTATAACTACTTTTGAATTCCATACACAAATTTTGGCTCATTGCTTCACTCTATATCTGCAATGTTTGCCTACTTCTCTCTACTTATCAGTCCTTCTGCATTATTGAATATTAGATGTGAATCTGGTACCATCACCATTGACTAAAGTGGTATATATTCTGCTTCCCTGACTTCTCTCTACCCATTGGCTCTGCATAAGTCAAGCCTCAGGGCCTGAAATTTTCTGACCCTGGAGTGCAGTAATTGCCAGGGACACTGCTTATCTGGTGTTCTGAATGCCCTGCATGTTGTTAATTACTGAAAAGGCAGGTCGTGCACTCTCAGCTAGTTGGAAAATCCTGAATCACTGGCTCTACATCAGGAAGTCCCTGCTGATCAGAGGATGTTTTCTGAAGATCTATGAACTTTTTGAAATTAAACATTAGAAAATGTGTACTGTACATTTATATGCGTGCTTTGATTTCCTGGAAGTCTTCATTCATCAAAGAATGATACAAAGAGGTTCATGACACAAGTCATAAAACAGAAGGCATTTTTTAACTTACATATATGAGTGTTCTATTGATAATGGGATTCAAGGCTAGTATTTTTTTTAAAATTGATTATAGCAAATATTGTGAGTTATAACAAATATTCTTATTAACTGATAGCTTTGAATAAATGCCTCAAATATATAGAGAGGGGCACCAATTCGAGCCCCCTACTCTGCAGAGGAGGCTTTGTACTTCTTTCTTTCTGTTCTATCTTTTGGGTTTTTTTGCATTACAGAGAGCATATTTACTTCTAAAGCGATTACTTTTCACAGTCCTTTGCATAACATTAGCATAAATGATGATGAACAAAATAAATTGAAGGAGTGTTTTTTTTTTTTTTTTTTTTTAGGGTGAAACTTTTACTATTTAAACACAATTTTTGGTGATTATATTAATTAATTTTACTTTACTGTGTCCTTAATTGTTTAGAATTGTCAATTTTTTATGTGTGTGTGTGTGGATATGATTTTTTATTACAATCTTTTTTATTGTTTTATTTTTTACAGACTGCATTCTGATTCATTGTACACAGGTGGGGGTACCTCATTTTGTTTCTATGGTTGTACACAATGTAGGTTCATACCATTCGTGTAATCATACATGTACATAGGGTGTAGCGGGGTATGAAAAATGGTGGAATGAGACAGACATCTGTTCTATCTTTTAAATAAAACTTTTTGCTCTTGCTGTGGCATTTCTCAGGTGTTCAATCTTCAACACTGGGGGAACAGGATTCAAATATATAGAGAGATACAGAATTGAAATACAAATATAGACAAAAAATATCTAAAGTAATTTAAATGGGATTTAAGAATCTTTTCATTTTTTGAGAACACACACCACAGTGTATCATTTTTTAAAAAGTAGGAACTATATCCATTACATTTCTATTACAAAAATTGGCCTATTTATTTTCAAATTTTTTTTTTTATATTTTAGGAATAAAGTGGGTTAATTTAGTAATTTTTATTCCTTTTGCTTCCAGAAAACTCTTAGCTAAGCGAACTTCTTATATTTGGTTGATAAGCAGGAATATATTATTTAAATGTTAAATTCTGTCCCATTAGTAAATGTTGAGAGTTATATGTTAAATTCTGTCCCTATTAGTAAATGTTGAGAGTTATAACACATAAAGAAATGAACTCTTCTAAGTCGTTGTAAAGAGTAAAAAATGAAACAGTAACTTTGAAAAAGTTTGGCAATGTACACAGTCCACGTATGAGGTGACCCAGCAATTCTAGATTGATACCTTGAACAATCTAGTTCCCTCTGCACACTGGCACCAAGGTGTTAGAAGTGTTTATAACAGCATTGGTTATAAAAGCCTCAGACTGAAAGTGATTTAAATGTCTATCAGCAGTAGCAGGGGAAATAAACCATAGCATATTAAGGTAATAATTTCTAGCAATGGAACTGAATGAAATATATTTAGACATGACACTCATTTGAGAGAAGAAAGCCAGTACAAAAGTGTACAAAATGGAAAAATCCATCTATATAATCTAAAAATAAACCATAACTAAATGCTAATATTTGAAATATATGTTGAATAAAATAATAATGAATAAGCTGATAAACATTCAGTCCCTGGAAAAACCTTTTGCCTATAGTTAAGTAGAAGAGGATTTGGTGAACATCTTCATTCCTTATCTCAAGGGGAAGATTACATTTCACAGTCAATATGATGTTTGCTATTGGCTTTTGGAGATAACTATTTTCAGCTGTAGAAATTCACATCTACTTCTAATTTGCTGAGAGTACTTTGGAATCATAAATATTGATTTTCAAGTTAATCCAAGCCTTTTCTGCATTTTAATAATACGAACATGATATATTTTCTCTCTATCCTATATCTGAAATGGCTAACAATACTTGATTTTCTAAAGTAAATATGAATCCAGTATTATTGGGTTGACACCTACTAGGCTACTTTTTAATCTTTTTGCTGAATTTTTACTAAAGATCTCTACTTATGTTCTTAACTTCATTATATCTAATTTTCAGTCCTGTACCATCATATTGGTTATTGATATAAAGGCTAGCTAGTCTCGTAACTAAAATTGCGATATGTTCTCTATTATTTGTTATTCCTATGCGCTATAAGAATTTGTAGGACAGGTATCTTGCTTTACCTTTGGCATATTTACACTTTGCAAGAGAAACCATGTGGACTGGGAATTATCATTGTGACAAAGATTTATATAATTGCTTTCATTACATCAATAATTGAATAAATGTATTTTATAACTGAATTATTTTATAATTGTGTTAACATAATTTAATTTCCTTAATAGTTTTCACATTTTGTATGTTTTCTACTTCATCTTTTCTTGTCTAAGTTAAGATTTTATTTCATTAGAAGGAAATAATTCAGAACATAATTTGTTTTCCTTCTGGCAGGATCTGTAACTGCCCCATTTTCCTCTCTGAAATTGGTTAAATAAGTCTTCTATCATGTAGCCCTGATCGACCACTTAAAATTTATTAATTTTTTTGTCATTTGAAATCTCTAATATTTTATAAAATATTTGCTCATGTATGTTTGATTTTAGCTTCATTATTGTTTGCTTTATTAGTCATTCATTTATTTTATATTTTTAACTTTTCCCAAACTGCCTTGAGACAGATTCTTTTCAATACAATGGTTTTCAGTCTTTTTCTTTTATAATACACACATTAAATGTTTTCTTTCTTTTAAGCATTAGTTTTATTGTATTACAATGATATCATTCATTTCAAAACATTTTCTAATTTCCAATATGACCTCTGACCTATTTGCTATTTAGAAACATATTTAATGTCACAATACCCAAGGCTTTGAGATATCTGTAATTATTAGGGCTTTGGAATTATTATAATTTTGAAAATTGTCAATAAAAATTATTAAAATTTGAACTATGAACCATTTAAAAATCAATATTTGTAAGTTTTATAGAATGCAGTTGTTAGGAACAGTGATATATTAGGTTATGTGTTTCCCTCATGAGGTTCACATCCACCAGATTCTTACAGAATTTTACTTGCTTATTCCAGAATACAAAGGGATCTTAAACATCCCCCATTATGAGTATATATTTTCTGTATGGTTTTCTAGTTTTGCCATTTTTGATGTTTACTTCTTCGTGTGCTGTCAAGAGCTGCCTGCTAATTTAAGATCACCATATACTTCATAATTAAACAATGATTTTATTTACGTCTAGTTTATTTATTTAAAGACACCTATTAATATAGCTGTAGTACTTTACTTACATATCTTCATGCTCAGATAGTAGATATGTATTTTGTGATGATGAAATAATTGTGTTCTATCTTTAATTGACATCTTTTTTTGTCTCTGAACTGGGAAATTTAATATTTTATTTTTTAATAAATGTACTGGTATGTTTAAGCCAAACCTACAAACATTTGATGCCACGGTTTGTCCTCTGTACACTCTTTTTCTGTTATTTGTATCATAATATTTTTAACAGTTTGAAATCTTATTCCAGGAAAAACATTAATATTTAAAGTCCTCTTCAAGGGCAAGAAAGAAAGGAACATAGGTAGCTGTAATTGACATGTAATGCTTAAGCCTACCTAACATATATCTATTTTTGATCATAGTTTTTTCCCTTTTTTATTATAATACATTATTTTCTTGTATCAATATTTATAGTTTAAAATATCCTCTCCCTCCAGTTTTCTCATCTCTCTCTCTCTCTCTTTTTCTTATTATTTCATTATGGAAGTACTTTCCTTCTATTGATGGTACCTTCTTCCTATCTTTATCTTTAATTCAAATTATCTCCACTCTCTTTGATTAGACATTTCTTTTTCAGGGGGTGTACCGGGAATTGAACTCAGAGCACTAGACCACTTAGCGGCTTCTCCAGCCCTATATCTTGTATTTTATTTAGAGACAGCGTCTCACTGAGTTGCTTAGCACCTTGCTGTTGCTGCGGCTGGCTTTGAACTCATGATCCTCCTGCCTCAGCCTCCTGAGCTGCTGGGATTGCAGGTATGTGCCACTGCACCTGGCAAATATTTCTTTATCTTTAAAATTTTGAAGGATTATTTCACTGTTGATAGAATTCCAGTTTGTTACTCATTTCTTTCGAGTGTCAATGATATTATAGGTCTACAATCAGACTTTCATTGCTTCTGAAACTTTTAGGATCACTGCTTTAAATTGCTCATATTTTTCCTGGATGTTTCTGGATCTTTCAATTGTCTCTGAATTTCCTTAGTTTCTCTCTTAAGAGTCTTAGTTTTTATTAATTTTTTGCATTCATTGATTTTCTTAAAAACTCTTAATAGTGTCTTTACCCAATGTTGGATGATCCTCAGCTATAATTAACCCAGTTTCACTGTTACCCCATTTCTCTTTCCTCTTTCTCAAATTGCAGTTAAACTTATATAATACTACTTACATCCTTTTTGCTTCTGTAATTTATTTCTAAACAAGTTCTTTTGCTTCAGTGTCTTGTATTTTGAGTAATTTATTTTTCTCTATCTCCCAATTCAGCAAATTCCTCTGCAATATTTTCTAATGTGCTATTAAAAAGGGGATTTGGGGGAAGTAACATCAAGGAAATGTGTTTAGGCCCAATTTCCCATATATTCTAGAAATAGCAAGGAAAAAAAAAAAATTTCAGAATAACCTTTGCCAGAACTCTGGAAAACTATTAACATTTAACATTTCCCAATATCCAATTAAATAATGGACCAAGAAAAGGGCAACAAAAAATGTTAAAATGGACTGTGACATTTGCTCCTTGTCCTTGACTCACTTCCTTCACAATTTGGTGGCAGTCTTGAAGAGGACACTCTGCACAGCTAGTGGAATCCTGGGCCTGGCTTCTGCAACAGACCGAGAAATCATTCTCAAATTACTTATCTTGTCTGCTCTAACATGTAAAAAGACTATCTGAAAGATAGATATAGGGGCCCTTTACATCCATGTCTGTTTTGCCTCACTATAAACCCATTTGGGGTAGAAAAGTGTGGGATATTTCTCAAGAATAATAGTTGGAGATTTTGTATAACACTTTGAATTTACTTACCAATAGAAGAGCAATAAGGAAATACAATAACTACAAACAATGATTACTTAGGAATTAACCAAGGAGGTAAAAGACTTGTATCCTAAAATCTGTAAAACACTGATGAAAGTAACTGAAACAGACACAAATAAATAGAAAACTATCTCACAATCATGGATCGAAAGACTCGATATTCTTAAAATAACCATACTATCAAAAATCCATGCAATACCAGATTCATATAATCCCTATAAAAATCTCAATGGTATGTTTCACATAAATAGAAAAAAAATTCTCAAATCCAAATAGAACCAGCCTCATAAAAATGACAAAGTCTAATACTCAACACATTCTTGAGATAGAAAAAAGCTAAAGACATCACATTTCCTAATTTCAATGTTACAGAACTATGCATTTCAAACCAGCATGAGACCAAAATGAAAAGAGATACAGACCAACTGAACAGAATAGACATTGCAGAAATAAACCCATAATATTTGGCGAGTTCATTAAGAATATAGAGTGGGGTAATAATAGTCTCATCTGTAATGGTGAAAAAACTGGATATTCATATGCAAAGGAAAGAAATCGAACCCCTCTACCATACACAACAACGAATTCAAAATGGATGATTCACTTACATATAAGACCTGAAATTTAAAAAAAAAAAAAAAAAAAAAGAAGAAAAAATAGGCAAAAAATTCCTTGACATTTGTCATGGTTTGGATAGGAGGTGCCCTATAAAAGCTCCTGTTAATGCAAGCACATTAAAAGCATTAATAGCATAGTTTGACTATGAGAACTGTGACCTAATCAGTCAAATCCGGTTTGAATGAACTAACTGGCAACTGTACACAGGTGGGTTATATCTGGGGCATGCCTTGAAGGGGTTATTCTGCCCTTAACCCCTTTCCTCTCCCTCTTTCTCCTTCCTGACACCATAAGGAGCTATGCAGTTTTTCTCCACTGAGCCCTTCCCCCATGTTCTGCCTCACATTGGGCCCAAAGCAATAGAGTTGGCCATCTGTGGACCAAGACCTTTGACTCCATAAGTTCAAATAAATTTTTCCTCCTATAAGCTGTTCTTGTTGGATATGTTTGTCATGGTGATGCAAAAACTGACTAAAACAACCTTAGATCTTGTGGGGGGGGGTATGAACCTCGAAGAACAGGCGACAGAAGCAGAAATATAGAGGATAAACAATATTAAACTAAAATCTTCTAGACAGCAAGGGATGCAATCAATAGAAGGGAACATTTACCACATTATGGGATAAAATATCTGGAAACTATATATCAACTAAGGGTATAATACCAAAAATATGTAAGAAACTCATACAACTCAATAGTGCAGAACAAATACCTGATTAAAAAAAGAGCAAAACCTGATTAAATGTTTTCCAGATGAGACATACAAATCACCAACAGGTATTTGAAAAGTAGTTCAACATTTACAATCATCAGGAAAATACAAATATAACCATTATGAGATACCATCTTACACCTGTTAGAAGAGTTATTTCAAAAAGCTAGAGAAAAACAGTGTTGCTGACAATGTGGATGAAATGAAATCCTTGTGTCTGTTTTGGGAATATAAACTGGCATGGCCACAATGTAAAACACAATGGATGTATTTAAATAATTAAAAATAGAATCATATGATCCAGCAATCCCACTACTGGGTGTATATACACAGGAAACTAGATAGGTATGCTAGAGGGATATCTGCATCCTCAGGTTCAATTCAGCATTATTTATAACTAATATACAAAAAGATCATAAGTACCCATCAACCAATAAATGGATAAAGAAGCAATGAAAGATATATACAATGGAATAGTAACCATAAAAGGAAGGAAATACTTTATTTGTGAAAATATTGATGAATGCTGTAGGACATTGTATTAAATGAAATAAGTTATACACAGAAAGAAAAATACTGTATAATCTCCTTTACATGTAGAAGCTAAAATAGGTTAAACTCAAACAGAGTGGAATGGAGGTTGCAATGAAGTTGGGTGGGGGAAAAGGAACACTATTATTAATAGGCTACAAACTTCCATTTGTATGACAAAAAAATTCTGGGGAATCTGATGTAGATCATGGCAACTATAATGAATAATACTGTACTATTTTTTGTAGCATCAATATACAAACAATAAATAGGTGTAGTGATGGATGTGTTCATCAGTTTGATTGTAGTAATCATTTTGCAATATTCATGTATATCCAATTTCATATTGTGGATCTTGAATGTGTATATATATATATACACACACACACATATATATAATTGTTAGCAATTATACTCTATAGTGAAAGGGTAAATGCTGACTCCATAAGAATAGGAACACAGCTCTTATTTAATATCATACTGGAGGTTTTATGCCTCCACCTGCATAGTCATTAATTCAGAAAACCCTGTGAGGGGCAATTGGGGACTAGAAAAGACAGACACACACAGAGTAAGTTGGGACTATGTGGAGCATTATTTTCTGATGAAGAAATAATGACTCAGGTGTAGCTCAGCACATTTATTATATAGGTTTTATCATCAAAAGGATTTTTTGTGAGAAAGTTTCTTCAGTCAAGCAGGATTGAAGGTAGAAGACTAGTAGCCAATTATCATTATCAGCTTGTGCTCATAATTCTCTATCCCTGGCAGCTGATTTCTGGACTCAGGGTCAAGACTGATAGTCCCACGGCAGTACAAAGCTTCCTTTAAGCAGGGCATCACCCTAGCAACTGGGCAGTCCTCAACAGAACTTTTGCACAGGAAGTTCCCAGCACAGGCACAGCTCTTGCTGTGGGACAATCAGAGACCTTGATTCAAATCACCACTCCTGACAGTTTAAGTCGTTATAATCAGAGAAAATAAAATAAAAGTAACAAAAATTAGAAAGAATTAAACCAAAAAACTTGGTATGTAGTACAGAAAATTATGTCAGAGTTAAATCATGTCCATGAATTAGAAACTGAACAGATAGAAGAAAAATGCCTTCAAATATATATAGAAATGGTGTTCAAAATACTAAGTGAATTTGATCACATTGCATAGTATAGTCCAAGTGCCAGTTATTTTTTCAATTTAGAAAACGAAGAACAATATCAAGAGAATGACAAGTTGATCTACACATAGGACAAAATATCTGCAAACTATCAAACTTCCAAGGCAAAATGAGAGGGAGGAGGGGGCAGGGGTATGAAAGATGATGGAATGAGACAGACATCATACAGTGTGTACATGTATGCTTACACGAATGGTATGAATCTACATTGTGCACAACCACAAAAACGAAAACTTGAACCCCATTTGTGTACAATGAATCAAAATGCAGGCTGTAAAAATTAAAAACATTAAAAATCAAAAAAATATATAAAATACCTCCTAAATTTTACAACAAAAATTCAAACAAATTAAAAATCAAGCAAAGACTCTGAATAGACATCCTGCTAAAGAAGATACACGACTGAACAATAAGCACATTTCAAGTTGCTCAAAACCACTAGTTAAAAGGGCAATGCAAAGCAAAACCACAATGAGATATCATGCTAAACATACCAGGACTACCATAGCTGAAAGACACAGAAGTAGCATTCACAAATATGTGGGAATTTGGACAACTTGTATTTTGCTGGTAGACATTTAAAGTGAGGTAACTACTGTGGAAGAAAATTTGGTGGTTCCACGTAATGTTAAACAGTCTTATCAAGTGGCATAGCAGTTGTAGTCCTAGGTAAGCATCCAAAGTATTGGAAACAAGAACTCATATTGTATGTAATGTTCATAGCAGCATCAGTCACAGTACCCACAAGGTCGAAATAAATCAAGTGTCCATCAGTAGAAAAGTGAATAAACAAAACACGGCTAGTGCATACAGTGGAATAAGATTGAGTCAGATAGAGAAATGAAGATAAGATACTCACTAGAACATGGGTGTACCTTTTAAATGGTATGTGAAATAAAGTAAGTCAGACACAAAAATCATAAGCATTGTACAATTTGACTTTTTCATGAAATATTTATAATTGAGAAATTTATAGATAGAAATTAGACTAAATATTACCAGTGGCTGGACAGAAAAGAGCAAATGAGTAATAATTGCTTTCTGATAGAGTTTCTGTTTGGAATAATGAAATCTTTTATTAATAGGCAATGCTGATGGCTATATGATGTTGTAAATGCAATTAATGCCATTAAGTTGGACACTTAGTAGGCTAAAGTTACAAATTCTGTATTATATATTTATCATAAAATTATAAAAAATCATAAATGATAACCATTTTTATAGTACTTTTATTTTAGGAGTTGTCTTTTATAATCTGCTTAATATTGTATTTGCTTGCTCTCCTCAGATTTTGTAAACTTTAAAACTTTTCTCTAAATACAGTTTCAAAAGTGTTTTATAATCTCGACTGAATTCCAAGAACTCTGATAATTTTTTGATTTATTAGGAGGTATAAACTTGTCGTTAAAATTTTCAAGCAGAACATCCGATTTTGTAATCTAATTACTGAAGTTAAGTGAGATATGTCTGTATTAGTGGGGATGTGTTAATCCTGGGATAAAGATATTTTCCACCAAGGATTTATGGAAAGTTATGTTAATAATCCAGCCAACTTTGGGTATTACCATTCTGGGGAAAGTAACAAAATGTATGCCTTGCAGTGTTATAGACCATAGGGGAAATTGAATTTGAGAGTATGATCCTAATGAAAACTCAATTTCTATTTTTATTCCTCAATGACTACTTCTCCTTCCCTGATCAGTATTGAAGTAACTTTTCTTAGATTCCTACGGGTAAAAAAATGAAGGCAGCTTTATTTGTTTACCTTGAAGTGTTAGCCAGCTAGTGGCCAAACGTGAGTAGATATGCTTCTAGAATTACCACCCTGAGTAGACCTGAAATTTTTATTTCTGTCACTTGAAACCCATGCATTATTCTCCTACCTAGTAAATATCCTTAGGGGTATAAATAGTTTGCTGTCTCACTTTTCCCTCTATTGTCCCCAAATCACTTATGAGACTAATTCTTTATTATTAAAAAAATATTCACTTTTAAAAGATTGACAACCTATTCATCTAACACTGTGTTCTAAATTCAGATGGTTGACCTGAATATTGTAGAACACCATAGTCCTGGAAAGTTTCTGACTGAAAAAGAGTGTCCACTTTTCCATTCCATGTTTATTTCATAGATGCATATACATACATAGTCACGTGATGCATAACATGCATAACAATATTTCAGTCAACCCTAGGCCTCATAAACGATAGAGATCCATAAAACGATAATGGCACTGAAACATTCCTATTCCTCAGTGAAATTGTAGCCATCATCTCATAGTACAAGCTGTCACTCCTGTGTTTGTGATAATGTTGATGTAAACAATCTATGGTGCTGTCAGGCATATAAAAGCATAGTACCTAAAATTTGTACAGCACATAATAATGATTATAAATGACTGTTAATGGTTTGTGTATCCACTGTACCATACTTTTTACCTTTAAGAGTGCACTCTTTTGGCTTATATTAAACTTTATTGTGAAATATTATACCACAAGGGTGAGCAGCAGCCTTCCACATCTTGTTTATGTGTCTCTTGATTCCATCAAGAGGCCAGTTTGAGTGGATGACTTATACTATCTGGATTTGTGTAAGTGCACTCCATGATATCCACACAGTGACAGATAAAGCTAATGAAATACTTCTAAGAATATGCCCCATTGTTAAGTAACTCATGAATGCCTGTGTGCACAAACATACATATGCAATCATACATGCATAGTGTGTGTATTTGTGCATATATATGATTATATGTACTAATTTATTGTAATTTTATCCTTATATAATTTATATAAGGATCATCCCTTTCCGTTGAGTCCAACTGGTCTTCGGAAACAGTATTTCTTTCTGTGTGTGATTGTAATTACACACTCATTTACAGTAAGTACTCACTTTCTATCATAGTCCATCCCTATCTTTATGCTGCATGAATATTGCTTTGGACGCAAAGTCAGAACTGAGGTCGTTCGATGGCAGGTATATTTTAGTAATTATTGAGTGTTTCAAATGTGCTTCCTTCATTATAATTTTTTTCCATTATAACTTCTATTACTTTCAAATTTTATGAACAATTCTCACTTTTAGCTTTAAGTGTTATTAGTACAAACTGTACTGTTAAATCTTAATCATGACAGTTATTTATTACAGTATTAGTTATGGCCTTATTAAATAGCCTTTATTAAATAGACCTTTCTTAATTTTGCTTTGCATTAACTTCAAAACATTCAGGAATATTTTGCTTTCCTTAATCCAGGTATCATTTGGAAAATCAGAGGAGGAATCTTTGTTTCTCATCCTAATTTTTATTTCTTCTGCTAAAAAGATCATACATGTTTATTAGTACATAAGGGGTTACGTTGTGTAAAAAGCAGGAAGCAACCTTTTTCACTTTATTTTGGCAGATCAATAACAAGGTAAATAAACTCTCTTAATTTTTTTCTTCCATGTAATAAGTGTTATCCTTCATACAGGCTGTTCTTATGCTTTGATACTCACAAATAGTGGGCTAGTTCTTCCAGAGTCTTCAGCCTCTGCTATGACTTAAAAGGACACTTCTTGGTCTCTTACTCTCTTCCAAACTCTGAATAGTGCTGATATTTTAAATCTCACTTAATTGAAATGGAGGAAAGAGGGGCACTATAAAATTCAAACCAAATGATGCATTGGCTGGGAAATCTGGACATGAGTTGTGCGAACAAACAAACCACAGCTGGTTTTGCAGGTGCCATACAGGTGGATCCTGGCAGATGATTTTGATCAGTACGAGTAGTGGCTCTTATTATCTGGGCTGCAGCTGATTTTGTAGGTTCAGCTAAAGCAGTAAATTATCAGGAGGCATCATTAAGTTCCAATTAAGATTCACTTCAAACCAGGTAGCTGTTCGAGCTAAAGATTGTTGTTTTTCAAATGCAGTCAGTGTCTACATACTTCAAAGAATGCACTAACGCATATCACTCCTGTGTAACTTTTGGAGTCACGGATGAGCAGATTTATAGGAATTCCCACTCAGAAATAAAATTGTCTCTACTTTTTCTCTAGCCTTGGAAATAAATATTATAATTACAAACTCTGAAAACAAAAGAAATACAAATACATTATGGATATACTCTGCCACTGTGCTAATTTCCCAGCTCTTAAATACCAAATGCACAGTGACTTTATTCCCAAAAGCAAATTATGCTCTAAAAATGAGGTAAACAAGAGTAACAGTAAGGTCAAGAAATATGACGATAACTCAGCAAGATGATCAAGGTTGACATTATCAGTGGTAACTTGTGTTGAGAGTATACGGTCTTGATATGAGGTGAAGAGCACATCCTTTCATCTTTGTGGCTTTCCTGCCCCAAATGCATCTCCCTGATTTACTAATGAGATGAGCACCAAGTAAACCCAAGTCTGAGACACACTACAAAACACCATACCTATACTCTAAAACTAGGAACCCATCAGAAACAAGGAAATCAGAATAACAGACGAGACTAAGAAAAGCCTATGGGGACATGACCACTCAGTGTAATGTGATATCCTGTAGGAAGACTATTAGATACAGTCTCAGGAAATCTGTAAAAGGTTTAGACTTCCACCGATAACAGAGCAATTGTGGATTTATTAATTGTGACAGGTGTATCATCTTGATAATATGGGAATCAGAGTGCAGGATATGTGGAAACTGTAATACTTGTACAATATTTCTGTAACTCTTAAACTATGTTAAAATCAAGTGACATTTAACATTTAATAAATATAATTATAACTAATAAAAAAAATAGATGCTGTTTCAGCAGCTGTGCGTTGGAGCCTGAGATTGTACATTTATAAACTCTCCTGGTACAGTTCTTTATGCTGTTGCCACTAAACCTGGTCACGTGCAGTTGTTCTCAAAGGGTGATCCCAGGTCTGCAGGATCAGCATCACTGGGAACTTATTATAAATACAAGTTTTTTTTTTTTTCTAGATATTGTCCACATATTCCCTTAGCTATTTTAATTTGCTTTTCCACTTAGTATTTCAAGCATCCTATCATTCCATATACATTTGAATTTTTCAAACTATTAATTTTAGCCAATCATATAGGAGTGAGTTCACCCTAGAGTTCCAATGTAATTAACTTTATATTATAAGGTTGACTATATTTTCAAATACTCAGTGACTTTTGTACTATCTTTTCCATTAATTATTTCATCACATCCATTGCTCAGTTTTATTCTGGCATAAATATAACACACATTCATATTCAAGATTGTAATGTATGTTAGTATGTGTGCTGCAAATATTTTGTGAAGGCTGTGGCATGAATTTTCAATTTTTGTGCTGCCTTTAGAGAGAAAAGATTTTAATTTTGTGTAGTTAACTTCATTATCTTTTATTTCATAGTTTTGGGTGGGCCTTATTTTTTCTTTTTTTATAGTAATCTCTTCCATTCTAGCTGTAGGAGCTAGCTGAAGGAATGAAGTCACAGCCATTGTGCTGTGAGTGGTAGTGTAGGTCAACAGACACATCTTGCCACTTGGTTCAATGCAGCATCGCCCACATAGCCTGAGACATTAGCCAAGGGCTTTGCCTCATTCCCGCGTTGCCCACCAGGTCTCCTACTTCAGGTTCCTGGGCAAGGTGCTTATGCAGATCCAAGTCAATGGGAACCAAATTCCCTTGCCCATCAGCCACCTTGTCAAGGTCAAAAGCAGTAAGAAACAAAAGCCGGTTTGTCTTCAGGGGTTCTAACCTCTTCTCCCAATCACATGCACTGCCACTCACGAAGAAAACAACATCCCATAGACTTCTTCCCCATCACCACTTAATGGTCCCTGGTTCACAGTATTTCTCTTACATTCTAATGCCTTTTGTTAGACCATGTTAGCTTGGCACTGAATAGGTAAGATCTAACCTCTAAAATGAACTCAATTTTTAAAAATTTATTTTATTTTATTTTTATTTTTTAACTTTTTACAGACTGCATTTTGATTCATTCTACACAAATGGGGTACATCATTTTGTCTCTATGGTTGTACCCGATGTAGATTCATGCCATTCCTGTAATCATACATGTACATAGGGTAATGATGTCTGTCTCATTCCACCATTTTTCATACCCCCTCATTTCCTTCTACATAAACTAATGTTCCTCCATTCTTCTCTCACTCACACCGCCCCCACACACAACTCATTTTATTCCATGTTATTCACACTGAGGGTTTCCCTAATTAGCTCTAACTAATACACAAAACTTTACCCACTAAAATTGGCTTTCTATGCTTAGATTTTTAACCCTAGATTATTAACCAATGCAAAATTGGTATCTTTGTATGAGATGAAGACCTGTTTTTTGAAAATTTTCCATTAGGAGAAATAATTGATCCTGACTTAAATAGCTTATTTAAATACAGTATGCACCTGTCAGACTCTATTTCTTTTCAATGTTAATTTGTATCCCTAGAATGATTTCACTCTGTCTTGATGTTTTGTAACTCGTAATGGTTTACACTAGCATTGCCACAAGCAAGGATGTATTGCACTATGACATTATGATAGCTGTGACATAACTACTACAAAGCAGGTTTTCAACCCCATTATAATCTTATGGAATCACTATCTTAGCTTTATTAGCAGACAATAACATAATCTGAAATGATGAGAGTTTATATGTCTTTCTGACTCCCACATAATTTTCTTATTTTTCAGCTTAGTGCTTCCATATAGGCTTGAATTAGTTATAGTAGGCATATTTGCATTAGTCTTAATTTTGGAGAATGCTTTCACTGCAGAGTTAATGTAAACATTCTCATTTTAAGGACATTTCTTCCCATTACTAATTAAATTTTTGAAATAGAGAATGGGTATTGACTTCAATTAAACATGCATTCAACCTCTTAGTTCTATCAGCAGATCTAAAGAAAGAACACAGAGAAAGGAAAGATGAAATGTGCAAAGATAAAATGGACACATGGATACTGAACAAAATACTGTCCTACTACCATAGGACAGAGTCACTGTAGATTGATTAGATTAGATGCACATCTTTCTATTCTCCATTTTATTGTCTCATAAATTCTTTTACACTTAATCTTCTCTCTGTTACATTCCAGAGTGGTGAGACCTATATCATATATATATATATATATATATATATATATATATATATATACACACACACACACACACACACACACACACACACACACATATATACATACATACACACACATATATATATCTATATACATATATGTTATAAATGTATTCTCTCCTTAACTAATTTCCAGATTTAATTAATTTGATATTCATTTTATTCATTCAGTTTTATGTTCAAAGTTTTCTCCATATTTATGGAAGACCAATGTTTTCTTTCTCTTTCTCAGACTTTCTTAATCATCTTATTTTTATCATTGATTTATAAGATTTTTCCCCATATGTATTTGCTTTGAATACATTGTTTTTTATTTCATTTACATGAAATTTCTAATGTCTGATGCCCTTGTCACCTAATTCTGCTGTTTTTATCCATGATTTCATTCTGGGGGACTTTTGAGAGGCCTGAGCCAGGACCCTATTCATTCTGAGTGTTCACCTTTGTAATTTCTAGGCATCAGAAGGCAACAGCCATCTTTAATCTTTTAAAATTAACTTAATTGAAGCATAACTGAATGTGCAAGTTCTTCTGTTAGTGGGTGAGAGTAATACACACATTTTTCTGAGTTGAGTTAATCTTAAGGTTTTATGAACTAGAGATTTAGCTTTCTCCTCCACCCTTAGAAGATAATTTACGGAAGATCTATTAATTATTCACACTCAAATTTTCCTTCAGTTAGTTGCACAAGGTTCCAAACTGGGTGACTAAGAGAGATTGTGACCCTAATTTAGTTATTTGATGTTTTCAGAATGTATCCAGCTAAAGAGCACATGTATTTGTTCTCCATCAGTTGACTGTCTCACATACTCATTTGGTACAGAATTCAACCAGGCCAAGGGAATGGTAACTATTTGGTCTCTTTTACACTTAATAATAATAGTGATATATAAACATCAAGGTTTTTCTTTAGAAATGGAAGTGAGGCAATCTAAGCTTCTTTTGACTGTGACTGTAAGAAGGGATTCTGACAGGACTGGGGCTGTAGCTCAGTGGCAGAGTGCTTGCCTAGCATGTGTGAGGCACTGGGTTTGATCCTTAGCACCACATGAAATAGAACAAATAAAATAAAGACATTCTGTCCATTTACAACTAAACATTTTTTAAAAAAATAGAAAAGACAAAGACATGATCATTGTATAATAATACAAGAATCCTTTATCAGGAAGTGTAGGATAGGGAGTTGTGGAATATTTGTCAAAGGATATAGAATTTCAGTTAAGCAAGGAAAAAATATATGTTGCTTTCCAATAGATGCCTCTTGTCTTAAAGTTAAGACTGATGCAAGAAACAGTGAAGTCCAAACAAATTTTAAGAAACCAGAAGCTTAGCTTTCATTCATGTAAATGAAGAATGATAGAAGTTAGGGTCAGAGCTGCCGGACTCATGGGAACTAAGTTCTTTCCAGTTCCTCCTCTGGCATTCCTTATTGCGAATTGCACTGTATGATCTAGGACAGCTGTTGGAGATATTAATATTCTATCTATACTGGGAAACAATGTAGAAAACAGGGAAAGGATCACTGGGCCATTTGTGATGACTAAATTTCCATATATCTCTTTGACTAAAGCATACCCACATAGTCACATCTCCACAGAAAGGGACTCTGAGAATGTCTTTATAACAGAATCATCTGAGGTCTCTGCCATAATTTATCAACTAGACAGTTGCATATTTTGTGGGACGATAGAGTGAGGGAGATTGGAAGGCACCCATTTTGACCTGTGAAGGTAAAACGCTCTGCCTTCATGAGGAATTTCAGGGGAAAAGTTCTGCTTGTTCTTATTTTCTTTTTAACTCCTATCCAATCCTTTTTATGAAACAGCTAATCCAATGACAAATGTGATGTTCTTTGGATCATGTTTTTAATTTGTATACACAGGCTACTGATGTTAAAATAGGAAATAAACTCCGCTCAGCTTGCTTCATGAAGTAGTAAGAGAAAATGTCATTTTCTTAACTTTGTCTCTCCAAATAAGTACAGTGGGGAAGGACCTCCTACACACTGAAGTGTAAAACTCAAATAAAACCCAGAGGAGAGGAAGAATAACTGGTATACAAAATTTCCAAAGTTCAATTAAGTTATAAGGCAAAATTCTGACTAGTGTCAACTAAATATAGTTTTGGATAAATTTCAGTTAGTATTGGTGATTTTCAGTTTTGAATAAATAGGAATTTTAAAACACATGTTTTAAGTGATTTCTTGGTATAATTTAAACAAAATTCATATACTCTTTAATTTCAAAATGCATATGTGGAATATATTTTAGAAAGAAGCATGAGCAATTAAGAAAATAAAATCTGAAAGTGATGAGAAAAGCATATTTATGCTAATTTGATGCTGTTAGTTGAATTCTATAATGGTCATAATATAACCACTACAAGTTTTATGACCAGTTCCTGAACTAAATATTATACTTTAAAAAGAATGTTTCATGAAAAAAGTTATTTCGTATGCATGAGTCCAAGCTCATATTTACAAATGAGAGCCTAATTTGGGGATGTTGCTGATGTTGTGTGGCTTCTTGCTGACTGTCCCTGCAGTAATTCACACTCTTCAGCTTCCCTAGTACAGCTGTGAAGTCAGTGGGGAGCCATTCAATTATTTGTGATTTTATACATCTGTCAGTTAAATCCAAGCATCAAATGCAAAATTGTACACATGGGGTCATTGTAGGGATTTGTGTTTCTCCCTGGAGGTGTTGCATCTATACACCAACACAAGATCCACAAATGAGTCTTTGCATCCATAAGAGAGTTATAGTTCTTTTCCACTAATGCTTATACTGTACCCACTCTGAGAATTTTCAAAACAGAAGGAGGTCCCATAGTCATGAATAAACTGAAAATGGATCCTGCGATTAATTTGGCATCTTCTTCAGAAAATGTAAGATTTCTGAGCACACTACAGCATCATAATGGATAGCACTCCTTAGTTTTAAATGTTTTACAGAGCTGGAGGATATAAAATTAGATAAAACATTCTTCAGATCTGAATGAGTTTGGGTGGAAGATTTCAAAATGAACTGAACATGTTAGAGATTTGCAGGCATGTAAAGCACACAAATATACCCACTGATGATACAAAATTACTTGTCAATATAATTCTTGGAAGTGTACCAATTTCAGAGAGAATGGTTGTGCTAATTGCTATGCTCATCACTTAAAAGCCTTAAGTTATCATACACCATGAAATTTTTTCTCTATAATTATGAAGAAAATTATGGAATATTTACTTGTACATATGATAACATGTCAACATTTTCAGATTTCAATTCACTTGAATTTTAAAGACTGCCTGACTTCCAACATTAAAATTTAAGTTTTATAACAATTTTGAGGTATTTATTCTTCTTACCTACTTGGTTATTTCTTATTTTTAATTTTCTCACATCATATGGTAAAAAGATCATGGACAGAAAAACTGAATTAATATTATAACCATCCACATAGAGATTTTGCATTTACATTAGTGGTTTACCTGCAAGAATAAATTTTTTTTACCTGAACTTCTATAGTAATAACAACAGCTCTTAGGATTCTCATAAATGGTAAATGAGAAAAGATATGTATATAATTTACCCTATTAGTAATAAAACTGTTAATAATGATAGTTTCCTATTAAGCTCTAGTTAATATTATCACAATTAGTTTTAATGTATTAGGATCTGTTCTTTATGATCACGCCATATCTTATATCTAAATATAATATAATCTACATTCTACTCCAAGATAAAACAATTATCTATAGACTAAATGTTTGTTTCTTTCCCAAAGTCATAGTATAAAACTCAATCTCCAACGTGATGATATATATAGGAAGGGATTTTGGAAGGTGATTAGATAAGTCATGAGGGTGGAACATTCATAAATGAAACTTGTGATCTTATAAAAGAGAGCTCTCGGGGATTCAAGATGGCGGACTAGAGGGTGGCTGCGTTTCGTGTTGCTCCAGGACTCAGGACTCAAGAAGAGGAGATATAGAGAGCCTTGGGACCAACTCAAAGCAGCCGGGTGAGAGTATCCCACTGGGCAGCCGTCCCGGACGGGGCAGGAGTCCTGGACGGGGCAGTAACCCCAAAAGCAGGGATCTTTGCAAAGTAGAACGGCCGGGAGGCGCCCCTCCCCCCGCCGGAGCAGTGATCGCAGACAGCTGGGAGCATTGAAGAGGGGGCTGCCCAGAGGAGAAGGAGAAATACGGGCTCGACACGTCACTTGGAATTGGATCAACTGCGCCAGGGCTCCGGGTGGCTATCCGGAGGAGCAGCGTGGACTCAGGACTCAAGAAAAGGAGATATTGAGAGACTTGGGACCAACTCAAAGCAGCCGGGTGAGTGTTTCCCACTGGGCAGGCATCCCGGACGGGGCGGTAGCCCCCGGACAGGGCGGTAGCCCCGAAAGCAGGGATCTTTGCAAAGTAGAACTGCCGGCGAGGAGCCCCTCCCCCCGCCGGAGCAGTGATCGCACACAGCTGGGAGCATTGGAGAGGTGGCTGTTCACCACAGCGCTTGGACTCGGCGCAACCCACCCGCGCTCTGGGAGGCTGCCCAAAGGAGAAGGTGCTTGGTGAGCTGTTTGGACTGAACGTGACCACCCCTGAACACAGGGGGCTGCCCAGAGGAGAAGGAGAAATACGGGCTCGGCACGTCGCTTGGAATTGGAGCAGCTGCGCCAGGGCTCTGGGCGGCTATCCGGTGGAACAGCGTGGTGAGTGGTTTGGTCCCAGAGCATCCGCTCCTGAACACAGGGGGGTTGTCTGGAGAAGGAGGAGGAGCGCGGCGGGGTGCTTGGGCTCGAAGTGACTGCACCAGGGCTACGGGAGGCAGTCGGGACAAGAAGGTGCACAGTGAGTTCTTGGGACTCGTGACGCACCAGATCTCTGGGTGACTGCCTGGTGGAGAAAGTGGTGCGTGGTGGGTCACTTGGTCTTAGAGCGACCACACGGAACAACAGGTGGCTGCCGGAGGAAAAGGCGTGTGGCGGGTCACTGGGACTCGGAGCGATTGTAAGGGGCTCCAGGTGGCTGCTCAGAGGAGGGGCCGCATAGCCAGGCGTAAAGTGCAGAGCAGGGTCCTAGACGGCTTCTTGGTGGAAGGACCCCACAGACAAACTGAGGGGCGGAGCGAAGGCTCCAGGACTGCAGGCAGCTTCTCTGAGGAGAGGCAGCCGAAGGAGATTCGTTTGCGAAGGGTGAGGCTTCCAGGCCCAGGAGGTAGGTCCGGGTCCCTGGGAACATTGCAGAAGAAGGCTGCCCAGCCCAGGTGGTAGATGTGAATTGAACGGAACCTCTGGGAGGAAAACCGACCAGCGAGACCTCCCCACCGGGTGACTCCTCCCTGTTGGGTGAGGTTCTCCCAAAAGGACCATAAAATCAGAGACACAGGCCCAAACTGGTCTTGCATCAGCCCACAACCTACTTCCCTTCTGGATGACCATTCATCAGCAAGTGAAGGTACCTCTGCCCACTAGCAGGGAATATACCCCACCAGAAGGCCACCACCCCTAGGGAGTCAGCTCCCTTGTGGAGCACTGCATTATCAACTTCCTCCAAGATTTCAGGGTACTGAAGACTAAGAGGGAATATAATAGAAATCTTCAGGGATATTATAAGACAATAGAGGAAATCTGCAATATCACAGCGGTCAACTGATACCTGAACAATATGAGAAAACAAGGAAAGAAAATGCTGCAAACAAATCTAGATGTTACATCAATGAAACCCAATGACAGCATTGCAGAAGAAATGACAGAAAGGGAGTTCAGAATGTACATAATTAAAATGCTCAGGGAAGCAAATGACGAGATGCAAGAGCAAATGCAGGCACTGAATGATCGCACCAATCGACAGTTAAAAGAGCAAATACAGGAAGCAAAAGATCACTTCAATAAAGAGTTAGAGATATTGAAAAAAAAACAAACAGAAATCCTTGAAATGAAGGAAACAATAAACCAAATTAAGAACTCCATAGAAAGCATAACCAATAGAATAGAACACCTGGAAGACAGAACATCAGACATTGAAGATAAAATATTTAACCTTGAAAACAAAGTTGAACAAACAGAGAAGATGGTAAGAAATCATGAACAGAATCTCCAAGAACTATGGGATATCATGAAGAGGCCAAATTTGAGAATTATTGGAATTGAGGAAGGCTTAGAGAAACAGACCAAAGGAATGAACAATCTATTCAATGAAATACTATCAGAAAATTTCCCAAATCTGAAGAATGAAATGGAAGATCAAGTACAAGAGGCTTATAGGACTCCAAATATACAAAATTACAACAGACCCACACCAAGGCACATTATAATGAAAATGCCCAACATACAAAATAAAGACAGAATTTTAAAGGCCGCAAGAGAGAGGAATCAAATTACATTCAGGGGGAAACCAATACGGATATCAGCAGATTTTTCAATCCAGACCCTAAAAGCTAGAAGGGCCTGGAACAACATTTTTCAAGCCCTGAAAGAAAATGGATGCCAACCAAGAATCTTATACCCAGCAAAACTTACCTTCAAATTTGATGATGAAATAAAATCCTTCCATGATAAACAAAAGCTAAAAGAATTTACAAAAAGGAAGCCAGCATTACAGAACATTCTCAGCAAAATATTCCATGAGGAAGAGATGAAAAACAAAGAAACAAATCAGCAATGGGAGGAACCATCCTAAAGGAATTGTCAAATAAAGGAAGAACCAAGTCGTCTCAAAATAAATAAATAAATAAATAAATAAATAAATAAAATGAACCAAATGACCGGGAATACTAATCATATCTCAATAATAACCCTGAATATTAATGGCCTGAACTCATCAATCAAAAGACATAGACTGGCAGATTGGATCAAAAAGAAAGATCCAACAATATGTTGCCTGCAAAAGACTCAACTCGTAGAAAGAGATACACATAGACTAAAGGTGAAAGGATGGGGGAAAACATATCATGCACATGGACTCAGCAAAAAAGCTGGGGTATCCATCCTCATTTCAGATAAGGTGGACTTCAAGTCAAAACTAGTCAAACGGGATAAAGAAGGACATTACATACTGCTTAAGGGAACCATAAATCAGCAAGACATAACAATCATAAACACCTATGCCCCAAACAGTGGCTCATCCGTGTATGTCAAACAAATCCTTCTCAATTTCAGAAACCAAATAGACCATAACACAATAATACTAGGTGATTTTAACATGCCTCTCTCACCACTGGACAGATCTTCCAAACAAAAATTGAACAAAGAAACCATAGATCTCAATAACACAATCAATAATTTAGACTTAACGGACATTTATAGAATATACCATCCAACCAAGAGCGAATACACTTTCTTCTCAGCAGCACATGGATCCTTCTCTAAAATAGACCATATATTATGCCACAAAGCTAATGTAAGCAAATACAAGAAGATAGAGACACTACCTTGTATTCTATCAGATCATAATGGTTTGAAGTTAGAAATAAATGAAAGAGTAAAAAACAGAAGCTACTCCAACACCTGGAGATTAAACAATATGCTATTACATGATGAATGGATAACAGAAGATATTAGGAAGGAAATTAAAAAATTCCTAGAGGTAAATGAGAACAAAGAAACATCATATCAAAATCTTTGGGACACTATGAAAGCAGTACTTAGAGGAAAATTTATTTCATGGAGCGCATTCAATAAAAGAAGTAAAAATCAACAAATAAACAACCTAACACTTCAGCTCAAAGCCCTAGAAAAAGAAGAACAGACCAACACCAAAAGTAGTAGAAGAAAGGAAATAGTTAAACTCAGAGCTGAAATCAACGAAATTGAAACAAAAGAAACTATACAAAAAATTGACAAAATAAATAGTTGGTTCTTTGAAAAAATAAACAAAATTGATAAACCCTTAGCCACTCTAACAAAGAGAAGACGAGAGAAAACCCAAATCACCAAAATTCGGAATGAACAAGGAAATATCACAACAGACACGATTGAAATACAAAACATAATTAGAAGCTATTTTGAAAATCTATATTCTAACCAAATAGAAAATTTCGAAGACATCAACAGGTTTCTAGAGACATATGAATTGCCTAAACTGAACGAGGAGGACATACAAAATTTAAATAGATCAATTTCAAGTAATGAAGTAGAAGAGGTCATCAAAAGCCTACCAACAAAGAAAAGTCCAGGACCAGATGGGTTCTCAGCCGAGTTCTACAAAATCTTTAAAGAAGAGCTCATTCCAATACTTCTCAAAGTATTCCATGAAATAGAAGAGGAGGGTACCCTCCCAAACTCATTCTATGAAACCAATATTACCCTGATACCCAAGCCAGACAGAGATAAATCGAGGAAAGAAAATTTCAGACCGATATCATTAATGAACATTGACGCAAAAATTCTCAATAAAATTTTAGCAAATCGCATACAAAAATATATTAAAAAGATAGTGCACCACGATCAAGTGGGTTTTATCCCAGGGATGCAAGGTTGGTTCAACATCCGGAAATCAATAAATGTAATTCACCATATCAATAGACTTAAAGTCAAGAACCACATGATTATTTCAATAGATGCAGAAAAAGCATTTGATAAAATACAACACCCCTTCATGCTCAAAACACTAGAAAAAATAGGGATAGTGGGAACATTCCTTAACATTGTAAAGGCCATCTATGCTAAGCCCATGGCTAATATCATTCTAAACGGTGAAAAACTGAAAGCATTCCCCCTAAAAACTGGAACAAGACAGGGATGCCCACTTTCACCACTCCTATTCAATATCGTTCTTGAGACTCTAGCCAGAGCAATTAGACAGACCAAGGAAATTAAAGGAATACGAATAGGAAAAGAAGAACTCAAACTATCCCTATTTGCGGATGATATGATTATATACTTAGAGGAACCAGGAAATTCCACCAGAAAACTTAGAACTCATAAGTGAATTCAGTAAAGTGGCAGGTTACAAGATCAATGCTCATAAATCCAATGCATTTTTATACATAAGTGAGGAATCCTCAGAAAGAGAAATTATGAAAACTACCCCATTCACCATAGCATCGAAAAAAATAAAATACTTGAGAATCAATCTCACAAAAGAGGTAAAAGACCTCTACAATGAGAACTACAGAACACTAAAGAAAGAAATCGAAGAAAACCTTAGAAGATGGAAAGATCTCCCATGTTCTTGGATAGGCCGAATTAATATTGTCAAAATGGCCATACTACCAAAAGTGCTATACAGATTCAATGCAATCCCAATTAAAATCCCAATGACGTACCTTACAGAAATAAAGCAAGCAATCATGAAATTCATCTGGAAGAATAAGAAACCCAGAATAGCTAAAGCAATCTTCGCAGGAAAAATGAAGCAGGGGGTATCGCAATACCCGAACTTCAACTTTATTACAAAGCAATAGTAACAAAGACGGCATGGTACTGGTACCAAAATAGACAGGTAGATCAATGGTACAGAATAGAGGACACGGACACAAACCCAAATAAATACAACTTTCTAATACTAGACAAAGGCCCCAAAAATATGCAATGGAGAAAAGATAGCCTCTTCAACAAATGGTGCTGGGAGAATTGGAAATCCATATGCAACAGATGAAACTAAACCCATATCTCTCACCCTGCACAAAACTCAACTCAAAATGGATTAAGGACCTTGGAATCAGACCAGAGACTCTGCAGATTATAGAAGAAAAAGTAGGTCCCGATCTTCAACATGTCGGCCTAGGACCAGACTTCCTCAACAGGACTCCCATAGCACAAGAAATAAAAGCAAGAATCAATAACTGGGATAGATTCAAACTAAAAAGCTTTCTCTCAGCAAAGGAAACTATCAGTAATGTGAAGAAAGAGCCTACAGAGTGGGAGAATATCTTTGCCAATCATACTTCAGATAGAGCACTAATCTCCAGAATCTATAAAGAACTCAAAAAACTCTACACCAAGAATACAAATAATCCAATCGACAAATGGGCTAAGGAAATGAACAGACACTTCACAGAAGAAGATGTACAAGCAATCAATAAACATATGAAAAAATGTTCAACATCTCTAGTAATAAGAGAAATGCAAATCAAAACCACCCTAAGATTCCATCTCACCTCAATTAGAATGGCGATTATCAAAAATACAAGCAACAGGTGTTGGCGAGGATGTGGGGAGAAAGGTACACTCATACATTGCTGGTGGGGCTGCAAATTAGTGCAGCCACTCTGGAAAGCAGTGTGGAGATTCCTTAGAAAACTTGGAATGGACCCTCCATTTGACCCAGCTATCCCACTCCTTGGCCTATACCCAAAGGATCTAAAATCAGCATACTACAGAGATACAGCCACATCAATGTTCATAGCTGCTCAATTAACAATAGCCAGACTATGGAACCAACCTAGATGCCCTTCAATTGACGAGTGGATAAAGAAACTGTGGTATATATACACAATGGAATATTACTCAGCCATAAAGAATGACAAAATTATGGCATTTGCAGGCAAATGGATGAAATTGGAGAATATCATGCTAAGTGAGATAAGCCAATCTCAAAAAGACAAGGGACGAATGATATTGCTAATAAGTGGAGGATGACACATAATGGGGGGGAGGGAAGGGTTAGTGTTAGGGTTAGAGTTAGGGTTAGGGAGTGGGGCAAGTATGGAGGAAGAAAGTACTGTATAGAGGGTAAAGAGGGGTGGGAGGGGTGGGGGGAAGGGGAAAAAATAACAGAATGAATCAAACAACATTATTGTATGTGGATTTATGATTACACAAATGGTATGCCTTTGCGCCATGTACAGAGAGGCAACATGTATCCCATTTGTTTACAATAAAATAATAAAATAAAAAAAATAAAAGTACAAAGCAATATAGGTAGAAGAATAAACAGATAAACTAATGAAATAGAATGAAGAGTCCTAAAATGATCCCATAAGTATATGAACTTTTGGCATAAGAAAGAAGGCGCTGTAGAGCAGTGGGGAAAAGGTGATCTTAATCGTTGATGTTGGATCAATCAGGTAATTTTATGAGGGGTAGGGGGAATTGACTCCTATCTTACAGAATATGAAAAATCATTCCCAGGCTGGGGATATAGCTTGGTGAGTAGAGTACTTGCCCGTCAAGCACAAGGCCCTGGGTTCAATCCCCAGCACTGAAAAAAAAAAAAAAAAAAAAAAATCGTTCCCAAATGCATTGTATATCTAAACAAGAGAAATAACACAATAAAGCTTCCAGAAATAACATAGAAGAATATTTTCCTGATCTTGAATAAAGATTTCTTTAACAGAATACAATAAACTGACAAATTGGACTATAAAAAAAAAAAAAAAGAGAGCTCTCTTATTCCTTCAACCATGTGAGGATACATGGAGAGGAGATTCATCTATGAAACAGGAAGCAGACCCTCACCAGACACAGAATCTGTCAGAGCCTTGATCATGAACTTTCTAGTCTCCAGAATGGTGAGCAATAACTTTATTATATGTGATTTACCCAGTCTATGGCATTCTCTTATAAGAACAACAAAATAAAACACCATCTGGAAGGATGCAAGAATTCCCCATATTTTTTTTTTCAGTGAAACCATATTTGATGCTAGGATTATAACTCTGTGTGGAAGTCAGGCACTGACTTCCCTCCTTCCCTGAAACATGATGTTTTATACCTCAGGTATGATCACAAGAGAATTTCAATCATTTCAAGAAACACCCTCAATAGATCGCAGACCTCAAATGATTGCAAAAACATCTCTAAGGGTTACTCTTGGTTAATAGGTGTAGTTTCTGTAGGGATTAGTGATTTAATACTGTGCATTTTGTGGGAAGTAATCACTATAATGAAAGTCATACATTTAGACATTAAATGCTGAATTGGGCACACATAATGGATTCAGTTCCATCTCTGTCACAAAAATTAGAGTGGCCAATCGTGTAGCATACTTTTAGAAGATTCTTCAGAGACTCTCCAACATCCTTATGGTTTGCAAGAAAGGCATCAGCTACCCTTTGATTGGGGAAACATTTTCAATAATGTTTAGGGGAAAAACTGATTTGGAAGATTTGTCTCCTTCAGGAATAAAAGAGACATTTTCCTACAACTTGGAAGATAGAAATCATTACCTCTTTGGAAGAAAAGAAAAAACAGGGATGTTTACCTGCAAAATACAATATTCAAATTCCCTAAGATCAGAATTCCTGTGTTGCAAAACAAATCTCTGCATGGGTACATGTCACCTGGCTCTCTTTCCATCACCGGATAGAATTCAGACTTCAGGAAAAGCACATAACTACCGATCCTTAGACTTTTAGTCTCATTGCGAGTAATAGCCTTTTCCTTTGTTGCTGACCAGGGAAACTCATATATTCTACCAGTATCCATAAGATAAAGGCATGCTTGTTGCCACTAGCATAAAATCTCAGACTGTTTGAAGATCTGTGCAACAAAAATTTCCACCTGGTTAATTCAGAGTAAAGAAATGGCACCACCCTTCATTTTCTCAAGTTACCAATATGTCACTGCAGCTACCATTAAGTTCATATGTTTAGGATGGTTAAATAGATTAATTGAATACTTATTCTAATGGAACATCATAAACCAATACTACACTAAGTCTTAGGGTAGAACATCTCTGAACAATGTAATCTCTCTATTTATTCTCTAAAGGCAAGAGACATGGGCAATGTACACTGAAAAGGGAAGTTGCCTTGTCTTAGAGCAACTGGTTGGAATTGAATAGAGAAATACCCTATAACCCTATGACCCCATGTTGTTATTAGTAGTCATTAATGTGCCACTTTGAAGTCAGTGTCTATAAATACTTGTAAGATATCTGAAAAATGGTCATGTTGTTCAAACCATTACAATCTAGCAACATTTGTCAATGGCCAATAGTATCAACCTCAGGTGCCAGAAATATGTAGTGAATAAAGTTTATTTTTGTGCAAGATAATAGTTATATTATAATTTTAATTTTTTCAGACTTGGCAGGTAAAACACTACTTTCATCTTTCTGTTACAAGTATATATTATAACAATAGGATTATAAATTCATTGTTAGAATTGAATTAGTATCAGATTTATAAAGACAATGACCCACAGGATGAAAGAATATTTTTGGAAGCTTATTTGATGCTTTCAATTAATGTTATGCCTATGAAGAATTATTGCCTAGAAAAAATAAACAAATTTGGATATAAGAATATAACATACCCCCATTGCAATCTTACAAATGCTTAAATGACTATGCATAAAAACCAAAACAAATATAATTTAGTTGGAAATACAATGTTAAAGGCCTTAGAAGGAATAAGGTTGTTATTAGTATATTTTGCAGCAATATTTTCAGACCCTTTGTTGTATATTTCAAAACCAGGTAGTCACTGGAGTATTAGGAGTCTTGTTTTCCCTAATCAAAGTTCTCAGAAATGCTTTTAAAGGTCATTATAAAAAGATAATTGGAACATACGTATCAAGGAGATATTGACAGAAGTCCAAATGCATATTGAGAAGAAAAGAATCATCTAAAGTGCTATCATTTGTTCTGATTGCCAACATACTAGTGATATATATTTAATACATATACTGAGATGACATTTACTAACAGAATTTAGCTAGGATTGCTTATTATACATAGATTTGGGAGGGGTTGCCTCCTTGAATATTTCACAAAAGCTACTGACACATAACACTGATCTGTTTCCTGATGAAAACAACTAATTACAGCTTGTAGCACTTAGAAAACTCATATTTACTAAATATTTACTAATGAGGTCAGAAGGAAAATAGGGACGTACATGTGCAGGACTAGAAATCCTGCTGCTTTGACTGTGCCTGGTGACAGCTACCTTTGAAATTGCTGCTAAGGTTTGACATTGGGTAAGAAGTCAGATTTCTGTATGTGTTTTGTTGATCTGGCCTTTTGCATTATATCAATATATAATTTTGTGAAAGAGAATATATGCATTACCTGAATAGTATAAGCTTAGAAAGGAGTTTTTCTTGCTTTATTTCATTTTGGTTTGGAGTTTGTTTTTCTTTAGAGGAAAGAAGGGGAAGGAAACTAACATTTCTAAACGAGTGTGAAGGATTCCACCTCTAGAATCTGAGTTCAAATCTTGACCTTTGTTACCTGCAGTTTGTTATTTCTTTTTAAATTTTTTTTATTTTTATTTTTACAGACTGCATTTTGATTCATTGTACAAAATGGGGTACAACTTGGTGTTTCTGTGGTTTTACACGATGTAGATTCACACCATTGGGTAATCGTACATGTATATAGGGTAATGATGTCGTATTTCTTTATCAGAAACAAGGAGAATGTAATCTAAGAGACTTCTTGTTGGGATCACCTAAATATTCCTATAATTTACTAAATTGTTTGCTTTCCCATCTTTTGCTTGTATGATGGTAGGGCAGTTCATTTTCCCCCAAATTAAGAAAAATATAACAAAATACCTTTTTAAAAAAGAAAAAGCTTAATCACCTAATTGAAAGCAAAAGGATATTTGACCTCTAAGTGCTGTCATGTACCAAACCCTAACACATAAATCATCCAAATTCTGGTATCTAAATTTGTTTGGCTCATTAACTAAATTATCATTATTTTTTACCTCTCTTCAGTCCCCAATTTCATGGTCATGTGTATTTTGGGTTTTTTTGTTTTTGTTTTTGTTTTTGTTTTGGATACAAGGGATTGAACTCAGGGACACTGGACCACTGAGCCACTTCCCTAGCCTTATTTTGTATTTTATTTAGAGACAGGGCCTCACTGAGTTGCTTAGTGTCATGCTTTTGCTGAGGCTGGCTTTGAACTTGCAATCCTCCTGCCTCAGCCTCACAAGCTTCTGGGATTACATGTGTGGTCTACCTTGCCTGGCCCTGGACATGTTTTTAAATGTGTGATCATGATAGCAATATTTCTGAAATATCCAATTCAAGTATTCCATGATTTGAAAACCCCTTTTATATTCCTTGCTCATTTAAGTCAAAATGTTTTCACAACATCTTTAACCTGCAACCACAAAGCACTGAAAGTTTTTAAAGCAAATGGCATTTTAATAAGTCTGATGCTAAAACTCACTTTGTGGCAAATCTCTCTTTATATAGACAGTACCTCTTCTACTTGATGTGACTATATAGGTTTAAATGCAGAGGTATAATTATCTTTAATTATCAGGTCCTTCTCCAAGTCTGATTGGAGATGTTACATAAAAAGCACTTTGTTAATGTCTCCAATATGTTGAATAGTGAAATACAAGTAGTCCTGAGGATTTCTTATACAGTAGGAGACTGTATACCAGGAGTCCTATATTTATTTGAACTCAACAAAATTTAAAATTCTTGAGTTGAGTCACCTCTTGTTTTACTATCACCATTTACTATTTACCTTCTATCCCTGCTGTTTAAAATAAGGAGTTCATCATAATAATGAAAAAGTTACATGAACAAATTTTTCTTCTCTAATTAACAAAACACACAATTGTGCTTCTCCTGCTTGCATCTCAGCTAGTGCAAAATTTGACTAGTTTGTTTGAAACAATTCATCATGAAAAAAGAAACCAAATCATTACTCAACAAAATCCTCCAAATTGTAAATTCCCTAAGCTAAGTATTTCCTAATTATTTTATTTTCCTTTAAACTCACATGTACTACACAGTTAATCTTTGTTGATAACCAAATGACCATACCTCCATACAGGTCAAGGAAGCACACAAGTTGGAAATCCCATAATTTTCCCCTACCAACCTGTAAGATATTCTTAATTTCTCTATCTCATTTCATTTTAATTTCCTCATATTGCATGTTAACCTCAAATGTTCTTATTCACATATTTGTTTACTTGATTATTTTTTGCTTTCTTTCTAGCTGGATTAGAAATTGAGAACAGCTTCTGTCTTACCCCTCTGGGATTCCAAGGTCTTACAATAGTGTCTGTCACATAAGTGATTCCCTTAGTAACTTAACCTTTAAAATTTATTTTACTATATTCTACATAAAAATGGACTTCTACTCATCAGCGAATGAATCGAACAAAATAAGGAGGAAGACATTTTTCTGTGACAACAATTTTGAAACAGAAATTGAAAACTGTATCTTCAGTTTTGTTTCTCACGAAACAAACACAAAAGGCACTTGATAAAAGAAGGTACATTTACTTTTTTTGGAAACATTTCCATTTGAATGATATTGAATTACCTGAACTACTACAGCATTTTTAAGACGGAGAAATTTTGAAAAGTTAGATGCATTTCTTATGTCAGATGAAAATTCTCTTCTTTACATGTTTAACACTTTATGGACCTTCCAGGGATGGTTATGTGGTTCTGTTTATATCAGATCTGATTGTTAATTACTGAGAAAGTTGATTAACCTCATTCTTTTTTATTATTGCTTAGAAATCATTTGTTTTAGATGAGATACTTCAAGTGCAGAAATGAAATCACTAAGGGGCCGGGGGTGTGGCTCAGTGGTGGAGCACTTGCCTAGCAAGTGTGAGGCACTGGGTTCCATCCTCAGAACCACATAAAAATAAATATATAAAATGAGGGTATTGTGTCCATCTATAACTAAAAAATATATATATTTAAAAAGAAGAAATGAAATCATGAAGTACTTTAAGCACAAAATGCTTTGCACAGGGTGTTTCCCAGATGCCTAATTGTGTGATTGAAAGACAAGATGTGAAAAGAGAAGGTAGCAGAGGGAGAGGGAGGAGAGGAGGGGAGGGAGGGAAGGAGGAAACAGGGAGCAGGACTGAGGAGCAAAGGCACAGGATCTCCAGCTTTCTCTTGCATGCTGTAAAATCTAGAATCATGAAAGTTTTATCTCTCAGTCTCTCTTGCTCTGAGCTATTCCTGGAATATATGAGTCTTAAAGCACATTTTAGAAGGTTTTGCTATCTCTCCCTAGACACTGAATTATGGGTCTGCACAATTTCACATTGCATAAAACTGCCACCCAGGGCTCCAGATTCTTCTTTTAGTGTCCTTCTCCCCTAGTCAGCCGCTCACACGGCCTGCTCATTCCCTCTCTCTAGATACCCTGACTGTCCTTATCATTGATTCACACTTCAGATTCAAACTAGATTCTCCTCCATTCTCTTAACAAAAATGTACCTTTCTCAATAACTTTAAGCTTTATACTGAAATGGAGCCTTAGAGTAAAATTGTTCTAATTTCTTTCTTCAAGTCAAGGGAAATGGAAGAAAAAAAAAAAAATGCAAGATTTGAAAGTCTCTCTCCATGCATACTTATCCAGTTCCATGATAAAAAGAAGAGCCAGGTTAGGAATTTATAGTTTTGCATAAGATGCCATCACATCATCAGGGATCATGTAGAAAATACCCTGTTTCAACAGAGAATTAAGTTTTCCATTTCTTAGGACAAGTAAGCAACAGAAGACGCTACACAGCAGCACTGCAGACTCTCCCTTACCAATTTCTTGCAATCAACAAGCACAGAAGCAAATGTGACACTAAAAATAATGATTCCCTCCATTTCTCTATAACAGGGAGGCATTCCTGGAAGTCCCTTTACTCAGGCCCAGCGGTTGGGCCTGCTAGGTTCTTTACCATATTTCATCACTCTGGGACAGCGCTGGTGAGCGTTCCACTCTGTCTTCACTGTGGAATGAGCTTCTGCAAATCAGTGAGGGTTACCCCAGAGCAGTAGCACGGTGGTTTTACTAAAGAATCGAAACTCTTTTTATCTTTTAACCATTTGTTAATTCTTCTCACAAATAATATTCCAAACAGTATTCCAAGTTTCACAGAATGTCTTACGGGTTTGCCGGATTTCCAAGAGCTCAGGTGTACAAGTGAAATAATAACATGGGGAACTTCAAAACTAGCGAGTACAAGGGAGAAGTATACAGATGTCCTAGGTTAGGCTTTTGCAGGCTAGAGCCTTTGTCTAAGCTTATTGAAGTGATGTGACTTTATGAGGGAAAAAATTGAGTCAGTGAATTAAGGTCAAAATGACGGGTCAGGTTTTCACATTACTTCTTGGTAGACACAAAGGGAGGGAAGTAAACTTTTGACAATAAATTCACCAAAGAGAAATTTATGGTGAGCAACTATCATTTATTCAAAAAAACTGATTATGATCTATTGACAGTTCAGCATTACTAAAATTATTGATCAAATTATAATGATTTGACTGGCATAAGCATTGAAGTATGACTTATAGTTAAAGGAACTAAAAATTTAGCTAAAGCAAATGAACCATCTCATTCACATGTAAGGAAGGAAACATCTCACCTCCAGTAGAAAATGGAAATTGACCTCTCAATGCTCCAGTGAAATAGTTCAGTAATGTTGCTGATACCACCTGGAACTTTATAATACCAGGTTCTGATAGAACCTATTTTCACTCCCTTGTACAAATTTTTGGGAAAAAAACAAGCAAACATATTTTCCTTCTTGATTTCATAACTCTTAAAATTCAGTGCACACACACACACACACACACACACACACAGGAGATGGCCCTCAACAGATGAATGGATGGAGATATATATATATATATAGAGAGAGAGAGAGAGAGAGAGAGAGGTATGTATATAAATACATATATGTACATATATATATATACACACACACACCTCATTTTATTATCCATTCATCTGTTGAGGGGCACCTTGTTTGGTTCCCTGGTTGGGCTATTGTGAAGTGTGTCGCTGTTGGTGGGAAGCCTCGCGTGAACTGTGAGTGTGTCTGAGTCATCTCTAAAGCAGAGGTAGGCCCCTCGGAGAACTCTCAGTATTGTCTTACCCATCTGAGACTGCTCGGGCGCCTGGCAGACGTCCTGCTCAAGAGAATTATGTGATATTGCGGAATATATTGACTCAGGCAGCCCTAGGCTCAAATGCAATTCCCCGCAGGTAGAGAGATCCCAGTGTCCCAACTAGCCTTGTGGGACACTGCCTGCAGGAGAAAGAATTAATGCGCAAGTGATAAGTCCCCAGTCAGGTCAACTTCTCAGTCTCTGGCTTCTTTTTTACCTTGAAGAACCCCTCACAAGAAATTCCTTTGGTGTGTTTCGCTTATAAATAAAGCATTTGCGGGCTTTTCCCCTTTGTTAGAATGGGACCCATCAGGTCTCTTCCACCAGTCAAGCCCTCGCTTTCAATACAAACATTTCCTGCGTCTTTTGGGTTTATCTCTCAGTACTACTTTTCCAGACTTTTATTTCCAGCTGGCCACACCTCTGAGGGTTACTTATGCCCTCCCCAAGCAGGCCCTGCAGTGGGGAAGAGCTATATATATTGATGTGGCGACATCACTGTAGAATGCAGGTTTTAGACTTTGGGGGTACATACTGAGGAGTGGGATAGGGGAATTGACACATTCATTCCTACATTTTTTAGAAATCTCCATACTGCTTTCCAGAGTGGTTGAACTAATATGCAGTCCCACCAACAATGTATGAGTGCACCTTTTTCCCCACATCCTTGCCAACGCTAATTCATTTGTATTCTTGATAGTTCCAATTCTAACTGGGATGAGATCTAACTTCTGAAATTTAATCTCAGAAAATATCATAATATCAAGTAACACATTAAAAAGCTGAAAATGGACTAAATACCTATATTTTAAAGACAGACCGGTTTAAATTTTAGAACAGTAAGGCCTTATCTTTATGCTTTGGAGATTATGAAAATAATTATTAAATATGACATTAAAGCAGAAGTTAATAAGCAATGATTGATTTCGTGAAGTAAAGGAAGGAAATCAAAAGAGAGGGAGGAGGAGAAGGCATGAGAAAATACTAGGGAACAGATTCTGTTCTGTTGTCCTTATATTAATTTACTACAATGAATACTATATACATATGTATGTATATATATGCTGTTGTAATAATAATAATAAAAATAGTAATAGAAGTGAAATCAGTGGAGTAGAGAAAGCAGATCAGAGGGAGGGCAGAAAAGAGCGAAAGGCAAGGTACTGGGGAAGGAGATTGATCAAATTATATGCATGTGTGAATATGGCTTAGCAAATCCCACTATTATTTATAATTAAAATGCACCAATAAAAATGTGTTGAAAACAAAGATGCCCTCTGGGCTGTCGATGTACATCAATGGTAGAGAGCTTCCTTTATGTGTGAGATCCCAGGTTTGATTATCAGTGGTAAAAAATTAAAAACAAGAAAACATGCCCTGACCTGTGAGATGATATATGCACACTGAAATAGGAGGACACAATGAAGTTGAAGAAAGTGAAGCTACACAAATCAATGCATTAATCAATGTGAAACTAAGTCGACTTTATATTAATAAGCAGTCTTAAGAGGACACCCAGGCCAAACTGATATAAAGTAACAAGTATAAAATCTGATTGGAAAAATGAATTTAAACATGAAGTATGATTTCTAATAATGTTATAGAAATGATACAGAGTGAATTCTGAACAGAAGTGGCATTAGAGGGAAAGGAGTATGTTGTCCATCAAGGGAAATACACACTTCAAATACACAGAGTTTGCCCCATATTGAAATGTGGGTGCTAGTGCTTCAATATTTAATTCCATTACCATTAATACTTTCTGAATATTTAAATATGGATGATGAGTTTTTAACTAGACTAATAATTTATGTCTTCTCACGTTCTTATTTTAGATTAATGGTTATATAAGTAAGCATGAGCACACTGTCATGTACAAGAAAAATACTTTTACAGTTAGTTATGATGACGACGACTGTAGCTATTTAGCAAGACTTCCTATTAATGCATTAAACCCATGTAAATTATATTTCAAAATAAAAAAATAATTTGCTCATCCACAAACTATTGCAATTTTTAAATATAGCAATAATATTCTTCGAATAGAATGTTAATACCAAGTTTTTACAAGTCTGTTTTTCTGATTATTTTTAAAACTTTCATTTTCTTTTGTTTTGAATTTAATTTCCAGTGCTCAAAGTTAATAAACTTAATGATTTGTAGATTTTACTTGTCACATCATTGAGGTGCTTTAATTTTTTTCTACTCATGCTGAATATTATTAAAAGCTAAGCTGTTATAGAAAAATAAAATTAATAGGAGCACTTGTACTAAATAAAAATGCTGAAAAGCTAAAGGAAAATGTATGTGGTTATAGTCAGAGATAAGTAAATGTATGGGGTTATAGTCAGAGATAAGAAGTTAAATTATATAAATCTGAAAAGCACAACTTTATAAGGTCCGTATGGATTACTTATTCTTGTAACTTAACGTTTCATGTAACTTTTCTGATGCTTTCAGATAACATAAATGAAAGCGGACAGAAAAACTCAATAATAGTGCATTCTTCAGCTTTTGCCTGCCCTTCCTCCACCATTTGTATTACATCTGAATCATTTCTCATATATGTTTTGCATTATACAATGTTTCTCATTTTGGACTAGAGTAAGAATCTTAGAAATCTGTATATTATAAAGAGTTTTCTCTCAAGCAATTGATTAACAAACCAAATTAAATTTCTATTCTATTTAATTCTTCTAGAAATAAAACTGGAAAGTTAATATATGTTGAAAATAACATCTAAAAAATGTAACCAAGACCAAAGTTTATACACTCAGATAATTCAAGAAAATTAGTTCCATTGGGTCCACAATTCTATGAACAGCAACTAAGAAAATTGATTCAAAAATAAAGGGAAAAGTTAGCCAGGCATGGTGGCTCCTGCCTATAATCCCAGCAACTCAGGAGGCTGAGGTGGGTGAAGGGCAAGTTCACAACAGTCTCAACAATTTAGCAAGACCCTTAACAATGCAGTGAGACCCTAAGAAGAAAGAAAAAGGACTGAGAGCCAGTTGTAGTTTCGCATGTCTGTAATTCCAGTAACTTGGGAGGCTGAGGCAGGGGCACAACAAGTTCCAGGCCACCTAGGCAACTTAGCAAGACCCTGTCTGAAAATAAAAAAATAGAGCTGGGGCTGTAGCTCAGTGGCACAACCCCCCTGGGTTCAATCCTAGTACCATAAGTAAAAAGTACATGGGATGCAGTTTGGTGGTAAAGTTCCCCTGATTTCAATTCTCTGTACAAATAAATAAATATAAATATGCAGTGTAAAGTTACTAAAGAAATTGATAGGCTGCAATAGAAAATATGCACTTATTGCAAAATAAGAAGTAAAGGAGAAATAGAAGAAACAAAACATGAGGCATATAAAACAAACAGCAAAAAAAGACAAAGAAAACAGTATCAATAATGACATTAAATGTGAATGGGTTAAACAATTTCATCCAAAGGCAGAGATTTTCAGAATGTATTTAAAGAAAAAAACAGTTTGACTATATACTGTACACAGAAAACACACTTTCAATTCAAAGGTACAAATATGTTGCTCTAAAATGGTTCTTGTCAGGTTTTTACTTACAGCAGCAAAAAAAGCTAACCAAAACAAGAACCAACTTTATCACAATTCTAAAAAAAAAATCAGTTAGCGATTTATAGGACCAAATCAAATGCTGACTCAAGAAAAACAGAATTTACAAATGATACAAAAAAGATTACTGGTACATTTTTCTCAACTCTGCACTATACATTCATAGATAGTCATGAAGGCTGCTTCTGTTCCCAGTATCAGACCCTGGCCGTGGTTCTGGAGAGAGTAGAGCAAATCTCATTGCAAATTACTGTGTTGGTCTAGTTTAAACTCTTGAGGACTACCCAAAAAACTCATGTAAGATGCTCATCAGTGGTTCAACTAATTCAGAATGCACCC
The DNA here is from genome assembly GCF_902686455.1 of Sciurus vulgaris. NCBI lineage: Eukaryota > Metazoa > Chordata > Mammalia > Rodentia > Sciuridae > Sciurus > Sciurus vulgaris. Next base: position 164,890,943 of record NC_136464.1, read on the forward strand.
TAGAAAAAGAGTGAGCATTGTTCAAAATCACTGCAAAATGGGTTAACAACTCAAAGAGGCCTGAACCAAAAGATTAAGATTTAGGCATGTAAGAGACCTGCTAAAGCCCAGGAAGAACAGTTAGGAGAGAGTTTTTGTACATACTGAGTACTTTCAAAGACATATGTGAATACAGGGGTATTCCAAAAGCCACATTCATGTCCATGGGAAGACAAATGCTCAGCACAAACCTGAGAAGACCCTAAATTTTCATCTCAGAATGATCAGTAGATTTAATGCAAGCATCACTAATCTCAATAATTGGGAGAAGAATTATTTGGTTGTTTTAGCTACTAGATGAAAAAAGAAAAAAAAAATTCTGCCAATATACAAACTGAACACAAGTGTATTAGCCAGCATTCTAGCACTATGATAAAATACCTGAGATAATCAACTACAAGGGAATAAAGATTAAATGAGGCTCACAGTTTCAGAGATTTCAGTCCATGGTTGCTTGGTCCTGGACTTGCTTTTGGGCCTGGGGCAGCACAGTAAACCTGGAGGGAAGGTGCTCATCTCATGGAGGCTGGAAAGTGAAAAAAAGAGAGAGAGAGAGAGAGAGAGAGAGAGAATCTGGGATCCCAATATCCCCTTCAGTGCATGCTCCAAATGACCTAATTTGCTTCAATCAGGTCCCACATTCTAAAGGTCCCACCAAATCTCAATAGCACTATAGGCTAGACTGAACCATCAACATCTGGTCCTTTGGTAGACATTTAAGAACCAAATAATAACAAGCTAAGAAATACACACTTTAGTTACCATAGGTGAGAAAAAACATTCTTTGCAAAAAAAAAAATAGTTTACAAGGTAGTGAATAGACTACCAAAATCTTTAACAATCAAAAAATAAAAACCTTGAGGAAAGAAATGAATTTATTTCTTATGTTACACACAATAATATCCATATGCTGGGTTTCACCAAAATCACAAGTTGACAAAAACATATTTATTTAACACAGCACAATAAGTGGACAGAAGCTGTCCTTGAGAAGTTCAAAGTTTTTAAATTATCTGTACTAACCATACTCAAAGAACTAAAGGAAAACATGTCAAAGAACCAAAATAAATCAGAAGAATGGTGTGTGAATAAAATTATCATATCAAAAAAAACTTTTTTAAAATTAACAAATATAAATTCTGAAAGTAAAAATATAATGGAATAAAATAACTCACTAGAAGGGTTTAACAGAAAATATTAACAAGCAGAAAATATAACTAAAGGACTTAAATAAGAAAACTAACCTACAAAAATGCATGGCAAATACAAAAACCAGTGTTATTATATTTTTGATTTGAGGCTCCAGTTTTTATCTCATAAATATTTAAGGATAAAGGTATAAGATAATTATAATTTCATGTATATATATGCATTTATACATAAAATGTGTAGATATAATTTATGACAGGACAACATAAAGATGGTGAAGTTAAAAGGGAAGAGTTTTTGTATGTTTTTGAAGTTAACTTGGTTTCAACTCAAACTAGGTTATAATAAATTTAGGAGGCCAAATGTAATACCTATAATAACTATAAATAAGTTAGCTAAAAAGTATCAAAACACCAAAGGATATAAAAACTAAATTTTAACATTTCACACACAAAAAATGAACTTTTAAAAAATGGTGCTGAGAATCAAAACTAGGGTCATATGCACGATGGACAATATCTAAGCTATGGAGCCAGCCTAGGTTCTCTTAACCAGATGAAAGGATAAAGAATGTGGCATACATAGACAATGGAATATTACTCAGGCAGAAAGAATGACTTTATGACATTTGCCAGCAAATGGATGAATCTGGAGATTATAGTGCTAAATGGGATAAGCGAATCCCCAAAATTCACAGGTCAAATGTTTTCTCTGGTATGTAGAAACTAACCCTCAAAAAGGGGGGATGGATAGAAGTTCAGTAGATTGGAATAAGATGAATGAAGGGAAGGGAGGATAGGAAAAGGAAAAGCAGTGGAATAAATCTGACATAGCTTTCCTGTTTACATGTATGAATACACCACAGTAAGTCACACAACTGTGTACATCCATAAGAAATTAATATAAAAAATAAAAACTATCGGTAAAGGGAAGAAAGATCAAAGGAGGAGAGGGAGCAGAGGTGGGGAAATGGAAGATGAAGAAGTACTATGGTCTGAATTAGGATAAGATATATTCCATGCTTGTATAATTATGTCAAAATGGATTCTACTGTTATGTATAACTAAAAAGAACCAATAAAAAAAATGAACTAACTACATAAAGTCAGTAATGAAGAAACTAGAAGTCAATACAGAAAACCATAAGCAAAATGGTAGAAGCAATTCCTCTTAATCAGTAGTTACTTGTAAAAATATTAAATCAGGAGACAGAAATAACCAGAGTAGATTTAAAAAAAACACAATTTCATAATATTCCCTTTAGATTCAAAGACATAAACAGTTGAAAGATAAAAGATGAAAAAAGATATTCCATACAAATGGTAACCAAAATGAAAGCTATGCTAATATCAGGGAAAATATATTTCAAGTAAAAAAATGATTATCAGAGAAAAAGATAGATATCATATATTGGAAAAAGTGTCAATTCATTAAGAAGAGAAAACAATTCTCAATGTACATTCAGCAAACAACATGGTCCCAAAATACAAGAAACAAACACTGACAAACTTGAAGGTACAATGGATATTTCTGTCATTATACACAGAGACTTCAATATACCACTTTCAATAACAGAGCATCTAGGCAAGAGTCAATAGGATAAGAGAGGAAATGAGCAACATCATAAGCCAACTAAGACCCATATACATACACATACATACAGCACTTCATTCTGGAACAGCAGAATATACATTCCCTTCACTGGGGTACATATGAAACATTCTACAGGGTAGACCACGTGTTAGTTCACAGAGCATGACACACAATCCTTTCCAATCACAGTAGGCTGAAACTAGAAATTAGTCAACTGTAATATTATAGTATTTAAACTTTTGAAATATCAAAAAACTATTTTATGATTAGATAAATCAAAACCCTGATTAACTTTGAACATAATGATGAGAGGTTAGTCCCAAGGAAAGCCAGGTGTTCTACTTCTTGATCCATGATTATTTCATGAGTGTGCTCCTTTTGTATACATTTGCTGAGCTATACATTCATAATTTGTGAAATTTTCAAATGTGTGTTGTCCTTGAACTCAGGAGTTTTTTAAAAAAGGAATGGAAACACTAGAGTCCAGTTTCATGTATGGATGTAGTTAAGAATATTCTAAATAAAATATTAGCAAATAGAAAGCTATAGGCAACAATATAATTTCATGATCATATTTCAGTTATTCAGGCAAGCTTAATTTAAAACTATGCAGTGTAAAAAAATGTCAGTCGCCAATAAAAAAATTAACATTTTTAAACATGATTCTCTAGCAGAGAAAAACTATTAGATATAATGAAGGTTTGCCTTATATTAAAGAAAAAAGTCTCAATGGATAAAAGACTGAAGCAGAGCAGGTCAAATTTTAACAATTTCACTGGAATGTACAGGGATTATTTATAACACCTTGGGGAAGAATGAAATTTTGTAGCCAGGACAAAAACACTGCTAATCTTAATATAAAAGGATTAAAAATGCAGCTGCATTAAAATAAACAATATGTCCCAAATACATTATGAAGAAATTAAAATGCTTATCACAATTTGCAAGGGCATGTTTACAACACAATAAATGATCATTAATTGATTATTACATATTTTAATTGATTACTTTCCAGAAAGAATACCATCGTAGAAACAAATAAAGTGAAGGAAAGGCATGGTTGATGAGTGAGTAAAATACATTGATATTTCACAAAAGTGGAAACAATGAGTGTTTTCAGACCAGTTTTTACAAAGCAAACACAACCATTTTCTCCACAGACAGCACAATTCAAATTTCTTTACAGAAACAGAACCACAAGGGACTTGACCTCAGCAACTATCCACTCCATTTAGTTGGTTGTTTTTGTTGCAGACTAACTGCTTTATTGGGCATTAGGAGCTAACATGGTCTATATCTGATCTGATAATTAGAACACTGGATTTTGAATTCTAAAAGGAGATAGCAATTACAAAATCAACTGGGGGGAACGGGAACTAAAGGGAAAATATTGTCAGAAAAAAGAATATTGGTAATAGTTGATTTTAATTCCAATGGTTTGACCATGAGCACAGATCCAGAGTGAAGTGCTGACAAGCAATAATTTCTCAGGATCAGGATTCAAATCATAGCTATGCAACAATAGAAGTCTTGCCTTTTCATAGAAAACACCACTACAAGAGAAAAAAAATGATACTGATTTTGGCATATTTTGACTTGGTCTGTCCTAAAGGCTCAGATTTAGAAGGTGTCTTTATTTAAGATTTCCAAAAAGGAATACCTGTCAAATTAGATAGCAAACATGGATCTCATTAGCTCCTAGCAAATGTCAAATTCATTTGCACGTACAGAGTTAATGATGTGTTCCTGGATGTTTTCTTATAAGTTGCTATTTTCTACCCAATTTTAGAACACCTAGAACTTTTTTTTTTTAATTTGTGAATTATGCAAATTCAGATTTTTAAATAATTTCAGTAAACATAAATTTTGGAAATTTGTAGAAATGAATACATTAATTTTTACTACACATTGACAAATTTATGAAGAATAATAAATATGTTACTCTATATAGTAGATATGCTACATTATTCATACGTGCTATACTCTATAATCTTTATATTATATATTATATATATGCCTTATGTATATTATGAACTACATTATATGTCCTATATACATATTAATGTTTTTCTGAGAGTTGTGAAAGATATCTATGATAAGATTTCATATTATATAAACCTGCCCCTTCTCAAATTGCTCAACGTTGAAATGATGCATTGGTTAGAATCAGTTTCTGATCTGTGTTAGTCATGTTCTTCTGTTTTCTTTCACGCAGGTCTTTGTCCTCTGGAAGGGTCTCCATTGTGCCCATTAGCTTCTGCAGTTGTACATGCAGTAGGATTTATATTCTCCTTCAAGTTTGCATAGTTTCACAAACTAATGTTTGCAGATGCAGTGTTGGAAACCTGAAAACTCTTTTAGAGATAAATCATCAGACCCTTTTAGGGCAGGACTATGAGTTCCTTGTTAATTGTCCTCTCAAAAATTCATCAGACTCATTGCCTGTTTTATTCCCCTCATTACCAGTACATAAAAAGCAAATCATGGTGATTATCATTGAATGGAGTCCTAAGCCTGACTTCGAATTTTCTTATGTGTGTTCACTCCTCCCAACTTATTTTAATGGGAGTAACTTAAAGATCTTTAGCACCGTAGACTAGAGTGAAAAACAACAGTCATTATCTGATATTTGCTACAAGTTTAAAAACCATTCATGGCTGAAGAATCTAAAACAGAATCTTTGATAAATGGTTTTTGAGTGACATTTTACTCTTCTTGCCTTAGGGGAATAAAAAATGAATTGTATTGTCCAGTGCTACAAACGCCCATGTTTCTGGACTGTCCCCTTCATATTGTTTTGAAGGTAAGTTAAGCTTCATCTGAGGCTATTTCTTTATTGTACTCACTTGCACAGAGCAGCAAGGAACAGGCAGTATACATTCACTTTATGATTCTTCATAACTATTTCTCCTGTGATACAGGCTCAGTGGCCATGTGCTCTGCTTTCCAAATTATTAAAGAAAGTAGTTTATTGTCAACTGTGATGCAAAACAAGGGTTACCAGCTTTCCAAACTCTGTGGGTATGTAGTGACTGACCACTCCTCCACTGCCCCATGTTTCAGGTTTCTCTTGTAACAGCAGCTCACTTCTGAAACTAATGTCTGTTTTACTTTGAACAAATACTAGGTAGTGTTATGGTCTAGAGGTGCTGTGTTCCTTGTCTCTGTTCAGCAAAGAATTGAAGAACAGGACACAGAGATGGCAAGGAAAAATTAGGTTTACTGCAGAAGCACCCAAAATACAGAGATAGACTTCTTGACCCTGGGACTCCACTGGGGGAGTTTTGGTCCATTCTTTTTATGGTCTCTGGAACTTCCTCCTTTCCTTATCTCCTCTCCTACCCACGCACTCCTCAGTGTATTGGTTGGGGGTCCCTCTGTCCACATGCCTATTTTTGTTTTTCTATTAGATCCCCTGCTTAGTAGGACAAGTATAGAAGTTTCTGTCATCTGGTTGGGTCCCCCACTGGTGTCCACAAGCACTTTCGTCAAGCAGAAAGTTGACATCATAGAAGGTACTCTCCATGCTCCCTGGTTCTGTCCCCGCCCCGACCTCCTCACTTGCCATCTTGCCCTGGCTGCCTAAGTCCTGTATCTCCCTCAGTAATAAAAGCCAAAAACCCCAAATAAAATAGTATAAATAAAAATCCACTATTTTCTAGCTCCTGTAGATGTTAGGTGCCACCATATGCCCCAAAAGACAGGGAATGTATTTTGGGATGGTAAATACCTTGGCATTTCAACTTTAAAATGTTATATGACAAAATCACTCCAAAAAAGCACTCTATCATAGATCAACAATGAACATTTAATAATTAAATCCAATAATAACTTTTTACTTTAATGCAACCATCCTACTGTCATCTTTCTCACAATACCTCAGAATTTGACAATAACCTCTCATGCTGCGAATCCCTGCTGTCTTTTAATTCATCAGAGAATCACTTCTTTAACTCTTCTGTTTATTGAAATTGTTGTCTTTCTTTTTATATGGTCTAGAACTGCATGACTGTCTGGTTTTCCTATTCTATGTTCGATGGTCAACCTTTAATTTTTACATCTATTTCTTCTATTTTTCTTCAAAACTTCATTCCATAATTTCAACAGTGCGTAATATCTCAACATTACACCCACTCTCTTTCTTCTAGTATGAAACAACATTATCTGCTCTTCCTAGATAAAATGCTATGTTGTAACTTAAGGTATCTCCTTTGTTTTGCATAAAATCTTTCTTCTACTGTTGCATTGTGAACATTTCACACATTTTCAATGTTTAACTTAAATGGTAAAATGAAAAAGAAAGTCCATCGCAATTCGTTCTTATATGAAGATTCTAACCTTTTAGTTTGCATGCAACTCTATACCATCTTCGCAGTACTCATACCTTAACTAAAGTTCTTGTCTTTAGACTCCTCTTCTCAAGTCATCATCCCATAAAGTGCACCAGAAGAGTAGGATTAATATGACTTTACTCCGGGTACCTGCTACTTTGAGTGGCATACTCTTTCTTTCCAGGTTCTACCTCTGTGGTGAGTTTCTCCATTCAGAGCAAATACCTTCAAGGAACACTCTGATTATGATGTCTCTGAAGAGACGTAGAAAGTTCAAGGTGGACAGACTCAGTTTCCTTTTATGCCCCTCCAATCTTAGTGTACACAAGTTTTTCAAATATACAATTTTTGAAGGGGTGAGGATAGTCAAGGAAAATTAAGTCACAATAAAAATGTATTTTGTAAATGCTCGAAATGGACTTCAGTCCATGAAATATATGTACAAAGAAACTATTCAATCATTACATGTGATTTTCTAAATGTCCCACTAAAAGACTTCCTTTCCTTTCCTCAGGGTTTCCATATTACTTTCCATTAATTCATTTTCTCTTAGGTTATGACTTATCATTGGTTTTGCTTATCTACTTACTAACTTTTTGCTTAATTCAATGACTATATTTTTATCTATAGAATTATAAGTTCTATATTTTATTTACAGAATTATCAATTCTTTGATTTATATCATTTCACAATTTTTAGCTAATTTTATATTGAATAATTTAAGCTTATTTTTAAATCTTTCAAAATACTCATTATTTCTAGCTCTTTGACTATCAGACATACATATCATGAAAACTGTTTTCTTTTGCATTAGAGACCTGAAACGTAAACTCCCTATAAAAATTTTATCTTGTGATCCATACAGATTTCTTTATTCAATCCACTTTCTAAAATTATTTCTGTCCCATAATTTCTAGAAATTAATGATGATTTAAACAAACTCAAATGATTATCAGCAACTTAATTCCTTACTTCAAAATATTGGAGTAAAAAACGTATGGTCTTATTTCAATGAAGAGCTAGCCTTTCTTCAATAATGACTTAGTGACGTGCGCTCTGTTTCATCTCCCTAGTTGTATTCAAGAGTATATGTCACCACCATACTCAGAATCATGGGTTTACCACATTTTGAAACAAATTAAAATATTGACCTATAGCAATCCTACTTTGTCCTCTTTATATTCGTAACTTTGAATTGATTCCCTTTTTGCCTCCATTTTTCTTAATTATACATATTAAAACATAATTACCAGAGGTTCCTTTTTTTAAAATAGTTTTTCAATGTCGAGAACTTAACTCCCTTAGTTCAGTTCACCATGTGAAAACCATCCCCTCACTTCCATCTGAGTGCACCACTTTTCAAATATATGGCCACTATGGTTAGCTTTCCTTTCCTAAATTTATCCCTCAGGCACATGCCTTTATCTCATTCTAGATTTTAGGCCCCCAGCATCAATAATATTTTTTCAGAAAATCAAAGACATACATTCCACAATAACACACTGTGAGATACAGTACCACCAGGACAGACTTGGCACTTCAGGTTACACAGACCAGTTCAAGGTAGTACAAACATTCCAAGTCCCAGCATTTGAAAGATTTCTCTGTCAGCATGACAGCTCATGTGCTTCCGGATCAGGTAAAAATGAGATCGAATAACCACATTCACAAATATTTCAGCAGTATTACTCAGCCGGGTGAAACCACTATGAGATAGAAAAGTGTTTTCTTATCTGTTCATAAAATGAATGATAGCTTCTACTATTGGAATATGACTTGACTTTAATATCAGAGAAATGTCAACGTGCTTCTCTGTTTATCAGTGGTTCCAGACCATGGAACTGAGCATAAGGATCCTGAATTCATCTTTTTTGTTTATTTTCACCAACAAATTAGTAACAAAATCTTCAGATTTTCCAATTAACTACTGCATATAATTCTAGGTCAGAACCCAATCTGAAATGAAGCACTGCCTACCCATACAAGAATTTTGGGGGCTGGGGATATAGCTCAGTTGGTAGAGTGCTTGCCTTGCAAGCACAAGGCCCTGGGTCCAAATCCCCAGCACCACGGGAAAAAAAAAAAAAAATTTGGATAGTGAAATAAAAGATCCTATAGGCCAATGGAGCTCAAGAAGGGAAAATCAGATTTTTTTATGTAAGTTTAATATTTTACATAAATTGGGCATTTTGTATTAACCAAGCTCCTATGTTACAGGATTTTAATAAGAAGATTCTGGAACATTTTTTTCTATATGCTAGTTTATAATCTAAAAATCTGCTAATTTTATTTTCATTTTGGTAATATTATTTTAGAATCACATCAGTTCCACAGAACTGAGAATTCAAGCCCCAGAAAGGGTGTGTATACTATGAAAGTTCATATACTTTCACAAATAAAACATCCACATCCTCAGTGTCTATTTACCTATTTGGTAAATTTCTCTCAATTAAATAATTAACCTAAGAATTTCCTTTATAATGTTTAAAGTATAAATTCACAATGCTAATGTATAAGAGTGTGATGTTTAGTAGGTTTTTATCAGTAGAAAAACTAATTAGGCAAAATAGAAATAAGTGGTTGTCTTGTATATTCATTTTTAACACATTGTATTTATTATTAAAGAAAAAATATTCTTTTTGGTTGAAAACAAGCACCCTTTTGATATGACTTTATGTCTTCCATTAGAGTTCTTATGAAATCATGAAAAAAATTACTTTGAAAAGGTAATTATTCTTCTATGCAACAAAATGCTGTTTAAGATGAATATACGGCTACCTTGGTAATTTTCTAATGGTCCCATCATTGAATATATTAAGATCTATTGCTTGATTAAGGTGATATTTGCCAAATATTTCCACTGTTTCCTTTGTTTCAAAATTGTATTCTATGAAATAATATATGACTTTTAAAATATTCAATAATGATTTAATGATTTCACAGAAACTTACAACTTGTGTCTTGGTTTTTACTCTAATGATAGTTCTATGGTGATTTTTCTATTTATATCATTTTTTTCCTAAATTTTGAATCAGCACTCTTCTTTTTTTCTATTTTATTTTTTATTTTTTTAAATTTATTTTTATTGTAAACAAATGGGATACATGTTGTTTCTGTTTGTACTTGGAGTAACAGCATACCATTTGCATATTCATACATTTACACAGAGTAATGATGTTTGATTCATTCCGTTATTTTTTTCCTTCCCCCCACACCTCACATCCCTCTTTTCCCTCTATACAGTCCCTCCTTCCTCTATTCTTGCCCCCCTCCCATCCCCCATCACGTGTCATCATCCGCTTATCAGTGAGATCATTCGTCTTTTGGATTTTTGAGAATCAGCATTCTTCTATAAGAACAATTTCCTCCCCTTTTAAGATTCTAAATGTTGCTTTAATATTTTCTTTAATAATTAAATATAATCAATTAGGGAAAGTTTGAGGGTAACATAAGAACAGAGATGCAGAATATAGGGAATTTACAAGTGTAATCTTAAATTTTTATCCAAAGACCTAATTTATTACTTCTTCAAAAATAAACATTTTATTTTCAATGATAAAGATTTTAGATGTAATATGAAAAAGAAATTTTCTAATGACTATTTTGGAGTGAATATGAGCTAAATTAGAAAAAAATAAAATCACGATGATCTAAACAACAAAAATGCAGAATTACAACTATCTTTCAAAAATTAATGTAGCAAATAACAAAGAAGTTCAACACAAACTTTGAAGAAGTGACAAGGCAATCTGCTACAGCAAATTTATAAATTTTTTTCTCAGCAGACAAAAGCAAATTTCAAGATTGATGTTACAGCAGAATTTAACAGGTAAACTGTTATAGAATATGAATTTTTAAAATTCCTATTGAAAAAAAAAACATTCCAGCATAAGTTGAAGGAAAGTTTTTATTAGATCCTGATAAGAATTATACCTGACTTATATTTAGGTTCCTATAGGAAATTAAAAATAAGATCATATTTTAGTAGTACCTTAAAAGCCTTAAAACATCATACAAGTGCAATGTGTAATTATTAATAATATTTATATTGTGGTTCTTTTCTTAACAAGTTTCCATAATAGAACAAGAAGCATTGTTTTTAATTTGTTTCCAATACTTAAAAAGTGGATTTTTTTAAAAGTGTCTAGCAAATTTTATGAAGAAATTTACAATTTGAATTACATGTCCTCTTTTATCATTTTTAAAATTATTGAGCCCTCTGAAAAGTGACTGAATGTGTGAAATGTCATTTACTTAATTATTATCTTTTATTATTGTAGGAGTATGAAAATATTAGGAGAAACCAAAATCTCTGGCCCAATGTCAGAAGCTCAGTAGAGCGCTATCTTTTCAAGATCACAGTTCAGAAAATGTAATAATTATAATATATTCTTCCACATTAAAAAAGAGTTTTGATTTGTTCACAAAACTCTTATTTCCTGATAAAAAAGATAAGAAATTGTGTCACCATATTCTGCTCAAGCGATATCCTCTTTTATAAAGAATATGTAGCAGTTAATGGAATATTTATAAATCAAAGAGTTTTAAACTTTCATGGAAATGCTATGTAATAAACAATTTTGAATATGTTCAAATATAAATCTGTAAACACTTTAGAAATCAATAGACCACTTTTTAAAACAATAGTCAGAAAGAGTATTGAAATAGTAATTGGTATCACTTCCTATGATGGAATGAAATAATACTTTATCTGTTTTGAAATAAAGGGAAGGGTTAGTGTTAGGGTTAGAGTTAGGGTTAGGGAGGGGGGCAAGTATGGAGGAAGGAAGTACTGTATAGAGGGTAAAGAGGAGTGGGAGGGGTGGGGGGAAGGGAAAAAATAACAGAATGAATCAAACAACATTACTCTATGTAAATTTATGATTACACAAATGGTATGCCTTTACGCCATGTACAAACAGAGAAACAACATGTATCCCATTTGTTTACAATAAAAAATAAATAAATAAATAAATTACTGGGCAAAAAAAAAAAAAGATAACATTAAATATGTTATTGAACCTGAACAACACAATACACAATAGCTAAACTATGGAACCAGCCTAGGTGTCTGTCAGTAGATGAATGGATAAAGAAATTATAGCTTTTATATACAGTAGAGTTTTATTCAGTAATAAAGAAAATGAAACTGTATCAGTTGCAGGAAAATGAATGGAACTTGAGACCATTATGTTAAGTGAACTAAGATAAACTCAGAAGATCAAGGGCCATATGTTTCCTCTCCTATAGGTGGAAGCTAGAGAAGAAAAAGTTAAAGAAGGGGAGGGGGTACAGGGATCTCATGAAAATCAAAGGGAGACCAGTAAGGTCAGGGAGTGCTTTGGAGTGATACTGACCAAATGATGTGGTTACATCATGTGCATATACAAATATGTAACAACACATCTCACCACTGTCTACAATTATAATTAACCATCAGATTTTTGAAAAGAAAGAAATACAAGTGAAAAAGAAGTAGAGATGTTGGGGAAGCAACAGCTCTTGTTCACCCTGGACTCCACCGAATGCAGCACAAGATGCGTAGCTATTTTCTGACACATTCTCACATCTGTAAATTTCCAGGTTGCCTGAAATGCGTCCCCTCAGGTTACGCAGTCAACTTGTTGGCCAGGTTTTTTGTTCTTTCTGACTATTTCTACTTTATCAACAGGGACATCACAAAGTGTTCACCTTACTTTGAGGTGAGGACTCTTACATCATATTCTAAGGTTTCATCAATAAACTGAATATTTGATGCAGCTTCTTAACAAATTCTATTTTACAAAGTTAACTTCAATATCTTTTTACAAAGTGTTTTGTTTTCATTTTTTATTCATTAATGATTTTTGAAATTTTATAAAACATTTCAATATGGCACCTACAATTTTTTTAAATGTATAAACACACAGAATTTCTGATACCCAAATCCTTTTCTATATATGTTGAACAAAACAGATTTTAACATGATGTATTTTATACACATATAGCATAGGTATTGACTTGGAAACAGTATATTCATACTGTAATCAGAAGTTAGTTTGCTCTACCAATTTAATTTCTCATACAACTATTGTCCAGTTTTATTATTGAGGATCCTCACATTTTATAAAATTTATTGGGGATCTGGTCCTCTATTTCTATTCCCTGAACAACTTATATAAGTTGGGTTTTGTCTGTTTCTTGAAAGACTTGCTAAATCATCTTCAAAATTACATAGACCAGATTTTTTTTTTTCCTAAAATATTTTGAAGGGAGATACTTGTCACTGATTCAATTAATGTTGCTATATATCATTAATATTTAGAATGTTTTCTAAAATATTATCCATATTACTGTTTTTCAAATGTATTTTTATTGATGTTTTCATGTGTTAAAATTTTTCAACAGTTTTCATTAATCTGGATCCTATTTCTGCAATATTTCTTTGCATTTTTCCCTTTTCTCATAGTTTGCCTTGCATTTTTAGTCACTTAAATGATTAGATTTTAGTTTTATTTATTATCTGCATAGTTCTCTCACCCAGGATTTACTGTTTCTGTTGTATTAATGTCTGATTTTTATAATTTAATTTCTTCTACTTTTCAGTTTGCACATATTCTTTCTTTTCTTTACTTAAAAACTTTAGTTAGTATAAGTTCATCCTTTCTCTTTAACTCATGTACCTACCGGTATAATTTACTTCTCATTAGCACTTTGATCAAAAATTTTATGAGTAATGCACAAAAATAATTTTCTCAAAATCAACTGTATTTGGTACAGAGCCTGAGATTTGCCAGCACCTACAGAAACAAGCTGAAGATGCCAGAGACACAATGATATGGTTTTTGTCTGAGTCCAAAGGTCCAAGAACCTGGAAAGTTGATGGTGTACTCACATGTATCCAAGAAACAGGGGAGCCGACTGTGTAAGTTCCAATCAGAGTCCAAATCAGAAAACAAGGGATCACTGATATTTTGAGTATTTTCCTCCTCTCATTAACTCTGTTGGCTGAATCTTTCCTGAATGACTTTATGTAAATTTTGTCTTTAACTTCGTTCTGCCTAGGTCTCCATGTTTTGAATTGTTTGATTTCACTTTCTATTATTATCATTTCCAACATTTCTCATTTGTTTCTTATTATACTCATCTGTTACTTCATTTTAAAGACTGGCCATGTCAAGTATGGTGCTCAGATAACCAGCATCACTACCACCTGGGAGCTTATAAGAAGTAAAACACTCTAGCCCTAGTCCATACACACTGACTAATGTTCTATAATGTAGTAAGACCTCCCAATAATTCTTAGACTTACCATCTTAAGATAATTCTAAGAAGGCTTACCATCTTAAAGGATCTTAGGTGTACTGGTATTAAAATCAGTTTAATACTGTACTCCATTGTGTTTTTATCAGGAATGAATTAGCTTCTCAACAATAGTGTTATTAGTTGGTTTTTTGGTGTTACTTTTATATTTGGACTTGGGTACTAATTTTTACCAATTCAAACCTAGAATCAAGGTCTTTAAATGTTATTTCTTATTGTCTACCAGAGTCATCTGGTTCCTACCACCTAGAGTCTCCACAGCAGTGATATCAAAGACATTTCCACATATTTCCATGACTTTAGCTCAAGTACTAAAATGCATTTTAGTACTTTTTTTCTGGCAGAAATATGTATTTAGTCATAAATTCATATTCTAGGTATATAAACTCATGACTTAGATATACAATTTCTTTTGGTACAATTGGAAAAAAAATATCATCTCAGAGTGTACTAGGGACTTCTAGTTTTAGGGTTTTTAAATGTTTTAATTTACTAAATACATCAATTATTTAGCCAAGTATCATTACATTCCCTTTAAACAGATGAAGAAACTAAACTTTGATTAATTAGATGTGTTTTAATTCATACAGAGCACAATTTCAAGCTTAGATTTTGTTGAAAAAAAATGCTGAAGTTCATAATATCATAAGTAGTAAGTAAGCAGTAAGTTTTTCATGCTTTCTTTCATTTCACAGCTCCCTTTGGGACCTAAATATATGGTGGTGGGGATGATGATGATGATGATGATGATGATGATGATGATGATGATACTCTGGAGTTCGTTCCATAAACACTAAAATACCACCACATGCAGACATTGAATTGGGAGACACACATTTTGAGGAAATTGAGTGAACAATAAAAAGAGTTAAATACACAAATTATATTCTGATAAACATCACAGTTTTAAATAAGTGCCATTAAAGAGAAAATAATTAGTTGAAATTAAGAAATGCATGAGAAAGTTTAGGAATGGAGGTTAAGCAAGTCTGTTTTGAAGAAGGACTGTTCAAGAAGAACAAGACACCTTGCCTGTCTGTAGAAATGGAAGGGATCAACACTTAGAACTGTGTGTGCCCAAGAGATTGTCAGCAGCCAGGCAGCCAGAAGATGATCAAAGATTAGATAATTTGCAGCACAGCGAAGAAAGTGGGAAGTGTCTCAAAAAGAAGCTGAAGAAATATGCAAAAGACAGATCATGCAGTCCAAAGCAGACTCCAAAATGTGTGCTGAATGTTGTACAAAACCACTGAAATGCTTAAGCAGAAGAGTTAGATTGACTTGAATTGAGTTCTAAGAAAATCACTTTTCTTTCTTGGAGGAGAAGAAATGGAGAAGAAACAGAGTCAGGAAGACCAAATAAAAAACTGATACTATCATTTAAGTGGTTTGGACTAAGGGGATATCATTGGGGATGAGGATGAAAGGGCAGATCCACATTACATTTTGAGGATCTAACTGGTAATGATGTAGTAATGTTTTTACAAAAATGAATTTGATGTTCAGTGTATAACAAACATATTCCTTTTTCACTTCTCCCTTTAGATAGTCCTTGTGTGTGATCTTGCCTTCTCACACCTGGATAGTATAGTTAGATGAAAAACTGTTCTTTGTTACTTTATATATTAGACAACTAATTAGGTATTATGAAGATCCTGCTAATATCAATATTCACATTATAATCTGTCATTCATTTTAAGCACATTCCTTCTCTGGTCAAAGTCCAGCCTGAGGATTCCACAGAGCTGTAGGACCATGTTGTAATATCACGTGCTGGCATGACCACTACTGTCCTCATCAGGAAAGTAAAGTAGTGATGCCTCTGGACCTCCTGGGGATGGGAAATAAGAATGAAGGTGAAACAGCATGACTGGTGGTGAGTGTCCTACCTGAGTATTGTTTCTATAATGTAGCATTTGTGTCTTCTTGATAGCAAATATATTCAAATGATTTTTTTTTCTCATGCGATGAATTAAAAAAAAATTTGGAAATTACATTTCTCTGCTCTGGGGACATCCAACACTGTTCTTTCCTTTCCAAAATGATGCCCTTTCAATTTGACCACTGGAGACACAGTTTTGGTTTCCTCTCTAGAGGCACATAGCATGTCTTCCCCTTGCAACTGTGACAATAGGTAAATGCGGCCAAGCCAGTCTAGCACCTTGAGATTTCTCCAGACAAAATCCATGAGTCTGTTTGTCTTGATCAGACTCTCCAGAGGGACAGGCCATATGCTCACAAAACCCCTCTCAACACAGTTGTCTCCAAGAGCAACAAAAAGCAAGCCAAGATTCATCAGCTAAGGAAGCATCTGGCCGGAGTTGAGACGTCAGTCTTATCTCCTATATCCCTCCCTTCCCTGTCTCATCAAATCTTTTAAAACTCCTTGAGCTAGTCTTGAAATAAGGAAAAATCCCCATCATCTGGCAATTCTTTAAAAATCTAAGACATTCTTCCTCTCAAATCCACTGAATTTTTAATCTTTTCTATATATACTTGGAGTGGGGGCAATGAGTTGAAGATGGTAGATCTAGCTTTTGGATGACTTTAACCAAGTACCAAATACATACTTTTATATACGTCTAGCCCCCTTTTACTTTCTTTTAAAGTGTTCATCACTTACCATCTATTACTTCAGTTTGAGACTTCTACAATTACCAGAAATAGCAAAAACAAAACAAAACAAAACCCCTTCATTCTATATTATCATTTAATCATCAAGTTAACTCCAAAATTTAGGCTTATTTTTCTACTTCTCAGAAGGGGAAACTAATGCACAGAGCATGTGAAATGCTTGTGCATATTCATATTCATGATATGTAATAAACAAGGATCACAACCAGAGGATGAGTTATTCTGACAAGATGAAAATTAAGAATTCTATAAACTCGAATTAAACTATTGCCATAACTTCTTAGGAGAGGAAGACTTGCGTTGAAAAAAAAAATATGACTTATTTCCTCCAAACACATGTAGTCTCAAAGAGAATTCTTATTTTACTTGTTCACTGCTACTCCAACAAACGTAAAAAATGAACCTATACTTTTCTTTGCTTATGTATTGTCTCTTGCCTCCTGTGGAAATGAATTTGTTCCCAACTTAACAGTTATCTTTTGCTGTAATCTCCTATGGACTTTCCTCTATGTATAATCTAAGAGAAGGAATATATTCGTAGTCTTGACAAATGTATTAACTGATAACAAAACTACATATTCATTTATTCCTTATAAAAGAGAAATATAATTGCCTACTGGTCTAATTAAGTATTTTGGAATTATTCTGCAAAGAAGACAAAGCATAAAGAAGTGATCTTTCATAGGGGTTATCTGGAGCCGAGATTGCCTTCTTAGTTTCTTAGTTTCTTTTTCTGAAAAGGGGTTGGCATTCAGTTCTGAAAGATTGTGTGATGGCCAAAAGAGGAGAGAAAAAAAGTAAATCCAGCCATTATATATTCTTTGTTCACAAGAACTCAATGTTCTGATCTGAAATACTCACCACCCACTCACGCATGTCGCTAGAAAGAAAACGTCTGCTGTGCTGATAGAGAAATACTTGTTCTGCTAACCAACAATCATATTTTTTCAGAAGTCCTAAACAAAGAAAAATATAATTTATACTCTATCTGATCACATCTATTTTATTTTCCTTCAATCACTATCTTACAAAAAAATATGAATTTCACATACTTGGTGATATTTCTGTTTTGCATTTCCCTGATTATATACTAAAAACTGCTAGTTTAATGTCTTACATTGAGATGATTTCCTCCACTTGGAAGAGAACTTAAACAGCCTCATGTCTGAAATAAGAGGAACTTGTATTGTAGGAACCAGCCTAAGACTTATTGTCAGATTGTATAAAATGTCTAGTCCTGCTACTTGATAGTCAAGGATACTTCAGTAAAAGAAAACCTTTTACAAATGTTATGTCTTCATTTCTAAAATAGAATGAACAATATGTATCTCTTGGGTTTATTGTGCCTAAGTATGATAGTGGTTTTTATAATTGCTTTGCCAATGCAAAGAATTTGGTATTATTAAAATATTTCATCGCAGTTAGTTATGCAGCTTTTTACGTTTTTTAAAACTGTTTCTGGATACTAAAGTCCCATTTTATGTACTAAATCATCAATATACTGAGTAGTACTTTGATGGTCTGCTTCCAGGGAGAAACTTTCACACAAGTATTACCCAGTCACACATAATGAAATGTGATGTATAATCGAACATTACACATTAATTTATCACTTGGGAAATTGGATTTGTTAGTCCCTGAGAAAATAATTAAAACCCATGCTTCCACAGAAAGATATGGAAATTCACTTCTATAGTAAAATATACATGTGGGAGAAAAATAAAAGATAAAAGTGCCTTCTGTTTCTTTTATTTTCAACAAAATCTAATTCCTGGAAGAATTCAGTGTGATACATAAGGAACAACACAACTATTGATGATGTGCTTGAGAATACTATCTCAGCCATAGTTAAAACACCAGAGAACATTCTGGAAAAAAAAAGCCCTTAAAAGGAAGGGTAAGTTGCTAAAAATGACAGTACAAAATAGAAGGTTGTATTTGAAAGAAGGGTATTTAATGAACTACTAGTCAAAAGTACCTTCAAACACAGAACGTTACATTATTTAGTAGTTTCAACAACTGGTGTTTTCTCTTAATAAGCAAATATGCTCATATTCATTCCAAAGTCCCTGCAAGGGTTGTTTTTCTCCCAGAACCATGGATCTCACAAGAGCAAATAATGATGAAATAAGGCATGTCTCTCCTTATGCACAGTTCCACCAAAGTTACTCAAGAATATCTGAAAAGAACTGTGTTGTGCTGGCTCTTGGCCTTTAGCATTGTTCTGAAATTTATAACACTATTACATAAATAAATATTTTGCATCACATCAGAATTATAAATTTTGAATCACAAATAACTTACTTCATAATAAATTAATTATGAAATTGGTCCATTTTCCATTTGTTGATTGTTTTAAATACAACAGCTTAATCAAATAAAAATATTAGTTTTTCTTTGCATATCAGTTTGCTTTAAAGCACATTTTGTGTTTCAGTCCATGTTATCTTTCATTCAGACTATTCATCACTCTATCCTGAAAAGAGAATGATATTAAAGAGTTGAGGTCACTTATTCCAGAAAAATCAGGTTTTTCCTGTAGCTGGCAACTTGACAACCCACATATCTAGATTTTGATTTTGCATAGTGATTATTAGTAATAATTGAGGAGCAGGATTAAGTAGATTTTCCTATTATAATGGAAGTGGAACCTATTTAGTGAGCTTTCAACTTCTCCCAATCAATCACTGGATATTTTCAAATGCTCTCAATTTGGAAAAGCAAGAAAAGTCAATTATTTAGCTTTATACATAGAAGTAATTATTGTGCATGTCTTGTTACACACACACACACGCGCGCGCGCACACACACACACACACACACACACAAACTTCCCTCCAAATTACTGTAGCCATAAGCTGCAGCCTTATTTCTCATTCCCTTAGCCAGTGATATTCTAAATAATTTCCATTTCCATACCTATAGCATGCACAGAAATTTTTCTTTTTCTTTTTTTTTGCAATGCTTCTGCATTTCCTACTTCATTAGAAATCACCTACTAAAGTCTAACAACTGGTTTCTAATAACCAAATTCATTCCTCTGTTCTCATTCCTCTATTCTCTCTACATATATTTTTTTAAAAATTCTATGTAGGCTTCAGCATGACACAGTAGACTACTGATTTCTAATATACTCTTTTAAATTATATTTCTCTGTGTTCTTTCCCAAGTCTTTTTCTTAATCTTTCTTCCATTTACTTTGAAAAGATAATGCCATTATTGGTAATGACAGTTTCCCTGGCCAAACTGAATGGTATAAAATGATGGGTAACATTAAAAAGTCTTGCATGTAATCTTCAAACTAATAAGAGTGAGATCTCAGAAACAACAATTTCCCAAGTTCATGAATTTTCTTTCAACGTTTTGGGAAAAATGAGCCTACTCTCTCCAGTGTCCTTAGTTGTCTTGATGAAGTCCTAGGAGCTGTTTTCCCAGATACAAGAACATTCTTCCTGTACTCTGATATTCTAAGCACTCTAAGCTATTACATGGAGTTTACTCTTAATTTCTAATTACTCTGATAGAATGAGCACCAATTTAAATTTACTTTGGTGCTCATAACTGTTATGAGCCAAATAATACCTTCCTCTCCCCATGGACCCCTCCAAAAACATAATACACATTGAAGTCTAAATTTTCAGTACCTTTGGATGTTAGTTTATTTAAGAACATTATTTGCAAATTCAATCAATTAAAATTAATCCATTTTATAATGGGCCTTAATTCAACATTACTGATGCCCTCAGAGAAAAATAAACTTGGACACAGCACAAGGGGAGTTTCATGTGAAGATACAGAGGCATAAAGACATAGATGGAAGATGAGTATGTGAAGACAGAGACAGAGACTAGAGGTATTGTTGTGTAACCAATAAATGCCCCATGGTACCAGATGCTGAAAAGGCAAGGAAATACTCACAAATCCAGTTTCAGAGAGAACTTGGCCCTGCAAAGCCCTTGACAACAGACTTCTAGCTAAAGTTATGAGAAAATAAACATCAGTTACCTTACGCCACTCAGTTTGTGTTACACGTTATGGCAGCCTTAGCAAACTAATACAGTAAGTTTGCCATAGAATGTCACTCAATTTCTTTGCATTGTAGTTCTTACAGAACATTAAAACAAAAATAGTAAAAAAGGGGGTAAATATGACCTTCCTTCCTGTGTAATAAATATTTCCTTTGATATACTTTTTTATACTTAAATAAAAATGTCCAGAACACTTTTATATAATGGAGACTGTAACATGTCCTGTTAAACTGAATACTCTTTTTGGTTGCCTTACTATCTCTGCAACTGAATAATGCATGTTATATTTACTTTTATAGTGATATCCCTCGCCTCCATATTTCTTAATAAATAAAGAGATAATAAAGTCTCAATCCTACCACTTGTTCCAGTTTCATAACTGTCACATGTCAGTTTCAAGTCAGTCAGTTTTTCCCAGAATGTTCACTGGTCAATATTCCAAAATAATCTTGTCCCATATACCCTTGCATGCTGGTATTCTCCTTGTTATTGCTATCAGGTTGCCTATCTATAATTATTTCCACCAAGAACCCTTTAATGAGATCTTTAAATAAGAAATAAATCGTGTGGCCAATTTCTCTTCTTTAGCTTTCATTATTTGGTTCCACTTTCTTCTATTACACAAACTCAACACTCTGCCTGCCTTAATTTATACCTGATTAATCCAACTTATTATCAAATTTATTATTTTATATTAAAAAACTAGAAACTTCCGCATTTAGGTATGACTGACAAGTCGTCTCATTCACAAATAGATAAATAGGCTTGTCACTAATTCAGCAGTAGTTCATCCCACCATCTGCAATGGCCTTCCAGTAGTGCCCATAAGAGAGAAGGTTTGCTGTTCTTCCCTCTGCAGATTAAGGGTTTGTTTTTCTGGGGAAAGAAGTATAAAGGTAGGGTGGAATTTCAGGGCTGACATTGTTCCTCTCCTCCAGTCAATGCCACAGAAGTTTCCTCAGATTCTCTCTGACTTCCATGTGAGCCACTAACAAGAGGGTGGTAAGCCCCCTATATTTGTTAGCCCAAGGAACTTAAGGTTTTCAAGTTAGGCAATCTTGAAGAATTTAGCACATTTGTCATATTGTCTCACTGGCTTGCTCCAGGTAAGCAAATTCACGAATATTTTTCCTCCCCAGATTTCAGATTACTTAGTTGCTATGTAACTTCAAGTACTAATTGCTTCAGGAAAATAGTTAATTTTAAATTTGTTCATATATTTCTTTATTGTCACACTATCGATTGTACACTTTTAAGATTGCTATTCTTATGGCTGAAATTTCCAGAAACCATCTAATTTGAGAAAAAATATTTAAATTTTATTTCATTAAAGATCTTTGGCATATACCATTCCATATGTAATTATCATATTAGTCCTTCTTTCTCTTTTCCAATTCCTATTCCATAGGATGGTCAATCACCCCACTTCCATTTTTAAACATAACATTTAAACATGACAATAATATACCGGGATGTTACTTTTTAGGAAAACTCATTATTTTCCATTTTTCCATTCTCCCAGAGAGTCTCAGAGGGGTTTATTTTTGTTTTAATTTTGTCAAAATCAATGATTTTGGGAGGGCAAAATTAAACATCAGAGGAATTTACTGTGAAGAATTTTCTACATATTTGTATTAAATTATAATTTATTTAGTTTGAATACAGATGAATCTTCATCAAGACTAAAAGTGCGAAGCCCAATCACAGATAAAGAATTTTAATGCTGTCATTTTATCTGTTTCTTTTTTCTTTTTTTTTTTCTGTTAGTGTGAGCATCTACAAGATAGGGGAATAAACATTTGGTAAAA
Source organism: Sciurus vulgaris (assembly GCF_902686455.1). Lineage (NCBI taxonomy): Eukaryota > Metazoa > Chordata > Mammalia > Rodentia > Sciuridae > Sciurus > Sciurus vulgaris. Next base: position 164,913,826 of record NC_136464.1, read on the forward strand.
CTAAAGTAGACTTTATGTCCTGAATAGATGATATCACTAGTATGAAAAATCTAACATTAATACTATTTATGACACATTAAAATGAGGTCACCACTACATGGTGCAACTCAAAATATGCACCAGGAAACTAAATTTATCAAATTTTCTTTCATTTTCCTCTCAGGAAATTATCAAACTTGGCTGTACAGACGTTAGAAAGGGAATTTTAGCACGAAGTGCAAGCACGTTGGAGTCAAATAACCCTACTTGAAGCGCAAGATTTTCGACAATTAAGAAGTACCTCAAAGTCAGCTAGCAATAAATAATGAAAAAATAAATAGTGAAAAATAAATAAATAAAGCCATAAATAGTGAAAAAAAATGTTAGTAATGTATAACAAAAAATCCTAAAGGGGCAAAATGACATCAGAAACAGATTTCACTTAATTTCTATTAAAATTCACCTTCATCTCTTCCCTTATAAACAGGCAAATGAATATGGCAGCAACTATGTATCTCTGATAGCATCTTCCAGAATTCTAATTTTCATCCAAATTTTAGTATGGAAGCAAATTGGGGAAAAAAATAATAAACTGTTTTTGTGCTTGGAAAGTTCTGTTCCCTGTGGTTCTTAGTACTTCTGTTTCTCTCACACTGTTTGTTTACATGGGAAGGAGCAGAACAGATAATTTGCATACAAGGGAGGCTGGTTTTCTAGTCTTAAGGTTTCTCAGTTACACTTCTTGCTGGGTTCTCAACTTTCTGTTGGCTGTATTAAACTGTTAGTGTTCTATCTATTAGGAAAAACTGTCTTAAGCAATTTATAGTAAAAACATTTTAGATCTATCTCCAAATAGGTTAACAAAGTATTTGTTTTCTCTCTCAATAGACAAGATAAATTGAGAAATTAAAATTAGTCCTAGTTCAGAGAAAAATAATGCATTTGTTAGAACAGAAATACCTCTATACAAGGAAATGAAATTATGCCTAAAGTGTGCATGAAAAACTTCTAGAAATTCTTAGAAATCAAGAAGAATCTGAGAGAAATCTATGGATATAAATGCAAAGAAAATAACCCCAAGTGTAAAAACAAGAAAGATAATGCCACCTAGCAATATATAAAAGTGAATTTATCAAGGTAAAATATGAGAAACAAATAAAAATGTACTGTCTTCAAATTTCATAATTTTCCTTTCTTCCAAGACTTATTCATGTTTCTCTTCTTCCTTCTGATCGTAAAAATCCTATACTGATAGAAGTCCTGACAACTGTTGTTTTCCTTTTTAGGTTACTGAGTATCCTGGCACATGGTCTTATTTCAAGTATTTTCTATTCCTCATCAGGCCACAGTCTGGCATAGAGTAGATACTTTAGACGTCAAAAAGTAGAAGGAAAGGGCAAATAACCTCTGGGGCCACATGATTTCCTAAAAGTTCAAACCTTTAAAACCTGTAGCCTTTGGTACTACTCAGTCCCTTTTCCCTAGCTAGACTGATCTCTAGAAAGCAGCATGGTGTCAGGGCCCTGACTGAGTTTCCCTGTTCTTCCCGAAATAGAAATAACCAAGTCTTTGAATGGACAATATTCCAAGGAGGCAACTTCTGATTATTTCAGTCATAATCCTATTCTGTCAGTTTTTGTCATCCTTCCATTTCAAGAAAGCTAATTTTGCTGAAATGTTTGCATGCAAGTTTTATGGTTGAAATATTTTAAAATAAGTAGTAATTCAGATCAAGGTCATGATTAGTCCAGTGAAATCTGGTGCATCTTCTATGTTGTTATGGATTTTAACTCTAATAACACATTTTATTGGATAAAAGAGTGTGTCTTATTATACTGTATCCATTAAATCAGAACAGAACGTAGTTAACAGATCTAAATTTTATCTGTATTACCTCTTATACACTCATGCCTCAACATTTGCAATGGGCTTTCCTAGTGAAGATTTTTTTTTTTTTTTTTTTTTTTTTTTGTTTAGCCCATTCAAAACTATAAAGAAGAATAAAATTATGGCATTGCAGGTAAATGGATGGAATTGGAAAATATCATGCTAAGTGAAATAAGCCAATCCCCACAAACCAGAGGTTTTCCCTGGTAAGTGGATGATGATACATAATGGGGGTGGGGGGTAGGAGATAAGAGAAGAATGAAGGAACTTTAGATTACCAAGAGGTAAATGAGAGAGGGAGGGGGCAGGGCATGAAAGATGTTGGAATGAGACAGACATCATTACCTATCTATGTACATACATGATTACACAAATGGTGTGAATCTACATCGTGTACAACCATAGAAACAAAAAGCTGAACCCCACTTGTGTACAATGAATCAAAATTCAGAATGTAAAAATAAAAATAAATAATTAATTAATTTTAAAAACACCTACTTAACTGTATTGAATTACCACTGTACTTCTTCTGTACAACATTAAGTTTACTTTTTGCAAAAGTTTGTTCCTCTTCCCATAATGCTATTTCAAAAACCGTCATCTTCTTTAACCCTCATTGTTAACTCTCCTGAGTTCCTTGATTAAATAATATTGATGTGGCACAATTTTGCTCTTAAAATCATTTTACATATGGTATATAGACGTTGTGATTAATTTCTTTTTTCCTTAACAGAAGTGGAAAGTAAAACTCATGTATAAGAAACACCATATCTTCAGAAAATAGTCATTCATTTGAATTAACTTCATGATAGTTTGTAAATGAAATGCCTATGTGACAAATGACTGTGTCTTTTACTTACTGTAATTTTTTTCTTCTGCATTCATATTATTTTCCCACCATAGACCTATCAAGTACCAAGAACCAGGATCAGGTTTGTTTATTACACATACATATAATACATTGGTGTCATCTTAATAAGTGTTATCTGATGGACTGAGGAGTAAACTTCATATAAACTGGCACAGAATCATCAAATGTTTTGACTTATTTCTCTGAAATAGAGAGGCAATTTCATTGTACTTATTTATTACATATATTTTGGGTATTTTTGCTTGTTTGTTTTTGGTTTTTTGGGTTTTTAGGGTTTTTTTTGTACTGGGGATTGAACCCAGGAACACTTTACCACATCCCATTCACTTTTGGTTTTTATTTTTACACAGGGTGTCCATAAGTTTCTTAGTGCCTTGCGAAGTTGCTGAGTCTGGCCTCAAACTTCAATCTTCTTGTCCTAGTCTCCCAAGCCAATATATTGATTTAACATTCCAAGCAATGAGCTGGGTACAGAGAAAATAAATATAAGAAATTAATCCTGCTTCTAAACACTTCCATTTTTGTTACAATAAACAGAAATAATGCATTCAATTAATGTCTACAAGTGGTGTAGGATGTGACGCTTATGAGGGAGAAGGAGAGAAGATAGAAGTAAAAATTTATAGGAAAAGTGAAAGAGAAATTGATGGAGATTGGTTGTTAACAGGAGAAAGAAGAGAAAAACTATCCAGAGAAACAGGTAAGTGAGAGGAAAATATATACAAAATAATATATACATATATAGATACACAAAAAACTATAAAATACCATTCCCAGTCATCGCTTCACAGAAGAAATACATACAACAAATATATGAAAAAATGTTCAACATCTCTAGCAATTAGAGAAATGCAAATCAATACAGCTCTAAGATCTCATCTCACCCCAGTCAGAATAGCAATTACCAAGAATACGAGCAACAATAAATGTTGGTGAGGACGTGGGGATCTTTACTCAAGATCCCACACGTTACTGGTGTGACTGCAAATTGGTTCAACCATTATGGAAAGTGGTATGGAGATTCCTCAGAAAACTTGGAATGGAACCACCATTTGACCCAGCTATCCCACTGCTCAGTTTGTACAACCAAAGGACTTAAAATCAGCACACTACAGTGACTCAGTCACATTAATGTTTTTAGCAGCTCAATTTACAATTATTAAACTATGGAACCAAACTAGATGGCCTTTAACAAATGAATGGATAAAGAAGTTGTGGAATATATACACAATGGAAGATTACTCAGCCCTAAAGAAGAATGAAATTATGGCATTCACGGAAGTACACGGAAGGAGCTGGAGAATATCATGCTAAGTGGAATAAGCCTATCTCCAAAAACTAAAGGCCAAATGTTTTCTCTGATTTGTGGATGCTAATTCACAATAGGGCAGGGGATAGGGAAGAATAGAGTTACTTTGGATTAGATGGAGGGGCGTGAAGGGAGAGGAGGGGTCATGGGAGCAGGAATGATAGTAGAATGAATCAGATATTATCACCCTATATATACATATGTCTACAAGACTGATGTGATTCTACATCATGTACAACCAGAAGAATGAGAAATTATACTCTATCTAATTTATGCATGCTGTCTCAAAGTGCATTCTACTGTCATGTAGGACTAATTATAACAAATAAAAAATATATAAAAATGATTTTACATTGTAGTGAGAAAGAGAGCATAAATAAAAATATTAACATCATGAATGTCCAGTGAGTAATTGCCAGTCAGTGCTTCTGAAGTGTTTAGGAGGCCCTCCCCGTGAGAACATGTCAACTCCTCATGTGGAGAGATGCTTTCCAGTGGAAATTCAAGCCTTACATATCCTAAAATTTGTGTGAAAAGCTCACACTTTTCCATGTCTAACAGGCTACTAGGAACACATTCAATTCACAGCAAATTTTTTTTTAAATTAAGTTTACAATATTTTCTCCATAATAGCAAACTATAAGAAGCTCTGAAAATCTAATATTTTTAAAATATTTGATTCATTTTGCAAACAGAACCCAATCTGCTATAACATAGTCTATAATTGCTGTATTTCCCTCTTAATGTGACTATTATTCCTTTTGGGTACAGAAATATTAATGTATCTGATTATTGGATATTGCCCTGGAACCTATTCTGAGCATCATATAATATTTGATATTTGTACTACATTGCATTTTATTGAAATAACATATATAGTGCTTCAAAGTCCATGTGCCCTAAAGGATCTCAGGAGATAAGACTCTTCCTGTTTGTGATAGAGCCAGGAACTACAACCTGCCCCCAAAGACCTTTCTTTGAATTTTCTTCAGGCAGGGCAACTCTGACCACACCATTTTCCTCCTAGTTCACAGCTGTCAGTTTCAAATCCAGGATCAATTGCAAGGCAGGCCCAGACAACATAGAACATTCTGAGCAGAAGAACTGTTAAAGAAGGCAAAGTGTTTTAAAAATTGACTTACAAGCCAACTGCAGTCCCCTTTATGGATACACAAACTGAAGTCCATGCCTCACACCAACTTCTTTGAAACACAGAGACGCCCATGAAAAATAACTTTACTCAAGTTCAAAGGGCTTCAGCATGATGACAGGACAGATAAAATGATTTCTGTATACATTTTAACTGTTTTTCCTGATCATTTCCCTAGTGATTGTCACATTTTTGTTCTTCCTATCTTTACTCAAGATACAAATATGCATCAAAGTTTTGACTATACATATATATGTGCATATATAATTTTAATAGTTTATTTAATTAATATATGTCAAGTTTTAGAAAGCTGATTAAACCAATTAATATTAGTAGATATTAGTGTCAGAATTTATTTCACAAATACAAATTAGATTTATAATTTTTTAAATCTGAAATTACCTTAATCTAGGGAAAATTTGCATTTCTTTTGCTTTCCAAATCAGTGACAAATTGAAGAAAACTATTTGTTTTTACTTACTTACTTTTTACAGTGCTGTGGCTTGAACCCAGGGCCTTGCGCATTTAAGGAAACAATTTGTAATGGACCTTGTCTATACTTGAATTGTCTAGATCACATGTTGTTGTTCTTTCCCCACTTCATATAACAGAATTTGAAGATTTCATTTTTTTTAGTAAGTTACAACTACAATTTTTAAAAAGAAAGAAAAAAAAAAAAACAGAACCAAATCTTTGAGTCCTTTAAAAATTAATCTTGAGAATTCAATTTCTTTTACCTCTTAATGTCTTAAGTTTCAATCATCTCTTTCATTTTTACAGAACAAGAACAGCAGTTTTCCTTAAATTGCTAAGTTCTATCTAGTTCAATACATTTTCTACCTTAGGCCTTTCTTGAGCATCCTATGATTACCAAGTTGTACAAAGAATAAAAGAGGCTTTTACTTCTCAGCTGGATGAAAACAATAAGTCATTGCACTCTGGCTTATTGTTGAACTTTAGAAAAGAAGTACAAACAGAAATTGTCTCTGGTAATCCAACCTGACACCTTCCAAAGACTTTCAGGGTGAATTCAAACCCTACCTCATTCTCTTTCTATAATCACACCTTGGTCTGAAATTTAACATAAACTTCATCTAAATAATTTCAACTAAATGTATGGAAACTCAGAAAAACCTACCAAGGTTTTGTGTTTGTTTCCTTATTTGTTCATGGGGCACTATTTATTTGTTTATAATATGGAAAAATATGATCTGGAAGATGGAATTTAAAAGTTTGGGGCTCAGTCTGGGAAGTGGCATACACCTGTAATCCCAACAGTTGGGAGGTTGAGGCAGGAGGAGAGTGAGTTCAAAACCAGCCTCAGCAAAAGCGAGGTACTAAGCAACTCAGTGAGATCCTGTCTCTAAATAAAATACAAAATAGGGCTGGGGATGTTACTCAGTGATCAAGTGCCCTTGAATTCAATCCCCAGTACCCCTACGTGGGCTCCATGTATAGCTTAGTCTTAGACCACTTGCCTAGCATACACAAAGCCCTGGATTTCATCATCAACATTGCAAGAAAGAATTGTTTTCATGAAGAGTTCTCCAGAACACATATTAGAGAACTGAAATCATGTAATATCGACCAATAACTTGTCATAATTTTAATGTTATTATAAATAATATTAATGTAGTTTAAAATGTCATAGAAGAAATATAACGTACTAATATTTTACATTAAATATACATTATATATAAATATACTTATATAAATATATATTAAATATAATACATTAAATATAATGTAGCTAATCTGATGAATCATGCTACAGTAACATGATAGTACAGGGCTCGTAGTTCTGTGTGCCCTGTGTTAAAGTACATTTTAATACACCTTCAGATCATGCATACATCATCTTGTTACTATATAAAAGCCTATTTGATTTTAAATGTCTCTCATCTGGGCTATAATATAAGCTTTGAAAAAGCAAGAACTGCTTTTTATTGATCAAAATTGCATCTGTATACTTCTTCACATATGAAGTACACAGATAATAACAATTTCTTGAATAAATGAAAGGGTCCTAATGAATTTGATCTGATTATTAAAAGATCTATAACTTTCTCCATGTTGGAAAATATCAGACATTATTAACTTATGTTGGAAAAAGAAAAGAAAAGGTAAAGAAGAATCCATGGCAATTTGCAAATGTTTGAAGTTATTTCATGTTAAAGATGAAATAAAATTGTTTTTGTTTCCTGCAGTATGTCCATAAAAGACAAGAAGTTTCAGAAAGATAGACTTCCATTAAACAGAGAAGACTTTTTGAAAATGTGTTTGTAATATAATCAGTTGATGCATAATGTACCAATATCCCTAAAGAAATTTATCAAAGAAAGAAGAGTTAACAGTTCATGCTGAAAAAAATTCCCAAGATTAATTGGGGGTTTTCAGATTAAATCATTTCTAAGAACATCTACAGTGTTTGATTTATGATCAGCTGATGCTATTATCTAATGCAGAATTATTATTAAAAATATAGTAAATAGTGAACTTTTAGAATTAATTTACTAACTTAGTCAATGAACTTAGTTTTTTGTAGACTCTACACTGAATTTAGAAAAATTTTAATAGTATATTTAAAATAATCTAAGTTGAAAAGGCTTCACAGAAATGAAAATCAATTACTAAATCCAAATGTAATTATATGTTTAGTTAGAATAAGAAATTTCACTTTGATAGCATTCAAATTCATTTGAGAATGGCAAGTTTTTGAATCTCTATCTGTCCTCTGTCTTGCATTTCAGAGAAGGGTCCTGAACTTAGGTCAACATTTTCAACAATGGTGCCCTGTCTAATGCATTTGCTAATTGATTCTTTTTATCTATGTCGTCTTTGAAGTAGAGCACATTCACACTGCCTCTCAGATACGATTAATATATGATTGACAATAATGCCTGCGTATACAACTGTACCAAAGGAGCTCCAGTAGTCTTCTGACGTTCTCATTTGTCTTTCTGGAACTTATATCTCTAAGAAGTATTTGCCCTGACACACTGCCACTCAGACTCTCAGCCTGACCAAGACTTGCTTCAAATTAACAACCTCATGTCAGAGGGATGGTTTTACATCCTGTCTTTTCATGTTTCTAGATCACTGAGAATTTTCTTCATCAAAATTTACAAATGTTGGCAGTTATGTTGTATAAAAGATGAAACAAACTTCCTTTTGTGTCTTGCAGTGTGCAGAACTGTAAAAAAAAGATAAGTTTCAGGAGATAATCTTTAAGTAAACATAAAGAGGAGTTTCCTAGAAAGTGTTTATAATAAAATCAGCTGATTAATGTTGGCAACTATGAAGCTGTGGAAGGTTATATAGTTGTCCAAATAGGTTTGTGTTCCAGCCTCATTCAGTCTGCAGGAGACTTGTGTTCCTACTCTACTGAACTTGAACATTGTCATGAGAATTTTATAATATGTGAGAAGTGACCTTCGCTAATTATAAGCAGAGCAGGCAAATGCTCCTGTGTTCCCATGTCACAATTTGAAAAATTTGAAATGTTCTGCAAAGATATTGCTCTGTCAGTCCTGGACCTAAAGTAAAGATACCATGACACTACAATTCTGGCAGGAGTCAACCTGAAATTGATGTTGAGGGAAATTTGTCCTTTGTTGTTATAAATCGCTGAGATTCAGGACTTGCTTCTTACAGCATGTCTTTATCCACTATGCTTGATTCAAAAGTACAAAGTCTGAGAGTCTTTATTCCATAGATGTGGATGGAAAAAAAAAAATCACAATCAAGCTGTGTCTGTCCCTGGAAAGAAAATGTGGAGAAGCAAAATGGACGAGGGAGTTTCTATTTGAGCACATAAAAGTGGTGCACCAAAAGGAATTCAGGATGAGTCAGAGGAACTCACGATCACTGGAGTAAGAATGAATTTACAGTAAAATGTGTAAACACCTTGAATGGAAAACAGGAACTTTGCTAATATATGTGGTTTAACCACACAATTAATTTGGAGGAGAAAAGGAGATCATGCCGCTGTGGAGGAAGGTATTAGGATGAGGGTTTTGGCTTAGGGAACATGAAGAAAGTGACAGCTTTTAAGGACAGGAACAGGAAGAAATAACAGAATTTTGAAATGTGTTGCCTGAACAGCCTGGATGTGGGAGAAAAAAGAAAAAAAAAAGAGTAAGGTTTGTTGGTGATGCCAAGGTAAAGTGATTGGAAAATGAGCATGTCACCAAATGGAGACAGAGAGAAAGAACACAGATGAGAAAAGACAGAGGAGGGGAGAGAATGGCTGATAACAACAACGAAAGTTCCTTTCTCTAGTGGAGTTTACGTTCTAAATCAGAAAAAATAATACAAAATATTAGTGTATGCCAGATGTTATGGAATTATATAAAGAAAAAATGGAAGAGAGAAAATCTTTGTGGTATCTGGAACAAAATTTGAACTATTTTGATCAGAGGTGACTGCATTTTAGCTGCCTGTGAGTGATGACCTATGAGTCCTAAGCCCTTGGGAATATGGTGCTGACCAATAAGAGGAGAAATGGATTCTGAGATGAAACTGGTCCTGAGGGTTTAGGGGAGTGGGGAGGTGGTTTTGCAAGCAGCACCAGACTGGAGGGCTCCTTTGTATTCTTGTTGGTAGAGGGACAGAGGGTGGAGAACATGGATCTCTCGGGTACCCAGAGCAGTCTCAGAGCACATAAAGATGTGTAGCTTTCTCAGTAAATGTGAGTGTGAAGAGCTTAGCATTTTTTTTTTAAGAAAATAAGTGTTCTTCCTATGTTCTCATCAATTCTTGATGTGAAGTGAGTCACTCCATGGCTTGTATATCTGGTAAAAATGTCTGAATGAATAAAGTAACTCTCAAAAAAGCATTTAGGCACATCTCAGATGGCACAGTGAAGAAAACTCTTAACGGCGTTATATGGGTCTCATCTAAGCACACATTCAGATCTGAGCAGACAGCTCTAACCCACCATGATGGTGAGATTTCAGGTCATGAAGCCTCATGGAACTGATACCAGGGAACCATGTAACCAAATCCACAGTGGAAGGCAGGAGTCACAGAATTGTCTTGCAGAGTTGTTGTTATCATTTGTTTGTTTAATTACCAATAATTCATTTTTATGCACACTTGAAGACATGAAAAGAAAACAATATCTGCTAATTCACATGTCCTAATAGTGAATCTTTTTCAACTCTCTTTTCAATAAGGTAATAATGTAATAAAGATATTTATTCTACATTTACATCTGTACTTCAACATTACAAGGTTATTTTGAAAGAACAAAATAAAATCCAACAAATATTTCAAAAAACTTTCAAAAATATTTAAAGCATTGGAATTACAAATATAATTTTTGTAAATATTTTATGATAAGGAGTTTCTCACAAGTGTTTTAGTACAACATTTAAGGTTTCGTGTTACTGCTACAAAATTAATTCCAAGTCAAAAATCTATCCTATTGAAAGGTGAAATCCAATTATTGACAATGTGCAATGTTCATATTTAAATTGAACATATTTTTGAATGTAAATAAAATATCAAGTCTAAAAGTAAAATATAAATAAGACACAAAATAGGAGGAAAAAGAATGTGTATATGCTATAGACTATTGTAACAGGAATTCAAACTATGTAATGTGTGCAATGTTCTCCAAGTAGAATTTAGTGGGTCCTTGAACTTTCTGTTTTGTTCTGATACTGGGGATTGAACCCATGGTGCTTTACCACTGAGCTACATTCCCAGACCTTTTGGTTTCTAATTTTGAGACAGGGTCTAGCTAAATTGTGGAGTCTTGCCTTAAACTTCTGATCCTCTTGCTTTGGTCTCCCAAGTGTGTGCCACTGCACCCATGGTTTCTTGAACTTTGATGAGAAAAACAGTACATATATTTTCTTTAACATTTAGTGGAAATCATACTTGTCCAATACAGGCACAGAACAGAGGAGGATTATTACTACCTGTCTCAAAATTGTATTCACACATATTTTCATATATTGCAGTGTTTACAGTTGCCCTTGGTCATGATTTCACTTGCTATTTCTTTGCAATTGTGATCATTATCAGCCCACTTAATCATTCTTTTTAATTAATCTATTAGCCACAATGAGAGATCATCTCACTCCAGTTAGACGAATTATTATCAAGACAAAAAAACAACAAATGCTGATGAGAATGTAAAAAAGGAAATTCTCATACACAGTTAATGGGAATACAACCAGTATAAAGAGTATGGAGGTTCCTCGAGAATCTAAAAATAGATCCTGCTCTCCCAGGTCTGGGTATTCTTCCAAGGAAACATTATTAGTACATCAAAGAAATCTGACTGCCCATCTGTGTTAAAGCACTATTCACAATAGCTAGGACATGGAATCAACCGGGATGCCTTGCAACAGATGAATGGGTAAAGAAAATGTGTTATGTGTTCACAATGGAATGATTCTTTCAGTCATAAAGAATGATATCATTTGCTACACAATGGATGAAACTAGAGGACATTAAGGGTTATGTCAGAATTAGAAACACAAATACTACTTGCTCTCTCCCATATGTGCATATTAAACAAATGTAGTTTGAATTGTATCATAGTTATTACTAGAGACTGAGAAGTGAGTGTTCGGCAGTGGGATATCGTATAACAGGTACCAAGAGATAATATAAATGAGCCCTAGGGTTCTACCAAACCGTGAAGGGAATACAATTTACAATAAGCTTTCATGTATTTGATGAATAACTAAGAGAAAGGAGCCCAAAGTTTACAAATACAAAGTAATGTTAAGTAAATGGAAACTTTACCCCAATTTGATCGCACGAATTGTATACATGCATTAAAATATCACAATGTACTCCATAAATATGTAAAATTATTAGGTATGAATAAAAAATTTGAAAGAATTTTAAAAGATGGAAATGTAAACAACCTTGATTTAAGGATTACCCACAGTAGGTAGGCATTGAATTATGACACAGTAAGTAGCACATAATTCTGTGCAATTAAAGTAATAATTTTAAAACATGATGAAGCACATGTATCACTCAACTGCAAATGTGATTGCCTCACATTTGATTACTATATTTCAATGTATCCCCTCTTTTAATCTGCTTTCTTCTGCTCCAATCTATTTCATGTATTTAATCCAAAGTACTTTATGCAATTAATTTTTCATTCTAAGAAAGAATTTGAAAGATTGTCAAGATATCCAAAATTCTAAAACCATTACATAATTGTCTTTGCCATGCCTATTTTGGAACAACATAGAAAACCCCCAACACATTTCTCAAAATTTCCCTTTTCTTTTAGAATACACAGTGGAAAAACAGCCTGTATCCTAATTTCTATGAATCAGAGAAAATCAAAGTTGTAAAATTTCTACTGAGTTTCACTTTGCAGTAAAGATTCCTTCCATGTTAAAGTTTCATTATTATTCTAATTTCAAGTAATCCCAGTTCATACAATTCAGTGTTTATCAATGAAGCATCTTACTATCTATCTACCTATCTTTCTATATTTACACACACACACACACACACACACACACACACACACACACATTCAGTGCATAATAAGATATCTGTTTTTCTCTCTCTCCCTGTATATTTCTTTATAAAAAAAAAAAACTGAAATAATTTGTAATACCCAGGCAATGTACACAAACAAGGTGTCCACTAAATGATGAAAGCATAAAGAAAATGTGGTACATATATGCACTAGAACGGCCTTCAGCTATAAAAAGGTGACCACATGGAAGGATGTTTTGTTAAGTGAAGTACAACAGAACCATAAAAACCCAAATGTTGCATGCTCTCTCTCATATGAAATCCAAACCAGCTCAACTCTTAGAATTTGAAAGTAGAACAGGGCTCACCACAGGCTAAGGAGAGTAGAGGAAAGGAAAGAATAGGGAGAGGGTTATCAGTGCATGATAAGTTATAGTTAAATAGGAGTAAGAAGTTCTGGCATGTAATTGTATAGTAGGGTTACCACAGAAATAATAATGCACTGTATTTTTCTAAGGGCAAAAAATAAAAAGACTTTGAATGTTTTCACCATAAAGAAATGATAGATGTTTGAACAGAGAGATATGTTTAATCTGATTTAAGCATACTGCAAAGCACATCTGAACTGAAACACTATATGGTACTCATTAATATATGCCATTTTTATGGTTTTATGTATGAGTTTAAAAATAAATTTTGAAAAATAAGACTAGAAGAAAAATACAATCCAATATTTTCAATTCATTACCAGCAGATCACTAATCATTTACTCAAAATTATATATGTGTATAATTTTTAATTTATAGTTATTTTATAAATATATGTTAGCTTCTCCTTAAAAATATGTAATGGATTAAAAATTGTATGAATAATTCATTTATTTCAAACTACTACCAGTAGTATAATGGTGAAATTTCTGGACTTCTTTAATTTCCAATTTAAGTTTTAAATTTGCCATTTTTAAAAACATATTTATTTATTCTGTGAATTATTTTCCCTCCAAGGCACTTAATTATATGCCTTTTGTTTCCCTTGTTGATATATGTATAATTTTGTTTGCAATTCAAATTATTCAATATGTTTGATTTTGAAAACCTTGAAATCTCATTTCTCTGTTTATTTTGTTTATTTATGGTATTATGAACAGAACAAAAAAGAATATCAAGGTACATTACCTTCTCTGAAATACCATATAGAATAATATTTGTAACTGGAATATAAGATTATTAAAAATTATGCAAACCCCAAAGTAAACTCCAAAGTTTTGACTATGTTTATCTGTGTTGAGGGCAAATAATGTATGCCAAAAGATTCCTCTGAAAATAAACATTTTCAAGAAGATAATCCTTAGATTTCTATTGTAAGCAATGCTACACTGAAGCAATTAGTTTCCAATATTAAATGATATAATTGTAGCTTTAGAAGTGTAGTATAAAAGTAGAAAGAAATTCTTTCAGTATAGCATTTCATATTCAAATATACATATCAGTCATTTCTGATCAAACTGAAAATCATGAGATTACATCATATAACAAAAATTCAAGAAAAACAATATTTTTAATATCACACAATTGTATAAAGAACTCTATTATGTATTGTTATTTACCTTAATGACTTATTGGAATCTTTTTGAATTTTAGTTTATCCCAGGAAGAAGAGTACTTTTTAACTTTAATAATCTCAAAATAAAGTGGGAATGGAACAAGTTGAGAACATTGTACAAGGGTTAGGGTTTGTAGTTTATCAAAAATGCCTGTATCAAAATGTTTGAAAAGAAAAAAAAAATCACATTTCCTTAGCTTTTATGTTCTATTACAAAAAGTACCTTAAATTCTACCAAACACAGTTGATAACTCTATTTTAGCATTGTATGCAGGTGATTTCTTGGAGTTTCTGCATTCACTACAGTGATAAGTTGAAGCATCTTTACTGTTAGTCCCAACTATTGCAATACTAATTGCAAAGACCACTCTGTAATTAACTACATGCATGTGCACATGCACTCACACACAAATATGCATATGAAATACATAGAAATTTTAAGCTAATTTGTTAAAAAAATAATTAATACCTGAGTTTATTCACAATAATTTGTTATTTCATTGTAGCTTTTTAAAAATATCTTCCCACATACTATTCAAGTTTGAATTTTGAGAGATATAAATGTAAGAGCAATAGGGGTTAGCTTGAAATTTGTCAAGAACACAAAACTAAATCTCATTCCTTCTCTCTGTCTCTCTCTCTTCCAAATCTATTCCCATTGCTGTTCACAAAGAATAGTGTTTTTAAAGAATTCAGAAGGATGAATGTGACTCAGAATGACTGCATCCAATGGTGTAGCCCTGGTGCCCTATGCTACATGTAGATAAATAGTAATATTGGTATAAAGAAGAGATGCATGAAAGGGTGACCATATAAGTTCATAATATTTCTTTGTCTTGAAAATTTGAATTTTCTGGGCTGGGGATATAGCTCAGTCGGTAGAGTGCTTTGCCTTGTAAGCACAAGGCCCTGGGTTCAATCCCCAGCACCACCAAAAAAAAAAAAAAAAAAAAAAAATTGAATTTTCCTAGTCACCATGATAAATAATGATCTGGGGATAAAAATAAGGCATGCTCTTTACATTAAGAAACTCAAAACATAATAGGAATTGAACTATGTTTTCTTAAATTTTAAAATAGAAAATAAGACTTCAAATGAACAAGAAAATTGCATTTTACCATGTTAAAACATGGATATTAGAAATTTGTTAGTTATATCTAAGCTATCATTATTTCTAAAATAAAGATAAAAGCTATTAATTGAGAGAGAAAAGTTCTGAGACATTGGAAGCCCTCTCTGATCTTTTCATTACCACTGAGTTTCAGACTCATTCTTAATATATGAAACAAATCCTGTATATGTTGCCTTATTTAAGTCACTTTTATTAGTTTTTGTTATTTGCAGCAAAATGCAGTCCTGACTGATATAATCATATGAAAAGATATAGACAGGTCATATATAGAAATATATCCTGTTTAGAACAAAAAAATATGTATCTTAATAATTTTATTAACAGACAATGGATCAGTGTGATAGAATTATATCTTTTAGTAATTATTTATCTACTGTTTTTCCATGCAGAAAAGTAACTGTTAAAGAGGAGAATGCATTTATTTTGTTGATTAATCTTGTTGCTTTGTAATGAATTCTTTCGTTAAAACTCACTTTTGTCTATTTTTTTTTTCATTTATTTCCTGACTTTGTAGAGCATTTAATATCAAAGTATCATTTTTTGCAAAATGACAATATTTGGTCTGGTTAACAAATTAACACTATAATTTTTGTGTATGTGTGAAAATTAAAATTATAGGCATTCCAGTGTAGAATAACTTGTGTTATTGCTCAACTATAATGTAAAGATTGATACCTCAATGCTACAAATATAAATCAATTTTTAAATAATTGGTGAATTATGGCTAAATTTTTGTGCTAATTAAATATATTTCTTATTTTTAACAATTAGAAGTCCTTTCGTGATTTATGATGGCTAATTAAGTTGTCTGTGTTCTATTTGAGATTATTATAAAATAAACTAAAGTTTGAAACCCATTCTATAATGAATAGAAATAAATTAAAATAAAGGCTAACACCTTCTATTTTTGTGATATTTCTAATCATAAGCTATTTCTATTTACATATAACTTAATCACAACACTCCTTAGCCATTTTGACAAATGTTAACAAAATTATATTAAGCTTCTGCTCAGGACATTTATCAAATCTTTAAGAACATCTTGATAATGAATTCAAACAAGTTATTTCTGGCAAGTGTTCAACATTTTTCTTGAATTAGATAAGAAAAGAGACTTTAACACAGTACAATAATTTCTTCAATGATGAAGAACTTAAAAATTAATCTTACAAAATTCAATTTACTATGCATTTTCACATGAACTTTGTATGATTCCTTACATGTATTTCACATTCTACATAACAGTACTGATGATAGTATATTAAAATTTAAATATCATAACAATGATATCACAAAGTTGTGCTGGTATTAAATAATACTTATAAAAGTTACTTTGTAATTACAAGATCATGAATATTATTGGATATATTCAATACTCTCTGAAAATCTTTTAAAGAATTTGATAAAATACATATTCAGATATTCTTGTTTTTACAACCAACATTTTAAGTTAAGTACACATGTTGTTTGAGTCCATTGTTAGCAAGTCACCAAATCATTTAAGCCAATATGAAAGAAGCACACTTTCTTAGAATGAGTGAGAAGTATATAACAAAGAACACTAATATCACTCAATTATTTAATTTGAATCACTAGCAATAAAAAGAGATCCAGTATTTCAACAATTATATCCATTTATTCTTTTCACTTTATTAGTTATTCAGAGAAAAAATCGGTAATGTTTGTGACTATTCTAAAACTGAAGTACATCAAATTACATACCTGAGATTATTTGGATGACTCTATTTAAATGATGAGCTGATTATAGATATAGATATAAAGATATATAGATGGGGTAACTAAATAAATGAATGTGTCTGGTGTGATAAAAATTTTTCAGTGACCTTGCCACTTTTCAGTTTCTGCTGTGGTTTGGATATGAGGAATACTCCAAAAGCTCATGTGTGACTCAGTGCAGTGATTGGGTTATAACAGTCCTAACTTAATCAGTGGGTTAATCCACTGATATGGTTTAAGTGAGTGGTGACTATAGGCAGTTAGGGTGTGGCTGGAGGAGGTGGGTCATTGAGGGCATACTTTTGGGGTATATATTTTGTCCATGGTAAAGGGACTCTATCTCTCTGCTTCCTGGTACTATGTCCCCAGAAGCCTTCCTCTGCCACACCCTTCCACCATGTTGTGCCTTACCCTGAGCCCTGAAAAATGGAGTAGACCATCTCTGAACTGAGACCTCTGAAACCACAAGCACCAAATTAATGCTTCCTCCTGTAAAACTGTTCTTATGAGGTCTTTTTCTCACAATAGCAAAAAAGCTGACTAAAATAGTTTCATGATCATAAGTATCAAAAATATCATCTTCAGTTTATACGTGATAGTGTCAAGAAGTAGAGAATTGTGATTAATTGTATTACTGATCATAAAATACATTTTTTCATCTAGTAGATCACTAGAACAAACATAGAGCCAACTGAAACTAAACTCAGATTCACTTGCTGGAAACAAGTGTAGCCAGTCCCAGCAAAGGTCAGTTGATCCAAACATGCACACAGTGGGGCCTCAGCCAATGTCCATAGCAACTCTGAAAATATAGATACTTATTGTTTGAACAATTCAGTTTCAAATGAGATGTTTTGTAGTATTATTTTAAGAAGAGTGAGAAATACAGAAATCGATATTCAGATATAAGATGTTGATTATCGTCAAAGATAAAGAACCCCATTTAGGAGGCTAAAAAAATAACAGTATATAATACACAAAGATGCAACTTTTGATAAAAATGGTCATTTCACGAACTGGTAAGATTTTACAAATTTATCTAATAAACTTCTGGTTTTTTTTTTTTTAATCAAACAAGTTTACAGGCAGAATTTTAATACTGTGAGGTACACTGGATAAGTCGCATCAAGTACAGAAACAGCCAAACAATGAGCTCAGAAAAGAACTAGCACATTTCCAAGCACAATGAAATAGCAGAGAAAATGTTAAGAATCTTAAGAATCTAAACTGATCGTAAAATTGCTTCTAAGTAAATCCAAGGTGTAACCATTAAAAAGCATCCTTTAGAAGAAGAGCAAATCCAACATGCTGCCACCAGACATGTCGTTCTGACAAAGATAAAATCAGAGACTTGTAAGAAGATTCAGTGCTTCAGGTAGGCAAACTACGTTCAGACTGTATATTATCCAAAGAACCTATAGTCAGGACTGGAAGAAGGGAAGGATGGAGGGAAAGAGAGAGGAAGAAGAAAGTCAAAGAGAACGTGCCATCTCCAAGTGTGTGGGTGTGCCCCTTGAAGCGTGGAAGTGACAGAAATCATACTTTTAAAAAAAGTGTAATTTAGACAGCTAATGACAGCACTCACAACCTGAATTAAAAGGAACTGAGACTATTTGAGATGGAAAAGCAAGATGCATGGATCGTCAATAGCATAATGATAGTAATTGGGCTGTAAAATTTCTCCATGACTAGCACACCATCTGAGGTCAAGAAAGAGGGAATTGGAGACATTTGTCCAGTGATATGTCTGAGTAGCTACAAACCAGATTCTTTTCACTTTCAAATATTGCAGTTCCAAACTTTGTTCCACTCATCTCTTTTATACCACTGTATTTTTACCAACTTTTTAGCTTATAGGACCATGAAGAGTCAAATTCGTACATAACATAACACCAGGTCTTGGAATTCCAGCCTGTAGCTATAAACTTGCCTGAGCAAGTAAGGATGTGTGCATTTTGTATGCAGGAGGAAAAGTGTATATTTGTGAACAAGAGGTTGGACTGTAATAGAGTGAGTGACTCTTCAGTAAATAGTCACTTCGTTCCTACTTCAGGAATAATTTATTTTCCTGAAAGTGTGATTTTCCACTTAAGCAGGTAATTCTAATTGTCTAATGAAATACGTGTTGAAGTGACATGAGCAGAGATCTTAAATGAAGTTTGCAGTTTCCTTTGCTGTCTTGTGCTCCAGTGGACTGCTATAAAAAGCGCATGTTCTGTGTATCTTTCGCCCCTTAATCCTGAACACACTTGAAAAAGGCCTGAACCCATATCCCAATGTCAGGTAACCAGAGCCAAGCTCAGCCAAGTCTACCTAAATCACAGTCTGAAGCAGAACTCCACCAAGAGGACCACACACATTAAGAAAGAATAATAAATATTTTCAATACAAACCACTGGGGCTCTGGTGGTTTGTTACACAGGATTACTATGTCAATATATGACTTGACATTACAATTTATTTTTCCTCCACAATGTGTGATTTATTTAATGGAAAAACAAGTGCAAAACCTGAGAACCCCTGGATTAAATTCTTTATTGCTTGTTATGCCTTTTTATCTTTAATTAGGAATAAACCGACTCATTTTCACAGGCATAACATTTCCTTTAAAGAATATATTATGATGCAAAATGTATTACTATTGTTATTTCAGTGGACCAGTTTGTTTATTATTCAAAATAATTTTTATTGATTTCATCTAAAGAAGATACAGCATCGTTATGCTTATGTAACAATCAATAGCTTAGATTAATGGGAAATGATAAAATTATATTAGAATATGAACTTAACTGATTTATGATACAGAAGGGTAGATATCACCATGTAACAGACCATTAAAACAGATGGAGACTGTGATACAATTATTTTTAGAATTGGTTTACAGTGTTCATTTTTGGAAATATTAAATACTGTTATGACTTCCATCTGTAAAAAAGTAGAAATTATCTGTTTTATTATTTCAGAAATAAGTAATAATTCATTTCATTCAAATAGTCCATTCACACCACATTATATCCTATCAAAATTTTTTATTTATGGCTTTTAGGACACATATCTCAAATGTCTTACCATCACATCTCAAGTGTAGAAGTTCTCTTCTTGAATGATAAGTTGAAATGTCCCATTATGTGGCGGTACTGAATTGGAACTGATCACTTTAATTATAATTGACAGAAGAACTTGAGTAGAATCTTCAAGGGGGATACATTGTCTGTAGGTTAACTATAATGGCATACGCAAAAACAAATGTAAGGCTTAAAAGGCATTATATATCCATATCACCCCTCACATCCACTATACTTTTTAAAATATGAAACAATGATACTTTCTCATTTTTATGTGCAATGTGATCACAAGTATCTTCTAAAACATTACTATTTTTGCTGATCTGAAGCCTACACTACCAGAAAAAAGTATGTTCCTACATTGCAAACTCAGTGTAAAATCTGTAGTCTTCCACGTGTACCCGTATCTGTAACCTTAAGTCACTGTAAGAGACAGGTTGTGAGAAACACAAAGGCAGAGGCAGCGACTGGTAGAGTTGGACTGTAGATCCAGGAGAATTAAATAATGTTTCACAGCTAGAGTTTGGAGGAACCAAAGATCTATACAAAACTGTATCAATTTATTGATATGGGGAAACTATGTACTTCTTTTATGAGGAAAAATATCATCAGATAGATACATTGGAGAAATAAATATTTCTTGTGACAAAATGAATGTTATACTCATGGATTTAAAAACTGAAGGCAAAAGGCCTGTATAGGAATCCACGTGCAAGAGCAATTGAAGTCATCTTAGTGCAAACGGCAATGCAAATGAGAAACAAAGTAAATAATACTATTTGAACTAGTGTATTTGGTGTATCAATTAGAAGAGAGGAGCAGAAAAGACTATGATGAAATTGGGATTTTTTTAGGTGACTTCATTCACAGAAACTTGAAGGGAGTTTGGGATGTGAATACAAAAGAATGTTGCCAAGCACATACTCATTTGCATATTTCTCAAATATCTCTACACATTAATTCTCTTGCCAAAAATTATGTACCATTTTAAAAGTATCTCACTAATTATTTTTCATATCAGTATTCAATTAAGCCAAGTATTCTTTAAATGTGAATTTAATCATATCAGAATATATTGTATCTCACAAAATTAAATATTTACATACTGATTATCTCAAATAATATTTTAAATTACTATAGCTAAAATCTTCACAATTTTGATTTCTAATCTTCAGTTATATATTTCTCCACAGTAAATTGTTAAATTGTAAAATAACTTTTCTTTGGTTGAAAATTATGAGTTTTAAATAAGGTTAATATTAATTATATTACTATTGAATTAACTTGATATCCTGGCACTAAATCAATTTCAAGGACTAATACATGTATGAATGGAGTGATGGTTAAGACATGTAATAATATCTTCCCCATATTTGGCTGTGTGTGTGTGCGTGTGTGTGTGTGTGTGTATTAGGGATTTAACACAGGAGTGCTTAACCACTGAGCAACATATCCAGGCCTTTTTATTTTTTATTTTGAGATTGGGTCTCACTAAATTCCTTAGGGTCCCGATAAGTTGCTGAGGCTGCTCTCTAACTTGCAAACCTCCTGCCTCAGCCTCCAGAGTTGCTGGGATTGCAGGCGTGCACCACCGTGCCCAACACCCTTTATAGCTTTGTCAAGGCCCATCTCACCTCTGGCTGAAGACATGCACTAAATAATAAATAATAAAATCCATGGACTTGGGGTTTTTTTGGTTTGTTTTGTTTTATTTAAAGAGAAATATAATTATAGTGACGGGTTTATAAATCTAAATGCTAATATATTTTACTTCTCAGCAATCACAAAAAGAATCCTTGTAAATGAAATCACACCTTTCCAATTGAAAGAGAAATATTTCATTTTTAGAGGCTATGAGACACCTAACCTATAACAAAAAAGAAAAAAAAGAAAGTTAATTTGATGGCCTTTGGGAACACAGTAACTGTGGCACTGGATAAAGTGATATCTCAAGCAATAACAATTCTACTTCTTGAATAGAGTTGGCAAATGGCTATATCCACTTTGAGAAAAGTCATGGGTATGTCCATTTATAAGGTGGACATTTTTGTGTTTTTATGTTATACTGCAATGAAAAGATTGCTTTAACATCCATTTAAGGACATTGGGTCATTGGCAAAGCCTGAAGACCACAGTCACAATGACAAAACAGTAGTGAGCACATGGACCGTGCTGCTCTGGGAAGACAGCGTGACCTTGATTCATTCAACTCTCAAGGCATTTCTATGAGGAAGTGTCCGTTATTATTCAGATGCACAGTTTCCATAACTGGCTTGAAATCAAAGACCAAGTAAGTGCAGTTTTGAAACCAAACTTCCTACTCTCACCACTGGGCTGTGCTCTCCTTCACTGATGATAAGACATTCTTTGGTGGATAAACCTTCATGTCCTGCAGTTCATAGTGACCTACTGAAGTCCATTACAGCAATAATTCTAAGCTATTATCATATAGAAATATTAAATATAAAATATTTGGTCTCATACATATTGATTTCAAGCAGACTTCCTATCTTTGGTTGATACATTCATCTTTGAGATGAATTATCATTTGGTTATTTTAGTTTATGATTTTTTCCTTTTCTTTCTTTTTCATTTTTAATTTGGACTAATTAATTATATATGACAGTAGAATATACTTTGACATATCATACATAAATGGAGTATAATTTCTTCGTGTTGTACAATGATGTAGAATCACACCAGTCATATAATCATGTATATACTTAAAGTAATAATGTCAGATTCACCCTATTACCCTTCCTACACCCTTGTCCCCTCCCCTCCCTTCAATCCCCTCTCCCTAATCCAAAGGAACTCTATTCTTCCCTAGCCGCCCCTGCTTTATTGTGAATTAACATCCACATATCAGAGAAAACATTTGGCCTTTGTATTTTGGGGATTGGTTTATTTTGTTTAGAATGATAGTCTCCAGCTTCATCCACTTACTGGCAAACGCCATGATTTTATTTTTCTTTAAGGCTGAATAATATTCCATTGTGTATATATACCACAACAGGGCTGTGCTCTCCTTTTTGTCTGTTTTTGTGTTGAAGGACACCTAGGTTGGTTCCATAGTTTAGCTATTGTGAGTTGAGCTGCTATAAACATTGATGTGCACCTCACATAGAGCATTAATCTCCAAAAAATGAAAAGAACTAAAAAATCTTAATACCAAAAACACAAATAATCCAATCAATAAATGGGATAAGGAAGTGAACAGTCACTTCACAGAATAAATACAATCAATACAAATATATTTTAAAAAATTCAACATTTCTAGCAATAGAGAAGTGCAAATCACAACTAAGATTTCATTTCACCCCAGTCAGAATGGCAATTATCAAGAATACAAGCAACAATAAATGTTGGTGAGGATGTGGGGGAAAAGGTACATTCATACATTGCTGGTGGGACTGCAAATTAGTACAACCATTATGAAAAGCAGTATGGAGATTCCTCAGAGAACTTGGAATGGAACCACCATTCGATCCAACTAATACACAAAGGACTTAAAATCAGCATACTACAGTGATGCAGTCACATAAATGTTTACAGCTTATGAATTTTAATCATATTTCAGCAATTCTTTCTGGGATTACTCCCTCTTTTTGTTGACTAAATTCCAAAATAGTTCATTAATTGGTTATGCCTATACTGCTACTATTTATTACTTGCCCGAATAAAGAAATATATATCCAACATCTCTTCCTTTCAAATTATATTCATTTCCAGAAAAGTTATACACAACTTTTCCTCCTTGCTGATCTTTCACAACACACACTTAAGTCAGTTATAACTCAAAAATCTACTAATATTTAGACTGTCCCAAACAAATAGGATCCATGAATGGCTCTATCTCATTATCAAAATCTCAGCTCAAAATATTATTTCAAGGAAAGAGTGACTTTCTCCAGACACACATACTTTTCATCATATTAACATGTCAATTGTCCTTTTATCAATTATCAGTTTCTGAAAATTTTAAACTATAGATACATTAACCAGTTTGTTTTCTTCCCAGTCTCCCCCAATCAAGAGCTAAATGTGGAGAGGACAGAATTGAATCCCTCTCTACTTTAGTCCCTCATGATTTCAGCAGCCTCTGGATCAGTGCCTAGAACACTGTAGAATACTGTAGGTTCTCAACTGAAGCCATTCTGGTATCAGTTCCTATACTTTTATGCATATCTAATACACATCTCCAAAAACGATGGGACTGCAATATCTAATGATATCAAGAAATTGGTTGATATAATTAATTAATTCTTGCAGGAAAAACAGCTGTCATTCCTTCTGAGAAACTAAACATGGTATACAACATTCCTCCACAAGGCAGGAATCATCTCCCAGAGTGGAAGCTTCAAGACAGCATTTGGGAATTCACATGTTGAGATTCTTGATTCAGGCAATACCTTCCCATACATTTTTGACTTGTTTTTATTTTGAGCATCAAGAAACTGTATTTTAAAAGTATTAAATCAACAAGATGTTGTAGGACTAAAAATAAAGTTCTAGAGAATGAAACAGTGAACTGAGGAATGGTTCAATCCCTTTATAAATGCAGCTTTATTAATAATTATTATTTAAATATCTTCTATAATTAATATTGCAATTAGATGGCAAACCATATGTTAGGATTAATTTGAAAAAAGTCTTTCCTTAGACATACTTTACAAATTACGTCAAACAATAAAGTAATTATAAGAGCAAATCCAATACTCATTTTCAAATTTTTCACCAAGAAATAAATTTCTATAGAGAGAGTAATAAGAACAATTATTAAAAAGTTTCCAGGTTATTAAAGATTCACTATTTAGAAATAATACTTTTAAGGTGAAGAAGAAAAGTGTGCTGCCTGCTTTTTTACATTCTACCGCATATTAAATATTTCAGAGGAGGAAATGATTTGAGAAATTTCATTTACGATAAACTGCAAATGGTCAAAGTCATTGATAATTAAGTGCTGTTCTTACTTATGATGTGTTTAATTGTACAGATCTAGAAATACATGGATTTGTGTAACTCATACTAACATCTTGAGAGTGAGCATGGGATAGTGAGCATAGAACAAAATTCATGGCATATACAATAGCTAAGGGCTAAAGTCTGGCTACAATGTTTACTAATATATGAACTTGGGCAAGATCTTACTCCCCAGTTTACTATTGTGTAATGTGGAAGTAATTATGTTTTCTGTGTCATAGAGTTAGTATGAAGATTAAATGAGTTATACATTTAAGAAAGACCCTACAACTGATTGCAGTAGTCATGGTTGTAGTGAAATGTCATAATTAGCACTGCCATTTGCCTGGGAAGGTTCTATGCACTGTATATACAGCACACACTGCAACAAAATGTGGGTTCTTAGAGTTTTGTGTTGTGGTACTGAAACATTAAGAATAAATTATACTGCAGATGAAAACAAACTCTAAGGAGCAAAAAAATCAAGGAATGCAGGGAACAGAGAATACCAACAGGAGATTACATTACAGGAACTACTCAATATTGTTGAATTAAGATGGGAATAAGATTTATTTTGGAAGTGAGATGTGGCTAAAATTAATGAGTTAATATTTGTCAAAAGCATTTTGGAAAAATAATTTGCACAACATAAAGTCTTTAATTACAGCAAATACATAATAATTAATTCAAAATTTCACTGACAGTAATTTTATACCAACACTTACAACACACGAACTTGCTTCCAATACTAGGTCTCTAATTAATACATCTAGACAAAGAGATGCAATCTGAAGCAAATAATAAATTAAAATATTTATCTTGCATTGTTGTCGAAGGATATATAAATAGCTGCTCCACAAATACCAGTTTTCTAAGGGTCACATAACAATATAGTCATAAATGTTGATTTGTTGATAGATATGTAGATCTTCATAATTACTTATTCCATGTGTTGCAAACACCTGCATGTCCCAATTGACATGCACGTGGACTTATTAATATCAAAGAAAACTTTCGACAATGAATTTCAAAACATACATCTTTAATTGTATGATCAAGCGTTTCATATATTCAGTCTTTTAATAATAAACTCTCTTAGGACGGAGATATCGGTCAGAGGAAAGTGTTTGCCTAGCTTAGGTAAAGTCTTAGGTTCAACTCCCAACACTACTAAAAATAAAAAATAAAGTATTTCGTATTTAATATAATTAATTAATATTTTCTAATAGACATGAAATATTAGAAATTAAACTTTGGTTTTCATGATTTTCCACAAAATAACAAATATTGTATCTAGAACTTTTCTATAAAATATGAATAATTAAATAGTAAATGTTTGTCTTATGACCAAAACTGCATTTTTGTTATCTCTAGGTCTCTGTGTTTAATTACATTTATTTTCTTAATTCTTTTAATGTCATGCATATTCTGAGTTGTCTGATTTTAATCCAAATGTGAAGGTTAAATTTGATTTTATGATATGCAAATATGTTTTCAATATCATCATCAGTATATGTTTACAGATGATGGGGAGGAATTTTTACATAGGGCTATTGAGATCATGAATAAACTATTTTTTTGTTGACCATTATCAATATTTCTATCTTTACAGCACTACACATTAACTACAATATGATAGATAAATCTGCAATCTTCATTAGTGTTTTTGCTAAATTGCTACATGAACTAACAGCTTAAGAAGTTGTATAGTTCACACATGAACTAATAAATTGATTAATAATTTATATTATTTTGTGAAAGAAGTGATAAAGGATGTACAAAGATAAAGTGATGAAAAACAATTTACCATCTGCTAGGAAGTGTTCTACTTATACTTTTGCTCAAAGTAATAAAATAATGAGTCTACTATACTCCTATATTATTGAGTAGAAATAACCCAATAACATGAAAATAAAATTGTACAATTCTAATAGGACACTCAAAATAGACATAAAAGCATAAAATATTCAAGAAAAACCAATTATCATCTTATTCCATTATGGACTATTAGGTCTCTAGAGTTCCATTAGATATGCACTTATTTTACTTGCTAATTTTATTTTTGAGCTTCTACAATCTCATTTTGAACTTCAAAATCACATTAGACAGACATCTTAGAATACTTTATTTTTTCCCCAGTGGCTAGAATTTGGAAGACTAAGAAGAACCCAAAAGAGAAAACTAATTTTACCACATCCCATTTTCATAACATTCCTGAATATTTGTGAACTTCATAATGCTATTAGAACCACAAACTCATGTTTAGTCTTTGCCAAAATTTTTGCTGTTCTTCTACCAGTGTCACTCATCATCTTGTGCATAGATATCTCAGTATCGCTCATAGTTTTATTTTTGTTATATTTATTTCAGTTTAGACTACCCTGCATTTTGCTTATTATCATAACATGTTCCTTGTTCAGTTAATATTTCCTATTTTACATTAAGTTACATATATATTATTGCTCAGGTTTTCATTCCTTCTAAATTTGTAACTGTGTGATTCTATAATTTTTTATTCTTTATCAACTAAAATTTTCTCCAAAGTGTTATTTTTCTTTACTGAACCACACCTTTAATAACTTTTTCTATTCTTATACATTATTAACTCTCTTTAAAATGTTATTTTTGATTCATCTGAAGAACCTTCTGATCCCCCTTCTGTTCATATTTTCCATTTAGATTTTGACTTGTCTTAAACAAAATTTTCTATTCCATAACAAAATACTAGAGGAGTATGAACTTAAATAAATATATACATGTAGATATGGAATATAATATCTGTTATGAAATTCACAAAAACTAAGTGAAACCATTAAAGATATTACAATTAAGTTGCACTCATTAAAATCCACCAAGTTCCACTTGTCTTTTTAGCTGCAGTTTATGATGCTTTTTTACTGCTTTTAATCTTTTATGTAATCATTTATTTATCAATTATTTACTCATTAAAATTATTCACTCATTTATTTACTAAAAATCACTAAGCCTTATTATGTCATTTTACTTGCTAGAATCTGATATATAAATACAGATGTATAGATCTATACAGATAAAGTTCTACATAGAAATATAAATTTTGACCCATAAGTTGGGATAATATTCCATAATGCAATATCTATTTATTGAAATACACAGGACACTTTAGGTTCTGTTGTTTTTTACCCTGTGATGTGAAATACACCATTAACACACCAAGACACTTGGACTCTGTAGTTCTGAATCTGAAGATACTATGAGGAAACCATTCATGCAGAAAAACATGTCATTTCTGGGTTCCAGGATTAAAGCAAGGTAAGGAGAGTGGCCATATATTGGGTTAGTCTGGCCTGGGTACCAGGGCCTGAGTGCAACTGAGGACAGACAAAAAAATGGAGAAAAGTCTGGTGACAGTGAGAGGCCTCGTGCAGGTTTAGGAAGGAGTCTACCCAGAGGGCCAGTTAGACACGACATGTGGGAGTCTGAGCAGGGGAAAGGTAGTGCCATGTAAGAGGTCTTTTCTATCAGAGTTCCTGTAAGGAGTGTGATACATGCAGAGGCAGCCTAGTGTGCAGTAGCCTGTCAGAGCAAGAAAGAGGTGAGAAGAGCTTTGAGTTTGGTGATGGATATTGGATGTGGGATGATGGAGTCCAACTGCGATGAGGAGGGTCACCATGTGAGGAGGAAATCCATCGCGGATATTAGAGAAGTGAAAAATGGAACAGAACAGAGAACTAGAAATTTGACATATGTGAACATAATATAAGGAAGAATGGGCATGAGTTCAATGGGAAAAAATGGATCATTATTAAATAGTTTGAGAGAAACAAGATTTCCCTATCAAAATAAAATGAAATTGGATTTTATCACATACCCTACACAAATTAAAGAAATTTGAGTAAAATAACACAGGTTAGTTAACACAATTGGTGAAAATGATTTGATAAATAACAGGTATTATCACACAGAATTTGGAGTATCATTTAGAATATAAATTAATGAATAGTATAAATTATCTTTTAGATTTTGCTGGTTCTATGTAGGGAACGGATTTTTTAATAAAACTAAAAATGAGTTGCCTTAAGAGAAAGAAGTAATAGAACTTTATTAAACTTAAGACGTTTGCTATTAAAAACACATAAAATATATGAGAGAAAAAAAGGAAAGGTACAAACTGGGAAACTATTTTAGCAGAGTTATTTTCTAAAGGATTGTAATGTAATATATATAAGGAAACCTTGTGAAAGTATAAACAAAAAGAGAAACAGTATAAACATAAGCCAACCTTACCAAACATTTTTACAGAAAACGCAAATGTGCTGTGTATGTAGAAAAAAATGTGAAATTTAAAATTAAGGACATGTTGATTAAATGATACTATTCCATACTCTACAGATAGAAAAAAGTTAAAATGTGCAACATCAAGTGATCCCAATGCTATGATGAAAAAAATCCTGTCGTGTATCGCAGCACAGATCCACATTGTTGGTAAAATCACCCTCATATACCGTTTCATTTTAGCCAATTTGAATCTAGAAGTCCCCGCCCTAGGCAATGCCCCCAAAACACATTTATACCCAGAAGACATGTATAATAGTGCTAGTAGAATAATAGTGGAGTAAGTTAAGCATTGAATATATCCACAGAACAAATTTTATAAATTTTGTTTCATATTCATGTGATTCATAACTATGCATCAAAAATCCAATCATTATAGACACAGTTTTCAAAAATGAATAATTCTCTACCTTATGATATTGAGCACAAGAAACATATTTCCATATGGATATAGTATATATTATATATATATATAATAGCATTCATATGAGCCATAAGATATAGTAAAATTAATATTATGGTTAGGTATGTATGTGTAGAAAGGAAAATCAAAACATATTAAACATTAAATTCAAGAGTTTTTGACTGTGGTAAGGAGAAAGTGAAGCACTGGTCTTGTTGAGGAGAAGATATCTACATTTTTCTAGATATTTTTAATGGGTAGTGGGTTCATTATTTTTACTGACGTATATTCTACACGTACAATATTTTGTTGACTATTTTGTTTACTGATTTAACTATTCTAGCTTTTTTGTTGTGGCAAATATCAGAAAAGAACAACTGAGAGAAGGCAAGTTTTATTTTGGCTGACCGTTTCAGATTTTAGTCCTTGGTGCGCAGGTTCCTATTAGAAAATAGTGTGGTTGAGGGCAGTTGCTCAGTTCCTGGCATCTGGGAATTAGAAAAAGAGAGGGTAAAAGAAAGATAGTAATGGGACAGGGACAAGATATGGTCCCCAAGGGCACATCATCAGGGACCTACTTCCTCCAACGATGCTCTACCTCCCTAAATTTTTACCACCTCCTAGTGGTCCACTCAGCTATCAATGGATTTAATACACTGATGAAGACAGAGTCCTCATGACCAGATATGCCTTCCCCTAAACTTCATCTTGCTTTATTGAACACCAAGCCTTCAATACATGAGATTTCAGAGGACATCCCACATTCAATCCACACAATAACATATGCAGATCAAAGAATGCTAGTAAAATTAGTAAATACACACACACATTCACATATACAAATTATGCATTTTACTTAACCATGTTTAAACAATGCATGAACAGCAAAACGTCATAAGCTCCTATAGAAATTCCTTGAACATTTTGAGTATTAGATAATATAGATTGATATTTACCCTTTTAGAAGGAATTTCACAAGCTCTAGGATTCCACACTGTCACTAGTTAAGCAAATTAAGGCTCTTGAAATACATTTTAAACTAGTTCCATAAAAGGAATGCCATTTTGGCTAAATATCACTGTATAATTTGATAAGATTAAAAAAGGCTAGTCATACTTTAAGAATAAATTAGACTAATCCAAATTTATTAAGGATAGATGATCTGTCAGTAATCGTTTTTATTTGAAATCCCATTTTGTTGCTTAGGAAACCTGGTTAATTTAGGAAGTGTGGTTAAGTAAATGATAAAGTTCATGTAATCATGTACTAGAAAACAAGAAATGGAAAAAATAACTTTCTTGACAAGTAATTAACAATGGATTATAACAAAGTTGATAAGAATAAAATAACTATTAAAAATAGGCTCTAGAAGACATATTGAGAAAGTTATCAGAGCAGAAAAAAATTTCTAATCAGTGCATAATTTAGTCATTTATACATTCATGAAACTCATGTATTTTGATAACTGATAGGCATAAAATAAAGCACAAAAACATTTCTATATGCTATTTCTACTCATTCTAAAGCAGGCAATGTGAGATTATAGGATTTTATGCATATTACATTCTAATTTTCTCCTGAAAGAACTAATAAAAATGTTATAGGTTATAGAAATTAATTTATGGATAGCTCTGAAGGCAAAAAGCTCTAAATTAACCTTGCTTGAAGGAGAACTCAATGTTCTTATTCATCAAGACTTCCAGCTGTGCTCAAGCAGAGTGTGGTAGATATTCCTTTTCTTTCAGTGAGAACTTATGATGCAAACCTCTTTTTCAAAGTTCTTTCATTTATTCATTACCCTGTTTCTCTAAAGGAAGGAACCCTTGATAATATCTAACCAATAATATTCAGAAATTTCCAGCAATAGGTTTCATTTACACCACTTCTTTAACAAACATGTAAATCAACTTAATACATTGGGAATAAAGGCCTCAGTCCAAGATAAAATGTATATGTGGAATAATGAAATGCAGTCTCTTGGTTTAAAATGTTGTCTTGTCCTTGTGGTGAGAAAGCAAAAGAGCACATCCTCTAACATATGGCTAATGTGGTGGGAATTTACAAACTTTTCTATGGGGAAACTGCAAAATGCTATCTTATGTTTCCATTTACTAATTGATTCAAATTATATTTACAAATAACATGTAGCCTTATATTCCAAGTCTTTTGCTTAACACTGAATATATCAAAGTAAACAACACATGCATGGTTCTTATCGCAGACAGTACACCACAGGAGAATGTAATTTATAATTCATCTCTAAATGATAATGTACAGAATGTATTAAAGTACTCTTATAAGAGTACAAAAAAATGTGGTCCATAGGATATTACCAGGACTGATAAGTAATTTCACCATAATTACAAAAAATAAGCAAGGAAATATTCCATTACAAATGGATCCATGGAATACAAGCAAAACTAATAAGGTAAAGTCATGGTGAAAAGCTGAAAAATAAAATAGAGTAGAAATCAAACTTAGTATTTCTAAGAAGATAACTTTGAAATGAATTCTTAGAGGACAGAAAATAGAAAAATCTGGGAACAGAACTTACAAGGAAAAGCCTTAAGACATGGCGGCAGTGGTTCTGATGGAGAAAATGAATGGTGGACAGGCCAGCCAAAACTAAAGGGGGGACGAGGGTGAAACTGTGGGTGCTGAAGATGAGAGGGCACCCCAGTAGAAAGGGCATTTAAATGAGTTTTCATTTTAATCAACATATACTGGGAAACCATTGAAAATTATTGAGTGACATAATCTGTATTCTGTGTAGAAAATTAATTTGAAAAGGACACAAGAGGAGAATACAAAATTTAAAGGAAAACTGTGGTTACAAAGACAGCATAGTCTAGCTGAATACAGTGGCACAAGGTTGTAATTCCAGCTACTCAGGAGGCTGAGGCAGGAGGATTGTGAATTGGAGACCAACCTGGGCAAGAGAGCAAGAGTCTGTCTCAAAAAAAAAAAAAAAAAAAAAAAAGAATTTATATATATATATATATAAATATGTATGTATATAGATATAAAATACATGTGTATATATATATAAAATATATATGTATATATAAAATACAAGTATATATATAAAATATATATGTATATATAATGTATATATATGTGTATATATGTGTGTATATATATGTGTATATATATATATATTTATAAAAACTAAAAAGATAATATAGACCAATTTATACCAGGTAAGTGACAGTAGAAATCTAGAGAGATACAACTGCAAATTTATACAACTTCTCTAGGGACTAAGAATAGAAGAAAAGAGAACAAAAGAGATAAGCAAAACCTGAATTTTTTTGGATGGGGAAAACAAGTAGTTTATTTGCAGAGAAAAGGACAATTGATGATTTAAAAGGGTTTGGCCATATAAAGGCATGTGCTTGATGCTTTTAACAAGAGCAGTTTCTGTGGTGGATTTTAGCAAAGGTTAGAGGAGAAATTGAAAGCTTTTAAACTGGTCAAGAGAAACAGAAATAACCCAGGGATTGGAGGATTCTTTCGAGCTAATGGAAGTGTTTGTTTTTCTCTGGTAATGTGGTGACCTGACAGCCATGATGATAATAATGACCGTGGAGGGAAAATGATGACTATGTTATGTGTCAGTCACATATTGAGATTGCAGGTTTCCTTGCTTTTTAAAAAAATTAATGGTGTACATTCTACAACAAACTCATTTCTGTTCTCTTTTGGGAAAATCTTACCTTCTTTCTCCTCTGCCTTCACTAAATAATTACCAGCAATTGTTTAAAAATTAAAGAAAATTATATTCTAAAATATTTTAGAGTAATTAGGATGTTAATGAGTACAGTTTTATATAGTTCTAGGGTACCATTTCATAATTTAATTGCAAGTCTCTGTGGTTCAGCAATATTCATTTAAAATTTGAAATGTCAATGTCATTGGCATTGAAAATATGCTTCATCTACGGAAGAGAATTAATTTATATCTGACTTATCAATCTATAGGTGAAAATGTGGTGCACAAGAAATCTCCTTTGCTGATAGTAAATTTCTCCATAATGAAAATTGTTTTTCTTATTTATGGAATATCTTGCTTACTTGACAAAACAGTTGACAGAATATGTATCCTCTATAAAACAGGAAATTGAATCTTTTGTTTTGAAGTACAATTTGTCTAAATGAGAGACCATCTGTTCATACTGAATGAAATACAATCTGCAAATAGGAGCGACCTTTGAATCATGTTGTTCATTAACATAGCAATAGGTTCAAGTTCAAGTTCAAGATCCCCAAAACAGTAGGGTGTATGCAATTTTAATTATAGCTATGAGACAGGAGTCTATTTTAATGCATGTCTATCCAGTCTTTGGTGAAGTTTCATTATCACTATTTGTGAGTCTTGCTAAACATTAAAAAACAAGACTGAATTAGCAACATGGTCGCATATTGGAATGTTCTCAAATGTTTGGCAATGTGTTTATTGTGGAACTTTTCTTTTTTGTTGTTAGTTTTGATGTTTTATTTTGTAGTGTTACTATGAGTGTGCAAGGAACATAAAACCATAAGTATAAATATTTCAAAATCAGAGACTAAGAAGAGAGCTAATGTTCCTCCAAACTTAACTAAACTTTAGATGGATTTCTCCTAACTACAGACCAGTGTTATCCCCTCTTAGAGCAATTACTTTAGGATACTTCCAATTGTAAATTCTTTCTCTATCCCTTTGAGATGTAAATTTTCTCTTGCCTCTTGCCAGTTTTATAGCCAAAGAATGTCTTTCTTATGAACCTTGAAGCCATTCCTTTGAAATGCAATTAGCAGTGAAGCTAGAGCCCACATCGCCTGTCTCTGTGAAAAGATAGAAATGTAACTTCCATCAGCACCAATCAGGGGAACACAGATGACCCCATGACACTGACTAACCTCCTCACTTTTCCACTAACCTCATCCCTTAAAAGCTGTCCCTCCTTTTGTTCAGAGGAGTTAAGTTAAATCTCTTTCCTATTGCAATGGTCTTGACTTCTACTGCAATTATTTGAAGTAATTCTTCCTTACCTGTTAACTCCAATGCAAATTTTCTCTGACAATATAAATAATCTATATTCTCTGCAGACATCCTCTGGAGAAAACCCAAAGTTTAGGTGATTATACTTTCCTTCTACATCCCAGATCATTTAGAGTACTCCTTTTTAAAATTCATATTGTTTTTTGAAGGGGAGGGGGTTAAAAAAATGACCTTTAAAGGTAGATAGTGTATTTACACCGCATTTATGTTATGAAATAATAGTTCTTATTCATAACAACATGAGAGAAAATTTATAACATTTAAACCATAAAAAAATGAATGAATGGAACACTCAGTAAGTAAACAAATGCATAAATGAATTTAGCTCAATGGAGTTAGGCATCAAAGCTTAACACTTTTAAGCACTCACTTTCTTGCACTCTCTCTCTCTCCCACTCCTTTCCTGTGCTTTTATTAGAAAGTATGCTACCTTAAAGTGCTTAAAGATCAGTTTTGTAAATGCGTTGGTATTTAATAGATATTTAATTGATGAATAATTGTTAAATTAAACTATTAGCTACTGAAACCAAAGTCATTTGTCTCCTTTGGCTGTATTATATTTTTGTAATACACTATGCTATCCGGTAATGAATCACAAAAATCAGTAATACCAAGGGTTAACTCTTGAGATTCTCAATTAGCAATACACATGTAGAGAAAATAATGTAAGAATATTTTTAATAATGATAATAGTTAACCTGAGAAACTCCACAATGACAGGTCCCTGGTCATTGCCTCCTTCTCCATAAAGAAGAATGAAAGCTACAGAATGAAAGCTGCATTTTCAAGAGTGCATCAGGGGAGGATGCTGGAATTCAGCAAGAGAGAAAGAACACTGGAAGGCGGGGGAGACTTTGAATGGCAGCTTAGAAAAGAACAAAGCATGCTACCCACTGTGACCCCAGGTCCTGGGACAGGGAAATTATTCTTTGCAGAGGTCAAAAGGAAAATCTCAGTGGACCCTACTATTGGCAATACCAGCAATCCTAGCTACTGGAGAGTTCCACAATCATAGCCTTGGAGCCCAGTGAGAGGAGCTACCCAGAGTCCATACAGTCGCTTTACTTTGGAGAAGGAACTCATGTTGTCTTTCCTGCTCAACCTCTAGAGCCCAGGCTGCTATAACTCAGCACTACTTGAAAGTAGTCACTATAAAAATTCACACTGCCTTAGAAGACAGAAGTCTTTGCGCATCCCCATCCCTGAGACCCAAAGACATTCTACAATAATAGCATAGGGGGCTGAAGTCTCATGAAGTCAGCTAGACAGCAGAGCATCTGTGATCCCAGCACCCTTATTTGCACAGAGTCTTATAGTGCAAAGGACAAGTGGTTCAGCTTAACAAGAAAGGGAGTCATCCCCAGGATCCCAAAAGACCAAGAGGCTTGTTTCCAGGACCGAGGGCTCATCCACCGACATTTGCCACTGCTACCACCTCCCACAGATGGCTATTCATAGGCCACTTCCATCCCTGGCCTAAGGGAGGCAGTGTTGAGAATCTACACCTCTGGTGCCAACAGGGCTGTCATTGATAGAGTCCCCACTAGCAGAAGAGCTTGTTCCAGGAGTTCATAAGGAAGCCTCCATGGTGCTTCACCTTCCCAGTGCCACACTCTTCTTGCTGGAGTGGCCATAATGGGTGCACCCCACCCCAATTTGTGTGTACCACATATGCCGTATGCCAGATCACTAAAGTGCCAGCAACCTCATGTGGTCCCTGAAGACAGACAGGCTTTCCGACCCTGCTCCACAGGCATGGTGTCTAAAGTCATTGATCATAGCTAAAAAAACTTAGAGAGACTACATTTCATTGTCCTACTGGAATCAAAGCCATAGTAGCCTGCCAGACCAGACTTCTCAAACAAATCTTAAGGAAAAATAAACAAAACAAAACAAAACAAACAAACAAACAAAACCCTTTTACTATA
Source organism: Sciurus vulgaris (assembly GCF_902686455.1). Taxonomy (NCBI): domain Eukaryota; kingdom Metazoa; phylum Chordata; class Mammalia; order Rodentia; family Sciuridae; genus Sciurus; species Sciurus vulgaris. The sequence goes on from NC_136464.1 coordinate 164,950,669, forward strand.
AAAGTCACCTTAACAAAAAATAGAGTCAACTGATTCACAAGATGGGCAAATATCAACATAGATTCAGAATAAATATGGAAAAGCAAGGTTTACATGATGCCTCCAAAGAAACACAATAACTCTAACCACAGACCTTACAGAACAATATACTGACTAATTGCTTGATACAGCATTCAAAGAATGTTCTTAAGTACTATGGTCTTAATATGGCTAGACTCCCCCAAAGGTGTTTGAATAAAGGGCTTGGTCCCCAAGGTAGCAGTATTGTAAGGTGCTGTGGACCCTTAACAAGGCAGGGTCTAGTGGAAAGTCCCTTGGGCTTTTAGGATTTGACCTAAAAGGATATTTCAGGACCTCAAGCTCTCAGACTCTTTCTGATTCCTGGCTCATGATGTGGATACAACCAATGACACAAGCTCCTGTCATGATATGCCACCTCCACCACAAGCATTAGTAAGACTACCTGACCTGGAGCTTGAACTTCCAGAACTATCAGCCAAAATAAACCTCTTAACTTCATAAGTAGCCTGGGTGAGTATTTCCACTACAGTGATGGGGAGCTGACTAATAAATGAAGGGACTCAACGATAGTCAAGAGAATGAAGACAGTTAATTTTTTTAAAAATTAGGAAAATAATTCATGATATGAATAATTTCAGCAGAAAAATCATGAAAAAAAGAATGAAACAAATCTTGAAACTGAAGACCTCAGTATGTAAAATAATACAGTTGAGAATTTCAACAACAGGTTAGATCAAGCCAAAGAAAGAATTTCTGAACATGAAGACAGGCCTTTGAAATATTCCAGTCAGACAAGAAACTAAAAATAATGAAGAAAGCCTCCCAGGCACATGAGGCATCATTAAATAAACAATGTTTGAATTGCAGGATTCCCAATGGCAAAGAGAAGGGAAAAGGCACAGAAAATCTACTCAGTAAACTAATAGCTGAACAATTCTCTAATTTGGGGAAGGATATGACCACAGAAGTCTAGAGGGACAAAAGACACTAAGAAAACTTAACCAAAAAAAGGTTCTATCCTCAGCATATTGCAGAGGAATGTTGAAGGTGAAGAATTCTGAAAAAACATGAAAAGTGCCAATTTGAATTTGAAGGAGTCTACATCAGACTAAGGGCAGATTTCTCTGTAGTGACATTAAAAGCCAGGAAGAACTGGAGTGACATTCAAAATTCTGGGTCCCCAAGGACATAACACCCAGCAAATCTATCCTTTAAAATGAAATAGAAATAAAATATAATACCAGCAAAGTTTAGGGAACTATTTTCTACACTGACCTTACAAGAAATGTTTAAAGGAACCCTAGGTGTGGAAGTGAAAGGCCAATAGGTGCAATCATCAAAACATGTAAAAGAATAGGATACAGTGAAACAGATATCCAAACAAAAAAGAGGAAAGAATCAACTTGTATCATTACAGAAAATCTCCAAAGCACAAAAAAAGTAAATAATAGGACAGATGAAAGGAATAAAGAATATTAAAAATAAAATCAGAAACAACAAAATAGAGCAATTTTTTTTTACTTATCAATAATATCTTTAGAAATTTATGAATTAAATTCCCCAATCAAGATAAATAGAGTAGGTAACTAGGGAAAATATAACACCCCATTATATATTGTTCACAAGAAACTCACTTTGTCAATGAAGACAAAAAGATGAAAAGTGAAGGGCTGAGAAAAGGTGTTCCACACAAATGGAAGCCAAAAGGGAGCAGAGATAGCTTTACTTATATCAGATAAAATAAATTTTAAGTTTAAAAAACTATTTAAAGAGACAAATAAGAAAACAACATAATAGTAAAGGACCCAATTCAACAAGATGAAATAAGTCCACCACAAAACTATGGGAATTAATGAAGAAATTCAATAAAGTTGTAGGATACAAAACACATTCTGTTTGGCCAGCATTATATGGATAACAAAACTAGACAATAACATAACTGAGAGAGAGAGAGAGAGAGAGAGAGAGAGAGAGAGAGAGAGAAGAAGAAGAAGAAAAAGGAGTAGGAAAAGGAGGAGGAGGAGGAGGAGGGAAAAAGAGGGGCAGGAGGAGGGGGAGGGAGAAAGAGGGGCAGGACGAGAGGGAGGAGGAAGTAGAAGAAAGTAAAGATCAATATGCTTTATGAATAAAAATGCAAAAAAACTAACAAAATACTAGCAAATCAAAACCAACAGCACATCAAAATATTGCACACCATGATCAAGTAGGATTTATCTAGGATGCAATAATGTTTCAAAATATATAAATCAATAAGGTAAACAAAGCACATTAACAAATTGCAAGACAAAAATAATATCGTCACCTCCTCCATAGATGCAGTAAAAGCATACAGTAAAAGGCAACATCACTTTATGACAAAAATCCTAAAAAATGAGTAAGGAACAACTATACCTCAATACAATAAAAGGTTATAACAAACCCATAGCCAACATTACACTAAACAGGGAAAAACTCAACATTTTTCCTCTACCATCTGGAACATATTAAGAATGTCCACTTTGACTATTCCTATTCAACATAGTACTAAAAGGTTTAGTCAGAGCAATTAGGCAAGTAAAAGAAATAAAGGGCATTCAAATAAGAAAACAAGGAGTCATCATGTCATATTGACATAATGTAATACCCTAAAGAAGACTCCACCACAAAATTATTGGAACTGATGAACAAATTTAGTAAAATTGCAGAATACAAAATCAAGGTAAATCAGTACCATTTTCATATATCAATAATAAACTGATTGAAAAAGAGATTTAAAAATTATTCCTATTAATTTTCACACAAGAAATTCAAAACTTAGGAATAACTCTAACCAAAGAGTAGAAGGATTTCTATAGTGAAAATTATAAAACATCAATGATAGAAATCTTAGAAGACACACAAAAAAGTAAAAATAGGCCATGAAGAAAACAAAACTAACATGGGAACATGGAGAGGAAAAAAATTAATATTGTTAAAATGTCCAAATATTTTGCAGATTTAATAATCATCATTAAGAATACCAATGACATTCTTCAGTGTGAGGAAAAGTAATCACAAAATTCCTATGGAACCACAGAATACCCAGAATGTCCAAAGCAATTGTGAAGAAAAAAATAAAAAATCTGGAGGCATCATGACACCTCACTACAAATCATACTACAAAGCTATAGTGATTAAAACAGTATGGCACAGGCATAAAACACATGTTTAGACCAATTAACAGAATTTAAAATATAAAAAAATATGTTATACCTATTTATAGCCAACTGATATTTGACCAAGTCTTCAAGAACATACTTTGGAGAAAGGACAGTTTTTTCAAAAAATGTTGCTGGTAAAACAGGATAGATTATACAGAAGAATAAAACATACCTCCTCCTCTCACCATTTACAAAATCAATTCAAAATTGATCAAAGACATAAACTACACAACTACTGAAATGAAATAGAGGAAGTGCTTCAAAACATTGATATAAGCAAAGATTTTCTCCATAAGACCCCACAAACACATGCAACAAAACAAAGTTGATTGCCAGTATTATATCAAACTAAGAAGTTTCTGAACAGCAAAGGAAACAATCAACAGAGGCGAGACAATCTACAGAATTGGAGGATATTTTTGCAAACTATTCATCAAATAAGGAATTCACACCCAGAATGCATAAGGAACTCAATCAAGTAGATAGCAAAATTAAATCTGATAAAAAGTGGACATTTCTTAAAGGAAGATAAACAAATGGCCAAGAACCTTTTTTTTTTTTTTAAAAAGCACTCAACCTCACTCATAAAGAGAGAAATGCACACCCAAACTAAAATGAGATATCATTTCATACCTGTTAGAATAGCTATCATCAAAAATATAAAAAATAGCAAATGCTGGTGAGCATATGGAGAAATGAGAACTCTTAGACAATGTCTGTGGGAATAAAATTAATATAACCATCATGAAAACAGTATAGAGGAGGTTCCTCAAAAAACTGAAAATGGATTATCCAGCCATCATATTAGATTGTATATATCCAAAGGAAATGCACTCATGGTATCAGAAGAGACCTGGGAACCCATAGTTATTACCCCACTATTTACAATGGCCAAATTATGGAATCAGCCAATTTGTCTATCCTTATATGTATGGATTTTTTAAAATGATGTCATATATTCACAATTGAACAGTAACAAGGCCATTATTGTTACAGTAAGTGAAATAATCCAGAGAGAAATCACATGTTCTCATTCATTTGTGGAAGGTAAAACTTTAATCACAGAGATGTTGGGAGCAGAATGGAGTTCACCAGAGGATAGGAAGGGAAGGGAGAAGCAACTAGAGAGAGAGGGTGGAAAACAGGTAAGAAGACAGAACTGAGAAAGTAATTAAAATGTTATAGAGCACAACAGGGCAACCAGAGTCTAATACAATTAACTCTTTATTTCAAAATAAATGGAGACAAGTTCAAAGATCCTCAACTTATAGAAATTACAAAATTTGAGGAGTTGGAAATGCTGATCACTCTGATTTGGTCATTAAACATTGTGTAAATACATTAAATTACAACACTCTACACCATAAATAAGTTCAAACATTATATGCCTATTAAAAAGATAATAGAAAACTTTAATGTTATTTACAATACCTGACAGACACTCTTCAAAATTCTGTACATTAATCAACTCATTTAATCCCCACCACACACCCAAGAAATAGATTTCATTACACAGAGGCGAAAGTCAAGTCCACAGTTTTGCTATCACGTTTGTAATTTCATAGAGTTAGGAAGTGGGAGAGTCAGACTGGAACTGAGAGCTCTTGTTTACGATTGCCAATACTGAATTACAGTACTGAATACTTACTTTTTGAAAAGTACATCTCTCAAAGCTCTTAACCAATTTTTCCCCAATCCCACAGCCAGTGAAAATAAAATAAATGAAATCTATCTTTAGGTAGAAAACCCAGGCATGCCATTAGCTCAACCAATAGCAGCACAAAGCACTTATCCCACCAGACAAAATAAAGCACACAAGGGTCCTCAAAGCACTCTTCTTATTAAGAAAATCACATCAGCTTTGTGGGCAATGCCCAGTAGACCACTTGTCCAGAGACCCAGACCACCCAAAAGACGTTGGAGCCAGTGTGGGAAATAAACAGCCAAATGTAAGCACATTACTCAGAATCACTTTTGTTGCTGCGATTCAGAAATATTCAGTTGGCTTTGTCAGGAGGAAAACCACAATCCCAGCTGCACAACTGACTTCTCCCTCTTACCTGGTCCATAACACCAAATTAAACCCCACAAGGCGGTGTCTAAGAAGAGAGTGCAGGTCCTAGGATTGTTGCTTCACCAAGAGCAACTGGATGGGAGAGGAAGAAAGACAAAAACTACACCCCTGCCCCTCAGAGAAACACAACCCACATACAAGTTTTTCTTACTGGAAAATGTTGGACTCCTGGTCACCAAACTCTATAAGAAAATGTACATTAAACTACAACCTAGCTTAAGATCTGAGAGGATGATTCTAAGAGGAACCTGAGAGATGAGGAGGTGAGCGTTGTAAGGGCGTTCTGAGTAACTTGTGTTATCAAGTTAAAGGAAAAGAAAGTGAAACAATGGCACAGGATGGAAATTTCAAGAACAATGATAGAACACAGGTAGAATATGTTAGGATTCACAAATATATTTAATTTTCAATGAAGCTATTATAACTGGAAGAAAGATAACAGAAATATACACTTCACTGAGCTGCAAACAGGCTTCATCTAATTCTGTCTGCTCTCCTTCAACATAATTTTCAACAGGTAAGAATATAAATAGCCGACTCACCGTGTGTTTTGTGCTTACATTGGGCTAAAAACTGGCATGTGGACTTAATTGATATAAAGCCTCTCACAGTGTCATACTTATAACACCTGTGTGGTCATATCTGTGTAAGCCAGCTATTGTAAAGAAAGTATCTTGCTGACTAGGCTACATCCTTTACCAACAGAATTGTCATAGCAAGGCTCTTGGACAAAGCACCTGAGCAAGATCACTTATCTCATCCTCAGTTTTCCTGGGGAATCTCATCATAATAACCTAAGTTGCTTTTGTGTTAGATTTATAAGTATCCCAATGCTGTCTAAAAGCACCCCAGTCATTTTCAATGACACCGTATCTGCAGTACAATTTCTAGAAGTTTCGACCTGCTGAGAATACCATTTTCTCTTATCATTGATTACAATAATTTAAAGTTTTTTTCCATTTACTTATTTTTAGTTTTTTAATACCTCAAATATTAATGAAACATATTAAATAACAGTGATAAAACTGATTTTAAATAATTTCTGTAAAGGAATTCAAAGGCAATTCCAAAACTATAAACCACAAATGATGTAGTGCTAGCTCATCAAAAGGGATAAATGCAGTGTAAAGTCCAAATATGACTACTTTAAAGATCAACATTATTTTGGTAACATAAATTCTCTTATGTTAGTTAAAATTTTACATGGCTTTAAAATAAAATCTCATTTTTATTTATAATGTAAATGTTTTATTGAAATATAACATAGTGTGTATTTTAACATATGGTTAAATTGGTTTTCAAAAATCAACCTATGTAATTAACATCCAAATCCAGAAGCAGAACATTACCAATATCCCAAAATTGCTCCTTTACTTCACGTCAATTATCACACCCCAATCCTGAACTCAAAACACCTTCAATCAATTTTGCCTTTATTTTATCCTAATGTAAACATAAATGTAGTATGGCTCACATTGCTCAAAATTATTTTTTAAAGATTCCTCCATATTGACTTATAGAATTTTTATTAAGTTATTCCAATTGCTTTGTATTCTAGCATTCTTATACATTGTACCAATTCACAGTAAATAATCATTTTGTGTTGTTTTGTCTTTTTTAATATTATGAATAGAGCTATTTTGAACATTTTGTACACATCTGTTATTGAATATGTGCTCGATCTATACTAAGAATTTCTGGAATTTCTGGACCAAAATGAATGTGCATGTTCAACTTCATAAGATACTACCAAATTATTTTTAATACAGAAGTTGTACTAATTTATACCAGTTGCTTCACAGGCTTAACAGTGCTTGCTTTTTTCTTACTTTCTCTTTATGTTCATTATGGTGAGTGGTTAATAGTAGCATATTGAGGATTTTATATGCATTTCCCCTGATGAGAAAGAAATTGAAAGATCTCCATGTTTATTGACCATTTCGAAATCCTGTTTTATAAGGATTCTGCTAAAAGTTTTCAGCTATTTTACAATTAGTTTATGTGACTCTTTCTAATTGTTGATTTTCAGTGTTCCAGTGAAAGTGTTACAGTAAAACATAATTTTTTTCCTTTTCTTTTAAATTTTTATCAAATCTGTTTTCAAATACATATCAGTTAATTCCCAATGTGGATCACTGTATATTTGAGTTAAGTGAGTTTTTCTTCTCAGTTTGGCTATATAGTTTGGGTGTGCTTAGTAATTTGCTTTAATGGTAGACACGTGTTGTTAGAAGACTCCACATAATGTTATCTTCTTTGAAAGATGGTGTGGCTTTCCTCTGCTCTTCGAAGAGTGAACACTGATTGCTTTAACCCAAGTAGGGATTGTTCACAGTTCACATGGATTGAAGATCTAGGAAAGTTGTCCATGTAGGATTTTCACTAGATCACACAGGTATTTCAAGGTAGCCAATTGAGCATAGGGGCTAAGCAGGGCATGTCCTTTAACTGGTCCCTGATTCTAAAATAGTCACAAGATTGAAAGAATGCTGCTAGAGTTCATATTTCTGCCCTATTAAACATTATTTGGTGCTGCAATTCTTATAATTTCATGAATATTGTTTTGCAACACAGAATAATTAACTGACTAGAGTACATGTGTACCAATAAATATGTATTACAACATCTTGACCTAATTAAAATTTCATTTAAATCTAACATTTGATTTTTAAACATTAACAGTAAGAAAAGTACATATGTCATATACAGAGGCTCTAGTTAAAGTTCTTCCACGTGCAAGTCTACAGTAGTCTATAACCTGCATTTAACAAATTATATATTATGTGACACACTGTCATATATTCTACTTGACTTTTGCAAAAGAAAAATAGATATTCTGCCCTATTCTACTCTTCCATGATGTTGTCAGGCAATTGCTAATTCTTGGAAGAGATCTAAAATTGTCAGGAGGCAGGAGGAAGAAAATTAGTTGGTTTATACTACCTAAGGGAGGAAAAGAAAAAGAATGAAATAGAATCAAAGTTTAAAGCCTAGAGACCCACTGAAATAGGAATATTTATATATGCTTAGAAATAGGAGAGAGGGAGAGAAAAGCAAATAAGCCTATGGGATTAGAAAATTGATTTAGCTAAACATAAAAAGGAAAGAAAGAAACAAATGAGTCATATTCAATTAATTATTTACTCTAGTCAGTTAATTATTCTGTGCTGTAAAACAATATTCATGAAATTATAAGAATTGCTTTCCATGTGAATTTAAAACTGACAATGAACAAATGTTATGATTTCTTTTTTTTTTTTTACTTTAGACTTTTAGTTTGAAGTTTAATTTTATACTTGGTTCATGTTTTCTGAATATTTTAGTTTTCATCATATTTCATTGCCTTTCCTAGTTTTTCTCCCAAAAATGATAATATTCTCAGGTTTCATGCACTTCTTATCTCTTATGTCTGATCATTAATAAAGATACCATGGAACACTGTCTACAAATCATTTTGTACTTCAGGGCAAGTTAAGAAAGTATGTGCTACTTTATCTTGTAAATTGCAATCTATACATTCTCACCATGTTATGTCTTCCCATAATGTCCACATTTAATTTTGTTAGTTTCCCTAAATGAGCACTGCTTACTTATTTATAGCAAGCTTAAGGGTATAAAAGTTTGAAAGAAATTGTCTTGTTCTCCCTAATCAAATGCTCATAGGCAAATGTTAAAGCATATTGCACTTGCTTTACAATCCGTCAATTGTTTCTCTTTTTCTTTAAACATAAAAGAGTAAACTTAACCTGAAGTCATGCATGTGAAAAAGGTCTACTCAGCACTTTATGTTTCAATTTATATAATTAACCTATGCACTAAAATTCTTAATGAATATCTGCACAAATGTAATGCACTTAATTTGAAATTAGAACATAATGTTATACACTGAAGTTACATGTTAGAAACATAACCATTGAAAATATGCCTGATTATGGTATTCTTCTTTTTATTTAACCTAAACCTTCTTAATGTTAATTATTTCCTATTGTTATTGTTATTATATACTATTTGGTGTTGACGGTAACAGAAACAAGCCTTCATCTTTTCAAAATGCTGTAACAAAACTTTTTAGACTAGGTAATCACAAAGAACAGAAATATTTTGCTCCACTATGGAGGCTAGAATTCCAAGATCAAGGTGTCAATAACTCTACTGTCTGATGATGTTTCATCCTCTACTTCAACCAGTGACTTGTGCATTCTCACATGACAAAAGGAACAAACAAGCTCACTCAGGCTTCTTTACACAGGCACTATTCCTACTCTCTCCAGATGCCCCCCCTCCCAAGAGCACTGCACTAAGGAATAAGTTTCAACCTATGAGTTTTGGGGAACACAGACATTCAAATCATCAAATAACATGTAAAAGATATTCACATTATGTTTTACAGTCAAAATACCCATATTTGTATATAAGAAAGTAACCATTAGATTATATTAAACTTTTCATGATAATATAAATTATTTTTTAAAAGTATGTCACATTTCAGCATTGATGTCATCATTTTTGGTTTCCAAACATTAGAAAATACATTTTTAAATAAAAAAGAAAAAAAATTGCAAGTATGAGTAGTCCAAATGCGAGTTATGTCAGCAAAAAGTGGTATAGGGAAATCTGAATCCTCTTTCTCCACAAATACATTGACTCAAAAACAATTATAGCAAAATTCCTCTGTGAGAAATTCTAATACTTGTTTAAAGGCTCTTGCACTCCAGCTAAATGTGAGCTCAGACTCACTGAAGCTAGTAGGGAGATTTGGGAGACCCTTTCAATGGATGACTTCCCCAGCACAGCACCACATAATCAGAAAAACACCCCTCAGCTCCCAGGTTCTCCCAGGGGAGAAAAAGAGTTGGCCCACTTATGCAGTGCCATAATTTTTCTGGATAATATTTTAGTACCTGGAGGACGGGGTTTTGTTTCATAAATGATGAAACACAGATGGAACTGACATAATCAAGCCATCAGAGAACACAGACCATGGTTTGAATTTGTAATCACCAGGTCTCCTCCCAAAAGCTCATCATAGTGTAAGTGGAGGAAACATTTGAGCTTTCAGTTTTTCCTGGTAGAGGAAGAATTGGTCCATGGGGCCAGTACCCCAATTTCTGCAGAGCTACCGAAAGAATTGCCTTCTTTCATGCTTATCTCAAAGTACTGATAGGTCTAACATTAAATAGAAGCCTGGGGAGGAACAGAGAAGGGATTGGACCATCATTCACCATAGGCTCTCCCTCAAGGCTCAGATGGAAAGAACATATGAACCTAGCTTCTTCCTGAAGAGGTAAAGAGTTGGATGGTGAATTCAAGGATCTGACATTATGGAACATTTTTCAAGGAACTTTCTTCTGTCTCAACATCCCAATGTACTAATGGAGTTGGACCTATCCTAGACACCCTGGGCCTTAAAAGAATTTTAAAAAAGAAGGTTGGACTAGTCCAAGGTTTAAGAAGTACCCAGAATCTCTGGCTGGGTTGATGGGCAGGAATCTTCTATACAGGACCAGTCCAAGAAGACTGAAGCAGGTGGCTGCTTTGTTTAATGCATAAACAAAGATGGGGAAAACCAATGGAAATAAAAACCAGGCAAATAAGTTCCAGAGAAAAGAACTAGGCAAATTTCCAGAACCTGATCTTAAAGAATACACAATTATAATAAATATATGATTTACCTGGCAGGGAATTTAAAATAACAGTCCTAAAGATACTCACTGAAGTTAGAGAAACGATGCATGAACAAAGAAACAAAAGAGTAAGCCAAGCAAATGAAGCACTGATCAACTCAAAAACAGGTCATTGAAACTTATTTGTTCAGAAGAGCTAAAAGTCAAAAATCAAAAAGAACTCAAAAAAAAATAATGATTTATGGGACATCATCAAGTGGGTCAATATATGAGCAACTAGAGTCCAAAAAACGGAATATCATAAAAGAATGGACAATTTCTGAGAAACATAAAGCTCATTCAGTACAACTAAGAAAGAATTAACAAAACTATAAGCAGTATAGACATAGAATCAGCAATCAAAAATCTCTCAACAAGGGAAAGTCTAGAACCAAAAGTCTTCACCAGTGAATTTAATTAAGCATTTAAAGAAAAATTAACTTGACTCTTCTCCAATTCTTCCAATATATTGAAGAGACACATTTTGTGAACCCCTTCATTTTGATGTTAGTGCTACCCTGATGCCGAAGTCAAAGACAACAAAAGAAAAGTAGAGAAAAATATGCTTAATAAATACAGATGCAAAAATCCTCAAAAAAAATTTTTTTTGAGCTGAGTGCATATGCCTGTAATCCCAGTGGCTCCAGAGGCTCAGGCAAGAGGATCCCAGGTTCCAAGTGAGTCTCAGCAAAAGTGAAGTGCTGAGCAACTTGGTAAGACCCTGAGTTCAATCCCCACTATTCCCACCAAAAAAAAAAAAAAACCAGTTGAATACAAAACCACATTAAAAAGATCATACACCATGATCAAGTGGATTTATTCCTTGGGTACAAGGATGGTTCATCCTAAAAAAAATCAATTAATATAATAACCACATTAACAATAAGGATCATTTCGACAGATCACAGAAAAGTATTAACTTAATTTAGCATACTTTCATGGTAAAATCAACAAACTAGGATTAGAAGTTAAGAAGTTTCATTTACAGTTCATATATAAAAAGTTCATATATCATGTTCAACAGCAAAAATCTGATAGTTTTTCTTCTAAGATTACAAATGAGGCAAGGACATAAAATCTGGATATTTTTATTCACTATAGTACTGGAAGTTTTACCCAAAGAAATTAGATAAGAAAAAGAAGCATAAGCATCCAATTTGGAAAAGAAAAAGTTAAAATATCTCTGCAGACAATGTAATCATACATATGGAAAATCCTGAAGAATCATAAAATACTATAATTAATAATAAAAATGTACTAATGTTGCAGTATACAAATCAACAAAAAATAATTTGTGCTTCTAATACCAACAGTGAAAACTCTGAAAAGGAAATTAGAAAAAAAAAATGCCATTTATTGTATCATTAAAAAGAACCAAATACTTTGTTTTGTTTTTTTCAGTACCGGGGATTGAACTCAGGGGCACTTACCCACTTTCCAGCCCTATTTTATTTAGAGAAAGTTCTCACTGAGTTGCTCAGCGCCTCCCTTTTGCTAAGTCTGGCTTTGAATTGGCAATCCTCCTGCCTTAGTCTCCTGAGCAGCTGAAATTACCAGGAGTGTGCCACCCTGTCTGGCAAGAACCAAATACTTTGGGATAAATTTAACTAAGAGGTGAGATATTTGTGCACTAAAACTAAAAATATTGATGCAAGAAATTAAAGAAGACTTAAACAGATATAAAGATATTGGGTGTTCAGAGATTGTAAGAAAGAATATTGTTAAACATGTATAAAATCCAAACTTATGTAAAAACTCAATGCAATCTCTATCAAAATCTCAAAGGCATTATTTCAAAGAAATAGCAAAAAGAATACTAAAATACACGTAGAAACACAAAAGACCCTAAATAACCAAAACAGTATTGAAGAAGACAAGGATACTGGCTTCACATCTTGTGATTTCATATACATGACAAAGTTACAGCACGAATTGTATCAAACCAAAAGGTTCATCAAGGATGACAAGTCAACCTAAAAATTGGGGAAAAGCATTTGGAAGCATCAGAAAACGTGTTAATCTAAAAAATGTAGCAGAAATTTATTCCTACAACACATGGGCAAAAAAGACAAAAAACACTAATATTCAAAAAATGGGCTGATGTCTTGCGTAAACATTGATCCCAAGATGGCATACAAATGACAACAAGGTATAATACGTAAATGATCAATGTCAGTCATCCGCAAACTACAAGTCAAATTCACACAGAAATAGCATCTCCTATTTGTCAGCTGGTCATTATCAAATAAACAAAAAACGAGTACTGAAGAAGTGGCCACCTTTGTGCGCCCATTGGTAGTAATGAAAATGGTGCAACCTCTATGTAAAACAATATAAAGTTTTCTCAAAAAACTAAATGTAGAACTCCCAAATGACCCAGGAACTTTACTTCTGCATGCTTATCTAGAAAAACAGATACCAAAATATTGAAGAAATATAAAATAGCCAAGATATGCAAGCAATTAAAATAGTAATCAAGGGATCAATGGGTAAGGAAAATGTGGAAAATAGATACCATGAAATACTATTTAGCAATATGTGACATTAATGTCATTTCTTAAAATAATATAGATCTTTCTTTGTCATTTCCTTTTTTAAAAAGAAAAATTCTGTAATATATGAGAACATAGATAAATCTGGAGGACATCATGCTATGTAAAAAAAGTCAGTACCAAATGGACGATCCTGCATGATTACACTATACAAGACATATAAAATCAGAGGCAAGTAATATTTTCCAGGACCTGGGGGATGGGAAAACTGGATATTGCTAAACAATTGGCATAAATTTTAAATTAAGCCAGATAAATAATTCTAGTGATATGCTGGACACTTAGTATTCACTAAGTGTAGCCACTAAGTGAATAATACTACATTTTTACTAAAATTATTTTGGGAGAGTAGACTGCATGTTAATGGTTATAACTATAAGCAATTTTTAAAAATAGAATTTCCAAAGTCTATATACACACACACACAGTAATGTATGATCAATTATAGGACACTTTTTTTTTTCATTATTTCTAATTCAAAAGTTTATATTATAAGATCAGAGAATGAATCCTTGTATATTAATGTGTCCAATTCAATTTTCTATTTCTATCACATATACTATGCTGTAGAATTCTTAATGTTTAAGGGTACAGTGTTCACTAGTATAACTTAGTCTACAAAACTAAAAATTCCTTAAGTTTTGGGTTCAGAATCTGTTTCAGAAACTATTTGTACAGGAAAATGCTTTTTTCTTCTCACAGTAAAAATGACTTAATGACTTTTATAATTAAAGTTGTAATTGTAAGTCTTTAGAATAAATATAGAATTTGCTTAATGAAGTTCTCATATGCAGAAATAAAATTTACATCTGCACATGTAATTTCAACAAATTATTCTAATTTCTCCCTGAAACAAATTTTAGAAATATTGACACAAATTAATTGCATGATTTCCCATTTTTATTAACTGTTGAAATGTAATATATTTATTTTATTGCTGAAAGTGGAAACTCTCTGTTTGCCTTGCAAAGCTGTCATTTTGGGTAATTGCTAAGGGAGTAAACCAACCACAGTCCTTTGATAGAGTTAATTTCTTCATTTGTTCTTGGGTGTAGTAAGCTGAATGGTAAACCCTCAAAATTCATGTCCACATGAAACCTTAGAAAATGAGTGTATTTGAAATATGGATCTTACATAAATTAGTTAAAAATGTCAAAATAAATCATTTTGAAATTGAAGTGAATCTTAGAGCCAATAACAGATACAGAGACCCAGAATGAAGAAGGTAGAGTGAACTTGCCTTAGACCAAAGAATGCAGAGTGATAGCAGAGGCTGGAAGAGACAAGAAGGATTCTTCTCTAGAGCTTGCAGAGGGAACATGGTTTTGCTGCCCCTCGATCTCGCACTTGTAGCCTTCCAGACTGTGAGACAATGAATTTCTGTCCTGTTAAAGCACACGATTTGTGGTACTTTGTTGTAGTTACTATAAAAAATACCCACCTGTTATATAATAGAAAGATGGTCCAGTCATAAACAAAACAAAACTAAACTAAACTGAAAGAGAAAGCATCCTACCAATAGATGTCAGCACTACTCTGCTCTATTTAGTAATATCCAAATTGAGTAGCAATTGAAATCCAAATGTTTTTTGTGTCTCATCATTTTCTTAAGAACCAGAAGTTCTTTAGGCATCAGCTCTCCCCTGAATTACTCAGTATCTTCCGAACGAATCTCCCTGCTTTTCTGCCTATCTGCAATTTATTCTCAATAGAGTCATTAAAGTGGTCCTTTGAAAATACAAATGAGATTACATCATACCTCTGCACCAAACCTTCCAAAGTCTTCATATTTACTCAGAAGTCAGAATCAAAAGAAATTCACACTCTCTCACCTCATCTCCTTACTCGCCAATTATAACCATGCTAGACTTCATGACAGCTCTCCCACCCTTCAGTGAGTTCCTGTCTTAGCCCTGGAAGGAATGCTGCTCTTCCAGATAGCTGCATGACTGACTAATCCCATGTTCCACACAAGGTTTGATTCAGCATCCTCTTCTCTGTGGGTCCTAATTTGGCACCATGCGAAAGCAGTAACCCTCCTATGTCCCAAATCCTATCCTCACAAAATCTTCTATTCCTTTCTACTCCTTACCATATTTTACAAAGTACATATCACCTTCTAAAAGGTTATATGGGGAATTTTTTGTTTATTATTTATATTTATGTTCTAACTAGATTATGAGCTTAAGAGAACAGAATTTTCTGTCCTTTCTGCTGATGTTCCTGTAGCAGAGCATCTGGCTCCCAGCTGATGTCCATTAAATATCAGTTGCATGCACCCTTGGAACTGTCAGTGGATATATTTTGCACCCACTGTTTCTACCACTCTCCAGTGGTAAAGTAAGAGAGAGAACTGGGTTATCTAAAGAAAACAGCACAGGCAGTTATTTCTTCTTAATTAATAATTTATGTGATAGTACTTGGCACTTTTGTTGTTTTCACTTTTAGCTTTCAATTGTTCCTGAACAATAAAGACAGGACTTGACTCTGAAAGAAGATGCACATTCCCAGTATGTGGAGAGTGTGTCCTAGAAAACAAAGGTGAAATAAAGATAGGATCTGAGTCAAGAAAGGAGCATACAGGTCCCTAGTAATATCTTTCTAATGTCTAGAGAACTAGACCAATTCAGTCTCTTTCAAAATGCTTATATGGACCAATTTTTACTCAACAACTTAATTCAGGTTTATGGCAATTATAGCCCAAAATTTCTGAGTCACACTAGAGAATATAAACATTTTACTGCTTGGTTGCTTCAGTTTTATCACAGTAGCTCTGACCATTAGTTTTAATTTGTCTAATAAATTTATTTTTGCTGAATTACCTATATTAATTATAATAAATCATATCTAATAGATTCTGCATACTAATAAATTGTAGGAAGGCCCAAATAACTTATTAAAATAATTTTATGTTTAGATATTTCAAAATCAGAATTTCCTCTTGACCTGAAACATTTGCAAACTCAGGTTTCTAACCTCATTTATTTCTCTTTGATAATCCATCAACTGTTATTGATCATTTTCACTTAGAAATGCTCATCTCCACTTATTTTATATCCATAAACATGCGCAGTCACTTTTTTCCAGTATTATAAAATATATGTCTTTTTCTTAACTCGGGCTCCCTTTAAAATCACAGTTCCGCTTGATCTGAAGTAACATGAACAGGCCTGAACTTTCTGTTTTCTAAATTGTGCAGGAGCTTTTTGTAGGATTTCATGCTACCCTAAATCTCATGCTTCCCTTCTCATTTATTTCAGATTTCTTTTAATCTTCCAATCCATTTCATGATCCAGTTTAAAATGCCTATTTCTCTGAAATGTATATTAGATATGCAATCCCCTTTAATTCCACAACTTATTCATCTGCACCTTTGCAGAATGTTACAACTGTCTTATACAAGAATATTTTCTGCCACTTCTAATGAATATTTTGGCTTCTTGTGTTTAATCAGCATTGTGTGACCCTCAAAACTCAGTATAAAACAGTTTTTAATATACCTCAGTAGATATAATCCCCTTACACAATATTTTTACAGTTTGCTTCATAAATTTAAAACTCCATAGAATTTAAGTGGCCTATAATTTAACACAAATTTTGTAATTTTATCTATTTGTTGTATACTTTAAATGACAATTTCCACAATTTCCTCTCACAGCTCTCTACATTAAGTACAGAGAAGACATTGAAATTAAGAGAAGTATTTTTTTTTCAGTTTAGTTACAATTACTCATTTTTTTTTTTTTTTTTTTTTTTTTTTTTGTCTTAGAGTCCTTGATAGTTCTATTTGCAACAAGTGAAAAACAAATCATCGTGTGTTGTTGGGACTAATGACACGTTAACTAACTCGGGCTGACTCCTTACTCCCTGGCGAGTGAGCAAGATCAAGGCCTCAAAGGCGGTTTCAATAGTTAATGACGATGAACCGGACCACCGTCAGGGATTGGTTAACAATAGTTCCATGAACGTGATCAGCTCGTGCTTGCCATATAGTCTTATGGGACTCTTGCCTGCGTGAACACCCCATGCCTTGCTGACCTTTAAGCTGATTGGTTCCCGCCTAGCCCCCACCCTACATAAAAGCTGTGTGATTTCCTCAATAAACGAGTTCCTGCTGTGATGGGTCTCCCTGACGCGTCTGATTGTCCTCCGCCTGGAGGGCTGGGAGCGGGTGGTCAGTCGGCCTTACCTATCCTGGTCTGACCTTGTTGGGGAGTGTCCCCTTCCCTTGCCGCTGGTCGAGAAGAGCAAGGGGGCTTAAGACCCCAATAGTATGTCAACATTGCTATTATTTATTGTTACAACTTAAAAATGCATTTTATATATTCATTTTTTGTGAAATGTGTTTAGGTTTAACAGTGTTCTAAAGTTAAAAAAGATAAAATTAAGCAGAATAATTGTGGAAATATCATGAACATAATATATATATATACCTAATTCTTTTTATTTTTACAGACTGCGTTTTAATTAATTATACACAAATGGGGTACAACTTTTTGTTTCTATGATTGTACATAATGTAGATTCACACCATTCATGTAATCATACATGGACATAGGGTTATGATGTCTGTCTCATTTCACCATTTTTTATACCCCCTCCCTCTCATTTCCCTCTATGCAATCTAAAGTTCCTCCATTCTTCTCTCACCCTCCCCTCCCCAGACCCATTATATATTATCATTCACTTATCAGGGAAAACATTTGCCTTTGGTTCTTTTGAGATTGGCTTATTTGTATACTATTTATAAATTTATTTCAACTAACCAATCATACATTTTCTATGAAATGTATACTCTAAGAGGAAATCTTATTTATTACTATTAATAGTAGCATATTTGATAATATGACATATAATTTCAGTAAGGGATACAACATAACCTAGCTTTACCTCATGGTGAAGGGATGTCACCAAAATAAGAAGAAATGCATAAGAAAAGTATTGATTGCAAGCTTTTATATACCTACCCCTATCAGTCAACTTCAGTGCAACTGGGAGTGGTGAATGAAATTGTTTTGAGTCTGAAAGATCCTGAAATAACTAAAGACAGAAGCATGATTAAAATGGGGGAAGATGAGAGTTGAATATTGAAACTTCACACTGCTTCTACTTTTCTGTTCTTTTAAAATGCTAGAAGATTAGTCTCAACTCTGGAAACTACACTTGTCTCTAAAAATTTTGAAGCACTCTTCTATGCAATGGTTTAATTGTCAAGAACAAAATCCAAGTATGCCGGATTGAGAAATTACCCACTTAACATTCCACTCAGCTCAGACTAATTGAATTCCAAGGCCATTATGCTCAATCTTATGTCCAAAATTAGATGTCAGGATATATACTTACATACTAGTTGACAATAAAAAATTATAAATATCAGATAGCCAGGTGTGGTGGTGCATGCCTGTAGACCCAGTGACTCAGGAGGCTGAGGCAGAAGGATCACAAATTCAAGGTCAACCTTGGCAATTTAGGGAGATCTATCTCATAAAAACATAAAAAAGGCTGGGGATATAGCTCAGTGGTAGAGCACACCTGAGTTCAATTGCTGGTACCACCAAAAAAAGAAATATTTATGAAATATCTGAACAGAATCTCTAGCCTGAAAAAAAATAATGCAAAAACAAAGAAGAAGCTACTTGATGGAAATAGAAATTAAGGAGAATTTAAAACATGACAATAAAATGTTCAATATATGGGCTGGGGAGGTAGCTCAGTGGTAGAGAGCTTGCCTAGCCAGTACAAGGCCCTGGGTTGCATTACCCAGCAACACACACACACACACACACACACACACACACACACACAAACACACACACACAGGAGAGGAGAAGAGGAAGAGAGGAAAGAATTTTTTAAAGAAGAACTAAATGCAAAAGTTAATAAAAATTCAAGAAAATTGAGTAAAGGGAAGAATATGGGCTAAGTATTAATGAAACGATGAATTATGGGATCAGATTAGAAAATCATGCATATAGGATTAAGCACTGCAAAAAGGATACTACAGAAAAAGGAGATTACAAAGGAAATAAAAATTTCAAAAAATTATCAACCCATTTTTCAGAATCTTAGAATGGCTAATATCAGATGAATATGTATCACCAGTGATTATCAGAATTGATAAAAATAAACCCATACAGAGTTACATTCCTAAAAGCATACATAAGTGGAACACTGTGCATAATGAGAAGACTCAAGAAGCTTCTAGAGAAAATTTTAAGTCACATGCTAACAATCAGATATCCAAATATCTTGAGATATCTCATTAGTGTCAATGGAAGCAAAAAGGCAATGGAGCAAAACGTAAAATACTCTATCAGAAAGTGATTTTCAATCAAAGCATTTTATACTCAGGAAATTAGACATAAAGGTAGAATAAGAATATCTTCAAATATTGAATATCATCATAATTTTTTCTCCAAAAATAATTTAAAATCAATTATTGGAATTTATGTTCAAGTAAGAGAATATGCCAAAGAAAGCAATGGCATAAAGCAAACAATAATAATAAAAACAACAAAAAAGAGTAAAATCCCCAATGCACTGAAAAACAGACTAACACCTCTGACTAGATATGGCGGACAATAGACTATACTTGGACTCATTCACAGAGGTAAGTAATTTGAAGACTAAGAGCTGCATATATCCAGTACTAGAAACTAAGAAACATGTCATGTTTCTTCTAAGGAACAAGTAGCCAGGTGGGCCAGGCCAAGATTCTTTTCTACACCTTGTGGTGACCAGGCCTTAATAAAATCCTCATTGCTCTCTTTACGTTGCTCTCTAGATCACTAGAGGTCATTTGTTTTTTCACACATTTATGTCTGTTTTTTTTTCTTCCCTGACAGTTGAGGGTAGAAGCAAAAGATACAAAGGAACTCATTTCCACTCACAATATCCATTCACTCCTGAAAGTCATTAGAAATAGGCCACTGCCCAGTGCTCTGGCCATAATAAGGCTTGTTATTTTGTTGCACTGTTTGTTTGCTTTTGAGGTCAAAAACAACAACAACAAATTTTGTACCTTCCATGTGCCACCCTTTCATCTGCTGTGCAGAAGTGAGGAATGGTACAGTGTTTGGGGCTAGAAGGTGAATACATCCCTCACCACAGATCTAGAAGACACATTTGAACTACCTGGATTTGGGTGGCAAATAGAGGCAGAGGATTTGGACAATTACTATTTATATTTTTTGAAGTGTTCAGATCAACTTTTCACATCAAATAAACATTTTTTAAATTATCTTTTTTTATTTTTATATACTGCACACAAATGGGTTACACCTTTTCATTTCTATGGGTGTGCACAATGTAGATTCATACCATTCATGTAATCATACATGTACACAGGGTAATGATGTCTGTCTCATTTCACCATCTTTCATACTCCCTCTCCCTTTCATTTCCCTCTGCGTAAAGTTCCTCCATTCTTCCCTCTTATAAACATTAGTACCTGGGAGAGAGTCTGAAAACTAGGTACATCAAACAAGTACATGTGGAAGTCAACGCAAAAGTGAAAATACAGAGAAAATGCAAAGAACAAGATAATATCCAGACTTTAGACTTTTGCCACTCCCGGAGAACACATAAGCCCCAGAACATGTCAAGTGCATCTGAGAACCCATGGATACCTCTTTAAATTATGTGAGAGGGGAATTTGTAAATGATTGAATTTCACCTAAGTTAAAAAGGCTTATGTGCTGCTATGGAGATTGAAGAGATGACAGCAACATTTTAAGGAAACTGATGTAGACTTTCCTGAGTTATGTATAATCAGGGAATAGCAAACTTCTTTGGGAAATATCAGAATTCACAGTAGGTAGTTTGTTATATGTTAATCTGAAAAATTAATATTTAATGGAGTAGGAGTGGAGGAAGTTGTAGAGAATTTGAATTTCTTTTAAATCACAAACTGCTATATTGTTTTTGTTGTATATAAAAATGATAATAATAATATATCATGGTATTGTGTGCTGAGACCAGACCTATAAATATATGTAAACACATATATAGTATATGAGCATATGTGTATAGTCTTATTTAATATTAATAAAGCAACAACCTATGCATTAAAGATATGAGTATTCTCATTTTGGAGATAGAATGCATGAGCTTGGAAAATTTTGTTTTCCTCAAATTAAGCATAAAGGAGTCTTGCACATGGTTAATACAAGATTTTGCTTGTAAAAGATTTTGCTTTCATGAGTAAAAGGATATGATCAGTGGAAATGAGTTCCTTTGTATCTTTTGCCTCCAACTTCAGGAAGGCCTGACTTCAGCTTTCAGAAGAAGAAAAAAACAGATACTTCTGTGTGATAAAGGAGATGACCTCTAGTGATCCAAGGAACAAAGTAAAGGGAAAGATCAGGAGTTTATTAAGGCATGGTCACCATGAGGTGCAGAAAGAATCTTGGCCTGCCCCACCTGGCTATTTGATCCTCCCAAGAAACAGATGGTATAATAGTACTGAGACTTGCAGTTCTAGTCTTGAAAATAACTTTCTTCTGAGTCACACTTGTCCAAGATGAGCTGATTGTCCTCTATACCAGGTGCAAAGGTCTAAGTCTGGTACCTCAATTCAAATCACTCAAAATGCTGCTCTTCTTTCTGTTAATGTCCGAATGTACCTCTTTATTTGGCTCCACATGTGCATGTCTGGGTTTGCTAGTGGACTCAATTTCCAGGGTATAAAGCACTATTCGGACTCTCTGAACTACTGTTTTAACATACCTTTTGCTGAGCCTACTTAGTGGCTTTGAAATAAGTGTAAAGCAGAATCTCATAGGTAATGATAAACATATGAATAAACTTGGGTCTTCTTGAAATGCAAGTACTTAATTAGTAGAGCCAGGATGCGGTCGGTCCTGAGGTTCTCAATTTTGAACTTGCTGCAAGCAATACTCATGCTGATAATCTGCAGAAACCAGCTGAAGTAGCAAAGGCCCGCGGGATAGACTGGGGGTTGAGGCAAAAAAGAAGTGATAGTGAAGAGGGTGGAGATGATGCTCCAGATGCCTCCAAAAGTAAAGTCCTGTCATTGGAGAAAGAGTGCTGCAATATTCCGGTGCTGAAATGTGCCTTACTAAGTCAATAAGAAAGTCCATGAAGGTGCTATTACATATTACTTAATATCTTTAAGCGAGCATAAATGTTCTATTCCATAAAAATAATCTATAAATAACCCTCTTTTTTTGAGCATTTGTTTTATACTTAGAGTCTTATGCACAATATTTTATACATTTATCTGCATTTGTGATTTGATTCTACCAGCTAACGGAAAAGGAAACTGAGGCATTAAGATGCTCATTAACTTGCCTCAGTACCAATAAAGTAAAAAGAAATGAATCTGTTATTTGTACCTAAAAATTTGCCTACTATGCTGATATATTTAATAAAGTTCCAGAAATTAGGGGACTTGGATTCTAAATGTGCATAGGACCTATGAGAAAAAGAGGCTTACCTTCTCTTGAAAAGGAAAATAATTGTTGAATATTTAACTGAATCTATCCACAGTTGTTAATCAATTTTAGTTGTATTGCTTTCAACCCTTTTCCTGATGGTCTTAACAATTTTTAAATAGGAAGTTCAAGCCGACTATTGCAAAGACGCCAGCCATATGGCATTAAATCAGAAGTCTTATGAATTATTTGGAAGCTTCTTTTGATCTCAGATGTGAAAACAGCATGATCTCATTTTGTGTCAATCTTCTGGATTTATTTTGGAATCTTAACCCACTTAGAATACATTTTGTTTCCTTGGTTTCTAAAGTCAGTTTTAAAAGGCCCTAAAATTCTTGATCTTTGACACTTGGCAAAATTCTGGCCTTCGATTTTAGCTTTGGCAACAACCACACAATTAAAAATGGAAATATACATTCAATTGTTTGTAAATCATGATTCCTCAGGAAAGGCAACGTGTTCTATTCTGCATCAATAAAAATACAGATCTCCTAACAAGAAGAGTGATACCCTATTTTGTCCTCAGCTGGTGACACGTTACGTAGAGTACTATGTTCTACTGGGAGGACACACTTTCAAAGGGTCATTTGAAAACTGAAAACTTCCAGGGAAACACATCAATGATGACAAAAGGATTAGAAATCTGTCAAATGATGTGTTTGAAAGCATACATGATGTTTAAAGTGAAAAAATAAATGAGATAGGGTAACTATGTTGAAATATTTGAAGTACAGTCTATGCTATGAATGAACTCATTGTCTCTGTGGTTTGAGAGTAACAGAATAGGGACAGATGCATGAAAGGGGCAGTGGTCTCATTATTGACCATTTAAGGACAATGACTCACTAAATTAAAACTGCCAGAAAATGAATCTATTTAGTCATTAACTGATTCATTGACATATCCATGAGTTAGGTAGTACAGACATGAGCAAGACAGCAGGAAGGGAGAAAGAAACTGGAGCAGACCAAGGAGAGGGGTCCCAAGAGCCAGGGAAGGGAGAGCTATGCCCAGTTGCAGTTAGAATTAGGGTTCTTTTCTGGAGACAGCCCACTGCTCAGATTAGTACCTACCTTGAGCATGCTTACTAAGCTGCAAAACATCCAAAAGCAACCTCTGGCAGATCATCAAGTAGTACTCATATCACTTGCATTGCAGTTTTGAAACCACACCACCTCTCCCTGCCCTTGTGGTTTTTCCCAAGTAATACTGGGACAGTGCAGGAGCCCTTCCCCTGGTTACTTAACACCTACTGTCAATCACATTTGCCACTCACATGATATAAGACCAGGAGAGAAACCCAACTCAGATTAGATGGGGACATAAAATTAGACCAAACCCCAGTCCTGGGACCACCCCCTTTCTCAGGTTAATCCACTCCAGGTTCTGTGGAGTGTACTTTCAGTTTGTTAAATAAAACTGAGAGCTTGTTTACTATCTGCGATGTGTCTCCTGACTGAAACCCAGAGTCATTTCTGCATGGGACTCCCCACTCTCATATCTTGGACGTAGACTTTTGCTTCTTGATTAGAAAATCTCCTTGCTTCCACAACCTACTGCTTCTGTGTCTCCAAAATCTTTACTTTGCAAACCTGAGAACCAAGGGAAACTTTACTCTGTAACACATGGACCATTTCCTGAAGGCTGCTTTGTGGCAGGCATTGTTCCAAAATGAACACAAAAATCTACTTCATTGAGATTTGAATCTAATGCAGAGATGAGGGGCAGTTGTAGTTTCTCTTGTGCTGGGCTAGCTCATACACGGGGTAAGGGTGCAGAGTCAAAACCCAGACTCCGGGAGTTGGGTGGAAGTAAGCATGTGGTGAGCAGTTTGCGAACTCATTTTTTTGCGGGAACATCTATACGTTTTATAGGTTTCTTGCCCAATTGCAATGTGCCACGGGGGATCAGACCACCAGGTTCCTATATGGGTTCCCTTGGTAACACTGAGTCAATTTGGGGCAGTTGTTTACTGTCCTAGGGAGCCAAATTGGAATGCTCCTCCCTGCAAGTTTTCCTTAACACACTTGAGACATTCACTGCTGCCAGCCAAGAACAAGGATTTCTCCCAACAGGCAGTAGCATAGGAAAGGAATATAGTCATACCATGAAAAGTACCTGTGGAGAAAGGAAACTATGTACATGGTATGGCCAGGGAAGTCCTAACATGTGGGCTGAGAGTTAAAATATGAGGAACTACCTATGTCTTGGACAGAAATGTGTCACCCCATAAACTTGATTGAATGATTTTAAGTCCCAGGCCCAAATGTGATGCTATTTGGGGATGGGAACTTTGGATGGTAATTAGGTTTAGATGGCATCAAAACAGTGCAGCTCTCATGATTCCATTGATGTTCTTATAAGGGTTTGCCCTCATGCTTTTTCTACGCTGTAAACCCACAATGAGAACACAGCTGTCAGCAAGACTTGAAGAAAACTCTCCTCAGAACCTAGCCTCACTGGCACTCTGCTCTTGGAATTCCATCCTTCTGAACTATGCCAAATGAATTTCTGTTGCTTAAGCCACCAAATCTATGGAGTTTTATTATGGCAACTCAACCTGACCAAGATACTGAGACATGTAAGTCACCAGAGGCCTAGAAGTGGTGACCAACATGGACATTCAGAGGAACTAAAATATCAAGCCTGCCTTTGAGTGAGAGAGAGGGTAATGAATGTTGGAATCTGAGACACTGGCAGCTAAATTACTCATACCTTGAAAGCTAGGGGAAGTCTTGGGAGAATAACTCCAATTCACATCCGATGAATATTCAAAACTTCAGAGTTCATATTCAAATTCTTAATTTGGGGTAAATTGTCATATATATTACGTATAATATATATTAATTATATAAACCTACATAAATATTTTATTGTTCACAACAGAGAGAATAAAAGGAAATTTGGAATCCATGTTGCATATTTTACTTCCAAAATAGCAGCAAAAATATCTCCTATCTTCTATGTTTTTAAAATGTGGATTTAATCCCCTATCACAGAAATATGGACTTTATGTATCCTCCTCTTGAATCTCTGAAATACAATGGGAGTGACACTGTATGCATTCCAAAGCTAGGTCCTAAAAAATGTTCCACCTTCTGCCTGATATTCTTGGGACACTTGTTATTGAAATTAATCCATCATGGTGTGAAGAAGCCCAAGTCACATGAAGACATTGGAGAGACAAAGCCTTTGAAATTACTCCACATCCAACCACCATTTGGCTGGAGCTGAAAATAAGACTTGAGTGGGGACCTCTAAATTGAAACCAACCAGCCCCCAGGAACATGAGAGAAGAATGAAACAACCACCACTTAGTATCCACTCATTTCATGGTGACTGGTTAGTGCAGCCCCAAATAACTAAAGAAGTCATATAAATTGCTTACAAAATAAGTAATACTTCGTAAGCCATCTCTGATTTAATTCTGTGAATATGTGTTTTAGGGCCCAGACACTTATATGCTTCTTCTTTGGTGGCCTGAGAAAAAAATCATTTCCAAAAATTATTTTCTAAAATCTCAGAAACTTTCAGAATTTGTATTTTTTTTTATATTTTTTTGTTCATTCTCTTTTAAACATTATCTTCCATGTTTGGAATTTCCTTTCTCCTTTGTGTAAAGCCCATCTGCAGTGGACATTTGTTGAACATCTTTAGTATCCCTGTATGACTCAAGTGGATTTTCCTGTAATCATCTGCAATTGTACACTATAATCTGCCACTATTGATTACTTTATCCTGTTTTATGTACTATACTTTTCTCTTGTATTGATTCTTGCCTTTTTATTGCTAATATGCTTGATGTGATTTAGACTTTTTCATTTCATTCTTATTCCACGCTCTGAATTGTTGTTACATATTAACACACAAGAATTTCAAATCGTAAGCATGAAAAAACTAATAATATCAGTGGAATGTTTCTAACTCATTAAATGTAGGTTATTAAATAATATTTTATGCTGAAAATATTTCAAAACTAATTTAAAAAGCTGTGTACATAGCTTTTAAAATTATATATGTATATATGTATATAGCTTTTTAAATTAGTTTTATATTATATAAAGCTATAAATTATGTATACACATATAGCTTTTGAAATTAATTTTCAGACATTTTGAATATATATATGTGTGTGCATGTGAATATATATGTATGTGTATATATGTGTGTGTGTGTGTGTGTGTGTGTGTATACACACACTTAAAATTGCAGGGAAGAAAATTATAGATCTTCTTTTCTACTAATTACCCCAAGAAGAATAGAATATAAAACCTTGATAAGGCTAAACTAAAGCCCCTATATAATCTTCAAGAACCACAACACTTCCTGTAACCAGAAGACTAAGTTTCAATACACTCAAAGAAAAACATACTAAAGCTTAAAGATACAGAAATAAATACTGAGTTCTAGTTGAATATGGTCAAAGGAGAAATATCTGTGATATTCTATATCCCTCCAACAGTAGTTTGCAACCTTTTTTCGTGCATGAATCAAATGAAGAAAACTTAAATAGAAATACCAGGAAGCCACTCCCAAACATTCTTCAAATTGGTCAGGTTGAATATGACCAACAATGTTCAAAAAAAAAATATCCCATTGGATTTTAATATGCAGCCAGGGTAGAGAATTACAATTTCATATTATCATTGTTTCCTGAAATATTTTGGATGTGTCAATGATGTCATAGTAAATTTATCAAGTTTTGAAATTATCATCTTAAATCAGTTTTACAATGCTTTCATCACCCCACCTAGTTATCTATTTAAGAGAAAAGAAAACACGTGTTCAGTTGAATTCTAATTCAGGGAGAAATGACAGCTGGGGCGAGAAAACCCTTTACAAACACCATAAAGTTCAGATGTGTTCTCGGTATTTCTCTCTAGCTGGGAGGAAAAACTAAGAAAAAGACTCCATGATTAAGCAAATATCTATAACATCACACAACTTAAAAAAAAAAAAAATACAAACAAAAATATCCTAGTTAAGTACTTCTGTTGAAACTGGATAAGCCCAACTGGAAGAAAAGCTGAGTTCCACCCCAACACAAGGTGTCACGGGTATTGTTACTCAAAGATTAGGTAATTGAGAGGGGGCTTGCTCCTCTGTTTCTTTTTATTATTATTTTTTCTTGTGGTGGTGGTGCTCAGAATTGAATCCAAGGCCTTCCGCATGCTAGGTCAGTGCTCTAACATGGAGCTTCAATCCCAGGCTTCTTATGTTTTTTAAAGGTATTCTAGTATACAGAAAATATTGGAAAGATTCCAAGCTCATTGTATTTTACTAGCACTAAGCAAAATGGGGTCTAAAATAGAGTAAAAAATGAGATTTCACTATAATAAACTCACATTTAAGCTAAACCATAAACAAATTAAATATATGTAGTTGCATGAAACAAAAATTAATATGGATTTAATATGAAACATTAATACAGATCCTGTATAAGCTATAAAACATTACAAAGAAAAGCTAAACACTTAAAAGGGCAAGAAAAAAAAATTGAGATTTTAAAAATTCACATAGCAATATAGATGAAAAGGTGATCAATCTTTATAGCAAGATGCATAAGGAAGATGAAAACATAATGATCATATTGGTAAAAATTTTAGAGATTTATGTTACCTACATAATCAAGGGGACCCGAATTGGAATGCTCACTTGATGTTGGAAGTGTGTAAATTTTCTAGCTTCTCAAAATCAATTTGGTCTATCAATAAAAATTTGAAAAAAGAAAACTCTTATGTACTGCATTTCTACTTTAAAAAATATATCAGTGCAGTTCACAATCACCAATTTATGGAACCAGCCTAGATGTCCATCAACAGATGAATGGATAAAGAAAATGTGGCCTATATTCAAAACAGAGTTCTAGTCAGCCATAAAGAATGAAATAGTGTCAGTTGATAGTAAATGAATGGAACTGGAGAACATCATGGTGAGTGGAATAAAGCAGACTCAGAAAGTCAAGGACCAAATGTTTTCTCTCATATGCAGAAGCTAAAAAGAAATAAGGAATCAAAAAGAGATTTCATGAAAACAGAAGTGAGAGTAAAGGAAGGAGATGGGGGAAGAGTGGGAAAGGGGAGGAAGTGTGGAACGACATTGGCCAAATTATGCTACGTGAATGTATGAATATATCACAGGGAAATCCACATTTGTGTATAATGTACAAATTTTAAAAGCAAATAAATAAATAGAGGAAAGAAAGAGTATCGGGGCAACGAGGAAAAGAGGGAAGTGGGTAGTACTAAGAATTGAAATGGGGCAAAGCATGCTATATGCATTTATGAATATGTCAAAATGAATCCACTATTATGTATAATTAAAGCACACTAATAAAAACATGAAAAGTGTATTCCACACAAATTTTTCCTGTGTACACTAAAATATCTGGTATTTACCAGAAAAGTTGGTCATGTCATTATTTGCAGAGTAACGTGGTATCTTACATAAGCAGGGCTTGGGGTTAAAGTGTAACCCATGATATGAATTTTGAGTAATAACTGCATTATTTGGAAACTATCTCAAGGAAGATTTCACTTGAAGGCTCATATAGCATCTCTAAGTGCCTCAGAAATCATATTTCCCTTTAGCT
This sequence comes from Sciurus vulgaris, assembly GCF_902686455.1. Classification (NCBI taxonomy): domain Eukaryota; kingdom Metazoa; phylum Chordata; class Mammalia; order Rodentia; family Sciuridae; genus Sciurus; species Sciurus vulgaris. The sequence goes on from NC_136464.1 coordinate 164,980,205, forward strand.
TTAAACAGTTCTATATTCATTATTTCCAAATGAAGTAGTGCTCTAGGATTTGGAAATCCTGTGATACAAAAACTGTCATTTACAGACACAAGAATCCTACTCATCAGAATTGCAAGATGTGCTTAGTAGAGAAGTAGGATCTGGGACACCGTGAGGAACTGTAACTAACTCGTATTCACATCAAAGCATATGAGGATTAATTAAATGGTGGACGGCATTATCTATAATAAACTAGTTCTGTCTTTGCTATTTATTTAACCTCTTCTGTGCTCAAGTAAATTCTCACCCCAGGTATTAATAAGAGCAGTTTACATAAATAAAGGTAATGTGAAGTAAATTGTGATATATCAATATGAAGCAGTTAAAAGTAATCCTGTAAAATTACAGGAACTTAATAGTGTTCCTCATTTCATCATTTAGGGACCAAACAAATTTCAGACCAATATTTAGAGTATAAACCCATTTATGTGAATACAAATTTCAAATCCCAAATCTAAAAAGTTGATAGAAAAGCTTGGAAATGATCTGGAATAGTTAGGTTTCTGAGGGGCCTGAGGTGGGATGAGTTCCTCAGGATGGGCTCTCACATTCCCCCAACATCTCTGGATCTCATCCATTCTATATCCACTCACCCCTCCTCAGCAACCTCACCCAACTACTTAAATAGTCAAGGGTTGAGATTTTCAAATGTATGTTTCTAATCAGTTTCTACTCTAAGACCTCCTTCTCAGCATACCTCTGCATCTACATGTCTGACTGAGATCTGCATGTGGATGATTAACAAGCCCCTTCAACTTCATGTGTCAAAAGCCATGTTCCTGCTGGGTGCAGTGGAGAACTCCAGTAATCCCATTGGCTTTGGACACTGAGGCAGAAGGATCACAGGTTCAAAGCCCACCTCAGCAAATTAGGGAGGCCCTAAGCAACTCAGTGAGACCTTGTCTCTAAATAAAATACAAAACAAAAGCTGAGGATGTGGCTTTGTGGTTAAGGGCCATGGGTTCAACCCCTGATAACAAAAAACAAACAAACAAACAAAAAGCCACATTTCTAGTTTTCCCCTCAAAACTTGCTCCCCTGCAATCTTTCCCATATCAGTAATTGAATTATTGCAGTACTTTCAATGCTGAAAGAGAAAAATTTCAGAAACCCACGTTGGCTCTTTCTTTTTCAAATTCTACAGTGAGCCAGTTCACAATTTTTATTGGTGACTATTTCTATTTTGAGCAAGTTCTATTAGCATGACTTTAAAAAGAACTGCATTTGTCTTAATCTTCCTGTCTCTCCAAGTGAAACTGTGACACTCTTTGACCTATTCTTTGCATTATGGATTTCTTTTAGTCCATGAAAATTATTTATTTTCTTCACTCTCAGGTCTCTAATTATTCCTTTAGAACATGCTGTCTTCTAATACACCAGAATATTAAGTTATTCTGTGGTTCACATTTAAAAAGAAACCTCCACTTACTTGTTTAATATCTAATATTTCCTGCTATACAATAAATTCTACAAGAGAAGAGCACATCGATTGTATCGATTATCATTTTCATCATGTGTAATTAGATGTTAGGAAATGGTTTCCTAAACTCATCTCATTATGTATCACAAATATAAACACTGACAAAAAAGAAATCCATGTATTCAAACAAATACCCTAGGAGACGGCAGTCTAGGTATATTTATGATTAAGTAGTTATTATCTGTATAAATAGAAAAGAGAACAATTATTCAAAAAATAAACAGTCCACTGTAATTTTTTTAGGTCTTTTTGTTTACAACAAGGTAGAGTTTACTTTTACTAGTACAGTGGTAATATTCATAATTAGAACATACAGGCAACTGGGGACCATGAATGAGATTTCAACAAAATGAGAGAAAAGGTGTTTAACCCACCCAGACCCAGAGTTAATGGTCTACAAAGCAGTCTTCACCATACTCAACATACTTTGGCAAGTTAAACTTAGATCTCAAATATGTGTTACAGATCTTAGCAATACATACTTGAGCAGAGAAAATAAATAAATGAACGAATAAGCTTTCACTCTTTATCCAAGTGAATTTTATGAAGATCTATTACCTAACCTTCATTTCCTTTCCCTGTCCCAGCCTGATCCTCAGTTTCCCTCATACAGTTGTTGAGTTTTTTGTTTTATTCTCTTATACCTATACTTAGTAATTGTTTCAGAAAAGTGTTTTCTTTCTCTTTTTCTTTTCAAAAACAACAAAACTATTTTCCTTAATAAGAGTTTAAATTTCACCCAATAAATTAAAAGTCTAAACTACTTAGGGTTCTCCAATGCAGGACTAAAGTGAACCCTGTGGCAATCTCTGTTACGAGGACAAGGTACTGAGGAATACAAGGATGGCCTTGTCCTTCAGGACTCAGCTAATGCGTATGCAGGTTTCCATCATCCACTCAGCCTCCTAACCTCTCACAGAGGAAGAGGGGAATGGCTGAGCTTTTCCCATTAACAGTCTATACTTTAAAAAACATGTAATACAGTAACCATTACTACTAAAACAATACATAATGAGACGATACATAATGAGAACTTCACACAAGAACTGCAACAATTACAACATGCTAATTGGTTTCTATATTCTTTTTCCAGATTAAGCTGAATTTTTAATAGTGAGTGGAATCGATATCCAATGTTGTGTAGCTGATCTTATATTTAGATACTTAAGCATATATGGAATTAGGATAATTTTTTTCCATGAATGTTTATAGAGAATGCATTAAATGTATAATTATTTAAGGTGATTTCTTCTTATTTTGTTTATGTACAAAAATCACTAGCAATATTTACATGGCAGGATAATAGACCTGTGAATTCTTGGAGACTATTACAGTGACAACCTGTAGCCACTAGGATCATTTGTTTTAGATCCTTATGCCTAAGCTCCTTCTTAGCTGTTATGTAACTTCAGGGCACAAGACTTAGGGGAAAACAAATCAGAAATTGTACACAGGGAAGTAGAGCAGACTGTAACTCCTGTGCCTCTAGATAGCTTCTTTTCTATAAAAAAACATAATATAATGCTATTAAGAGCTTATTTTAAAATTCCTTACTTTGATCTCCCTGTTATGCATTATATAAAGATAGAACAAATTCGCAGGAAGCATGTCCTGAAAGGTTTCAGTGTATATGCAGATACATTGAATTTTTATTTCCAAATACAGTCCCATTTACCTCATTTTGAAACCAATGAACTTATCTATGTAGAATAGTGATGCTGTTTTTGAAGGCAACCAACTAAAACTGTCATTTAGGCATTTGTATGACTTGTTACTGTAGGTATAAGAGCATTTTTATTTTTGATCAAAACTTCTAGACGCCTTATGACAACTTATATAAAAATCATTAAAGCAAAAGTTTATATAATTTTAGGATGGATATTTTAATTAATCAGTAGGGACTTGCCATCACTTTATCTAAAGGTCTACATCTTCTGAAGGATCTAACTATTTGAAATCCTAAAGGTAAACATCCTTCCAATACATCAGCTTCTTTCCCCTTCTTCATAAAGGACACAAAGTTGACCTAAAATTCCATGGGAAACACACCCTTCTCTACCCACTGCCATGGAACCAACATTCCCTCAGAGAACAGAGAATGGTGTGAACATTGGGTGATGAACTAACACAGGTCAAGTAGGTTTTTCTCTGTGGAGTCTGGAGTGAAGATAGTGACATACTAAATTAGTTTGCTATGCATAAATGACCTGTGAAGCTATCCACACCCTGTTTCTGGTATTTAATACCCAGTTAGGGGATGCATTGATGGGCCACATGTTGACATTCGGCAGCCACCTACAAGGAGGAGGTGGGGACCTCTGCACACAAAGCAAGATGAGATTCCAAGAGTGAGGCAAAGACTGAGTGACTCCCCAGCTACTGAGAAGGCTAGACAAGCTGCCAAAAATTAAATTCAGTTGTATTCTTCACTATCCTTACAATACATGCTAATTTCTTTCAGCAAGAACCTAAGAATGTATATTTTAAAGCTCATGCTTAAAATAAATAAATTTTACCCCTTTAAATAGAACATAATTTTGCTCTATATTTGGACTATAAAACAAGTAGGAAACAAAAACACAAGGGCAGTGGAATATTCTACCAAGGAGAAATAATTTCCTTACTAAAATGGAAAATGCTTGTGCTTTAGAGACAGATTTGTTTTTCATCTGTGACTCACAACAGTATTAGGAGTTTTAATCTTTGTTAGGAGTTTACCTATGTTAAGATGAGGATAAATTCATCCCCATCTACTAATAAACAACTTCCAGATATGTCTTAAGTACCAATTATGTGGAAATCGTAACATCACACACATTCACAAATAAATCAAGCAGCATCATTCTCATTTTCAAGAAGTTTATATCGTATCTAAAGAGTAACTATATAAAGAACAATTAGCCCTGGTGCACAGTAGCACACATCTGTAATTCCAGCAACTCTTGAGAGGCTGAGTCAAGAGAACCCCAAGTTTGGGGCAGCCCTAGCAACTTAGCTATTAGACTGTGTCTCAAAATTTGTAAATAATGAGGTGGGAGTGGATGGGGGATGTAGCTTAGTGGTAGAGCAACCCTGAGTTCAATCCCTAATACTGCAAAAAAAAAAAAAAAAAAAAAAAGACAATTAGCAATATGAGAATTAAAATTAAGGATGCACAAATAAGTGCAGCTGTGGTCCTCAGACTGCTCTGCCTTGGGATTCCTTACACTCTTAACAGTACCAAGGATTCTGAAGAGCTTTTTTTTTTTTTTTTTTTTCCCCATGTGGGTGCTATCTCCTGATAGTATTGTATTAGAAATCAAAATATAAACTTTTTGAATAACTACTGATTTTGCTAATCAATAATTTTAAATAACTCACATAGGTCCTGTGCATATCTCCAGGGCTGGCTTGCCCCCCGTGGACCCAGTGCCAAGCTGCGGCTCCCCATCTTGGGTTATCCCTGCCACTACTGCCACCATCTTTAATTGGGCAGCTTCCATATGGGGACATCTGCCACCTGCCAGAGACTAGAAGCTCATTAGCAAGGTAACTACAGGTTACCTGCTGATGTTGTCACCAACTTGGGACTTGGCCACTTACATCCAGGAATAACAGCAAGACCTGAAAGATCAACACCAAGGGCCCTGCATGCTTGGTTACATCTGAGGAATCCCTGCTGGGTGTGCTAATAACCAACATCTTGCTGCAGAGGCAGGAGAGAGCCTTGCGAGGTGTCGGTAGGTGGGAAATGGGTGAGGGCAGCTTGATCCCAGCTCACCCCCCAACCAGTCCAGCACCCACCATGATCCCAGACACAAGTCCAGAGCACTTGTTGGGACCCAACATCAGCCTGATCCACAACTCCACTGAGCACCTGGTCCTGCTGGTTTGGCAATAAACAGGGCCTTCCGGTTCAATTCCAAGTCTCCCAAACAACCCCTAGCCAACAACTGGGCCAGCGCCTGCAGCTACCTGGCTGGCCCACAGCCTTCCATGCCTGGTCCTGATTTGCCCAATACAGAACAGCTTTCTGAGTTAGGTGTATAGGTCCTGGCACTCAATCCTCAGGACCTCCAGGGAGAGAGATTCCTGATTGGGAAATCAAAAGAGCAGGAGCAGAAGAGATACAATTTGGACACTAAATTATAAACCAGTAACTGTGAGGGCCATAAGTGTGGGAAGGAGCTAAGACCAGGCTCCTGTGTCATACAAGTGGACCCCAAAGAAGAGTATTGGGGTGCAGTCTTCCAGAGGGACTGGCAATTGCCATTCCCTGCCTCCAGGAGTCTGGCCTCCAATTCTAATCCTCCCACCTTGTAACTGTCATCATCCTGAGGGGGGAGTTACCAGCAAACACCAGACAATCCCACCTATCAGAAGACAAGGGAGGCAGAGAAGATATTGAACTGATGTACAACAGAAACAATTGTTCAATTTTCCTTCAAGACTCGTTTTTCTTTTCTTTTTTTTTTTTTTTGCAAACCTGCTGTTTATGCTGCAGACAATATTCGAACACATCATCTCTGTTTATCATGACAATACTGTTAATGTCTTAATAGGGGTTATTTGTTTTAGGGCTGCATATTGTTGCCTTGGGTGCTGTTAATATTGATCTCCCCCTTAAAGATGAGGTATTAGAAACCTGCAGGGACTCTATAAATCTATAGGGTGGAAACTGTAATACCTTGGATCTGCACTGCTAGAGGGGAAGATACATGAACAACATGAAAATAAAGGGGAAGAAAGTGCCCCAAACAAACCAAGATGCTATATTAATAGAATCCACTGACAGCCAAATAGAAAAAATGTCAGAAAAGGAATCCAGAATGTACATAATTAAAATTATCCCTGAAGTAAAGGATGATATATGAGAGCAAATTCAGGCAACAAAAGGCCACTTCAATAACCAGTTAAAAGAGCAAATGCAGGAAGCAAAAGATTATTTCAATAAAGAGATAGACATTCTGAAAAAACACACAAACAAACAAAAATTCTTGAAATGAAGGAAACAATAAACCAAATTAAAAACTCAATAGAAATCATCACCAACAGACATGAATAATTTGGAAGACAAAAACCTCACACAATAAAGACAAAATATTTAATCTTGAAAATAAAGTTGACCCCACAATAAGATGATAGGAAATCGTGAACAGAACCTTCAAGAACTATAAGATAACATGAAAAGATCAAATTTAAGAATTATTGTGATTAAGGAAGGCACAGAGATGCAAACCAAAGGAATGAGCAATCTATTCAATGAAATAGTATCAGAAAATTTCCCAAACCTGAACAATAAAATGGAAAATCAAATATAAGAACCTTACAGGACACCAAATGTACAAAATTATAACAGATCTACACCAAGGTACATTAAAATAAAAATGCCCAGCATACAAAATAAGGATAAAATTTTAAAGGCCATGTGAGAAAAGTATCAGATTACCTATAGGGGGAAACCAATACAAATATCAGCAGATTTTTCAGTCCAGACCCTAAAAGCTAGGAGGTCCTGGAAAAATATGTACCAAGGTCTGAAAGAACATGGATGCCAACCAAGAAACTTATACCCAGCAAAACTAACCTTCAGATTTAATGACAAAATAAAATACTTCTAAGATAAACAAAAGTTAAAAGAATTTACAAATAGAAAGCCTGCTCTACAGAACCTTCTCAACACAATATTCCATGAGGAGGAAATGAAAAACAACAATGAAAGGCAGCAAAGGGGGGAACTACCCTAAAGGAAAACCAATCAAAGGAGAAACCAATTCAAGTTAAAATCCAAAAATAAGTCAAAATGACCAGGAATGCAAATCATATCTCAATAATAACCCTGAATGTTAATGACTTAATCTCATTAATCAAAAGATATAGACTGGCAGATTAGATTTTTAAAAAAGGACCCAACAATATGCTGCCTTCAAGAGACTCATCTCATAGGAAAAGACATTTAGTGACTGAACATGAGAGGATGGGAAGAAATATATCATGCACATGGACACAGTAAAAAAGCAGGGGTTTCCATCCTCATCTCAGATAAAGTGAACTTCAAGTCAATGTTAGTCAGAAAGGACTAAAGAAGGACATTTCATTCTGCTTAAGGGAATCATATAGCAACAAGACATAACAATCATAAATATTTATGCCCCAAACATTGGACCATCTATGTAGTCAAACAAACCCTTCTCAATTTCAGGAATCAAATAGATCACAACACAATTATACTGGGTGACTTTAACACAACTCTCTTGTCACTGAATAGAACTTCCAAACCAAAACTGAACAAAGAAATAATAGAATTCAATAATAATCACTAATTTAGACTTAACAGACATATATAAAATATTGTCTTTATAATGAGCTAACATTACATCTCAAAGGCCTAGAAAAAGAAGAACAAATCAACACCAAATGTAGCAGAAAACAGGAAATAATTAAAATCAGAGCTGAAATAAATGAAATTGGAACAAAATAAACAATTGAAAAAAGTAACAAAACAGAAAGTGTTTTCTTTGAAAAAATAAACAAAATTGATAAATCCTTATCCATGCTAATGAAGAGAAATAGAAAACTCAAATTACTAAAATTCATGATGAAATAAGAAATATCATGAGAGACATTACTGAAATACAAAAATAAATAAGCTATTTTGAAAATCTACATTCCAACAAATTGAGAATCTCAAAGACATTGACAAATTCTAAAGACATATATGATCCGCTTAAAATGAATGAGGAGGACATACACAATTTAAGCAGATCAATTTGAAGCAATGAAATAGAACATGTCATCAAAAGCTTACCAACCACAAAAAGCCCTGGATCAGATGGATTCTCAGCAGAACTTCAAAGAAGAACTAACACCTATATTTCTCAATATTCCATGAAATAGATATGAAGGGAACCCTTCCAAACTCATTCTATGAAGCTAGTATCACCCTGATACCTAAACCAGAAAAAGACACGTCAAGGAAAGAAAACTTAAGACCAATATCCCTGATGAACATAGATACAAAAATTCTTTAAAAATTCTGGCAAATCACATAAAAACATATTATAAAGATAGTGCACCATGATCAAGTGGGATTTATCCCAGGGATGCAAGGTTAGTTCAACATCTGGAAATCAGTAAATCTAATTCATCACATCAATAGACTTAAAGTTAAGAATCATATGACCATTTCAATAGATGCAGAAAAAGCATTTGATAAAATGCAGCATCCCTTCATGTTCAAAACACTAGAATAAACAGGGATAGTAGGAACAGACCTCATCATTGTAAAGGCCATCTATGTTAAACTCAAGGACAACATCATTCTAAATGGAGAAAAATTGAAAGCATTCCCCCTAAAAACTGGAACAAGGTAGGGATGCCCTCTTTCATCACTTCTATTCAACATCTTCCTTGAAACTCTAGCCAGAGCAATTAAACAGACCAAAGAAATTAAAGGGATACAAATAGGAAAAGAACTCAAACTATCACTATTTGTAATGACATGATTCTATATTTAGAGGATCCAAAAAAATTCCACTAGAAAACTTCTAGAACTAATAAATGAATTCAGCAAAGTAGCAGGATGTAAAATCAACACTCATAAATCTAATGCATTTCTATTCATAAATGATGGATCCTCTGAAAGAGAAATTAGGAGGAAAACTACCCCATTCACAGTAACCTGAAAAAATAAATTAAACACTTGGGAATCAATCTAACAAAAGAGGTGAAAGACCTCAACAATGAAAATTACAGATCACTAAAGTAAGAAATTAAAGAAAACCTTAGAAGATGGAAAGATCTCCCATGTTCTTGGATAGGCAGAATTAATATTGTCAAGATGGCCATACTACCAAAAGTGCTATACACATTTAATGCAATTCCAATTAAAAATCCTAATGACATTCCTCATAGAAATAGAGGAAGCAATCATGAAACTCATTTTGAAGAATAAGAGACCCAGAATAGTCAAAGCAATCCTTAGCAGGAAGAGTGAAGCAGGAGGTATCATAAGATAAACTATACTACAGAGCAATAGTAACAAAAATGGCATGGTATTGGCTCCAAAATAGAAAGGCAGACCAATGGTACAGAAGAGAAGGCACAGAGACAAGTCCACATAAATACAGTTATCTCATATTAGAAAAAGATACCAAAAACATAATGGAAAAAAGATAGCCTTTTCAACAAATGGTTCTGGGAAACTGTAAATCCATATGTAGCAAAATGAAATTAAACCCCTATCTTTCACCCTACATAAAACTCAACTTAAAATGAATCAAGGACCTAGGAATTAGACCAGAGACCCTGCGTCAAACAGAACAAAAAGTAGGCCCAAATCTTCATCATGTTGGCATAGAACCAGACTTCCTTAATAAGACTCCCAAAGTGCAAGAAACAAAAATAAGAAACAGTAAATGGAATGGATTCAAACTAAAAAGTTTTTTTCTCAGGAAAGTAAACAATCAATAATGTAAAAAGAGAGCCTACAGAGTGGGAGAAAATATTTTTCACATGTACTTCAAATAGAGCTCTAGTCTCCAGAATGTATAAAGAACACATAAAACACCAGAAATACAAATAATTCAATCAATAAATGGACTAAGGTACTGCTTAACCATTTCACAGAAGAAGAACTATAATTGATCAACAAATATATGAAAAAAATGTTCGACATCTCTAGTAGTTAAAGAAATACAAATCAAAACTACCCTAAGATTTCATCTTACTCCAATTAGAATGGCTATTATCAAGAATAACAGCAATAATGATTGTTGATGAGAATGTGGGGGAAAAGGCAAACTCATACATTGCTGTGGGATTACAAAATGGTGCAGCCACTCTGGAAAGCAGTGTGGAGATTCCTTAGAAAACTTGGAATGAAACCACCATTTGACCCAGCTATCCCATTCCTTGGCCTATAACCAAATGACTTAAAATCAGCCTACTACATTGATGCAGGCACATCAATAGCTAGATTGTGGAACCAAGTAAAATGCCTTTCAATAGATAAATGGATTAAAAAAAAAAACTGTGGTATATATACACAATGGAATATTATTCAGCCATAAAGAAGAATTAAATTATGGTATTTGCAGGTAAATGGATGGAGCTGGAGAATATTATGCTAAGTGAAATAAATCAATCCCAAAAAACTGAAGGCCAAATGTTTTCTCAGAGAAGTGGATGCTGACACATAATCGGAGGAGGGGTAAGGGAAGAATGGAAGGATTGTGTAGAGGGAAATGAGGGGAGGGGAAGAGGCAGGGGAAAGGAAAAATGGTGGAATGAACCAAATATCATTACCCTATGTACATGTATGATTACAGGAATGGTGTACTCTACATTGTGTACAACCAGAGAAATGAAAAGTTGTACTCTGTGTACAATGAATCAAAATGCATTCTTCAGTCATGTATAACTAAATAGAACAATTTAAAAAACTCACATGAGTGTTTAAAAAAAACATCATATTTTGATGAGAAATAATTATTCTCCCCAGTGAAATTAAGTTTAGTGGGAAGAGCAGCATTGCTACATATTTTTGTGAATCTATGTAATGTGTGAATTAATAGAAGACAGGTGAACTTTCCACTTTGGTGCATCCAATCTGTTGTGAAACGATTTTTGGTTTAATTGTACGTGGCAAAATCCATCCATGTAGAGATTAGTATTTGGAAAAAAATGGAGGAACTTTCAGACATGCTGAGTCTTGTGGTCTCCAAAGGGCCTCTGACAACATTTTGACACTTGCTACTGTACAGGTGTTTTTTTTTAACACCAAGTATGAAAAAGGAATGCAAGATAGAACAGAAAATTAAGGTCCACGAAATTTTGAGGGAGGACTATCCACATAAGCCATTCAAGTCAGACATATAATCTAGTTTGAAATTAAAGAACATAAGGCCTCAGGAATAGAGTAAAATGCACTGGTATTAAAAGGTTGAAATCTGGTTCAATTACTTCACGTTCATATGTTTGTTTTTTCCTAAGAAATTTTGGTGGTGAAATGAGATTGGAATTTCCCACACTGAGTTCGAATCCATGTAAACTACCCATTATATGACCGTGGTTACTTTAATTAGGATCTTTTAAGCTCAGTTTGCATAAAGGAAATAGTGGAAATGTCAATGGAGCCCCCCAAATTTATACTACTTGTTCAGAATACGGAAAATGATAGCTGTTGCATCTGGAACGTGTACCAGAAAATGGTGGCTGACATATTTATAAAATCATACTTACCTTTACATGATAGTGTATTTTACTCTATGACACTTCCTAGAAAGATGTCTAGAGTTAAATAAATGGAAATAATAATCTTTATAATTTATATTTGTGAAAATTAAAGGACTTTCAATATAACTCAGAAACTTAACAGAGACAATTTTAGCTCAATGTATTTTAAAGGTATCTTGAATTATTTAATCTTGTTCATTTTAGTCAATGTCATATACTAATTCCTGAGACTGGCAATGAATATTTTTCAAAGAATGATTGTATAGACTTAAATATTTTCAATATTATACCTTTAAAATTTTTGATTGATGTTCAGATCTGTTTTGAGTCTAGGCAGCATGAAGTGGAGGTTTTCACATCTCTTGCTTATTTTATTTGTGTATTTACCTCAGAGTGATTACAACCCCAAAGTGAGCACACTATTTATAAGTAGAAATGGAAATTAGTATTTCCCTTAATAAGAATAATATAGTCCATCACCTCCACATATAATTTTGGTTCAGTTTGGGTCCTGTGGTTGAACAAGAGAACATAGGAGCAAAATAGTAATTTCACATTTCATATTGTGCTGGGTCTTTAAAAGTTAAAATTTTAGAAGGCACCCTTCAAGTATAATAATGAATTTTAAATAAATAAAACATCTCAAATTTCAAATAAGAAGTTTGAAATTATATTTTGTACTATTCTATCTTAGAAACTTTATCACACACATGCATACTTGTGTAACACATATGCATAAACAACTTATAACAAAGAAATCAGAGGATAGGGAAATAGCCATCTCAAACTAAGATGAAGGCTGATAAGATGATTTTTTTTAATGACTGCATAAAGGGAGTAATCAAGTAATAAATCTGCATCTAAAATTCAGGTCTGAGACCCTAGTTAGATGACTCACATAGGGAATTATATACATAGGTTTATGTACGTAAATGTACAAAGAGATTGCATATGTATATGTATATATATGTATGGATATATATGTATATATACATATATGTATCACTAAATATTTGATTTGAGATTCTATTGATGACCCCAACAGTACTAATCTTTATTAATAGGATATCATGCCCATAAAGTTTTAATTGTATGATATTGCCGGGATCCAGCCCCAGCAGGAGTCCATGGGTTCCACACTGGTAAGAGGGCGCGGGGAGACAGCATCGGCGATGGGTGGAGAATGAAAGACACAGACTCTAGTTGTGGTGCAATCATTCCTACTTTATTCTGGGGAAGGCTGGGTTTATAAACATTTTTCTTCAGGCTTTGATGACAGGCTTGTGACTAATAAACTCAAAGAAGTTTCCAAAGCATAGGCAGAAATTGTTTTTACCAAAAGATTATGAGAAAACAGTAACCTTACAGATTATCCTTACTTAATCACCAGGGCTTGCCATTGATAAAATAAGCTGGTCCATATCTAGTAGCTACTGTGGGAGGTGCTTTGTGCTTAGAACTTGGGGAAACATTGTTATCTATAAGTTTCTGTGCCCCAGCAGGTTCTGGGTGTGCCAATAAATGCAGTGTTTGGTTTTTAACATAATAAAAACATTCTGCTGTTGTGAGGTTAATCATCACAGGGTTTCAACGTGTGTTTTGTCTCCATGATGTTTTTCTGGAAATTTGTAGAATTATTCCCATCACCTCTAGCAAGAGCCCCAGACTGAAGTGAGTAATATATTATTAGGAAAACTCCATAGAATAACATCCAAGCTAGGGAGGCATACATCTGGCATGCAATCCTTTTAGGATGAGTCTTTGCAATCATCCTTCAGTGGAACTCTGTCAAGCACTGTAAGGAGAGCCAGGTGCCCCCTCATGATATAGTCTTAGAAAAAAAATGGAAGCACAATTCCTGGAAGGCAACCCTCACAAGGAAATGGTGTTGTCCCTACAAGTGTAACAGCTCCTTCAAGAATATTATCCACCCACTGCCCAACCTGAAATTTCAACATTTAAGATAATTTGGCAATTTTTATCTCTGGAAGGAAAATTACATTAAATAATTTCCTAAATGACATGGCTTCCAACTAGGAAATTATAGGAGTAACTTTGCCTGTAATAATATTTTAAGGAACTTGTTCCTGCTCAGGAAGAACAAGACCTTTTCTCTAGACAGGGAAGCCTGATAGGGAAGAAGGAGGTGGGGGGATTTGGGGATCATGGGAATGACATCTTATAAATTAATTTTTGAGTGTACAAAGGGGTTACTAAAGGTGATATGTTTTTCTTTTTAGGTTTTTCTTCTTTCCCCTACAGTTAGTGCAGAATCCTTGTTCTTATTTCTTATTTTTTAATCCATTCTCCTATTAGTATCTCAGAGGCAAAAATTTTGGTTAAATGTCTTTAAAATGTTAGAGGTATGTATTACTATCCTAATTTCACAAAATATACCTAGTTATTCCTTAATGATAATTTTCTCTATTAACCACACCTTAAGATGATGAAAAGTATGTATAATTATGAATCTCTACAAAAAATTAATTAAAAATATGGAACAAAGATTTAATAATTTAGCTATCAGAGCACTTGAAATAACCAATTCAAGCAATACTACTTATATAAAATTATTCTCAGCCCCAAATGGAAAAAAAAAATTCTACAGGATAAAGGTGTTCTATTTTGTACCTTCAGCACACAGCAAATGCTTGATTCAATAAACGTTAAAATAATAAAAAGGATAAAGAAAAAATAGTCTACCTTGTTGTCATGGCAACAAATTAAAATAATTCAAAGTAGTAAATTCATTTCTCCTTGGTTTTGTCTTCAGTGAAACTAATTTCCAAAAGGGGTATAATACCTCCTTGGTAGCAAATACCTTTTAGAGCCAGTAACATGTTTGGCATAAAGGAGCAAATGCTATCTTTCCTTTGTATGTATGTGAGTGTGTGTTTTCTTGTTTCTTATTTTGTTTTGTTGTTTTGTTTCTGTTATCAAATTCTAATATATTTCTTGAGTGGCAAGTGTTGGGGTAATAAGAGATCATAAAAATGCATTGTACGAAAGAATGACAATGCCAACAAGT